>NC_081356.1:6001003-7240646 GCF_030684315.1 Stegostoma tigrinum | reverse complement strand
CAAGCTTGCCTTCATCAGCCGGAGTATGGAGTACAAGATTTGGCAAACCATGTTGCAGCTATAGAAAACCCTGGTTCGGCTGTATTTGGAGTATTGTGTGCAGTTTTTGGTCACCTTACCAGAAGGGTGTGGAAGCTTTGTAGAGCATACAGAGAAGGTTCTCCAGGATGTTGCCTGGTTTAGAGGGCATCGGCTATGAGGAAAGGTTAAAAAGACTATTATTGTTTTCTCTGGAAAGATGGCTGCTGAGAGGAGACCTGATAGAGGTCTACAAAATTATGAGAGGCATAGGTAGCATGGATAGTCAGATGTTTTTTTCCCAGGGATGACATTTCAATGACAAGAGGGCACAAGTTCAAAGTGAGAGGGTGAGACTTTAAGGAAGATGCGTGAGGAAAATGTTTCATATAGAGAGTGGTAGGAGCCTGCAAAGCACTGCCAGAGGAGATGGTGCAAGCGGTTGGCAATATTTAACATTGATAATATGAGAGGCATCTGGATGGTTACATGAGTAGGGAGGGAATAGAGGGATACGGACATAATAGGGGCAAAATGTTTTTCTTTAGGTAAGTTAGGGCATGATGGTCAACCCAAGCTTGGAGTGCCAAAGGGCCTTTTCCTATGCTGTACCTCTTTTTTATTCTTTTTGTTCTTTATAAGTCTAGGTTGTTCAACCTATCCTCACCTGCCAGGCCACCCATTCCAAGTAAATCTTCCGAATTGCTTCCAACATATTGACGTTTTTCCCTGAAGATTTGGATTTTATTGAGCTTCTCCCTCTCTTCCATTTCCTGATTTATGGCTACTTCTGGGATATTATTTCAGACAACTACAAAGAAGAACATTGCTAAATACCTCTTCAATTTATCAGCTATCGCCGTATTTTCCGTTATTAATTCACAAGATTCACTTCCAATAGGATTTATGCTCATTTTGTTATCTCGTCTTTTTCAGAAATATATTATCTGTGTTTATATTTCTTGCTAACTTTCTTTTCCACTTTAATATCTCACTCCTTAGTATTTAGGTATTTAACTTGTTTTCTTTTATGTATGTACAAGTTTCTGATCTACTGTCCATTTTTGCACGTTTTTTAAGTTTAATGCTGTTGTTATTTTTCTTGGCTAAACGCAAAGTGTACGTGCTCTCCTTAAAATTTTCTTTCTCTTTTGAATGCATTCATATTGCATATTCTGAAACATTGCCAATGAATGCCATTGCATCTTGATTGATATATCTCCTGATATAACGTATCAATTTGTTATAGCTACTGTTGAAAAGATATGGGATGTGGGTATGTTTGGTTAGCCCAGCATTTACTTTCCATCACAAACTGACTTTGGAAAAGTGGCCTTTTTGAACAGCAGCAATATGTGCATCATACCTACAGCCACAGGGTTGTTAGGGAAAAGAAATGCCAGAAATTTGACACAACAAGATTGAAGGAATGACAATATTGTTCCAAATCAGGATGATGTGCAGACTGGAGGAGAAGTGCAGATTGTAGTGTTCCTGTGTATCCTTGTCCTTCTAGTTGGGGGGATGTCATGTGTTTGAAAGGTGCTGACTAGGAGCTCTTTGTAGTGCATTGTGTAAAAGGGACCCACTGCTGCACTGTGCATCTGTGGAGAGGGAAGTGAATATTAAAAGGGCCAGATGTAATGCCCATTAAGCTTTCTCCTGGATTGTTTCAAAAGTCTTGAGTGTTTCAGGAAATGTATTCAGCCAAGCAAAGGGAGAGTGCGGCATTTCACATCTAAATTGTGCCTTGTCCGAGGTTAACAGGATTTGAAGATCCTCATCACAAAATTCTGATTTGCTCTTATGGGCACAGTGTTTATATGTCAATACAGTTCAGTGTCTTATCAAGGGGTTTACCATTGAAATTGTCAGTAAGAGTTTCAGTGATGTTAGTGCCATTGAAAGTCAAAGGGTGGTGATTGGATTCTTTCTTGTAGAGATTCTCAATGCCTGGCACTTATGAGTCATGAATGTTATTGATCATTGGTCAGCCAAAGGCTGAATATTGTCCAGGTCTTGTTGCAATTATATATAGACTACTTCAGTACCTAAGGAGTCATCAATAGTCCTGTTCATTGTGTGATCCTCAGCAAATCTCCCCACCTCTGACCCTTATAATTGAGAGAAGATCATTGATGAAGTAACTGAAAGTTGGTTAGGTTGGGCCAAAGACACTAACTTAGAACTAAGACGATTGACCTTAAACAACCACCACCAGGGGGAGCTGATGGTATAGTCACTGTGTTACAGACTTCGATCATGATTGATACGTTTCTCAACCACATTCTCCTACCTTTTCACCTTGACTCTTGATCTTCTTACCAACCAAGAATGTATATATCTCTGTCTTAAATACATTCAATTACTTGGCCTCCATAGCCCTTTTTGCAATGAGTTCCACAGATTTTCCACCATCTATATGAAGAAATTCAACCTTATCTCAGTTCTAAGGGGTCATCCCATCACCCTGCGGCTGTTCCCTCAGGTCCTAGTCTCTCCTATTAGTGGAAGCATCTTTTCAACATACAATCTATCCAGGTGTTTCAGAACTCTAAGTTCAAATCAAGCCCCTCCTCACCTTTTTAAACTTCAGCGAGTACAAACCCAGACTACTTAACTGTTCCTCATATGACAGGCCCTCATCCCAGAGATCATTCATATAAATCTCTTCTGGACAGTCTCTAAGACCAGCACATCCTTCCTTAAATGCAGGGCCCAAAACTGCTCTCAGTAATTCAAATGTGGTCTAACCAGAGTGTTATACAGCCTCAGCAGTACTATCTGCCTTTGTATTTTAGCCCTCTTGAAAAGAATGCTAACACTGCATTTGCCTTCCTTGCCAACTGAACTTGCATGTTGACATTAAGAGAATCCTGAACTAGAACTCACAAGTCCCTTTGTGTTTTAGATTTCTGAAACATTTCCCCAGTTAGTAAATAGATTACACCAAACTGCATAACCTCACACTTTCATATATTGCATTCCATCTGCTACTTCTTTGTCCAAGTCCTTCTGCAGCTTCCCCTCTTCCTCAACACTACCTGACCCTCCATTTATCCTTGTGTCATCTGCAAACTTAGCAATAATATACTCGGTGCCTTTGTCCAGATTGTTACCATACAATGGGATTCGTTGTGGTGCCAAAAACAGGCCCCAGTAGAACTCCACTAGTCACTGGCTGCCATCCTGAAAAAAAAGCACCCTTTATTCCTATTCTCTGCCTTCTGCCAGTCAGTCAATCCTCTATCCATGCCAATACATTTTGCTAAAACCATGGGCTCTTATCTTTTTAGCGGACTCCTATGTGGCACCTTGTCAAAGGACTTTTGTCAATCCAAATAGATCACATCCACTGGCTCTCTTTTGTATAATTTGCCCATTACATCCTCAAAATATTCTATTGATTTGTCAAGCATGACCTTCCCTTGTCAAAATTGTGCAGACTCAGCTTTATTTTACCACGTACTTCCAGGTACTCTGCAATCTCATCCTTAGTATTGGGGTTGAAAATCTTATTAATGACTGAGGACAGTTTCCTGTCTCCTGCCTCCCTCCCTTAAACAGGATGTTACATTAGCTATGTTCCAGTCTTCTGTGTCCCTCCCTGACTCTAGTGAGTTCTGAAAGATCACCATCAATGCCTCCACAATCTCCTCCACTACATCCTTCTGAACTCTGGGGCTGTAGTCCATCTGGCCTGGATAGTTTATCCACATCCAAGCTTTTCAGCTTCCGCAGCACCTCTTCCTAGTGATGACCATTGCACTCACCCATGCCCTGTGGCTCTCTTGAAGTTCTTATATATTGCTGGTGGCTTCCCCCGTGAAAATGGATGTAAATACCTATTCAGTTCTTCCACCATTACTTCGTACTCAACTACTACTTCTCCAGCCTTATTTTACAGCAGTCTAGTGTCCGCACTTGCCTCGCTCTTACTTTTTAGGTAACTGAAAATACTCGTGCCATCTTCTTTTTTCTTGCTCACCCTTATATTTCATCTTGTCTCCTCATGTTGCTTTTTTTCATTTCGCTCTGCTGTTTTTAAAGGCTTTCCAATCCTCTGGCTTCTCACTAATTTTCACCACATTTTCTCTTGCTTTTATGCTGCCCCTGACTTCCTTTGTCAGCCATGGTCGCCTCATCCTTCCTCTTTGTATATTTCTTCTTCCGTGGGATGAATTTCTTCTGAGCCTCCCAAATTACCCCCAGAAATTCCTGCCATTGCCACTTCATCTTCCCTGCTGAGCTCTCCTTCCAATCAACTCAGTTCCTACCTAATGTCATTGTAGTTACCTTTACTCAATTATAATACCTTTACATCTGATCCCAGCTTCTCCCTTTCAAACTACAGGATCAATTCTATCATATTATGGTTACTGGCCCTTAAAGGTTTCTTCACCTTACGTTCCCTAATCAAATCTGCCTCATTACACATCACCAGATTCAGAACTGTGTGTTGCCCAGTGGATTCCGTCACAAGCTGTTCTAAAAACAGCATCTAATACATGTTCTGTGGATTGGTTTTCTTGAGATCCATTATCAACCTGATTTTCCCAGACCAGCTCCATATTGAAGTCCCCCATGATTATTGCAATAGTGCCTTTCTTACACAGCTTTTCCACCTCCTGGCTTATATTCTTCTCCACATCCTGGTTGTTCACAACTCCCTTCTGTGTCCTTTTGCCTTTGCACTTCCTCACACAGATCTACGCCATCTGACTTTGTCACTTTTTGATTTAATTTATTTCTTACTAGCAAGGCAACCCTTCCCTCTCCGGCCATCTGCCTGTCTGTTCGATCGGAAGCGTGTCCTTGGATATTTTGTCCCCAGCCCTGATCCCCTTGCAGCTTTGTCTCTGATATCCACAACATTGTACCTCCCAATTGCAATATGCTCTACAAGCTCATTTACCTTGTTTTTATACTGCCTGCATTTAAGTACAACATGTCCACCACTACATTGACTGCCTCCTTCTCATAGTTGCTTCTTATCTGCTGTGCCTGAGGTTAGATTCCTGACTGTTTCCATCCTATCTGCCCTATTACTTGTTCTGGAAACCTCAATAACTTCTGCTGAGCTCCATAATTGTCAATGCAACTGAACCCATCCTCCTATTTATTTTAAAGCTTTATCCACAGTTCATATTGAATGTCAGTACCTATTGCAAGAGGAATAGAATAATAAAGCAAGGAAATTTTACTGACGCTGTACAGAGTCTTTGTAAGACCACATTTGGAGTACTGTATGAAAACCAAAAGAACTGTGGATGCTGTAAATCAGATACAAAAGCAGAAGTTGTTGTAAACTCAGCAGGTCTTGAAGCATCTGTGAAGAAAAAATCAGACTTAACATTTCTCAAAACATTCAGGAAGGGTCATCGGACCTGAAGTGTTCACTTTGATTCTTTTCTTCATAGATGTTTCAAGTTGTGCTGAGCTTCCAACAACTTCCGTTTTTATTTGGAGCACTGTATGTTTTGGCTTTCTTCCTTGAAAGAAATTTTTCACTGTTTTAGAAGCAGTTTGGAGAAGCTTCATTTAGCATATTCCTGGGATGAAGGGATTATCTTATAAAGAAAATTTGAACAGTCTCTACCCATTGATGTCAGTAAAATGAGAGGTACTCTTACTGAAACACATAAAACCCTGAGGGAACCTGATGGAGCAGATACTGAGCATTTGAGAATGGGATAAAAATCAGCATTGTTTACTGATTGATGCTAACATCTTCCTGCTCTGCATTCTGTTGATTATGAGACGGTGTCCTACATATTTCATGACAGAGATATTCACATGCATTTTCTATTTCATTTTTTGACAGCTACACAGTGCCATTTTACAGACCAAATTTAGCCTCCCAATGTGCCTCCAAAATGCACAGACCATATTTTGCGCAATATCATCCTTGCATGTTGCTTCCCTCAGATGTTCTGTTTATTTGAAGTTTAGTTACATTAGCTATGGTGACAGTTTTACAATATAAAAATCACAGTTTAGAATGAAACAGAACAGATGGGATAAACAGCAGAAATTCATCCCACAGTTCATTCCAGAGTAATAATACGTCACAAGAATAACTAACAGAGATGGGAATACTTGCTACAACCTGTGAGACTGAAGCAAAAAATGATCACACTTGAATGCATTATTCTATTTATATGAAGATACTTTGATAGTATTTCACATTTGATTATATACAGTATCACAAATCTAAACCTAAACGCTCGAAAGAATCTGACTGTTACAGCAAGCTTAATATTGCAGCTCTAACATGCAACAAGACAGGAAATTTTAAATACATTATTGGAAACATAATTTTAATAAATTAAAATAATAATGACAAAATAGGGAAAATAACACAAAATTAAAGGTATATAATATGTATGTATAAAAAAGTACTTAATTGTGTGCAATTTAATTTTCACGTAAATGTTATTAATGGAGCAGATTTAATAATTTAGCCCTAAATTTAATATCTTTTAGACTTAATCAGTACTGTACCTGCAAGAGGTGGTACCACAGGAGTCCTAGGATTAGTGTCTTAGATAATGCACAGTCAGTACAAAGATTAAGCTATGTACTTCAAAGCTGCAACACATATTGTAAGCACTATCAGTTAGTGCATTGTGATGGAGGTTGTTATGTGAATTTTAAGTGGTCACTGAGCTCTGATTTAACAAACAACTGATGGTGTTCATTAGGCAATACTTACAGATTACTTAGGGATACTTAAAGTTACGCTGACAATTTCTAGGCATTCAAAATGGATCCACAAAAAGGTTAGAACAAGCTGATTAGTGTTTGTTAAATATGTATGACTAAACTGTTCACTAAATGGTTGCTAAATATGCAATTAATTCATCACCATTAGATCCTGAAGTGCAGATTTTTGTGTTTCTTTGCAGGATTAATTCAAATTCCACCACTTGCCATGACAGGATTTGAACCCAGGTCCCCAGAACATTGTAAGCCAGGGAGCACCTGGAGGAAAGGAGAAGTCAACAAAGTCAGTTCTGAAGAAGGGTAATACCCAAAACGTCGTCTTCCGCTTTCCTCCAGATGCTGCCTGGCTTGTTGTGTTCTCCCAGCCTCCTGTTAGTCCATCTTGGATTCCAGCATCTGTTGTGTTTTTGTCTCTCTCCAGAGCATTTCCTGGATCTCTAGATTAATAGTCTAACGATAACACTACTAGGTCACCATCTATTGTCAGTTAAGTTACCTCTGACTCTCAGTTCCAGAGAATCCAGGCTTCCCAATACGGTGACATTGATCCATTTAACACCATCTGACCTCCTCCCTTCCTCCCATATTCCCAAGCCTGTGTTGCACCATGTTCAAATTCTCCTCATTGAAATTGATCCCTGTGGACTAATGCAATCCAAGTAGACAGCTCCTCACTAACTTCTCAAGGGGTAAAAAAAAAGGACTGGCAATAAATGCTGATGTAGCTATTGATGTCCACTTCCTGCATATGTGTAAATGAAAAATAAAAGGACACCTGCTGCTATGCAAAAGGAAGGTAACCTGGAGCAACGGAATTATCCACACATTTCCTCTTCTGATCTATGATAATGGGAACTGCAGATGCTGGAGAATCCAAGATAATGAAATGTGAGGCTGGATGAACACAGCAGGCCCAGCAGCATCTCAGGAGCACAAAAGCTGACGTTTCGGGCCTAGACCCTTCATCAGAGAGCTGATGCTGCTGGGTCTGCTGTGTTCATCCAGCCTCACATTTCATTATCCTCCTCTGATCTAGCTGCCTACACATTCAATCTTCAGGCAGCAAAATCATTCTGTCCCAGCCAGCAGAATCATTTTCAAAATGGGTTACATTGATCAATAACTAGATCATTGAATTAATCAGCTATTTTAATTGAAAACCTGAGTGGTGAAGCAGAGGTAATATTTTCTCACTAGCTGGCCAAGGTTTTGGAAGTTACGCCATCATCCAGAAACATAAAAATGTAGAAGATCGGAGCAGGAATAGGCCATTCACCCCTCAAACCTGCTCCACCATTCAATATGATCATGACTGATCATCAAGCTCAATACTCTAATCCCACTCTCCCCTGTAACCCTTGATTAATTTATGGCTACAAGAGCCATATCTATCTCCTGTCTGAAAGCACGTAATGTTTTGGCCTCAAACACTTTCTGTGGTAGTGAATTGCACAGGCCCCCCACTCTGAGCGAGAAAATTTGTCCTCATCTCAGTCTTAAAAGCGTTATCCTTAAACTATGACCCCTGCTTCTGGGCTTCGCCACCATCAGAAATATCTTTCCTGCATCTAAGCCGTCTCATCCCATTCAATGTTTGTGGGTCTCTGTGATCATCTGTCCTCATCTGTCCATAATCCTAAGTGACTCAATCACTCCTTGTACATCAGAAGAAACCCAGTGGGCTCAGGGTCTTGTTCTGAAATAAAATAGGCTTCCTTCATGGCTGAGTGGCAGGATCCATTGTCTCTGGTGCTCCAGTGGCCTCTGGCTATCTGTAATACTGTGGATGCTAGAGATGCGACAAAGAAGTGTGAACTGCTGGAGTAAAGACAGGAGGTGCGAGAATGCCAACTGCCTTTGAGCTTGCTGAGCCATTTCAGAAGGTAATGATTCTGGAGTCACAAGGAGACCAGAGTGAACCAGACGGGCTTTTATAACAATAGTTGCCATGACCACTATAACTTAGATCACTGCTCAATTTCAGATTTAATTAAGTGATGTTAAATTCCACCAGATATGCTGGGATGTGAACCCATGTTCTCAGAGGATTAGCAGGTAACTGGCTAACTGTTCAATGACACTACTACATTCTCCTTTTGAATTTATTGCATAACCAGACTCCTTCCTTATTCTGCTCAATGTTAGAACCAAAGCTCGTGTGACTGAACTTAATGCATTGGAGATTTTCAAAATGTCACAACAGTGACAGATGTGAACACTTACTTACATGAAATGGGATGATTGCAATGATTCAAATTACACCCTGAAAGCAAATTCAGCCCAAGTGAGCAAATGCGAAGTAGAGAGCAGTTGCACAGAGAGAATGAACAGGGAGCATGAGCACTTTCAGTTTGTCTTGAATTAGAGGCCATGTTACTGAACAGCAGCTGTAAATGAGAACTGTTAATTTTCCTAATGCATCAACAGAGGCACAAAGAAATCCTTTGCAAGTTGGCTCACAGTCAATTATTTGCTGTAGATATTGCTTATGGAGCAAGGCAAAAAAACCTAGAAAAACACATTAAAAAAACAAAAGACACAGAGAAATGTAAATGTGTTCATTTCATTATAACCAAGGGAATTGCAGATGATTCAGCAAAGCCATGTTGATGGCCAGCAACAAGTAACTAATGCAATCTTATTTTCATAACTTCAGTGGCCTTATCGATGTTTGCAAAACAAAAGTTGCTCACACTGCCAATTTTGACTGGGGCTTTTTTAACCCTATCCTTAACCCTAACCCTAACCCTAATCCTAACGGCCTGCTAGACCCTTAACCCTAATCTTAAACCTTTCGCAGGTTTATGGCCTCTGTGCGCAGGGCTGGTCGCCCTGCTGTAGGAAGGGTACCTCTAAATTGGAGAGGGTTCAGAAAAGATTTATCAACATGACGTTGAGAATGGAAGGTTGCTGTTATTAAAAATAGGCCAAACAGGCTGGAACACCACAGTGTGGAGCTGGAGGAATACAGCAGGCCAGGCAGCATCTGAGGAGCAGGAAAGTTGAAGACTCAGGTTGGGACCCTTCTTCAGAAATTTTCAAGACTGGGGGCATATTCTCAAGGAGAGAGGAGCAACTTTTTATGAGGCATCTAGATGGGTATATGACTAGGAAGGGTTTAGAGGGATATGGGCCAAATGTGGCAAATGGGACTAGATTACTTGAGGATAACTAGTCAATATGGATGAGTTGGATTTAAAGGTTTGTTTCCATGCTGCACATCTGTACGACTCTACGACATGAGGGTCAACTTTATTACACAGCGAATGGTTTGTGTGTGGAATGAACTGCCAGAGGAAGTGATGGATGCAGGTACAGTCACAAAATTGTTGGACTAGTTGGACCGAAAAGTTTCCATGCTCTACGACTCTATGACTGTATGGCTTGTACTATAAAACAACCATAAGCTGTTATCATTATCAATGTTCCAGACTATCGCTATTATCTGACCTCAAATTGTTGTGACAGAACAGGGTACAGCCAAGATTTTGATGCAATGCAACTTTTCTGCCTGCATGCTTCACAGAGAATTTGTCCAACGTGGAGCGCTTTGGCTCTTCAGAGTGGTCAGTGTAGGAGGGGACAGGATTTATAAAAGATGAAGACACCAAAAAGGAAGTGGAAAATCATAGAAAATGAAACGTAGGAAAGCTTATGATTGGGACTAAACCATATCCATTTGATTACACAGAACAAGTGGTTAAAAGTCAGCTAGCAGCTTCTCTGAACAAAGAATCTCTAAGTAGGATAATGAATTATTAGGGCATTAGGTAAATGTCAAGAAAGAAATAAAATAGAAGTAGGAAACAAAATGGAAGAAAGAAAGAAAAACACTGGATGAAATTTTTAAAAAAGTAATTTGGACTGTGATTTGTTATGCATACAATTCTTGATTATCCTTATCTCACTCACGGCTGAATAAATATTTCTAGCTTGACGAATTATGAACTTCGGAAGAATTGGCCTTGAGATGAAGCTTGGATTTGTAATAAATATTAAATTCTTAAATGAATAATAAATTCTGCCAACTCTTGGCACATAACATTCCAACATATCAATTGAATTCACTAAAGTTCCCTAGTGTGGAGCACTGGGTCACCAACCTGTCGGGGTGAACCTTTCGTGTGACCATATCCCTGAACCATAATGTCCCAACTCCTATACTCAATGCTCTCACCAATAAAGGGAAGTGTACCAAACACCTTCTTTACCTCCCTGTCTACTGCAACTCCACTTTCAAGGAACTTTGCACCTGTGCCCCTCGGCCCCATTGTTTGGCAACACCCCTTAAGGCCCTACCATTGAATGGATACGCCCTGCCCTGATGTGCCTTTTCAACATGCATTGCCTCACATTTATCTAAGTTAAACTTCATCTGCAACTTGGAGCCCAATGGCTTATCTGATCAAGGTCCCATTGTAGCCTGAGATAACCTTCCTCACTGTCCACTTAACCACCAATTTTAGTGTCATCTGTAAACTTACTAACCATACCTCCTATATTCACATTGAAACCATTTATTTAAATGATGAAAACCAGTGGACCTAGCACTGATCCAAGCAACACACCTCAGTTCGCAGATCTCCAGTCTGGAAAACAACCGTCGACCACTGCCTTCTGTGTCCTACCTCCAAGCCAATTTTGAATCCAGTTGGCTAGCTCCCCATGGATTCCATGCAATCTAAAGTTGCTACTCAGTCTTGCAGCAGAACCTTGTTGAACACTTTGCTAAAGTCCACATCAATAACATCTGTCAGTCCACCTTTATAAATCTTCTTTGTCACTGCTTCAAAAATTCAATCAAGTTAGTGAGACATGATTTCTCATGCACAAAGTAATGTGACTATCCCCAATCAGTCCTTGCCTTTCCAAATTCATGTAAATCCTGTCCCTCAGAATCCCCCTCCAACAACTTACCCACCACTAAAATCTGCTCCACCATTCAATCACGATGATATGCTTCTCAACTCCATTCTCCTGCCTTTTCCACATGATTCTTGATCTCCTTACCAGCTAAGAACCTATATAATTCTGTCTTAAATATGCTCAATGACTTGACCTCTGTAGCAATGAGTACCAATGATTTATCACCCTCTGGATGAAGAAAATCTTCCCCATCTCAGTTCTAAAGTGTCATCCCTTCACTCTGAGGCTATGCACGTGGGTCCCAGTCTCTCCTACTTGTGGAAATGTCTTCTCCACGTCCACTCTAACCATGCCTCTCAGAATTCTGTAAATTTTAATTCAATTACCCCCTCATTTTTCTAAACCCCAATGGGTAAAGACCCAGAGCCCTCAACTGCTTCTCTTATGACGAGCACTTCAACCCCAGGACTATTGCTGCAAATCTATTTAGTTATGGCCACTGCATTCATCTCTGTCCCTGAGTCTTTTGAAGTTCTTGAATGCTGCTGGTGTCAACCACTGTGATAATCCTCTGCCATTTCTTTGTTCACCATTACTACTCCTCCAGCCACATTTTCCAGTGGTCTAATATCCTCTCTTGCCGACCCTATACCTTATAGATACCTAAAACAAAAGTCTCAAATTCTTTTTTATACTACTAACTGCCTGATATTTCATCTTCTCCCTGTTGTTGTCTTTCTAATTATCCTCTGCTGGTTTTTAAAGGCTTCCCGATCCTTTGGTTTTCCTCTAATTTTCAGAGACTGGGGAATGGGGAGTCCAGCAGAAAAGGATTTATTGTCAAAGCAGTAATAATGGGAATGGCAGATGCTGGAGAATCCAAGATAACAAAGTGTGAAGCTGAATGAACACAGCAGGCCAAGCAGCATGTCAGGAGCACAAAAGCTGACGTTTCGGTCCTAGACTCTTCATCAGAGAGGGGGATGGGGAGACGGAACTGGAATAAGTAGGGAGAGAGGGTGAGGTGGACCGAAGATGGAGAGAAAAGAAGATAGGTAGAGAGGAGAGTATAGGTGGGGAGGTGGGGAGGGGATAGGTCAGTCCAGGGAAGACAGACAGGTCAAGGAGGCGGGATGAGGTGGTAGGTAGGAAATGGAGGTGCGGCTTGAGGTGGGAGGAAGGGATGTGTGAGAGGAAGAACTGGTTAGGGAAGCAGAGACAGGCTGGGCTGGTTTTGGGTTGCAGTGGGGGGAGGGGACGAGCTGGGCTGGTTTTGGGATGCAGTGGGGGAAGGGGAGATTTTGAAGCTTGTGAAGTCCACGTTGATACCATTGGGCTGCAGGGTTCCCAAGCGGAATATGAGTTGCTGTTTCTGCAACCTTTGGGTGGCATCATTGTGGAACTGCAGGAGGCTCATGATGGACATGTCATCTGAGGAATGGGAGGGGGAGTTGAAATTGTTTGCGACTGGGAGGTGCAGTTGTTTGTTGTGAACCGAGCGGAGGTGTTCTGCAAAGCGGTCCCCAAGCCTCCGCTTGGTTTCCCCAATGTAGAGGAAGCCACACTGGGTACAATGGATACAATATGCCACATTGGCAGAAGTGCAGGTGAACATCTGCTTGATATGGAAGGCCATCTTGGGGCCTGGGATATGGGTGAGGGAGGAGGTGTGGGGACAAGTGTAGCATTTCCTGTGGTTGCAGGGGAAGGTGCCGGGTGTGGTGGGGTTGGAGGGGAGTGTGGAGCGGACAAGGGAGTAGCAGAGAGAGTGGTCTCCAACACATCCCTCACCTTCCTGGACCTCTCAGTCTCCATCTCAGGTAACCAGCTAGAAACTGATGTCCATTTCAAGCCCACAGACTCCCACAGCTACCTAGAATACACCTCCTGCCACCCACCCTCCTGCAAAAATTCCATCCCCTATTCCCAATTCCTCCGCCTCCGCCGCATCTGCTCCCAGGATGAGGCATTCCACTCCCGCACATCCCAGATGTCAACGTTCTTCAAGGACCGCAACTTTCCCCCACGCTGTGGTCGAGAACGCCCTTGACTGTGTCTCCCGCATTTCCCGCAACACATCCCTCACACCCCGCCCCCGCCACAACCGCCCCCAGAGGATCCCCCTCGTTCTCACATACCACCCCACCAACCTCCGGATACAACGAATCATCTTCCAACACTTCCGCTATCTACAATCCGACCCCACCACCCAAGCTATTTTTCCATCCCCACCCTTGTCTGCCTTCTGGAGAGACCACTCTCTCCGCGTCTTCCTTGTCCGCTCCACACTCCCCTCCAACCCCACCATACCCGGCACCTTCCCCGGCATCCGCAGGGAGTGCTACACCTGCCCCCACACCTCCTCCCTCACTCCTATCCCAGGCCCCAAGATGACCTTCCATATCAAGCAGATGTTCACCTGCACATCTGCCAATTTAGTATGTTGTATCCACTGTACCCGGTGTGGCTTCCTCTACATTGGGGAAACCAATGGAGGCTTGGGGACTGCTTTGCAGAACACCTACACTCGGTTCGCAACAAACAACTGCACCTCCCAGTCGCGAACGATTTCAACTCCCCCTCCCATTCCTCAGACGAGATTTCCATCATGGGCCTCCTGCAGTGCCACAATGATGCCACCCGAAGGTTACAAGAACAGCAACTCATATTCTGCTTGGGAACCCTGCAGCCCATTGGTATCAATGTGGATTTCACCAGTTTCAAAATCTCCCCTTCCCCCACCGCATCCCAAAACCAGCCCAGTTCGTCCCCTCCCCCACTGCACCACACAACCAGCCCAGCTCTTCCCCTCCCCCCACTGCATCCCAAAACCAGCCCAGCCTGTCTCTGCCTCCCTAACCTGTTCTTCCTCTCACCCATCCCTTCCTCCCACCCCAAGCCGCACCTCCATTTCCTACCTACCAGCCTTTTCCACCTCCTTGACCTGTCCGTCTTCCCTGGACTGACCTATCCCCTCCCTACCTCCCCACCTATACTCTCCTCTCCACCTATCTTCTTTTCTCTCTCCCTATTTATTCCAGTTCCCCCTCCCATCCCCCTTTCTGATGAAGGGTCTAGGCCTGAAATGTCAGCTTTTGTGCTCCTGAGATGCTGCTTGGCCTGCTGTGTTCATCCAGCTTCACACTTTGTTATCTTGTATTGTCAAAGCACATATGTTTAATGCATAATGGTCTGTATCTCTGGAAAGCTGTCAAGTGCAGACACCTTTGGAATGAGTTGAGTATTTCTGTCTCTGTTACCCTTTCAAGCAACAAGTTCCAGACACCGACCATCATTAAGTAAAAAGGTTTCCCCTTATTTTCCCTTTAACCCTCTGACCAATCATTTTCTATCAATGCCTTCCCCAGTCATTGACCACACTGCTAAAGAAAATAGGTCCTTCTCATTCTCTCCAACAAGACCCCTCACAACACAATAAGGGTCAATACATAGCTCCTTGAGAATATTGGGAGTCTACCTACAGAACTTGGAAAGGCGTGGGTTAATTAGGGATAGTCAGGGATTAATCAGAGGGACATCATGCCGAACAAATTTGTCAAAACTTTTTTGAAAATGGGATCAACTGTGAATGAGGGGATTTCTGTTGATGTAGTTTGTATGGATTTTAGCAAAGCTTTTTAGAAGGTCTCACACGGGAGATTTTTTTGAGTGCTTGGAATTGAGGAAAACGTGGTGAGATGGATCAGACACTGGAGTAGCCATAGGACACAAAGTGTAGTGATAGAAGGCTGTTTGAGTGAATGTCGGCTGGTGTCCAACGGTGTCCCACAAGGACCAGAACTGGGATTGTTTGTTATATGTATCAACGATATAGATGAAAATGAGCAGGGCACATCAAGCAAATTTTCAAACGACACCAAGATTAGTAGATTGGTTAATGGTGAAGAAGATGGTTGTAGGTTGTAGGAAGATATAGATGTGGTAGTCAGTTGGGCAGACCAGTGGCGAATGGAATTTAATCCTGATAAATGCAAGGTGATGCACTTTGGAAGAAGAAACAAGATGAGGGAGTATGTAATGAATGGTAGGACACTGGTAGCTCAGAAGAAGAGAGGGGTCTTGAAATAATTATTCACAGATCCCTGAAATTGGCGGAGCACATGAATAGGATAGTTAAGAAGGCATATGTGACGCCTGCTTTCATCAGTCTTGGCATAGAGTTAACACGGATTTAATGTTGGAGTTGTGCAGTGTGTTGGTCAGACCACTAGAGTACTGTGTGCAGTTCTGGTCACCTCACTACTGGAAGAAGGTGATAGCACTAGAGGGGGCAAAGAAAACATTCACCAGGATGTTGCCTGGGATGGAGGAATTGAACTATAAGGACGGACTAGATAGGCTCGGATTGTTTTCTATAGAGCAGAGAAGACAGAGGAGGCACATGATTAAAGAATATAAAATCATGAGGGGTATAGACATGGTGAATAGGGAGAAGCTGTTTCCCTTGGCTGAGGGGTTAATCACAAGAGGGCATAGTTTTAACTTAAGGGGAAGGAGATTCAGAGGGGATTTGGGAAAAAAAAACACATTCGCTCAGAAGATGGTGGGAATCTGGAATGCGTCGCCTGGGAAAGTATTAGAGCTAGAAACATTAACCTTTAAAAAATATTTGGATGAGCACTTCAAATATCATAACATTCAACTATATATGACAAGTGCAGGATTAGCTTGCCTTTTATGGTAGTTATTGTCAGTGCAAACTCAATGGGCTGAAGGGCCTTTTCTGTGCTCTATGAATCGATGAACCTAAAAGAAGCTGCTAAAGCTAGGACTGAGACTGCATGCTGTCCAGGATAAGGCCATGATGGAGGTCACAGAGAGCAGGAAGGAGAGTTCAGGCCTGGGTTAGTGTGGATGTATGGTGGAGAAGTTGGGTTGGACATGATAGGAGTAGGTGGAGGGGAATATCCCACACTTGTCGGACAATGGCCAATGTTGAATGAATGTCATTGACACAAGTAACCTCTCCCTCCCCTGTTCCTGACTTCACTTTTCCACTGAACACGCTATACCATCTGAGAATTGAGGCAGGGCAAAAATAGTTCTTAAATAGTCATCCATTGAACGTGTAACAGCCTGAAACTGGAGACAGTAGGCAAGCTGGTCTGGCTTTTGTTTGACTTGACTTAGAATCCCTACAGTGAGGAAACAGGTCCTTCGGCCCAACAAGCCCACACTGACTCCTAGAGCATCCCATCTAGACCTGTCTCTCTATAAGTCAGATAATCTACACACGCCTGAACACTACGGGCAATTTAGCATGGCCAATCCACCTAGGCTGCACATCTTTGGACTGTGGGAGGAAGCCGGAGCACCTGAATGAAGCCCACGCAGACACAGGAAGAATGTGCAAACTCCACACAGACAGTTGCCTGAAGCTGAAATCGAACCCGGATCCCTGGCACTGTGAGGCAACAGTGCTAACCATTGAACTATCATGTCACTCGTCCCACCATAAAACTGCAGCGGTGCTGAGGTGGCTCTGGCCCTAATGGGAATGCCATCTGGGGAATTTTATAGTCCCTCAGCTCCTCCATCTCACACCAGGCAACACCCACCCACAAACCACCAGCTGGGGAACAAAACATTTCACCCAGGCATCTTTTCCTCCATTCCCATTAGAATAACAAACATATATTCTGAGAGAATGTGTGTTATAATACCAATTTTTCCTGGGACTGATAGATGGGCCAAAAAGCAAAAACAAAGCTCCTCATTCATTTTCTTCCACAGTGTGAAAGAGAGGGAGAGGAAAATGTAACTCTGGTTGTTCTAAAGCCAAAATTATGAAGGTCACTTGTTCCATTTTTTTAAAAAAAGATAAAAAATAAATGACAATGCATATACCTGCTAATGTAACAGTAATCCAGAAGAGACACCTCTCTGGCGTAAATGACTGAAACACTAGAAATGACAAATTGACAGGAGATGATCAATCTGTCATCCCATTTGGTAACAGTAGATGAAAGGGCAAATATGGATGATTGACACTGCAGAAAGTATCTGATTAACACCCAGGAGAAAACAGAAGGCATTAAAGGTCCTTGAATCTTCTGAGGAAGGACTAACGTTTGCTTTGAGCCTAGACAGAGAGCGTGGTTGAAAAATTTATACGAACATTGTTGCACAATGATTAACATTTTAAACCACCCTCTATCAATCCAGAAAGACTAAAAATCATTTCCTGCAAATCCTGAAGGATAGATTTGTGTCTCAATATGCAAATTTCAAAGCGAGTGAATGCTAGTGCTTTCTGCGGAATAAATGACATTTGGTCGAAACGCTGAGTATGCATTGTTATAGGCAGCAGTAGGTCGTTTACTGCTATTTTCAACCATGAAGAAAGGAACATTAGGAACCATTCTGCATAACTGAAGCATTCTGCTGCTGAAACATTTCAAAGATAATTTCCACTGCTACGCTGTTATTACCCTTATCTTGAGACAGTGCCATATAATGAACATTTTTAACTTGTTCTTTTCACATATTCTTTTGACACAAGCCAGAAGATAGGCTTAGTTACTATGCAAACAGCCTCTTTTAGGCTGAAAGAGAGTGGGATCTAGGAGAGGGTATCTCCTCAAACCAGCCTCAACACCACACCAGGAACAATTGCTAATTTTGGTGTTTTGATCACACAATAAAGAAGGGGGATTTCCCTCCTGATTCAAAGTGAAGCCTTCCGATTTGGAGAAATATTGAGAAATTTATTCAAAAGCAAATCTGACTGAGGACTGAGATTCTATACCTCTGTGACTTAAAACTTAGATTAAAATGTACCATTTTATTTGCTGATTACCTTTCAGCATTTTTTCAACTACGTTAAAAATTAACAAATTAGATTTAATTCATTCCTACCAGTAAAACATTGGCCAATTCATCACAGAGTGGTAATTCTTGTCAAAATATTATTCAGATATGATGACTCACTTATTCCCACACTTATTAGTTATTTATCAGAAAATGTAATGGTCACCTGAATTTTACTGCCCCACCCATCCTTTGACAGCTAGGTGATCAGAACACCACACACAGTACTCCGACATTAGCCTCTATAATGTTAGATTGGGCTCCAACATGCCTTCCTTGGTCTTGTATTTAATGCCTTGATTTTTTTAAACAAATATCCCATATCCCTTCTTAAACACTTATCTCTTTGTCCTGCTACATTCAAGGATATATGGACGTACACACCAAAGTCCATCTGATGCTCTGCACATCCTAGGTTCCTCACATTCACTATGCACTCCATTGCCTGGTTAGTCCTCGAAAAATATATCATCTCACATTTTTCAGGATTAAATTGCATTTTCCATTGTCCAACCCATCTGACCAGCCTGCCTGTATTATTCCATATCTAAGGCTATTCCTCCCACTATTTGTCATACCACCACTTTTAGTGCCATCTGTGAACTACTGATTATACCTCCTACAATCATGCTGAGGCCATAACTGAACACAACAAACAGCAATGGACCCATCATGGAAACAATATGGCACACCACTGGATACAGGCTTGCAGCCCCAGAGGCCCCTTCCATTCTATGTTTCCAGCATCCAAGCCCATTTTAAATCCAGTTTGACAAATTGTTCTGGGTCCCATGGCCTCTTAGTTTCTTTACCAGTCTGTCAACTTCAGACATCTACGACTCTTCAAACATACCAAGGCATTCAACTTCAATTTATATTCATTTACAGAAAACAATGGACATTCCATGCAATCGAAATACATTTACACATACTTGAAACAATCAGGAAACCTATTCACTTCCAGTTGAAAGACATTTCTGAGGGAGGGTTACCAGACCTAGAACGTTAACTAACTTCCTTTTCACAGTTCTTTTGGTTATTATATTGTGAAAGACATTTCCACCAACTCGAAGGATCAGGAAGCTAACTTATTAAAGCCAGATTTGGCCCCAAGATAAGAGACCCACAATTCAGTAAAATTGCAGGCTCCAATCTTATCTGATAGAAAGAGATAAAGAGAAGAGTAAGAAGGAGAGAAGAAGGAAGAAAGATCTGCCTCAAGATACATACCCCACAGCTACCAGTAGGACAGGACTGCAGAGAGCTACTGCACTGAGAAAGACACCAGCAACTAACCACGACCCACAGACCAAACAACCCATGACTCCGAGAACCACTGACCCTATCCGCACCACAAGGCCTCAGACACATCCTGAGGTGAAAACCTGCTTGCAAGAACCACCAAAAGTAAGAAAGTACTCACCCAATATATCCTCAGCACTTCTTACTGCATCAGCAGACTCAACCCAGACTGAAGGCCTACACCGTCCAAAGCCTTCAGCGAAGCACTGGCTACAGCAGGCCGGGAGCCACCACCTGTACTTCAGAATGTGTTTATCCCCAATGGTGACCCAATGTATCCAACCTAGCTAGCAGGGAGGGGAAGGTAGGTCAGTGACAGTGCAAGGCTCTCCAAGGTCAGGAAGTCTAATTAAAGTATCTGTGTTTAGAACTACTTTTTAGTTTAGAATAATAATTGGCCTGTGTCAATTGTTAATAACTGATAGTGTCGGTTTCACTGTTTTGCATTTGTTTTCTCACTCTTGTCATTTATTCAACTTTGCATTTCTTGTGAGATACGCTCCTTTGTATTTAATAAACACAGAAATTCTTTGCCCCCCAAACACCTGCCTAATGATTTATTTCTCCACCTTCACTAACCTAAGTCCATTGTCGGAGCCAGGGGCCTAGTGTGTGACCCAGGCTTCCTGAGAGTTTCAGCACAGTTACCCATCACACAGACTAGAATTCCCAGACACAAAGCCATGCTGGCTATCCTTGATTAATTTTTCTCTCCAAATGGAGATTAATTCTATCCCTTAAAGTTGCTTCCAAAAGTTTCAGTCCTACAAATTTGGGCTCACTAGCCTGGGGTTTCGTGATTTATCCCTACTATCCTTCTTGAATTCGGTGAGGAAATCCTCCAGTAGCCTCCTACTGGAGGATTTGAAAAACAGAGAGGTTTTGAAAATTAATATCAGAGCCCCTGCAACTTCCTCCCTTGCCTCATCTGGGCCTTGCAAGTGAATAAACCTTCAAGCCCTCTAAAAGTGTTAATGCCTCCTTACTCTCAATGTTAATTTGTTCAAGTATACCACAGTTGCCCTTCCCAGTTTCAGACTTAAATCGCTAGTGCCCTTCTCTATGGTGAATATAAACACAAAGTACTCATTTAAAGCGCCAGCTGAATAGTCCAAGTGCCACTTTAGTTCCTCATGGGGGTCCGTTCTTTCACTGATTTATTTTCTTGTCCCTCATGCACTTGTGAAACATTTTTGAATTTGTCTTTCTCCATGTTTCATCTTTGCTTTCCTAATTCTTTTTTAAGCACCCTGCCTATAATTTCTACACTTCTCAGGGCATTCGCTGTTTTGGGTTTTCGGTATCTAACATAAACTTACATTCCTTTCCATATCCAATCCTGCGTATCCCTTGGCATCCAGGATTCTCCGGACTTGTTGGTCCCACTCTTCATGTTTATAGGAACATGTTGACCCTGCACTCTCATTGTTACACTCCTCTAAATGCAGGTAGTTGGTCCCACGTAGATTTTGGCCAGATCCTGTCTTATTAAAATCTGCCTTCCACCAGTTCAAAACCTTTATCTCTGGTCCATCTTTGTCCTTATTTGTCATTAGCACAGTGGCACAGTGATTAGCACTGCTGCCTCAAAGCACCAGGGACTCGGGTTCAATTCCACCCTCAGGTGACTGTCTGTGGGGTGTTTTCACACTCTCCCTGCATCTGTGTGGGTTTCCTCCCACAGTCCAAATGTATGCAGGCTAGGTGGTTTGGCAATGTTAAATTGCCTGTAGTGCTCAGACGCGTAGATTAGTGGGGGTGGGTTTGGGTAGGTGCTCTGAGGGTTGGTGTGGACTTGTTGCACTGAAGGGCCTGTTTCCACACTCTAGGAATTCTATTCTATGACCACCTCAAGTCATAATGAATTATGGTCACTATTAATGAAATGGTTCCCTATTGCCACATCTACCACTTGCTTGGCTGTGTTCCCTAAAGTTGGATCCAGCAACATGCCCTTTTTTTGTTGGAGTTTCTATGTGCTAGTTTAAAAAGCCGCCTTGGTCATGTGGAATGAATTTTGTCCCCTTTCAATCTTTCACACTTTGTCTATCCCAATTAATATTTGGGGAGTTGAAATCGTTTACCATTATTACCCTGCTATTTTTACCTTTTACTGTGATTTGACAGTATGTCTTATCTTTCTATCTCTCTGTGACTGGTTGTCAAGTCAAATAACTAATGGCCCATTTTTGGTGATTGCTGTCAGTGGGCATCTATTGCCCACATTGAGGAGCTAGTTTCCAAGGGGGAGTATTGGTTTCCAGAGTTTCCACATCCAAATGGGAGGGCCTCCCAGCTGAAAAATCTGCTCACTGCCTTTAATCTTTGGGCAAGCCTGTCTGACAATCAAATGTCCTACCTCGCCTTTGTGTTCTTGTTGTTCTGTGCCAGGAAGGTTGCCACCATCGTGCTATTGTCTGCCTGCAGAGGTTTGTGACCCACTATTCATCACAACATCAGACCTTACCAGATGCCAGGAAACTCCTGGTCCGTGTTTCCATTTAGCCCTGGACCTGTCTCCATTCGCTCCGTTGGCGCATCTTTCCACTTCCTGCATTCAGACATGCTGGATAGCCTGGGCAAAGCACACAGAGAAAAAAAAACCTTGGGTCACTCAGAATTCTGTCCTTGTCATGGTGCTGAAACAACCCTAACCTAAGAAATGAACAACATTGACTCTTACTATAACTTTGCATTACTGTCCCTTCTCATTCTATTCAACCTATGTGCAACAGTTGATCATGTTATTTTCCTCCAATACTCATCTCCGTTGCCCATGCCTGGTTCTATTCCATCTGGTTAAAGCCATGCAATCTCCCACAACAAAGTTGATTGTTAAACTCGCCGATTCGGAACTGTTCCAAAGATCTATTCATAGCTTTCTCCTCTTTCCTGTCTGTATGCCATCACTTGGCCAGATCATCCAAAGGCATGACATTAAAAGTCATTGGCTGTCTGTAATCAGCTTGCTTTCTTTATACGTAGCCCACAGATGGACGACTTTTCTTTCAATTACAAATCAGAAAGACCATGTTAATTGTGGATGGTGGCTCTTGGCTGTTATTCCTGCATTTCTTTATTCTGATATATGCACAGTAATTGATTTGCACTGGGGGAGGGTTATAAGATAAACAGTAGTCACATGATTCATTCATAAAGAATGCACCCCTTTTATTCAAACCACTTTCTCTCTCATGGTGTTCTCTGTTATGTGAATTGAATAACGTGTGTTGAGTGAGGAGCTGGTGAAGACTGAAGGAGTAATCCTTTCTTTCTACACTTGTTTCTTTCAACCTCCAGCAATTGCTTTTTCATTTTTGTGCAGAAGTAACAGATAAATCAATAACTGGGATCGTACGATCTGTAATTTTTATCAGTTTTTTAAAGTTTACCAGCAGTGTGAAAAGTTATTGGGATGTGTAGCTTGTGCTAATGATAAGTCAATTAGTAATTACTGTTTAATAAACACACATTAGAGGTTTCATAGCAGGTGAATTATTGCAATTGCAGGATGTGAGAGCTTCTGGATGCTCTTGTTATCCAGAGCAAACTCATCTGCAGCAAGGGCTGGTGGTTGCAAGAAAGTCAGCCTAGAGTTATTGAGTTTGAGGCTGGGTTATGGACTTCAGAAAAAATCATTCACAGGATGAAGGCATCGCTGGCTAGGCCAGCATTTGTTGCCCATCCCAGAAGGCCATAAAGAGTCAACCACATTGTTGTAGATCTGGGGTCACATGCTGTCCAGACCAGGTAAGGATAGCAATTTCCTTCCCTAAACAACATAAGTGAACCAGATGGATTTTTCCACAATCAACAATAAATTCATGAGTGTGATTAGACTCTTAACACCAGAATTTTTTCTAATGGAATTCAAGTTCCACTTTCTGCCATGGACTATCTACCAGAACATTACCTTGGACTCTAGATTAACAGTCCAGAGATAATATCACAAGGTCACAGCCTTCCCTGTACGCTGTCCCCTGTACAGAATCCCACGACTCTGCTGCATACCAAGGAGGGGTGGAGGTGGTAGTGGCGGTGTTTTGGAGGGGGTGGGACTCATCACCATTTAGACACTTTATTCCAGGAGGTGGTCGCATCCCTGTGGTTAGGGCTTCAGATTTGTTTACTGATCAAAAAGAATAATTAAAGAAGAATTGAGGAGTTAGATGTCAAATCAAAAAAAGCAGACCTCAAAAATAATAATCTCCGAATTATTGTATGACTCACATGCAATTTGACAAGGAATAAGCCAAATTAGAGCAGTGAATGTGTGGCTGAAAGACTGGTTTGGGAGAGGTTCCAGCACACGGGGTCTCCTGGGGAAATTGAGATCTGAGCTGTTGGGATAATCTACGCTCAAACAATGCTGATGCTGGTGTTCTTGCAAGATGCATAACTGGGGAAGTCGGGGTGGCTTTAGATTGAACAAAGGCTCTGAGGGATCAATAGGTATATGTGACAAACCAAAGGACAGAGTTGAGGCAGGAGAGCAAAATAGCCCTGAGGAAAATGGAAATCACAGAATGGCAGAAAGGGAAAGAGGGGATCAAATTTAAGAATAGGTCAGCGGTCACAACAAGTAGCTACAGCAAAAAAGAAACTAAAAGCTCTGTATTGAATGAAATAGCACTCATGATAAAAAAGGTAAATGGTCAAGAGCACAAATTGTGTAAATGTAATCTGACGGCCATTACAGAGATGAGGCTGCAGGATAATAAGGGCTGGGTCCTGAATTTTGAGATATGTGATGTTCAAGAAGAATAGGAAATTAGTTAGAGATGGAAGAATAACTGGAGAAGACCTTGATTCACGAGATCAAGACACCAGTTAGCTGAGTGTCTGTTATGGGAAAGTTATTCGATTTGGTCATCAAGGAGGTTATAAACTGACATTTGGAAAAACTTAATGTAATCAGTAAGAATCAGCACAGTTTTATGGATTTTTTTGAAGGAGTAAGATGCACTGTGGGTGAAAGGAATCCCATAAACATACTGTACTTGGACTTCCAGAAAGCATTGACAAGATACTAATCCAAGGCTATTACACAGAGTCTTGAGCTCATGATATAAGGAAAATGAGCTTGCATGGATGGCAATTGACTGGTTGACAAGAAAAGGAGGGCAGGCATAAATGAAGGGTCTAGGTCTGAAACGTCAGCCTTCCTGCTCCTCTGATGCTGCTTGTCCTGCTATGTTCATCCAGATCTACACCTTGTTAGCTCAGGTACATAAGTGGTTCTTCTTTCAGATTAACACAATGTAGCAATTTGGTTCCTGCAGGGCTCTGTACTGGCATCTCAAATATTTAAAATTTGTTTCAATGAAATAAATGAGGAAACGAAAGGTATGATGGTTCAATTTGTTGATGACACAAAGATCAGAAGGAATGTATGTTGTCAAGTTGACATAACACAGATGCATACTGACAGAGATAGACAAAATGAACAGCTAAAAAAAACAGATGATGGTGTGGTTCGATTCCAGATTGTAAGATTCTGAACAGACTGGACAAGATAGACTTAGAAAGGATGCGTCTTCTTGTGGGTGTGTATTTAACTAGCGAAAAATGTTATCATATTAGGGGGTGTCCATTTATGACAGAGCTGAGAGATATTATATTCTTTCAGATGATTGTGTGGCTTTAGAAGTCTGTCTGAGGAGGTGCTGGAGGTGAATCATTGCACATTGTTAAGACCGGCTCTTCGATTTGATTTGATTTGATTGATTTATTATCATGTGTACATAAGCACAATGAAAAGTTTTATTTGCCAGCAGTACAAACAGATCATAGTAAACAAGGCCATACAAATCGTAGGGTGAAAAAAAAGCTAAGACAGAAGTATACAGGTTACATTGCACGGGGTATGCACCAGGCAAGAACAACATTAGCAAGATCAGCATGATTTGAAGTTAGATAGTCCATTCATCAGTCTAATAACAGCTGGGAAGAAGCTGGTCCTGAACCTGTTGGTGCATGCATTCAAGCTACTATATCTTCTCCCTGACAGAAGAGGCTGTTGGAGAGCAATACTGGGAGCAAAGAGTCTTTGGTGATGTTGGCTGCCTTTCTGCTGCCACAAGCCATGTAAATGGAGGCCATAGATGGAATGCTGGCTTCCGTTATGGGCTGGGCTGTGCACACCATCTTCTGTAGTCTCTTACAGTCCTGGGCAGAGCAGTTGCCATACCAGGCCATTATGCACCTGGACAGTATGCCTTCAATGGTGCATCTGGACATGCCAAATTTCCCGAGCCACCTGAGGTAGAAGAGGCATTGTTGTGGCTTCTTGACCATTGCATCTACATGGCAAGCCAAGGACAAGTTATTGGTTATCTTCACTCCTAGGAACGTGACACTCAAACAGCATCAGCGATGGATGAGAATGCAAAATTCAGAACATAAATAATTCTGCAATGGTGGAGCAGAATTAAAAGGCTGAATTGCATTCATATTTCAAATTAGGACCAGGGCAATAGCAAAAATAAGGAAAAATTCTCCCACCATTAAGATTTTTGTTCATATAATACAGAAATGATTTCAGCAAAATGTTTGTTTCTCAAACTAAAATAATCAGGAAATGTTACATGAAGTTTAATATAGAAAAAGGATGAGGCTAATTTCATTTATATGCAGTACATTTATTGAAAGAAATCAAGCAACGAGTTGCTTTTGGAGTCTGCTGTATACATATGCTGGGATATATTTCAGGAATTTATATTTATGGTTTCATTTAAACAGCTCTATCTCGTTTATAAAACCACATATGAAACCTATATGCAACCTATATGCAATTAAACAATCTACTTCCAAACATGTTCCCAATTCATGATGTTTAGTCAAGATCTGACTGGCAGGTTTTCCCAGTAAAAAAATGGTAAAACAAAGTCACTATTCATGTGTTTAAAGTGCTGCATATTATGGATAATCTTAATGTGAAATGGTTATAATACAAACAATGATTACAAGTCAAAGAACATAAGCATGAAGTTGAAAAACTACATGAAAATTAAAGCTTTGAACATGTGCCTTTTTTCTTAACTGAGGAGTAGTAAATATGTGAACTGCCTTCTGTTCAAAGACCGTTACTATTGACGATAATAATATGACAATTCATTGGATCAACATCCACACCGGCTTTTGAAATTGAAAACCCTTAGCGATAGATTGATTTCAAGAACACTTATCCAGCAGGGATCATAACATTATAAAGTGTTAATTTTATGTATGAACATAAATGTTCAGTCTTTTTTTTCATCTGAATTGCCTTTGGAGTGTAGTTACAGGTTTGTCAGAGGTTTGCCCTCTTAAAAGTTCAGATCAAATTATCTCGACCCAGTCAAAAAATTAAATCAATGTTTGCAAGTCCATGAAAGAACAAGTTACACAGGTCTGAAAGAAAGAACCAAACAAAAACTGCAGATGCTGTCAATCAGAAACAAAAACAGGTATTGCCAAGAAAACGCGGCAGATCTGGCAGCATCTGTGGAAAGAAATCAGAGTGAATGTTTTGGGTCCAGTGACCCTTCCTCTCTTGACCTGAAAAGTTACATCTGATTCCTCTCCACAGATGTTGCCAGACCCGCTGAGCTTTTCCAGCTATTTCAGTTTCTGAAAGAGTTGCTTTTCTTTCCTTAGGGAATTTTTCCACTGATTTGCTGATGCTTTCTTGTACACTATGGCCCTGAAATTATGAGATAGTAGAACTACTGATGCTGGAGAATCTGTGATAACAATGTGTAGAGCTGGATGAACACAGGCCGGGCAGCATCAGAGGAGCAGGAAGGCTGACATTTTGGGTCTGGACCCTTCTTAAGAAAATGATGAAATCATGAAATTTCTGAAATTATGTTGTGAATATTGACACGTAATCATGTAGCCTGGCCATCAATAATTCCCATCCTTGTTAAAAAGAATAGGTTAATGTCACGACTACAATAATGGAGGGAGGAATTTCTGGTGGATGCTTTAAACATCCATGTAGTAGTTGTAACCAATATAGTATCAGGACCTCAGAGCGAAAGACAGTTACAGATAACAATCCATATAACACTGATTTATGTTCCCCAGTTGGGTCAATGATTTATCCACCATGTTGAAAAACCATAAAGGCCAGAAAGGTCCCTAGTTTGATCCTCAGTCTCTACAGAGTATGCTGTTAACAGCCAGGTTACTAAACACTTTAGAACCATTGATCAGGGAGTGAACGCTAACTAGCGTCCTGGGTCTTGATCCTCTTTCAGCAACCCCTACTGGTTATGCATATCTGAGGACAGAAGACCATTAGATTGTGATGTTTCTGTTCATCCAAAGAGCTGATTACACATTACTCTGCAGCAACAATACTAAGTTGGATGAGGTACTGGGGGCAACCAATACTCATAGAGCAACAGTTAGACAAGGACAGAGATTTTACACACCATGCCACCCAGGAGACGGTTGCAAGGAGGGGGTGTGTAAATGGAAGGTCTGGAGGACGAGCCATGATTGCCACCGATCTACTTTTGCTACAGTTTTACCAGCAACTAAGACAGATTCTAGTCTGTCTTTGGGCCTTTTGAGGTCTCTCCATGGCCGGGTAATAAAATGCCCCTCACAGCCTGGCAGTGGGATAGACGGCAGATACCCTGTATGCTCAGGCACCCTGTGCCTCACAAACCAAGTGCCTAGCAGACATACTGCACACACATCTTACCACCTCTGGCCCCTTTTTGTTGGCCACTGCCTAGACTGGCCTTGTGAACAAGACGGAAGTAAAGAGAGAGAATAACAACATGAGGTACATCTCTGTACACAGACTGCATTTCACTCGGCATCACAGAGACTGATGTTAATCTAAGGCCACGATATTGGCTTCCTCAGCAGTGCCGTGATTGTGTGACCAAAGCCTGATCTGAATAAATTGGGGCACACAGCGCTCTTCCTCAGGCTGAACAGACCACTACTACAGAGATATTATGTGTACGCCACAAGGTTTTGCAGTAGGGAGGTTTATACTTTCCACTCAACCTGCTCAGAGATGTTATTACATATGTCTGGCACAAGGGAGGCTTGAAACCAAGTCTCCAGGCCCAGAAATATGGACACTACTACTGCACCACAAGTGCCTTTTGCTGTAATTTCCAGCTGATTTTGATGGACGCTCAGATTGTCTATTGAACCTATTTAATCACTCTCTCGTGAACAAATATTCAGATCCATAGGTTAAGGCCTTTTTTAAAGGTCTAGCCATCCCATTTACAGGTGAAGTGTATTTGATTACACTTGCTCTTGAGAAAAGTTTGTGCTTTTAGAGGTTGTGTGGCCACTTACTAAATTTGGAAGGATATATAATGCATCCTGGCCATGGGGATTGTGATGCTGAGGGATCAAAACACCAAAGTATTTATAGCTATATTCTTAATTTTAATTCCAGAATTGAGTGGATATGCCATTGCTAGCAGGGAACCTGGTGACCGCTGGCAGTGAAGGACAAAGAAGAAGAGGAAGGAGAAAATTTCTGGAATTCCTTTTCTGTCTATGAATTGAAACATTGGTCTTCTTAATATATCACACTGTCATCACCACTGGTTGATGTGGTCCACATTTTCCTCTATCATGGGCCACACTTGTGCAATTAACACCATTGCTAAAAATCTTTTCATAAAATCTTCATACAACAACACAACTAATGACAGACGCAGAAACAAGCTGTCCGTGATAACAAGGTGTAGAGCTAGATGAAAACAACAGGTCAAGCAGCATCAAAGGCCAGGAAAGCTAACATTTCAGGCCTAGACCCTTCTTTGGAACCGAGCTGTCCACACTGGGTCATGACTTCAGTGCCTGCCTTGGGGGTGCTTTTAGCTATCCACTGCTCTATGCATGCTGACTTTCACTGGACGAGATTTGTCAATGGGTTTTCAGGACATTTTTGAACAGCTCAGTGCTAGAAGGTGCTGCAGCTTTGGACAGTGACACCTTGGTACAGGCAGAAGCAGTCAGGGCTCAGGGATATCTAGACCACTGATGGAGTGGCAGTGGTAGGTGCATTAATTCTTACATCCAGAGACAGTGCAGCCACCTCAGAAATTCCTGAAAGACAAATTACTGGACTGACGTGATGGGACTAAAACAGTGACATTCTGAACAAACACAACAGCAAGTGTGGACATCTGGACTTCTCTCCAAGCTTCCAGGGTAACTTTGAACTATTGAGCATTGAAATGGGTCTTCTGCTTGAACTACAATGGAAACTGAGTCAGTGGCCACTGAACTTTGCACCCTGACAGGGTCCGCGAGCGCTTTCTGGTAATTAGCGCCAAGCATTACATGGTATACTGGTGATTTTATAACTGAATCCCTCTGCACTCTTTCATGTAACAGGAGGCTATCTTTGATGCACCACGCATGTCAGTGTGCCCGTTCAGCAACATTTCGTGTATGGTGCCTCATCAGGATCCTCATTTGAGTCCTTGTTGTAACATGTGGCCTTACCCTCACCTTCTTAGGAGCTGGCACACATTATTCTTGCTTGCCTGCATTGTTCCAAACCACATTCATTGGGCAACTCACCAATTTTTTTTTTGTTCACTCAAATGTGGACATTGCTGGTTGGCCAACTTTTATTGCCTAGTTGGTCCTTGCGAAGGTGGAGAGGAGTTGCCTTCTTGAGCCATTGCAGTCCATCCATGTCATTGCTAGTATTAAAGAGCACACCAATGCCTCTACTTCCTCAGCGGGCTAAGGAAATTCAACACGTCCACAATGATTCTTACCAATTTCTATAGATATAGCATTGAAAGCATGGTATGGCAATTAATCTGCCCAAGACCACAATAAACTACAGAGAAAAACCAAAAGAACTGCAGATGCTGTAAATCAGGAACAAAAGCAGAAGTTTCTGGAAGCTCGGCAGGTCTGGCAGCATCTGTGAAGAAAAAAATCAAGAGTTAATGTTTCTGGTTCAGCGACCCCTCCTCATACCCTTTCCCAAAAAGTTAATTCTGATTTTTTTCTTCATGGATGCTTCCAGATCTGCTGAGCTTCCAGCAACTTCTGTTTTGTTCATGAATTACAAAGAGCTATGAATGCAGCCCAGTCCGTCATAAAAAGCAGCCTTCCTTCTATTGACGCTGTCTACACTTCCCACTGCTTCGAGAAAGTAGCCATCATCATCAAAGACCAGTCCCAACCCAGTTTTATACTCTCCTACCCTCGTCCATCAAGCAAAACGTGCAGAAGTTTGAAAACACATACCAACCGGTTCCAGAAAAGCTTCTTCCCTGCTGTTATCAGATTAACGAACCATCCTCTTGCCAATGTGAATTGATCTTTCTCTGTTGCTGTAATACTAAATTCTGCATTCTGTCCTATTACCCTGATGTACTGATGTAAGTTTGATTGTCTGGTCAGCACACAAAACAATAATCTTCACTATATCTCAGTACATGTGACAATACTAAATCAAACCAATTCAAATCCACCTGCTGTAGCTAGACCCATTATGCCCATACAGAAGGAATTACAAGCTTTTTTGACCCAGCAACACTGAAGGAATGCCAATATATTTCTAAGTCAGATTAGATAGTGGGTTGGATGAGAACTTGAAGGTGAAGATGTGCCCATGTATCTGTTCCTTGTCCTTGCAGGTAGAAGTGGTTTTGTCTTGGAAAGTGCTGTCTGGCAATCTTTATTGATTTTTTTCAGTGCATGTTGTAGATAGTACACATTGCTGCTACTGAACATCAGTGGTGGAGGGAGTGGAAGGTTGTGGATGTGGTGGCAATCAAGTGGGCTGCTTTGTTCTGGATGATGTCAAGCTTCTCGTGAGTTGTTGGAACTGCACTCATCGAGACAAGTAGGGAGTGTTCCATCACACTCCTGACTTAAGCCTTTTAAATGGTGCACAAGCTTTGCAGAGTCAGGAGGTGAGTTACTTGCTGCAGTATTCCTGGCCTCTGACCTGCTCTTGTACTCATTGTGTTTGTGGCAAATCAAGTTGAATTTCTGGCCAATAGTAACCCCCAGGATGTTGATAGTGGGGAATTCAGCAATGGAAACACCATTGAATGTCAAGGAGCAATGCTTAGATTGTCTCTTCTGATATTGATATTTTCTGGTATTTGTGTGGTATGAATGTTATTTCTCTTGTCATACTAAGCTTGGATATTTTCCAGATCTTTTTGAGTTTGAACATGGACTTCTCAGTATCTGAGGAGTCATGAATGAAGCTGAACATTGTGTGATCCGTCGCAAACATCCGCACTTCTGAACTTATGATGGACGTTAGGGCATCGAAGAAGATGGTTGGGCCTCGGATGCAGATATCAACTCTTTGGTACCCTCCCAGGTACTGAGGTCATGTATAGTTCCAGTAACTAAACTGCAAATGTTAAACGAAGTGGCAGTGTCTTTTCATTAAGGCTCAATTGCTATTGTCCTTTCTACCCAAGGCTATTTTCACCATCCAGGCAATAGTTCCCACATATTTAAAAGCTAACAAAATGACACAGCGAATGTTGGATGAGAGATAGAGCATGAGATGGAAAGGAATAGTTCCATGTCAATGATGTGGAGGTGACTTAATGGAGCTGTATTCAGGCACTGAAAAGTGGGACTGAAGCTGGCCTCATATGGGGTTTGGAGGATGGGGAAGTTATGGCATGTGGACAATCTACCAAATACAACCTTGCAGGTATACCCCCAGCATGTATCCTGGAGCCTGGTCTTGGGATTGAGGAGTTGATTTGGGAAATCAATCCCCTTCCTTTGACAATGACCCCTCTCTCCCACCTCATCGGACCTCCCAGTCTGACCCTGGAGATTTCACCCTGTTCACCTGCCCTCTGAGATTTTCCTACCATGGTTGACACAGCTCCTGATGGTTATACAATTACATGAGAATTGCTGGCCTCCAATCAGCCAGCAACTTTTAGAAATGGGCATCTATCCTGTACCAAGAGGTCCAGTGGAAAATTGTCCCCAGTGTTACCAGGAACACGATGGCATCTAATGGGCTGCTTGATTGGGATTTACTCCTGGAAATGTTCACCGTGGGGTTACTATTGGCCTCCCAGCTGATGAACTGGCCCATGGTCATGACCAATATATTCTGCCTCCTCCCATTGGCATTTCAGACTAAGGCCTGTCACACAGCATTTAGAAATGTGGCATCCCTCTCTCATATGTCCTTCCATTTGAAAAGATTTCTTTTAGTTGAGACAGCACCAACCTCCTTCTGAAACTCCCCTTTTAGAGGGCAGACACTCTCTGAAAGATGCAGACTAACTCAAATCTGTGCCAGTCTTGAACACGACTCACTCTCTGTTTTTGCACTTTCAGCCAACTAGCAGAATCGGTGGCATTTAGTAGAGTGCTCCAATCGCAGGGAGAGGGAGGCAGGGTGATGGTTTTGTCCTTCCTGCTTTATCACAGCCAGCCAGGACACAGAGCAAATCAGAAACCTTGCCCTAGAAAATAAGAGAAAGCTAATGTTTTGCTGTAAGGGCCATGTGATGGGTTGATCTGGAAATAAAGTGGTATGGTTTTGGTGCAAGGAAACCTGTCCCTGAGCAATCAGTAAGTAGCAGATGTTGTTTGGAGTATGTTTGAAGGAGTGATAGATGGGATCAGAGCCCATTAGTTTACAATGCATTAGTTGTAGTATTTCCCTGGTTGATTTCTTTGCACATGTGTAGTCTGGAAGCCTCCTTGCTTTCAATAATTACCCATTTCTTTTCCCTGCCACAATATTCTTTCTAAGTACGGGAATTATTTCTGCTCTTTTGGTTTCAATTATTGGGCAACGTTTTCTTGATTGTTCATCTTCCACTATACCAGGTATATACTGTCACAATTTGGGATTTTATAATTCTATCAAGACTGTGGGAATGCGGGAGCAGCTGTAGCACTGAGGTAATATTACTGGGTTAGTAATCCAGAGATCTGAGCTCACTTTTTGGAAACATGGATTTGAATCTCACCTTAGCAGATAATGAAAGTTGAAGGCAATACAATTCTGGAATTAAAAAACAAGAGTAACCACTACCAAATAATGTAAAATCCATATGGCTCACTAATGTCCTTCAGGGAAGGAAATCTTTACCATGCCTGGCCTGCATTTCACTCCAGACCCACTGCAATGTGATTGGCTCTTAATAGCCCTTTGAGTATTTTAGGAATGGGCAAGAAAATGATGGTTTAGCCAGCAATGGCCACATTCTATGGATGAATTTTCACAAAAGTCCATTTCCAAGTGATTGAGCTGATCTTCCTTGAACGAGTTTCAGCTGTGCACATTGGTTGATTTCTCGAATCTGACAAGTTGAACTCAATCAGTGCACGGGTATTGGGTGAATTCTGGACTCCACAAACAAATAGCCTTTACAATAAATTCTCAGAAAATTAGATACATTTTGCATAGAAAATACAGGTGAAATTACAATTTAACCACGTCGAGCTCAAATACAGTTTTCACATTTGGGTTTTCAATCATTCTATCATTCTGGTTTCTTTCCTCTATTCTATAAAATGTGAGATAAATTTGGTAGATACAGTGAGCTGTGAAAGAGAGTATGATCATCATAATCACTCAAGCTGCTTTCATTGATAAGTTGATGAAAAAACAAAATGACAATCCAGTACATGGTGTTATAGACTGATAGGACGCGGCTCTGTTCCTGATTCAAATACTGAGAATGTGGCCTCAGATGTGACCTCTGTGGTAGGCAGCAAGTAAAGACCAGTTACGTGCCTCAGGAAGAGAAGTTGAAAATGATTCATCAAATTCTGCACTACCCTGAGAGGAAAACTTTGAGGCTGATTTTGCTGATATAATTTGTGTGCTGAAGTGCCTTTGAGTTAGCCAAGGTGAGATCTCGAACTGCAACAACTGTTTACATGACACCACCTCAGCAAAGGAATAGCTGCCGAGTGGATCATTGTGGCTCATATTGAGAGTTCAGTGGCCACTGAATGAGGTGAGATAATTGTATCAGTGATAATGGGAACTGCAGCCTCTTCCAGGGATGCCTAACATGAAGAAGTTACCCTCCTTCCTCTGGACCAACCTCAGGGAATCTCTCTCCCACTGCAACTCTCTTGTAATTTCTCCACCTATGTTTTTTTCTCTCCATCTTCAGTCCGCCTCCCCCCACTCTCCCTATTTATTCCAGAACCCTCAACCCATCCCCCTCTCTGATGAAGGGTCCAGGCCTGAAATGTCAGCTTTTGTGCTCCTGAGATGCTGCTGGGACTGCTGTGTTCACCCAGTCTCACATTTTATTATCGAGGTGTGATAATCATTCATTCATGCCAAAATTGCTTGCTGACACCAGACTTTCAAACATTTCCGTTTTATTAATTTAGGACCCACTTAGTTCCCATGTTCACTGCTTCACTATAATATTCTTCATTGAGAGCTAAAATAAAAATAAAGATGAGGGGAATGAAAGAAAATATTGCAGTTGATATCATGGCCAGCAGCGTGGCATAGTAACCTTCTCAGTAACATCATGTGGGATAGTAGGAGGGTGCTTAATTTACAGTAATTAGAATGTACCAATACTACTACAGGGCCATTCCCTGTGCATACCCGCCGCAGTGCTGTCATCCTGTGGGAAAAAGAATATTTGCTCAGAACCCATCCTTGAGAATTCATGCTCCTTCCTGCGTTAAAAGGGCACCATTCTCAGTTTTTGACAATGAAAATGGCTTTAATTTGTGGGCCCAGATAGAGTCGCAGAGATGTACAGCAAATTGTCCATGCTGGCCATTTACATCCTAAATTGATCTAGTCCCATTGCCAGCATTTGGCCCATATCCTTCTTAATCCTTCCTATTCATGTACCCATCCAGATGCCTTTTAAATGTTGTAACTGTACCAGCCTCCACCACTTCCTCTGGCAGCTCATTCCACACATGCACCACCCTCTGTGTGAAAATGTTGCCCCTTTGGTCCCTTTTAAATCTTCCCCTTCTCACATTCAACCTATGCCATCATTGGACTCTCCTCTCTCTGAGTGATACATCTCTGGTGATACATCCAGTCCTGACTCATCCAATGAAGCAGGAACTTCCTCCATTGGAAAACTCTTGCCCCCAGATCTGTTTCCTTCAAGGAGATTGCAATGCGTGAGTAGAAACTTGCTCCTCGCAAGGCCAATTGGGAATCATGGAGTTGGCAGGGGCTAAGAATTATGTTATTACCTCTTTCTTTTAGGTACTATTGAACTCTCGAGGATGCATTGATTCTAAGCAGTGTGGATGAGTAGAGTAGGTCAGGTTTAATAGCTGAAGAACTATTGCAAAATGGGTTGCTGGCTAAAAACATTCAGAATATTAGGACTCCTCAGTTAGCTCATTTCCTTCCTTTCTCGAATATTCCAGATGCACTGGCCATGTGAATGCAATAAATTCATGGATTGAAAGGAAATTTGAGTTCTTGAATGGAAATAATTCACCAAGAATCTTGCAAGAGAAGGATAAAAATTCTGAAAACCTTTGGCAACCACACTGACCAGAAGCAAAAAAGGAAAGAGCACTTTGCTCAGTAAGATAATATTAGCATTGTATAAGTATAGAGCACAAGCGAGCCTGGAAAAGACAGATAAAGAGACGAGGAGGACAAGGCAGACAAGGTAGCTGAATTCAATTACATCTGACCTGCAAACCCTGTTGAGTAATATGGAACAAAAGGGATAACTTTTGGGGAAAGAGAATGTCAGGAGTGTTGGATCAGCTATGATCCCATTGAATGGTGAAGCAGGCGTCAGGGACAGAATGAGTTACTCCTGTTCCTATTGCTTATGGTCCTGTAAAGAGACAGGAAACCTGGACAAAAGATTACTTGAACTATATGAAGTGACCTAGTACTGAGATAACAAGGTGTAGAGCAGGATGAATGCAGCAGGTCAAGCAGCATCATAGGAGCAGGAAAGCTGACATTTCAGGCCTAGGCCCTTCTTCAGAAATTCTGAATTCTTCATTTCTGAAGAAGGGTCTCGGTCCAAAATGCCAACCTGCCTACTCCTCTGATGCTGCTTGGCCTGCTGTGTTCATCCAGCTGTACACCTTGTTATCTCTGATTCTCCAGCATCTGCAGTTCCTACTATCTCTGAGCTAGTACCGACTCTGTTTGCCAACTTCTTCACAGATCAGTGTTAGTTGAGAGAAGGTAAAGCATAGGCACTGGGGAAGGACTGGCAGCATGGTATTTGCACAATAAATAGGGATGACCTGAATTCAAGAATCCAAGGTATAGAAACAGTTTGGGCATAAATGAGAAAGAATAAAGCAAGAAATTACCTGTGAGAGATGTTCAGGCTGCCTGATAGTAACCATATTGTAGGGTGGAGTGTAAAGACATAATGAGAGCTTTTTCAGAAAGACATGTTGTCAGTCATGGGAGACCTTAATCTAGATATAGACAGGAAAGGTCAGATGAACAAAGCGATGAAGACCTTAGAAATTTATTTGGGATAATTTCTGTGAAAGGTATGTTCTACAGCTGACTACAGAAGTCTAGCCTGAAGAGATAACTTTACAGCCAGTATTTTTAAAAAGGTGATGAATGTATTGGTGTAAAGTGTGCTCAAGGGGGAAACAGATTGCGGTAAAATCTCTGCCAGTGTTTGTTTGTGAAGTATATAAGTCCTTATTCAACTCCAAGGGGATTGTGTAAGAAAAGGCTTCCTTTCTGATCGTCGCATACCATTGATCTATTTCTTTCAAGGACCGAGATAACGCAAATGGGTTTTCTTGCATCATCAAATGCGTGGGCTCAGACTGAGCCTTGGAATTTACTTAGATCACATCATGGTTTCGTAGTGTTCGCTCAGCTTTTCTATTGTTGCGACTTCTTTGGCCAGCAGAAGTCAAAGTTTGTAGTCATGAACACTGACTATGAATATTCCGTTGTGAATCTAGTGGCAGATGGAGGTTGATTTAGATAAATGTGAGGTATTACATGTTTGTAAGACAAACCAGGGCAAACCAAGACATAATGGGTGGGGCCCTGGGGATTATTATTGAACAGAAGAGACCTAAGACTACAGGTACACAATTCCTTGAATGTGGCATCACAGGTAGAGAAGGTGGTAAAGTAGTAGCTTGATACACTTGCTGTCTTTGGTCAGAGCATTGAGTTCAATAGCTAGGACATTATGTTAAAGCTAGAAAGGATATTGGTGAAACCACATTAGGAGAACTGCTCATAATTCTGGTTGCCCTGCTATCGAAGAGCGTTACTAAACTGACAAGGGTACAAAAACAATTTACAAGGATGTTATCCAGACTGAAAGGTTTGGTTGCAAAGAGTCTGATAGGCTGGGACTTTAACCCTTTGAGTGGAGGAGGCTGAGGGGTAATCTTATAGTGGTTTATAAAGTCATGAGGGGCATAGGTAAGGTGAATAGGCAACGTCTTCTTCCCGGCGTAGTATAGTCCAAAACTAGAGGGCATTAGTTTCAGTTGGGAGGGGAAAGATTTAAAGGGGACTTGAGGGGAAACTTTTTTAGTGCAGAACTGCCAGAAGAAGTGGTAGAGGGAGGTGCAATTGCAACATTTAAAAGACATTTGGGCAGGTACATGGATAGGAAAGGTTTAGAGGGATAGGGGCCAAACACAGGTAAATGAGACAAGTTCAGTTGAGGAAGTTGGGTTGGCATGGATCAGTTGAGCCAAAAGGGCTGGAATGGTGCTCCATGATTCTATGACTCTGTGAGTAAGCGCATCCATCTATGTGCCAAAATCCCAAGAACTGTACAACCAATATAAATCATTAATAAAGGAGCCTACCAGTTCTCCTGGTGTCTGGAACTATTGGTTGAAGACAGAGCACTCAACAACTAAAATGGGCATTGCAAGCTGCTAAGGCTGAATAAAGATCAGGTGAGATCTCTCCAAATCCTCTTCCAAGAAGGATATCACCTACAATGAGACTTAGTCCAATATAAGGAAGTGCTGACCTGGAATTGTTGCTTGGAATGGAATCCAGAGGCTAATCTATACCACTGTCAGTGTGTCTTCCAGCATTCCCATGTATCTACCTGCATGGGCATTTGGTCCCAAAGGACTGTGGAAGGAGCAGTGACTACTTGACTGATACAAGCATGGCCAGCATTTTTGAGTTTGGCCAATTACACTATACTCAGATGAATCTTCATCTTAAAGTACTCGGGAATTCTTTCCTTATGATTTATCTGAAGGGAACACCATCGGCTCTAGATGACCGACCCAACTGGTGTCACTAGGTTTTGGTATCACTGTCTTTAAATATAAGCTAATTTCAAACCTCAAGGTTTTTCTCAAATGGCATTTATTTATTATTCACTTGCAGGATGTCAGTGTCACCGGTCAGGCCATAATTTACTGCCTATCCCCAACTGCTCTTGAACTGAGTGATAATGGAAACTGCAGATGCTGGAGAATCCAAGATAATGAAATGTGAGGCTGGATGAACACAGCAGGTCCAGCAGCATCTCAGGAGCACGAAAGCTGACGTTTCGGGCCTAGACCCTTCATCAGAGAGGGGGATGGGGTGAGGGTTCTGGAATAAATAGGGAGAGAGGGGGAGGCGGACCGAAGATGGAGAGAAAAGAAGATAGGTGGAGAGGAGAGGTGGTCACGGCTGGGGCCAAATTGGGAAGGCTGAAATGTGGACTGTAGTCCATTGGGGATGATACGGTTCCGTAGGCAGGTGCTGAGGAAGGTGATGTGGCTGTGGTACCTGGTTTGCTTCAGGACATGGTCGAGCAGTTTCAAGGCTGAAGAGATTACAAGAGAGTTGCAGTGGGAGAGAGATTCCCTGAGGTTGGTCCTCCCCACCTACCTTCTTTTCTCTCCATCTTTGGTCCGCCTCCCCTCTCTCCCTATTTATTCCAGTTCCCTCACCCCATTCCCCCTCTCTGATGAAGGGTCTAGGCCCGAAATGTCAGCTTTTGTGCTCCTGAGATGCTGCTGGGCCTGCTGTGTTCATCCAGCCTCACATTTTATTATCATGCTCTTGAACTGAGTTGCTTGTTCGGCTAATTCAAGGACCATTAAAGAGCTAACCACATTGCTGTGGACCAAACCAAGTTAGGTTGGCAGATTTCCTACTCTAAAGATAATTACTGAACCAGAGAAATGTTTATCCAATGTACAATGGTCACATGGTCAACTTTTAGACAAAATGTATTTATTGAATCCAAATTCAGGTGGCATGGGTGGCTCAGAGGGCATCATGGTGGCTCAGTGGTTAACACTGCTGCCTCACAGTGCCAGGGACCTGGGTTCAATTCCACCCTTGGGCAACTGTCTGTGCAGAGTTTGCACATTCTTCCTGTGTCTGCATGGATTATCTCCAGGTGCTCCGGTTTCTTCCCGTAGCCTAAAGAGATGGATTGGCCATGCTAAATTGCCTATAGTGCCAAGGGATTGTTTAGCTTAGGTGGGTTAGACATGGGAAATGCAGGGGTAGGGAATGGGTCTGGGTGGGATGCTCTTTGGAGGGGCGGTGTGGTCTTGTTGGGCAGAAAGGCCTGTTTCCACACTGTTAGGGATTCTATGATCTATGATTTCTTGATCTGCCGTGGAGGGATTAAAACCCATAGCCTTGTAACCTTATGCTGGAACTCTGGATTCCTAGTCCAGTGACATTACCACAACACAACCAGGTCCCAAAAGAGACTTGGGAGTTCAGGTGTGCAGATCTTTAAAATGCCATGAAGGAATGCAGAAAATATTTATGAAGTCTAATAGAATGCTGGCCTGTATATCTAGAGAACTGGAGTACAAGGATGCGAATGTTATGCTGCAGTTATACAAAACCATGATTGGACCTCACTTGGAGCACTGTGAGCAGATCTGGACATCAGACCTTAGGAAGGGCAGATTGGTCTCTAGCTGAGCTCCAAAAGCTTGCATTTTCAAATAAACCTGTTGGGCTATAACCTGGTGTTGTGTGATTTTTGACCTTGTCCACCCCAGTCCATCACCGGCACCTCCACACCAGGAATAAAACATTGGTTCACAAGAATGAAACCTAGAATTGAGGAATTATGAGGAGAAATTAAACAAATGAGGAAGGTTTTTTTCTTGAATTTAGAAGGTTAAGTGGTGACCTGGTTGAAGTTTCCAAAGTATTGATATGAAGGAAAGGGTAGATGAAGATAAACAATTTCCACTGGTTGGGGATTCTAGAATAAGGGGCCACGGTGTGAGAATTAGGGCCAGATTGTTTTGAGAGATGTTAGGACACACTTCTATGCACAAAGAGTGGTAAATGTTTGGAAATCTCTTCCACAAATGGTAGTTGATGCTAGATCAGTTGTGAGCTTTAAACAGATAATTTTTTATTAAGCGAAGATATTAAGGGATATGAGCCAAAGTACAGGGATTTAGAATTAGGTGCTAGGTAGGCCCTGATCTCACTGAATGGCAGAACAGACTCAAAAGGGTGAATGGCCTCTTTCTGTTCCTATGTTCCATTTATTAAAACTGTATACCTGGTGATCTTGCAATACACTTCTCTGTCTAGTAAACTTCCAGCAGACTACCTCTCCTATCAACACTGAGGTCATTTATATCAATGTGTGGCCTGGAGCATCATCTACATGTCCCTCAAAGTCTATCTCCAGACCAACCAAGTCCAGATTCACCCATGTGTATGACTCTCAACTTCCAAAGTGGCTTAGAAACAAGTCACTGCAAAAATAATAACCACAAGCAACAACAAACGAGAGATGGACAATAAGTGTAGCTTTGTCAATATTGCCTAAACTTAAGGGAAAACTTTTCTGAAAGCCTCCAAGAAAGATAATGCAAATAAATGAAAAAAAAATCAAAGGTTATGTAAAATCTCACAGTAAAGGTTAGTCTGAGTGGCCATAAAGGGCATATTATCATGTTAAGACTGTCACCAGATGGGCTTTATTGAAGGTGGTGACATTGAGAATTTGATCACATATGCATTATAATCTGAACCCAAGAAAAGACATGCCACCTGTTAAATTATGCAACTTGTGCAATCTTGCAGACAAATGGCAAATTAATCAGGCTAAAATCCCTGCTTTTAAAGACTTCTGCATTTTTAAAGTAGAGAGTGTAATTGTTTAGTGACTTGGCAGATTGATTTTCATTATAGATGGGTCTCCAAAGGTCTGTGTCAGGTCACCAAGGAATGATAGCCTTTGCATAGATAAGTAATTGAGATGTGGACAGCGTGATTTTTAAGGCTCTTTGCAGAAAGTTTCGTCTTGTTCTCGATGAATAACTTTGCTGTGACCTTCTGTGTATAAAATATATGCGTATCCTATAAATTATCAAACCAACAAAATGGAGCAGGTGTAAATAAACAAATAATGTACAGATGGATGTTGTTACTCTTCTGCCAAACACTAATGACCATCATTAAAATACACAAAGGATTATGTGCAATATTGCAGTTTCAAGCATTGAATTAATTCATTGGATCCGAGCAGCAATTCAAACATTTTGCAAGCAAAGCCAATGGAAACAAAAACAAGATTTAAAAAGAAACGTTTTCGAAGTTTGTTCTCACCGTTCCAATTAAGGTATTATTTAAAGAGTGCAAACTCAAAACCTTGTCAACAGTTACTGAAGATAAAATATAATACCAGGCTAGTTCAAAGGGAACTAATAATTGTTCATGTGACGTTTAGTATAAATAGTAAATGTGAAATGAGGAAGTGAATTTTCAAACCTGTTTTATTTGATCAAAAGATTACTTTGATGATCTCAGTTTGAAAATCTGGGATACTAAATGTGAATAAAGCCAGAAATCACACAGCACCAGGTTTTAAACCAACAGGTTTATTTGAAAACAGGTTGAAAACAAATAAACCTGTTGGACTATAACCTTGTGTCCTGTGATTTCTGACTCTGTCTATCCCAGTCTAACACCGGCACCTCCACATCATGACTAAATGTGGAGACAGTTACAATTTTCAGTCTGCAGGTTGGATTCGGGGCCAATGGAAGAAAAGCACATTCAAGTTAAGCTCAGATCAGATATCTGAGACCATGGTTACTTATCTTGATGTGCTGTAAACCAAAATTTCTCAACCTGTGAGATATGCCCTCTTGGTGGGATGCTAAGGCTGCCTAGGTGGATGACTGTGTGGAGTTTGCACATTCTCCCCATGCCTCCGTGGGTTTCCTCTGGCTGCCCCTGTTTCCTCTCACAGTCCAAAGATGTGCAGGCAAGGTGTATTGGCCATGCTAAATTGCCCATGGGAAATGCAAGGTTACAGGGATAGGGTTTGGGGGTTGGTCTGGGTGGGATGCTTTTTAGAGATAGCAAGAATTACAGATGTTGGATTCAGATGAAGAGTGTAAACCTGAAACATTGACATTCCTGTTCCTCTGATGCTGCCTGACATGCTCTTTAGGGAGTTATTGTGGACTTGATGGACCAGATGGCTTGCTTCCACACTGTAGAGATTTTATGATAATTCTGATGACTGGTCTTACATCCACATAAACTAAGATTGTATCATGTAATGACTGCATATAACATTCATGATGATCTACGTGCTTTGATTGTTTAGGATCCTGTAGTATCTCAGCCTGCATTGCTAATGGTTATCACTCCAAGTATGATGAAAATTGGGGAATTAATGTGTCGAGGCAAGGAGTATGGCAGTTCCCTTAATCTCCTCATATTCTGTAAATATGAAATGTTAGCAATTAATGCACAACCATGTTTGTGTGACCTCCAGTGGTGTCTGGAAGCATAATGAAAAGGTTTATACCTAAGAGTTTCCTGCCTTTGACATTAAACATAAATCTGTTTCTGTTGATGACTTGTGCTGTCCTGGAACCACGACTGTTCCAATACCAGAACAGTGAGCCATCATAAACCTGAAGATTGTACCCCATATATCTCAGGAATGCAGAGAAAACTGCAAAAAGTAATGATGGCAGAGCTTTTCACTATACTTTCTTCTGGGCCAGCAAAGAAAGAAAACGTCATTCTTTATCTGTCAGTCATGTCACTCAGGACTCAGTCTGGTTCAGCATTGATCAACAAGAAGGCAATACTTATCAATGGAATTGGAGGCCAGCTGAATGCTGGACTGGTTCAGACAACATTCACTAGAGTTTAGAAAAATATGCTGGGAGAAGCGGGGGATCTCATAGAAAACTATAAAATTCTAACTAGGCACGACAAGGTAAATGCAGAGAAGATGTAATCAATGAGCAGGGGCTCCGTCAACTAGGGGTCACAGTCCAAAGATACAGGGTGGGCCATGAAGGGCTCAGAGAGTGGGGAATCTGTGAAATCTCTGCTTTTGAAAGCAGTTGAGGGCAAAAGGAAATTAAATATAGTTCTCAGAGAGAAAGAGATAAAAAGATATGGGGTGAAAGCACGGACAAATTACTGAGTTGGATGATCAGGTGCAATCATATTTGAAGGGCCAAATGGTCTCATCTTATTTTCTATGTTTCAATATCTAAAATCTCATTAGGAGGTCTTGAAACCCAAAATCCCTGTATCCCACACCAGGACAGGCTTTCCACAGAAAAGGAAAGGTGTAGAAGATTGCAACTTTTCTCTATCAACCTCTTTGCCTTGAAGTTACAGAGAAATTATATACCAATTCGTCCATTTGCAATAGCTTTATTTAGAATACCTTATTATGGTTGTTCCAATACTTACAGCAATTAGCCTCAGCTTGAACCCCCTCTATCTCTCAGGGGCCTTTCCAAAATGGCGATGGGGTAGCATGGCTGCATGTGGGCTCTTGCCCGCAGCTCATCAGCTCCTGTCTTTCTATTTTTTTTTTCTTTTTATCTCAACTCGTTTTCTCTCTTCTTTTCTCCGGTGGGTTAAGTTTTGGCATCGATGCGGTAGTGAGAGCTGGCCCATACGTGGAGAGGCAGCAGGCTCCCAGCTGTCAGAGGCAGCAACAGCAGACTCGGGTCCTCATGTCGATGAGACGCAGTGGCAGCAAGGATGTCTTCCCGGCATTCGGGGCTGGTGGCAGTAGCCACACAGCTCCTCCAGCGATTGGAGTTAGCTGTGGCGACAGTGGATACTTCAAGGTGGCAGCTCTGGCAACGCCAGATCTGCAGCCGGAGCGGGGCATTTGGCTCGGCGGCAGATCCAGGGGTTCCAATCAGCAGTAGGCCCGGAGCTGGGGTCTCCTGGCACTTCCAAGGCGGAGGTTGGAGCAGCAGCAGTGTGGTATGCCCAGAGTGTGGGCTCCTGGCATCTCTGACGTGGCAGTGGAGGGAGGACAGCCTGGCTGTGGTTGAGGTAGGCCCATACCAGGGACAGGAGAGAGAACAAGAACTGCTGATGCTGGAGTCAGAGACAACAAAGTGTGGAGCTGGAGGAGTGCAGCGGGCCAGGCAGCATCAGAGGAGCAGGAAAGCTGATGTTTCGGGTCGGGCAGTTTTGGGCCCCATATCTCAAGAAGGATGTATTGGCCCTGGAGCAGGTTCAGAGGAGGTTCATGAGAATGATCTAAGACTGGACAGCTTAATGTATAAGGAACATTTGAGGACTCTGGGACTGTACTCATTGGAGTTTAGAAGGATGAAGGGGGATCTAATTGAAACTTTCAGAATACTGAATGGCCTGGGCAAAATGGATGTTGGGAAGAAGCTTTCATTGGTCGGAGAATCTAGGACCCAAGTGCATAGCCTTAGAGTACAAGGAAGGCCTTTTAGAATGGAGATAAGATGAAACTTCTTCAGTCATAGAGTGATGAATCTATGGAATTCACTACCACAGAAGGAATGTGGAGGCCAGGTCATTGAGCACATTTAAGACTGAAATAGATAGGTTCCTGGTGATCAAGGGGATTAAGGATTATGAGGAGAAAGCAGGAGAATGGGGTTGAGGAACTCATCAGCCATGATTGAATGACGGAGCAGGCTCAGTGAGCCAAATGGCCTAATTTCTGCTTCCATGTCTTATGGTAATATGGACCCTTCTTACCCAAAATATCAACTTTCCTGCCTCTCTAATGCTGCCAGGCCTGCTGTGTTCCTCCACCTCCACACTACGTTGTCCATGCCAGGGACCGCTGGCTATCATTGATGTAGCAGAGGCAGTGGAGTCAGGAATGTCAGTTTGTGGAGCAAGTCTGTGCTCAGCATGGGACTGAGAGGCGGCAAGCTTAGACGAGCAGGGAAGAGATGGGGCCTTAGGAATGGCTACTCCTATGTTCAGCGCACGCAGCAACGAAGCAGTGGAAGACTGTCATTCAGTAATATCTCTTTATTCTTTTCATTCTTAAGTTATACAAACCGGTGCCTGGTTGTGGTGACAGTGAAAGCTTTTCACTGTATTTGACTGTATTATTCACTGTAAAGTGCAAATGACAATCATAAATAATAAATAAAGTGACCACATTCCCATCGTTATTAATCATGCATCATGAACAATCACCACACTAAGTCAGACAGCAAATGACTGAACACTCTATTCAGCAAGAAGTGACATTCGTACTCAGCTGCCCTGAAGCATTTAACAGGATGTTGCAGTGAACCCAAAAAAAGCAAAGTCACCTTGACGACAAAGAAAGAGTTGTAGCTTATTTGTACATAGCAAGGCCACGCAAACAGCAAGAAGAAAAATGGCTAGGTCATCCAATTTAAATGTTAGTTGAAGAATAAATGTTGTACAGGACATCCTAATTTTACATATTAAATTGAGGCGACAGTCAGTATTTAATGGGAGTTTTCACATGTGGAATTCACAATGGTCAGAACCAGATAAAACTTCAGTTCATTTAGACCATTTATATTCGTCTTCTCCTTGAGCACAAGTTTACTTTGTCTGAAAAAACAATCTTTGCAACATTTGTATTCAATTCTCTTTCCTCAGTTTTTAGTTTATTCACAAATATTGCCTTAATTTTATACCAAATGACAGCATGTTGGCCCTTCCCTTTTCCCATGCAGTGGAGTGAAGTTATTATTGTGGTAGGTGAAGATTATTAAAGCAACGTTAGACTGGATTCTCCCATTTGGACTGCAGTCTCCATATTGGCACCAATTCGGAGTTGGGAACCTGGATGTGATTGTAGTTGGGATCTTCTGATCGAATTGAGTCCTATCTCATCAAGGATGGCAGGAAAATTAGCGAAGAGAGGAGCGCAGACTTGTCCAGATGGCTGATACATTAGAACAAGCGGATGTTGCTGAAATCGGTGTGAAGACACTTCTCCTCCCTATAACGAAATAAACCTGTTAGTGTTAGCAAACTATGATTGTAGAAGAGCAAGCCCTTCACACAATGACTTTCAGCTAAGGCTGTAGCGATCGCATGCCAGCAAGCCTATGCTGGGGAAATGGCGAATTGAATTCTGACTTGCTGTGAGGCTGCCCTTGGTTAAATGCTGGGCTATAGCTTCAGTTTGGTACCAGGGCTGCTGCCAGAAAGATGGTGGTGGCAGAGCCTCTCCCAGATGGCTCAATAACAGGCTTAATAGGCTACCATTGATGTTGGGCAGATGGGCTCAGTTGGCACAGGCTACCTCTGACAATATAGCTCAGGGACAGAAATGCACTGGATCATCAATACAGTGTGTGTTTGTGTCAAAGCAATTTTTCTCCTGGTCTTGCCTCCAAGCTCACATCTGCAGAACCTGGAAATTCACATTTCTCATTTGGGAACTAAGTATCAGAAGATTGAATATGCCACACTGTGGAGGCAGGGTTATATTAGTTAACATGGAAACAAATAGGGCACATGGGATCATGCAAGACTTTCAGATGACCTCCAATAAAACCACTTCACTATCTCATCAGAACTCAGCATGGAGCTGTCCTATTGACAGTACTTGGGATTAACGAAAGCAAATACAATACAAGTGCCTCCGAGTATCATGATACTGCTGTCAGTCAAGAAATGCACTCTGCTTTGAAAGTAATTTTTTTTTCACTCTGCTATCTTCAACAATGATGCTTCCATAACATAAATCTGCAAGTTACTTGTTACATAAAAAATTGAAATCTGCAGAAGCAATGCATCACACAAATGTTGCCATTATTTAGGTGATATTTGTTTGCCGATTTGGACCTTTATTCTTTGCATATTTCCTTGCTATTAAGTAACTGCTGATAAAGAAATATAATAATTAGTGTATGAAACAAATGAACAGCAAAATTGCTGGCTGCTGAGGTAAATTAATGCGGCTGTCATTCTCAAGCAGATTTTGTAACCTTTTTCTGAAATAAATCAATAAGATTAAATATTTGAATCAGTGGTATAAATACTTAATGTGTACAACTGCACATTTTGAAAGACTCAATGATTGGAACATATACAATACTTTTTTTTCCTCTCCATTAATCATTACTTTGTCAATCCTGACAATCATTTCACAGAAGAAAAGGTAGGAGTTCTAGTGCCAAAACAATATGGGTCTCCAGGGGATCCAAGTTAATGTTCCTCTGCAAAAAGTAAGGGAAAGAACTATAAAATATGGATTTTACAACAGTTTGCCTGTGCATTCATGCACTCAAGCTTTTATTCATGTGAAAAAAATAGCAATCCTTGTTTGGATAATCCGCAATGTTTGGAATTGATGCAATAAAGGGCATTCAAAAGGAATGGAGAATTTATTCCATAAATGAAGACCGCCTGATAACTCATGAGTGAGAGCAGCATTTATGCGATGTATAAACTTTTTCCTCAGGAGTTGAATAAATTGTACATCTTGCAGTTCCCTGCTGAGTAATCTCCTTATATGACACATGTTTTATGTAATAAAACATTTAAAATGAAATGAATAAATTATGCAAATAATAGAATGCATGGTTGTGCTATATTTTTTGACACCTGGATGAGAATGATAATTTCACCACCCGGTGACCTGATAATTTGTTACAGTGTAACTAAAAATGGAATTCCCCGCAGTGAATAATCACTCAATCATCTAAACCCATGATGATCTACATATAGTGCAAGAGCCTTCATTCGTTGATGTTTTATGAAAATATCTATTGCTGGTTTCTTTAAAGTCAAATTCCTCAAAGGGTTTGGTAAATCCAGGTGAAAATGAAGGGAGTTATGAATTTTTTTGGGTGACAACGTGGAGAAATGCCGTGTTATAAAAACGACTGCATATTGGACCACTTCTAGTTTACCAGGTAATTAATGCCTAATTACTCACAAACACCTCTGTCCAAATGGTGAAGGAAGGAACTTGACATCAGCCTGTTCCACACACCTCAGGTACTCCAGGATTTGCCAGATATATTACAATTCTGCATTGACTGTGCAGAAGGGCTTAATGACAATGTAGTATTCACATAGACCTGTGCTATTTTTATTCAAAAGGATAACTGTTTCAGAAAAAAATAGGATGCGCCAGTTTGAACGGCAGATGATCCTGACAATGTTTTTACTTTAGGAACAATCTACAGCCTTCACTTGAAACTGGTTCAAGTGCACACACATCAAAAGAATTGGCTTATAATATTGGTGAAGAAAAGCAAGCTGACAACTCAACCATGACGGAGTGAAAAAAAAATCAACTGTGATTGTAGTGAAGGAAATGCCAGATGACCCAAGCTGGAGGCTTGTCTTATTTAAGCTGCCTGCCTTTCTTCCCTTGTTCATTTCCACAGGACCTGGGCCACGACCTTCCATTGGGTATGTCCAATCACTGAATTGGTTTACCATTGCCTTTTACACCAGGATGAGCGGAAATTGTAGCTGATGGTAATGTCACTGGATCAGTAATCCAGAACCCCAGGTTAATGCTTTGGGGAGACAACAAGATGTAGAGCTCGATGAACACAGCAGGCCAAGCAACATCAGAGGAGCAGGAAAGCTGACGTTTTGGGACTAGACCCTTCTCCAGAAAGGCTCTTCTGAAGAATGGTCTCAGTCTAAAACGTCAGCCTTCCTGCTCCTCTGATGCTGCTTGGCCTGCTGTGTTCATCCAGCTCTACACCTTGTTATTTCAGATTCTCCAGCATCTGCAGTCCCGACTATCTCTAATCTTTTGGGGACATGGGTTTGAATCCCACAATGAGGGAATTTTAGATTCAAAACAAATCTTGAACAGGAAATGCTCGTACATACACTGCCAGTCATTATGCATATAGAATCATAGAATTTTACAGTACAGAAGGATGCCATTTGACCCATCCTGTCTGTACTGACTTAGAAAGAGTTACCCAGTTCATGCCATTCTCAAGCCCTATCTCATTCATCATTTAGCAATTCGTTTTGTTGAAGTGTGACACAACTGCTGAAGTAGAAACAAAAACAGCCAGAAAGGGAAGTGGGAGTTAAAAGTTGACAATCAACTCCATTTGTCCACATTATGAATGGAGCTTCCACAATCACAAGCAATGGCACAGAACACAAACCCAGAGGTGAGTGTGCCACAATGCAGCAAAATATCTCCTGCTTTATTTCAGAAGCATGATGGCACACTGGCCAACAGATCTCAGGAGCTCAAACAGTTCATCCACTTTACCAACACCTTCTACCCCAATCTCAAGTTCACCGGGGCCATTTCCAACACATCTATCACCTTCCTGCACCTCTCTGTCTCCATCTCAGGTAACCAGCTAGAAACTGATGTCCATTTCAAGCCCACCAACTCCCACAGCTACCTAGAATACACCTCCTCCCACACACCCTCCTGCAAAAATCCCATCCCCTATTCCCAATTCCTCCGCCACCGCCGCATCTGCTCCCAGGATGAGGCGTTTCACTCCCGCACACCCCAGATGTCCATGTTCTTCAAGGGCCACAACTTTCCCCCCGCAGTGGTCGAGAACGCCCTTGACCGCATCTCCCGCATTTCCCGCAACATATCCCTCACACCCCGCCCCCGCCACCACCGCCCCCAGAGGATCCCCCCATCTACAATCCGACCCCACCACTCAAGCCATTATTCCATCCACACCCTTGTCTGCCTTCCGGAGAGACCACTCTCTCTGTGACTCCCTTGTCCGCTCCACACTCCCCTCCAACCCCACCACACCCGGCACCTTCCCCTGTAACCGCAGGAAGTGCTACACTTGCCCCCACACCTCCTCCCTCACCCCCATCCCAGGCCCCAGGATGACCTTCCATATCAAACAGATGTTCACCTGCACATCTGCCAATGTGGTATATTGTATCCATTGCACCCGGTGTGGCTTCCTCTACATTGGGGAAAACCAAGCGCAGGCTTGGGGACTGCTTTGCAGAACACCTCCGCTCAGTTCGCAACAAACAACTGCACCTCCCAGTCGCGAACGATTTCAACTCCCCCTCCCATTCCTCAGACGAGATGTCCAACATGGGCCTCCTGCAGTGCCACAATGATGCCACCCGAAGGATGCAAGAACAGCAACTCATATTCCGCTTGGGAACCCTGCAGCCCAATGGTATCAACGTGGGTTTCACAAGCTTCAAAATCTCCCCTTCCCCCACCGCACCCCAAAACCAGCCCAGTTCGTCCCCTTCCCCCACTGCATCCCAAAACCAGCCCAGCCTGTCTCTGCTTCCCTAACCAGTTCTTCCTCTCATCCATCCCTTCCTCCCACCCCAAGCCACACCTCCATTTCCTACCTACCACCTCATCCCGCCTCCTTGACCTTTCTATCTTCCCTGGACTGACCTATCCTCTCCCTACCTCCCCACCTATACTCTCCTCTCTACCTATCTTCTTTTCTCTCCATCTTCGGCCCATCTCCCCCTCTCTCCCTATTTATTCCAGTTCCCTCTCCCCATCCCCCTCTCTGATGAAGGGCCTAGGCCCGAATCGTCAGCTTTTGTGCTCCTGAGATGCTGCTTGGCCTGCTGTGTTCATCCAGCTTCACACTTTGTTATCTTGGGTTCTCCAGCATCTGCAGTTCCCATTATCACAGATCTCAGCAGTGGCTTTTAAGATACCTCAACCAGACTGAAAAGTATAAAATATGAACACCTTAAAGTAATAGTAATGCCACTGGGTTAGTCATACAGAATTGTAAATGCTGTGGGAACATGGTGGGTTCCAATCACCACGACAGATGGTGGAATTTGAACACAATAACAATACAATGTCTGGCCAATGGAAGCAGTGTGAATGCTGTTGATTTTCATAAAAAACCATCAGGTTCGCAAATGTCCTTCAGGGAAGGAAACCTGCAGCCCTTACCTAGTTCAATCTACATGTGGCTCCAGACATTCAGTGATGCTGATGACTTTTAGCTGCCCTTTGGATAATTAAGAGATGCAGTAAACATTGGCCCAGCCAGTGATCCCCCAAATCCCATCACTAAAAAAAAAATCAAAAGTAGCAAAGGGAACAAAGGTAGAAACTCGAAGAGAAAATGGCAGTGGTAATGGGAATATCTTGGCTAATGCCCAAGCAAAACAGCCACAAAGCTTCCCCCATCCCAGCTAGTAGGATGTGAATTCAGGACTATAAACGTTAGTCTCAGTAATGGTTCTTTTGAAATGATTGTTTCATTGAAAAAACCCTCCAGTTCATTAATGCCTTTTAAGAAAGGTCATTGTACCCAGACTGGCTGAAGTTTGATTCCAACTCCACAGCAATTTGGTGGATTTGAAACTATCCTCGCAAATTCAAATGGCCTAGCAAGCCACTCATCAAGGGAATGAATTATTGGTTTTGTGAGCAACGCTCTCCTCTAAGAGAGAAAAAAGCACATGGAGACCGCACCACACCCGAATTGCCCTTCATGTCACCCACCATCCTGACTTGGAAATAATCCTGCAACATTTTACTGAAATTGAGTGCCCTTTCAATACTTGGATTGCAGCTATTAAAAGCAGCAGCTCATCACTAGCTCCTCAGTGGTTATTGTGGATGGACAATGAACATTGGCCTTGCTAGTAACCCCGAGACTCCACAAACAAATTCAAATCATATTAGAATTGTTAAGTTTGTGTAAACAAAATTTGCAAAATCATGCTGTTAAGTGCCCCTTGCCAATTCTAAAACTAACCTTTAATTACCCAGAAACTACTTTCACTCTATCTATTCCCTTTTTCAAAGTCAACGGGAATCAACATTTCCTGAAGTTGCATTATTTTGATTAGCGCTGCTACAAGCTAATGAAGAATGGGGGTGGGCAGGTTTTCTCATTCAAGTAGCTACCAGCACGCTTCTTTTGTCTCCATTTTGTTCAGCATTTCTACTGTAAAGCTACGCACAAAAATGGAAACAAAGTATCGTTTCAAAGGATTCACAAACCCATGGGAAAATAGGACGATTTCTGACCTTAGGCATTGAAGCAGTTGTTGTTAAAATGTCACAAGACCTGGACAATATCCAGGTTTGGGCAGATAAGACGCAAGTGGAATTCATCCTGAGTGCCAGGCAATAACCATCTCCAACAATGAGATCAACCACAATCATCATCCCTAGACATTCAATGGCATTAGCATTGTTGAATTTCCCACTATCAACATTCTGGACTTTACCACCGAGCAGAAAAAACACTGGACCTACTGTATAAATACAATACTTACCAGGGCAGATCAGAAGCTTATAATTCTGCAGTGAATTACTCACCACCTGACTCCCCAATGCTTGTCTACTCACTTACAAGGTTAGAAATGTGATAGAAAAGTCTCCACTTGGTGGATGAATGCTCCAACAGCACTCAAGAAGTTTGACAGCATCCAGGATAAAGCAATGACTTGATTTGATCTCAATATTCAATCTTTCTACCAATGATATACAGTGAAAGCAATGTTTACTATTTACAAGATTAACTACAACAATTCAAGAAGTTGGTGATGGACAATAATGACTGACCTATTCTGTGGTGCCCATGTCCCCGAATGAACTAAAATAATAAGCTAGGACAACACGACAGCACATCGATTTCTGCTGTCTAAACTTTAACAACTTATAAGTTTCCAAATCAAAAATGAAACTTTACTTTTGGTTTAACTATCCGTTGTAACAATTCATCTTACAATTCATCCTCTTTTCCAGTTTAGACAATAAAAACTAATAAATAAATTTCACCGAAGAAGGGTCCCAACCCAAAATGTCAGCTTTCCTGTTCATCTGATGCTACCTAGTCTGCTGTGTTCTTCCAGTTCCACACTTTGTTGTCTTAATAAATATTATACATCCTTTTGTAGATTGCTGTTGACAATAAATAACTCGGGAATTAATTTCTGAAGTAATTTCAATCACTTTTAATGAGTAAAATTAAATATCAGCCACCCAATAATTGTGCTGCTTCTGAACACTCCTCTAATCACTGCAGCAAATTCTAAAAATATTTCCAACAAATTATGTATTCAATTCATCAATAGAGGTTCCAGTTTTACTGATGTGATGTATGTTTTTTTTTCCTCAATAATACTAAAGCAGAAATTTCTAGTTAAAAATCTTTGCTTGTTAATTATTAGCTAAATCCCATTCATTCATTTGCTGTCTGTGTGAGGTTTAATGTAGATTGGGTAGACAATGTAAATGCCTGAATTGGCATGGCGGCTCTGTGGTTAGTGCTGCTGCCTTACAGTGCTAGAGGCCAGGGACCTGGCTTCGATTCCACCCTTGTGTCACTGTCTGTGTGGAGTTTGCACATTGTCTGTGTGGGTTTCCTCCAGGTGCTCTGGCTTCCTCCCACAGTCCAAGCATGTGCAGGCTAGATGGATTGTCCATGCTAAATTGCCTGTAGTGTTCAGGGATGTGTCTGGGTAGGATGCTCCAAAGGGTCAGTGTGTACTTGCTTGGCCAAAGGGCCTGTTTCTACACTGCAGGGATTCTATGAAATGACACTGATGTAAGACTGAGACAGAAAATGAATTTCAGGCCAACTGACATTTTCTATAGCATTTGCGATATTAGGTGCTAACATCCTTAATTCCTTGTTATATGGTTTTGGTCTCTCAGAACAGGCTGATGTTTCCTCTGTCCTCACTCCTAAACTCTGCATTGCATCTGCTGTCACGCTGGTGGCTACATATGTAAGGTTGAACCATGATTGTTGAGCAGATAATGGTTCGGAAGCGAAGCTCCACCAAACCTGAGGCTAAGAAAGTCATTCAGAGGATAATTGCTGGTCATGGCTACTTGCTCAATTGGAATTGGTCTCCATTAAAAAAAAAACATCCACTTTGCACCGAGGAATGTGATGCACAAAAAACCTTTCACATTTTCCATTCTATTATGGGGTTATTTGCAACCTTCAAAACTCCCAGTCATGACCACAGATGGCTGTATAATGTTCTATCATGCAGATATTGCTGTCTTCCCCACCACCCCCACCCTACAAAAAAAGCCTGATTGACCTGTTATGGGTTTATGGTTTGGCCATCAAAGGTGGCACTCCTTCTCATCCATGTACCCATTAGTCAAAGTCAATAACCTGATGATCCTCTAGCACTGCATCGTGGATCCCCATATGTGTCAAACTTTTTCACAGAGGGTGGTGCGTCTATAGAATTTGCTGCAGGAGAACATAGAGGGTACAATTCTAACATTTAAATGGCATTTGGGTAGGTATATGGATGGGAAAGGTTTAGAGGGCTACATGACCAAATACAGGCAAATGGGACTAGGAAAGCAGGTCAGCATGGAAGAGTGATAATGGGAACTGCAGATGCTGGAGAATCCAAGATAATGAAATGTGAGGCTGGATGAACACAGCAGGCCCAGCAGCATCTCAGGAGCATGAGATGCTGCTGGGCCTGCTGTGTTCATCCAGCCTCACATTTCATTATCTCAGCATGGAAGAGTTGAGTCATAGGAGCAGTTTTCATGCTGTATACCTCTATGACACAATCATATTGCCTTAGATAGGGAAAAAGAGAGCGTAGTTCTGGATTTCAAAAAGAGGCAGCCCTAAAATCTAGGTCTTTTCATGGCGTTGGTAACAATGTCTAACCGTAACCTTTGTCCAATTACTATCATGGCAATAAGCCACTTCTCTCATTGGACTACCAAGTGTTTTTCTTCCATCAGACTGAGCAACGCAGATTCCTTAGATCCCAGGGGAGAATGCTGACAGCAAATCTACCTTATGATGTCAGTAGAGGTTGTCTCAAGACTCAGTTTAGCTGTACCAGTACAACAATGATGCCTCTCCACCTTCACTCTCTTTCTTCCTCCATTAACCAGGAAGGCTCCATCTTATGGGAATCTGAAACGAAATAACGGCAGTGTAATAGATTTCTAAGACACCATTACGCACACTGTAATATTTGCAAATTATCTTTAGAAAGATAATTTGGAGAAGAATCGCAATAGAAAGTTCAAGGCAGGAAACAACAAAACCTGCATTTTAAATTTCAGATCACGCAGTCCTCCAGTTTCTGGGAAAATGTGACAATATATTCACCAAAATAATTTTCCAAACATAACATATTCTATGGGAGTAACAGAAGTAGAAGTAAATTCAGTGTCAGCTGTGGCTTAAAGGGTAGTGCTCTCACATTCAAGGCACCATTCAACTCCACAGGATGTGTGCACAAAAATGAAGCCTGACACTCCAGTGCAATATTGAGGGAACATTAATTCGGGTAGATGTAGATGTAAGAAGATCCCTACTGCAATATTTTTGAGAATCAGAGGGATGGGGAATCTGAATAGTTTCCATACAGGAGGAGGCCATTCCGCCCATTGTTCCAGTATCAGTTCTATTCCTTAAAGTCAATCTCCTAGATTTTCCCCATATTCCTGCACACCATTTCATTCCAAATAATCATGGAATGCTCTCTTAAGCCTCCATTACATTCTCAGGTAGTGCATTCCACACCCTAATTATTCATTAAGAACAATTTATCTCTGGTTCCTTGTATTCATCATTGCTGCTCCCTCAATAAATGTTACAGAGATTACTTTGTCATATCTATGTTGTTGTTGGTGCCAATTTGCTGTGCACAAATTAGCAGCTGTGCTTCCAATGTTATGTATCCTATTGCCTATGATGATACTTGATTATCTGTAAAGCATTTCGACTTGTTTGGTGGTCACAAAATGTAATCTTATCTTTTGATCTTTTATTGCCAAGATTTCATACACAATTGCCTAAATCTTGCTGACAAAGTAAAATGTGTTAACAATGTTCAAAGAAAACAACAAAATACAAAATATTACAAGTTATCAGTTAGGATACACTGCTCCATTAGTTTCCCTCTACAATGGCAGCTCCCAGTTATTTTTAAGAATTTGCTGGATTGTTATGTTAAGCTCAAAACAATCTATGAAAGAAAGAGAAGGTTCATGCTTAACAGCACAAAACCTTTCTAGGACATGATTGTTAAAACAATGATGATCATACAAGCTGGTTCAGAAGGGTAATTGTTTAAACTTTGAGAAACCTTGAACTCTGCCCTGGATGGCATAAATTCACGAAGGTTAAAAGTAATTCTAAATGCAGAATCAGCTGTGAAGAAGGATCACCTGATTTGAAACATTAACTCTCTATCTCTCTCTCCACTGACACTGCCATATCTGCTGAGTTTCTCCAGCAATTTCTGTTTTATTTCAGCTTTCCAGCATCTGCAGTTGTTTGTTTTGCTTTGTCGAAATGTAGAATGTTTCTAACTTGTTTGATTGATTTTTTTCGTCTCAATACAATCCTTCCTTCCCTCCTGGTTCTTTCTGCGACTGATTTCATTCTATTTCACCTTATTCCATTTCCTATTATTTGTTTGCTTCTCAGTCAATCCTTAAATGACTTGAGTTAAAGAGGCAGACTACTGGTGAGGCTGTTTGTTAAAGTTCCATAGCTATGTTGTTTAATTCGCAGTTTTAAAATATTACTGGCCAAAAGACAAACAAACTTGAGCTGAAGTGTGCAGGAAAAGTCTGACTAATGGTGCCTGCTGTGAAATACCTCATTGCAGCTAGATTTAGATCATTAAGTTCTCTATTTCAGCTGGTCATTGGGGAAGGTGATGAATTTGTCCAACATCAAGCTGGGAACCAGAGAACAAGGAACAAGTCATATGGATTATTTTCATGCAGTTCCTAACATCTGGTAAAGCAGCATTGCTAACAGAAGTCTGTAAAAAGAAGCAGGGCTAATTTAACCTCTCATTAAAGAAATGGAGCAGGCAAAATATAAAATGATGGGATGATTTTTAAATTAAATGTATGCAATTAGCAATTAAATTGTTTCCTTCACATTGTGGCAATGGTGAGATGTGTGCTCGGACAGAAATTCAATTGCTGTTACGCTGACACCATTTGGCAAATATCCAGGAGGACTTACTAAATGGGAATCTTTCCATCTGAACGTTCCAATAACAGGAGAAGTTCAATATGTTCGCTTTACTGAATGCCTTCTGCTTGCCTTGCTTTATAGAGACCCAAATGGATTTCCAGGTCACGCCACTGAAAATCGGATTGCCTGGAAAAGTAGCAGCACATAAAGGATGAGAGGAAAAATCAATTTCAGGGCTTGTCTGTATTTGCCTAAGCACTATGGAATAAGCAGTGTTCAGGAGGTCTCAGCATATTAATGTTATCTGGACTCACAGCTTACAAATTCACATTACTTATGAACAAATGTAACCACTAATGTTGCCACAAACTCTACAACTAATCATTCATTTCACTTAGAGTGATGATCACAGCTTATTGCCAGGAAGTTTCCTGTTTTTCCAATTTGATTGTAGCAAATTAATCTATTTTCTAATCAACCTGTACTGCATACCTCTGAACAGGCTGGACTTGAATGCAAGCTTCCTCATCCAAAGGTCTACCTCTGCACCATAAGATCCAATTGTAGCAAATTAAAAATTAGACGTTTCGTGACTTTATCTGGAGTAGATTTCACAGGTTAAACAATCTATTGGAAACATTTGATGCCATCATCATTTAAATATTTTACGCATGTATAATAGAATAAAGAAATAAATGAAGGAAGTGACCAGAGTAAGTCTTTCATTTTTGTTTGTTTAATGCCGCTTGCATATTTTGCAATCAAACCTGTCCTGTTATTCCACACCTTGGAAGCAGGTAAGATTTCAATCTGGGTCCTCCAGCCGAAAGGTAGGGACACTATCAGCGTGCCACAAGAGACCATTTCTTCTGGTTTTTCTAAAAGGCTTACAGACTTGTTTAGCTAAGCTAATGGAGATTTTAAGAATTGCTGTTTGTGTTGAGCTGTCACCCATCAGGAATTTGAAATTGGCAGCGCATAGCTACTGTCTTATCCAGATTGTCAAATGCTGCATTTGCTTGTTCCAGATGAAACTACTGAAGAGCTAATTGTTGCTGATATTTCATCAAAGGTGCCCATTTCACTAATTTAAATGGTTAATGGTTGCATCAGTGTAAATAACGGCAAAGTGGTATGTTAACTAACATTTTATCCTTTGGGAATATCTATGAATACTTGATATCGATCATCTGCTATTTTACCCTTTCTCACTCGGATCTGGAACTAGAAGGTTGGTCAGTTTTGGAGATTATGGCTTGTGATCAGCATAGAACACAAGAGGAAACCCGAGATTCTCTTTAATCTGGAGTGCTGGACTCATTTATGGAGTGTGGGTGAACTGCTCGTGCCTGTCATGTTTCATTAGAAAGCTGACCCAATTTTTAAAAAAAACAAATTTCAGATTGTTGAAGTTGACACTAGTAGCCCTGAGGTGTGTGGGTCTCAGCGAGGGAGGGAAATAGTGCTAATCACTTTCTGATATCTAATGTTCATCAGAATAAACGTAAAATTTGCATAGTCCTATGGGCCATGGGGCTGCTCTCTTATTAGAGTGAGAGAGACAACTGGTATTGGTTTAACCTAAGGGTCACCACGTCTCAGGTGAGGGGAGAGGTTGAGAAGAAGGGTCCTTCATGGTAGCGTTAGCTGGTGCAGGAATCGTTCCATGTCACAAACAAACCATCCAGCCAACTGAGCTAACTGACCCCCTTAAACCACAGAGTACCGGGAAACAGCAGAAATATATTTCTCCGTTCCAAAGTTTTCACAAAAATGTCCTCACTTTTCTTTGTGTCACCGCTACCAAGTACACTTTCTGAGTGAACCAGCTAATCAGTTCAGTAATGACATCCTACAACCTGCATTAGGCCGTCGATTTTCATATAATGTTAAACCTGTTACAGGTAGTCATTGTGGGTGCCTGAAAAATCTCCCAAAATGACTGGGCTGCCTTAAAAGTGAAGTCTTTGATATAAATTGTAAAACATTGAGGGCCTTACTGGGCCCAATTTGCAACATCCTGCCAATCTGAAAAGGCTCGTTTCGTCATACTGTCTGATTTCCACCAGGTAGCTAATCTTCTAACCTCAAACTATAAACTCTGACTTTGCACAAGAGCTTTTATACCTCTGGAAATACAACAGGCTTCGTTTTGTCCAGACAGCATATTACCCCAACACAGAGCTAGATAAACACTTTTTGTTTCATTTCATGAAGCCACTTTGACTCTTCCCAATTACCTTGAATATTTGCAAATGCTCAGTTATATCTCCAAAATTATTGATTCTAACATCTTCCCCATAACAGAAGGCAAGCCCATGATTTATTATTCTATTCATTCAGGGCATGAGAGCTTGATGACTAGTATTTATTATCTGTCACTAATTGCCCTTTAGAAGTTAGGAATGACCTACCTTCTTGAGCCACTATAGTCTACTTTGTATAGATACACTGACAACGCTGTATGGTACAGGAGTTCTAGGATTTTGACCCAGTGCCAGTGAATGAATAGCAATATATATCTAAATTAGAATGGTGAATGGCTTGTTCTCCAGATGGTAGTGGTGTTGTACGGTAGCTTAGTTGTTAGCGTTGTTGCCTCACAGTGCCTGTGACCCAGGTTCAATTCCATTCTCGGGCGACTGTCTGTGTGGAGTTTGCACATTGTTCCCATGTCTGCATGGGTTTCCTCTGGGTGTGCCAGTTTCCTTCCACAGTTCAAAGATGTGCGGGTTAGGTGGGTTGGCCAGGGGAAATGCAGGATTACTGGGGTAGGATAGAGGGGACTGTGTCTGGGTGGGATTCTCTTCAGATGGTCAATGTGGACTTGATGGTCTGCATGGTCTGTTTCCATGCTGTTGGGATTCTACAATTGTGAGTCTGGAAGCTTCGATCTAAGGAGTTTTGGTGAATTTCTGTGGCGTATATTGTAGATGTTATATGCTGTTGTTACTGTACATCGATAATCACAAGTGGAGTTACGCACTGCAGGATTCCTAGCTTCTAAGCTGGCCTTGTAGCTATTGCATTTGTATGGCTAGTCTGAGTCAGTTTTTGGACAATGGTAAACTCCAGGAAGTTGATAAACAGAAATGGTAATACAAATAAATGTCGATGATCTATAGTTAGATTCTCTCTTATTGGAGATGGCCAGTGCCTGGCGCTTGCGTGGCATGATGGTGACTTGCCAATCAATAGTCCTAACCTGGGTATTGTCCAGGTCTTACTGTGTTTGGATTTGGGCTGCTCCATTATCAAAGCAGTCAGAAATGGTGTTGAACATTCTGTGGTCATCAGAAAATATTACCCCTTCTGAGCTTTTGATGGAGGAAAGATGCAGCAATTGAAGATAGTTGAGCCTAAGATACCACCTAAAGCTGATATGGGTGACCTCCAATAATCACTACCATCTTCCTTTGTGCTGAGTAGAACTCAAAACTGGGGAATTTTTACTGTATTCTCACTGATTCAAGTTTTGCCTGAGATTGTTGATGTTGCACTTGGTCAAAGGCAGTTATTCTCACCTCATTTTTATGTTCAGTGCTTTGGTCCATACCTGAACCAAGGTTATGATGAGCTCAGCTACCCAGAGCTAACTGGCCCTGATGGAAAAAAAACTGGGCATCAGTGAGCTGGTATTGCTGAGTTAGTGCTCTTTAGCTGGGTTAGATTTGTCCTGCTGTCTGTGAACAGGACATAGCAGGGTAATTTTATCGTTCTCAATTTGGTACCAGTTTTGTGGCTGTACTGGAACAGTTTGGCTAAGAACACAGCTATTTCTGGATTACACATTTTCAGTACTACTGCTGGAATAATGTCACTATCTGCTGTCTTTCCAGCAATTAGAGCCTTCAGCTATTTTGGTTTTAATTAAGAGGAGTATATCAAAATAGCTGAAGACTGACATCTGTGATGCTGAGGACTTCTGGAGGAGTTTGAGATGAGTCATACGCTCATCTTATCTGGCTGAAAATATTGCAAATGATTCAGCCCTATCTATTACATTGGCATAATGTGTTCTCCCATCATAGAGAATGGGTATGTTCCTGAAGCCTCGTCATCCATGAATTTGCTTAATTGTCCACCACCATGCATGGCTGGATCCAAATGGACTGCAGAACTTAGGTCTGGTCTGTTGGTTGTGGAACTGATCATATCTGTCGAGCACTCACTGCTTATGCTGCTTTGGCCTTCATTGTGGGAGTATTTGAGCTCAAAACTGAGGAATGTTTACTGTATTTATACCAGGCCTTAGTGTGGCTACACATGGAGTACTCTGTGCAGTTTTGGTCTCAACCTAAGACAGGATATGCTGGCCATGGGGGAGGGCAATGGATGTTCACCAAGCTGATAGCAGGATTGATAGGACTGTTATGACTGTGCTGGAGTTTAGAAGGATGAGGCAGGATAAGGGATTTCATTGAGGTGGCTACATTTCTAACACAGGTCATCAAATGAGATCCAAGTTGAACTGTCTGGAACCAGGAGTCATATCCTCAGGATATAAGGTAAGCCATTTAGAACTGAAATGAGGAAACACCTTTTCAGTCAGAATGTGGTTGACCTGTGGAAATGGATGCTACATAAAGCTGTGGGTGCCTGATCACTGAGTAAGTTTAAGAAAGAGAATGATAAAATTTTAGATATTAAAAACTTGTAGGAGTATGAACAGAAAACAGGAATATAACTTTGAGATAAATGATCAGCTATGATCATAATGAATGGTGGAGGAAGTTCAGGGCTGAATGGCCTATTCCTGTTTTTGAAGGCAAGCAAGTGGTCCTTGAGTTGCAGCTTCATTCATGTGGACACCTCATGTTTCAGTATGCTTAGCACTGTTCCTGGTGTGCTGTTTGCATAGTTCATTGCACTGGAGTTGAGTTTCTGGCTTGATGGTAATGGTTGAGCAGGGTATATACAGGTCATGTGGCTGTAGTTGGTCTTTGTGTCGATTCTGTTGCTGCTGATGGCCCACACTACCCCAGGGATGCCTAATCTTGAGCTGCTGGATCTGATTAAAATAGATCACATTTCATGCAGTATTAGTGCTATGTCACAGATGGGGTACATCCTCAATGTGAAAATGAGACTTTGTCTCCATAAGGACAGTGAAGTAATCACTTCTACTAATACTGTCATGGATGGCTACATCTGTGGCAGGCAACTTGGTCAGGATGAGATCAAGTATGTTTTTTACCTCTTGTTGGTTCCTTCACCATGGTCTGCAGATACAACCTAGTAACAACGTCCTGTCATACCTAAACAGCTCAGTCAGTGATGATGACGCCAAGCCACTCTTGGTGATAGAGGTTGAAGTTCCCTATCCAGAAACACTGTGTACCTTTGCTATTCTTACTGCTGCCCCCAAGTTGTGCCCAACATAGAGAGGGACTGATTTAATCAGCTGAATGGTATGGCGGAGGGGAAGAGTATGATGTGATAATTAGACAGTTTCTTTGCTCCTGTTTAACCTAATACAATGAGACTTCCTGGATTTCCAAGGCAACTTACTCTTAATTGTACCTCACTGTACCATCATCTGTGCTGGGGCGATCATGCTCATGGGACAGGAATATCACAGATGACGATGATGTTTTCTGGGACATTGCCTGTAAGATACAATTCTGCGACTATGACTGCATCAGGCTGGTGTTTGACTAACTCAGGAGACAACTCTCTCTTGATTTTGGCATTAGCCCCCAGATCTTGGCAATGAGGACTTTACAGATTTCCTACCCTCAAGGAACGGCCTTGGTTATCTCAATCAGCAGGTTTACAATGCAGAGAGATGCCTCCAGCATGGATTCAATTCCTTTTCTCTTCATTCGCTTGTGGGATGACGGCATCGCTGGCTAGGCAGCATTTATTTATCCATCCCTAATTGCCCAGCGGACAGTTAAAGTTAACACCTTAGGATGAAGTCTGTCAGAACTCAGAGACTTTAGTAACTTGCAGCTCCATCTCAGTGTTCAGTGCCTCTTCCCCAAGTGGTGATTTCACCACATTCACCTCTGTCTTTGTCCTCCAGATTTATTGTTATTACTGAGATTTTGTTTTCTATAGTGAAGACAGAACCAGAATATTTATTCATTCATTACATCCACAATTTTTTTATTATCTATTGGTAACTTCCCATTCTCACCCTCTAGAGGATCAATACGCACTCTACCTTTTCTCTTTCTGGATTCCTATAAAAAGTTTAGCTTTTTAAAAACATTTTTAGCTAATTTACTCTCATGCCTTAATTTATTTTCCCCAATTAACATTTTAGTCATCCTCTGCTGTGATTTGTCATCTCATGTGTCACTCATCCTTATGCAATTCTGTGCTTTTGTCTTTTGGATTGGTGCTTGCCTTAACTTCTCTCATGCATGGTGGACTTTCTCTTGATATTTTTCTTCACATTAGAAAAATACTTATTCTCAGTATTCCCTTTAAATGTCTGCTAGTTTTCTATTCGTCTGTCCCTAGCCTGATATCTCAGTTCACTGCAATTAGCCCATCTTTCATGGCCACATAGTTGCTTTATTTAAGTTTAAAATACTAGACTTAGACACACTCTTCAAACATTCTAGCTAGACGTAAATTTCAACCATACTATCATTGCCGCTACCTACTGGTGCCTTAACTGTGAAGTCAGTATTAAAGCCTAGCACATTATACAATTTGAAACTTACTCTCTGATGCTATGAGAAACTATCTTGAAAACATTCCATGAAGGCTTTATCCAAGCTGCTATTACCAATCTGATTTTTCAAGGTAATCTATTCATTTAAAATCTCTCATAATTATTTCTGTCCCACTTTTACAAGCATCCAATATTTCTTCGTGTACAAATTGTGTTACATTGTGGCTACTGTTTGGGAATCTGAATTACTCCCATTAGTTACTTCTTTCCCTTAATTTGCTGATTACCACCCAAACCAAATATACACTGTGGCTTCCCAAACCAAGGTCACCTGTAACTATTGCACGGATACAAATTTTAATTCAGAGAGCTATCTCTCCACCTTTACTGAGCTTCCTATTCTTCTTGAACAGCATTTTCCTTCAACTTCAGAATGCCACCACAATCATACCACAGCCATGTCTCTGTAATGGTCATCAGGTGATATATTTTCACTGCAATTTCTGCTCTTCATTAATTTACACTTTTTTTTAATGAGTGCTGTTTGCAGAGCCTTTAGTTTTGTTTCTTTGTAATATCTGCTTTTGACTGCTGGTATATTCTTGGTTATTTTCTTTCTCTTTTCCTCAATGCATGAAACCCAAACCCTGTCATCCTGCACCCATGCCACATTAATGGCTGCCAGACCATATTTAATCTCCTCAACATTCACTATCAATTGTTGTAAATGCTACGTACAATATATGATAACGAATAAACTAATGGCAAAGCTAATGTTATGGATTATCATGCCCTTCAAGTACAGATGGGGAGGTTTGCTCTTTGTAAAGTAGAGGTAATGAGGACATATGCAGTAAACATTATAATTGCATTTCTTAATACACTGAAATGTTATTATTATTTTATTCTGAATATTTGTATTCACTGGAATTTGTGAGTGAGGGGAAATGTCATAGAAACACATAAAGTCCTAATGGTACTGGACAGGCTAGATGTTGGAAGCTTGTTCCTGATGTTGGAGAACTCCAGAACAACAGGGTCACAGTCTGAGAATAAGGGTAAAGCCATTCAGGATTGAGATGAGGAAGGATTTCTGCACTCAGAGAGTTGTGAATCTGTGGAATTCTCTCCCACAGAAAGCTAATGGAGTCATTTTGTGGATAAATTCAAGACAGAGCTAGATGTGGCCCTTGTGGCTAAAGGGATCAAGGGTCATGGTGCAAAAGTGGAAATAGGATATGGAAATTGCACAATCAGCCATGATCATATTGTGCAAGCGCAAAAGGCCGAATGGCCTACTCCTCACCTATTTTCAATATTCCTATATTTCTATGAAGGATGCAAAGTGCATTGATAAAACACACCAAGCACAGGTGAAGTAAATATACTGGTATTCATTTCTTTCAATTATCCTATGTGAGAGAAAAATCTAAGCAATCCCTCAACATCCATCTTTACATTATATGACCTTTGCTATTGCCCCTTAATCAATATCTCTTCACTGTCATCCAAATGGTTAGGACTGCACTCTCTTGGTTCCATCCATGTCTATCGTGGCTGTAGCATCATATGCAATGGTTCCTCTCCTGCCTCCCACACAATTGCCTGTGATTTCTGCTGAGGATCTCCTTGGCCTTCACCTTATATCAACTCTCCCCATCTCTGCACCATGTATTATTAGACTGACACGATATCCAAAATTGGATGAGCAGATGTTCTTTCAATTAGTGATTAGGAAGACCGGGGTCATTGTCTTTGACTTTTGTTACAAATTAGAAAACTAACAAAGCTCCCTAGCTAGCAGTTCCATCGCTCTCTCTGGCAACTGTCTCATTCTGAACCAGGCTATTCATAACATTATTAGATATGATTTGATTTATTGCAGTCATATGTACTTAAGTACAGTGAAAAGCTTTGTTTTGTGATCAGTATAGACTGATCATAGCAAACAAGGCCATACAGATCATACAGTGATGATGCAGAGTGACCATATAAGCTTATGGCTATATAAGAGATGAGAAAGCAAAATCAACATTAGCAAGATCAACATTATTTGCCAAATGGATTCTCTAACTTCAGTCTAATAATGATAGGGAAGAAGCTGTTCTTGAACCTGTTGGTGTGTGTGTTCAAGCTTCTCTATCATCTGCCTGATCGAAGAAGTTGTAGGAGAACATTACTGTGGTGGGAGGGGTCTTTGAACACACTGGCAGCTTTTGAAAGATACTTCAGTATCCTTTTTATTGTCACATGTACCCCATTGTAGGATTACAGTGGAAAATCTTTTACAATGTCTGCCTTCTTGTGGCAACATCTTAGATACCAGCAGTGAGGGATGTAGCAAAGGGATAAAAGTAGTTGCGTAATTATACAGTTGAAAATAAGTAGGATTATATTAAGGGGTATATTAAAGGGTTAACATTACAGTGTTTTAAAGTAAGTATTGTTCCCTCACACCAGTCTCTGTCCAGGGCTTGCTGCCTGCATGCTCTGAGAGCTGCTTCCCATCTGCTGCCACGGGGTCTCTTTGCGTGCTGCTCCAGGCCTGTGGTCCACATTGTGTTCCAGGGCTCACTGCTCACGGTGTTCTGGGGCTCATGGTGTGTGCCTTCAGGCCCCCGAGCGCAAGGTTCTCCATGTGTCTTGGCCCAAACTCGGTCCGGTTCGCCATTACTCCACACTCCAGGGGGGAGCAAGAGAAAGAAAAGGGAAAAGGGGTAAAGGACATGGTGAGCAGAGGATCTCCAAACAAAGCCGCTGCCATCTTACAGCCAAAAAGCTTTCCGCAACAGCGAGAAGTGTAGATGAACCCATCAATATAAGGTTGGTTTCTGGGATCGTCTGGGCTGTGCACACAACCTTCTGTAGTTTCTTACAGCCCTGGGGTAGAGCAGTTGCTGTACAAAGCCATTATGCACCCACAAACGTCAGCTTTTGTGCTCCTGAGATGCTGCTTGGCCTGCCGTGTCATCCAGGTTCACACTTTGTTATCACGCACCCACACAGTATGCTTTCAGTGTTGCAGCTGTAAAAGTTGGTGAAGGTCCTTATGAACATGTCAAATTTCCTGATCCACCTGAGAAAGAAGAGGCATTATTGTGGCTTCTTGACAATCACATCTTCGCAGTAAGTCCAGGACAGGTTGTCAGTTATTGTCACTCCTTGGAACTTGATGCTCTCAACCTTCTCCACCTCAGCTCCACTGATGTAGATGGAGGCATATGCTTCTCCTTTCTTCCTGAAGTCACTATTCAGTTCTTTTGTTTTGCTGGCATTGAGAGAAAAATTGTTTCATTGCACCACGACACAAAGCTCTCTATCTCCATCCTGTATTTTGCCTTCTCATATTAGTGTTATATTTAACCTTGTTACCATTTGTTCCAATCTTTATGTGTGGCTAGGTGTCAAATTTGCTTTGCAATCCTTCTCTGACATGAGTTGGGATGTTTTGCTGTGGAGAAGGGGCTATATAAATGCTGGTCGTTGTTAACTATTCTTAGAAAGATTTAATTGAGTGCAGTGTAATTAAAGATAGTGAGCAGTTACTTCATTAGTTGTCTTTTAATCACTTACATTTAAGTTGATTAAAATTTCAGTTAGAAATGAAAAGTTCTAAATTATCCACACTTTAATTGATTACAGTTTTAATTAGCTGCTGATACCTATATCCAAGAGCACTTCTTGATCTGTCATTTTGGCGAAGTTAAAACCTCCTACTGTTATTAAAGTTAACTCCGTTTTCTTCTCTGATTGGCGTAATTAAAGATGTCACTTGCCACTTGCTGCAACTTTTAGTTACTAGGCTCAGTTTTTGTTTCAGAATTGATGCTGAGACGGCATAGGGCGTGGCCTGCTGAAAAGAACTGTTCTTTTGTTGCTAGACGACTGTCTATGGGGAGGGCCTTCTAGCAATCGTATTGAGATCAATGTTTGGAGAGGAATTTTGAGCTTATATAGATAATTAAGCCCTGATTGCTACAGTTGTCCATCTCCCAAATGGGTCTTAACTTCTCCTTGACTGAATTGACTGTGCTGAACATAGCCCGACAAAACAATATTAGAAGGATTATGGAAACAACTAGTCAGCATTGGACTTAATATCTTCTGATTCATTTTAAAACAGCCCTCCATTTTTAAACAGTATCAACAGTTCTTTTAATTAGATTTTTTAATCCTGACATTTACCTCCTGCACTCTTATTTTCTCAATGATCCAAATAAAAGTTATTGCTGGTATTTAAGTGTGAGGCAAGGATGCACCTCTGGTGTGAATGTCGGTGGGGTAGCTGTTATCAACTGTGTGAAACTGAAAATGTAGAGGTGATTGTAGACCTTGGCCACGTGGTGGAATTTGGGCGTATAAGTCTCTCCATAGGGGCATCATGGGTCAACCCGCAACATGTGGGCTGTAGCGGTTCAAGAAGGCAACTAGGGATGGGCATAAATGCAGACGTGGCCAATGATAACCATGCCCCACAAGTGAATTTAAAAAAATTAGTATCAATCTTGGCAGCCTCTGGTTCAAATAAGAGTAGCTGCTCCTTTTATTCATGCGCACAGCTTCAATCTTAGTAATGAAAGATCAGAAGAGCCTAAGTGAATCATAGAATCCCTACAGTGTGGGAACAGGCCCTTCAGGCTATCAAGCCCATACCAACCCTTTGAAGCATCCCACTCAGACCCATTCCCCTATAACCCTCACACCCCTGAACACTGCGGGCAATTTAGCATGGCCGATCCACCTAGCCTGCACATCTTTGGACTGTGGGAGGAAACTGGAGCACCTGGAGGAAACCTACGCAGACACAGGGAGAATGTGCAAACTCTACACAGACTGTTGCCCGAGAGTGGAATCGTGGCACTGGCCACGCTGTGGTGCTGTGAGTCTGCAGTGCTAACCACTGAACCACTGTGCCGCCCCTAAAGCCTGTAGGGATATCTGTGAAAATCCTCTCTGTCTATCAGTATATTTAATAAAAGGTTGTTCATTCATATCAATGTGAATCTCTATGATGAAATGGTGACCAGACCGACAAACCAGAAGCTGGAGCTAAGACCAAGAAGTGACGATGGGAAAGCAGGAAGCCAGGCCTTTGATCCAAACCCAGAGGTGGGGGAGCATATCTAAAATTAAGCCCAAGATAATAGGGCCAGCTAGTGACAGATATCAAGGCAGCCCGAGACACCAGACCAGAGAATGTGAGAGACCCTACAATAACAATATAATAAAAAAGTATCACAGAATTGGAGAAGAAATGCACAGATTGAAAGTACGCATGGCATACACTGCCTCTTGGAGAGTGCATTCTCACTGATGGGTGAGTGGACTCACTGACTTTCAATTCTAGAAACTGCTGCCATTTGTGTATTTTAGATGTCAACGCGGCAGCAAGGAATCTTAAAGGGAGTGTAAGGCTCAGCTCTGTAATTTTCCTAACCAACCTGTTTAGAGGTGCTATTCCACACCCATGGAACAGGTGGGACTTGAACCCAGGCCTCCTAATCTAAGGGTAAGGGCACTACCACTGCACCATACGAAGGCCCAAGGTTTAGCTCCTCAACCTGAGTAGGAAATTGCTTAGAGATAATGGGAACTGCAGATGCTGGAGAATCCAAGACAACGAAGTGTGGAGCTGGATGAACACAGCAGGCCAAGCAGCATCTTAGGAGCACAAAAGCTGACGTTTTGTGCCGAAGGGTCTCGGCCTGAAACATCAGCTTTTGTGCTCCTGAGATGCTGCTTGGCCTGCTGTGTTCATCCAGCTTCACACTTTGTTAGCTAGGAAATTGCTTACATGTTTACATCTCCATAATTACCAAACAGTACCTGATCAAGAGGAATTCCATTGTATACAACAGGACATGAACGACAATAAACACCACAGTGTGACCAATCTGCCAAAGCTAGAACCCGGGAAACTGTCCTGAATTAGAGATTTAAACAGAAGAATATGGCAGTCCTTGGAAATGCAAGCCAATGGAGACCATGCATCAGGAGATAGCTGATGAAGGATGTAAACCTGAAATGTCGATTTTCCTGCTCCTCTGATGCTGCATGTCCTGCTGTGTTCCTCTAGCTCCATACTGTCTTGACTGAGACCATGCATCATCTGTATTTTCCCGTTCATGTTGTTGCCTGAAAATGAGTACTCAAAACTTTTGTCCTTCTAGATGAAAATGGTCATGGGTTTGGAAGGTGAAGATCTTTGGTGTGTAGGCAGTACACATTGCTGCTACTGAGTGTTGCTGGTGGAAGGAGAAGATGCTTGTGGGCGAATGTAAATTTCTGTTGAAGAAAAGTAGGGATGTGGCTACTCTATTTTTTGCATGCAATATGTAGCCCTGTTCGTCAGTAATGTGAATGAATTATAATGGTGCGGTTGTGCATGGTGCAGATATCTGAGCATTTCTCCATGCAACTGGATTGCAAACAATAGCTACCCATCACTCTGTTCTGGTTTGAATTTGGCAAACAAACTTAAGAAGCAAGTTGGCAACTGTGCACTTGACTAATACTGTCATTTAAGTCTAATGTTATAATCAAGACTAGTTTATATTAGGTCATGTCGGTGGCAATATTTTGAATTGTCAGCATATTTTGTAATGTCTTACTGGATAAGCAGAAACTAGTTGTCAATTTTCAGCCGCAGATTCAAGATCTGCCCAGGTCTGCAGGCATACAGAGTATGGCATTTGTAGTACATATGTTCATCAGATATGCTCTCAGAAGTGTGTTTAATTGCTATTTAATCTATTTTGTCGATACACAACAGACACACAAAACTTGCATCAGAAACTGCACATTTAATAAATGTTATATAGCGTGGCCTTGACATCAAGACAATCATTTTTTTCTTTGTCAGTAAATCAGCAGAAAAACTGCTGACAATCCAAATTATGCCACCTGCAACCCGAGCAGGACAGATTTTGTATCTGGCACCTAAGGTTAAAATCTATTTATATAGCTCTGATTTGGTTTTCCATATGAAAGAAGCAATGTTTTTCAATGCGTAAATTAATTGTAAGCATTGATTCAATCAGAAGACCAACTAATTGCTACCTGTAAAGCCTAACACAAATTTCTGGCTTTTAACAATTTCCTTCGAGTTTGAAATCAAGAAGGTATGACTACACATTAGATTCTGTTGTATCCAAAAAAAAATTTGAAAATGTTACTTGGGCTGATAAATGCAATAAGCTGTTTACAGACTTTTAAAAATCCTTTGGGGTCAATATTGAAAGAATATTAGCAGACGACTTCAACAGCAACAAAAGGGATTTATTATACAGCCATGGATGCTGTGAAGCAGAATTGCCTAGAGTCTTTTGAGGAGAAAATTCAATGGAATTCAATAAACAGAGTACAAGTATTAGTTGCCTTCCAGGACAATATTTACAGCGTACTGCAAACAAGAATATAAACCCTTATTTATCAATGTAAAATCTTGTGTTTGCAGTTGAAAATAATGACATTTTACCAACATGCAACACACAAAAAATATAGTCTGTTTCTTTTGTCACAGGAATAATTTGAAAAGATTAAATACTTCTCTAGCAATTTTATGAGCAATCCCTTTGATGAGAATTACAGCAGTAAACTTTCCCTGAAGAAACTAAAATGAGTTTTAAAACTGTTGATGCCAACTGCTCACTATTAGCCTAGAAACTAAAGTTATTAACTAAAGTTATTAACATTATCATTGTTAATCAGTCTTTCATTCACCTGCCAACTATGTTACCAAAGAGCTCTGAGGAAGGGTCACTCTACAGATGCTACGAGGCTGGTTGAGCTTTCTCAGCAAATTTTGTTTTTGAGACCGTAGATTTTGGTTAGATCAGTTGGTTGGACAGCTGATTTGCGATGAATGTTGACACCAATAGTATGGGTTCAGTTCACAACATTAGCTGAGATCACTGTGAAGGACTCTCCTTGACGTTTCCCCCAGCCTGAGGTATGATGACCCTCTGGTCAAACCATCACATCACCACCTGTAATCTCTCTGTCTCTCTGGCGAGAGAATAGGACTATGGTGACTTTATCTCTCACTAAAAGCTGTTGCTTTTTCAGTATCAAATGTATTAAACATTGCAGTAAAAACTTGTTAAGCACTTAAATGCTAATAGTTCATAAGCTATTATTTCTAAGCTATTATTTTACAATGAGTTTAAAAAAACGTTGTGAGAGTGATGGGGGATAACATTGTTTGGATTCTATTCTGCAGAAATAAAAAAAAAGTGATGGCTTGGTGGTCTTAAGGATTGGAAATATCCATTGATACTCTGAAGGAAGTAGTTTGCTCAAGCAGAACCAAATTGAGCCAAACCAGTCATGTGTAAAATTATATCATTGCACTATTGTGGATATAGAATTTTTTCACCTCCTGGAAGATGATACTGCTATGTGTTTGCTGCACTGTGTACGCTGCAGTTCCATGATGGACTTGCATTCAGTCCCAATTTACTGGATTCAGATATGCTAAACCCTGATACATATTTATTCAATTTCAAATATGAAGGCACTATATTTGATTTTAGACTTGCCTGCGTATACTTCCTTCGCCTTGAATGTTATCGAGGGCATGACATTAAAGTAATAAAAAAAACATTTATCTGAAGTCAACATTGGGCTGTGTAAAAATGCAACACCTTTTGCGACTGTGTGTCAGAACTTCTTTGCTAAATCTGTGAGAAGCTAGACAGAGCATGTGCCAGGAAAAGGGAGGTCACTCGCTGAAGAAAAGGAAGGAATACTTTTTGACTTCTTATGGAATTTCCTACATGTTGGGACAGGGTGAGTTGCCCACTCGAAAACCATTAGATTTTTTCCCACTTCCTCACAGTTGCCAGTGAATCTTTGTCAGGGAGCCATAAATTCAATAACTTCCATTGAGTGAGCTGTTCTGGAGAGGTGGTAGACAACGTGAGCTTGCACTATTAACACAAAAAAGACACAATACCCAATTTTTGTTGAACATTGAGTTACCAAATCCAGGTACATGATGGAAGAGCAATGTTGGTAATGTATCTGAAAGCTAATGAATTTCTACTCCATTGTATATTCTGTTTCAGGCAAGCTAATACATAAGTAACTTTTCATCCAGCTGATGCAGCACCAAAGGTGAAAGTTCATCACAATGAAAGCAGCGGCAGAAGCATTAGTAGATCATCATACTTACTGCTAATTGCATTCCAAATGTCTGAAAACTGCAACATCTGCTGGAATCAGGTTAGTAAACCAAGCCTGCAGAAGGTGATATATCCCAAGGGAGTTTTGTTTGTCATAATATTTCAAGTAATGAATGTCCCCAAATCCCTACAGAGTTTTGCCTAACATTATGGTCATTATTTGGTATTCAAAGCACCAGGGAACCCATCTTGTAGTTGGTCACATGACCACAAAAATAAGTCAATCCTAATAGTCCAGTCCCATGTCACATCGTTCTGTGACTGACTGAAACTTGTCATTTGTCAGCTGGATTGTCAGCATGGACGCATTTCAACATGAAAGCAAAATGTTCCATTTTCAGGGACAGATAAATAGTAATAAAAGTAATAACGCCCGTGCAACAAGATTGAAAGTGTATCTCCTGCCAATGCATTTGGGCTGGGATCTGATGGAAGCCACAGCGATGTTTATGGAGCAGATTTGCTTGTTGGATCACTGTGCCATGCTACAGGAGGAAATTGTTATGAGAATGCTGTTCAATTTCCAATCAAAAGTCACAGGGAAGGTTCAGTTTCAAATCTGATGTGGTTTCTATCTGCATGTGTGTGCAATGGAACGCTTCATATTTGTATAATCCCTCTAATGTAATAAAGTGCGCCACAATGCTTCTCAAGAATATTATTAAGCAAAATTAGAGACCGTAGGAATATTATTAGGAGCTTCTAGGAGCTTGTGATCCATGAAGGCCGAATAGAAATCTAATATAAACTGTTAGAATTTATTGCCTATGAATTATATAAACATAATGGACCAGGGTTCAACGGGTACCTTTATCTGTTAAATCTGAACCTCATCTGATCTGACCTTATGATGTAGCTCATTACACGCATGCTGAGTAACTTTCATCAGAGTGGAAGCACAGTTAGCTCTTTACTCAACATCTTCACAAAGTTTGTCCTTCCCATAAAACTGTTTCCACTTTCCTCTGCTGCCAAGCTTCTTCCTCCAAAAGAAATAGAGACAGAAAACACAAGCACACTGCAGCAGGTCTGGCAGCGACAGAGATCACAAGCACAATGCAGCAGGTCTGGCAGTATCTGTGAAGAGAGAAACATACACAATGTTCAGAGCCCAATGTGAGTCTTCCCATGAGAAAGAACACAGGAACCAGCAAAAGGTTTCCTTGCCCATGTTTGACCTGACGCCATGAAACTTCTTGGGCCTCGGTGTCAATGTTGAGGACTCCAACCTGTTACGACTAGACCCTGGATGAAGTTCTTCAAGTTATTATGGGTCAAGATGGGATACTCCAAATCATCAAGTTTCCAGGTAAGAAGTGATGGGCAGGATTCCTCTTTTTCTGACCCGCTCCACTCATTGAACGCATAAAACTGCCACAAATTTTCCTTGTGGAAACTTTCTTTCCAGACCAACTGAATTTGTTTCAAAGAAAGCCAATTCAATCAGGTTTCTTTGGGTTAGCAAGAGACTGTGTTCATTAAATTACTAAACATGAGAAGAAATATTAATTCTACACAGGGATTAGAAAGGGCAAGTGACACTAAAAGAAAGTTAAAATTTATAAAGACCAGTCTCTGTGATGGTTTGTGAAGAATAAATAATGGAATATTAATAGTTGAACAGTTGATATTAAGATTTGCAGATTAATTGAAAATCCTATTGTCCTGTTTACTTTTGATAGTGTTCACTGGTAGCACTCAGAGCTGAAGGATCCTCTTTATCCTGTACCATTTTGACAGGCCTGACGACCACCTGCCTTATAGCTCACAGAGACTGAGAGTCCTTTCCCTGCAGCTCAGGGGTGGCAAGTATCTGGTTCTTCAACTGTGACCTTCACACATCACAATGCTCTAACCCAGGCTAGTTCATATTAGTACCTCAGGCCAATGGTGCACATGAGCACCTCAGCTCACCTTCACATTTTTCACTTGCTTTTTACCCCCTCATCTTATGTGTTCTTGATAGAAAACTTCTCTCTTAACCAAACTGTTGTCTTTTTTTTCCCACCAAGTTCACAGTCGAGGATACCTGTCAGGAGATTATAGTTCAGTTTGCAACACATTCTCTTTGGTTTACATCCATGCCTTTGTAATGTATCTGACGTAACATTAGGTGATTCTTTTCAAACAGTCACTAAATTTACATCTGTGGTCAACTTTTGGCATTTTTTAAAAAGTAAAAAAATACACATTGTAATTACAAGTTCAATATGTCTGTAAATGGTCCAGAATTACGATCCATCATTGTGACTTTTGCCAATTCCCTTCCAACTGTATACCACAGTGATGGCACCTTGGCTGGGTCTGTTCCCCAACAGGTAGGACAGACAAAGTCAGGGATAGGGCTGGAGCTTCCTAGGACATTGTCTGTAAGAGAGTATAACCATGTCAGGCCGTTTGTTTGAGTAATCTGCGAAACAGGTGTCCCAGTTTTGGGACTAGCCCCCAGATGAGAGAGAGGAGGACTTTGTAGGTGTAGCAGGGCTGCATTCGTTGTTTTCCTTTTCAGGTGTTGAGATATACCAGCTGGTCCATCTGGTTTCACTCCTTTTCAGACTTTCTTCCAGTTATTGACTGCGTGGTTTGCTAATGCCATTTTAGGAAGCACTAAGTGTCAAACACATTACTGTGGATCTTATGTAGGGCAGACCAGAAAAGGCCTACAGATTTCCTTTCTTGATAGTCATAAGTGAATCAGATGGATGTTCATGAAATTAACAATGGCTTCATGGTCAGTACTTTACTTTTCACTCCTGACGCTACTTCAGAATGGACCCGAAACATTAACTCTGATTTCTCTCCACAACTGTTGCCGACCTACTGAGTTTTTTTCCAACAATTTCTGTGTTTGTTTCTGATTTTCAGCATCAGTAGGTCTTTCGGTTTTGTTTTGTTTAGTGTACAGCTCTAACTGGAGTGGAGGTTTAGCCCTCACTGAAAGGAAGTTCATCCAGAATATATAGTCATTAGTCTGCTGGTGTCAGATTATTGCCTGACCACAATGCGAAAATAACCGTAAGGCACTGCTTAAGTGGAATTCATAAATTAATTTTATAGATCATTGTCAGGGAAATTATAAAACAGTCTTATGTAATTTGAGTTGGATAACATTGATTTATGTACTGTTTCCTCATCTGACAGCTTTGAGTTATCAAGTTATAAAACACAAATGCATCTTTTTGTGCAATCTGTGTGAACTTAAATATTGAGTTGGTGTAAAACTGCAAAAGGGTTTCAGCACAATCTACGGTCAATGGTTGTACTCAAGAAAAGATGACAAAGGAAGATTATGTGACCTAAAACCGGATATCTGCAGTTTATAATATTAATTTATAGTCTGATGGAGTTTGTGGCCTGCTCAATTCCTCATTTACATTTCACACTGTGGAACATTTCCCAAGCAGCTTCCCTATCACGTGCTGGGTTATAAATCTTATTCAAATTAGATATCCTCCCATGTTCCAGCTGGAACTTTGATACAAATTTCTGAATGTTCAACATCAGTGTAAAAGGGTTCAGCTGTTGATCCTGAGTTTAGGAGCATTCTTCCTCACGAACTCAACTTTCATGGAGGAAATTAAATATCACTGCAGACTTCACCCTTCCCCAGCTCCACTATTCTCACATCCAAAGCAGTAATTGCTGGAGAAGCTCAGCAGATCTGGCAACATCTGTGGAGACAGAGCAAAGCCACTGGATTCCTTATGCTGACCCTGTTCATCTCTACACAGATGTTGCCAGACCTGCTGAGTTTCTCCAGCAATGTTTGTTTATGCTTCTGATTTCCAGCGTCTGCATTTCTTTGTTAATCCACTATCTTCAGCCCCTAGAAAGAAACCTGGTGGCAGAGCTACTAAAACTTCGCTTTCCAACCTAGACTTTCAAACGCCCACCACACAAAGCAACACACTGGCCTATTTCACTACACTCATTTCTTAACAGTACACCTATGTTCTTTTTGCAGAGAATGCTGCAACAATGTTAATTTAAATTTTGCAGCATCAGAAATGAGTGTTTCAATGGTCCAACCCTGGAATTGTATTATGCATCCTTACATGAATTGTAATCCCTATAGTGTCGAAGCAGGCCTTTCGGCCTATCAAGTTCAACCCATGCCCACCCTCCTAACCTAACCCATGTTATCCTGCATTTCACATGGCTCATCCACCCAGCCTACAATTCCCTGGATATGACGGGTAATTTAACATGCCCAATCCACCTAACCGGCACTCCTTTGGAATGTAGGAGGTAACCCGAGCGCCTGAAGGAAACCTATGCGGGTGTGGGGACAGCATGCAAATTCCACACAGATAGATGCTCGAGGCTGGAATCAAACCCAGGGTCCCTCGTGTTGTGGGGCAGCAGTGCTAAGCACTGAGCCATCATGCCACCTCATATGTTTCAGTCATTCCACTGACAGATTTAAAGCACTGAAAGAATAAGAAATTTAAGCACACACCTGCAGCCTGCAAGCATTAATAATGGCTTAATATTTTCCATTATCTTCTCTTTGTAGGCTATTTTGGAGATCCAAAGATTGCAAACAATTGGTGGCAGCCAAGTGTCACATACCTGGAGGCCAGTTCTAATTGTGATAAATAAAAGCACTGTCGTCCAACTTCAAAGTGAAAGGTCATGGATTGGATTTTGAGCATGACGTTAGAGTAGGTCATCAGGAAGGAAAAGTTATAGCTTTAATATAATGCAGACAAAAGCCTTCAGAACTGTTCCGTGTCTCAAATCTCTTGCGAACTGAATTAGATTATTTTGAGGTTTCTTATGTGCCCAACTTACAACGGATAAACAACGTACCTCAATTTGTATTCACAAACAGCAATTCCATGTTGAGCATCAAAGCTTCCACAGTATTTTATTCTCATAATTGCCTTTCTGTTCAAGGACCCACGGGAAGGAGGATGTACAGTGTCAATGAAGATGGTGGCAGTCAATAAAAAAATAATTAAAGGCTGAGGTTTGTAAACATTCACCACTGGGAAGACTTTTTACAACATTAGGAATGATTTTACATTTCTTTTCACCTTTGACAGGACATGTGAGTTATGCAGTATGCAGGGAATTCCATGAATATGGCAATGCAAATGACCTGTCTAACTGTAACTCTGTTATCCTGCAAAGTGGCGTAAATCAACAGACATAAAATCAATAACAATTTTTTGGTCCGGTTAAGAAGATTATACAGTACACGCAAAACAGTTTCCATTTTTAAAAGAAAACGCAGCTGTACATCAGAATAATAGCTCATAATTACCCAAAGATAACTTCAAATCTGAATTCTTATTACATTCAACTCCATGCATCCTTTAATGTCGCATTATGCAGCAGCTAACGGGGATAGTTAAATAGTGCACATTTGTTAAGAAAGTATTTGGGTGGTTCGTACAGCAGGGCACATCAGAACCCTGTTTTAAAGTTATCTTTCCATCTGTAGGACCCAGGTAGAATTGAATTCCAGGTTGTAAAGTTAAACTCTGTTGAGGGGAGACAATTCAGTCAGTCTGCTTCTAAATGAACAAATACTTACCAATAGTTACCTTCAGATTTCTCCATGCATATTTGAAACTTAAATCACCAAAGTTTTAGCAAAAAATTGACATTTGTATCAATCAGGTTTAGTTAAAATGGAAGTTTCCAGAACATAAAAGTAAACTTAACACTTATGTTAAAAATATTTACCCCATCCAGCTTGCACCAGTCTCCAATGAGCAGAATGATTGAGTGCTAATCCCCTGCCTTTTCCCCAAACCCTGGCACATGACTTCGATTCAAATAATTTGGAGCAAAATTCTTGAGGGAGAGCCAGTCTACTGAATTGAACTAGCTTCATTGTCACATGTACTCAAATGAATATCGTAAAAAATTTCCAGGTTGCCACTCACAGCGCCATTTTTGGTACAAGGTACCTAGGTACAGATTCTTCAGTACAAGTTCTTTGGGAAAAAAAATAGGAAAATAAAGAGAAAAAAAGTCTAGCGTTGCAGATGGCTGGAATAAATTATAAAATAGAGAAATAAAAAGTTCAGAAAAACAGCCCTTCCAACCTAATCCACACTGACACCCTGCCTCCAATCCATGTTGGGTCTTGAATCACCTCAAGAATGGACATCCACACTGAGGCAATGCCAGGCTGAAAGGCTGGCATGGGCCCTCAAGATGCCACCACATTAAGCAGCAGACTGATCTCCATGCCAGGCCAACACCAAGGGTTGAATGGCCTCCTTTTGCATCATGACAATCTTGTGATTTCTGTGATTTTATTTTTTAATGTTACTTTTTGAGCCAACACTGTCCCACAGAATAAATAGCTTCTACCAGCAGTGTGGTTTAATTGAAACTAATCTGATGGCCTCAATTAAAGCAGCAGCATTTGTTTGCTTGCTTGAGAAAGGGTTTTCATCTTGTCTTGGCTGGGTAACTTTGATCTATCATTAGTTAAAAAGGACTAAATTCATACATTTTGATTCATTCACCCAAAATAATCAAATTATTAGCACTGGGAAAATAGAGGAACCTGTTTTAAACAGAAGCCGATATTTAGAACATAGAACAGTACAGCACATTACAGGCCCTTCGGCTCACAATGTTGTGCCGAACTATTACCCTAAACCCAAGGTCTATCTAACATCCACCACGACCTTGTACTATCATCCATGTGCCTATCTAATAGCCGCTTAAATGCCTAATGAGACCGACTCCACTACCCTCTCCGGCAATGCATTCCACGACCCGACCACTCTCTGAGTAAAGAACCTACCTCTGATGTCTCCCCTATATCTACCTCCTTTCGCTTTAAAACTATGCCCCATCATAATAGCTACCTCCACCCTAGGAAAAAGTCTCTGGCTGTATCTATAGACTCTATCCATACCTCCGATCATTTTGTACACCTCTATCAAGTCACCTCTCATCCTTCGTCATTCTAAAGAGAAAAGCCCTAGCTCTCCCAACCTTCTCCCGTAAGACATTGCCTCCATTCCAGGTAACCTCCTGGTAAATCTCCTCTGCACCTTTTCCAACAGTTCCACACTTTTCCTGTAATGTGGTGACCAGAACTGGACACAATACTCCAGATGTGGCCGAACCAGGCTTTTGTATAAAAGACAAAAAAACTGCTGATGCTGTAAATCAGGAATGAAAACGAAGTTGCTGGAAAAGCTCTGCAGGTCTGGCAGCATCTGTGGACGTAAAAACAGAGTTAACATTTCGAGCCCAGTGACCCTTCCTCAGAACTCTGAGGAAGGGTCACCGGACTCAAAACATTAACTCTGTTTCTCAGCCCAGCTCTGCATCCTATCAATGTCCCTTTGTAACCTAGAACAGTCCTCCGCACTGTCCACAATGTGACCCACCTTCGTATCGTCCGTGAACTTGCTAATCCACCCGTCCACTCCTTCATCCAAATCATTTACAAAAATCACAAATAGAAGAGGACCCAGAACAGATCCTTGTGGTACACCACTTGTAACTGAGCACCATGTTGAATATTTTCTGTCCACTATCACACTTTGTCTTCTAAGAATCAACCAATTCTGAATCCAATCTGCCACATTTCCCCCTGTCCCATGGCTCCTTAACTTCTGCATGAGCCTACCATGTGGAACCTTATAAAACACCTTACTTATATCCATGTGTAGCACATCCACTGCTTCACCTGTATCCACGTGTTTGGTCACGTCTTCAAAGAATTCAGTAAGGTTGTGAGGGATGATCTACCCCTTACAATTCCATGCTGACTATCATGGATCAAACTGCGCCTATCCAAGTGATCATAAATCCTATCTCTCAGAGCCCTTTCCAATAATTTGCCCACCACTGACATAAGACTAACTGGCCTGTAATTTCCGGGGTTATCCCTGTTCCCTTTTTTGAACAAGAGAATGACGTTTGCTTCTTTCCAATCTTCCAGCACTATATCCGTAGACAGTGAGGACGAAAAGATCATTGCCAAAGGCCCTGCAATCTTGTGCCTCACTTCATATAGACGCCTTGGATAAACTCCATCAGGCCTGGGGTCTTATCGATCTTCAACTTCCTCAGAATTTCTAGCCTATCTTCTTTACTAACATCAACCTCCTCTAGCCTACCTGCCTGTTTCACAATGTCCTCCTCTACAACTAGGTCCCTCTCAGTTGTGAATACCGAAGAAAAGTATTCATTAAGGACCTCTCCCATCTCTTTAGGCTGTGTGCTCAAATTCCCTTTACAATCCTTGATCGGCCCTCCTCTTTCTCTGGTCATTCTCTTGTTCCTCACGTACGTGTAAAAAGCCTTGGAGTTTTCCTTGCTCCCATCTGCCAAGGTTTTCTCATGTCCCCTTATAGCTCCCCGAAGCCCTTTCGTCAGCTCCTTCCTGGATAACTTGTATCCCTCTCAAGCCCTTTCCGTTCCTCTTTTCCTAAACCTTACATAAGCCTCCTTCTTCCTCTTAACCAGTCATTCAACGTCTCTTGAGAACCATGGCTCCCTCACTTGATCGCACCTTCTCTGCCTGTTAGGGACAAACATATCGAGCACCAGCAGTGTGCATTCCTTAAACTAAACTTTTGCTAACTATTCTATGGAGGAAGCATTGATCAAGGCTTACAGGGCATCTGTTAGTTCAGTTGGCTGGATGGCTGGTTTGTGATGTCAACAATGTGGGTTCAGTCCCCATGCCAGCTAAGTCTACAATGAATAAATTCTCCTTCTCAACCTCTTCTTGCATCCGAGGTGCAGTGACTCTTGAGCTTAACCACAAGCAGACAGAATGAGAGCCTTATGGTCTAGATTATGGTGATTCTACTGTTATTAGAGAGGAAACATTAGTTGAGAAAGTGGAGAGGTATTTGGCCTCAATTGAGGGCAGCATCCCAATAAACACAATTTGGAGAGGTGGAATGAATTGACACAGAAATGAGTACAACATGGATTTCACCCTGAATCACCGATACGCATGGAACAAAAAAGATTAAATTGTGTTTCTCGGTGTACATAGAGGCCAGGAAATGTAAAGGAAATGTTTCTGAGGGCATAGACAAACAGGAGGAAGTTCAGAGAAGAATTCGCTAGGATAATCCTTGGTATGGACCTATTCATCAATAACATACTCACCATTGATAGGTCTGAGTTCTGTCAGTGTTACTCAGCACCTGACTTCCATTACTGATTGAACAAAAGTGCTGAACTCAGAAGTGGTGTAGAGATTTGCAACTTTTCACATAAAACCAGTCTTTGACCGTGCCTGGCATCACAGAACCCTAGCTGAACTGAAGTCAATGGGAACTGGGACAAATGACATCCTTTTTTTATTCATTTGTTGGATGAAGGTGTCACTGACCAGGCAGCATTTATTGCCCATCCCCACTTTCCCAGAAGGCAGTTCAGAGTCAACTACATTGCAGTGGGCCTGGAGTTACATGTAGACCAGACCAGGTAAGAATGACAGTTTCCTTCCCTAAAGGAAATAGTGAACCAGATGGGTTTTTATGACAATCAGCAATGGGCTTTTGGTCATCGTTAGATTCTTAATTGCAGATTTTTAAATTTAAATTGAATTCAAATTTCACCATCAGCCACGGCAGGATTCAAACCTGGGTCCCCAGAATGTCATCTGGGTCTCTAGATTAACAGTCCAGTGATAACACCACTAGGCCATTGCCTTTCCAAATGTCACAAAAGCCGCATTGTCACAAAAGAATAGCATTGTGATTGTTGGACATCAGTCATCTCAGATATTGTCTTCCGCACAACCATCTTTAGCTGCTTTATCAATGACCTTCCCCTCATTATAAGGATTCTCACGAACGATTGCACAGAATTCAATGTTATTCATGGCTCCTCAGATACTGAAGTAGTTCTTCTCAATTGCAGCATGACCTGAACAACATTCAGGATTGGACCATTTATAAACATACTCTGTCTGCAATTGGAACCTCTGCAGCAAATAACTTATCACCTTTCTCCCCAGTGCGTGTTTATTATTTCCAAGACAATGGTCAGGAGTGCGATGGGACACTCCCCACTTGCCTGGATGAGAAAATCCGACAACACTCATGAAGCTCAACACCATCCAATGGATGCTATCTACCTGGACTTCCAGAAGGTCTTTGACAAGGTGACACACAGGAGGCTGATGAGTAAGGTAAGGGCCCATGGTGTTAGAGGCAAGGTGCCAGCATGGATAGAAGATTGGCTGCCTGGCAGAAAGCAAAGAGTGGAATAAAAGGGTCGTTCTCATGATGGTAGCCGGTGACATGTGGTGTTCCACAAGGGTCAGTTTTGGGACCACAATTTTTCACTTTATACATTAATTATCTGGATGAAGGAACTGAGGGCATTCTGGCTATGTTTTCAGATGATACAAAGATAAGTTGAAGGGCAGGTAGTATTGAGGAGATGGGGAGGCTGCAGAAGGATTTCGACAGGTTAGGACATTGGGCAAAGTGGCAGATGGAGTACAACGTGGGAAAGTCTGAAGTCATGCACTTTGATAAGAAGAATAAAAGCATGGACTATTTTCAGAATGGGGAGAAAATTCAGAAGTGTGAAGTGCAAAGAGACTTTGGAGTTCTAGCCCAGGATTTTGAAAAGGTAAACTTGCAGGTTGAGTCAGAAGTCAGGAAGGCAAATGCAATGTTAGCATGTATTTTGAGAGGACTTAAAATATTAACACAGGGATGTATTCCTGAGGCTTTAAAATACTCTGGTCAGGCCACATTTGGAGTATTGTGTACAGTTATGGACCCCATATCTCAAGAAGGATATATTGGCCCTGGAACGGGTTCAGAGGAGGTTCACAAGAATGGTCCCAGGAATGGAAAGCTTAACGTATGAGGAACGTTTGAGGACTCTGGGACTATGTACAATAGAGTTTAGAAGAATGAGGGGGAATCTAATAGAAACTTAAAGAATGCTGAATGGCCTGGATAGATTGGATGTTGGGAAGATGCTTCCATTGGTAGGAGAGACTAGGGACTGGGGTCTAAGACTAGGGTCGAAGACAGAGGTAAGGGGTTGTCTATTGATAGCTCATAAATTAAGTAACTTGTGAGACCTTGGAACCTTTTCTAAGTTGGAACAATAGAAGCAGCTTGAATGGGTGGTGGCAAGCTCCTTCAGAACTAGGATTTTTTAGCTTAAGTTTTCAGTAGCATCTGCTGGGGTCTTGAAGCTGGACATGAGAGCTATCCCTCCTCTCTTGGTTACAGCTAAAAGCCGGGTGTTCTCTTCCTGCTGCTGGAATTACGTGTAAGAGTTTTTCTTTTTCTAAGAGTTTGTTTATGGGGTGTTACAAATTGGAATATTTACTGTTTAGTGCTTAATATATCTATTATTTTGTTAAGTATTTCAATTGAGTTACAGTTTAGCCAATTCTTTACTTTCCATTTTGTCTGTATTTTAACTGCAGTGTAAAAATAAAGTGTGTTTTGTTTAACATTGAGTTTTTTGACAAATCAAATTGTATCTGGAATGCAACCTCTTACTTTTACCATTAAAATAAGAAAACAATAAGGTCCAAACTATCTTCATAATATATTTTGAGGGGGTTTGGTCTGGTCCATAACACAACCAACACTCTATACCTTAAAAGGATCACATCACTGTGGGTGCACATATGCCTCATGAACTGCAGTAATTCAAGATTGCATTTTACCATCAATTTCACAAGGGCGATCAGAAATGCTAGCCAAGCCTTCAGCCCCAATATCCCATGAACAAATCAATAAATCAGCCATTGCATAGTGTCATACTTTGCTTTGCTGCTTCTGTGAAGTGCCTTGGGACATTTAATTGTATTAAAAGCATGATATAAATCTAAGCGATCTCAATGGTATTTTATTCAAGAAAAGCATTCACAGTCTGAAGGTTGAATTGCAGTGTGACTTACATTGAAAAAAAATTCATGTATAGACTGAGTAATCAAGTGCAAACATGGAAAGTTGTGACAATCATGTAGGAGCCAAAACAGACAAACAAATTCAGCAGCTAACTGGGAAGTTGTGGGTGCTATATTAAAGGGAGAAATGCTGTATTTAAATTTTTTGAATAAAATTACAAATTAATATACCATGTGAATATTCCAAACACTGAAGTACATTTAGACTTTATTTTCTGGGTCTTCATTGAGGATTTGTGAGGAATAAGGCTCAGTGGATGCCTTGTCAGCCCAATCACAGGGTCAGAAGCTCAGCAACAACATAGCACCATTGCTTGTAGTGGTCATGAGGCTCTAGCCGTGTGGACTGTGTGTCTCTGATGGTATGAACTGAAGTTTGATCAGCATGAGGTAGTATCGCGGCCAGATGAGCTAGGCACCAAAAAGGAAGGCAATCAACTCAGACTGCTGGAATGCATCGAGACTTTCCCCGAGAAAGAGATAAGCACACACACACATACACACATGCGTATGCACGCGCGCACACACACAGGCACACACACACACATACACATGCACGGACACACGCACAGTGGCATTTCCACATTTCACCAGCCTTTCAAACTCTCTGCTTGTTCCCACGGAAGTTGTATAATTTAGTTTCTGGATTAATCGGGCCCAAATCGTTAGCTCTGATTTCTCTTCACAGATGCTGCCAAACCTGCTGAGCTTTACCACCTATCTGCTCCTCTCACCTCACTGACCAATCCCCTCCACTACCAACCAGCACTAACCTATCACCATCCTACCTACCTTCTCCAGCCCAATCACCCCATCTCCATTTATTTCTCAGTTCTGTTCCCCTTCTCCCATTTCTGAAGAAGGGTCCCAAACTGAAACATCAGCTTTCCTGCCACTTTGATGATGCTTGGCCTGCTGTGTTCCTCCAGCTCCACACCTTGTTATCTCAGACTCCAGCATCGGCAGTCCTTACTAACACTGTTCCTTCAGCGTTGCTGCATCAAAATCCTGGAATTCTCTCCTTAAGAGTATTGTCAGCCCCATTACAACACATGGAATGCAATGGTTCAAGGAGGCACCTCATCACCACCTTCTCAAGGGCAAAAAGCGATTGGTAACAAATCCTGGACCAGCCAACGATGTGTCTGCTGAATTCATGAATAAAATAAAAGTCAGGGGAGGTACGAGATAAAATATAATTCAGATGTTCTTGACAGCTGAACAGGTGCAGCATGACTATGTATCTCATCCCCATTGAAAGTGGAAGGAGATTCTTTTGCAGCAAGATAGTCTCCTTCATCTTATCTGCAGATGTAATTGAAGCCTGACATCCAATCTGTCAGCATGGTATGGACAATGATGCAAGTTCCCAACATCAAAACATTTGAATAGAGCTCAAACAACAATGAAAACTGGAGCAACTAAAAAGTTCAGTATTTGAGAGTGTGAACAAGGTGTTAAGTACTGTTACCTGTCTCTGACATTAAAAAAAATGGTTCAACCAATGAGAAATATAATGAACAAAAACAAAGTTGCCAGAAAAGCCCAGCAGATCTGGTAGCATCTGCGAAGGAAAAAACAGATTTAACATTTCGGGTCCAGTGATCCATCCTCAGAACTGAGAAATATAATGATGTAAAGTATGCAGTGATTACCACATTTATTCTAAAAGTGTCAGAGAAATGTGATGAGGTTGCAGCATGTCCAGCACCAACCTCTGTTGACGAGAGGGGTAGATGGTCCACACTCATGGGGCGTGCTCTAAGATGCTGGGGACCTCTGCCTCAGCTGGAGGCCCAAAGCAGAGAGCAGCGAGCTGGAGTTCACATGTGCTAAGTGCCCACTCTGAATGACCAGGTCTGTAGTCCTCTCAGGTGTATGGGAGAAACTGCATATGGGTGAAGTGAGATTAAGGGCTAATGAAACATAAATGCATAGGAATAGGTCTCTCACCACTCACTTTTCAAACTTTGGGTAGAAATTCAGACTTCTGCTTTTCTCAATATTCACAATCTCCATTTCCTGATCATACCACATGCTTTCCAACTGGTTTGCCATTGCTGATGTCGTTTTGGGACTGGAAAAATTCAGCCCTCTGTTTTGATTTCAAATTTCTAGCATCTGCAGTCTTTTGCTTCTGGCAGTTTTTTTTCATTGCTCACTTGTGAGCAAGAGCAAGGTCATCTTCAAGAGAAAGCAATCAAATCATGATTCTTAATTTATCTGACCTTCATTTGCTTCATAAAAGATTGCTATCTTTTAATGAATTGTTCCAAGGTGGCAGACGAGCAAAATGTAAAAGGGTCCCTGCTAATAGGGTTTACAGCTGTGTAAATGTAAAATTCACTCAGTAGTTACCTTCCCAGTACCTATTCCCATACGCCAACTTGTTCACATAGGAACATCAGAACAGGAGCACGTCATTCAGCCCCTTGAGTCTGTTCCATCATTCAATGAGATCGTGGCTAATCCGTGACCTAACCCCATATACCTGCCTTTGTCCCATCTCACTCAATACCTTAGCTGAACAAAAATGTATCTATTCTAGATTTAAAATTTGAAATCGCACAACACCAAGTTAAAGTTGCAGACGTTTATTTGAATAAGACACGTTTTTAGAGCACAGCCCCTTCATCAGGCAAAATGAGAAAGAAACACGCACAGAACACACAATTTAGAAGTAAAAGATCGAAGGGTCACACAACCGATGAGGATGTAGTAAACAAACGTAAGATGCTGTTAAATCTTTAATTAGTTAGAAGGTTTTAATAGATTATTCAATTAATTAATTGATTAGTTATAAATTCTGTATTCTGTGTTCTTCTTTCTCAACTTCACCTGACAAAGGGGCTACATTCCAAAAGCTTGAGTTTTCAAATGAAGCTGTTGGACTATAACTTGGTGTTTGTGATTTCTGAGCTTTTCCACCCCAGTCCAACACCAGCAGCTCCACAGCAGATTTAAAATGAATAACTGATCCCACATCCAATGGAAGATATTTTAAAAGGAGTAGGTGAGATCTCGGATAAGCTGACCATGCTTATCCTAATTAAAGCCCTTAAGTAGCCAGTTACTGGCCTGTAAAATGCATTTTTAAAAAATGTTTCTCAAGTGCCCAAAGAACACATTCATTCTAGATCTTATTACTTTCAATTTCAGAAATAAATAATGCCCACACTTGGTGGTTTTATACCAGTAACAGGAGTACTTGCAATTACCTCTGGAAGTAATTTCCATTTTTCCACCATTTATCATTCTGTCTGATAATGTGATAAAGGGCACTGAGTGGGCTAAAGCCACACATCAGCTCAAAAGTAAAATGGGACCAGAAATTTTCCATGTCACATGATATGACTGTATTCAGTTCGTTTAGCGATCAGATTGTTAAGCATTACACTTTGTAAGGCACCGCAATACTTTGGACATTCTTCGGAAAGTTATATTTGTGATTTTATTGCCAAACTAGATCTTTATTGCCAATGCACATAACATGTGCTTACTTTGTCTATTCATGCTGCCTCCTAAAGTTTGTAACTTTCACCTACAGTCTCCTCTTTATATGTGTGTGTATATATACTGTACCAAGGTCGGCCAGGTGCACTCATAGAATATGAATTCCCTGATTGGTGCTGTTAATCTAGTCCAGGGAGCCCTGGCTGACAGATATAAACAGGAGTGTCAGGCGTTTTGTTCACTCTAGGAGCTAGCTCTGAACTAACTGCTTTAGTGCCAAATACTAAACACATGTAAACAAAGGGTGACTTGGCAAGGGGATACTAACCTCTGTGGTGTTACTTCTCCTATACATTTAAAATTCAGTTCCAGTTATACTACTGAGCCCAACAGCAATTTTAACACAGTGTGGAGTGGCTTCCAGGCTAGGATGTGTACCCAAGAAGTTGGATTGATTTGAATTTTTTTTGATTTCTGGGTCCCAAATGAAAATGTTTGGTGTCCCCTGCTCTGAGCTTTCTAATCCCAATATTCTTTCAAAATCACTCCTCACAATTGATCGTTCCTCAACAGCAGCCTCCGACCTTTAGAAATCCCACTGTCAGCCATCAAGCAACTAGCAATAGTTATAACATGTAGATATGGTTACAATGGATTTTTTTTGTCATGTTTACTGGAATACTGTGAAAAGAGCAAAATGTCACCACTCTTCAGCATCATCTTGGGTTTCTAAGTAAAAGACAAGTTGATGATGCCTGTCCAAGATTTCAGTACTCAGTTCGCTTATTCAGTCAAGATAACCTTGGCTCTCCTTCCCAATGCTGGAAATTAGCCAGGTCCTGGAACTAGGATCCTCTGTCACTGCCTCCATCGCTGTGGTCATGTGAGAGCTGGAGCTGACCATGAGCCTGGATGTCTGCAGGACCCTGAGGTTTCCCCGTTCGGGCTTCCACCCCCTGCACCACTGCCGCTCCTACCGGCGTGCCTGAGCTGAGTCCCTCACTGGGCCCAGCTGGGTCTTAGGTCAGGGTTGCCTGCTTCTGCTGCTGCATCTGATGAGTCCAAACCTAAGAGTCACTGAACCATCAATAAATAAAACTACGGGAATAATGGTACCATGAAAATGATTGCAGGGAATGTGTGAAGGGGTGTGAGTGCCACCACCCAGGACTGGCTGATCCAATGGCTCAGGCACCGAATGCTGCCCATCCTGGGCTACCATCTTGCTACAGAGGTCTGTGCTGCCTGTTTCCCCTTCTTTTAAAACACTGGAACGTAAGAGTTAGAAGCAGAAGCAGGCCATTCAGACTTGCTGCGCCATTCAATAAGATCATGGTTAATCTGATTATGGCCTTGATCCTTGCCCACCGGAATTTAAAACTAGGAGGCTTGGGGACCGCTTTGCAGAACACCTCCACTCGGTTCACAATAAACAACTGCACCCCCAGTCGCGAACCATTTCCACTCCCCCTCCCATTCTCTAGATGACGTATCCATCATGGGCCTCCTGCAGTGCCACAATGATGCCACCCGAAGGTTCCAGGAACAACAACTCATATTCCGCTTGGGAACCCTGCAGCCTAATGGTATCAATGTGGACTTCACCAGCTTCAAAATCTCCCCTTCCCCCACCGCATCCCAAAACCAGCCCAGTTCGTCCCCTCCCCCCACTGCGCCACGCAACCAGCCCAGCTCTTCCCCTCCACCCACTGCATCCCAAAACCAGCCCAGCCTGTCTCTGCCTCCCTAACCTGTTCTTCCTCTCACCCATCCCTTCCTCCCACCCCAAGCCGCACCTCTATCTCCTACCTACTAACCTCATCCTACCTCCTTGACCTGTCTGTCTTCCCTGGACTGACCTATCCCCTCCCTACCTCCCCACCTATACTCTCCTCCCCACCTATCTTCTTTTCTCTCCATCTTCGGTCTGCCTCCCCCTCTCTCCCTATTTATTCCAGAACCCTCACCCCATCCCCCTCTGTGATGAAGGGTCTAGGCCCGAAACGTCAGCTTTTGTGCTCCTGAGATGCTGCTGGGCCTGCTGTGTTCATCCAGCCTCACATTTTATTATCTTGGATTCTCCAGCATCTGCAGTTCCCATTATCACTGATTTTAGTGCAGTTTTTAAAAATAAAATTCTTTTCGAGGTTACCAGTAAATCTTTCAGTACGGTAGATGCTGTGTTCTCACTTAATTTTTGGTCTTTAACTAAGGCTTGCAATCCTGTTAAATTACACTTGTGGAAGTCCTGGCAGATGGCATGCTTTGGGGTATTGTGTTCATTTATAGATGCCTATTTGGTCACTATTATCCCCCACTGATTGGTTGTAGGCAGAGGACAGAACAATTTCCCAGTGAATATTTGTTACACTTTATTTTGTTAAAGTTCCACAGATCAAAGTCAGCTGAAATCATCAAGGAAGATAAACATTCAACATTATTGCATTATTAAGTACGCAGGGGGTTAAATTGTAAAACTCCTGATAACAAAAAAAAAGACAATCTAATTCAGAGTACAGGACAATTCAATAGGAAATTCAATTTGATTCCCTTCTAACAGTCAGTAAAGGTCTAAGGTCACATGAGACTTTGTTAAAAAGAACTATACGCCACTTCTTCCAGATTGCATTCTGTGTTTTTTCTGTTAACATTATTACATTAAGTTAGCCTTGCATTACACATGAAATGAGTTAGTTTACTCCTACGGCTACTTATGCTGTTATGTTTTTACACATGCCCTTGAATTGAAGATGTATCCAGGCTATAAAGCTGCATTAGTTCAAGCATGCAATACTGTAGAGCTAGATCATGTTTATAATTTTCAATGTGCTGTCATTGATTTTTGGGGTCAAAATTATCTTCACAGTCCACAGTCTTTAGTAGCCAATAAGTGTTGGCTCAGTGCCTAAAAGGCCATTTTAAACAAATGGGAGCACTGCAGAAGATGACTCATGCTGATAAGATCATTTTCTTTGGAGTCTGGAGTTGTGTAGTCAGAGGAGAAAGAGGAGCCTGCCATCACACACATTTTGCAGAGAATTTAAGGCAATTGCTTCAGAGATAAAGCACAATCTCCCACATAGATTCCCAATGTTTTCTACCAGCTTTGTTTTAAAATATAACTTTCTTACATTCTAGGATTAAGGAATATCAATTCTTCTGCCTTTCCTTTTGAGAGTTTCAGTTAGGTAACTTTGATTTGGAATTGTTTCGTTACACAAAATTAATCCTGCTATCATACTGTCAAATCCAATGTTTTCCTAATTGTCTAATTTTATAATTCATCAATGTCAGTAAATAGTTAACAAAATTGGTCAATTGTCGAGGCTGACACATTGTATTAACTTTTGATTCAGCTTGAGTATATATTTTAATGTGTTCATTACCAAACCACACCACCCAATTTAATAATTTATAGTTTTTGTCAGATGGCCTAGGGATTTAAAAAAAAAATTTCTTTTCATTCCTCTTCTCCTGAAGATGTAAATGGTAACTTTAAAATGACTCAGTGTGAATTGCACAATTCTCTAATACATCAGCTAAATTCCATTTTTCTTTTCTCAATGAGTCTCCATGGGATCCTCATCTAAGAACAGGCAGGATATTTTATCGTAGGGATGTATGGGTGAGGTCACAATCTTGTCCTCATCCCCTGTCACACTCATGTACTTACAATAGAGATTGGAAAGGGAGATGTTGTTCATTTTTCCACTCCCTAACTCAACAATATGGAGATTATATCTTGGAGTGTTCTTGCTATTATGTCCTGTCTTCCAACAAGGTTCCTCAAGTTATTGTGGTTCTAAATGGGATAGCACAGACTGTCAAGTGCCTGTGTGATGAATAACAAATGGCCCACCTTCTTTATTCAACTACCTCCTTGTTTGATTGCAGATTAATTTACAATGAATCCCCGTCCTTTGTTAGTTTATTAGTTGCTGAATGCAAGAAGAAATAATAATGTGACGTACATGAATACAGATTAGAAACAAGAAATGAATCTAAAAAGTAGATAAAAGTTTAAAGATATATGGATCAGTCTCTGTGAGTCATTCCTGAGGAGCAATTAGTGGAACATTGATAGCTCAATAGTTGATTTTGAGATTCTTAGCTTTGTAGGTTCGTTGAAGTCTTTTCAATCGCCTGCTTTTGACTGACTCACCAGCCAGTTGGTTTCTAATACTTAGAGCAAGCAATTCATTTTACCTGTGATGCAAGAATGACTCTTGGATGGTTCATCAAATGTGAACTTTACAGCATGTGAGTTCTCACACCTAGTACTTAATGAGCACCTTGGCTCATTAGCACATAAACATTTAATAGGGCACAGAGACAAGGGTGGAAGAGTTAAGAAATAATACAACGTGGAGCTGGATGAACACAGCAGGCCAGGCAGCATCACAGGAGCAGGAAAGCTGACGTTTCAGGTCTGTACCCTTCTTCAGAAATGGCTTCAACCATGGGCAGCTGTGTATGTGTGTTCACTGGGGAATGCATGGTTCCAAGCACAAACATCAAAACATGGACCTCTGTGTGAAGTCAAATTCTGAACCGCACAGACTGAGGGAGGTTGTGACAAGGTGGGCCCACCCCACCTCTGTCTGCATTCCACAATTCCCTAGATCACCAGCTCTCTCTCGCATCCTAAAAGCACAGCTCCCAGCCCTTCTGGATTTCTTGCTCCGATCTTGTTTTGGCTGTGTCAGCCTTCTTTAAAAAAAACGCACACACATTGGAGTTAAAGTTCAATGCATCCGTGGGTAATCCAGGATTATGTATCATAGTCATAACCATGTCCATTCCTGATTTCACTTTAATCAATGCGATATGGAGCTGCTGGTGTTGGGCTGGAGTGGACAAAGTCGGACGTCACACATTACGTGATGAGGGAGCAGTGCAATGAAAGCTTGAGATTTCAAATAAACCTTTTCGATTATAACCTGGTGTCATGTGATTTCTGGCTTAAATCAACACATTGAGAATTGAGGTTGGTACAAGTCAACTGTTCACTTCTGAAAAAAAAACAAGTTAATTTTCTCCTGGAATTTTATTTTTCATAAGGAACATTTGTACTAGGAGAACTTGCTTTTAGTAATTTATTAATCATATGGAGAGCATTGCAACATGGACAAACTGTGAAGATACCTCTCTAAATAACAACTGGAACTCCACTCTCAACATCCTGGGGGTCATAATTGACCAGAAACTCAACTAGGCTCACTAGGCAAACATAACGGCTGCAAGGGCAGTTCAGAGGCTAGGAACACTGCGGTGCATAACTCACCTCCCAACTTTCCAGAGCATGTCCACCATCGAAAGGCACATGTCAGGAGTATGGTGGAATACTCCCCACCTGCCCAGGCATGTACTGTTCCAACAACACTCAATAAGCCTGAAATCATCCAAGACAAAGCAGCCTGCTTGACTGGCACTACTTCCACAGGTATCCACTCCTTCCATCACCACCGTTCAGACGCAGCAGTGCGTACTATCTACAAGATGCACTGCAGAAATTCACCAAAGATCCTAAGACAGCACCTTTCAAACCCACGACCACTTCCATCTGGAAGGACAAGGGCAGCAGATACATCGGAATACCACCCCATGCAAATTCCTGTCCAACCCATTCACATCCTGCCTTGAAAATATCTCATTGCTCATTCACTGTCTTCGGGTCGAAATCCTGGAGTTCCCTCTCCCAGGGCATTGTGGGTTTACCTATGGCACAGGGATGGCAGCTATTGAAGAAGGCAGCTCACCAACACTTTCTCAAGGTCAATTAGTGATGGGCAATAAATGCTGGCCCAACCAGTAACACCCACATCCCGTGAATGAATAAACCACAATGTGAAGTTGGCTGGTGTATGTTGGGTGTGATAAGTATTTTTTGAAAGACAGTATAGATGAGGTGATCAACTGTGATAGACATGCTTAGTACAATGCAGTCTTTAAAGGCCTGCTTGATGTCTTAGGATAAATTTTCTAAGCTATTTTAGCACCAGCAAATAAAAACAGGAAATGCTGGAGAAAACTAACAGGTCTGGCAATATCTGTAGCTGGAGAAACGGACCTAACATTCTGAGCCTGGCATGACTCAAAGATACACAGATTAGGTGGATTGCTAAAATGCCCATTGTGTCCAGGCATATGCTGGCTAGGGGGATTAGCCAGGGTAAATGTAGGGCTTCAGGGATGCGGTAGGTCTGGATGTGATGTGTTTCGGAGGATTGGAGTATTCTCATTGGTTCTCAGCGATATTCAATGATTCTATGACTCAAATTCAGAGTGTAAAGAGGCAAAAAATATTTTTCTTTTAATGCTTTGACAGAAGTTGAGGAGAATCAAGTGAAATATATTGTGAGGATATGCTGAGCAAACGGCCAAGATAGTGATGATGATTGTAATGGTGAAATAGAGATGTAAAATAGCTGTAAATGTTAGCTGTGAGAAGAAGAAAGTTGATCTGCTTTTCTAAGACCAAAGTCAACAAGACGCAACCAAGACATGGCTAAAAGGTAGAGGGTAGAGGTCAGACTCTGAAGTTGTGGAACTCCTTACTGAGTCCTAGAGGCTATAAATGGGCTTAGCAGAAAATAATGTGTAATTAAGCTACATTCAAATAGATCCAGAATGGAAATGTTAGCTTCATAGAATCCCTACAGCGTGGAAGCAGGCCATTCAGCCCATCGAGTCCACACCTACCCACCAAAGAGCATTCTACCCAGACTCACCCCTGTATTCCCCAAGGCCAATTCACCTAGCCTGCACATCTTTGGACTGTGGGAGGAAACCAGAGCAGACACGGAGAGAACATACAAACTGCATACAGGCAGTCACCTGAGGCTGGAATCAAACCCAGGTTCCTGTTGCTGTGAGGCAGAAGTGCTAGCCACTGAGCCACCCATGGGTTATTTCCAGATTTCTGCTATTAGCTGTCTTTTACTTTGATTTGGCATCAGGAGAGTCTTGCATTTGGAGCAAATTGGAAAATCATAGGCAGGGGATAGCCCATTTTCCTATATTTCTGGATATTTAGGAAGTCCGAAATAACAAAATTGTGAAAAAAAACATCTTTCATCTTGCTTGTATTGGGGGTCCAAAATTATGTTTCCTGTAATTATTGGCAGTGAATGGAATAGCTTTGCAGGATATCAATATATCTTCAAGGGACACAATATGCTGGCAAATGTCTCAGAGCTTGCACATGAGATGATCAATACACCATAGCATGTGAGTTGGGGTGTAAATGTCTCAAACACCCACGTACCTTGTGATCAATTGAAGCATGACATGCTACCAGAAAGATGCTTCTGTTTGTAAACACTTGAGTCAACTTTAGTTCAGACATGTCCTGGTGATTTGTGATGATTAGAGATAGTAGCTGACTCTGATCACATCTGTTGGATTATTCATTCTCAGTTTCTTATGTTATATAAGGCAAGATGATTGCGTCAGGTGGAAACAGCCCAAATGAGGCAAAAGCGTACTGAGATTAGTTGTGTGGCTATTGAAATAACTCCATACAGATTCCCCTGTCGCCAGGCCATTCTTTACTTACATGTGCATAATACGTGACACTGACCCAGCAAGAACAGGGCCAACTCCTAGAGTGAACCGAACTCCTGACACTCCTGCTCATATGGATCAGCCAGGGCTCCCTGACGGGGCCAGATTAACAGCCCCAATCAGGGAACTGATATTCCATAAGGGCCACTTGGCTGACCTCATTGCAATCATCACAGCCATCTGATTTGATTTGATTTATTGTCACATGTACTTAAGTGAAGTGAAAAGCTTTGGATGTGAGCAGTACAGACAGGTCATAGTAAGCAAGGACATAAGGATCTTAGGCAATAAACACTTGGACAGAGGGAGGGTACAGGTTACACTGCAAAAGATCAACATTAACAAGATCAAAATTATTTGAAGGTGGAGAGTCCATTCGTCAGCCCAATAACAACAAGGAAGAAGCTGTTCTTGAGCCTGCTGATCATGTGTTCAGCTTCTGTATCTTCTTCTTGACAGGAGAGTTTGTAAGAGAGCATTACCAGGGTGCAACAAGATACAATGTGATCCATAAAATGCACTACAAATTCTTTGTTGGTAGCTAATTTCGGAAACCAACCAGTTAAAGATCAATTAGTCAACAGCTTTGCACACCAGAATGTGGGACAACTAATAGCCTCACAGAAATGCAGACAGGACATGAACCATTAAATAAGGCAGAACTAACTTCTTTTGATTGGAATGTAATCTTGTTCAAGATAAAATACATTTCCAACAATACCGCAAACATATATATGTATAAGTAACTGCCTAAAGTTAAGCTAAGCATTTACAAAAAGCAGCATGCTTCTGGTAGCATGTCATGCTTCAATTGATCACAAGGTAAGTGGGTGTGTGAGACATTTACACCCCAAGGTCACATAACACATATCCGATTAATATTGTATGTCCTGAGAAGTCGAGAAGACATCCATTCTCTGATATAATTAGGGTGGGGTGCACTGCATCATCCTGGTGTGCTGAGCTCTGCAGATTTGGAAAAGACAAGGGGGTGATGTGATAGATGCTGATGAACAAGAGGATTGGGGGCAGGCTTCTGAAGAGGGGGATGGAGGACATTGGGGAAGAGGAAGTTGTTCTAATCTATGGTAGAGCTCAGCTGGATCACATGCCAAACAGCTGTGTTACATGCCAAACTGAACCTCATTGACAGCTACTTCTAAGAGATGAGAGTTGCCTCAGGAGACAGTTGCGGGCCATTAAATAGTCATCGAGCATGATGCTGCAACCCAGTTTTGCATTGAGAGGGGAATCTTCAGTCTCAACTAGTTTTGACAGTGTTCCCCTTTGCTGTTTGTAGATAAAAGCTTATGAGTGAAAGTGTCTGATAACTCGCTTGTATGGTGATGTGTCCCTCACTGGACAATGACTAGTTGCAGAGTATATTCAACTATGGGGCAGTATAGTACAAACTTCAAGGTTGTTCAGATGGGATGTTGCTAAGGAGAGGTAAAACATGTGGCATGGTGGCGAAGCAGTGCTAAGAGTGAGAGAATAGGGTTGTACATAGGAGGGTGTGTCACTCATGTTGGTTATGCATGGCTGGCCATGTGGTTTCTTGGCTGCTGTGCCATGATATTGCCAATGAGAGGAAATCCCAAATTGCCGAAGACTTGTCTGAGTGCACAGCAAATTTTAAAGATGGTAAGGTCAAAACGGGCAAAGGTATTTCAGTACGTATCAACTGAGTGACAAATCTGTCTAAAGAAGGCATGTGGTCAGACGGGGCCAGAATCAGATGTGAGCAACACCATGCAATGGAATGCAATGCAATGGGTTTTGTAGTGAGGAAATTGGCTAGGCCTCATGGCAGAAATCCCTTCAGAATATCATATGTTTGTGAATGTATTGTCTACATATGACAATTCACCATAATAAAATCTGTGGATGACTAGATTTCGGGAATGGGGTGTCTCAAAACAATTTATTACTGCCTGCTCTACAACAGACAGAAAACCATCAGCTACTGTTAACAGTAGAAAGGTTTCCACTTCCCAATTCCTGGAAATAATTGACTCTTTATGATCTCCCTCTTACTCTCAGGTAACTGTAATGAATCCTGAAATGTATTCAACACTCACTTTGAATTAACACTTAAAAACCTGCCTTGGCAAAGCTTGAACTTGGAAGAACTCTGTTAAAAAGTGCACAAATATGTCAATCTTCTAAATATTTACTGATTCTTCCTAAAATATTATAAGTGAACAGAATTGTATTTGTGTCAATATGTCTGGTGTTGTCCCAGTCATGGATCTGCCAAGCTAGATCTGCTATATATATTTTGTATATCTACCAGAGGATCTTAAGTGCAAATTCCATGTAAAATAGAAGTATTCAGGGGTCATAGAAAGCAGTTTTTGAAAATCCAAGGCGTGCTGAAAGCAACAGCCCTGGGAATGGGGTGTTGAGGATGCAACACAAGTAGGAAAGCAATTAGATCATTAACCTCACTGTCAGGTAGTTTCATTCCATTTTCAACAGGAACTTCTCTAGTGAATCCTGAACCGTTTTGAAAGGAATGTGAATAATCACAGATCTTGCCTTCAGCACTGACTGCTATGATGCCATAATCAAAATGAACAAGCTCAAATCCCATCTTTGCTGTTGGGTAATTCAAGATTAATTAAAATGTGTCATTTCTCTCGGCAATAGATTACAGCTACTCTAAAATAAAAATAATTAATACACACATATATATGTATTTAAATTCACAAAAGGCAAACTGAGAGAATCATTTTTAATAAAATTCAGTAAATGCATTTTTGAAGAGGGAAAACAAATGCACTGTTCATGTTCAGTTCAGATTATAAATCCTGGACAAACCAGGGAGGAAAAAACTTTCAACAATGGTCTCTTTTGGGATGATACCACAGCAGACAAAATATCTGCTGGGCCTCATGCTACAGTAGATCAGTCCATCTTTCTCTTGGTTAACATTCCAACATGCCTGACTTCTGCTTGAATTATAATGTGTGCTTTAGAATGAGACTGAAGCTTCAAATCCCAAATTTTTGGTTCTTTCCATTTTTCTCAAAGAGCGGCTTAAAATGATTGGGATAAAGCAGGAAGGGCAGTCAGTGACATTTTATCCCTTCCATGCACCATCACTCACTGCAGGAAATATTTTTTGCACTCTTAAGCCTTGTAAAATGAGAGAAAGTCTCTTTCTTACCCTGATATGATTGTGCCTCCAACAGAATGTTTTTCATTCATGGAATGTGGGTACTGCTGGCTGGCCAGCACTTATTTCCCATTTCTAGTTGTCGGTGAGGAGGTGGTGATGAGCTGCCTTCTTGAACTGCTGCAGTCTACTGGCTGTAAGTAGACCCACATTGCACCTAGGGAGGGAATTCCAGGATGTTGACCCAGCGACGCTAAAAAAACAGATATATTTCTTAGACCGCACTTGGAATACTGCGTCCAGTTCTGGGCGCCCTATTATAGGAAAGATGTGGATGCTTTGGAGAGGGTTCAGAGGAGGTTTACCAGGATGCTGCCTGGACTGGAGGGCTTATCTTATGAAGAGAGGTTGACTGAGCTCGGTCTCTTTTCATTGGAGACTAGAAAAGTTCATGAGGGTCGAGCTGTGGATGTGGTGTATATGGACTTCAGTAAGGCATTTGATAAGGTTCCCCATGGTAGGCTCATTCAGAAGGTCAGGAGGAATGGGATACAGGGGAACTTAGCTGCTTGGATACAGAATTGGCTGGCCAACAGAAGACAGCGAGTGGTAGTAGAAGGAAAATATTCTGCCTGGAAGTCAGTGGTGAGTGGAGTTCCACAGGGCTCTGTCCTTGGGCCTCTACTGTTTGTAATTTTTATTAATGACTTGGACGAGGGGATTGAAGGATGGGTCAGCAAGTTTGCAGACGACACAAAGGTCGGAGGTGTCGTTGACAGTGTAGAGGGCTGTTGTAGGCTGCAGCGGGACATTGACAGGATGCAGAGATGGGCTGAGAGGTGGCAGATGGAGTTCAACCTGGATAAATGCGAGGTGATGCATTTTGGAAGGTCGAATTTGAAAGCTGAGTACAGGATTAAGGATAGGATTCTTGGCAGCGTGGAGGAACAGAGGGATCTTGGTGTGCAGATACATAGATCCCTTAAAATGGCCACCCAAGTGGACAGGGTTGTTAAGAAAGCATATGGTGTTTTGGCTTTCATTAACGGGGGGATTGAGTTTAAGAGTCGTGAGATCTTGTTGCAGCTCTATAAAACTTTGGTTAGACCGCACTTGGAATACTGCGTCCAGTTCTGGGCGCCCTATTATAGGAAAGATGTGGATGCTTTGGAGAGGGTTCAGAGGAGGTTTACCAGGATGCTGCCTGGACTGGAGGGCTTATCTTATGAAGAGAGGTTGACTGAGCTCGGTCTCTTTTCATTGGAGAAAAGGAGGAGGAGAGGGGACCTAATTGAGGTATACAAGATAATGAGAGGCATAGATAGAGTTGATAGCCAGAGACTATTTCCCAGGGCAGAAATGGCTAGCACGAGGGGTCATAGTTTTAAGCTGGTTGATGGAAAGTATAGAGGGGATGTCAGAGGCAGGTTCTTTACGCAGAGAGTTGTGAGAGCATGGAATGCGTTGCCAGCAGCAGTTGTGGAAGCAAGGTCATTGGGGTCATTTAAGAGACTGCTGGACATGCATATGGTCACAGAAATTTGAGGGTGCATACATGAGGATCAATGGTCGGCACAACATTGTGGGCTGAAGGGCCTGTTCTGTGCTGTACTGTTCTATGTTCTATGTTCTATGTTCTATTTCCAAGTCACACTGGTGAGTGGCTTGGAGGGTAATTTGCAAGTGGTGGTGTTCCCTTGTATCTGCTGCTCTTGCCCTTCTAGATGGCTGTGGGTTTGGGATACACTGCCTAGTGATCTTTGGTGAATTTCTGCAGTGCATCTTGCAGAAAGTACACATTGCTGCTACTGAGTGTCAGTGATGGAAGGAGTGGATGCTTGAGGATGTGCTGACAATTAAGTGGGCTGCTTTCTCCTGGATTTTGTCCAGCTTCTTGAATGTTGTTGTTCTACATCTGCTGACATAAATGGATAATATGGCAGTTTGAATCTCTAGCTTTGACAATGTAGATATCCAAGTGTCTTTTTCCGAGAAAATTTTCAACAAATTGCAAGATTCATTATGGTTACCTGATAGTGAACGAGGGATCATTACACCAGCTTGTTTCTGATAAATCGAGTACAAACCTTTCTACTGGAAAGAGCAGCAGATAGCTCTCTACCTGATGCCTCGTGAGTAGTAACAAGTTGTTTCAAATTGCCTCACTCCTGAACTGGCTACCTTTGCCTTCATCAGAGAATTAGTTATCGTCAGCTCAGTCCCACTGTGGGATTGAAAGCTATGATCCATGCCTGATAAAAATAGAAGTTGAGGAAGATTGCCAATTCTGGACACCTTTGCTTTACTGTTTCCAGAATATCGAGGTAGCCGAAACACAAACTATTTTTCGCCCTTCTAATTGACTGACAGGGAACTTTCTTCAATCATGGCAAACACTGATATTTCTGATTTCCTAGTTGGGCAACTAGAGGAAGGATATACAAAGGTGAATACATTGCTGAATATGCTTCAAGCATATTACATCTGTAACTTTTCCAAGTTCTGATGAAAGGTTATTGACCTGAAATATTGAGTTGTTTTGTTCTCCGCAGATGCTGACATACCTGATGAACAATTCCTATATTTTTGTTTGTTTTTAACCTTTAACCATCTATCCTATTGGTTCAATGCAAGTATCTTGGAACCAGAATGAAAGAATTGTGGTGTTTTCTTGAGACGCACACAACAACAATAACAAAAATAATAAAAAACCGCTTGTTTTAAAGTAACATTGTTACTGTGGTAACAGTATCCTAAGATTCACAGAAAGCAAACAAAATTAGACATTGAGTCATTTCAGCAAATAGTAAAGTTGGCGCAATGATTAACTGAATGCAATTCAGGAAAGAAAATAAAGTGCAAAAGATTGCATCTCATATCATATCTACCCTGATTTTTCTTCCATCAGTCTACTGCAAGTAGGGCCTCCTAGTAGAAGTTAGGATGCTTTATTTCACACTTCTTAATGATTCAAGGTGAAATAACTCCACAGAGACTGGTATCCTCTTATCAAGTGGCTCTCTATTTTCATGTAGAATCCTTGACACTGGTTTAGGCTCCTAACAGCCTCCTCTCAGAGTCAGCAGAACCTCTGACACGCCTGTTCTTATCTGTCAGCTAGGGCTCCCGGATTGGACCAGATTAACAGCCCTAATCAGTGAACTCATACTCTACAACTCCCACCTAGTTGACCTTATCACAATCACTATTCTTGGATTAGACCTGCAGCTGGGTTCAGCTCACCAACTCCAGCGCTAATAGTTGCCCTTTCTGAAGATGTACAAAGCCCAACTAGAGAGACAACATGATATTTAGGCCTGTGAGTATAGAAGTCAGAAGCCTCAAGTAAAAATAATACAATGAACTTTAATTTTATCTTTTCACAGAAATGGGTTTTCTGTGGTTGACTCCAATCTAAATCAAAGAATGCTGTGTTAAATAAAATTTGGATCTTTCTCCTTGGGAAAGGTTTTATGATTGTTGAGATAGCACAGCTAGAATGATGGAAAACTTTTTGCAAAATTGTGGTTCCTGATATGTTCAGGCCATTGAAGAAAATAACCAGTCAGGGATAGATAAAGCAGGATGTGAGAGCAGGTAAATGATTTGGTATCTTTCTTTGCTTTTATTTTCTATGCTATGAAAAGGCGTTGTATCATTTTTCAGGATATTGACCTTAACTTGTTATATTTAAGTATTCTCCTGTGATCTGCCAGTGGAGATATTCCTCATCTGTCATCAACTTGTTCCTGTTTGGAATTGAAAGAATTATCAAAGATTCATCTCCTGGATACCAGACAGAAGAAACTCTGGGATCAGTTATCTGCCACTCAGAAACATCGCTCATATATCATTCTTCATTTACTATGCTTGGAAACATGCCCTTTTGCGTTACATTGCAGTTAATCAAATGGCCTTTTTCTAAACTTGCTTCTAGTGTCATACATAGAGATAATTTGAAGTAACACAGTGTGGAGCTGGAGGAACCGAGCAGGTCAGGCAGCATCACAGGAGCAGGAAATTTGATGTTTTGGGGTGGGATCCTTCTTCAGAAAAACCGACCTGAAACTCCGACTTTCCTGCTCTGGTAATGCTGCCTGGCCTGCTGTGTTCCTTCAGCTCCACACTATGTTATCTCTGACTCCAGCATCTCCAGTTCTGACTACCTCTTTATTTGAGACAGGATTAGTGAGCTATTCAAAACTCCACTGGCTTAATTTCATGCACTTTCTTTCCATCAGGACAAAGAAGTCTAATTTTAACCCCACTGCGAAGCCTCTTCTAAGGATGCCTAACCTGAAGAAGTTACCCTCTTCCATCCAGACCAACCTCAGGGGAGCATTTCTGATGAAGGGTCTCAGCCTAAAACATCAGCTTTCCTGCTCCTAAGATGCTGCTTGGCCTGCTGTGTTCATCCAGCTCTACATCTTATTATCTCAGATTCTCCGGCATCTGCAGTTCCTATTATCTCTAGCTAAAACCCTTCCTGTTCATGAAAATATCTGTTGGACATCTGTACATTCAGATTTACAACTGTCACCCAGTCGAAATGCAGATACAGCCTTCTCTTAAACATACCCTACATTTCCATACTCACATGAATGTAACTTATTGGCATGTACGTTCTGATTCTGTAAAAGAGGCTTTAAAAATTCAACAAAAATAAAATACTGCAGAATCTGTAAATCTGAAATAAAGTGCTGATAAATTTATTTGTTCTGAAACATCGGAGTGGAAGAAGTGGAATGAATGTGAGAGTTTTAACACACAGAGTAGTGACACTGAGAAAGACTGTCAAAAGAGAGGTTTGCTGCAAGATTACATATTACGTGCAGCTGAAGAGGTATCACAGCCATGTTGTTTGAGCTGTGGATATATTTATGGCGTGAGAATGATTGTGAAAAAGGAGATCCCAACAGGTCAAGACAGGGTCTTTTAAGAAATTTTTAAAGGTTTTGGAAAAATGAGGCGCAGACTCAACTATCTTCACTTTGAGGAGCACCATCTCCATCTATTGCTGAGTTTTGTTGCTTCTGCTGAGTTCGGTAAACTGCAATCATGTACTTATGTCAGTAGATCTGGTATTGAGTTCTGTTATTATTTACATTGCATCCAAATTCTTTTGAGACTCACTTGCCCACTGCCTCTCTTGGCAGCAGAACATCCACCTCTTCCCCATCAAACTGTGAAGATTTTGTCTTCTCTTCATGCTGCAGCTATCATATCCTACCCAAAAAGTGGGGAGACACTTTGAAAGGTTGGTATTTTAAAAGGACCAAACACCATTGAACTCCAGGCAGAGTTCCGTTAAGAACACTGGGCTCTGAGGAAAGGTCACTGGATTTAAAATGTGATCTCTGATTTCTCTCCACAGATACTGCCAGACTTGCTGAGTTTTTCCAGCAATTTCTGTTTCTGTTCCTGATTTACGGCATCTGTGGTCCTTTCAGTGTTTAAGAACACTGGGGCGATGTTTTGTTTTTACAATTTGACAGTAGTATTGAGGAGCTGACTTTTCACGCATTGTAGTACCAATCTGATTTCCATTCCATCAAAGTGGTGGATGTTGGACTTCATCCAGCTCTCATATTTTAACTATTTTGCGCAAAGAAAGATTTGAAAAGAAGAGTTACCCTAAAATCTTAGGTATTTTTAAAACAATGTGTGCCCACATGAGTTTACATGCAAAGGTAAGCCCCCACTGAATGGAAGGGAGTTAATGTGTTAATAAAGATGATAAATAATATAAAAAAGATGTTTTGTCTAATCTGACAATTAGTCAACACCCCCTGATCATTAAAGGACATATTGATCTTGGATGATTCTGTTCAACAGCTGATAAAATATTTAAAACCTAATTTAGGGGGAGTCAGCATTGCTAATAGTGTGATTTTTTAGTTGCCCATGTCTAATAGTGCTGCAGAAGGTGGTGGTAAGCTACTCTCCTGAAGCAGAGCACACCATAGTATTCAGATACAACCACAGTGCTGTTAGGAAAGAAGTCACAAGTTTAACGTGGCAATCGCACAACCATGATGACATTGTTCCACTTCAGGTTGTAGTGTGCTTTGGAAGGAAACTTGCAAACAATGTTGCTCCATGTGCCTGCTGCCCTTATTTTCCTGGATGGTAGAGTTTGCAGGCTTGAGAAGAGCTGTCAATGAAGCCTTGGCAATTACTGCAGTGTATCTTGAAGAAGGTGCACATTGCCACCAGAGTCAACTGTTTGGCACTTGTGCGGTGCAAATGCTACTTGCCATGTATCAGTCAGAGCTTGAATGTTGTCCAGGCCTTGCTGTAAATGAACATGGACTGTTACCGCATCTAAGGAGTCCTGAATGGTGCTGAACATGGTGCAATCATCAGCTATCATCACCACTTCTTATGATGTAGGAAAGTCATTGATGAAGCATTCAAAGATATTTGGGTCTAGGATGTTAACCTAAAGAACTCCTGTGCTGTGGTTGAGATGACTGACCTCCAATAACCATAACCACCTTCAGTTGTGCTGGGTCTGCCTCCAACCAACAAACAATTTTCTCCCAGTTCCTGTTGACCTTAGTTTTATTAGGGCTTGTTGATTCCACATTTAATCAAATCTTGTTGTCAAGAATAGTCACCCTCACTTCCTCTCTCAGAGCCATAGAGTGCTAAGGAGAACCTTTGACCCATCAAGTCTGCACCAACATATGAACTTCAACCCAATCGCATTGACCAGCACTTGGCCCAACACTTTGAGTTTAGATCTTTGCTCATGTTTAGATCAGTGCTACACTGAGTTCAGGAGCTCACTGGGTCCATAGGAATCTAAACCAAATATCAGTGAGGAGGTTATTGTTGAGTAAGTGTCACTTGGCAAAATTATCAATGATCCCATCCTTCACTTTCCCGATGATTGAGAGTTAACTGTTAGGGTAGTCATTGGTCAGTTGGATTTGTCCCGTTTTGTACTTAATGGATATATTTGGGCAATTTTCCATGTTGCTGGGTAACTGCTAATGTTGTACTTTTACTGGAAAATCTTAGCTTGGGCTGCATCTAGTTCTGGACCACTATTTAGTACTATTAACACAATGCATGCATTGGCACAGCCTGTGCCTACAGTCATTTCTGGATCACATCTACAGTGAATCGGATTAGCTGTGGACTGGCATCTACAATCGTGGGACCCACAGGAGGAATACAGAATGATTCAATCAGCACTTTGAGCGAATGTGCGTGCAAATGTTTCCACCCTATCTTTTGCAGCGCTGAAAGTGCTAGGCTTCTGTAGTATTAGTATTGTGCACCCTCCTCTTCCAGTAACTTGTTTAAGTTTCCAGTTACAAACCAACGAGTGAAGGAGCAACTGGCAGAGGATTTCACTTGGCTTCCTAGATTCATGGTGTAACTCAAAGAGAAGAAAGATTAATTGAAATCATATACATTGACATGAGAGAGCTGTCTAACATTGTCAGCATAGAGAAAGGCAGAATCTTCACAGGATTGGCGTAAAAGTTCAAACCTCTGACTTCTAACACTGATCAGTCGATGCCTATGGCACAGGTCATGCCAAGTAAGCAATAACCTTTCAGTAACATAACTAAAAGTCTGGAATGGTTTACTTCACCAGTCAAACAACTACAATTTTGTTTTATTCATTCATGGAATGAGGGTGTCACTGGCTAGGCAGCATTTATTGTCCATCCCTAATCGCCCAGAGGGCAGTTAAGAGTCAACCAGGTTGCTGTGGATGTAGGGTCACATGTAGGCCCAACTAGGTAAGGATGGACATTAGTGAAATTGATGTATTTTTTTCCCAATTTATGGTAAACATTAGACTCCTAATTCCAGTTTGTTAGTGGATTCAAATTCCTCAGCCTGCCATGGCTACATTCCCAGAACACTATCTGGCCACAACCGCCCAAAGAGGATCCCCCTTGTTCTCACACACCACCCCACCAACCTCCGGATCTACAATCCGACCCCACCACCCAAGACATTTTTCCATCCCCACCCTTGTCTGCTTTCCGGAGAGACCACTCTCACCGTGACTCCCTTGTTCGCTCCACACTGCCCTCCAACCCCACGACATCTGGCACCTTCCCCTACAACTGCAAGAAGTGCTACACTTGCCCCTACACCTCCTCCCTCACCCCTATCCCAGGCCCCAAGATGACTTTCCATATTAAGCAGAGGTTCACCTGCACATCTGCCAATGTGGTGTACTGTATCCATTGTACCCGGTGTGGCTTCCTCTACACTGGGGATACCAAGCAGAGGCTTGGGGACCGCTTTGCAGAACACCTCTGCTCGGTTCGCAACAAACAACTGCACCTCCCAGTCACGAACCATTTCAACTCCCCCTCCCATTCTTTAGATGACATGTCCATCAGGGGCCTCCTGCAGTGCCACAAAGATGCCACCCGAAGGTTGCAGGAACAGCAACTCATATTCCGCTTGGCAACCCTGCAGCCCAATGGTATCAATGTGGACTTCACCAGCTTCAGAATCTCCCCTTCCCCCACCGCATCCCAAAACCAGCCCAGTTCGTCCCCTCCCCCACTGCACCACACAACCAGCCCAGCTCTTCCCCTCCCCCCACTGCATCCCAAAACCAGCCCAGCCTGTCTCTGCCTCCCTAACCTGTTCTTCCTCTCACCCATCCCTTCCTCCCACCCCAAGCCGCACCTCAATTTCCTACCTACTAACCTCATCCCACCTCCTTGACCTGTCCGTCTTCTCTGGACTGACCTATCCCCTCTCTACCTTCCCACCTATACTCTCCTCTCTACCTATCTTCTTTTCTCTCCATCTTCGGTCCGCCTCCTCCTCTATCCCTATTTATTCCAGAACCCTCACCCCATCGCCCTCTCTGATGAAGGTTCTAGGCCCGAAACGTCAGCTTTTGTGCTCCTGAGATGCTGCTTGGCCTGCTGTGTTCATCCAGCTTCACACGTTATTATCTTGGATTCTCCAGCATTTGCAGTTCCCATTATCATTGAAGGGAGATAACCTGCCAGACAAGCCAACATTCCCAAATCCACAATAGACAAAACAAAGTAACTGTCTGGTCTAAGTTTCCAGGATATTGAAGAAAAAGAGGCTACTTGTTCCAATTAGAAAGGGATTGCCTGGTCCAGAAACCCAGGATTCTCCAAAGGTGATAGCACTTACTTCAACAGAGCACTATGTTCCAGGAAAGATTTCTGTAAATGAAGGGTTCCCCAGAACAATGGAACAACTATGGTATTATCCAGGTGCTACACAAAGTGATATCTCTGCCAAGGATATCTGAGATATCAAAGAGCCTCTAGCAGAGAAATAATCCATAGATCAGAGCCAGTTTCAGCAGTCACCAAGGAAGAATTCTATCATTTGTCCAAGTGCAATGAAAGCGCATTCCGAGTGTAAGTGTGAATCATTCGGATTGCCTGCATTTATGAATTCAGAGACTTGGGGAGAGATGGAGTCGTGGTTAATATAATTATGTACATGTTTTTACAATGGGCTAATTTTGTGGAGAAAAAGCAGGGATGTTCTTTATAAAGTAGTGCATGTACATGTTTTAATGTTCCTATTACAATGGCTCCATCCATACTGTTGACGTTACATTGTGAGCAGATGTACCTGTATCAGCTCCTTAATGTCCTGGTAATTATATCTGACCAAACACAGTTATAATTATTGCTGCATTGCAGTATTATTATTTGAGAACAATGTCTCTTCTGACGATGCTTTATGGTAATATATCTTCCACCATTAATCCCTGGATAGGCCTGAGATAAAGGAAAGACAAAAGAGAATTGGTGGCATCAAACATCAAACAAGGCTTATTCTGTACTGATAGAGCTGGAAAATACCATAAAGTACCAGGGGTGATCATCTGGGAGAGTACCCCACATTTATAGGAAGAAATTCCTCTTCAGCTTGACCCTAAATCGCCCACAAAGATTTTATAGACACATATTAAGCAGCGTAGTCACACACTTAAATGTAAGATGCACAGCAGCACTGCAAAGAATATTATACCCAAGTGAATATCAATTTGTAACAAGTACGTTTAAAACATTTTATTCAGATCCTTCAGGCATTTTTAATTTGGTCATAACTCATATGTCAGGCATTGACAGGAAAATTGAGAATAAAACCATTGTTAGGTCTTAGCCTTCAATATTTCATGAAGAATTAAGGAATGCTTTATGAAGTTGCATATTTTTTCTGATTCTTCATTTCATTTTTAGCATTAGAATATTGTCAAAGAGGTTTGCATTATGGAAAACTCCAGGTTCTCTGGAAATAGAAAGTATTAATGCAGATTTTGCACAGAACATTGATAACTCAGTGTCATTTCATTTCTCTGTCTTCTTTTAAAGATCTTTACAAAATGCACCTTTTTAGCCTATTGTCACCTCTTCTAGCAGTGCCCTGACTATTCCAGTTCACTGAAATTCAATGTCTATTTGGCAGGTTGTGATGAGTGAACTTCTTTAAAAATTAGTGTTATGTGTGCTAGTGGCAAAATGTGGCCATAAATGTTTTTTGATTTTAAAAAGGAAACTTGTCGCTTCTAACTGGTCATCCTTACATTATTCAGGGTCAAGACTTTGCAATTGCAATCTCAGAAGATTACAAATGGGATAGACAATAAACGCTCTCTTTTCAAAGCTGCCTAATTCCACAAAACAAGTTTAAACTGTGACCATCGGTGTCTGTTGATCTTTTGTTTCTCTGTTAAGATCTTTGGAACACTGTGTAAATATGATGAGTTGAGGGGAAGTTTGCTTAACAGTTGTGGTATGCCATTCTGATTTGCTTCAACATTTTCACTGCTTCTATGCTTAAGTTTCATTATGCATTCAGTTTTAAGACCAGTCATAAGTTCTTAAAGCCACCCCGCCTTTGCCTATCTGAGAAAAATCAATTTCATTTTTGGCTGGGGAGGTGATGGCCAAGTGGTATTATTGCTGGACTTTTAATCTAGAGGCCAATGTAATGCTTTGGGTATCTGGGCTTAAATCCTGCAGATGGTGGAATTTGAATTCAATAAAAATCTGGAATTAAGAGTCTAAGGTTGACCATGAATCAATTGTCAGGTGGAAATCCCATCGGGTTCAATAGTGCCCTTTAGGGAAGGAAACTGCCATCCTTACCTGGTCTGGCCTACTTGTGACTCCAGACCCATAGCCATTTTGGCCCCTCAAGCTTAGTCTGCCATTCAGTAGGGTCATAGCTGTTCTCTTGGCTACAATAAGATTCTCCACAAAACAGGTGATTATTGGTGATAATGCGAAATGTGTGATGAGGCATCTATCTTGAAATTTATAATGAAACAACATAAGTAGTAAAGTCACATTAAAGTAGAATTCAAATTAACATATTTCAAAGATGTGGTAATTATATATAGTTATATATGTAGGGAAAGTGTATATGTGGAGTACACTTGACTCTGAATTTTACATGCTGTTTTAATTTTTTAAAGCTGTTAACTTTGGAAACATCCATAACATGTATCAGACATGTGCTTTTAGAATTTCTGTGAAATGACAGGTTGGAAATGACGGAGCGTAACAGGTACTAAGCTACAATATAATGGAGTTTATTATTCCTGCATTGTAAGATTGCATCTAGAGATCTTCTGCTGTTCGTGGGAATATTTCACAATATGGAATGTCACCTAGAGGTAGGGTCAAACCACTATAGTCAAGATTCAGTTTTTGCTTTTATTTTGAATACAGCTGCTGAGAGTAAAATATTGCTGACTTTGCTGTTCAGGAAGACTGAATATAACTTCATCTGAATTTGAAACTTCAATTGATCAACCAGCAATATGCAATTTCACTGTTGAAATCTGTCACCTAACTTTACATTCTGCACATTGACTCAGATGCCCAAATCATTGTACGTGAGTGACACTTACAAATCTAGACTTAAAGTTATTCAACAACTGTAACATGTCATGGAAGTGCCTATAGATTTTTCTGAGATTGACAAATGGAGCTTTTCCTGCTGCTTGGTGAAAATACTTTATTTAAAATGGTAGAACAAATAACATGGGACTTCCTTTATGTGAAGATTGAGTTCCTGAGTAAATTACTACTTTCAGCATTTTCACAAACAAAAACTGTGGAAGTTTTGTGCACTGCACAGCTGGATGAATTCAACATTTGTCATTCCTGCTAGTTAAATGCCAATTTGTTTGCTTGAGATGTACAAAATAAAAATCATAATAGGCTGGCACTTGAAGCCAGCATGATAAAAATGTGCATAGGTAATATTCTGAGTACTAACACCCAATAAGATGATACATTTCTAAATAGATCTTGAAACTTCTGGAACATATCTGGTGCTTCTGAGTGATGCCCCACATGGCTAAGTTCTATGTAATTGGCTACTTTAAACAATTAAAGTAGATTCCCCATACATTTTCCATGCAAGGACTTAATGTCAGTTTGAGAAAGGTATGAGGACCCTGGAGTGCTGCAACTTTAAATGGGCTATGCCATCTGTCTCCTGAATTTTGGCTACTGGAACGAGTCAACATCAGCAGTTCTTAGATTTTAGGAACATGTGCCATCTCTCTCCAGGTGACTGAATGGGTTTTGAAGTCATAGAGTCATACAGAATGGAATTGACCTGACAGTCCAACCAGTCCATGCCAATCATAATCCGAAATTTTCACCATTTTGAATGATTGATGGCAAGACCCTCCTATTTATGAATGCTAACATTGGCCCGCTTCAGCGAGAGCTTTAGAATGCCTTTAAGCATTTTCTTTGTCCTCCCCTGGAACACTAGCAACACGAGAGTTGAGGAAATAACACCTGGCAGAAAAGATGGTTTGCGGCCATCCAGATGCAATGTTTAGATCATCAAAGTTAATTTTGCCAATGGTTTTGCTTGCCTGCTTGTAGAGCTGGTGTCAAGAACAATTCTCCCCATTGAACCAGAGAATGTAATGAAGGCATTGCTGGTCGATTTTCTTTAGCATTATTATGTGTCATTGACACAAAGTTCAGGTTTCACTCCAATTCAGAACTGTAGGGGTACAAGCTGTTCTGTATGCTGGTACTTCTGTTCACCTGTGGAGGTCCTATTCTCAAGCACTCACTGCTACGGCTTGTTAAGGATCTGGTGTTGAGTCTCCATATCAATGTTGCCTTTTTGAGACAGGTGACTGCCAAAGTAGGGGAAGTACTCAAAATGTTTCAGCATCTTTCCCTTGCGCTTGTTTCCCAGATAATCATTTATGCTATCGTGTGGTAAACACCACTTCTACCAATATGTGCTGCAGATAAATGTTGTTTGAGGTAGATTGAGGAGTCATAGTTTTGGGATAAGGATTAGCAGATTTAAAACTTAGCTTCAAAAATTACTTCTCTAAAAGGGCTGTGACTGTGGAATTCACTATTGCAGAATGTGATGTATGCTGAGATGTTGAGTACATATAAGGAGGTGATCAGTGGTAAAGGCTACTTTACAATGACGTACCTCCACAAGAGATGTTGTTCTCAGATAACAAGGCATGTTAACAATAAGAACAACAAATTTGATCAGTCATAATTACTGCTTCCTCCTAAAACCAGGATAGAACTCCTTAACCCCACAGACTGTATGTAGTATTAGTCACATGTGTGGAGCCAATGTAACATGAACACTAATCCATTCAGAGCCAAAACCTAATACAACATCCTTTAAAATATATCTGAGGAGGAATACTTAGCTGACAAATGCATATATATTATGACTTTTTGATTTAGCAACATTCAAGAACAAGTCAAATTCCTTGTATGCATAATTGAAAATTGTTTTGAAGAGGCCCTTGACTGTGGAATCATTTTTTTTGGATGATTTGGTACAGGGAAGTGTAACCATTTTGACGGTTGGTCAAATTGTCCATTTAGAGTCAGTATGTATCAGGTCTGCTCAGAGGTGTTCAACATAGTTGATGCAATCTTCAGGATGAGGAGAATGTAGAAACACAGACAAACGAAAATTTGCATTGACAATAAATACTAAATTGGATTCACTAAAGTCCATCTCATGAATAGAAAGAAATTGTTGCCTTCTGTAGTAAACACTTAGCACATCGGCAGCGTGGATTGCATTACAAGACCCTACTGTTTAAATATTCCACCCCATATATTACACCATAATCAAGCTGCACCTGCAGTTCTAACAAGATAGCAAAGGCAAATGTTTCCTTCATGTTGCATTATTATTGCAAGCTCTTTCAATCATATACTATTAACCCTTGTGCTTATCTCTGTAACCTGATAGAGTGCACACTATTCATTAAGGGTTCCCTTGTGTTTCCCGCATGTCAAATCTGCTACCATAGAAAACCCTGTTTGTTCCTCTGTTGAATCCCCAATCATCAATGTTTTCTAACCTTCGTCCATCTCCATACCTTTCAAATTCTAAAGCAACTGTGAGCTTAGCTCTGGCTACATTTCTCAGAGGAATTATCATACTCAGCATATTCAGAACCAAATATCAATTAGACCAAGGTGCGCTCAGTAGACTCCCTGCCCAGTAGCCAACCATTCATTCTCTGCCTGCCTCCATGTTCTTACACTCCAAAGAGCCCACTTCGAGAAGTGTGCAGCTCTCTGCCTTGCAGATGTACTGTAATGAAGCCAGGTTCTGCTAAAATTCCACAGAGAAGCATTCTGGAGTTTCTCACATGGCACGCAATCTAAATATTCCAGAATTTTACTGCCCTGCTAAGCCTGTATTTATGAAGTAAGAGGCTAAACTTACCAAAGTAATCATAAGATTTGATGGTTTGACCTAGTTTAAGTTACAAAATTAATTGGTACTGATAACTTGCCACATTTAGGATTCATTGCTTTCTGCTTTACTTGCATTGGGACGATATCCAGGCCCACAGTAGATCTATGCTGACTCTAAATTCAATGTTTGTGTAAGCTGAGCCCCAGACACAATCAACCATTAACAAATAATATGGATTATCAGTGGAGCTGCACCGTACAGGGCATCGATTCCATGCCAATAGAAACTTAGCTTGTAGTGATCACGATATTGTAATGACAGCTAATAAATGGACCTATTGCGCAGATGATATTGGGATCTTTTCCTTAGCATGTCATGATGTGGCAACTTGAGTGGGTCTTTCAGATGACGCAACTTTACATTCTACACCCAATGCCCATGAAGTAGTAGCTTGTCATTCTCAGTCCCCTTCCCGCTCCCCACAAGATGTCATGGTTCTTTAGACAGCACCATCCAAACACTTAAAAGGACAAGGGCAGTATATAGATAGATAGGGATACCAGCACCTGCAAGTTCGTCTCCAAGCCATTATCCTCACTTGGAACTATATAGTTGTTCCTTCATTGTAACTATGTCAAAATCTTGGAGCTCCTTCCCTCATGGCACTGCGGCTATACCTACACCATACAAACTGATGGAATTCAAGAAAGTATCCCACCACCATCTTGTCCACTTGAGACTCGTCCGATCTTAAATCTACATCTATTCATTGCTCCTTTATAGTTTGTACGGTTTGACTTAAATGTCTCAACACTATTCACTCAAACACTCCCTGTGGGCTTGAGTTCTACATTCCCATCCCTCTTTGGATGAATTACTTTCTTCAGATTCCCCGTTTGATTTATTGGTGACTATCACACACTGATGGCCTCTAGCTGTGCCCGTTCCATAAGAAGAGCCACTTTCTCTGTGTCCCATTTTTCAAGATGTTTCAAACATGAAGACCTCCATTAGATTACTCATTAGTCTTCTTATTGTAAGAGAAGAGAGCACCAGCCTGTAAATCCTTATCAGAAATGAATACCCATGCATTTCTGGTATCATACTTGTGAGTCCTCTCTGGTTCCTGTCCAGTACCTTAATATCAGTTTTATAATACTGTGATCAGAACTATATGAGGTATCCTAAATGTGGCCCATCAAGCTTTACTGCAAGAACAAAAACAGAAGTTGCTGTAAAAGCTCAGCGGGTCTGGCAGCATCTGTGAAGAAAAATCAGAGTTAAAGTTTCAGATCCGGTGACCCTCCCTCAGAAAGGGGCATTGATTCCGTGTTAGGAATCTCTGTTCTGAGGAAGGGTCACTGGATCTGAAATATTAACTCTGATTTTTCTTCATAGATGCTGCCAGACCTGCTGAGCTTTTACAGCAACTTCTGTCCTTGTTCGTGATTTACAGCATCCACAGCTCTTTTAGTTTTTATTAATCTTTGATACAGTTTGAATGTTACCTTAATACTTTTCGCTTCAACTTTCTAGAAATAAAACCTAGACTTGCTTTGCCTATTTGCAGTCATGATAACCTGTGACACATTTTTTTGTGATTAACGTAATTGCACTCCAAGATCCCTTTGTTTGTTATGTAACAGCTTCCAATTGCGAAGTGATCAAGATTCACACCTGCTAAGCAATAAATGAAAAGGCGTTTTTTTCTGATGAAGGGTCTAGGGCTGAAATGTCAGCTTTTGTGCTCCTAAGATGCTGCTTGGCCTGCTGTGTTCATCCAGCTCCACACTTTGTTATCTCAGATTCTCCAGCATCTGCAGTTCCAGTTATCTCTTATCAATGATAAGGTGTGTCTGGAGGCTAGTATGGTCAATGAAGTGATGTATTCAGAAGCATGGAAGAGGTCAGAATGTGGTAAGGCAGGCAGAATGTATCCTGAAAGCTGTAGAACATCAATCTAATACAATCTGATGAAACTTTCACTATCCTGCTTTTAGATTTACATGAGTCAGGAGAATGAGGAACTCAAACTCAAGGCTTTAGAGAGAGGATAATCCTGAATTCTTGCAAATAATTCTAATGTGCAGTGGGTGATTTTATGAGTATATTTATTCAGAATTATAAGCTTTTTTATGAGCTTGTTGTCTTATAAATGTTATTTATATGATTATTTATTTAGCTGGGCTAGAAATAAAATAGCCACTGGAAGCACTGAAAAAATAAATGTGGCAATTAAATTGGTTTGGATATTTTTTAAAACGAATTTCTGTTGGCTTTTCTTTGTTTTTCTACATTTCAGTGAATCAGTTATTTGAAATGTTAGAAGTAAAATACTTGCATATTTTTCAATTAATGGTATTTTTCATGTGTATTTCACATTCATATTATTATGCTTATTTCAAGTCCGCTATAATTACTAACATAAAACAAAGAGCAGGAAGGCAGCTGGGCCCTCAACTGCAGCAGGAACATGAGAGTTTCTAAGGACATAGGGGGCCATGGTAACTTCCAGGCAATTGGACACAAACCTCTGAAAGGTGGAACCAGTGATCTCAGGCCAATTACACATTGATGGCATCAGATCCTTTCCTTTCGGTGAACTCCACTATGATATGATATGGCTCTCTCAGCGCAAGCTGTCTGCAGTCTGTGGTGCTCTGCATATGGGGAAGCCATGTGGCTTAATCCTACCTCCAGGCTGCAGCACGGACCTAATTACAGGAAAATAAAATGACCCAGTGCAATCTTGTAAAAATGGCATTAGTCACATTCTGGGTAAGTTGTTTGTGTAGACAATTGAGAAATGCCTCCCAGGCCCCTTATGTCTCCCTAAAGGGAGCTAGTTACATTGCAGTTTGTAGATAGACATGAGGGTAGGGTGACCATCCATTCCTTTGTGGTGCAGGTCCCACTTCAGCAGCTAACATAGCCCAGTCTCTGTGCTGCAGGATACCCACAGTCTGTGCCATCACTGCATCAGCTCATCTGGAAGGAATGGCATCGAGGGCAAAAAGACTCTGGCATTCTCTATCTCTGAGGGCTCCTCAGCTGTGAGGTCTTCATGTGGAGGCTGTTCAGTTCACACTGCAGTTTGCTGCTGGACTTGCTGGAGCATTTGTTCCTTCTTTCGCCTTCAGTGCACAGTAGCAACAGTGATGAGCATCTTGGTCACACTGGCACTGAACCTGTGTCAGAGCAGAAGGAACAGAGTAGGTTCCTAGCAATGAGAACAGTCAATAGTCGAATCCCAAATGATGGCTTAACTTGCTCCTCCATTGAATGAAACAAGGAGTATTCCAACAATGAGGACTATGTACTGACTCAGCTTGACACCTTGATGTAGAACCTTGTTTCGGTAAGCACAAGTTATGCTGTAAGTGGAGTGCAGTGTAGCCTAAGTGCTACATGCAGTCTGAAGCCTTCCCCTCCCAGCCCCACATCACCTATGAAATGCATCAGTGCATTGTACATAGAGTTCAGGTGGAGAGGGAAATCAGTTCCGTGGGCCTGTGTAGCTCAACACAATTTGCATTGTCCATTTGCATTGTGGCCCCCAGGGTTGCCTCTGATAACTTCTGTCTTACCGAGATGTCTAGTTGCAATCTACAAGAACCAATGACATGGTTGACATCAGCTGTGACCAGCATTAGCAGGCCACACACTGATCCTTGTTGTTAAGGTTGAAGAAGTTACATTTTCTTCAAGCTACACTCCACCTTTAATGGGTGAGATTTAGTTAGGGAAGTGTAGTTATCTCTGACATGCCTTTGTACATCCTATCAACTATTCCTTACCTATTGATTCCTGAGGAAGAGTCTATTAGTACAAGCAAACATGCAGTACAGCCTGTCCAAAATATGCGAGATAATGTCAGTTTATTCCCTTGTTTCCAATATTATGAAGGTATAGATGGTATAGGCTACAACCATTTCTAACCCTGTGTAGCAGGATTGTTTTAAGTTGACTACTTTAGTTCAGATCATGTACACAAAGCACTCAGCTAGCAACACTTCTGCATTTTCAACAGCCGTACAGTGGTCAAGTTCCTCTTATTACAGAGGTGTGTTGATTTGCAAATACCCAGGGGAGTTTTACAATAATGTTGGCAGGGATGCACTGCTTGACATAGGAGGAGTGGCTGAGGTCTCTGTGCCTGTACTCAATGGAGTTTATAAAAATGAGGGGGGGATCTGGCTGAAACTCACAAAATACTGAGGGGCCTGGGTAGAGTGGACATGGAGAAGATGTTTCCGCTAGTAGGAGAGACTAGGACCTGAGAGTGAAAGGATGATTCTTTCGAAATGAGATTATTAATGAGGGTTAATTGATTTCAGCCAGAAGGTGGTTAATCTGTGAAATTCATTGCCACAGAGGGCTGTGGAGCTCAAGTCATTGAGTGTGTTTAAGGCAGAGATAGATAGCTTCTTGATTGATAAGGGGACCCCCCCAGCTTGGAGCAGTCTGTGGAGCTGCCCAATACAGTCAGACACAGTGCACCACACCATACTGGCTTGCTGTGGTCTATATAATTGGAGCAGGCTCTGAGGTGATGTAGTAGATAGTGAAGAGCTAGGGAAATGGAAGCAATTGTCTGAGGAGAAGGGTGAGGACTGTGAGGAGGAGAAAGCTGTACTTCTGGATGGCAGAGCTCAGCTACCGAGGGCGCCACAAGGCAGACAGAAGTTGGCTGATGCCCAGTCCCTGTCAATGAGAGCTGGGTGCAGAAAAACATGCAGGTGTAAACTGCAGCCTGCATTTGTTTCTTTCATTTCCCTCACCCTGGTTGTTATCAAAAAGTTTGGACTTGTTGAAATGTTTCTTTGTTTGGAATGTTCCCTACTTGACAATGGCAAGACGCAGCTGAGCACTGAACACCGCAAAAAAGTGTAGCAGAAACTCTGAGAGGGAGTTCAGATGGGCTATATGGAAGGGCATGTAAAATGGGTGGTCTAGTATTTAAACAGTGACCGGGGTGAGAGAATGGGGTTTTATCTATTAGGGTATGCTAGCAATGCCAGTTCGTCACTTCCTTCTGAAAAACAGACTCTTGAAGCTGGAATCAAAATTGTCTGAACTTTCAAGGGTCAGGGTATGAATGGTGATAGAACCAATTCAGACAGGTACATTGAAGATACTGTTGTTCAACAGAATACAGACTTGTGGAACCGAAAGGCCTTTTCTGTTTAACAACAGTTCTAACCAGCATTAATACTACTGGTAAGAGTGAAAAAAAAATCTTTAGTTTTGTCTCTGTGCATATTTCTTTCTTTTAGAAAGAATAAATTGAGGTTTTAGTTTAAGCTACATGATTTGTAAATGGGATAACAAGATATGGGGCTGGATGAACACAGCAGGCCAAGCAGCACCAGAGGAGCAGGAAAGCTGACGTTTCGGGCCTAGACCCTTCTTTAGAAATGGGGGAGGAGAAGGGGATTTGAAGTAAATAAAAGACGGGGATGTGGATAGAAGATGGATAGAGGAGAAGGTAGGTGGAGAGGAGATAGGCAGGTCAAAGAGATGGGGATGGAACCAGTAAAGGTGAGTATAGGTGGGGAGATAGGGAGGAGATAGGTCAGTCCTGGGACTGGGAGGTGCAGTTGGGAGGTGCCCAGGCCATCCCTGCCTCCCTAACCTGTCCTTCCTCCCGCCTAAACCCTCCTCCCACCTCAAGCCCCACCCCCATCTCCTACATACTAACCTCATCCCGCCCCCTTAAGCTGTCCGTCCTCCCTGGACTGACCTATCCCCTCCCTACCTCCCCACCTACACTCACCTTTACTGGCTCCGTCCCCGCCTCTTTGACCTGTCTGTCTCCTCTCCACTCATCTTCTCCTCTATCCATCTTCAATCCACCTCCCCCCCTCCCTATTTATCTCAGAATCCCCTTCCCCTCCCCCATTTCTGAAGAAGGGTCTAGGCCCGAAACGTCAGCCTTCCTGCTCCTCTGATGCTGCTTGGCGTGCTGTGTTCATCCAGCTCTACACCTTGTTATCTCAGATTCTCCAGCATCTGCAGGTCCTCCTATCTCTGATGTGTAAATGGGATGTTTTTCACAAATCAAAAAAATCAACAATTTTTTAAAGGAAAAATACTTTTTCTGCTATTTGCGTACATACCAGCGATGATGTCTTCCAGCATTTTCACCCACACACTTCACATTGAAGATTAAAGTAGGGTTTGCACTGCTTTGGTTGACATCTCAATGGGTGGTGACTTTCACAGTGGCATGAGCAAAGAGTGTTGGAGCAATAGCCTGAATCATGCCAACCATCTGTGAAAGCAGATTGCTGAAAACTGCTGAAAGGAAACACAATAGTTACAGACCATTATACCCGTCCACTAAGGTGTGAACACTGGTATTTTACTTTGCTTGGCTGATTTAAAGAGAAATTGTTTTGCGTCGAAGTGGTCTGGCAGGGTAAATATCCTATTACTGTCAGTGAGTTCTTTGTTTGGACAGGAGTAGCAAGGCTCCAGAAGCCCTCCAAATTCAAATCCATTACAATTAAAGTCCTGAATCTCGGGCCGCTTTATTAAGGAATAATTCAGCCAATTAAACTGCCTCATTCCAAGAAACTGTGAGAAGAATTTCAGAAAAAGGTATGTGAATTGTATGGGCATAAACCGATCCATGTCACAACAAGCCTAGGGGGCAAAATGCATGAAAAGTGTAGAAATCTAGCAGTGGGGTGGCTCATGCCCAATTTGCCCACACAATGATGCATTGAAGATATAAATTAAGATCCCAATGTCTCATAAATATTCACTTTCACAAATTAGTCACTTTATGGGTAGGGCAGAAACTGGGCCACTACTGCTCAGGATTTTTTTGCCAAATCCGGTACATTTATGATTCGATTTTACTAAAGCGCCTTGTTCTGGGGGCAGGATGTGTCCCAAATCCCATCAGCTTATCTCCAGCCTCCCATCAACCTTCCCATGACCCACACCAAACACTCACTCCAGGACTTACCTGAAGTAGGCAGAAAGCAAAGCATTAGGACTCTCCTTAGTTTTGAAGAAAGGTCACCGGACCCAAAATGTTAGGTCTGCTTGCTCTCCTCAGGTGCCAGACCTGCAGAGTTGCTCCAGCAATTTCTAAGATTTGTAGCATTTGCAGTTTCTGTTTTTATTATTACTCAATGAGTCAATATTTCTTCATGTGATTGGGCTTTCTTCATGAAGGGACAACCAGCTCTAACAGCTCACCCTGAACTCTGTGAGCTAACATTTGCTGATTTTCATTATTATTTCTATCAGACCTTACATCTATACATGCCAGTGCCTATCCCTTTGTAAACTGATTCTTGTTGAATTGCAGAGATGTTGCATATTTTTTTCCTTTTGGACATTATTAAATTTGCAAATACCACATGTACATTCGGCAAACAAGTTATGGGCCCTGACAAGATGCTGACAACAGAACAGAAGGTGTGTGCTCTAGAATTAGCTAGACTCTAGCCAATTGTTCTAGTACAACCACGACACTGGCTCTGTCCAGCAAATTGAAAAATTGTCCAATTTTGTCCTATCCACAAGAGCCACATTTTTCCAATTAATAGCTCATCATTAGACTCACAATCATCAGAAGAGTGATGAAAGGTGTTGTTGACATATTATCAGCCATGGTGTACTCAGAAAGGTTGGGTTCTACCAGGCTACTCAGTTCCTGACATCATTGCCCCTTTTATCCAACTATAAACCAAAGAACTGAGCATCAGGGATGGATTGAGAGAGACTGCCCTTTGATATCCAGGCAGTGTTTGACTGAATGTGTCATCACGAGTCTGAGCAAAATTGAAATCAGTGGAAATCAGGGGAAAACTCTGCACTGATTAGTCATAATGAGACAAAGAAAGATGATTGCGTTTGTTAGAGGTCAATCATCTTCAACAACACTCCAAGATGTTCAACACCGTCCATAACAAAGGAGTCTGCTGCCTTGACACCCCGTTCACCACATAAATATTTACTTCCATCTATCAGAAGGAAGGCAGCAGGCAAACAGGGGCATATCACTTACAAGCCACACATCACTTTGACTCAGAATTAAATCGATTTCACTGTCACTGGCCCCAAAATTGTGGAGAAATTCTGGTGTTGCAACTTTCTCTGGTCATCACTTGCTCTGCCCATGTGAGCTGTGCCCATCAGATGTTACCACTCATTCAGACTACATCTGACTCCATTAGTAAACACAAGACTGATGTGACAATGCATCCTGAAATAGTGCCCATTCCCCAGTGGTCCCTACTGGTTCCAATAATCTCAGCTGCATGATTGACCACACAGCAGAGATAATATCATTGTTAATGATTCGGTTATGCTCCCTTCATCCTGACTGAGCATACATCTGAGCTCTGAGGAGCCACTAACCCTAACACTAACTAAGAACAAAATGTGTCCAAAGTCATTTCTCTTTCCCTTCTGTAACTCCCTGGCCTGCTGCCAGTCTGCCAGCTTCCATCATCTTATCTCCATCTGCACTGACATTGCTAGTGTTAGAACCCTTGCTGACTTTCATTTTGGTGCCATGGGACCGTGCTGTGAGATGTTGGGCCTGTTGTCAACATGAATGTACTTTGAAGTGAGAAACAAAACTGGGTTCACCTGATTTCCATGTTGAGAATTGTCAAAGCCGAGTTAGCTTGCAGTAAATGGGTGACAGAAAGCTGCTTCTTAATGAGGAAAGATTTGCAGTTAATAAAGTCATTAATAAATAATAATCCACCTGAATAGGCAACTCCGTAGTGAGAATCTCATCCCACTATCTGCAACTTAGTTAAAAAATTGAATAAGTTGGTTCTTACATCAACCAAGGCTTTGCTGGATTTCTTGTGTGGTTTTACCAGACTCCGTGCCATAATCCACATCATCAGTTTATCGCAAAAATCCACAAGGCCATTCTAATCTCCCCCTAGGTGCACAGGTCTAAAGCAGCCATGGACAGATACTCACATACTCCCGTATGTGAGCAGCAATAAGGAGGCCAGTCATTGTCATTGCTGTGTTTGACTAATTCCCTAACTCACTGGAGCGGCCTTGTTAGAAAATACCGCAAATCATTGGATTGTCACTGCAAGGGGAAAAGTGAACATATAGGATGAGGTCAGGTGGACACAGGGATAGGTGGGAGCCATGAATGTTAAAAGGCCCACCTCAGTTCTCAACTGTTTTTGGTCCATTTACACACTCTCGCCAACACCCATCACACACTCTCATCCTGCATCATTCACCCCTCATGCCACCATGCCAAATCACTACCAAATCAGCAACCAACCACCAATGGTCTCTCATAAACCCTATGCCAACTCATCGCTAACTCACCAGTGTTCATCATGGATAGATACCAGGAGCCACAGGGAGATGAGAACAAAAATAAACTTTTATAAGCTTAATACAATTCTCACCATATAGACTCAATATCGGCTTGTGGAGTGTGGAGCTGGATGAACATAGCAGACCTAGCAGCATCTTAGGAGCATAAAAGCTGACATTTCGGGGAAGGGTCTAGGCCCGAAACGTCAGCTTTTGTGCTCCTATGATGCTGCTTGGCCTGCTGTGTTCATCCAGCTCCACACTTTGATATAATGTATAGTTTGTCCACATGAGTTTAAGGATTTAGATTTATTTGAATTTTAAGATTGGCTGCACACATGCACATTTTCATGGAGGACTGAATTGCGAAGATCAACAGCAATTTGGAACATTTGAGCACATTATACAACTGACGACAATCAATAATAATCCCGTAAAATATGTTATAGCACCGTTCCTGAAGCCACCTTATCGCATATCACAATTTACAACAATTTAGCCACTTTACCTGACAGATACGAGTGGAATGTCACCACAACTCAAGATTTCTGTCATGAGTCCAGGGGAAATGATGTATTCACTTACACACAAGCAGATCTTCGAAAACATTATGAACATATGAAAGTGATGTAGAAAGAGACCATATAATTTATCAAGATTGCCCAACACAACTGAAATGTCATCAGGCAAGATTTGTCATAAATTTAACATTTTATATTGGATATGCTATTATCTAACAAGACAAATGATTATACCCTGATAGAACTTCCAATTAGTTAGAAAGTATTTGCCTTAAGAAAATATGACTGTAACTGTTGTGTATCCATGTAAAAGCTTGCTTAATCCTTTAAAGTCATGAATATGGAATGTGCCTCAAATACGGTCATAACTTAATTCTTCAGAATTTTATTGTTGCTACAAAAAAATCAGTTTATCCACAGTTTGATCATTGTGTGTGAATCCTTGTCTCACTCAGAATCAGTTCACAGCAACTTAAGTTCCTGCAGGACGTTATGATCCATCAGTTGTGTTATCATGTTTTCTAAAGCAACAGTTGTACCGAACAAATTTATCTTAACATTGGAGCTAGTTGAAGAACATTGACAAAGATGTAAATAATCTTATCATTTATTTGTTACTATTTGTAGGCTTTGCTGCAGTGATGTGGCTGTGGGTTTTCTTTTCTCATGACAGCAGTGAGCTATTTTCAAAGGTCGTTTTTAAAGTTCTTCAGGATATCTCGAGGGCCAAAGTGCTGGACAGTACAAGATCTTGTTTCTTCTTTCTTTATTCTCTTCCTTCATTCTCATTCTCTACTTTTCTCTCTTTGTCCGTTCCTTTCTTTCTCCCTCTGTTTCTTTGTTTCCTTTTCCCTTTCTCCAAACCAAAATAGTGATTGATAAGAAACCGATTCAAACATAGAACATAGAACTGTACAGTGCAGGGGCAGGCCCTTCTGCCCTGAAAATGATACCAAATTAAACTAATCCTTTTTACCTGTCCTTGGCCCACATCCCTCCTGGTGGCTCCAGCAACTGAGCCAATTGACTTACTCTCCATCTTTAGCATACACTGAAGTTTCACACGACAACACAAGCAACAGGAAAATCCTGTGCTGCCATTCCCAACTTTGCTTCTGGCAAGCTATTTATCCTTCAAACATCGTTATAATATGCAAATAGAGTTCAAGCCTGCTTTGGGAGTGTAGTGATGCAAATGTCAGCACAGAGGCAGTCAAATAATTGTGCTTTTGGAGCTTGTATGTGAACAGCTTTGCATCTTTCTATCGTAATGACGGCAATTATTTTAGAAACGGTGGTGACTCTAAGTCTGTAAGAAAATTCACATCCATAATTTCAGGACAAGCATAAATATGATAATTTTAACATTTTCCACCTTTCTCCCCCAGTGCAGACCCAAGTCTCACAGCATGCCCCCACACCTGACATTTTCATTTGTGAAAAGCAGTGCAGTATTGTATTCAAGAGGCACTATACTGTGCTTCTATGGCATTAACATTTTCATTATTGATAGCCAAATTATCTGCTATAAGATCGCTTATTCGTCAAAAAAAACACATTGAAGTTGTCTCCAGACAACCCTTGAGCAATATGTGTTATCCATATTATTTTATAAGGTAAAGGAAAAATAACAAACAAAGAATAGGGGAGAAAAAATGACCATAAAATAATTAATACTGAAACTATGAAATGCCAAGCTTACTGGAGCATTTTTATACCTTCTCTACTCCTAATTGCTTTAAGCCAGATGTTTACTACACAATAGTGCACTTAGAGACTGAAGGCCCATGAGAATATGTATTAACCTTTCAAAACACAATATTGGGTACTATAATCTAAATTTTGATGCAGTAATAATTTATGAGCGATATGTTTAGAATTTTTTTAAAAAGGATGATGTCGTAAATCTATTACTTTTAAACATAAAACTTCTGTGGAGAAATTATAATTATTTTAATGGGGTGTATTGCGGATATACTTTTAATCAGCTGTAAACCACTCTAAAATACTGATACATACAAATCGGTAGAAGGGAGGATAGACTATCTGTTGTTTCAATGAAGCTAATCTGACAACATCTCCGACACCACTCATTTTTTTCAAACTATGAGATTTTCATGAAAAAGTCAATGTTCTTCAATGAAACCAAGTGGAGGCCTCTTTATTTAAGACCACAGTATATATGAAGACTTTTGATTTCTGATCAAATTCACACCAGAGGGGCCAATGGTAATCATTGATAAATTTCAGTTCCTTTCTGAATATTACACCTGACACTTTCTTTTGTGACATTTCGCCTGGGCTCTCCTCCTAAACCCCCAGCTCACCAAGTTTAATCAAGAATTTGACCCGTGTGATTTCTTTTCTCAGAGTAATATTGCTCCCTGTCTTTGGACTTATTTGGGCTTTGAGGCAAATAAATGTAAATTTGCCATGGTCTTTGGGAGAAGGAAAAGTCCTCTGAGTTTAGTTGCATGAAGGTTTCAGAAAGGGGTCTTCAAGTTCTCAAGACATAAAGTAGAATCTCCAGTTAAATTAAGCTGTGGGGCAGCACAGTGGCTCAGAGGTGATTGAGAAGGGAGTGAGCACTGCAATGGGATTTTTTTGGGATGACATGTTTCAAAATCTTTAAAACGGGAGATGCTGATGTAGTGGTAATGTCATTAGACTAGCAATCCAGAACCCAGATAGTGTTCTGTTTAGCATAGGTTCAAATCCCAACATAACAGGTGGTAAAATTTGATTTAAATAAAATCTGAAATAAAGAGCTGGCCAACTGGTGATCATCACAAATACCTAGCAGGTTCACTAATATCCTTTAGGAAAGGAAATCTGCCATCCCTGCCTCAACTAGCTTATATGTGACTCTAAATTTACAGCAAGATCTTGACTTATAACTGTTCTCTGAGCAGTTGGGGATGACAATAAAAGTTAGTGATGCCCACATCCTGTAAATAAACAAAAAGCCTGTGTTACATGTAAATAGCTTGGTTTGATTTATCTTCCTTTCTTTAGGATAATGAACTCCTGTTTTCTTGGTAAAACCAAATCTGCAACATTAATATGTTTCTGAGAGACCAACTCATTAAAACCCAAATAAAAATCTATCGAACCAGATTTCAGTCAGACATATCCAATAATAACTCTGCCAACATCTGTAAGCAGAGCTCATTTAAGTATTATAATCATGGACCAACTTCTTCATAGCGGGTTCATGGACATCCAAAAGCATTTAAAGCAAAAATTTGTACATTCTTGATAGATACCGATCACTCCTCTGTTCATTGAAACTGAGGATTCCACTGTTGATGCTTTTGAGATTGTTCCACAGAAAATATCGATTGATGTTAACTATAACCCCATAATGTCACACAATAAAGAGTATCATATTCTGGTGCTGAAACTCACGACACCATCCAGACCACTAGGAACCAGTTAACACTCCAACCTCTCCCCCGCAGAACGGGCAGCCCTCCGCTCCCTCCGCTCCAACCTCAACCTCACCATCAAACCTGCAGACAAGGGTGGCGCAGTGGTAGTATGGCGCACTGACCTCTACATCGCCGAGGCCAGACGTCAACTCTCCGACACCACCTCCTACCGCCCCCTCGATCATGACCCCACACCCGAGCACCAAACCATCATCTCCAACACCATTCATGACCTCATCACCTCAGGGGACCTCCCACCCACAGCCTCCAACCTCATTGTTTCCCAACCCCGCATGGCCCGTTTCTATCTCCTTCCCAAAACCCACAAACCTGCCTGCCCTGGTCGACCCATCGTCTCAGCCTGCTCCTGCCCCACCGAACTCATCTCCACCTATCTGGACTTCATTTTCTCCCCTTTGGTCCAGGAACTCCCCACCCACGCCCCCCACCTCCTCCAGGACTTCCAATTCCCTAGTCCCCAACACCTCATCTTCACCATGGACGTCCAGTCCCTATACACCTGCATTCCGCATGCAGATGGCCTCAAGGCCCTCCGCTTCTTCCTGTCCCGCAGGTCCGACCAGTCCCCCTCCACCAACACCCTCATCCGCTTAGCCGAACTCGTCCTCACCCTCAACAATTTCTCTTTTGACTCCTCCCACTTCCTACAGACTAAAGGGGTGGCCATGGGCACCCGCATGGGCCCCAGCTATGCCTGCCTCTTTGTAGGCTATGTGGAACAGTCCCTCTTCCGCACCTACACAGGCCCCAAACCCCACCTCTTCCTCCGGTACATTGATGACTGTATCGGCGCCGCCTCTTGCTCCCCAGAGGAGCTCGAACAGTTCATCCACTTCACCAACACCTTCCATCCCAACCTTCAGTTCACCTGGGCCATCTCCAGCACATCCCTCACCTTCCTGGACTTCTCAGTCTCCATCTCAGGCAACCAGCTTGTAACTGATGTCCATTTCAAGCCCACCGACTCCCACAGCTACCTAGAATACACCTCCTCCCACCCACCCACCTGCAAAAATTCCATTCCCTATTCCCAATTCCTCCGCCTCCGCTGCATCTGCTCCCACGATAAAACATTCCACTCCCGCAGATCCCAAATGTCCAAGTTCTTCAAGGACCGCAACTTTCCCCCCACAGTGATCGAGAACGCCCTTGACCGCGTCTCCCGTATTTCCGCAACACATCCCTCACACCCCGCCCCCGCCACAACCGCCCAAAGAGGATCCCCCTCGTTCTCACACACCACCCTACCAACCTCCGGATACAACGCATCATCCTCCGACTCTTTCGCCATTTACAATCCGACCCCACCACCCAAGACATTTTTCCATCCCCACCCCTGTCTGCTTTCCGGAGAGACCACTCTCTCCGTGACTCCCTTGTTCGCTCCACACTGCCCTCCAACCCCACCACACCTGGCACCTTCCCCTGCAACCGCAGGAAATGCTACACTTGCCCCCTCACTTCCTCCCTCACCCCTATCCAAGGCCCCAAGATGACTTTCCACATTAAGCAGAGGTTCACCTGCACATCTGCCAATGTGGTATACTGCATCCACTGTACCCGGTGTGCCTTCCTCTACATTGGGGAAACCAAGCGGAGGCTTGGGGACCGCTTTGCAGAACACCTCCGCTCAGTTCGCAACAAACAACTGCATCTCCCAGTCGCAAACCATTTCCACTCCCCCTCCCATTCTCTAGATGACATGTCCATCATGGGCCTCCTGCACTGCCACAATGATGCCACCCGAAGGTTGCAGGAACAGCAACTCATATTCCGCCTGGGAACCCTGCAGCCTAATGGTATCAATGTGGACTTCACCAGTTTCAAAATCTCCCCTTCCCCTACTGCATCCCTAAACCAGCCCAGTTCGTTCCCTCCCCCCACTGCACCACACAATCAGCCCAGCTCTTCCCCCCCACCCACTGCATCCCAAAACCAGTCCAACCTGTCTCTGCCTCCCTAACCGGTTCTTCCTCTCACCCATCCCTTCCTCCCACCCCAAGCCGCACCCCCATCTACCTACTAACCTCATCCCACCTCCTTGACCTGTCTGTCTTCCCTGGACTGACCTATCCCCTCCCTAACTCCCCACCTATACTCTCTCCACCTATCTTCTTTACTCTCCATCTTCGGTCCGCCTCCCCCTCTCTCCCTATTTATTCCATTTCCCTCTCCCCATCCCCCTCTCTGATGAAGGGTCTAGGCCCGAAACGTCAGCTTTTGTGTTCCTGAGATGCTGCTTGGCCTGCTGTGTTCATCCAGCCTCACATTTTATTATCTTGGAACTCTTTAGCACAGTTTGGTTACAATGGCAATATCTAATGGATCACAGGGCCAAGAAGAAAGCTCCCTCTTTTGTCAGACTCAAGAATAACAAGTGCAAGCAAGTATAGAATTATAGGATTTGATTTGAAGTGTATTAGAAAATAAGTAATAGCTTTTAAGAAGGCTCGGACTAGCAACATTTAAACTCTTCAGGTGCAATTAATGAGAAAAAGGCAACGTTCAGCCTGGAGAGCACCCTTCTGTAACATTTTATACTCAGGATTTCCACTTAAACTTACCTGCATGTCACCAGAAATAAAATTTACCAGAAACCAGAAAATTGGATGTGGCCTGGGCTATGGATGCAATCCTCTAGAAGCATGCTGAGATGTTAGAAAAAAACCTGAAATCATTGCTTTAAAAAAATTCCTTTTAAGCTCAACACTGCTTCCTCTATCCTGTTGTCTTGCCAATTCTTCAATGAAATTAAAGAGTCAGTGACGATGTTCTTGTTCCTCCTGACTCCCTGTCAAAGTCAGAATAATTTTCACATGTGGGGTACACAAGCACATTCACTGATGGGAGCTATTTGATCCATACAATTGGGCACAAAATCAGGTAGATTTTATGAAGCAAGGGTGATTAGTCAGAAATTAGGGAAGCACGGTGGCTCAGAGGTTAGCACTGCTGTCTCAGAGCACCAGGGACGTGGGCTTGGTTCCACTCTTGGGCAACTGACTGTGTAGAGTTTCCATGTTCTCCTCGCATCTGCGTGGGTGTGCTCCTGCAGCCCAAAAATGTGCAGGATAAGTGGATTAGCCATGGGAAATACATGGGTTAAGGTGGGGGGGTGGGGGCGGGGTGTAGGCCTGGGTAGGGTGTTCTTCAGGGAGTGGTGTGGACTCAGTGGACTGAATGACCCTGTAGAGAAACTATGATACTTCTATTCTATAAAATTGTTGCATTAAAAGTTGGTTATGCTGTTTGCTGGGGGAGGAAAAAGAATGGAAGCAGCCAGAGTGTAGTCTGCTAATTTGTGGCTGCATTAGTGAGCAATGGGGACATTTACCTTACTGTGCATGATGTCATCGTTGTTTGGTGCATTTTTAATTCATTGCTTGGTTATACTCATCTCCGTGGGTGACACAGTGGTCTGAAATTATCTCAGCCATTTTACAGTGAAATATAATCATTTGTAAATGATCACTCAGACAAATCAAAGACCTGAGATTAGGAAAATGAAACCTGTAATGGAAGGCGAGTGATGCAACTAGTGTGAAGCATAGAAAATATTGGGCTTAAGTCAGCTTGTCTTGGAAGAGGTCATACAGATCAAGCCACTGAGTGAGTGTAATGGCTATCAGGGACTGAGAAAGGTTGGGATGAGGGTAATGATTGACCAGGAGTGATGGGCTTGGGCAGCATGTAATAATAGGCTTGTAATCGGATTCTGGTTCAGATTTTGATCAGGAGGGAGTGAAGTAAAGCCAATATGATTGAAAATCTGAAGCAAAAATAGAAATTGCTGGAAATGCTTAGCAGGGAATTCAGAGTTAACATTTCAGGTCCGGTCACCCTTCCTCAGAAGTGATGGCAGTTAGGAAAATATTGTATTTTTAATGCAGAAGATAGGCTGAGGTGTGGAGGTTAAGAGTAAACTACAAGTGGAGATAGAGCCCAAAGAAAGAGAAAACCAGGTGAACAGATAAAGGAGTGTATGACAATGAGGCTAGAAGAGTGAGTAGCTGTTAATGGGGACTGTTAGTAGCTAACACTGTGTTCTGTGAGATAACAGACTATGTGAATACAAGGTGTGGAGCTGGATGAACACAGCAGGCCAAGCAGCATCTTAGGAGCAGGAAAACTGATGTTTCAGGCCTAGACCCTTCGTCATCTGATGAAGGATCTAGGCCCGAAACGTCAGCTTTCTTGCTCCTAAGGTGCTGCTTGGCCTGCTGTGTTCATCCAGTTCCACATCTTGTTATCTCAGATTCTCCAGCATCTGCAGTTCGTATTATCTATGTGACAACAAGGCCTGGTATGTGGGGGTTGAGGTAAGGACATGAAGAAAATGCCTCAAGCTCTGAAACTGTTGAACTCGATACTGAGTCCAGAAGCTGTAGAGTTCTTAAGTGGAAATGAGGTGCTCTTCTTCCATCTTGAGCTGAGCTTCACTGGAACACTGCTGCAAGCCTGAGGCAGAGATGTAGGCCAGGGAACAGGGTGGTTTGTTTAAGTGTTGACAGACCTGTTGAGCTTTTCCAGAACCTTCAGTTTTAGATTCTGATTTCTAGCAAACGTAGTTCTTTCGGTTCATATTTTAAAATCTTACCTGGCTGGTGACAGCATTGTCGTAGGTGACTCACAGAACCTTTGCTAGCCCACATGTCGACCTGTTTTTTTTCCCTCACACGACAAGTTTAAACAGTGTTCCTCACACAGGCGTATTTACTTACATATGCACATACGAGGATCTTCGGCCTGTTATTTTGAAAGTATGGCAGACAGAGCCACATGCAGCTCATAATGACCTTCCGGTCTGACGGGCAGGAAGTTAAAATGCTTTTTTGGCTCTCAATACCATTGAATTTCTGAGCCCAGAGACACGCGGAAATAGTTTTGCGATTTGTTTGTCATTCTCCTCAGAACAGTTAAAGCTCAGATTCTCTAAGAAGTTTGCAATCCAATTCCCTGACATTCTGATATTTCAGAGTTTGTGATATTAGGAGCCACACAAATGGTACTCCATGGCAAAATTATAAACAAGAAACTGGCCTCAAGGGGTGTCTGTAATTTCCAAGTTTGTCATGCTTTTAAATTTTGTTTTTCCATTTTAATTCAAAGAGCACAGATTTCAATTGCACTCGTGTTTAAAGTACAATGCTAGCTTCTAATCCTATAGTCAGGAAGAATTAGCTCCACAAGATGGATGTCATTCTGACTGATGAACACAACTGTCTAAAGCAAGAAAGAAAAGTGCTCTTATTTTAAGAAACAAATCATAATGCAAGTGTGTGATTTTTTGATGGGCCATCTGTTTCAATTATGAACCTGAAGAAAAGTATTCTGTTTAAGGTGCAATGCAACTTCACAAGTGTTACATTTTACATGAAACATGTTAGGCTTTGTGCACTTCTGTGACAAGATTCAATGGTAATCTTCTTTTTGCAGATGTTCTGACATCTCATTTGCAGCCTTCACTTTGAATTATCATTCAAATTCAGACAAGTAGAGACATCTGTGGCTTTATCACTGTTTCTTAGTCCATAAGAGGTGGTCAACATTTCTGTGAAACAGTGCATGCTAAAAGGTAATTGATTCATGCAGTGTTTTGGAGACAAAGAAAGTGCAATAGCTGTAGGCTCCAGTGTAATGAAATATCTGAGATCCCAACATACTCTGGTCTGTTGGCACTCAACATATTGGCAAATGATATAGAATAGGAAGTACTTAGTTTACAGGGTGTGTTTCTATCAATTGCGTTAATCAGTAAAAAAAACCTCATTGGTCATTTTGAAGAAAAACTAACTTGATGTTAGGGAGTCTACAAAACAGAAGTCTCCTTTTTCATATTATTTAAGGATCTTAAATGCATAGAGTGACAGATTTTTATGCAATGAATGACGAACATAGGCAGTAATGAGCATAGACTTATAAATTGCCAGCAGCCACTTCTCATCAGGAGTAGCAGTTCTTTGTTTGTACAGTCATAACCATATGAATCAGCATTGACTCAATTATAAGAAGACCAATGATGGTATTTACTGATATACAGACAAGGTGATTGAAAAGATGTTTGGCAGGCTTGCCTTCATAGCTCAGTCCTTTGAGTGTAGGAGTTGGGAAGTCATGTTGAGGTTGTACATGATATTGGTGAGACCTCTTCTGGTGTACTGTGTCCAGTTCTGGTTGCCCAGTTATAGAAAGGATATTATTAAGCTGGAGATGGTTTAGAAGAGATGTGCCACATTGTTGGGTATGGAAGATTTGAGTTATAAAGAAAGGCTGGATAGGCTGGAGCATTTTTCACTGGAACATAGGACGTTGAAAGATGATCTTATAGAAGTTTATAAAATGATGAGGGGTATAGATAGAGTTAATGATAGTTGTCTTTTCCTGAGGAGGAGAGGTTTCAAGACTAGGCAGCACATTTTTAAGGTGAGAGAAGAAAGATTTAATAAAGACATGAGAAGCAATCTTTTTTTAACAGAGTGGGGTTCGCATGTAAAATGAATTTCCTGAGGAAGTAGTGGATGTGGGTACAATTAGACCATTTAAAAGACATTTAAATAAGTACGCGAACGGGAAACATAGGGACGGATAGGGGCCAGGAGCAGGCAGGTGGGACTAGTTTAGATTTGGAGGCATATGGCCAGCAGTATAAAAAGTCAGTGTCCATCCCATATGACTCTGATTTTGACTGACTCTATCTCAACTCAGCATTCATTTAAATAAATAGAAAGGTGTGAATATCCTAACTGCAGTTGTTGAATATTCTGAGTTTTTTCTTGAAAGTCACCTCAAAGGTATAAAGGTAAACTTTTCTCCTTCTTCTTAGGCTGTCCCTCAAAATTATCGATGACTTCCTCTCATTCCAGAATTGTGAATCTTGAGTTGGCTGCACAGTCCAAAGTGAAGGCATCTGGTATTTGGAGAGATAAGTGGTTCAGGTTTTCATTTGCTCCTTCTACTGTTTGAGGCCCACAATGCCCTGCTGGACATGCACAAGAGAGTTGACTCCCTTGTGGCAGTGTTGGATAGCCTTGGGTGAGAGACTCCTATGAGCTAGTGAAGATATTGCACTTTACAGCAAGGTATTAACGATGCCCTGGAAGCATTTTCTCTGCCCTCTGATAATGCTTGACCAGCTGGAGCTCAGAGAAGTGGGAAGTTTGCTCTGAAAGTCTTATGTCGGGCATGCAGATGATGTGCCGTGCCCAATGCAGCTGATTAACAGGAAATAGAGCCTCATTACTGAGAGAGGGCACCAACATTGGACTGATACTGTCCTGCCAGTGAATCTGTAGGATATAAACAAAATTCCTTCTGTTTAATAACTTTACATTTTAGAATTAAGTCCATAGAAACTATGCAAAATAATTACAAAGGTGGGCCTACTTTTTCGAGTTTCAAATAGTTACTAGTGACTGAAATAGAGAGTGCAAGGATTGCCTCGGTCCATATGTTTAGACTTAAGCAATTTTAGCTCTTCCAATGTCCACAGTTAGAATAGGAAGGAGTAATAATATAGGGCAAAACCTGCATTGGCCCCATTATAATCAAGATCCAGGAGTAACACGTCAGTCACTTCCATATCCAGTACAAATCATTTCGGGAAGTTTTGTGCAGTCTCTTTAAGGAGCAATGCTTATGTGAGTCAGAATTGAAGATGCTGGCCTAATCTTGCAAAATTAAATCACTGAATCTAAATAGAGTGAGGCATCTGGGTTTGAAATGTGCACTGGAGCTCAGCCTGTCTAAGATAAAGCTCCCACTAATTTTGCAAAGCTACTTGACTTAAGCCCACAACCTTCTGGCTCAATGATATGTCTCGGCCCGAAACGTCAGCCTTCCTTCTCCTCTGATTTTGCTTGGCCTGCTGTGTTCATCCAGCTGCACACCTTGCTATCTCAGATTCTCCAGCATCTTCAGTTCCTACTATCTCTGAAAAGAAATATGTTCACTGGTTGGGGATTCCAGAAATAGTTGGCAGAGTCTGAGAATTAGGGCCAGACCATTCAGGAGAGATGCTAGGAAGCACTTCCATACACAAAGTGTGGGATAGGTTTGGAACTCTCTTCCACAAATGGCAGGGGATGCTGAACCAGTTGTTAATGTTAAATCTGAGATGGATAGATTTATTTTATTTTAGGATCAGCCATGATCCTATTACTTGGCAGAACTGGTTCAAAGGGCTGAATGGCCTATTCTTGTTCCTATGTTCCATGTGTCAAACATTTGAGTGCTGTTAGAGCTATACTCATTCAGGCAAGTGGGGAGAATTCTACCACACTCCTGACTTGTGCCTTGTTGACAACGGACAAGCTGTGGGGAGTCAGGAGGTGAATTACTTGCTGCAGTATTCCTAGCCCCTGACCTACTCTTGGAGTCACAGTATTTATGTGGCTAGTTCAGTGCAGTTTCTGGTCAATTGCTGATGTTAAGTGGGTTAAGTGATGTTAATGCTATTGAATGTCAAGGGGCAAAATTTAAATTCTTCTTCTTGGAGATGTTCATTACTTGGCATTTCTGTGGTGTGAATGTTGCAATGTCACTTGGCAGCCTGAAACCTGGACATTGCCTGGATCTTGTGTTAGTTGAACACGGACTGCTTCAGCATCTGATGAGTCACAAATGGTACTGAGTAATGTGCAATCATCAGCAAATGCTCCCATTTCAGACGTTACGCTGCAAACAGGCTCAACCATCTTCCTATGTGCCAGGTATGACTCCAACCAGTGGGGAGCTTTACCCCAATTTCTACTGACTCATTTCGCTAGGTTCTTTATTTGGCACACACAGTCAAATGCTGTCTTAATGTTAAGGGCTGTCACTCTCATGTCACCTGAGGAGTTCAACTCTTTTGCCCGTGTGTGACCCAAGGCTGAAATGTGCAACCTTTGTTGAACCCAGACTGGGCAGTAGTGGGCAGTTATTGCCAACTAGGTGCAGCTCAATAGCACTGTCAATAACTTATTCTATCAATTTAGTGATGATTGAGAGAGAGCATTTTCCAATCAGCATGTTCAGAGATGTTAGTGCACACTTTTGGACCAGGTGGGACTTGATTCCAGGAATGATAGTGTGGTAATTGGCCGGGTTATATTAGTCTTACTTTTGTGTACAGGGTATAACGTGGCAATTTTCCGCATTGTTGGGTAGAAGCCAATATTGTAACTGCACTGGAATGGCTTGGCTAAGGGGAGTAGCAAATACTGGAGCACAAGTCTTTCGGTGTATTGCCAGCGTGCAACAGGGCCATAGCCTTTGTAGCTTCCAGTACCTCCAGCCAATTGTTGATGTCACTGGTTCAAATTGAATTGGGTGAGGATTGGCATCTGTTCTGCTGGGAACCTCCAGAGGAAACTGAGATAGGAACAAGAATAGGCCATTCAGCCCTTTGAACCAGTTCTGCCAAGTAATAGGATCATGGCTGATCCTAAAATAAAATAAATCTATCCATCTCAGATTTAACATTAACAACTGGTTCTTCTGGCTGAAGATTACAAGTGCTTCTACCTAAAATATTGCACTGATGTGCTAGACTCCATCAACATGAAGAATGAGGACATTTGTCCTTCCTGCAAAATCCTTACCATAGCCTTTCAGTATAAGGGGACCGTATGCCCTGCAATGTGGCTTTGTACTTCCGTAGCAGGCTTCAAGTATATCAGAGCAATGACATATGATGGGTTGGCAGTTACTGTATGCCATTGTCCAATTAATTTGAATGAGGGCTGTATGTTGCTAGTGCCTGTGCATTGTGCACTGAGATGTAATTTGGCTGGATACAACATGGAGATTGTCTGGAGCAAGCAATGAGATGAATTCACCAGGTACTCACTGACTTCCAGTCAAGATTTCTTAATTTCTAGTCTGTTTGACATGTTTGGAAAGATAGCTGAATATTAATGGAGTGAGTTGGGCTGTCAACCAAGGCATTTAGCAAACAATAAACCCCCTCCCGCTTAATTGGCAACTTGCTGCTGCCTAGTAAGAAAAGTGCCACACTATTTGTAAAAAGCCTAAAAAATAGCATGAGATGGCCCTGATGTTGGAATTCTGTCACACATTTCCCATGTCCCTCAGACCCGATAAGATTCACAGGCTGATTGAATGGGTGGATACATGATGGATTGAGCTGAATGCAAAGGAATACAAATTATTAGATATTTTTGGTAGTGATCAAGTGTGATGAAAGAATATTCAATTGTGGTTTTCAAAAGAGAATTGAACAATGATCTGAAGGGAAATAGTTTGCAGTGCCATGGGAAAAGAGCAGATGATTGGTACAAGCTGAGTAGCTCTTATGCAGGCCTGACACAGGCACAGTGTTACTGTGCAGTGGCCTGATGTTATTCCATGGCTTGAGGCATTAATGAGGTCTCCTGTATACGTGTGTGTGTGTGTGTGTGTGTGTGTGTGTGTGTGTGTGTGTGTGTGTGTGTGTGTGTGTGTGTGTGTGTGTGTGTGTGTGTGTGTGTGTGTGTGTGTGTGTGTGTGTGTGTATGATATACCAAATACATATATGGGGGATATATGTAAATATATATACTAAAGAGATGTGTGTGCATAGACATACATATTAACTTGGAGAATATTTGATCTCAGAGCAAAATTCTTGGGTGGTAGCAGGGATTTTTGAGTTCAATCACTTTTGAAACCCTGTAGATAATAAGTTGAATTTGTCTTTAACAGGTAATATTGCACGTACAACTATTGCATTTTAACTCATTTATACTTGGTCCTGCAGTTTTTTTGTCTTAATAATAAACATATATGTTTTGGAATAAGCCTTCTTGAAGTCTCCAAAACATCACTAATTGAGCCTAAGGTAAATAACTTACAGTGCTCACAGATAATGGGAACCGCAGATGCTGGAGAATCCGAGATAACAAAGCGTGGAGCTGGATGAACACAGCAGGCCAAGCAGCATCTTAGGATCACAAAAGCTTTTGTGTTTCTAAGATGCTGCTTGGCCTGCTGTGTTCATCCAGGCCTACATTTTGTTAACTTACAGCACTCTGTGGGTTTTAGTTGTTATTTACTAATTTGATTATATCATTCTTTTGTTATCCTGAAGACTCATCTTATCTGCACCCACCTTTATCTTCCCACTACCAGGAAACTTTGTTTTACGTAAAATGGTTCTGGCAATTGGAGGTGCTTACCAGCTGGAAATATTTCCAATTGCTTATCTTAAGTGGTCATGAATCCTTTATATGCTCCAGAAACACAAAAATATTTTATCTTCGCTCCAGCCCCTATCACCCCTCTGATTCCCGTCCCGTGCAAGGTCCCAGCTACAGACCCACTCTCATGCTGATAACTCGCAATATGGATCAATGTTGGACCAGCCCTGGAAGATTTGGCAGCACTGGCAGGAAAATCTTGGATCCAGCTCTCCCTCCTGGATGTATTTGTACTTTTAGAAAATGTGCTCCCCATCTTAATATACACCAGGTGCTGGAAATCTGAAATTAACAAAACTGGAAGTGTCGGGTAGGCTCGTCAAATCTGGTAAAATCCGTACAGTGAGAAACAGAGATAGTAACTTGATTCAAACATGGCTCTCCTTTGGGACTGCTCAACACACTAATCATAGCAAATGCACTTTCCCATTGATTTGATTGTTTTACTGTTGTCACATGTACCTAAGTACAGTGAAAAATTTTGTGCTGCCTGCAATCCAGGCAGATCCTAACATACAAAGATCATAGTGATTGAACAGAGGTGCAGAACCATTGTAAGAAATGTGAGAATAAGATGTGTTGTAGAGTTTTCAAAACTACGCCCTGTGCCAGTGTCATGTTAAAGTGGTTTGTTTTACTTCAGAAAATCTAACCACCTCAAAGATATAGTATTAGCTCATTGGAAAATTTCTAAGTTATTACAGTGGCATCAAAATGTCACTGATATTCCCAAGGGCCGTCTTGAGTTTCTGCCTGTCATATCTAGCTTTGACAGGAAGCCTGATGTTGAGGAAAGCACTTACAGAGTTGTAATGATCTGGTATCGGTACAAGGTATCTGTATTTAAGCTTTTTGGACATGCAGATATAATCAAATTTTGGAAGTAGCATTCTCCTGCCACTCTCTTCACCCAGTGCAGGTGGGCAAATATAAAGGTAACCAACTTAAGGAGAAATATTATTCTGTATCTCTTCAATGAATTAATTTGACAGTGTTACTTTCTCACAGTGAGTTAGAAATTTCTGGATCCAAACCCCACTCCCAGATGAATAATCCAGACTCACCCCACACATTGTGGAAGTTTGATGTTTTTGAATATTTCTGATAGGGTTCTTAGCCAGTATCTTAGCTTACCATTTGGCTGGATGAAAACTATTCAAAGAATATTTTTGTCAACAGTTCTTCCTTAACTTACTGTTTAATTGTTCATCCTTCATTTTTGGAGTCTTTAGGAGATCACTTCAAAAAATATTTTTGTTTACCTCACATCAAAACAACCATCGTACTTGAAAGTAATTTAGTATAATTGAAGCGTAGTTCACATGCTAAGGCAAAATGTAAATAATCATGTAGTTCAGGCTCAAGTTACAGACTGGAGAGTAATAATAGTGTGTCATTTCACAGTAATATATTGCTCGGTTCTTTCCAGTGGTAATGATAAAAATACAGTTATAGGTAATGTTTGGAATAGATTGCAATTGCATTCACTTCCACAGAAGTCTTGGTCAATTTTTGTTCAGCCATCAATCAGAGGTCTGTATTTATTGGAGATCAGGCTCAGTCTTCTCACAATATAGGCATAATTGCGATAATTGAGATGTAACATACATGCATAGGTAAGTAATATCTTGTCTAACTTGAATGAATATTTTTTACAGCATATGTACACATACATGTGAGTTATGCAAGGGACCAACCGTATGCAAATATTCTTAGCCTGAAATCTATAATCATCTGACTAGAGGATTTATTTGAATGAAACTTTAAACCAGGATACGACAGCCACTAATAAATAATGAAGCATAAGGTCAGGGTAATGTCTCCTGTCTTTGATTTATGTTCACATAATGAAGTAAATGGGGTTTTAAACTCTAACATTACTGAAGATCAGATTAGAAAGCCATTAGTGGCAATATGAGTGGTAAAGCATCAGGTCCTGATGGTCTATTTGGAGGAAGGTTCAAACAAGATGAAACTGTATTGATTGCAACCTTATCTTATTACGCAGTAAAATCTTTTTGATGCATTCTGGTTAGAACATGAGTAGGTTCAACAATTATTCCCATACCCACAGGGAAAGCTTTTGTAAAATAAATTTTGTAAGAAATCGGTTTGCCTTGCAAAATCTATGTGGGAAGGCCATTAGTTTGTGTTGAAGTATGTGTGAGACTGGGAGTGGAACAAATTTGACTCTTGATATTTTGGGAAATATGTAATCTCTTCATTGTACAAACTGGGGTCTAAGATATGGGTGTTTTATTGAATGGAAATTCACTGGGATTCACCTTGTTAACTTGTTTTGGATAAATGTAGCTAATGCTGTAAACGAGCAAAACAGGTAGATTATGATGTCAATCATTGTACAATATTAACCTGAAAGCAGTGCTGTCATTTTTAAATACCATACACCAGCCTACGCCCTGCTAAACCATGCATAGAAGGGCATAATATTGAACAGCATGAAGGATCACTTCCCTGTGCCTAATCAATATTACACTAAAGGATTGTGAACTATTTGCAAGTTAGTTGCTGGATTATTTCTTTGTCTGCTAGTAAAATTGTGCATGGTTTTGGAGCTTCCCATGCATGTCAAAAATTTGGACGCTCCATGCAGTTTGTTGGTGCTGAAGTGTATCTGATTTGGAGCCCTGTGGTAAAGCAACAAGCATGGGTGACTTGATAGGCCTCCCCTTGGAACCGTGAATAATTGGGAGAATGAAGCAAGGTCATATGGAAGAGGACAAGTTGCTGGAAGATGGAGGAAGAGAAGATCCAAGAAGAACTGGAGAAAAGGATAAAGTAGGGGAGGTTATAAGGTAGAAAACACACTTCTGTCTTTACGTGATGAAATAATTGATAAACAGTTGGTATGATCGGAAACATGGCACCATCACGGTGAAAAATCATGACTGGGTCTCCACGAATCTTTCATTATCTCCACTCGATTCATGAACCTCGAGTTATCTTGTTCTGAAAACACAAACATAAGAAAGGTTGTTTCCACAGAAAAATTGTGAAATCAATCATTACATACTGTTTCAGTAGTGATTAGGTTCCTGTTTGACTACAAGGTTCTTGATTGGGGTTGTTATCCCTGGGCAATCAAGAAAGACATTGGCTGACCAATATAACCAGGGGATTAGAATTTCCTCAGTTGAGGATTGATTCTGAGCTGGCTGGCGATAGCCAGTGTACTGTGAACTAGTAAATAAAGGGTATGACTTCAGTTCCAGGCTTTTATGAGAAGCAGTTGGTGCAGTTACCACTGATGGTAGTAAAAGACTTGGGCCCAAGCCTATTGGGGTGGAATTAAATGAGAAAGATTCACCCAGATTGGCTCAATATTTTGTAAATGGAAAATGGCTGCCTCAGTGAAGTCCTAATGAAATAGCCAGAAGTTTTTTCAAGAAGGGAATGAAACTATCAAAAGAGACAAAGCCACTGTTCATGTTGACCAGGATATAATTATGAGGTTTTGCAGGGCCTGCTCACTGTCATTTGCTTTCTGGGAAAAAGTAGAGGCAGAAATCAGGAGGCTGAAGAGTGAAAGGATCATCAAACCAGTGCAGTTGGCAGAATGGGCAAAACTAGTCGTACTGATTGTGAAACCTGATGGCTCAGTTTGCTTTTGTAGGGATTTTAAGCAAACAGAAATCCCTTCTCACAGCTGGCTAAATACTCAAAACCTTGCATAGTGGACTTGTATGTCAAGTTGGTGGATTGGGGGGGCGGGGGCTATCTTTTACAAGTCTGGGCATGAGCCGTACCTACCTGCAATTGTGACCGAATGAAGAGTCCCAGGAGAATGCAACAATTAATATCCATAAGGGTTTATACCAATATACCAGACTGTCACTTGGAGTATCATCAGCTTGTGCTCTTTTCCAGTAGACCATGGAGAACTTTTTACAAGGGCCACCCCAGGTTGCCATTTATCTGGATAATGTACTAATAACAGGGAAAAACAATAATGAACTTGTGGAGAACTTGGGCATGGCTCTTTAATGTTTCTCCCAGGTGAATATACACCTTAGATGAAAAAAAATGTGTGTTCCAGGAGCCCCAGATAAACTAATAGGGTTACAGAGTTGACAAAACTGGTTTACACACATTGAAAGAGAAAGTGAGGGGGATCAGAGGAGCCCTAGCTCCCATGCCGGTCCTGGAGCTTAGGTCTCTCCTTGGATTAGTGAATTATTACAGAGACCTGGCCTCCATCGTGGCACCTGCACACCTGCTATTGAAGAAGGGTCTGCCTTAGAAATGGTCGAGAGGCCAAGAAACAGCCTTTAGAGAACATAATAAAAAGCAGTTATCGTCATCAAAGGTGTTGACCCATTACGATCCGAAGTGCGAAGTAGCGCTGACAGGCAATACCTCCCCATATGGTATAGAGGTGGTAATGGTTCACCAGTAGCTCAACGGAGAGGAATGCCCGATGGCATGTTTCCTGGACTCTGGCTGAAGCCAAGCACAAGTCTGCCCAGATAAAGAAGGAAGGTTTAGTGATTGTCTTTGGTGTGTGGAAGTTTCACCAATACCTTTATGGATGGGAATTTGTCATAGTAACAGATCACAAACCCCTGCTAGGGGGGAGTACAAGATGGTGCTGTGGTAGAATTTTGTGGTAGAATTCTGTGTTGGGCCTTTATTCTCAGTGCATACAAGTACACTTTAGAGCACCATCCAGTAGGCCAAGTGGCTAATGTGGATGCCTTGAGTAGCAGATACGCCACCAGTTGTGCCTCCACTGGAAGAGCCAGTTTTAGTTTTAAACTCTCTGGAGAGCCTACCAGTCACTGTGGACAATATCAGACTGTGGGTACAAAAAGATCCTGTCCTTGCAAAACTGAAACAGCTGGTGGTAATGGGGGAAACAGAAGGACCATCACGACGAGGATTGAAACCTTTCTGGACCTGGTGAGACCAGATCACTGTAGAGGATGGCATATTACTGCGGGGAGCAAAGGTGATTGTCTTGAGCAAAGGTTGGCACCAGATACTGGTCACCAGGGTCATCCAGGGGTTTCCAAGATGAAGATGCTGGCAAGAAGCTATGTCTGATTGCCAAGGCTAGATATTGACATGGCTACATTGGTCGGGCTGTGCCAAGAGTGCCACCAAGAACAAAAATTGCCACCAGCAACTCCCTCACATTTGTGGGAATGGCCGGGAAAACCCTGGACCCAATTGCATGTTGGCTATGCCGACACTTTCATGGGCTCAATGCTCCTGGTCATTGTGGATGCCCATTCAAAGTAGTTGGATGGGCATAAAGTTTGTTCAGCAAACTCAGGAATGATGATTGAAAAGCTGTGAGCATTGTTCACGACACATGGACTACTTGAAGTGTTGATCAAGGACAATGGGATGTCGTTTACGACCAGGGAATTTAAATATTTCCTAAAGCCAAATGGCATTCAGCACATACCAACAACTCCTTACCATCCATTGTACAATGGTCTAGAGGAAAGACTGATTCAAACACTGAAGACAAGCTTAAAGAAATAATCTACTGTGTCAACTGATACCAACTTTCACGGTTCCTGTTCGATTATCGGACCATCCCACACGCAACATCCGGGAAAGCTCCAGCAAAGTCGCTGATGGGGAGAAGACTCCACAACGGGTTAAACCTGATGTTTCCAAACCTGAGGGGTTCGGGGGTTGGTGGGGTGGAGGGAGGGTGATATAAAACAGAGGCAGGAAAGCCCATGCCAGCCACATACCTCCTCCAAGTAAGGCAACTTAATTCAGGGGAAGAAGTTTGGAGTCAGAGACGTGGGAATGGCACTGCATGGGTAGGAGGCAAGGTCAATGAGAAGTCAAGTCCCATGACATACAAAGTTTGGGTAGGTGATACAGTCCTCTACAAGCACATGGATCACCTACAAGCTGTTACCATGCAAATGGGGCAGGAGCAAAACTTACCTGGCATCTCAGAATGGCCTGAAGGCCTAGCAGGAACCGTAAGAACTCCCTCTCCATCTAGTATTGAGAAAACCTCAGAATTTGAAATGGACACAGCCTCAGTACCATTGCAACTGGAAGAAAAGGAGGAGCCCCTCCCGAGATGTTCTGGACACAGGGGATGGCCCATGGTCCAGCACACATCGCCCGTGTCGAAATCTGAGTCAGAGGAACTCGACCTGGGGTGAAAACATTGCAAGGGAGGCTACCAGCAAAAGGCCAGGCCTACATCCCCAGACTTTGTGGTGGTGGGGAAGTATGCAGGATGTAGTGATTGGGACCAAGTGGACCTCACTGACCATGAGGTTTTTGCTTTGAGTCATTTACCTGGGCCAATCAGGAAAGCCCTGGCTGCCCAATATAACCAGGAAATTAGAATCCATTTAGATCGGGAGGCTGACACCGAGCTGCAGCCGGTGTACCCTGCACTAGTAAATAAAGGGGACTTCGTAACAGGAAACCAGCCTCTGTGCAGTTATTTCAGTTTCCAAAAGTGAACTAGTCTCTTGTGTTTTCCCTTAGTGCTGGTCTTATATTTGCCTTTTCTGTCTGTCGTCATGCTCCCATGAGATAGCTGTAACTTGGATGGTGGATGTTTTCTACCTTCAATCAAGGAGATTGCACATTGCCTTGGAAACTGAGCTCATGCATTTGGAAGTGGGTACAAAGCAGCACTACTGTAACTTGGGCCGCAACACTCAGAGATTTACAGGCAACAGCAAACTTATGTTGTTTATTCCCAGGATGTGAGTGTCACAGGTAAGGCTAACATTTGCCTTCCTTCCTTAATATCCCATGGGCATGCGGTGATGAGTTTTATTCATGAACCATGACAGCCCATTTGGAACAGGTACACCCACAGTTCTGTTTGGAAAGGAGTTTCAAGATTTTGATCCAGCGTTAGTGAAAGAGCTGTGGTGATCTGCTTCCAAGTCAGGATGGTGAGTGGCTTGGAGGGGAGTTTTCAGGTGGTTATCCCAAGTGTATGCTATCCACGTCCTTCCAGCTAGTAGAGGCGGCAGGTTTAAAGGTGTTGTTGAGGAAGCCTTGATGTGTTGCAGAAGTGAATCTTTTAAATGACATCCACTGATGACACTGGCAGAGCCATGTGGGATGGAATGCTTCAGGTTGAAGATGGAGCGATAATCAAATAGGCTGTTTTGTCCCATTCATTCATGGGGATGTGGACATTGCTGGATGGGTCTGCATTTATCGCCCAATCACACCCACTCTTCCAAATGGTAGTAGTTGCGAGTTTGAGCTTTTGAGTGTTACTGGATTTGTAAATACCTGGCAAGTGGGGAGTATGTCATCACAATCCTGACTCATGTCTGATGGGATAGTGGACAGGCTCTGAGGAGCAGGGCCTCATTTTGCCATTGAGGAATTCCCAGCATCTTACCTGTTCTTACTGTACAGTACTTAAATGGCTGGCCCAGTTCAATTTCAGATTAATGATAACACCAAAGAGGTTGATACGGTGATAATGTATTGAATGGCATCAGTGCTGGTTAAAGTCATCCTTGTTGATGATGGTCATTGTCTGGCACTTATGTATCATGAATGTTACTTGACTCAAAGTATTAGTCTGGTAAATCTTCTCTGAATTGCTTTCATTGCATTCACAACCTTTTAAGAGTGCAGTGACCAGTACTGTTACACAATATTCCAAATGCAGTTTCACCAATTCCCTGAGTAACTGAAGTATAACCTCCCTGATTTTACATTCAATGAAGCAAAGCACTCTATTAGCTTTCCTGATTACTTGCAGATCTGCATACTAACCTTCTGTGACTCAGTAACTTAGATGCCCAGATCTCTCTGTGTTTCAGATCTCTGCACCCTCTGATTATTTAAACAGCAAACTTGTTTTGTATTATTTCTGCCCAAATGGACAATTTCATACTTTCCCACATTGTACTCCATTTGCTAGATCTTGCTCATTCACTTCTCCCGTCTATATCCCCTTTGTAACCCATTATGTAAGCTTCACGGCTCACTTCCCCAGCTAATGTTGTGTCATCAGTAAATTTAGCTACTGCACCTTCAATTCCATCATCCAAATCTTTTTTTATAGAATGTAAAGAGTTGACACCCCAGCTGCAAGTCATCATATCCTGCTAGCCTGAATAAGGCTCACTTATTTCTGCTCATTGTTTCCTAATTGCCAGCAAACCCTCCATCCATCCAATATACCTGATATACCATGAGCTTTTATTTTCCAAAGTGTCTGGGACATTGTCTGTAAGGTATGGTTTGGCGTGAATGTCCATGGTAAGCTCCAGCACTCTGTGATGAAAAAGCAAAGTCAGGTTCCAGGAGACATTGCCACTCTCGTTGGGTTATACCCCAGCTACTTCTACAGCACCCCTGGCATTCTGCCTTCCTTTTGTGATCTACTCCTCGAAGTGTGAAAGCAAGAACCCTTTTTTTGAAGCAGACTTCTCATCTTACTTGCTACCTTCAAAGATTTTTGCATGCCAGATGGTTTCATTCCTTAATATCATATTATTTAAATTATATTGTGCCTCTTCACTCCTCCTGTCATCATGTTTCATTTAACTCCTGTCCTTTTTTTAATTCTAATGTACCCATTTCATCAGCTTGCCTATATCCTCCTGAAATTTGGTACTATCTTCTGCACCATTTATTCTATTTTGCAGTTCTGCACCACTTACAAATTTTCAAATTGAATCTCATATGCCTAACTCCAGGCCATTGATGTGAATAAAAAAAAAACAGTGGCATTAATCCCAATGACCAGGAGCCACCACCACGTTGAAAAATACAAGTTGTTCAGCACATCTCTTCAGGTGTTGTTGCTTAGGTTGCTTCATATCCACAATGGTGCTATGCCGTTGACACTATGTGTTTAAGTTTTGCTGATAAGCCTATATTTCAGTAGCTTGTAAAATATTTTTGAAAGCCCAAACACACAACACAACATTGATCAACCCTCCCCATTACTTCAGCGAAGAACTCAATTAAATTTGTCATATGTAGTGTAATTTTAACAAATCTGTATTGGCAGCCATTTATTAACGTATATTTTCCATGAGGAAATTAATTTTGTTCCAGATATTTTCATTAAAAATTGCCTTCATTGATGTTGGACTGACAGGTTAATATTTGCTGGGAAAATTTTTCATACCTTTTGTCAGAGCTGCCTAAATAGCAACATAACAGCTTCCCACGAGTATTTTTGAAAAAGTATTAGTGAGAATTTGGTGAGCTGAAAGATCACCGATTTCACCAACTGGTTGCAGGATCTTTTTAAAAATAACATTCTTTTATTATTTTTACACAAGACCATAATAACCAGGAGCAGGAGGAGGCCATCTGGCCCTTCGAGCCTGCTCCGCAATCCAATAAGATCATGGCTGATCTTCTTGTGGCCTCAGCTCCACTTACCCACCCTCTCACCATAGCCCTTAACTCCTTTATTGTTCAAAAAATTATCTATCTTAGCTTTAAAACATTCAATAAGGAACCCTCAAATACTTCACTGGGCAGGGAATTCCACAGATTCACAACCCTTTGGGTGAAGAAGCTTCTCCTCAATTCAGTCCCAAACCTGGTTTCCCTTATTTTAAGGATATGCCCTTGGGTTCTCACTTCACCTGCCAGTGGAAATGTCCTCCCTTCTCCTATCTTATCTATTCCCTTCATAATGTTATATGTTTCTATAAGAACACCCTCATTCTTCTAAATTCCAGTGAATAAAATTCCAGTCTGCTTAGCCTGTTATAATAAGCCAACCCTCTCAACTCCAGAATAAAACTGGTGAATCTAGAAGCTGCACCTCACTCTGCTGTGGTACTTTCTGTCTTCCCAAAAAAGAAAGTTATCAATATTATTTCTCTTAATGCTTAGTTGAACTTGACTTTCCTGATGGGCAAATCATACCTTCACACCATGAGGGAAAAGGAGATGTTCACGGCACTGTGGCCCAGTGGTTAGCTCTGATGCTTCACAGCGCCAGGGACCCAGGTCCGATTCCACCCTCGGGCGACTGTCTGTGTGGAGTTAGCACATTCTCCCAGCACCTGCTTGGGTTCCCTTTTGGTTCTCCAGTTTCCTACCACAATCCAAAGATGTGCAGGCTAGGTGGATTGGCCATACTAAATTGCCTCGTAGTGTTCAGTGACTTATAAATTAGAGGGGATTATAGGGGGATGAGTCTGGGTGGATGCTTGAGGGTCAGTATGGACATGTTGGGCAGAAGGGCCCGTTTCCACACTGTAGTGATTGTATAAAGATGCATAAAAGTCGGGAGAATTGGAGGGCATGATAAAGGATACCAGCTCAACAGGTGTAACTATTCCTGGCGTGTGCAGGTCACACAAAGCATTCAAATTCTTTGCCTCTTTAAAAGGAGCATGATGAAGATTAGTGAACTCATTCCATCGGTACAACTGCTCTATCTGTCATAATGAAAGTGATAAAGCGTGAAATATGTGACCAATGATAAGTTTTATTATTGATACAGCTCTGATTTGGGAGAGAAATTGAACTGTGCCACTTTCAGATTGTTGCCAGAACTTCCCATTTTTACTTTAGATTTCTAACATTGCCAGCCTTTCGCTTGGGCTTTTATGGTATTCTGGGGATTGCTCAGGGCAGGCCATTTGTGTTTGGTGGTGCTGTCAGCTTTCTCAAAGTGCGATGCAATGGGATAGCTGTTTGAATGTTGCTGTAGAGGGTGAACTATGTGTAGAATTAGTCTTTCTTTGTTAATCTGCAACATTTGAGATGTCAGGTCAAATGGAATTGAAACCCAATTGCAGAATGCTCCAGTGAAGTCCTGCTGCGCTACTTTTCTCTAAATAATGTAAATAAATGCTCATAGATTTGCACTAGTATGGTGCCAGCCCTTCTTTATCGAAAGCATCAAAAACTCAGGTATGAAATGAATGTAATGAAGCATGTGATGGTTCCTAACGTAGATCGGAAAGAGAGTGAGACTGAGGTGGCACACTGCTGTCTATGCCCTGTCTGAGGTGTACAAGGTATGGAGCTGCACGAGCACAGCAGGCCAAGCAGCGTCAGAGGAGTAGGAAGTCTGACGTTTCGGGCTTAGACCCTATGTCATTTTTGAAGTGTTTTTATTTCTGTTTGTACTCTCCATCAGGGGTGTGGGGAGAACAGAATTGGAAGTTACCGCCTGTGTCAGCTTCCTGCAAGCAGTAGCAGGGATAGTAGTGTCCAGCTTGATGATAAGCAAGATCAAGTAGGTAAGGACCCTGCCTTAGAGCTCTTGAAGGAAAGGTCTCTCCGAGGGATGCTTGGACTGTTTACTGTCCTGGTATTGAGTGCACTGCCACCCACACAGGCACAATGCTACCAACTGCAGCTGTTGCTGAGGGTCAGGAATGCTGTCAAGTAATTTGATGAAAGCTTCCAGAAAGTTCACTTGTCAGCTCATTACCTCAATGTCTTTACACACTCTTGGCATGAATAGTCTGCTTTTATAGTTGTTACCCCAGGTGGGTTCCGGAGGGGACTTGGGAAGACGTTACCAGCTTTTAGACCCTGGATAAGTACCAAACTTACATTCATTAATCACACTCATTAAACACATGTATAACCACTTCTGGTGAAAGATTCATCTTTCATAGATCATAGATCATAGAATCCTTACGGTGTGGAAACAGGCCTTTCAGCAAAACAAGCCCACCCAGACCCATCCCCCTATAGCCCACCTAAACTCCACACCCCTGAACACTACGGGCAATTTAGCACGGCCAATCCAGCTAGGCTGCACATCTTTGGACTGCTGGAGGAAACTGGAACACCTGGAGGAAACCCACACAGACACTGGGAGAATGTGCAAACTCTACACGAACAGTCATTCGAGGGTGGAATTGAACCAGGGTAGCACAGGGAGGGAAACAGATACTGATGGGGAGTTAGAGAAAGGCAGACTTACTCTGCTGAATGTGATTGAAGGGAACACTCAGATAGTTTCTATCTTCCAGTTAGTGGAGAATGGCAGAGAAAAACGCTCTGTATTTTGGGAGTTAGAGAGAGGGAGAGCAAATACCCCACTCTGGGAGTTTGATAGGTGCAGAAAGAAAGGCGGGGAGAGAGAAAGAAAGACAGTTTAAGTTTTTTTTTCTGCTGGGGCTGACAGTAGAGAGATCTAGATGCGGAACGGGGTGAGACAGCAAGATTGACTGAGCCTATACTTATAGCATCAGGGGGAGAGGGTGATGGCACATGTATATTTGGAAGTCAAGCAGGGAGTGAGGCCAGATCCTGTACACTGGGACATTGTTTAGATAGTATCAGAAAAAAAAGAGGGCTTGGGCTTTGTAAACTGGGAATAGAGTGAGAAAGAGAGAGAGATTAGAATCTGTACAGTTGGAATTGGAGTGAGGCTGAGAGACGGGGCCCTGTGTAGTGAGAGAAAAAAACAGAGGGAGAAATACTGAAAGTGAAAGAACTACTTGTCTTTAAATAGTAGAATTGAGGGAGGAATAAAGAGAAAACAACTTGATCTTGTATGCTGGGAGAAAAGGAAAGCGTGATTACGTATACCTGGAGGGAGACAAATGGATATTCAATGCTGGTGGAATGAGAGAAAGGAAGACAGATTAGACCTATGTGTAGTAACAAGGTGCAGAGTTGGATGAATACAGCAGGCCAAGCAGCATCAGAGGAGCAGGAAAGCTGACGTTTTGGGTCTAGACCCTTCTCCAGCAATGGGGGAGGGGAAGGTGGTTCTGAAATAAATAGGGAGAGAGGGGGAGGCTGGTAGAAGACGGATAGAGGAGAAGATAGGTGGAGAGGAGGCAGGCAGATCAAAGAGGTGGTGATGGAGCCAGTAGAGGTGAATGTAGGTGGGAAGGTAGGGAGGAGATGGGTCTGCCCAGGGAGGATGGACAGGTCAAGAGGGTGGGATGAGGTTAATAGGTAGGAGGTGGGAGTGGTGCTTGGGGTGCGAGGAGGGGATAGGTTGGAGGAAGGACAGGTTAGGGAGGTGGGTTCAAGCTAAGCTGGTTTTGGAATGTGATCAGAGAGGGGAGATTTTGAAACTTGTGAAGTCCACATTGACACCATTGGGCCGCAGGAATCCCAAGTGAAATATGAGGTGCTGACCTGCAACCTTCGGGTAGCATTGTTGTGGCACTGCAGGAGGCCCAGGATGGGCATGTCGTCTGAGGAGCTCAAACAGTTCATCCACTTCACCAACACTTTCCACCCCAAGCTTAAGTTCACCTAGACCATCTCCAATACCTCTCTCTCCTTCCTGGACCTCTCTGTCTCCATCTCTGGCAACTGCCTAGAAACCGATATCCATTTCAAATCCACCAACTCCCACAGCTACCTAGAATACTCCTGCTTCCACCCACCCTCCTGCAAAAATTCTATCCCCTATTCCCAATTCCTTCACCTCCGCCGCATGTGCTCCCAGGATGAGGCATCCTACTCTCGTATGTCCCAGATGTCCTCATTTTTCAAGGATCACAACATCCCCCCGCAGTGGTCGAGAATGCCCTCGACCAGGTCTCCTGCATTTCCTGCAACTCATCCCTCACACCCCATCCCCGCAATAATAACCAAAACAGAATCCCCCTTGTCCTCACATACCACTCCACCAACCTTCTGATCCAACACATCATCGTCTGGCACTTCCACCATCTGCAATCTGACCCCACCATCACAGACATTTTTCCCTCCCCACCCTTGTCTGCTTTCCGGACGGACCATCCTCTCTGGCTTCCTTGTCCGCTCCACACTACCCTCCAACCCCACCACACCCGGCACCTTCCCCTGCAACCGCAGGAAGTGCTGCCCCCACACCTCCTCCCTCACCCCCATCCCAAGCCCCAAGAAAACTTTCCACATCAAGCAGAGGATCACTTGCACATCTGCCAATGTGGTATACTGCATCCTCTGTTCCTGTTGTGGCCTCCTCTACATCAGGGAAACCAAGCGGAGGCTTGGGGACTGCTTTGCAGAACACCCACACACAGTTCGCACAAAACAACTGCACCTCCCAGTCACGAACCATTTCAACTCCCCCTGCCATTCCTCAGACAACATGTCCATCATGGACCTCTTGCAGTGCCACAACGATGCTACTCGAAGGTTGCAGGAACAGCAACTCATATCCTGCTTGGGAACCCTGCAGCACAATGGTATCAATGTGGGCTTCACAAGCTTCTAAATCTACCCTTCCCCTTCCACCTCCCTCACCTGTCCTTCCTCCCACCTATCGCCTCCTCGCACCCCAAACCCCATCTCCATCTCCTACCTACTAACTTCATCCCACCCCATTGGCCAGTCTGTCCTGCCTTGACTGACCTATCTCCTCCCTACCTCCTCACGTACAATCACCTTTACTGGCTCCATCCCCACTTCTTTGACCTGTCTGTCTCCTCTCCACCTATTGTCTCCTCTATCCATCTGCTGTCCGCATTCCCCTCTCTCCCTATTTATTTCAGAACTCTCTCTCCCTCCCTCATTTCTGAAGAAGGGTCTAGGCCTGAAACGTCAGCTTTCCTGCTCCTCTGATGCTGCTTGGCCTGCTGTGTTCATCCAGCTCTACACCCTGTTATCTCAGATTCCAGCATCAGCAGTTCCCATTATCTCTGTAGCTATTTGTTCTGCCTGTTTAATGCCTGTCAAACAGATGAACCAACTAATTTTTATTCATCAATTTGTCTCACATTTCTCTTTGAAGCAGTGGTTGTTGAAGATGTTGATGGGTTCATTTGAAAGTGAAAGAATGAGAAGTAGTCTGAAGAAGTCTGAGAAGCAGGAGAATTGTGCTCCCTCTAACTATTTTATCACAACACAGGGAGGAGACTGAACCGAGAATGTGGACCTTTTATTTTTTCTAATTACTTGCTAGGTGCATTCACAACATTTTCTGTTTATTTTTTCCAGATATTTCTCTCTTTTACATTTTCTAATATTTTTAATTCACCTCTAATCAGTAATTTCTTTCAATGTACTTTACTCATGGCCTTTCTGTTATCTTGGTAATGGCTGATACTCTTTTAACATCATCTCATTGCCTCGATACGATGATTTTTATGTACAATGACCCAGTTTTGGCTTCTGTCCAGCTTTTCAAGGTTATTCTGTTGACCTATCTGTAATAGGAGTTGACTCAGACTGCTGTTTTCTTTTGCTGTTCTCTTCCTCTCCCATTTATTTTGCACTGTCCTCTGTGTGTTATTGAGAGGTTTGTGTCATATTTAATTTCCAACTCTGAATCAGAGTCCACGCCCAAACTGCTAACCTGCCTTTGCTATCTTCACAGAGTGGGGTGCCTGCAGTGGGGTGGCGTAGTGGCTCAGTGATTAGCACTGCTCCATCACAGCACTAGGGACCCGGATACAATTCCACTCTCCGGTGACTGTACGTGTGGAGTTTGCACATCATCCTCTGTGCCTGTGTGGGTTTCCTCCAGGTGCCCTGGTTTCCTACCACTGTCCAAAGATGTGTGGGTTACGTGGATTGGCCGTGGAAAATTACTCATAGTATCCAGGAACGTGCGGTAGGGAGGTGATGGTCTAGTCGCATTATCATTGGCCTGTTAATCCAGAGACCAAGATAGTGTTCTGGGGCCTGGGTTCGAATCTCACCATGGCTAATTTGAATTCAATAAAATATCTGGGATTAAGAATCTAATTATGACTGTCAAGCAATTATTGATTGTCAGGAAAAAAAACATCTAGTTTGATGGGTTGAATGGCCTGCTTCCACACTGTAGAGTTTCTATGATTCTATTTAATAGCACTGGTCCTTATAACAGGAAGCCCTAGCCTTATGCTTTTAGGAATCAGGGATTGGATTCCACTGTCATAGCTCTTTAGGGAAGGAAACTGCCATCCTTACTTGGTCTGGCCTACATGTAACTCCAGACCCACAGTAATGTAGTTGCCCTCAACTGCCTGTTGGGCAATTAGGGATGTGCAATGAATGCTGCCATGAATGAATAAAGGGGGAAAAAGGCTAGGTGGATTAGCCGTAGGGAATGCAGAGTTACAGGGGACACGATGGGACTGGGTGGGATGGTCTTCAGAAGGCAAGAGTGGATTTGATGGGCTGAAAGGCCTGCTTCCACACTGTAGAGTTTCTATGATTCTATTTAATGGCACTTGTCCTAATAATCAGAAGCCCTAGCCTTGTGCTTTTAGGGATCAGGGATTGGATTCCACTGTCATAGCTGTTGAAATTTAAGCTCACTTAGCAAAATCTGGAATTAGAAGCTGGCCTCACGAAACATGGGCTGAACCTTTCCATATTTTGGAAAAGTGCCATTTTTGTCAAATTAGCCCATCGACCTTTCTTTGCTGTTGTCCCAAACTGGTACACCATCTTCCACACCCCCCATGGCTTCCCTCTTGCCTGATGCTGGACTGATTCTAACACTCACCATAGGGGGAAGTACTCATCATTACTGGGATATCCCAAGATATGTTGGCATTCGTGGTGCTGACACCAGCATTTGGGACCCCAGGCATGCACTCAGTCAAGTGTTGGCAGCCTGGGGTTGACTTTTACCAACTGCAAGGTGGCACAGCAGGTATGAACCAATGTTTCCCATGGCACAAAGGTGGCACAGGGACATTCCTTGCATCTACAACTGTTCCTGCACATACACCCATCATTGTTTAAGCACCAGGTCACACTGCTTAGTGCGCACCATCTAGGAGACTCCTTTAAGTCATCGCTACTTCCTCCCCAGTTCACTCTGTTGTTTAACATTTTCTCATTGTTCATTGTAGGACCACCACAGATAAGGAAGTCCTCAGTGGTGCCAAACGATTCAGTTTTATTTACAAATAAACAAAAGCTAATGAAAATTAAAGCAAAAATATGCTCGATATGTCACTCGGAACAAAAATTGACTCCTTGCATGTCAAGTGCCCACAGGTTTATAGATGGTGGGGAGGTGATGGCTTAGATAGATTATGGCTGGACTATTAATCCAGAGACCTAGGAATATTCTAGCGACTTATGTTTGAATTCCATCATGGCAGAAGTTGGAATTTAAATTCACTTTTAAAAAATGGAATTAAAAGTCGAATGATGACCAGAAATTCATCTTTGATTGTCAGGAGAAACCCATCTGGTCCGCTGATGTCTTTTAGGGAAAGAAACTGCCATCCTTACCTGATCTGACCTACATGTAACTCCAGACCCAAAGCAAAGAGGCAATAATACCCTCACCCTGTGAATGAATTACAAAATAATATAATCACTGCACACATCTCTTATCTACTGGTACCGGGTGTCAATTAATTCTTGTCTGGCTTGCAGTGTCTGACATGGATATGAGCTCACGTGCACAAGGTGATGTTTCTCCTGCTCAATGTCATCACCCTCTTCCTCCCTCCAGAAGTGTACTCCCATTCTCACAATTCATCAGCATCTGTCAAATACTTGGCCTGCTCCACCATGTTGCATTCAGGATCGACGCGGCACACTCCAGGATTCAGAAAGGCACCACTAGATTGTTTCAAGCAGCGGAACCTTTTCTCGAGGAGACCCATTGTCTACTACACCATGGTCCAGGTTGAATAATGGGCCACATTGTGTTTATGCTCTTTCTCAGTCAGGGGCTTGCATGGCAGTGTCATCAGACATGGTCACAGTGGATGTCCCTCATCTCCCAATAATCACTGTAGGGAGGCATCTAGACCCTCAAATATAGTAGGAACATGAGGGTACTCAAGGATAGAGGCATCATGGGAACTCCAAGGGTATGGGATGCAAATTTCTTGTGAGTGGAACCAAAGACCAGAGATTGTTGATGGATAAAGTTCTTTTCTATTGATGACCTTAGCTGTGATATTGCCCCTCTCAATGTGGCACATAGGCAGTTTATTGCACCGTTTCCCTCAGAGATGCCAGCTATGTTACTGAATCCTACTGCTCAGGCTGCAGCACTGAACTCATCATTGGGGAAACAAAATGATATGGTGTGATCTGGCACAAATGGCTTCAGGCCTGATACTTTCATGTGAAGGTGATTGCGGAATTCCCGCACGGGTCTCCACTGGATTGTTGGAAGGAGCCAATTGGCTAAAACCTCAACACACAGCTGTCACATTGATGGCCGCTGGAATAAAATGGCCACACATCCCTTCAGATCATAGGCCCTGCTCTAACAGGGACAGTGTCTCAGGACATCCTAAACCCGCACTGTCCCTTTGTTACCCAGCAAATGACACTGAGGATCAAAGACTCTGGCACTCCTGTGCAGCCTTAGGGGTCCTTGAGTTGTGAGCTCTTCATGTGGAGGCTGTTTAGTGTCTGCTGGGAGATTGCTGGTCATCCTGGGCTTGCTAATGCATCTGTTTCTCTTCTATTTCTCTGCACTGTTGTTACATCACAGTAGCAATTGCCTCAGCTGTGGGTCTATCAGTCGCACTTGTTGTCAATCCGTGTGGGGAGCAGAAGAAACACAAGCAGTTCTTATTAAAGTATGCAATCAGCATTCACAACACATACAAATGATATCATAACACGTTCCTTCTTACAGTGGGATATGGCATATCAGACAAGAAGGGTTATGGAATGGCGGACCTTGGCAATTTGACTCCATTCTGATGAATGCACCACAGGACATGTGGCAATGAGACAGTAGAAGATTGTTGAGTGGTGCAGGAGTACTGAACCATTCTCCTCCCAGCCCCATTGTCTTTGCGATATGGCCATTTGTTTGAAGCACACACAATGTGCTAGACCTTTTTTGCACATGTTGGAGATTGATATTGCATGGCACTGCACTGTAATGGGCCCAACTCATAAAATAATAACCGGCCCATCAAGTCTGCACTGATCCTCTGAAGAACGTCCTACCCAGGCCAAGTGTTCCAGCCTATTTCCATAATTCCACATTTACCATAGCTAATAAAGCTAATTCCATTCATTTCAATAACCCACCAGGTTAGGCATATATGCGCACTACAGGACAACTTACTAGGGCCAATCCACCCTAACCTACACATCTTTGGGCTCCTTGACAGATATCTGCTGACAAGCAGGACAAACTGCCTGGCTCTGTTCGACACCAAACGGCAAGGGAATGCACATGTTCTCAGTCATTTGCAAAAAAATGTTAAGTTTAGAAAAAACAACCCTTCTTTGTGAAAATACTTATCCCAGGACAAATCAATTTATTATCCTTAAAGAGACAATTTTAAATAGGCTTTCATCACTTAACAAAAGAGTCAGTTTGTTAGTTATCAAATGCAAAAAGAAACAATAAAAGGTAAGGTAAAGTTGACACAGTCTTACAGACATGTGGCTGCTCTCTCTCTTATTAGAGATAGAAGATTGGTGATGGTTTAACCGGAGGGTCACCATACCTCGGGTAATGGGAGAAGTTGAGCAGGAGAATTGTTTGTGGCAACTTTAGCTGTTGGGGGATTGAGGCTATGCTGCTGGTGTCAACTTGCATTGCATTTCAGCGGTTCAGCCAACTGAGCTAACCAGCCCCAATATCAAGAAGAAATAACACAAAATGCATACACACATTAATAATGAGAAATAAGTCCAACAAATAACATGCTGAAAGATAAAATTGTTCACCTCTGGATCATTCATGAACAGTAAGTAATTGAACATTGATGGCTTAGTGTCCGCTTCAAGATTCTTTTGTTCTGTTTCTTTTCTATGGTGGTTTACTCATATCACTCAGAGCAAGAGGCATTTGTTACCTACTATTCATGACTGACTAGTAGATTGCTTTTCAACAGCATTCTTTTTAATCATTCATAGGATGACGGTGCTACTGGCCAGGCAGCATTTATTATCCATCCCAAATTGCCCAGAGGGTAGTTAGGAGTCAACCACATTGCTGCGGGTCTGGAGTCACATGTAGGCCAGACCAGGTAATGTCAGCAGTTTCCTTCCCTAAAGGGCATTAGTGAACCAGATGGGTTTTTCCCAACAATCGACAATGGAGTCGAGGTCATCATAAGACTCGTCATTCCAGATATTTATTGAATTCAAATCCTACCATCTGACATGGTGGGATTCAAACCTGGGTGCCCAGAACAGTATCTGGGTCTCTGGATATACACTGCAGTGATAATACCATTAGACCATTGCCTACCCTGTAGCAATCGAACATATACTAGTCCACATGAGTGCTTCAGCTGACTGGTACATTTTCTTCCATTAGCAAAGTGTCAAAGACTGAACTGGCTTTTAATCTAGTATATTCTAGAAAGGGAAGGCACAACATGTCTTTTGCCCAGACTATTGTCCTTTCTCCCATGGTATTCACAATCTAAGATAACCCCCAAATGTGTGCAATGCTTTATCGCCCATTTAAATCCATCTTTTTGATACCTCATTAGGTGTGACATTCCCGTGCTTCTCTCCCCAGACAGTAACTGAATTTTAAAATATCTGCAGTCATTTGTTTGGGTGTAACAGGTGTCGTGTGAAAAAAAAACTCATGTTGGAATTAAAAGTTTGATATGTCCATAGGTGATCAGAAGTAATGACAACTCTAAAAATATAAGGTGTCGAGCTGGATGAACACAGCAGGCCAGGCAGCATCAGAGGAGTGGGAAAGCTGACATTTCTTCATAAAGGTCCAGGCCCGAAACGTCAGCCTTCCTGCTCCTCTGATGCTGCCTGGCCTGCTGTGTTCATCCAGCTCTACACCTTGTTATCTCAGACTCCAGCATCAGCCGTTCCTACTATCTCCAAAAATATAAAATAGGCAGGTGGAAACACCAACTTAGGCTTTTTGAGATCTTTATTTACCCAAACCCAACATTTTGCAGTATTATAAAAATATGCTGGTACCATTTCATTTTCCCAGGCTAATCAAGACATTGTGAAAATGCAAACCATTGGACATTAAATCCTTGAATACCAACAGGGCTTCATTTTGCTGTTGCTCTGACTGTATTGATGCATCCACTCTAATGGTGCAGTGGAAGCTGAACAAAGTCAGTTGAAAGATGATAAAGTTGATTGTGACAATCAATTTAAAGATGTGGGTCAAGACATCCATAGCAGGCCGTACTATTTTCCCAGCAGTAGCTGAACAATATAACCCTAGAAATTACTTTAAGTGATGTTATTGTGCGGATACTAAGGACATTTGTGTCTGTTTTCTTTTCTCTGCTATCTTCGGAGAGACAAATGATGTCTGTGCGAAAGCATCACTGCAGGTGCTTTCTGGGTTGCAGTTGATACATGTTGCACAATTTATTCTTCTCTCATCGGTGTGAAGGACCACATGGGCATATCACAGGGAGGGAAACATAAGCAATTAAAAATTTGACAGTTCTGTTTATGAGGGAGCAATGCTCCCTGCCCAGTTTATGCTGACCTCTTCTGCATTTTTTCTGGCATTTATAAGCTGCCACAGCTCAACATTTTGGAAGGTGAATGTACTGACTGAGAAGGAGAGACAGGAATAGAAAACTGAAGAGGAAATCTGGTCATTCTGTGCAGACGACCTAAAATGCACTTGAGCAGTTGCAGGTTCTGGTCATTAATCTGGGCAGCATGGTTTTTAGCCTCTATAAAGGATAAACGCATGATTCTGTGAAAAGCTGATGTAGCCCCCTAATCTACACTTTGGTTGATTACTCCTGCCACCTGCTGACTGGCACCCAATGACTCATAAGGTGCCGCTCTTGATCCCCAATTGAATCTCCTAAAAATGATGACTTTCTAGGTTTCTATTTCTACATGCCTATGGCTTGGGAGAATTTGACCAGAGTTGATATGATGGGTCATCACCACACTGTTGCCTGCAGATGATATTCTTTGGACATCTCCACACACAACCACAGGAACAGGCATGAGCCATAATTGAGTGCTAGCGTTTTCCATTCTCAATAAAAAGGTTGCTAGTTCAAGTTCCACTCTAGGGAACAGAACACATAATCTATTTTTGCAGCACAGATATATTTCGATGATGGCTTTTAGATGAAACATTAAACCAAGGTCCCGCCTGCCATCTAAGGTCAATGTAAATTATCCCAATGCACTGTTTACTAAAGAGCTCAGGCATTCTATAATGTCATGGACAGTAACTATTCTTCAACCATTATCACAAATATAGTTTATTTAATGATCTATTTCATTGCTAGTCATGCGGCCAGGTTATGTGAAGACTGACTGTCACATTTCTGTATGTTACAAAGATGACTACACTGCAAAAGCACTTAATTGAGTGAAGTCTCTTGTGACGTCCTGAGGATTATGAAAGGTGCTGTGTCCTTTTAATAATAAGGGACACCTGCAATAACTAGGCACATACGAGCAAGTCTGACATTGTTTCTTGTAGGCCACTCTATCTTGTGGTCTTGTAATTACAGCGATGTTCAGGCCTCTAAAAATCAAGAAGAAAATGTTGAAAGGTCCATATGCCAATATGAATGCCAGAGGCTTTCCCTCACTCTTTCTCTCAGTACTTTACTTGGAGGACTTGTTTGACATCTCATTTGAGGTAATAACATTTAGGTCTTACCCCTGAGTGAGCTCTTATCCTAAAGATTGTTGGCACCTTTCTCCTTACGTTTGAATGTATGAGAAAGTATGACCTTATGACAAGTCCTCCATCAGGAAACTAAGTGATGCAAATTCCTGATGTGTAAATCAAAGCAGTTATTGGGCAGTTACAGCTTACTGGCTGCTTATCGTCTCCACCATGCGAGTGCTTCTTCATCCTGTGTGCTTCATAATCACTAACACCCTCAAAATTTTCACCCACACTAGCCAGCTAACCTCCAGCCTCACCAGTTCATTATGGCTGCTGTCAGACCAACTCACTTCCTACTTCAAAACTTTAATACGGGGCCCAGGAACATCTAGGATTGGTACCTAACTGCCAGTTGTCATGCATGCAGGCACGCACTGCATTTCAAGCACCCACACAGGATATATGTCTCCTGGCTTTCGTTCTGAGTGCTCACTCAACTTACCTCATATTTGATGGTTGTCAGCCTCTGTTCACTGCACACTGCTCTCATAGTACCCGCAAGCTCACTTCCCCCTGAATTCCAGTGTGCCTGGCTCTGTGCAGCTATTTAATGTACAGGGAGACAGCCTGTGACAGCTTGTGGTGGAGAATGCTGACAATCAATCTATCACGCAGATAGGACATGGACAGTTTATTGTGCAGCACTGTGCCATATCAATGTCAAAGCTACCAGCAGCTTTTGTAGTGAACACACTGCACACACTTCAAGCAGATGGGCATTTGTGAATATCAATCAGGAACAGACCTTAGACATTAGGGGTGAAGAGATCCTGGCATATTCCTACAGCCATTCAAGGAGATCATCCCCTTCAGTCCCAGGGATTAGCCCCACACTCTCTTAGGTGCTAAGACAGCCTGGGAAAGTGTGACCTTGCAGTTTAGGATTGAGTAACTGGCAGTCCCACAGCTCAAGTGGTAGCAAACCAGGGATTATAGGGAGGTCAGCAAAGTTGCTATTGGGATATCAGTCTGGGATTGGTCCCATTTCTCCTGCACTGAGACAAAAGGGGAGGATTAAGTGTAATCGAAGTGGATGAAACAGAGCTGGTGGTGATGCATGAACAGGAGGAGTGGTGAGGCATTGAGGCTTATTACAAAGCATTGCACAGAGCTTTCCTTTCCTGCAGCATTGTCAAACACCCTGATGTATGCTGTGGAGTGAAGATCATGGTGCCTGGCCTGCCATGACTTAGAGTGACATTTCTCACACAATCTTCCTACATTCAATTCATTAGTAATACAGCTAGACTTTGAGCACATTTCTTGGGGAGTCACATAGCCCTTGAGGCCAAACTGCATGCCTCTACTGATTTCTTCCAGCTTCCATGCTTCTGGTACCATGTTATAAGCCCAGCTGAGCTACTCTTCAGACGCTGGAAGTCAGTGAGATTTGTCCTCACACTGTGGTGCTGAAACCTTAACTTTCCAATACATGGCCCAGAGGTAAAGAAAGCTCATTCTCCACATTGTGGACAGTGGCCCTGGTTGTTTCGAAGGATGGAATAGTGTCGGGAAGTCCTTCTTCAACTATAGGTCAATGTACAATATCCAACCAACCTGACAGACATTTCAACCTGGGTCAATGCTGTCTCCTGAGTGAAGTGGGACACACAGTAGTGCAGGATGAAAGTCAATGATTTTCTACCTGCTGCAACAGTTAAGTGCCATCATTTTTTGTCTGATACCTCAACCTCACAGAGGTACACCCACTCTAACTCTGCTACTGCAAATATTTCTCATCAAGTCTCATGGACTACGTCAGTTCTACTCAATGGCTTTTACCCATTTTATCTCCCCAAATTATTACCCCTTTCTGCTGACTGTACAAAATGCAACACATCAAATTTATCTGAATTAAACTCCATCTGCCATTCCGCACCCTACTGGCCCAGTTGATCCAGATCCTGCAGTACTCTTAGATAGCTTTCTCCACTATCCACTCTACCACCAATTTCGGTGTCATTCACAATCTTACTAACAATGCCTCTGACATTCTCATCCAAATCATTTATATAAATGACAAACAACAATGGGCCCAGTACCAATCCTTGTAGCACAAAGCTGGTTGCAGGCCTCCAATCTGAATAACAACCTTCTATCATTGTCCTCTGACTCTTACCATCAAACCAATTTTATATCCAATTGGCTAGTTGTCCTGGGATCCCGTGTGATATAATCTTAACAAGCAGTCTACCATTTAGAACCTCATTGAAGACTTTTCTAAAGTCTATGTAGACAACATCTGCTGCACTGCCCTTATCTATCAGCTTGTTCATCTCTTCAAAAAACTCAATCCAATTTTTGAGACATGATTTCCCCCAAGACAAAGCCAATTTGGCTATCCCTAATTAGTCCTTGTTTTCCCAAATGCATGGAGATTCTGTCTCACAGAATTCCCTCCAATAACTTACTCACCACTGATGTAAGGTTCATTGGTCTGTTTTTCATTGACTTTTCCTTGCAGCCTTTCTTAAATAGTGGCATTAATTCAGGCACCCTCCAGTCTTCCATTAAATCACCCACAGCTCTCAATGACGCAAATATCTCCACTAAGGGTCCCACAATTTCTCCCGAGCTTCCCATATATCCACTGTTGTTTAGGACCTGAGGCTTAACTTTTCATGCAGAAGGTAGTACATGTGTGGAATGAGCTGCCAGAAGGAGTGGTGGATGCCAGTACATTTATTACATTTAAAAGGCTTCTGGATGGCTACATGAATAGGAAAGTTTTAGAGGGATGTGGGCCAAATGTTGGCAAATGGGACTAGGCTGGATTGGGATGTCCAGCAGAGCGCAGACGAGTTAGACCAAAGAGTCTGTTTCTGTGCTGTATCACTCTATGTCCTGGGATACATTTGATCAGGTGTCAGGACTTTGTCTACCTTTATTCATTTTAAGACTTCCACCCTGTCCTTTTCACTACACGTTGCCCCAAGTTGGCCCTGAGCTCTCGTTATCACACTTTTGAAAGCCTCTTACTTGTTAGACATTCCTTTACCTGTGAATACCTCCACCATTCAACTTTTCAAAGTTCTTGTCTGATACCATTTAAAGTTTTTGAGAAGATTTGTAGCTCGGGTTGTGGGTGAGTTGCAGACTTGCTCGCTGAGCTGGTGTGTTTGGTTGTAGACATTTTATCACCCTGCTAGGTAACATTGTCATTGCTCCTCCAGTGCAGTGTTGGTGCTCTGTCCCATTTGTTATTTATATGCCACAGTTTGCTGGGGTGGTTGGTATTACGTCCTGTTTTGGTTCTCAGTGGCACTAACCACCCCAGCAAACTGATCTCTGAAGAAAGATCCCGACCCGAAACATTAGCTTTCCTGCTCCTCCGATGCTGCCTGGCCTGCTGTGTTCCTCCAGCTCCACACTGTGTTATCTCTGACTCCAGCATTGGCAGCTCTTGTTAGCTGAGTTTTGCTCCTTCTCGAGTAGAGCCATTTATATTTTCATTGAGAAATTTATCCTGAATATACTCAACACATTCTTCCCCATCCAAGCCATAAACACTATGGCTGTCCCAGTCTATGTTTGAAAAGTTAAAATCCCCTACTATTACAACCCTGTTACTCTTAGAGCTATTGCGATCCCCCTGTATATTTGTTCTTCGATTTCCTGCTGAATAATAGGTGGCCTATGTTACAAACTTCCAGCTTGCACTGAGCCTTGCTGGATCACTGCAGTAAACCTGAGACCAAGATGTTGGCTGCAATTTTTTACCTTTTCGAAACTATTCCACATTTGCATTCTTCTGCCAAAGTGAATAAATTTGCATGTGCCCACATGCCCACTCCATCTATCATTTCATTGCCCACTCATTTAGCCCTTGACATCATCTTTGGTACCTCTCACAACTTATTATCCAACCTAGCTTTAATTTATTGGCAAATTGTACATATTACTCTTGATACCTTCACCTGTCATGAACATATGTTACAAGTCTAGGAATGAGAACACTTATGCATTTTTCCTTTAATAGATTATGTTTTGCTATGACTATAAACTATTGGGAGGCGAAGATTGCTGTGAGCATTCCTCCTCTCTGATATCCATTATGCAGGAATTCTTTTTGTCCCTTCCTGATGTTGCTGGCTGCTTCACCTCCTAAACCAACAGAAGAACTACCAGAGAATTCCAAGTTTAGGAGAATCACCCTTCAAAGCCCAAAACATTGCGCAGTTGTTATAAACTTCTTAAAGTTCTTCTGTTTGGAGGTGGAGGGGGTGAATGTGTGCTCTACATTAATTAAGAGAAAATCCTGTGGCCTAAGGTCTTTTTAAGATTGCTGTTTATTCAACATTTTAATAAACACTTATCATCAGCAATCTAACAAGTAGTCCTCTGAGCATCTCCCTTCCTAATCCCTCCATTATGTGATATCTGACAATACTACTGATCTTGCTTGCTATTTAGAGCCATAGAGGCAGACAGCATGGAAACAGACCTTTCGGCCTAATTCATCCATGCTGACCATGTTTTCTATACTGAACTAGTCCCACTCACCTGCATTTGGCCCATATCTCTCCAACCTTTCCTACTGTTAAGTTTTTCAATTGTATCAGCATCTACCATGTTCCCTGGTAACTCGTTTTGGAATGCACTACCCTCTTGTGTAAAATTCAATAGGTCTGGCAGCAGCTGTGGAGTGAGAAATAGGGTTAATATTTCAAACTCAATCATCCCTCTTTGGAGCCACCCTTTCCACCTGACTTGTTTACAATGCCCACATGCTTGTATTATCCACCACATACTGACACAAACGCCATGCTCCTTTCTGTGAAGTATGTAGTGGCTTAAACTGGGATTATAAGACCGTAAAATGTAGGAGTAGAAGCAAGCCATTCAATTCATTGAGCCAGCTCCACCATTCAATGAGAACATGGCTGATCTGATAATATTCAATTACACTTTCCTGCTTGTTTCCTTTACTGATTACAAATCTGACTGCTTTAGCCTTGAATATACTTAATGGCCCAACATCAACAGCCCTCTCTGGTAAAGAATTCACTGAGCATTGAGAAAATAATTTCTGACTTCAATATGGAACCCCATACTCTGAGATTAAGCCCTCTGTTCTTAGACTTTTCCTCGACAAGGAGAAACAACCTTTCTTCATTTACTCTGTCAAGCTCTCTTGTCAAGACCACCTCTCATTCTTTGATATTCTAATAAGTACACATCCAATCTATTCAGTTTCTCCTCATAAAACAGCCACTCCACACACTGAATCAGCTCTCTGTTAACCTTTGTGTGTCCAATTGTCTGTCTCTCTCTTCGGGCTCTGTCCTATCATTTACTCCCTACCCCATCCACCTCCCTATTTTCTGCATATAAACTGACGTTTCCCAGCTACCATCAGTTCTGAGGAAGGGTCACCGGACCCAAAACATTAACTCTGTCATTTCCTTCACTGATGCTGCCAGATCTGCTGAGCATTTCCAGCAACTTTGTTTTTTGTTCCTGAATTAACCTTCACTGGGTTAAAGCCAATGCCAGTCTTTCCTTAGATGAGAGGTTCAAAATATTTCATAACATTCGATCCATGGTCTGATCAATTAATGGTCTGAGCCTCCCTACTTTATATTCCATTCCCTTTGAAATAAAAGCCAACATTCAATTTGTTTTCCCTATTACCTGCAGTTCATCAGTGCTGAGGTATTCCCCTCTCTTTCTCCTTGAGATGTGTGGTTGGGCAGGGAGGAGTTCTTGGTTAAGAGGGATTCGGAAAATGACATCTAGTATGATGGAAGGGAGGGTGGGGTGGATTTACTTAGTAACCTAATTGTGCAAATGCATTTACCAAGCAATGATCGTAATTTGATCAAGTTCAAGGCAACATTTGAAAGCAAAAAAAAACACAAATCAGCTCAAAGATTTTTAGATTTGGGTAAAACTGTCTTCAATGGGATGAGGTAAAGACTATCCATATTAAATATAAATTATCCATATTAAACTGGGAAAACCTGCTAAATAGCAAAGACAAACTGAAGGCTAGTGGAGGATGTATAAAGAAACATTGAACATGTTACAGCAACAATTTATATCCCTGAGAGGGAAAATCTCCACTTCACAGAAATAAAACATCTATGAGCAACTAAAAATATAAGCAACAACATAATTTAAAGACAAAGACATTAAAAAAGCCAAAAAAAGCACAACCTAACCTTTTTCCTTTATTTTCTCCGTTTCTTGTACCTAACATTTGTACCTAGGTATCCTATACCTAAGATGGTGCTGTGTGTTGGCAACGTTGCGCACTTTTCAATGTATTCCTGTTCTTTTGTGACAAAATGTGGAATTGCAGGTGTTGGAGTGGGATGGACAAAGTCAAACATCACACTACACCAGGTTATGGCCCAACACGTTTATTTGAAATCACAAGTTTTTGGATCATCGTTCCCCTTCATCAGGTGATGTGAGAGAGAAAAGCAAACAGAGCACAGAATTTGTGGGCAGAGAGAAATCAAAAGACCATACTAAAGACATGAGTGAATTGATGAATAATAATTCTCTGCAGGTGATCCAAAGTGTCAGACAGTGTGAGTAAAGTGTCAACAGCTGAATAAACAAGTCTAAATCTGATTAAATGAGGCAGAGAGATCTTTTCAAAAAAAAGAATAAATTGGTGCTAGAGACAAACCAAATGACTGGAATAGCTATGAAAGTTGCATGCAAAGGGTCTAACCAAAGTCTTAAGTAATCCAAAACTGCACAAGACAAATGAGATAGGTCATAACAATTTATCCAGGCGATGGTGATGAAACAGGACAGTGAGTGAGACTTTACAGATGTAGAACCGTGTGGTGAGGTCACATGTAGTATGGCATCAACCCAAGATCACAGTTGAAGCTGTCTCTATGGGTACAGAACTTGGTTATTACTTTTTGCTCAGCGATCCTGAATTGTTGTGTGTCTCCATAGTAACCTTGCTTCGCTCACCCGAAGATTGGAGCCTGAATGTCCTTGACCCTCTCTTCCATCATGCTAGATGTCATTTTCTGAATCCCTCTTAACCAAGAACTACTCCCTGCCCAAGCACACTGCTCAAGGAGAAAGAGAGGGGAATACCTCAGCACTGATGAACAGCAGGTAATAGGGAAGATAAATGGAACATTGGCTTTTATTTCTGAATGATCACTGAAGTGTTCCCTGACTGTAACAGAACATTCATGTCTGGTAATTGTTGGCTGGTGTCCATTTTTCTGTGGTCATAGTGTCTTCATGGTTTCACCAATGTACCATGCAACTCTTATATTTATCATGTTATTCCTGTCATTTGGTTTGTTTCCATTGCCACCTTAGTTTTAGTTCTTTGTAGTTATCTCTCTGCCACATTTAACCAAATTATAGCTCAACCCTTTGCTTGTTATTCAGTTGTTGACACTTTACTCACACTGGTTAACACTTTGGATCACCTGTAAAGCCTTATTATTCAACATTCCACTTACATTTGTATGGCCTTTTGATTTCTCTCTCCTTGATCTCTCTGCCCATAAGTTGTGTGTCTGTGCGCGTCTCACTCACTTCACTTGATGAAGAGGCTATTCTCTGAAAGATTGCAATTTCAAATAAACCTATTGGACTATAACCTGGTATAGCAAGGTGTGGGGCCAGATGAACACAGCAGGCCAAGCAGCATCAGAGGAGCAGGAAAGCTGACATTTCAGGTCTAGACTCTTCTTCAGAAATGGGTGAGGGCAAGGGGATTCTGAAATAAAAGGGAGAAAGGGGGAGGTGGAGAGAAGATGGCTATAGGAGAAGAGAAGTGGGGAGGAGACAGGCAGGTCAAAGAGGTGAGGATGGACTATGATCTGGTTTTGTGTGACCTCTGGCTACATGTGATAATAAACCTAATTCTAATTCTAACTTCAGATCCACCCAAATGGGAAAGCTACAAAGACCTGCAACAGGCTGCAGACAGCTGTTAAGATCTACTAAAGGAAAATGTGCAAGGGACATCAAAATCAATACAATGACATTTTTGAGTTAAAATAAAGAGAAAACAGAAAAAAAATTGTGAATGCTGTAAATCAGAAACAAAAACAGAATTTCCTAGAATTGCAGAACAGCTCTGAGGAAGGGTCACTTAATCTGAAACGTTAACTCTGTTTTCTCTCCACAGATGCTGCCAGTCCTGCAGAGCTTTTCCAGCAATTTCTGTTTTTATTATTGAAGAGAATTCAGGTCATCATAAGCAATTTTGGACCAATGACGACTGGAAATTATTGTCAATGTTTATGGGGTAATGGCAGGCAAGTTGAAAATTACTTTACCTCAGTACTTACAGTAGAAAAGGAATATAGCTTGACACAAGTTCTGAGAAAGTTAGTAGTGGTCAAGGTATAGAGACTTAATGAAATTAACGTGAGTAAAATGGCTGAATTGAGGAAATTCATGGAATAAAGAGTGACAAATCCCTGGTATCTGATGGTTTCCGCCATGGGTGTTAAAAGAAATAAGGGAGCACATCATAGATATCTTAATTAGAATCTTTCAAAGTTCCCTAGGATCAGGATTCGACCTGCTAGATTAAAAAATTGTGCATATTATTCTGCTTTTTAAGAAGGGTGAAGGAGGAAACCAGGGAATTACAAACCAGTTAGCCTATCATCTGTTGTAGGGAAATTGTTGGAGTCTATAATTCCTGGCCCTGTGAGGCAACAGTGCGAACCATTGTGCCACCTGCGCCTTTTTTTCTGAAATTGCTTGAAAATAAATGAAAAGAGCATTGTCCCCTGCTTCCTTAATTGAGGATTCCTTAGTGCCATGGTTGATGGGGACTTCAGCCCTGAATTATCTCCTGCACTTTGTTCCTCAACCCCTCTCTTCCCTCCTGCAATGGCGATAGGCCTCCCTTGTCCTTACTTACCATCCCACCAGCAGCCACATCCAGAAGATCATCAGCCTCCACTTCCACCACCTCCAACAAGACACCATCACCAGACACATATTGCCCTCTCCTCCCTTGTCTGCCTTTTGCCTGGTCCACTCCTCCTTCAATCCTAACACCTCCCCACAGCCCAGCGGCACCTTCACCTGCAATAATAGAAGGTCTAACACCTGCCCATTTATTTCGTCACTCCTCAGCATCCTCAGGCCCAAACACATCTTCAAGATGAGGCAGTAATTTACCTGGAGGTCCCACAATCTAGTCTATTAGAATCACTGCTCACACTATGGTCTCCTCTACATTGGGAAAACAATCCTGGTGACCACTTTGCCAAACATCTACTTTCTTCTCCTAAGAAGAGACCCTGAGCTTCCAGCTACCTACCACTTTAACACACCACCCTGTTCTCAGGAATACCATCTGTCTCAGGCTTGCTGCAGTGTTCCAGCAAAGCTCAGCACAAGCTGGAATGACAGCATCTTATTTTCCACTTGGGGACCCTACAGCCTTCTGGACTCCATATCAAGTTCAACACTTTTAGGGCTTGAGGTACCTTCTCACATGTCCTTACCCAAACCCACACACATACCAGGACTTGTTATCACAGGGTCTGCTTTACACACAACCCATTGTTAGCCGCTAAAAGTCCCTATTAGCAACTATTCATTCTCCTAGGTTGACTGTTATCCATTTGTATGTCTGCCTGCCCAGTTTTCTCTCTCTTTGGGCTCAATTTTCACATTTTATTTACTCCTTATCCCCTCCCCCACACTATCTTCTGCATAAAAAATACTTATTCCTAGTTGTTATCATTTAAGAAGAAGGGTCTGTTTCCACACTGTAGGAAATCTAATCTAATGGTGAGGTGTTCTGACTTTTTCTAAACTAAATAGCTTCACAAAATATGCAATCTGTTAAAAATTTTACCCAGCAAGCAAAAGTTATTTACATGACCTATATCAAGAAAAGAATAAGTTAACTTCAGTATTCCAAAAGAAATTATTGCCGGATATCTTTTTGGGAACCTTGGGATATTTATGTGGTTTCCTTTACACAGCTATAGGCAATTAATTATTTTGGAAATGTTTGTGCTGGATCATCTTGAGTACCCTATAATAACGCTTCTTCATTTGAGTAGAAATTAATGAGATCATGTATTGTGAATGTTACTGCTAGTGACAACTAAAAAACCTGAAATAAATATGTAATGCTTCTTATGGAGGGGTTGCTTAGCTTAGTTGGTAGACTGATGTGGAGTGATAGAAATGGCATGCATTCAACCCTCTAGAGTCTTGGTAGTTAATGGAGATATGACAACTTGTCTTGTGTTATGCTGCCGAAATGGGGGCCTTCAAGGAATATAGACAATTGTCTCTTTAATGGAAGGAGACGGCTATGGTCCTTTGTGAATGATTACCACTTGCCACCTTTAAAACATCAAACATTGGAATTTCATATGAATATACGAAACATGAGTAAACTTCTGTCAGACACATTCATCTCCAGATTTTTATCTTTGATATTTTACAATTGGTATGACACAAAAGGTCGCCACTGCACTTTATTGTCATGGGGTGTCACATTTATAGATAATTTTTAGTGAAATAAAGAAGCATTCAGTTAAGGGAGCTTTTTGGGATAACTTTGATCTCACGTACAGAAAAGCAGATTCTGTCTTATTGTTCAGGGCATTTCCCAACAAAAATTAGCAATTTGCTTTGATGCAGCATCCTTAATAGAGACAAATATGTGTCATACTTTTAGATTTAGAATTAGAATTATATTTTATTGTCACAAATAGACTAAGTATGGAAATAAATGAGTACAGTGAAAAATGTCGTTTTCTGGCACCACCTTGGTTACAAAAGCAGAATCTCAGAAAAAAAAAACACAGCAGAAATAAAAGAAAATCAAAAGGCAAGAAAAAATGTCCAGATCTCAAAATCTAAGTCTAATCTCCATAAAAGTTTCTGGAACCTCTGATGCAGGCACACAGGCCTAGCCATGGCCTAAAATCTTGGCCAGCCTGCAAGTCTCACACTGATCGCTGGGAGGAGCTGTGTTCTTGTTCGTGCTGTCAGCACTGCCACCAATTGCTTTGTCACCACTTCCATAGTTGCTGCCAGCCCCAAATGCCAGGAGGAAGTCCTTGCCACTGCCCCCAGTCACATGAGGAGCTGTGTCTGCCACCGCTTCAGATAGCCAGGGGGCTGCTGCCATTTTGTGCTTGGCTCTCTGTCATTGCCGTGCTGATGCAGTCAATTAACCCACCACAAAAGTCATTAAAGTAAAGACGGGTGAGAAAAGAAATATAAAAAGCGAACAGAAAAAGAGTTGAAGTTTGAAAAAAAAGAAAGAAAGCAGATGGGAGTGGACGAGCCACAGGCTCAACAGCCCGCATGCAGCCCTGCTAATCCAATGCCGTCTTGTTCGAAAGCTGCATTTTAACCTGTATTCACAGCAAAAAGACAATTTCCATTATACCTTGTGCTGTACCTTGCAAGCAGGGTGCCCACTGGAAAACAATATTTCTCATTCATAATTTAATCATCACAGTTATAAACGAATTGTTTTAAAAAGTAGTGATACTATATATTCATATATATATTATGTATATCGAGTGACTGTTTCAAATTAATATTAAAAAGCCCCATAAAGCGGGTTACTATAAACATATGACTGAACTTAGTAGTAATTTTTGAGGAGATTGTCAGAAGCCAAAATCAGCCAGACAATGAACACACTATGTCCCTCCTGACAGAAACAGATATCATTGGAGAAAATCAGCCTCTTGAGGGAGGGTCACTAAACTCATAACGTGAACACTGCTTTCTCTCCACATAACACTGCCAGACTAGCTAAGTTCTGCCAGTAATTTCTGTTTCTGGCTCAGATCTCCAGCATCTCCAGTTCGTTGTTATATTTTCATGTTTCCCAATGGGTCTGGAATGTTAATTATTGTGGTATCATTTGCCACAGAGACAGATGGATTTATGACAGAGAGCAAAAAATCCTACACAATAGAATTGCAGGTTATAACTATCCTGTAAGGAGGTGTCTTAATAATATTCCAATGAACCTCTGAGATGGGACATAAGCAGTTGGATGTTGGGGATACAAGCTTTTCTCTCAGTTGGAACTCTTGCGCCTCACCAGCCTGTCATTGAATCTCGGTTACATGCTTCCACATTTTAACTACACAATTCAGGATTAGCAGTCTCTTCAGTTAAGGGGTCAGGGCTGACTCTGACAACATCTGTTGACAATATCAATACCTCAGCTATGGGTTATGAAGGAAAATCCTCTGGCCTAAATAAAAAGTAGTCAACAGCATTTATTTGAACTCTCTGCAAGTAAACCTTTCTTTTGTCAAAATGAAGAATTTACATTTCAGCAATACTAGAGTTGTAGAGTCAGAGAATCATAGAATAATGCAGCATGGAAACAGGTCCTTCGGCCCAAACTGCTCCACGCTGGCCATGGTGCCCACTCAGCTAGCTCCAATTGCCTGGATTTGATCCATATCCCTCTAAACCCTTCCCATCCAGGCACCTATCCAAATGTTTTTAAATATTGTTGCTGTACCTGCCTGAACCACTTTCTCTGGCAGCCCATTCCATATAAGCACCACTCTTTCCTTGAAGAAGTTGCCCCTCAGTTCCTTCTTAAATCTTTCCCCTGTCACCTTAACCTATACCCTCTAGTTTTCAATCTGCCATCCCTGGGAAAAAGATTAAACACATTCATCCTATCTATGCCCTTCATGATTTTATGCACCTCAATAGGTTCACCCCTCATTCTCCTAAGTTCCAAGGAACAAAGTTCTATAACTCAGGCCTACTAGTCCTGGCAACAACATAAATCTACTTTGCAAACCTTCTGGTTTATCTATGTCTTTACTACAACAGGGTGCCCAAAACAGGACACAATACACAAGGCTTTTAAACAACTTGAGGTGTATGTCTGTCATGGCTACAAGGAAACGCTGATTATAGCTTCTTAGCCTTTGCTGAAAAGAAAATCAAATACAAAATTAGGCTGTTTCAGCTGGGAAACATAGTAGGAACTGCAGATGCTGGAGAATCTCAGATAACAAGGCGCAGAGCTGGATGAACACAGCAGGGCAAGTAGCATCAGAGGATCAGGAAAGCTGACGTTTCAGGCCCTTGTTTCAGTGTGGTCTGCTATTTCAGCATTATTACCTCGGATTGCTTACATTGTACTGAAAAATAATAAAGTGTTAATGCTTTGTCAAAAATGCAATGTTTCATTAGTTAATGTACATCGGGGAACATTGCATAGGTGAGAGAGAAATGAGCAAATGAGAATGAGTGCATAAATACATCTTAATTCCATATATTTTAATTTTTATCTGTACTCTGCAATGAAACACGTTTCAATAATGTTTCATTTTTTGTGGACTTCAAATTTGAAAGATTGTGGAAAAAAATAAGATTCTGTGAATGTGGATTTTTTAGCAGGCCAGTGAAAGGACAATAGTATATCTTTCTTGCAGCGGTCCTTGAAAGTCACTTGTCTTGAGATAACTGTTTGTTTACTGCAAACACCTTCCTGGGTTTATGACTGAAAAGTTCCTTCTTTCATTTTGGGGATTGTTTGTATTTTTCAAACGCAGGACTAAAAAAAATCCCAACCCAACTCTTCATTTTCTGAAAAACCTTTTGTTGTGGGAACAACGTATACTTGGAACCCTGGTTCTGTCTGAGCCCTCATTGTCCTTTTGACTGAAAGACTGTAACTGTGTTTCCTGAGCAAGCTGCATTGACTAAGATCCCAGGGATATATGTTTATTTTGGTTTCACTTGTCTGCACATGTCAGAATAATAGATCAACAGTCATCAAATTTCCTATTATTTACAAAACCTAAAAGTTCTTGACCAAAATTGTCTTGCTTAAAGTGAACTTCTTCAGAGAGAAATGTGTATGCGTGTGTGTGTGTCTGTGTCTGTGTGTGTGTCTGTGTGCATCTGTGTGTGTGTGTGTGCTCATGTGTGTGCGTGCGTGTGTGTGTGTGTGTGTGTGTGTGTGTGTGTGTGTGTGTGTGTGTGTGTGTGTGTGCGTGTCTGAGTGTACTGGGTTATTTAGAGGTGTAATCAGTTATATTTTCATATTACAAACCATGTTAACCAACATTGCAATTTTTTTGGAATGCATTTTATCTCATAATAACTAGTAATTGTGTGGTTATTCAAAGAAACATAAATCTTGGGATTTTTTTTATTCAAAGTCTTACAGAAAAAGCATTCATTTGGTGAAACAATTGCATTTGTAGCTCATGGTATAGAGGGACTAGAGAGAGAGAGAGACAATACGGTCCTCCCATTTCAACCATAATACTTTGGTTTGACAATGACCAATATGATGGATTAGCACCAGATATTTGAAATGATGCCTTTGCCTTCCTAACCACACCTTTCCCTATGATCCGATCAGTGTTTGTCAGGAATTCTGAGCAAATCCTAATGAATCCGCTGTTTTGTCTGACCAGGTTGCCACATTAGGGCGTCAACCCAATTTCTCTTGTGTGTAAATACTTGAGAGTTCTGTCTAATCTGGAATAGTCTTGGGAGAGCACATCAAGGGCTGTTTATACTGGTCATTTATTTTCGCTGCTGGCTGATCCTTTTGAGTTTGTTAGGAGCTGCAGTGTACTGAGACTCGATCATCCTATTAAAATCAGTTTTCCAACCAAAAATAATCTGCAAAATTGTCATGCCAAGAAGCTGATTGATCCATAGCCAGTAGATTTCAGCTCCAAGCAATAAAAATTCACTGGAAAATAACAAGAGGTGAAGATTAATTATATAGTTTAGGGAATCAATATCATAATCGGCATTTGTTTACTTGGAACAGAATAAGCAAAGTTGTGAAATTCAATCACTAAAGTGTCAATAAAAATCCCAGAATACCCATTTTGTAAAACTAAATCTTGGCCTATTCAGGCAGGAATGACAGTGATTCAGATATTATTGCCCATATGACATAAGAACCTTTGTTGTCATAGTAAATTGCCTTGACTGATTATAACCAACTCCATGTCAGATCTACTCATCTGAACTATTAGAACGCATTCCAAAAAATGTTCACTGTGATTCACCTGCAATGTGTTCAATAACTGTTGTTTTTGTTTTTGTTCTTCGATGAGCCCAAATGAATTTTCTAGAGATGTGGAGGTGCTGGTGTTGGAAGTCACATGACACCAGATTATAGCCCAACAAATTTATTTGGGATCGCAAGCTTTCAGAGCACTGACTTCACATGACAAATGAGCAGCGCTCTGAAAGCTCCTGATAAAAAATATACCTGTTGGGCGATAAGCTGGTGCCGAGTTTTCTCATGCTAACTTCCTACCCTCGCCTCATTACCTATAGCACCACATGTGTTCTGTTCTATTCTCCCGCTTGTCTAGAGGGGAAGCATTGGCCATTGCCAGGGTGTCTCAGGATTCCACTTGCTGGCATCATCTTTAAATCCAGCTGTAGACTGAACAAGCACTGGCAATATTCAGCCACCCTGCACAATTCCTAATAAGTAGCCTGGAGATGTCGTACAAAGGGAAATTGAGAATCCATTTTGCTGACAGAAGCTGGAGGTCCTCAGACCATAAGATCATAAGAAATAGTTACAGGAGTAGGCCATTCAGTCATTCGAGTGTGCTATACCATTCAAAAGGATCATGGTTGGTGCAAACATTCCTCATATCCACTTTCCTGCATTTTTCTCTCTGCCTTTGATTCCCTGAATGATTAAGTATCTATTTATCTACCTTGTTGTTGGGAGTGCATGCAGCCACTTGCCTCTTGAGTAAGCGCTGGTGACTAATGGAGGGCTGAAGGAGCATGGAGCAAACTGGAGTTGCCAGGCTACGTCTCTGGCTTTCACATCAGGAATTGTTGCTATCTAGTTTCTGAGTGGGAGAATGGGAAAATGCATTAGATTTCAGTAATGATTTCAGTATCTCCCCCCTCATATAATCATAGAATCCTCACTGAGTGGTATTAGACCATTCAGTCCATTGAGCACAGAATACCAGTCCAAAGAGCATCACAGCCAGAGCCACTCCCCTATCGCTGTAACCCTGCATTTCCCATGGCTAATCCACCTAACCTACACATCCCTGGACACTACCGGCAATTTAGCATGGCCAATGCACCTGACATGCACATCTTTCATTGCAGGAGGGAACCCACAGTTTCCTGACAAAACCAATGCAGTCCCAGGGAGAATGTGCAAACTCCACACAGATAGTTGCTTGGAGGCTGGAACTGAACATCGGTCCCTGGTGCATGGAGGCAGCCTGTCAAATGTGAATCTTGTATTGCAGTTCAAGACTTTGGTTAGAAAATGAGATCTTTTGCTCTCTGTGTTGGAAGTCTCTGTACTGTCAATCTCGTGCGATTATCTCAATTTTCTTGGCAGCTCCCTCACCATTCTGTGGTTGAGAGGATTATGCCCCCTTCCTTAATTATATAAGGTGGTAATAAAAGGATAAGGCCTCTTTAAAGTATGCGGAGAATCCTGTATGATAACATAACAACTAAATATCAGAGCATAGTTTACCTGCACATCTGCTAATGTGGTATATTGCACCCATTGCACCCGGTGTGGCTTCCTCTACATTGGGGCCACCAAGCGGAGGCTTGGTGACCGCTTTGCAGAACACCTCCGCTCGGTTCACAACAAACAACTGCACCTCCCAGTCGCGAAACATTTCAACTCCCCCTTCCATTCCTCAGACGACATGTCCATCATGGGCCTCCTGCAGTGCCACAATGATGTCACCTGAAGGTTGCAGGAACAGCAACTCATATTCCGCCTGGGAACCCTGCAGCCCAATGGTATCAATGTGGACTTCACCAGCTTCAAAATCTCCCCTTCCCCCACTGCAACCCAAAACCAGCCCAGTTCGTCCCCTCCCCCCACTGCAACCCAAAACCAGCCCAGTTCTTCCGCTCCTCCTACTGCATCACAAAACCAGTCCAACCTGTCTCTGCCTCCCTAACCTGTTCTTCCTCTCACCCATCCCTTCCTCCCACCTCAAGCCGCACCTCCATCTCCTACCTACCACCTCATCCCACCTCCTTGACCTGTCTATCTTCCCTGGACCGACCTATCCCCTCCCTACCTCCCCACCTACTCTCCTCTCCACCTATCTTCTTTTCTCTCCATGTTCGGTCCGCCTCCCCCTCCCTCCCTATTTATTCCAGTTCCCTCCCCCCATCCCCCTCTCTGATGAAGGGTCTAGGCCCGAAACGTCAGCTTTTGTGCTCCTGAGATGCTGCTGGGCCTGCTGTGTTCGTCCAGCCCCACACTTTGTTATCTTAAATATCAGAGCAGATTGCCACAACACCTTCTGGGGACAACAAATGAGAGGTGGATCCACATTTGAACTCACCGTATTCCGAAATAAACTACAGTGTCAGTGAAATAAAAAATATGCTCCTGGCACTGGGAATTGATCAATGGAATAAATAAATAAATGAAAATTAAAATGAAATACAGCTAATAAGAAAAATACCATAAAAATCATATATTATGAACAATAAAAAAATAGACACAGTCAAAATCAACTCTTTAACAGTTGAACTATAATTTTGCCTGGTTTTTGTGCCATTGACAAATAAATGCCTTGACTGATTTAATTTTGCAGCAAAACAATGCACAAAAGTTTGTTGCGAAAAATAATTTAATGTACACAAAGTTATGCTTGCATAAGAACCTAAAATTTGAGATGGAAATCTCAGTTTGAAGATTCAATCTACAAAGTAACTGAAGGACTGACTTTCAGATTGTACATTTTCTGCTCTGTTTCTACAGATTTCACCTAAATGTTTAATGCTTTATTACCGTAATTATTCTTTTGTGCCGCTATTAAACTTTAAAAAGTTTCATTTGAAGAGCTCTCGTAGGAACTCATCTTTTTTACAGCCTCATAAATAGCTATTTGATAAAATGATGGTGAAAAAAATCAATGGCTCCCTGCAATGCACATAAAATTGCCTGCCTTTTCTGATACCAGTTCCTACAATGAAAATTAACATAAAGGATTTCTAATGAAGTGCCTTGTTGCCCAGAACTCATGACTATAATTTTTAATTTAATTTATCATTTCACAACAGCTAGTGCACAGCAATGTGTAATGAATACTGCTGTCTTATAGCAACATGCTAATGCATCGTCGGAAAATACAGTCTTGGATGCACACTTGCAGTGAGGCCATTTTCTCACGTTTAAAAATAATTGTTCTGATAAACAGAAACTGGTTAGCATGTATATGAGTTTAAACAAAAAAGAATTGCAAAAGTCTGCTCCTGGACCGCGCCATATCCTTTTTTCTGTCATGAACCGAAAATGACCTCATATTGCAATGATTCTTGGAAACCAACACGAGATATCTAAAATAAAACAAAGATGTGCGGATGCTGGAGGTCCAAAACAGAAACAGAACTTGCTGAAGAAATGCAACATGTCTGGCAGCATCTCCAGGGAATAAACAGTGTTCACGTGTTGGATCTGGTGACTTTGAGGCAACATATTCCAAACATGGTACTGAATTAGTTGAAAAAGCATGCAATTATATTTATGTGCGAGAAGTTAGTATTACACCACAGGAAGTATTCTGTTTAATGTCAGTGTAAGTGCATCTTCTTGAGGTGAAAGACAGAGTCTCAATGGTTTATGTTGAGCCATCATAATTACATTGTCTCTGGCTCAAGCTGTGTTCTCAATGTCAAATATTTATAATTAGAGCTGACACTCAGTCTGTTCTTGGCAAAATAAAATGCAGTTTCATGTGAAAATGGATATATAATGATAAGCACAGCATGACCTTGTGATTTATATTAATTTCAAAAGAAAAGGCAAGTTTGACCTAACTGAAATACTTGCTGTTTCTGTTGGCATGGATTTTCTAGCTTGTGTTTGCTTTAATTCCTATTAATTCTGTTTGTAATTGAGCATGTAATGCCACCATTCACAAATTGATGTCACCAAGCTGATACTATTCACAATCTAGGATGTTTGTTAACAGGGTCTTATTGGGAAAGTTGATCTAATTCATCAGGTTTTGGCTGCATCATTAAATAAATGGGCCAGCAAGTGGAGGCAGGGAAAGAGATGTTTGTTTAGGAATTCATTGTAGCCAGAAGAACAGAACTGTGCACATTTCCCCGTAAATATTGCTGACAGTGTAATGAAATAAAGAAAGAGTTGCATTTATATAGTGTCATTCTTGATGTCAGGTTGCTCCAAAACGTCTCCACAGGAAATAGTGCATTTTTGAAATGTAGTTGTGTTGTACAGTGGGAAATACAACCGTCAATTTATGCACACTACAATGAGAAAATGACCAGAGAGGGCTATATTATGGTATTAACTGTTACTGAACTACTAATAGAGAATTAGGAGATGCTGGTGTTGAACTGGGGTGGACAAATTCAGAAATCACATGACTGGAGGTCATAGTTCAACAGGTCTATTTGAAAACGCAAGCTTTCAGAAGGCATCCCCTCCGTCAGGTGACAGGTTCACCTGACAAAGGACCAGTGCTCCAAAATCTTGTAATTTCAAATCAATCCATGGGACTATAACCTGCTAAAGTGTGACTCCTGATTTAGCAATTCTGAGTTTTATGCTAATGAATCAGAAACATAGGTTTATATCCCATCAGGGTTGTTTGGAAATTGAAACATAGTTCAATAAATCTGGAAGTGAAAAGTTTGTCTCTATAATAGGCACCAGGAAACAATTGGGTTTCCATTATAAGCCCTATTAGTTCACCAATGTCCTCTAGGAAACAAAATCAGCCGACTCAAACACAAAGCCTTCATCACTGAGGTCTGCAGATGTGCCAAAATTTGACTTGTCCTTCAAATCAGTAAAACAACAGATCATACTGGTAAGAAGCGAAGGTCGAACCCCCCCAAATGGCCAAAACATCCAGTGAAGCTTGCCTTATCTCATAACCTGTTAAAGGATGAGTGAAAAGCAGTATACCTTGCCTCTCACTTCTCAATCTGTTATAAAGGGGAGGTCAAATGACATTAAATCCTAACAGTCTCTCTATAATCAACAAATAACAATTTATTTATCTAACTCTAACAGTGACCAAATTAACAGATTTACTAATGAACTGAACAAGCCCCCCCTTTAACTACTAATTATTCCCGAATAAAACAAAATTGTAATAATATGCTGTTCTAATAAAGAGAAGTCCCATGCATATAAACCAAATTAATTTCAAAAAACTGTCAAAATTACTGCCAGGATAAACCTTCTGGAATGTTCTGTGCCATCTCCACTGCTCTTCAGTCAGAAATGTCTTACTCCATCAAATTCTTATGTTAGGACTATCAGCTAAGAGTGCTGCTAAGCCTTTAGTCAGTTGATGGTTTTCTAAGAGCCTAGAATTTTGTGAGAGTCAATGAATTTCACTTTAGGAGAGAGAGATGGCAGTTACTCTCATGACAATCTTCAAATAGCCTCTTCTTTTATACCCTTGATAACATCAATTTCTTACAATGGGATTGGTCCTAGGTTGTTAAAACCATCATATTTAAATTTTAATTAGTTTCTAATCTCTAAGTGCCTGATTTAAATTAATTGGCTAATAGTCAAACTGGTTGCCTTACAAAAAAGATACAATTACTGTCTGTGATGCTAACCATACAGCCTTTTGATACAAATGTTTCAATTTCAGGAGCTCTCTGCGCCTGCCACTACCCACAGGCATTTTCTTTTAAATCTTCAGGCCAAGTAAAAACACATAATCTTTTCAAAGGACTACACACTCTACTCCCTACCATTTTACAAATTCTAACATCCTGCCTTCCAATCTACAAGAACTCTACCCAACTCTACAATAATACTCACAGAATTGTACCATTTAGATGAAGTTAGCCAAGAGTGGATCATATTTATCACTAATGATTGAACTTTTTGATTCCTATACTGCTTAACTTAAAGATGTTGGTGAAAGACTCAACATGAGGGATAAAAAACCTAGATAATAAAATGTGAGGCTGGATGAACACAGCAGGCCCAGCAGCATCTCAGGAGCACAAAAGCCGACGTTTCGGGCCTAGACCCTTCATCAGAGAGGATAAAATACCTACTTGATTTCATTGTCACCAATTTACCTTTTGCATATGCATTTGTTTATCGAGTTGTTCAAACAAGTCATAGATACACAACACAAGTCGAGACTGAGTACTCTCCTCACACTGAGCACATCCTCCATTCTGTTGCGGAACACCACCAACATGCAAATGGAATCAATTCAAAGTAGGTCTAGTAGCACAATGCAAGCATCCATGGGGGCTTTTGTGATATGGTAATAGTGTCCACGCCTCTGAGAACTCCAGAGGTGTGCAAGAACATGTATGCATGAGGCACTGTGAGCAGGAGAATTATGTTCCACTGCAGTTTTCATCTCATCTACAATGCACAAGTCAGGAATACATTCCTATTGTCTGGAAGAGGACAGTTTCCACAACACTCAAAGAGCTTAACAACATCTAAGACAAAGCAGCGCTCCACAACTTGCCAAAACTTCATTAGCAGCACTTTCCTAAACAGTGACCTCATCTTATCTGGGAGTATAGAGAAGCAAACTCATGAAATTAATACAATCTGAAAGCTCCCTTTCAAACTATGCATCATCCTGATTTGGAAATACATGCACATTCCTAGACCATTGTTGGAATTCCCTCCTGAGCAGCACTAAGGGATTGCTTCAAATAGACAGCAAGCATTCAAAAAATAGTTTCACACTCACTTTCTCAAATTGTCAAGATAGGATGGGCAAAAACATATTGCCTTTGATACTCGTGCAACCTGAGTGTATTTTTAAAAAAAGGGATTGTAAGATTGAATTTTCCAGTATCATCTCTTTGAATTATGGCTTGCTGGCTATGTAACCACTTAATACGACTCTGTCATCCTCTCAACCAAACAACAATCAGGAAAATGGCACTAAAGGAAAATTGTAGGCTAAATACATAACTCTAATCGCGTTTCTGAGAGCAGACAAAATATTATTGAATTTGAACCGTGATGAATTTTAGACGCTCAGTAAAAAAAAACACAGACATAGTGTCACCATTTTTTGTTTCCGGAAATTGAATTTGATTAAATTTGAAAGGCTTTCTTCTGTGCAGCAGTGTAGCAAAATGACAAATGTTTTCTTTATAACTAGATTTATGATATTATTCCTCGGAGCACTGGATAATTCTTAAAAGGCAAGCAGCACAAGAGTGGCATCAGTGAATTGCAACACAGACTCAAATTCGTTCTTGAGTATCCTCTTAGAAACACGGAAAATAGGTTCAGGAGGGGACCATGATAATAAAATGTGAGGCTGGATGAACACAGCAGGCCAAGCAGCATCTCAGGAGCACAAAAGCCGACGTTTCGGGCCTTCCTGAGATGCTGCTTGGCCTGCTGTGTTCATCCAGCCTCACATTTTATTATCTTGGAATTCTCCAGCATCTGCAGTTCCCATTATCTCAGGAGGGGACCATGCAGCCCAATGAGCCTGTACAGCCATTCAATAAGATCTTGGCTACTTTTGCAATATCAGTATCCCACTCTTGTTTCCTTTCGTTACCCCTTGATCTCTTTAAGTGCCAAGACCATATCCAGCTCCCTCTTGAATTATCTAATGAACTGGCTTTCTGTGGTAGAGAATTCCCACAGGTTCACAACTCCCTGAGTGAAGAAATTCTTCCTTGTCCCAGTCCTGAATGGCTTACTCCTTATTGTTAGACTCTTCTTCATTGCTGCGATTCCTCCAACTGGGACTTTTGGATTCGCCCTTTAAATGCTAGAGTTGAGATTGCGCTATGTGGGTTTAATTCCTATCTACTGCTGCTGTTTGGACAACAAATTCTAATGTTGGCTAAGTTACAAATGTATTTCATGCACTTCTGGGTTTATCTTGTTTTCTAGCCCTTCCCAGAACTGACCCACCCCAACACCACAATGCTCCCCATACTTCCCCCACTGAAGTGTCTTTGTCTGGAAAATATGCACAAATCTGTTGCTACAGTTGTGCTTAGTAATTACCTTATAAAGTAGTTGTTTTCGCTTTTGGGTCCGAGAGGCCTGCAATTTCTTCTTATGAAAAGGTTTAGCATAAGCTGTCCACTGCATTGAAGTTAAATGAGACCATTTGTGACCTGGGCCCATCTTCTCAATGCAATGATAATTTTGCTGCTTTTCAAACCCATTCAACTCCCAAAACAGATTCCCAGTTAATGGAGCTCGGCACTGGTTCCTGAATTCAGCTGGAAGAAAGTTGCTGCCTGATATATACATTTTACATCTTTTATTTTCTTTTCAGCCTGGATTTTCTTTTCAACTGCTATTGTCCTACTTTGTGAAGAAATGCTCAAAGACTTTTTATGCTCTTTCCAGTGAAAGCTTTGCCTGAATTGGACACTTTACCCGAGCTGTCAGGAGCTTAGAATAGGTTGTTCAAGAGCAACAAACCCAGACTCAGGGTTCCCCTGTTCACCGTGAGTTCTACCTCTCCCAGAAGTTGATTAACAGGCCAGACTTTCAGACCAATGTCGATTAGGATAATGGAGGCCATAGTTTAAAGTTGGTCTGTCCTGTGTAGATGAGGGCAAAATCTTTGAAGGGCTGGTGTTTTCTTCGGGTTTTTAGGTTTCTGTTAGGGTACCAATCAGACTGGGGAAGGGGGTCAATCAGGGAATGGGCAAGTAGCCATGAGGGATATGATGGGGTGGAGTGATCAGAATCAGCAAACCTCAGACAGTAGATGCAGTGGGGACACATCAAAGACCTAGTGCAGGGGATGGAAAGTCAGAGGCCTCTGCAGAGGAGGTCCAGTGATGATAGGGAGGTTTGGGCTTCTCTGATGGTGAAGGTTACAAGCTGGCTGTATCCAATATGTAGGTGTAAAGGCACTTAGCTGTTGAATTTGGTGTCATGATGATAAGGGTATTCTTCAGATGGCATGGCACCTTCAGCATCTTATAGCATTGAGGCAATGACCATAGCAACGCAGGAAGCACTTTCTTGTGAATTTCATTCAGTAGAACTAAATTGTGTGAAATGATCTTTCTCTGGTTAATTCTGTTAAGATCAGGACAAGCCCAAATGTAAACTCAGTTTAACCCTTTGGCATCCTTATGCAGCTCGAGCTGCTTTATTAAAGTGAAGGTTACAAATAGATGGAAGGACTAAAATCACCCAACACACTCTCGTTCAATCTTGACAAATTTTCAGGCCAGCATGGATACTGTAGAATGGATAGCTATAATTGAGGCAGGTTTACAACACTGTATAGTGCTCAGGGTGGCTAGATTCTCTGCCTTTATTTTTATAGCTGCACCTGAGAGGACACTTGCTCACACAGCTGATGATGAGAAGTGGAATATACATTTTCAAAGCGATAATGTATTGGCAATGAAATGCCACCATACTATCTCTGTACCCTCAAAATATGTTCTTTTTGCTTTCTCTCCTTCCACATTGAGGGTAGAGTCCCCAGTGTTCACAGCTGGGCTGGAGGGGGCCTGATGTCCAGTGGACCCTGTTGGCCTTGAGGGTGGCCAAGGTCTTCCTGACATGTCCCACCCAGATGCAGGTTCGATCTGCTCAGCTTGGACTCCCGAAAGATTGCACGAGGTGGCCAAGAAGGAGTTGGGAGGCCTGGCTATATCTGGAGTGTGTGGAGAGGAGGCCTCAGCAGCTTGCATCTGCGGTTCCTCCTGCAGTGTCAGCTGGTACTGTCCTGCCTCCTCTTGAGGAAGGGGCATCTGGACTGAGGTCAACGCCCCTCATCCCATGTCTCTGTGCTGAGTACAAGTGGGTAGAGCAATGCAGTGCAGGTTTGTATGTATGGGGGAGCTGATCAGAGAGCCAGAGAGTCATACAGCGTGGGAACAGACCCTTCTGTCCAACCAGTCCATGCTGAACATAATCCCAAACTAAACTAGCCCCACATGCCTGACACTTGGCCCATGTCCCTCCAAGACATTTCTTATTCATGTGCTTATCCAAATGTCTTTTAAATGTTGTAGTTGTACTTACATCCACCACATCTTCAGGAAGTTCATTCCACACATCGATCATTCTCTGTGTAAAAAAAAATTGTCTCTCATGTCTTTTCAAAATTTTTCCTCTCTCACCATAAAAGATGCCCCCTAGTCTTGAAATCCCCCACCTTAGGGAAAATATATTCATCTTATCTATACCCAACATTGTTTTATAAAACCTCTATAAGGTCACATCTCAACCTCCTACACTCTAGTGACAAAAGTCCCAGCCTATCCAGGCTCTCTTCAAACCCTCCATTTTTGGCAACATCCTGAAAAATCTCCTCCAAACTCCCTCCAACTTCATAATATCTTTCTTTCAGGACAGCTATCAATGGAGGCAAGGAGACAGACAGGACAGAGGTAGCATGGTGTGTGGTCCCTTCTGGTGGCTCTGATGAAAGAGGGTGGCCTTCCACTGCACCGCCCCATTCAGCAGGGTCCCAGCTCACAGTCAGTAAACTTACCTCAGCCATCAACGCCGGGGGCATTTGATAGGAATTGTGGAGGGTGGTTCCGAACTGACAGCACTTGGCTTGATGAGCAACTGTGTACTAAAAATAGTGCTGGCACTGGGAATCCTGGTGAGAAGGAACATAATACAGGCAGGCCACTGTACTGGCATGGTGCTTGGTTAATAATGCAAGCCATGGCAAAGGACATGAGAAAACTCACTCAGACTCACAGACCAAAGCTCCCTATCAAAATTTGCCAAAATTGAGATTTATGCGATTTCCGGCTTGTTTTATCAGTGTTTGCACCAGAGTTCTTTCAGTTGTTCAACAATAATTCTCACTGATCCCTGCAGTACCCTACTAGCTATTGACTGCTACTCAGAAAACAATCAATTTACTCTTGACCCATGTTTCATGTTGCTCAACAAGTTCTCCACCAACGTCAGTGCACTGCCCCTAGTCCCATGAGTTTTTATTTTAGATTAGATTCCATTCTCTACAGTGTGGAAACAGGCCCTTCAGCTCAAAACGTCCACACCCCCCTTGAAGCAGCCCACACAGACCCATCCCCCTATAACCCACACACCCCTGAACACTACGGGCAATTTAGCATGGCCAATCCACCTAGCCTGCACATCTTTGGACTGTGGGAGGAAACCCATGCAGACAAGGGGAGAATGTACAAATTCCACAGAGACAGTTGCCCAAGGCTGGAACTCGTTTGTGGGTCCCTGGTGCTATGAGGCTACAGGGCTAACCACTGAGTCACCGTGCCACCCTTTTAAACAATGTCATTTTCCCTTCCATTTTATGAAGCTTTCCTATTCCTACTTTTATATGCTAATAACATCTGTAGGACCTTGTCAAAAGCTTTCTGAAAAGTTGAGTAAACTATATCTATTGGCTCCCCCTTATCAATTCTACTGGTTACATCTTTGAAAATTTACAATAAATTTTTCCAGCAAGATTTGTTTTTCATATACTCATGCTGAATCTGTCCTGATTCTGTTTCTGTTTTCTTAATGCTCTGAAATTAAATCTTTAACAATGAACTCTAACATTTTCCCCCTACTATGATGTCAGATAACTAGTCTATGCTGTTTTATCTCTTCACCCTGTTTTTTTTTAAATAGAGAGCTTACGTTAGCTCTCCTCTAATGTATAGAAACTGCCGCAGCATCTATTGAACCTTGAAAATTGACCTCAATGCATTTGTTGTTTCTAAGTTGAAAAAAGCAAAGGTTGGAGATCACAGTGGGTCAGGCAGCACTCATGGAGAGACAGAGCAAGCTAGCATTTTGAGTCTAGATTACTGCGCTTCATAGAATCATAGCATCCCTACAGTGTGGAAACAGGCCATTCAACCCAACAAGTCCACACTGAAGTTCTGTGCATCCCACCCAGACCCATCCCACTATAACCCACCTAATCAACACCTCCTTAAAGACTACGGGTAATTTAGCACGGCCGATCCACCTAACCTGCACATCTTTGGACTGTGGGAGGAAACCAGAGCACCTGGTGGAAAACCACACAGACACGGGGAGAATGTACAAACTCCACATGGACAGTCGCCCGAGACTAGAATCAAACCTGGGTCCCTGGTGCTGTGAGGCAGCAGTGCGAACCACTGAGACATCGTACGCCCCCAGTCTGTTCTGAACTTCGGTTCAAATGAAGAGCCATCTAGAATTGAAGTGTTAGTTTGCGCTCTCTCCATGGATGCTGCCTGACCCGCTATGATCTCCTGATTTTGACGTTTTTGGTGCAGAATCCAGCATTTGCATGAGTTTGCTCTGACATTATTTCTCAGGCCACTTCCTCAAGTATTCTGGATGTAGGTTATCAGGTCTTAGGGATTTAATCCCATCAAATTTTCCAGACACCATTTCCCTGTTAATACTGATTTGCTTCAGTTCCTCCCTCTCACTCGATCTTGTGCTCCCTAATGTTTTTGTGATGTTATTTGTGTCCTTCTCTTTGGAGACACATCCAAAGAACTGCATTTAACTGGCCCGCCACATCATATTCCCCATTATAATTTCACCTGTTTCTGCCTGTAAGGGACCTACATTTGTCTTCACTAATCTTTTTCTCTAAAAGCTCAGTTACTAAGCATGCAAGCCCTAACTTTATTCAGTCCTTTCTAATGCAGAACACAATTCATTGCACATGAACAGATGCCAAAAGCTGCTAATGGCTAACTGCTCCAGGATTAATTGCTAACCCTGGAATAGCAGCAAGCACTGATAGCCTAATGCTTTTATTATCGCAAAATCTGGAACGCTATTTTTTTCTGGAGTAAACCTATGCGCCACCTGCTTTTGTCACACAATTACCTCGGAGTATAATAACTATTCCTGTCATCAGTATTCTATTCTGGTTATCAGTTACCTCTGAGTTTTCTGGCTTCCTAGAGATGTTCCATCTGCTCCTGAGGATGTCTTTTTCTCAGGGTTTGGATTTTTGCATATATTATCTGAATTTCCAAATCTAAGTTGACATTTCATTGCTCAGTTATTGTCAAGTCCTGTTCTGGGATAAAAGCACTGGTGTTGGATACCAGACACAATTCACCTCTGCTTTTGTATTCAGAATGGAATAAATTACAGGTATACTTCCTTTATCGCAGGGATTTATGACTCAGCTGTAGGCAAGCGTGTCCGATGCTGGAGTACACAACTCACATTATAAGTTTGATTTGAAAAGGCTGAGTAACCTTCAATGACATCTTATAAGACACAAACCCCATGAGTAAATATGATGCACTGGGGCTGGAATTAGACGCATCGCTTTTCACAGCCTGCCCATCTGCTGGCATTCATGTGAAATACTTTTTGGAAAGTAGAAGTGAAAGGAAGCAAAATGGAAGTCAGTATGGACCCCATTGAAATACTTTTCTTTGGGAACTGATGCAGGTTCCCAGACAGTCCTGCTCCATGCTGAGCTCTCAAAGCCATGGTAATTACCTACACTTTTGGATGGAAGCAAGTTGAAAAGCTCCTGGTGCAGAAGACTCTGGAGATTTTCAGTAGTTAGGAAACAACTTTTAATACTTTTCTCGTCATTGCCTCGTTGTTCTGTCGGTAATGATCCAAATTATGCAATTTCTGCAGTTTGGAGAGAGGCTAATTGGCCCATTGCATTGGTACTGACCCTTTAAAGAGCACAGCAACTCCGACCCTATCCCTGTAACCGTACATTTCCCCAGAGGCTACTAACCCTCCTGGCCTACATATCTCTGGAGGCTACAGGGCAATTTAGCATGGCCAATCCTGTACATCTTTTGGCTGTTGGGGGAAAACCCATGCAGACATAGGGAGAACGTCACACTCCACACAGACAGGTACCCTAGGCTGGAACTAAACCTGGGTCCTGGTGCTGTGAAGCAATAGTGCTAACAACTGAGCCACTGTATATGCTGACAGACCACTGATAGCTTACGGAGCAGGTGCTTCCCAACAGCCCCCAGCGTATGTCCACGTCCTTCATCCATTCTCTGCCATCAGGAACTGCACGAAGCCGTTAAAGCTATGTGTGTCGGTTAGAGCTGGGTTTCACACACATCCAACCCAAAAACAATCACACCTCACCACTTAGGTATCCAACATCACATCTCTATTATAACAGAACCCTGCCTGCTGATTTTGACTATTCAGAGTCCACAGGCAAAAATATGTAAAAATCAAGAGCTCTGCCCAGTCTGAAAGAAACAGATAAATGGTCTGTGTTCATGGTTAAACCTCTTTGATGACAAAAGCAGCAGGGACGTCAGGCCTAGACTAAAGCAATAAAGTATCATGGCTTGGGAAATAATTTTACAGTGTGTGTTCAATATGGAGTTAGTAGTCACATGGAAAAGCATGGGATGATTTGGAAGACCCAGCATATAGGTCGAGGAGGGAATTCCTGTCTAAGGAACCTGCTGGAGGTTTTTGAAGAGTTAATAGAAAGGATTCATAGAACAATGAGATAATAGCAGTGTAGATACAAATTGATATAGCGATAGAAAACAGAGGAATGGTCAATGGATTTTTTTTAAGCCAAAGGTATATTTGCAGCTGAGTTCCACAGTAAATGTTATTCAAACCCTTGTTTTTCATTATAAATATTAATGTTTTAGATATTGATGTGCAGGAGATGATTTTAAACACTTTGGATAATACAAAAATTGGAAGCAATGGTGGCTTTGAGGGGTCAGTGTAGACCCTCAAAAAGATAAAGTTGGTGGAGTCAGCAGATAGGTGTCAGATGAAGTTCGATGCAGACAGGTGTGAGGTGGTGCATTTTCAGGGGAAAAATGTTGACAGATTATAGAGTGCAGAGAGTACAACACTAAAGTGGGTGCAGGAGCAGAAAGAGCTTGGTGAATAGGTACAAAGATCACTCAAGGTGACAGGACAGGTGGAGAGAGCAGTAAATAAAGAAGAGAGTGTCTTGTGAACTAATTTTCCAAGCTTAGTTATCAGGCACATGGAGCATGCAAGGCGATTTGAACTTGCATAAGACTTTTGTTAGACCTCAGCTGGAGTATTATAGATAGTTTTGGGTGCCACGCTATAGGAAGGATGTGACTGCATTGGAGAAAATGCAGAAGAGATTTATAAGAAAGTTCCACGGATGAGAAACTACAATTACGATGATAGACCAGAGAGATTAGGGCTGATCCTCCCAGAATGAAGAAGACTAAGTAAAACTTTGACAGATGTTTTAAATGTCATGGGGCGGCTAAATAAAGTAAACAGAGAGAAGCCGTTCTACTAATTAAAGGACCATGACCAAGATGGGACCGATTTAAAGTAATTTGCAAAACATTTTATGGGCCGTGATGACCTAATGGTATTATCATTGGACAATTAATCTAGAGATCAGGGTAATGTGCTAGGGGCATAAGTTTGAATTGCACCATGACATGTGACGTAATTTTAATTTCATAAAAATCTGGAACTAAGAGTCTAAAAGCGATATTATTGGGGAGAAAACGCTCATCTGGTTCACAAATATCTTTTAGGGGAGGAAACCGCTGCCCTCACTTGGTCTGGCCTACATAGGACTCCAGACCCACTGCAATCTTGGCTTTTCGGCAGTTGGGGATGAGCAATAAATGTCAACCACACAGTGACATGCACATCCTGTGAATGAATAAAAAAAACACAACAAATGCCTCCTCCTGCCTGGAAGTGTAGCAGAGGTGCATTCAACTGTGACAGTCAAGACGACAGTCGATAATTATCAATACAGGAAAAATGTATAGTGGTATCGCAAAAAGCAGGAGAATGGCACAAAGCCATGAGTTTCATTTGGAGAACTCACATAGACACAAAGGGCCAACAAGCCTTCTTCTGGACCTAAAAGATTCTGGGATAAAGAAGCCAAGAGCAAAATATGAGTGAAAGCTAGCTGGCAATAAAAACAGATAACAAGAGTTAGATGGAAAGAAAGAAATTTATTACTTCTATTTATGAAAATGCAGTAAAATATATTTGTTGCCACAAAAACCACACCATTTTATTACATGAACCAGCCATTGCCAAAGACCAGGTCTTTGCTCAACTGCAGAGGGGACTCTTGAAACTGCCAAGAACTGAGGTCTGTCCAACTGTCGAAGACCAGGGCCTTTTTCAAATTCTGAGGATCGGGTCCTGTTCAACTGTTATGGGGCCTGTCAAAATTACCATGAATTGGGGGCCTTTCAAAACAGTCAAGAAATGGGGCCTGTCAAAACTGCAGAGGACAGTTAGGGACAGAACATGCCCCCTAAAAGATTAGCATGGCCGTCTGTGTGGAGCCACAGGAGATGGGGGATATTTTTAATGGATATTTTTCCTCAGTGCTTACTGAGGAGAGAATCATGGATGCCAAGGAAATAGGGGAATCAAGTGGGGATGTTTTGACCACATATGTATTACCAGAGAGGATGTGTTTACAACCTTAGATCGCATTAAGCTGGATAAATCCCCTGGACCTGATCAAGTCTGTCCTTGGACAATGTGGGAGGCTAGGGAAGAAATTACATGGACCTTGTGGAGATGTTTGCTTCATCTTTAGCCACTGGTGAAGTCTTGGATGACTGGAGGGTGGCTAATGCTTTTCCATTGTTTAAGAAAGATAGCAAAGACAAGCCAGGGAACTACAGGCCAGAGAGCCTGACATCAGTGGTAGGCAAGTTACTGGAGAGGATACTGAGGGACAAGATCAACCATCATTTGGATAGTCAAGGTCTAATTAGGAACAGTCAGCATGGATTTGTGTGCGGGAAGTCATGTCTGACAAATCTTTTAGAGATTTTTGAAGTGGTAATCAAAATGATAGATGCGGGTGGGGAAGTGGATGTTATCTATATGAGCTTTAGTAAAGCCTTTGACAAGATCCTACACGGCAGACTGGAAATGAAGATTGGGTCCCATGGGATCCAGGGAGAGCTAGCTAATTGAATTCAAAACTGGCTCGATGTTATGAAGCAGAGGGTGAAGGTTGAAGGTTGTTTCTCTGACTGTGGGTCAGTGACTAGTGGTGGGCCATAGGGGTCAGTGCTGGGACCTTTGTTATTTGTTATTTACGTATATGATCTGGATGTGAATGTGTAAGACATGATTAGTAAGTTTGCGGATGATACAAAATTAGGAGGTATCATTGATAGCAAAAATCACAGAGGGATCCTGATCAGATGGGGAAATGAGGTGTTACACTTTGGAAAGTTAAACAAAGGTAGGGCCTATACAATAAATGGTAAGGTCCTGAGGAGTGTAGTGGAACAAAGGGACTAAGGAGTACAAGTACATAGTTTGTTGAAAGCAACGTTGAATGCCGACTTGGGGTGAAGAAGGTATTTAGCATGCTGGCCTTCGTTGGTTGAGGTATTGAGTATAGGTATTGGGACAATATGTTACAGTTGTATAAGTTCTTGTCGAGTCTGTACTTGGAGTATTGAATCTAATTTTGGTAACCCTGTTGTAGAAAAGGCATTGTTAAACTGGAAAGTGTGCAAAGATTTACAATGTTGTCAGGACTAGTAGGCCTGCAATCAAGGAATTTTTTTCTAGGAAAGTAGGAGAATGAGGGGTGACATCAATGAGGTGTATAAAATCATGAGGAGCATAGCCAGGATGAATGCATATAGTCTTTCTTCCCAGGGATGGAGAATTGAAAACTAGAGGGCATAGGTTTAAGGTGAGAGGAGAAAGATTTAAGCAGGACCTGAGGGTCAACTTTTTCAAGCAGAGAGTGGTGCATATTTGGGATGGGCTTCCAGGGAAAGGTACAGAGAAAGGCTAAATCAGGTACAATAGCAACATTTAAGAAACATTTGGATAGGTATATGGATGGGAAGGGTTTAGAGGGAAATGGACAAAATGCAAACAATTGAAACTAGCTGAGTGGCACCATGGCCAGCGAGGACCAATTTGGGCTGAAGGGCCTGTTTCCATGCTGTAATACTCTGTGCCTCTCGGACTCTATGGCCAGCTGTTAAAATTCTGCATTGAATCTATCAGATCTTAATTTTGTTTTTATATCTGTTTCCTAGCATTTTTCAATTTTACATTTTTTTTCCTAGCTACACAATGACAGAGCTGACTTAAAGCAAGCCGATGTACAAGTTCAAACGGTGAAAGTAGCAGGCAAAGAATTCTTTGTTGTGCCTTTTAGAACCTAATTGAATCTTTTAGTAACTGTCTAATTCCTATGCAGTTGTCTGGCCCAAGACTGATTTTTATTTTGTAGCACTATCTGACAGATGTACTCTCATTGATCACATGATGTTGGTGCAACCTGAGGTATTGACTGACACCACAAAAAGGTTGATGTGTCTTCAGACTTAAACATCAGTTTTCACAGACTTGAAAAAGAAAGTACTAAATGACCCTGGTGGACTGTTTTCTAGCAATGCAAGACTATATGGAATCATTGATTTCATTATTGAAGTCGTGGGTAATTGCTTTGAGTTAATGTCAACAAAAAGTGTTTTTCTTTTTCTCCAAAATGTCATGAGACTATTGAAGCTCCATTATAAAAATTTCCTTTAAAATGTGCATCATTTCGTGACAAGAACGCAATGTGACTCATGATAAAGAGGTTTCTCAGTTATTGACAATGGAAAGCTTACAGTAATAATTGCTTTGGACAGCATTGAGTTGGAAGTGGCAACATGATATTGTGAAGTGGGTGTAGCTCAGAGGCAGACTATTTGGTACGAGCATAGCAATGCTAGCTCTCCAAATGAGCATCTGGTGTTTCTGACATTCTCATGCTTTTTCCTTAATCTCTTACTTTTTTTTTCCCCTAATCTCTTACTTACTGTTGTTTTTCCCTATTCTCTTACTTATTGTTTCCATTGTTTCCATCTGATGCCCTCTTTGATGCTTCTACTGAAACTGCCCCCATCACACTTCCAGGTCTGGCATTCCAAACATGCTCCACTTGTTGTATCAAAAAAAAATCCTTTTCTCACTTCCCACTTGCTTCTTTTGCAATTCAATTTAACTCAGTGGCCTCTCATTTTTTATTCTTTCACAAGTGGAGTGTTTCACTCTGTTGACCCGATCCCGTCCCTCATGATTTTGAAAGCTTCCATCAGATATCCTTCTAGTTTTCTTCTCTCGAAGGACAACAATGTGAAAATCTCCAAACTTCCCTCATAACTGAAGTTTCTCATCTTTGTAAAGTTTCTTGGAACACTTTTGCACTCTCTCTAATATGGTCATATCCCTCCTTTTGTGACAGGAATCTATGGCTACAAGACAAAGCCTGCAACTGCTGACCCACCTCTTGACTCACTGAGCCTATCCACTCTCTCCATAGTACATATCAGGAGTATGATAGAATATCCCCCACTTCAGTGGATGAGTGTAGCTCCAAAAAAACTCAAGAAGCTCAACATCATTCAGAACAAAGCAATCAACTAATTGAAGCCTCACCTACTATCTTCAACATTTACTCCTTCCATTACTGATACATAGTCACAGCAGTGTGTATCATCTACAAGATGCACTACAGCAACTAGCTGAGGCCCCTCTGATAGCAGCCTCTAAACCCATGACCTTTACAAAGGAGAAAGATAGCAACAGCACAGTGGGGCGCAGTGGCTCAGTGGTTTGCACTGCTGCCTCACAGCACCAGGGACCTGGGTCTAGATTCCATTCTCGGGTAACTGCCTATGGGGAGTTTGCACATTCTCCCTATCTCTAGGTAGGTTTTCTCTGGGTGCTCCAGTTTCCTCCCACAGTCCAAAGATGTGCAGGCTACGCAGATTGGCCATTCTAAATTGCCCATAGTCCTCAGGGGTGCATAGATTAGGTGATTTATAGTGGGATGGGTCTGTGGTGGGATACTCTGAGGGTCAGTGTGGGCCTGTTGGACCAAAGGCCCTGTTTCCTCACTGCAGGGATTCTATGAACAGCCTGGGAGCACTATCACTTGTAAATTCCCCCTTCAACTCACATCCCACCCGATCATAGAACCCCTACAATGTGGACGCAGGCCATTCAACTCATCTAGTCCACTCAAACCTCCAAACAACATCCCACCCAGACTGAATACCCTTACTCTATCCCTGTAACCCTGCATTTCCCACGGCTAGCCCACCTAGCCTGCACACAATTCAGCATGGCCAATCCACCAATCTTGCACATCATTGCACTGTGAGAGGAAACCGGAGCACCTGGAGGAAACCCACACAGACATGGGGAGAATGTGTAAACTCCACACAGACAGTCACCCGAGGCTGGAATCAAACTCAAGTCCCTGATGCTGTGAGGCAACAGTGCTAAGCACTGAGCCACTGGTGTCACTGTTCATTCATTGTTGTTGGATCAAATTCATAGAATTTCTTCCTTAACGGCACTACATGCACAACACATGGATTGCAGCAGTTCAAGGCAGCTGATCACACCACCACATTCTCAAAGGCGATTGAGGATAGGCAATAATTGATGATTTAAGCAGTGATGTGCACTTCCTGTTGGTGAACAAGAAAAACTGCACTTTAATTTTTGCAGGAGCTAATGAAAAAATTGCATTGGCAATTGACTTGGGAACAGACAAGTGAGGAGGAATGCTTTCTTAAAATTTCTGATAGATTCACCGCGAGCCTCGACAATATTATTTTAACACACTTGTACAAAATTATAACCATGCAAGCAGCATCTCTGTCTGGAAGGCAATGAGGCCTGGCAACAAGCCAATAATAATAATAAAAAACTCAACTTCATACATTCAAACCTCCTGGAGGGTATTGTAGGCTGTTTGTGAAGCCAGAATGTTAACCAGAACTGTCACTAATATCACCTGAAGGAAGGTAAGACTGAGTCTAGCTGCCAACATGCTCACCATGAAGACTGTAGAACTGTCCCCCCAAGAGATTGTAGATGCTCAGTGGTACATATCTAATTGTATTAGCACACTTAGCTTCCCTAATACTGATGGCTTACATGCATAACTCTAAAACCTCTCCAGGAATTCCGTAATCCACAAGTTCAAGAATGGCTGATCACCACCACCACCTTCTCAAGGGCAGTTGGGGTTAGGCAATATTTGCTGACCTAACCAGTGATGCACGCTTCCTGTTGGTGAGCAAGAAAAAGAGCTGCATTGATGGAAGGGGTGATGGCTTAGTGTTATTATCACTGGACAGTTAACCCAGAGGCCCAAATAACATTCTGGGGGCCTGCGTTTGAACCCCAGCGAGGCAGATGAAGGAATTTGAATCCAATAAAATATCTGGAATTAAGAATCTAATGGTGACCATGAACTCATTGATGATTGTCAGGAAAAGCCCATCTGGTGCATTACTGTCCTTTAGAGAAGGAAACTGCCATCCTTACCTGATCTGGCCTACATGTGATCCAGACCCACAGCAATGTGGTTGATTCTCAACTGCCCTCTGGGCAATTAGGGATGGGCAATAAATGTTGCCTGGCCAGTGACACTCTCATCTCGTTAATAAATTAGTCCTATTTTAACCTTCTTCTGCTACTTAACACATGTTCCTCAACTGCTAGTTCAAGTTTCAAACAGAATGAACTGGTACACAATGTTGAACAGGTAGAGGTCAGTAGGGTGGCCCCCAGTTTTACTGCCTCTGCAGCTCCATTGTTGCTTTGGAATGCTTGAAAAGCACCACAGAAATGCAAGCACAAATAAACACAGAAATTGCTAGAAAAACTCAGCATGTCTGGCTGCATCTGTGAGAAGAGCGCAAAGTTCACATTTCAGTTCCAGTGACCCTTCTTCAGGACAGTTTTCTAAGTTGTGCAGTATTCTGAAAAAGGGTCACTGGATCTGAAACATTATCTCTGATTGGACTCCACAGATGCTGCCTGACCTGCTGAGTTATTCTCAGTAATTTCTGTTTTTGTTCCTGATTTCCAGAGTTTACAGTTTTTTTTTGTTTAGTGCCTCAAATACAAATATCCAACTCATCTTTAACCCCTTCATTCAGAAGTGGTAACATTCATTCATTCTTACCTTCCATTTTCTTTTCTTGCAGATTCACCACAGCTTTGGTAACAGAAGAGGAGATAGATGATGATGATGTTGATGATGAAACAGTGAAGGAATAGAACCAGGCCATATCTAAAATATCAGTTTTTTTATGTTACCAACAAAACTAGACATCCAGTCATCTCTATCAGGGCACAATAGAAGTGTGACTTTGGTTCTTGCACTATGCTTCCATCTTGCAAATAGACAAGAGATTACTGCCTTCGCAGCCCACTAGCCTTATGTAAAGAATAGGAGCAGCCATCCACCATTTGTAATGTTGGTGCTCAGGTAGTAGAAACACAAAACTAAGTGCAAGAAGATCCTCTTATTTTGGTAGATTTAATTTCCTATGAAGAAACAATGAAATGATGTTACTGGATGAAATATTAGCAATAATACTGGCATTATTAGTGTTAAATGTGATGATCGTGAGTGGATTGCAAACGAGCTAAGAAAGCAAGAGCAAATCAAGGAGATAAAACAACACTAGAAGTCAGAAAGAAAAAAAAAGTCCCAACTCAACTATTCCTGCAAAAATTATTTTATGCATTATTCCAGCACTGCACCTACTTCGGAAATGTTAGGGAAACATATTCCAGTGACTTCAAGTATGGTTCCAATTAGAATAATTTATAACATGTTTTTCTTTAGATTGTGAACTTACGATTTCAGTTTAGGTTCACACTAACTACCAAAGATTCTGTCACACAACTGATATATTCAACTCACAATTCAACGATATTTTCAGATGGAAGCAGATTCGTGTTTTCTGATAATTAACCAATATTGTGTTACCTGAGCTCAATGCAAAATTCACAGAACTTAAATACAAATAATACAGCAGATATCATGTTGCAGTTAAAATGTTTACATTAACACAAAAGGCCTCTCTTCATATACTTTAGACCTGAGAATCAATTTCCTTCCTATCTCAGCATTTCATTCCCTATGGAGAAAAAATTCTTGGAAATTTCTAATGAAGCGTCTTTACTCAATGAAATATTGGCATTACTGGATTTAATAATGTTAAATGCGTTATTTAATGTTAAATAAATTCCCTTCTTTTTTAACAGAGTTAGAAGGCTTCAAATGGGCTACGCTTTTGAAAAGAAAAATATAGTATCATGTCAAACCAATAATGATCAATGGAACTGAAATTAAAGCATGAGAAGTATTAAAACTATCAAAAATAAAGGAACTTGGGAAGGGACATAAATCGAATATATACACACAACTCAAAGCAAATGGTGTATGCAATAAATATTGGACAACCTACCCAACCATGCTGTCAAATGGGAAAAAAAAACTTCAGTGGAAGATTGAGAGATAACAAGGTGTGGAGTAGAAGATTGATTTCTTGGAGGGTGAGGTGACAGATTATTTAAAATTTCTTATAAACCCTGTCCCAGCCTATACTAAAGAACCCCAATCGAAGACCAAAGCTAAGTAGCTTTGAGCAAGGAGAATATGTACAGGGCTATGGTTAGTAAGAAAAAACTGTGTACTGTTAATTTTGTAAAGTTGTAAAAGTGATGATTCATTTGTATTTATAAATCTATTGTTACTTAATCTAGAATGTATGTCTGAAAGACATTTCCTTATACGATATTTCAATCAATCATTCCAACTAAAGACTTAGCCCATGACATTAGACCTATAACACCACTGGAAGTTCCTCAAATGACAAATATGGTGCCTCTAACTATTGCTCCTATATCCGAATTGCTGTTCACCTTGGGGACAGTATTGCAGGAGTGCGCACTGGGATGCTTCCTGTGGTAGTGTCATGCCCATAATATCCAAGCCGATTGATTTATTGCATTGATTATAAACCTAGACCAGGAAGACTCTTTCAGCCTTTGATCATTTCACTCACCAAAAAACATACATCCAAACGCAGGAAGGATCCAGTACTAGTTAAAGGGCAGGACACCAAACATTCAGATGAGATTGATATGAGTAACTCCTATTATTGCAGTGCCCCGAGGCCACCCTGTGGACTACGTTGTGGATGTTGTTGTGAGTTTGCGAAATTGGTGTGTAGTTGCACTGCAACTTCACAAAGCAGGTGGATACTAGTGCGGCAGATATGGTGGCCGTATTATCTCTGGGCCTTCTGCAAGACAGTGAAATGGAACTGAGGCTGTGGCGAGGCTGAACACTTCATGCTCCTGGTCCCAAGTTGGAACCAAGCTTCTCCTTACTTCTTGATGGTGATAGGTCAAACAATATATCCAGTATCTCAATGTCAATTTAATCAGGATTATTCTCTATGCAGTAATATTGGAATCTTTAAGATATAGGACCAGCAGTAGGACATTCAGTCCATCAAATCTGCTTCCTCATTCAATTATGGCTGGTATGTTTCTCAACAACATTCTTCTGCTTTCTTCCTGTAACCTTCTGTACCCTTACTAACCAAGAACAGATCTACCTCGGTCTTACATATTTGGCCTCCACTGATGTCTGTGGAAATGGCTTTCACAAATTATCCACCCTTTGGCTGAAAAAGTTCCTCTTCATCTCAGTTCTAAAGGGTCATCACTTCACTCTGAGGTTGTGCCTTTGGGTCCGAGTATCTCTTACTAGTGAAAGCATTTTCTCCACTTCCACTCTATCCAGGCCTCTCAGCATTCTATAAGTTTAAACCAAATCCCTCTCATTGGGTACAGACCCAGAGTCCTCAACTGCTCCTCATAAGACAAGGGATCATTCTTGTAAACCTCCTCAGGACCCCTCTATTGTCAGAACATCTTTCCTTAGATACAAGGCCTAAAGCTGCTCATGATATTCCAAATGTGGCCTGACCAGAACCTTATACAGTCGAGGCAATACATCCCTGCTTTAGTATTCCAGTCCTCTCAAAATAATGCCAACATTGAATCAACTTTCCATCATGCAACTGAACCAGCATGTTAACTTTAAAAGAATCCTGAACTAGGACTCCCAAGTCCCTTCACGTTTCAGATTTCTGATGCTTTCCCCATTTAGAAAAGAGTTTATCCCTCTATTCTTCCTAGGAAGTCCATAACCCCACACTTTGTAAGGTTTTGTATTCCTAGCCTGCACAAGTCCTAGGATTCTGCAGGCTTCCAGCTTCCTCAGCACTACCTGCCCTTCTACCTATCACTGTGTCATTTGAACCCTCTTTAGAATTAATTTGTAACTTCAACCTCTGGTGAAGCTAACCACTCTTAGTTGCAGCTCTATAATTCATCACATGCTGATCCCAACTTTAGACAAGCCTCCATGATATGTACAGTGTTAGTGTCTGAGCTGGAAACTCTGAGTGCCATATCAGTTGGGGGTGACCAACACTGTAATATTGTTCTCACTGCTGCTTCTGAGTGTGATGTGGCTGGACAGCCAGCTGATCTTAGGTCCCTCAAAGCAGGAAGCCACAAAGCAGAATCGTCTCGTGGACAGGGGTAGGTTGGAAAACAGGCAGTATATGGCCACACAATCTACAGCTTGGCCATCATATTAGATAAAAGAGTGAGGGTGAACTGGGAACTGAGCAGGTGCATTAGACCGTATGCCACCATCTTCAATGTATTTTAACAATGCCTAATTGCACCAGGTTCATTTACAGTTTGTCGCATGATGCAGAAAATCGTCTCTTCCATCAGGTTCGGGAAATGCAGGTATTCTTACCGCTGTGAGCTGGAATGTGCAGACAATTGGGGTGAAAACTGAATGCCAGTGAGAGGTTCTGATGGCTGAATGTTAGAAATGTAGCCCTCTAAGCAAACAAAAACAGAAATTGCTGGGGAAACTCACCAGGTGAGGTAGCAGCTATGGAGAGAAAGCAGAGTTAACATTTCAAGTCACAACTGAAGAGGGGTTCACTCTCTATAGATATTGCCAGAGCTGCTAAGTTTCTCCAGCAATTTCTGACTTTGTTTCAGATGTTCGCTATCCACAGTTCTTTGTTTTACTTTGGAGATTGTTAGAGGGATATGTTGGAAAGACTGTGTGAAGATGCATTCACCAAATTTCACCTTCTACAAATTACTTTGCATTCCTGCCACTTGAAGCAGATTCAATGTGATTCAACTCTTTTGTCAGCTTCCTTCTTCATTCTCAAAATGTTCCTTGAGGACCTTGTGCGCCACCCTCCCATCTCTTTCCATAACCTAATGGAATTATAGAACCTCTCTCTTCCTGTCCTACTTCCCGCTGAGCCCTCAACTGACACATCCATAAATCGAAGAATTATATTTCTTCCCTAGTGCAGCAAATGCTGTTCATTCTTCTCACATGCACTCAGGTGCTAGGATGATCCTTGCTTTGATCTGATTGGATTTGATTTGATTTGAGTTATTGCAGACATGAAGCACCTGAGTACAGTGGAAAGCTTTGTTTGCGAGCAGTGCAGGCAGATCTTAGTAAGAAAGGACATACAGATCATAGGGTGCTTAGACAGTGTGAGCCATATAGGTTACACCATACAGGAGATGCACAAAGCAAGATCAGCATTAGCAAGATCAATATTACTTGATGTTAGAGAGTCCGTTTGGCAGTCTAATAATGACAGAGAAGAGGCTGTTTTGAACCCATTGATAAGTGTTGTCAAGCTTCTGTGTTTTCTGCCTGATGGCAGAGGTTATAGGAGAGCATTGTTGGGGATGCGAGAGGTCTTTGATGATGTTGGCAATCTTTCTGCATTAACAAGAAGTGTAAATGGAGATTGGAGATTGGCTTCTGTGCTGGCCTGGGCTGTGTACACAACTTGCTGTAGTTTCTTATGGCCCTGGGCTGAGGAGTTGCTGTACCAGGCTATTATGCACCCAGACAGTCTGCTTTCTATTGTGTCTGTAAAGGTTGGTGAGGGTCCTTGGTTGTTCAGGTGAACCAGGAGGCAACTCCAAGTTTGCATTTTATCTACTTCCACTGGCATGTTTGGAATTGTAACGGCCAAGGTCAAAATATAGCGCATTAATTTTTGGCCCTTTATATCTCATACCTGACATATACTCACGGAGTATCCTAAATTGAAAAAAAAAAGGCTGTAATGTATAAATAGTAAATACAGAAACAAAACAAGCCAGCTCCCTCAGCCTTTCAAAAGTCTAAATCCAAGCCTGTTCAGCCATTCCTATTTTTGTATTTTATGTTCCATTAGTTCCTTTCCTTTCTGGTATTGTTGAATTTTGTGCACTTTGCAGTTGAGTAATGTTTGAAGTGGAAAATGGTTGCTGTTTCAGTTAAAGCAAAGATTCACTCAGGAGATGAGGTAAAATCCATTTGATTTTCAGAATTGAAGTGAGAAAGGTATGGAAAATTCTGTTTGCCTTTCTTTCATTTATGCACTATTCCCTCTCTATTGAATTTGCTGAATCAAAATTGATTTTATGTTCTGTTTCCTCGGTGCAGACTGCTAGTTTAGAATTCCCATCATCAATCTTTTTGGTCTATACCAGGTCTCTATGCTGGCTCAAGTAGTCTAGTATTGCTTTCTTTGTTACAGCGAAATAGGCTGCATTGTAACGCTTGCAAAGATTAAATGCACCCTGTCTAGTGTTAAACCAGTCTGTGAACCTTTGTTTTCTTTGCAGACATTGTCTGATTTTACACTTACATTGTATAACAAACAATTCTACAAATAATGTTTAGTTAAATGTTCAACTGCAGTTTGTGGCACACAGCTTCCATTTTAAATTAGAGAGAGATATGTCACTCAAGTTTTGGTTTTATGTTATTTATAGTGGCCCTTCTATTGAAACAGAAATCAGTCTGTAACTGGGGATCAAAGTTCTTATTCAATTTCACATCCATTGTCAGCATCAAGCATTCCTCCTTCTCACCTGAAATGTCACCCACTGTGCCCCAACTTTTCAACCATGCCCAGCAGCCCCAAACTGAGAAATGTTTTATTTTTCCCTTAGCTATATTGGTGGAGTTGTCAATTTGGTCCAAACTTCTGGTGAGTTATCAACAATGTTGTGCCTTTGCAGTCGTTAATTTAAACTGATGTTAGTATTTTCTGTAGATCTGCGGCATCTGTAAGAGAGAGGGAAATCCTTCAGTGTGTCAGCCTGACTCTTTAAGCACCACATGTCCTGAGATTAAAGGACAGTATTCTGACTGAAAGATCCAAAACTCATCACTAGCTTTCTGATAATGATTCAGAATATTTACTGATCCACAAGCCTCTTCACCTATCATCCTTCTCCTTCTGCAATTCTGGCTGTGTACTTAACCTGCACCAGGCCTTTCAAGCTGCTTAGTCCTCCCATCAGTTCCTCATTCTCAAATGTCTTCAATTTAAATTCTTTCCTGGTCTCAGGCAATCCTTTAATGCAACTTCTTTTTGCACTGTAAACCTCCTTCCCATCAAGCTCTCTGTTCTTCTAACTCTAGTTTAAATGCATCTTCATTTTCATTTCCACATTGGCAGCCATGCTTCAGCCATTTAGATCCTATGCTCTGAAATATCATTCTAATAACTCTCTGCATTTCCATCTATATTTTCATCTTTAAGAATTTCCTTAATCCCACCTTTTGACTAAACTTTACTTAATCCTTAACTGACCAAAATCAATTTCTTTGGCTTGAGCATCTGCTTGAAGCAATTTGGTTCATGTTTAAACGTCTTTGAAAACTGCAAGATCAATGTGAGTTTTTGTTGCCATTTCTATAGCTTGCTCATGTAAACTCCCACAAGATGACCTTGTTTTATTTCTGCATCTAATAACCCTGAATCCTATTTATTGAGAAGAATTTATTCTTCTTGATGCATGTGTTCAATGTGACCACTTTTGCCAATGAGGAAAGATAGTGGGGCATTTATACGACAACTTATCTTATTCTTGAAACAACCAAGAGTAATTCAGATGAATTGATTTACCTCTGGATAGCAGCCGTTGCGATTTGCAAGGAAAAACAATGGTTCTGTGTACACAGCAAGATCGTACAATTAAAAATTGAGTGGCTGATCAAGTAATGAGATAAAATGTCAATAAATATCCACCCTATATTCCACTGCAACTTAAGTGGAAGATCAAAAGAAATCCCGGAGAAGTGCTTTAAAATTTTATTTGCGGCATATCTCTGGTGTTTCTATTAACTTACTAACAATGTTATGATAAGAATATCACTAGAATCAGCAGGCAGGCTTTCATTCTGCTCAAATAAAAGCTGAAAGAACTGCGGATGCTGTAAAATAGGAACAAAAACAGAAGTTGCTGGAAAAGCTCAGCAGGCCTGGCAGCATCTGTGAAGATAAAAACAGAGTTGACATTTCGGGTCTGGTGACCCTTCCTCAGAACCTATGGTGGCTGGGAAAGCATCATTCTGAGGAGGGGCCACTGGGCTCGAAACGTTAACTCTGTTTTTATCTTCACAGGTGCTGCCAAGCCTGCTGAGCTTTTCCAGCAACTTCTTGTTTTGTTTCATTCTGCTCAGTTTTGGTGAAAATAGATGAAGCAGGAATTTAGTCAAGGAGCCAGGAAAATCTTCCCCTTTAATTGAAATCGTGTTATCAAATTACCATTACTTACCAGACGAGACTTCATCCAAAAATTGGCACTTCCATGCATCCCTCAATGCTTCAATGTGAATTTTCCCAGATGACTGCTTCTGGTACCTACTGGTGTGTGTCACCTCTGCCAGTATATGGTAAGGGTTGTATGAGGTTGTTCATTGCTGCCAATCAATCCTCCTTTGTCTTTCCTTCATCTTGGGCTAATCCAGTGAAGAGGAATAGAGGATTCACCACCACAGAGAATATATAGAAGAGACACTTTTCATCTGTAACAAGAAGGTTTATTGAATAAGATCAATAAAAGTGACTGCATTTAGCCAGGCACATTTACTTACAATGTATGGAAATGTTCATCTGCTCCCTGAGAGTGTTAGGGGACTGTAAAACATCAGTAGAGTGGGTGCAGCCGATGTTACATAATCTTCATAAAAAACAGAAATTGCTGGAGAAACTCTGGAGGTCCAGCTGCATTTGTGGGAAGAAAGTGGCGTCAACATTTCAAGTCCGATGAGTCTTCATCGAAACTGTTTACAGTTAAGGGGAATCAAAATTCAACCCATTCAGAATGAGGACTTTATATGCAGGTTGCACATACATGTTGACCCACATTGTGGACTGGGTTATACACTCCTCTGCTGGTGTGCTTGTAAATGAAGCAGGCATGTAAAATTCAGTGCGTTCTATGCTTGCCATATAATTGCCCGGTCCTCACTGCTCAATAATAAGACAGGAGAACAAGGGAGATGTCAAATGGCCTGCTCATCATGTAGAATATAGAATATAGAACATAGAACATAGAGCAATACAGCACAGAACAGTCCCTTCAGCCCTCGATGTTGTACCAACCTGTGAACTAACCTAAGCTCATCCCCCTACACTACCCCAGCACCATCCATCTGCTTATCCAAGGACTGTATAAATGCCCCTGATGTGGCAGAGTTAACTACATTGGCAGGCGGGGCGTTCCACGCCCTTACCACTCTCTGAGTAAAGAACCTGCTTCTGACATCTGTCTTAAATCCATCACCCCTCAATTTGTAGCTATGCCCCCTTATACAAGCTGAGGTCATCATCCTCGGAAAAAGACTCTCACTGTCCACCCTAGCTAATCCTCTGATCATCTTGTATGTCTCTATTAAATCCCCTCTTAGCTTTCTTCTCTCCAATGAGAACAGACCCAAGTCCCTCAGCCTTTCCTCATAAGACCATCACTCCAGACCAGGCTACATCCTGGTAAATCTCCTCTGCACCTTTTCCAATGCTTCCACATCCTTCCTGTAATGGGGCAACCAGAACTGCACGCAATATTCCAAATGAGGCCGCACTAGCATTTTGTACAGTTGCAGCATGACATCACAGCTCCGGAACTCAATCCCTCTACCAATAAAGCCTAACACACGATAAGCCTTCTTAACAGCACTATCAACCTCGGTGGCAACTTTCAGGGATCTACGTACATGGCCACCAAGATCCCTCTGCACATCCACACTACCAAGAATCTTTCTAGTGACCCAGTATTCTGCCTTCCTATTATTCTTCCCAAAGTGAAGCACCTCACATTTATCCGCATTGAACTCCATTTGCCACCTTTCAGTCCAATTCTGCATTTTATCCATGTCTCGCTGCAACCTACAACATTCTTCTACACTGTCCATCACTCCACTGACTTTAATGTCATCTGCAAACTTACTAACCCATCCACCTATGCCTGCATCCAAGCCATTTATAAAAATGAGAAACAGCAGTGGTCCCAAAATAGACCCTTGAGGCACATCACAAGTAACCGTTGCATTGATACCCTAAAGGGTCCTATTAAATCCCACTCATGGGCTCCAACCCCTCAAAGCAGCATGTACACAGAAGAGAAAAGTCCGCAACTTTCAAAAAGATTGATACTGTTTACAACAAGGACTGATCACAGACAAAGGCGGTGGTGGAGGGGTTGGGAATAAGACATTAGCAAGACCCCAAAGCCCTTCAGAGAGAGTCTCTCCCAAGATCATTCCACCCAAAAGCTTCTCCATTGTCCTCTCTAACCCAGCACTCCAACACCTTTACCTTTGTTGTTGGAGTTTACTGACCTGGCCTTGGTGACCCAGCATTAAGCTGGGCTTTTTGGGAGATGAGCCTACCATTTGTAGTCAATTGAATGCTCAACGGCTTTCTAACGTTGGAATTCCTCATAAGACAGCATCATGACAAAATATCAAAACCTTCAAATACCATGGCAATTGTTCACTTTAAACTCCGAAATGTGCTTTCTTTTTCAACAGAAATCTGCTACAGCTCAAAATAAAAGTCTATCCTAAGATGCTGCTTGGCCTGCTGTGTTCATCCAGCTCTACACTTTGTTAAAAAAGACAGGCTGCGGTGTTTTGGTGGTGAGGTCCTGTGTGGGGTCCATGGAATGTTGCACCTGTAGAATGCTAGGGAAACTTTAAACACAAAGAGAAGTGTTTTCGGAAGAGATACTGACACTTCTTTGCAACCTTCCAGGAATATGCAAAAACAAAGGGTTAAAAGTGTTCTTTAACTTTGATCTATGTTAATAGCTTGACACTCCAATATATGGGCTCATGTGCATTGAGGAACGCAACTCTGACATTAGGCATTCAAACGGCCCTGCACTGCAGATAAACAGTTTAAGTCACTGCTGACAGGAATCAGGCCAAAAGAGTTTGAATCAAAGTATGAAGCGAAGAATATTGAAATCAACTGTTCACCTCCCAACGTCAACACTCCTCTTACATCTACTGCAACAGCCGCAACATTCAAATATCTGTTCATCATGAACAATTCACAGAATGATATGTGTGTTTTTGCTCTAACTGTTATCGTTTTGGAATCACCTCCTATTTCCAAACTGTTGAATAGTTTACTCATTCTTCCTGTGTTTAGTCATGAATAACCTCAGTCTTGTCAATTCAAGAAATTAGGCTTTTTTTAAAATGCATATTCATTTGGATCTGCGATGGGGGGCTGGGTGAATAGAAAAAGGGGAAACCAGTTCATCCTGCCTCATATGTTTAAGGATTTGAGCATTTGCAATGTGACAAATTGAGGGAAGATGGCCTGGGGACTAGACATAACAAAAAAGATGGATGTTCTGCCTTTGACCTTTTAACTGCATTATATAGCTATGTGGCAGCTGTTGGAAATGTGGGCATCCTGATATTTTAGTCATGGGTGAGAGGAGATGGGGATCATAATGGCCCATTAGAGCTAAACCATTATGCTTGAATCTCATTGTGACCCTACTCCACAAACCTAGTTCAAAGTGGCAACATCATGAAAATGCCCTATTTCTGTAACTATCTTTATTTAACAGTTACAATCATTTGTTCTTTAATTTTTGCATTAAGCAAACAAAATTGTCTGAATCCAAGTTTTTCAAATCTTGAAGATTTTAATACCTCTGCTAAATCATTGTTTAGCATTGTCTGATTTGGATCAATTCTAAAGTATCTAACCTTTTCTCAGATCTCTGTCCATGCATTAGCCCTCCATTAACCCCAACTTTGGGGAATCCAGTAACTCTCCTTTTACCATCTATGAGTCTTTTTGAAAGAAGTTGCAAACTGCGAGTGGTACCCTGGATGTGGTCTTTATAAAACCGCATATCATTTTGGAATTATCATTGTCAATTAATGCAGTAGAAACTGCAGCATCCTCTAAACAGGATCTGAGGCTGGGATAAATGGCATAGTGTGAAAGGCTTATAGGCAAAAAAGAATAAGCATCAGGTATATTTTGTGAAAGTTGTTTAAAAAAAAGCTAAAGAGGAAGCAGGAAATGTATTTAAGAGCTTTTGCTGACTCTGTGTTCATTATCTCTAGTCATAGGAACAGGAATATTCAGCCCCTTGAGTCTGTTCTACCATTCAATGCGATCATGGCTGATTCCTGCCTTTTGCTCATACCCCTTAATACCTTGTCTGAACAAAAATATCTAATTTAAAATTAAAATTAACCACTGTCCCTGAATCCACTGCCAAGGGATCTTCATATTTCTTCATGTAGTTTCAAAAATGTTCATGAGAAGACAGTTCCAAATGCCTACCATCCTTTGTGTGTTGAGGCTTTTCCTACCATCAGTCCTGAACACACTGGCCCTAATTCTCAAATCATGCCCCCAACTTCTAGAATCCCCACCTAAAGGAAATAGTTCATCCTCATCTAACCTATCATATCCTGATAATATCATGAAGAATTAGATCACGTCATTTCCTAATCTTCTGAATTATTCAGAAAACAGGCTTAATTTGTACAAACTCTCCTCATAAATTAATTCTTGATGTTCAGCTGTAATTCTTGTAAATGTATATGCATATGTATATGTAAATATTTATCATATTCGCTCCAAGACCAGAGTAGTAAGGGAATGGAACGCTTTGCCTGCAACTGTAGTAGATTCGCCAACTTTAGGTACATTTAAGTCATCATTGGACAAGCGTATGGACGTACATGGAATAGTGTAGGTTAGGTGGGCTTGAGATCGGTATGACAGGTCGGCACAACATCGAGGGCCGAAGGGCCTGTACTGTGCTGTAATGTTCTATGAAATCCTTCCGAAGGTGTGATGCCCAGATCTGCTCACGCAGAATATGAGTTGCCGTTCCTGCAACCTTCAGGTGGCCTCATTGTGGCACTGCAGGAGGCCCATGATGGACATGTCATCTAAAGAATGGGAGGGGGAGTGGAAATGGTTTCTAAAGAATGGGAGGGGGAGTGGAAATGTTTTCTAAAGAATGGGAGGGGGAGTGGAAATGGTTGAGATGACATGTCCATCATGGGCCTCCTGCAGTGCCACAATGAGGCCACCCGAAGGTTGCAGGAACAGCAACTCATATTCCGCTTAGGAACCCTGCAGCCCAATGGTATCAATGTGGACTTCACCAGCTGCAAAATCTCCCCTTCCCCCACCTCATCCCAAAACCAGCCCAGCTCGTCCCCTCCCCCCACTGCACCACACAACCAGCTCAGCTCTTCCCCTCCACCCACTGCATCCCAAAACCAGTACAACCTGTCTCTGCCTCCCTAACCTGTTCTTCCTCTCACTCATCCTTTCCTCCCACCCCAAGCCGCACCTCCATCTCCTACCTACTAACCTCATCCCACCTCCTCGAACTGTCTGACTTCCCTGGACTGACCTCTTCCCTCCCCACCTCCCCACCTATACTCTCCTCTCCACCTATCTTCTTTTCTCTCCATCTTCGGTCTGCCTCCCCCTCTCTCCCTATTTATTCCAGAACCCTCACCCCATCCCCCTCTCTGATGAAGGGTCTAGGCCCGAAACGTCAGCTTTTGTGCTCCTGAGATGCTGCTGGGCCTGCTGTGTTCATCCAGCCTCACATTTTATTATCTATTATCCTAACTACAGTGTATCATTGCCATAACTGTTTTCTCCAAATTCCACTGGTGTTTTTTCTTCCCCAATTCTAATTCTATACGGGTGTCAATGCATGTCTTTATGACCTTCTCCTGTTACTTGCAAGAAAAAAAGCAATCACTGCAAAAAGGTGTCTTTTACACATTTCTGGGATGTTATTCTTCAGCTTTGTCAGGGTCAAGTAGCTTAATCATCATGTCACTTCAGAAAGCAGTATTCCGCGTTTAGATAAATTAGATTCTGTGTCATGTTCAGGAGCCTAATCTGATATGGGAAGTTAAAAATTCCTGAGAGTGAAATTTTAATTTTCAATGATTTATTTCAAAAGCCTCTTCTTTTCCCTTCCTTTATAACTTCAGAAGCATTCTTTCGCAGTTCTTCACCGTTCTTTCAGAGAATGATTAAGTTGTCATTCATTACATGTTTGAGTCTAAACAGTAAGGTGGAAATGGCAATGTTAACATCAAGGGACTGAGGTCAGATCTTTCCTCTCCTTTGCCTGGCATCAAACAATCACATTTTGTAGTGGAAGACACTGGATGGGGGTCAGGAAGGAACCTTGTTTGAGGTATTAGGGCTTAATATAACTCATAATTTCCAATTGCAGCTGAGATATGAAGTACAATCAAATGACTTAACTTTGAATTTTCCAAATCTGCAAGGTGCACAACAAGCAGCATCTTTACAGTGAAGGAATCAAAGGTCCCATTGCCCAGATTTCCAGAATTCTCACAATAAGTCCAAGGCTATAAAGAACAAGGGAAACACCAAAGTGAATTGAAAGATAGATGAATAAACAACTGTCATATCTGCCTGTATGTTGTAAGAACAAAACAAAACCTGAGTGTGTTAGCAACCTGAAATACAGACAAAAGGAAGGAAATACGTCTCAACCAGAATTTGAATTTCTACAGCTGTTCACATAATTGTCAACCAAATCAGTCACAGATGGAAAGAATGGGGTAAATGGCTCACTGGGGCGGCACGGTGACTGAACGGTTAGCACTGCTGCCTCACAGCACCAAGGACCCAGGTCTAAATCCACCCTCAGATGACTGTGTGGAGTTTGCACATTCTCCCAGTGCCAGCGTGAATTACCTCCGGTAACTTCAGTTTCCTCCCACAGTCCAAAGACGTGCAGGCTAGGTGGATTGGCCATGCTATATTGCCCATAGTGTTCGGGGATGTGTAGATTAGGTAGGTTGTAGAGGGATGGGTCTGGCTGGGATGCTCTGAGGGTTGTTGTGGACTTGTTGGGCCAAAGGGCCTGTTTCTGCGCTGTAGGGATTCTATAGGGAAAAAAAGAGGACATAGGAAGTAGGAGCATGAGTAGGCCATCTGACCCATCGAGCCTGCTCTGCCATTCAATAAGATCATGGATGATCTTTTGTGGGCTCAGCTCTACTTACCTGCCCACTCACCAGAACACTTTTACTACTCAGAAATCTATCTATCTTTGCTTTGAAAGCATTCAACCCAATAGCCACAACTACTAAAAAAAAATCTGTGGATGATGTAAATCAGAAACAAAAATAGAAATTTCTGGAAAAGCTCAGCAGGTCTGGCGGTATCTGTGAAGAGAAAGCAGAGTTAATGTTTCATGTCTGGTGACCCTGGTTGTGAGAAAGGGACACTGGGCTCAAAACATTAACTCTGATTTCTCTTCAAGTTGCTGACATGCCTGCTGAGCTTTACCAGCAATCTCTATTTAAACCTCAACTAGCTCACTGTCCAGGGAATTGCACAGATGCACAATCTTTTGGGTGAAGAAGGTCCTCCTCAACTCAGTCCGAAAGCAGCTTCCCATTATTTTGAGGCTGTGGCCCTCAGTTCCAGCTTCACTCGACAGTGGAAACAACTCCCCTGCTTCTATCTTTTCTTTTCCCTTCACCATTTTATATGTTTCTGTAAGCACCCCCCCCCCCCCGCCCCCAGCATTCTTCTAAATGACAATGAAAATAGTCCCAGTCTATTCAATCTCTCCTCATAAGCCACGCCGCAGACCCTGGGATACAGAGAATTCTCACTTCCTGGTGATACAAGTCTTGAAATCCAGGCGATTCATTCCATTTGCAATTGTATTTCCTCAACAAATTAGTTCTGTCTGAACTGGGAAAACTTTGAAGTAAAAAGTGTCTCATTGATGGTTGGATTCCATATGAAACATCAACATTTGCTTTGGTTCATACTTGTAGCCTGAGATATAGTCAAAGGGAGAAAACTGCCTGTTGCAATATCTCAAAAGCATCTACCCATTTAGTGTTGTTGGGTTGTAGGCTATTAAAAAGGAAATAGATCTATATGAGTTAATTTTCAGCGATATTGACATCTACTTGGTCTGATAAAGTCATGCAGTTCTACGTCAGCCTTTTTAGGGAACAGATTTAGCTTGTGCAATTATTGTGGTCAGCCAGGTGGGATTAATTGAATGTGTGTTCCCTGATGGAGGCTGTTAACCGGTTCCAATTAGGGAGCCCTGGCTGACAGGTATAAACAGAAGTGTCAGAGGTTCTACTGACTCCAGGAGCTGGCTCTGTGCTAGCTAGGTCAGTGTCAAATGCTTTTGCATGTGTTAAATCAGCTTGAATTGGTGATGGGACAGTGGCCTTTATAGAGCTATTTCAGTCCTCATGGCTCCCAACAATCCCAGTAATTATCCTTGGCTTTGAATCTGGGAAGGTCCAAGCAAAGTCAAACTTTTGGCTGGAATTTTATGTCAGGCTGGTGGCCTGACTCAACCTCCATTGTTGAAGAATCACAGGAGAGTCTTCTTCCTATTGACCTGTGTGCCAGTACGGAGTGGGTGTGAGATGAGTGATCACATTGATTGAAGGGCTCCATTATGCATATGCTGCCAGAACAGCACGCAACCTCACCTTGCCATGACCTTTCTGTTACCCAGCCACCTTACTCTGTGCCAGAGTGTTCTTAACGTTCGTATCTGGTTATCCATCCTGCCCAGCTTCATCACAGTTATTTGCTTTTTTATCCTCCTCTGCAACCCTTTGGCCATGTTTTCACAGGCTGAAAGAAGTTCCAATGTTTTAGTAACTTCTTGCTAATCAAAAAGCACACAGGGATATTTCTTTTAATGAGATATGTCAGCAATCTGAATTCTTCAGAAGAATAATCCAAACAAAAGATTGTGTTTATGCCAAGCTAAAATTAAATACTTTGCCCTCTCAGATGAGTTCTAAAATGTTCCGAGAAACTTACTGTAGGCAAATCATAGGGATCATGATTTAAATTGCATTGACATGCCTTACCTATTGTTTGTCCAGTAAAAGGAAGCTTCGAAAAGGCAAAGAAATCAAGCTCTTCAGAATCAATGATTCACCGCATTCCAATTAATGATGTTTATTTCATGTTTGTTCTATTTTTCATTCTGCTATGCAGCATTACTCATTTGGAATCACAGAACAAATACACACCATGGATGTTTTTTATTTGCAGCAACCATTGCGTGGTGTTAAACCAATTCATGCACATTTACTAACAGTCAATGAATAAGAGAATCTTCCCAATGCTTAGAGTAAGACCATAAGACCATAACAAATAGGAACAGGTGTAGGCCATATTGCCCCTCAGACCTGCTCTGCCATTCAATAGGATCATGGCCACTTTGACACTCCTCACATCCACTTTCCTGCCATTTCTCCATTATGTAAGATTCCCCACTGATCAAGAATCAAGAGTTCACTGTTTTTTATGAATACAAATATGATGATTTTTCACTGATGTACCCACATCATTGGGGAATAAAAATAGAAGTTACCAAATCATTTTGCTGAAGTATTTCTCTGAAAAAGTCAGTGGTAAAATTCTGAGATACCATGGTGTGGAGCTGGATGAACGCAGCAGGCCAAGCAGCATCAGAGGAATAGGAAAGCTGACGTTTCAGGCCTGGACCCTTCTTCAGAAAGGAGTCCAGACCCGAAACGTCAGCTTTCCTGTTCCTCTGATGATGTTTGGCCTGCTGTGTTCGTCCAATTCTACACCTTCTTATCTTAGATTCTTCAACATCTGCAGTTCATGTGGAACAATCCCTCTTCTGTACCTCCACTGACCCTAAACCCCACCTCTTCCTCTATTGCATTGATGACTGTATCGACACTGCCACATGCTCCTACGAAGAGCTCAAACAGTTCATCCACTTCATCACCACATTCCGCCCCAACCTTAAGTTCACCTGGACCATCTCTAACACCTCTTTCACCTTCCTGGACCTCTCTGTCTCCATCACGGACAACCACCTAGAAACTGATATCCATTTCAAGCCCACCAACCCCCATCTAGAATACACCTTCTCCCACCCACCTTCCTGCAAAAATTCCATCCCCTATTCCCAATTGCTTTGCCTCTGCCTCATCTGCTCCCAGGATGAGGCATTCTACTGCCATACATCTCAGATGTCCTCATTTTTCAAGGAAAGCAAGTACCCCATCCCCCCAGTGGTCAAGAACACCCTCGACCGTGTCTCCCACATTTCCCACCACTCATCCCTCACACCCCATCCCTGCAATAACAATCAAAACAGAATCCCTCATCCTCACGTACCACCCACCAACCTCGGGACCCAACGCATCATTGTCCGACACTTCTGCCATCTGCAAACTGACACCCTACCAAAGACATTTTTCCCTCCCCACGCTTGTCTGCTTTCCAGAGGGACCACTCTCTCTGTGACTCCCTTGTCCGCTCCACATTCCCCTCCAGCCTGACCACACACGACACCTTCCCCTGCAACCGCAGGAAGTGCTACACCTGCCCCCACAACTCCTCCCTCACCCCCATCCCACACCACAAGAAGACTTTCCACAGCAAGCAGATGTTCACCTGCACATCTGCCAATGTGGTATACTGCATCCGCTGTACCCATTGTGGTCTCTTCTACATCGGGGAAAACAAGCGGAGGCTTGGAGACGGCTTTGCAGAACACCTACGCTCGGTTCACAATAAACAACTGTACCTCCCAGTCGCAAACCATTTTAACTCCCCCTCCCATTCCTTAGATGGCATGTCCATCCTGGGCCTCCTGCAGTGCCACAATGATGCCACCCAAAGGTTGCAGGAACAGCAACTCATATTCCACTTGGGAACCCTGCAGCCCAATGGTATCAATGTGGATCTGACAAGCTTCAAAATCTCCTCTCCCCCTACCACATCCCAAAACCAGCCCAGCTTGTCCCCGCCTCCCTAACCTGTTCTTCCTCTCACCTATCCCCTCCTCCCAATTCACGCTGCACCCCCATTTCCTACCTACTAACCTCATCCTGCCCCCCTTGACCTGTCTGTCCTCCCTGGACTGACCCATAGCCTCCCTACCTCCCAACCTATACTCACCTCTACTGGCTCCATCCCCACTTCTTTGAACCATCCGTCTCCTCTCCACCTATCTTCTCCTTTATCCGTCTTCTATCCGGCTCCCCCTCACTCCTTATTTATTTCAGAACCCCCTTCCCCTCCCCGATTTCTGATGAAGAGTCTAGGCCCGAAACGTCACCTTTTCTGCACCTAAGATGCTGCTTGGCCTGCTGTGTTCATCCAGCTCCACACCTTGTTATCTCATGGTAAAATTCTGCCTTGTTTAGCTCCTTAATGACAGCAAAAATATGGTTCAGACCTTTAAACTGTTAGTTCGGCCATGAGGATTGCTGATGTTATTTTATTTTTATAGAAGTAGAGCAATTATAAAGTAGACCAGCTCCCAAAACCATTTAGATATTGCAGCAATCTCAATAAAACAATTGCTTAGAAAGTAGACTTTGATTTTGTTTTGTCTTTCAGTTCTAGAAAAGTTTGAATCAACACATTGCTATAGACTGCAAATTCTTGAAAATGGCCAAGTGTATTCCATTTTTTTCTGCGACTGGTGCAACATTATTACATTTGAGAACTTTTGGCCAATATTTAATCAAAACAGATTAAATGAGTGAACAGTTCTCTGTACAAGGCAATTAACACTGCACATGTGACATTAGTTTCACACAAGGGAAGTTAATTGAACACTGAAATGCGTCATGGCTCTAAAATAGACAACATAGTGGGTGGTTCCTGTATGTAAATCTGCTGTGCTTGTTTTCCTCAAAGATCTTTTATTGCAGTTGGCTTCAACCTGTCTGCATGGTAGTGTGAATACAAAGTCATCCACATTTAGCTTTTCACAGAATAGCCCACTGAATGGTTCCAACATTTTCCTTTGTTAGCTATTTGTAGTTAATTTATTAATATTTGAATTTTACTTTATTTAGTTTGGCCTGTCCTCTTGAAAATAACAGCATGCTAACCAATTTAAATAAGAATGTGCTGATTAAAATGGTGTTGCATGGCATCAGTGAAGACAGCTCTTTATTAAAGTGGTGTCTAAAGTAAGTTAGTTTCAAAACAGTTTGCTGCAGTCTTTATGAATATGAGCAACGTGATTTCAATCCAAAAACACACCTACATTGGTGATTCCAAGATAATAAAATGTGAGGCTGGATGAACACAGCAGGCCAAGCAGCATCTCAGGAGCACAAAAGCTGACGTTTCGGGCCTAGACCCTTCATCAGAGAGGGGGATGGGGGGAGGGAACTGGAATAAATAGGGAGAGAGGGGGAGGCGGACCGAAGATGGAGAGTAAAGAAGATAGGTGGAGAGGGTGTAGGTGGGGAGGTAGGGAGGGGATAGGTCAGTCCAGGGAAGACGGACAGGTCAAGGAGGTGGGATGAGGTTAGTAGGTAGCTGGGGGTGCGGCTTGGGGTGGGAGGAAGGGATGGGTGAGAGGAAGAACCGGTTAGGGAGGCAGAGACAGGTTGGACTGGTTTTGGGATGCAGTGGGTGGGGGGGAAGAGCTGGGCTGGTTGTGTGGTGCAGTGGGGGGAGGGGATGAACTGGGCTGGTTTAGGGATGCAGTGGGGGAAGGGGAGATTTTGAAACTGGTGAAGTCCACATTGATACCATATGGCTGCAGGGTTCCCAGGCGGAATATGAGTTGCTGTTCCTGCAGGACTTCACCAGTTTCAAAATCTCCCCTTCCCCCACTGCATCCCTAAACCAGCCCAGTTCATCCCCTCCCCCCACTGCACCACACAACCAGCCCAGCTCTTCCCCCCCACCCACTGCATCCCAAAACCAGTCCAACCTGTCTCTGCCTCCCTAACCGGTTCTTCCTCTCACCCATCCCTTCCTCCCACCCCAAGCCGCACCCCCAGCTACCTACTAACCTCATCCCACCTCCTTGACCTGTCCGTCTTCCCTGGACCGACCTATCCCCTCCCTACCTCCCCACCTACACCCTCTCCACCTATCTTCTTTACTCTCCATCTTCGGTCCGCCTCCCCCTCTCTCCCTATTTATTCCAGTTCCCTCCCCCCATCCCCCTCTCTGATGAAGGGTCTAGGCCCGAAACGTCAGCTTTTGTGCTCCTGAGATGCTGCTTGGCCTGCTGTGTTCATCCAGCCTCACATTTTATTATCTTGGAATCTCCAGCATCTGCAGTTCCCATTATCTCTGATACATTGGTGATTCACTGTGTTCAATTCTGCACAGTAAGAGAAAACGGCTTGGAGACAATAAGGGCTGCAGATACTGGAAACCAGAGTCTATAGATGTGAGGTTGGAAAAACAGAGCAGGTCAGACAGCTTCAGAGAAGCAGGAAAGTCAATGTTTCAGGCCAAAATCCTCCACAAATCCTGATGAAGGGTTTCGGCCCGAAACATTGTCTGAACTTCTGTGCTTTTCCAAGCCTCGCATCAATAGACAGTGGATGAATTGCTGTTGTTTCGTAACAGATCACTTTGTGATTCAGGATGCTTGTATCTAATGTTGACAGTTTGCTTCAATATTTTATCAGAATGTACAAACTGCAGAATGTACAGTGAAATGCACAATGGCCAACATCAGTGACCTAAAAGGATTGGTAGTCTGTGGTGTCATCAAAACATTGCTTTTATTCTTTTGTTTTCTCCAACCAAGCAGAAATAGGACATGTTTACGTGGCATGAAAATTGATTGGGATTGATACAGGAACAAGTTCAGTGGTGGGCAAGTTATTGGAGGAAATCTAGAGGGACAAGATCTACATGTACTTGGAAAGGCAAGGACTGAGTAGGGATTGTCAACATGACTGTGCATGGGAAATCATGTCTCATGAGTTGTTTGAGGTTTTTAAAGTAGTAATGAAGAAGATTGATGAGGGCAGAAGGGTGGACATGATCTACATGGATTTCAGTAAGGTGTTCAACGAGATTCCTCATCGTAGATTGGTGACAATGTTAGATCACATGGAATACAGGGAGAACTAGCCATTTGGATACATAACTGGCTCAGACATAGAAGACAGAGGGTGGTGGTGGAGGGTTGCTTTTCAGACTGGAGGCCTGTGACCAGTGGTGTACAACAAGGATCAGTGCTGGTTCCACTGCTGTTTATCATTTATGTAAACGATTTCAATGTGAACACAGGAGGTGTACTTAGTAAATTTGCAGATGACACCAAAATTGGAGGTATGGTAGACAGCGAAGAAAGCTATATCAGAGAACAACGGGACCTTGGCCAGATGGGCCAAGGGGCCGAGGAGTGGTAGATGGGCATTAATTTAGATAAATGTAAGGTGCTGCATTTTGGAAAGGCAAATCAAGGCAGGACTTAAACACTTAATGGTAAGGTTCTGGGGAGTGTTGCTGAACAAAGAGACATTGGAGTGCGGGTTCATAGTTCTTTGAAACTGGAGTCTCAGGTAGACAGGATAGTAAAATAGGCGTAGAGCTGGATGAACACAGCAGGCCAAGCAGCACTGGAGGAGCAGGAAGGCTGACATTTCGGGCCTAGACCCTTCTTCAGAAAACATTTCTGATGAAAAGCCTAGGCCCGAAGCATTAGCCTTCCTGCTCCTCCGGTCCTGCTTGGCCTGCTGCGTTCATCTTGCTCTACACCTTGTTATTTCGGGTTCACCAGCATCTGCAGTTCCTACTCTCTCTGATAGTAAAGTAGGCATTTGGTATGGTTGCCTTTATTGGTCACTGCATTGAGTATAGGAATTTGAAGGACATGTTGCACCTGTACAGTACACAGGTTAGGCCATTTTTGGAATACTCCATGCAGTTTTAGTTTCCCTCCTGTAGGAAGGATGTTGTGAAACATGAAAGAGTTCAGAAAAGATTTACAAAGATGTTGCCAAGGCTGGAAGGTTTGAACTATGGGGAGAGGCTGAATAGACTGGGGCTATTTTCTCTGGAGCATCAGAGGCTGGGGGGTGATCTTATAATGGTTTTAAAAATCATGAGGGGCATGGATAGGATGAATAGCCAAGGTCATTTCCTCAGGGTGGGGAGTCCAAAACTCGAGAGTATAGTTTAAGGTGAGAGGAGAAAGATTTAAAAGAGACCGATGGGACAACATTTTCATACAGAGGGTGGTGTGTGTAAGAAATGAGCTGCCAAGGAAGTGGTGGAGCTGGCATAATTACACCATTTAAAAGGCATCTGGATGGGCATATGAGCAGGAAGGATTTTGAGGGATATGAGCTAAATGCTGGCAAATGGAGCTTTAATAATTTAGGATATCTGGTCGGTATGGACAATTGGGACCAAAAGGGCTGTTTCCATGTTGTACAGCTCCATGACTCCAAGCCGATAACTGACACCAAAGTCATAAAATGTTTAAAGGGCCTCTCGAAACCTCAAAGCCTCCCTCAGGAATTTATGATGCAGTTTTGTAATAAAGCCATTGCTGTATTGCGGGAAATAAAGCAGCCAATGCATGCAGAGCAAGATTCAACAAACCACAATGTGATAATGACTAGGAGATCTCATTTATGCAAATAAAGTCCACTGAGTCATGATTCTTTGAAATTGCTTCAGCAAACTTGATGAAAAACAAATGAAACTGATGAGTCACCATACTGTGAACATCAACACCAGTGAGTTAAAGCTTCATTCAAGGCAATGTAATTGAAGTTTATAAGATATTAAAGGGAATTGAAAAGTAGATGTAGAGGGAATGTTTCCCCTTGTGGTGCAATCTAGAATGAGAGGTCATAGTTTTAAGGTAAGGAAAAACAAGTTTAAAAGAGAACTGAGGAGAAAATGTTTTCCTTAAAGGATCCTGAATCAGTGGAACTCACTCACTCCCTCCCACTCACTCCCAAAGTGCGGTGGAAGCCAGAACATTGAGCTCCTGGATCTTTAATGAGAAGCTTGGCCAAAGGGATAGATTATAAGGCATTTCTTAAAGGCAAAGAGAAAGGTTGTTGTCCAAATTGTGTATAAAAGTGAAACTTTGCAGGTCATTTGTCATAACTTTACTTCCACATCCATTACTAAAACTATTTGCAATGTTGAATGAGATAGCCCAGATTGCTTGTGGTGAGGATTTTTAGTCAATAAGGTTGGCGATAGAGACGTAAGAAAAGGAGTAGGAATAGGCAATTCCTGAAAAGTCTCACATCACTCACAAGAGTCTACTCCCCTAGAGATTAAACAAAACACTTACTACTCTCACTGTGGATGTGCTGGCAGTTGTATATATTCATGGAGCACTTGTCATTAGATGAGGATGGAAGGTGACAGCAGTCGCTCTTCAGCAGGGTACCAATCTAGATGAGCACCAAGCCTCTATGATAATAAAATGTGAGGCTGGATGAACACAGCAGGCCAAGCAGCATCTCAGGAGCACAAAAGCTGACGTTTCGGGCCTAGACCCTTCTGGCCCGAAACGTCAGCTTTTGTGCTCCTGAGATGCTGCTTGGCCTGCTGTGTTCATCCAGCCTCACATTTTATTATCTTGGAATCTCCAGCATCTGCAGTTCCCATTATCTCTGATACCAAGCCTCTATGTTCCTTTCTGCCTTGCCTTCCCTGCCAGTCACATCAGGTTAGGTCTTAAGCATGTTTTACCCAAGCCACTTTTTACTCTTCATCTCCCACACTTTATCCCCTGAGCCCCAGAGCATACAGTTATGTTAATGTTAAACATTGGTATGCACTATCCCCATTGAGCCCAGTGTGGTGGTAGCTATCAAGGATAGCCCTCCAAAGGTACCCTATCTCCCATACTGCAATATCTCCCATTGTTATTTGTTGAGTTGCCTTCACAAGTATTACCCCTTCTGTATCCCAACCTACTGCCTCCAGACAACACAACCGACTTCCACACTGTAGTAGTGGGCTCTGAAAAGCCCCTCTTCGGTGCACAGAACTGCAAGATTGATCACGGGTCACCAACTTGGAATGATAGACTCTGACAGATATCTGTGCAGTTTGCTGATTAATTTACCACCAATTCATGGATTGATGCACTGCACCTTCAGGGCTGACCATAGCTTACTAATTCCTATGCTGTAAGGAAATGGAACTCCTGCCCCTGAACTCCCCAAGTGACAGACTGACCATTCCTAAGCCTCTAGGCCGATAGCCACGCTATGTATCTTGAAATATTGAGGAATGCTGGCCCAGAGAAGGCATCAGCAAACTGCAACTCTGACTTATCACCACTGAGTTGCTCATCAGTGTTCTGTACAATAACAAACTGCATATCATTTCTTTTCTTTCACTCATCAGATGTGGGTCTTCCTGGATGGGCCCAGCATTTATTGCCTGCCCCTGGCTGCCTTTGCCAATTTGGTAGTGAACTGTCAACTGAAACCACTGCATGTGCTGTTGATCCACAAAGCCCTGAGGGAGGGAATTCTAGAGGCATTGTCGGTGTACCCACTGCAAAAGAATAAACTGGGTGAGATGAAGTGATAATGAGCTGTTTATGCATGGGCACAGAACCTTTACAGCTCACTACTGAGATTCTCATTGTACTGTGGATGAAAAATCAAACTTTCTTTCAAGAGACTTTCAAGATGTCAAGAACCTCACTCTTCTGTTCTTCCTCACTATATTTTCCCAAGTGACTCACCATTGCCTGTGGCTTTCAGGGGCTGCTAAAATTCAAGCCTGGATTCAGGAGGGAGGCAGCCGTAATCAGGAAATAATGCTGAGGCCACCTCAAGTTGAGTTGGTTTGAGTGTTGAACTAGAAAGAGCACTGCTGCTCCTTCACCTTATATGTTCAGCACTCTTTTTTTGTGTGGCCCACAGTAGCCCTGTTATGACTTCCAGTTCCCACAAGGTGGAAATGCTAATATGTCAGACCAAAAATGCTGGAGCTTCCTGATAGTATTTCTTTCTGATCTCCGTGTGGATTGGTAGACTGATTGATTATTGCACGATTTGTAGCCAGCAGTAAAAGTGGCACCACTATACATACATAAACATTTGTTCACATGATATTTATTTTCGACTTTACCAATAAATAAACATAAAACAGATCCCTTACAATTTGACACCTCAAACTTGTCTTGGAGTGTACCGACAACATTAAATTGGTTTTTTGCCATTCTTTCAGCAAAATTACAACAGTATCTTGGCAACAGATTTGAGGAAACTCTTGACCAAATACAAACTCAAAATTATTCATTTAAATTTCTGAATCTGAAATATCGGCTCACTCTTTCCAATCCCAGTTCTATTCATGAAAGTTCATCAAGTAAAGACCTTGCAAGTGAAGAATTCACATCCAGCAATTTAAATCTATCCTTACAAAGACAGATATCTTCAATTGATTATTCAATATCTTTGGTTAGCTTAATTTCTTCATCAGGCCTGAACAGAAATCTGTTAATCTTATACAATGCCCATCACTCTTCTGAGTTTAAACCTTCATGGTCCTGCAGAATTATCTGACAAATTGTATGTAACTAATCTAGCCTCCTTTGTGTCGTCTTTTTCTCTACAAAACAATTGCTTTCATGTTGGTGTTGCTTTGCAACAAAACCAGATTTCTGTCTGCGTTGTGCGTGCTAGGCCACACGTTTGATTAATTCATGCCTGTGGAAACACTGCCACTAATTCTGTTTGATGTCTCAGTCTGGTGTTCAGAAAGACAGAGAAAAAATGCCGTCTTTGTTAAAAGCCATAAAAAAGGGTAAGCAAAACATAGAGACAAATGTTCTTTTTAAGAGAAAATGGAACGTCAAGGGAGATTACAGTTCCAACATAAAAGACATCAAAATTGGAGCACAGAACTGTCTACCCCAGATCAATGAGTACTGCATCCCATAAAAGGACACTGTTGTATTCATACTTACATATTGTAGCTCCTGCCAAATTGCTTCACTGTCTAATGGCATACACACATTGAAAAAGCTTGAAACAAGTGACAAAGCTGAAGGCGATAAGGATGAAGTGACAGGAAAGAGTTGAAGTGTCTTGTTAATCCTTTATTTGTTTGGTCCTCGATGAGAGTGTGCAGATGGTGGTATAATCATATGTATGTTTTAATAGTCAATAGTTCGCGAAAGCACATTTATGAGGGAAGGGAAATTCTGCTCCAATTTTCGCCCACAAGATGTGGCGATGTTTATCAGCTACAAAGAAGGTACAGATCCAAAAACATTAATAGATTATTCAGTGCCATGATGGAAAATATATATCAGAAAAAAATGTTATTCTTTCTTCTACTACATAACTTCATAATGCAGATATCATTCTGATGGTTTGCACTATTGGTCTGTGAGAACACGGATCAGAACTATTGTATGCATCGCAGATACATGGGGGAGACTTTGCGAAAAGTATGTATTATAAGCTGAATATGAGGAGCTGTTCATATCAAAATTAAATTGTTTCTAACTAGAACCTAAGGATAACAGATTTTGGACACCAAGTTTAAAACTTAAACCAAAGTTAACAATTTATTATCAATTCGGGAACATTGGCAGGACAAGGCGAAACAGGAAGGTAATCAAAAATCTATGATTGAATTTTGAAATTCATTTACCTGGCCCACACTCATAGATAGACAGACTGATGGACAGACACAAGTCGAATTAGTTTTATTGTCACGTGTACTCACATGAGTACAGTGAAAGTTTACAAGTTGTCACTTTCGCTGCCATCTTAGGCCTGACAGTACCTAGGTACAGATTCTTAGGAATGAATTAGAAAAATATAAAATCATAAGAATAAAATAGAAATGTAAAATAATAAAAAGTTCAGAATTACAGCCCTTCCACCTCAGTCCGCACTGGCACCTCACCTCCAGACTACCAAAGGAATAAAAAAAGAAATTACATCAATAGAGTTCATCTTCTGAATAAGGGGCCTACAAACACACATGAAGGGGTTTGGCAAGATGCCGACAAAGCCCCACAGCCAGGAGTCCTTGCTCCAGGCTCGCCATCACCACTGCCGCCGACGACCCACCAATTACCCAAGCCCAGGCTCTGGAATCTTTGCTGCAGTTACCACCATGACCACAGCCAACCAACAGACCCGACACTGCTCCAGCTTCACCACAATGTCAGAAGATGAAGAAAGAAAAAGAAAGAAAAGAAGAAAGAAGGAATAAAAAGTAAGAGCAGACAGACCAGATGAGTTTCAGGCTCTTGGGATTAGGAGCCCACTTGCTATGCTGCTACTGTGCCACCATCTTAAACAGGTTAAGGGATAAATTGGGAAAAAGAGACTAAAGCATTGCAATTTGCTGATTCAGTTAAACATGTAATCATTGTATTATGAGTTATTTATAGGCATGTAACATGCAACTCATTTTGAAATTACCAGCAATTGTGAGCAATTTCAGTGGACTTCTTAAATTATTTGCACATTCGTTATCAATGGGGATCCTTTCCTCAGAACACCCAACAATTGTTTAACTGGACAGTAAAATCCAGAGACTAACAAAACAGCAGGCCATCTCAAATTATCCAAAATCACAAGGCACTCACTGAAAAACAGTCAGACTTCCTCCTTAATCACAGATTCTGTGATTGGCTGAATAGCACTGGTCGTTTCCTGATTGGCCAACTCCATATCCAACCAGCTTCCAGTCCCGGGCATGAAGGCACACTGTTGACTCATCTAGGGCGTAATTTCATCTGGGTGTTAAACTATATGATCTTCCAGGCTGTCTCCATGTTTTTTTTCTCTTCTTTAAAACACACACCTGTTCGAAATTCAACTCACCCTGACCTCAATTCACAGTTCCACCAAAAAAAATTCGAGAAAAATAAAAGTTTAACAATTGCTAGGCATTCTGAAGAAAGGATCCCCATTGATAACAAATAATTAAATAATTTAGAAAGTCCATTGAAATTCACAATCACTGGTGATTTTATGTACACTATACACACGCTATAAAGAAAAACATTCGCACAGATTAGAAATAAGTACAATGGAAAAGAGTAGTCAGAAGTAAAAAAGATGTATAACACTTGTGGGGTCAGCATTTTAGACAGTTTAGGCATGCTTGCAGTAAAATATAGATCTGTGTGTATTAATCCCCAATACTTAACTAATCTCTGCATGTGTCGGGGTTACTTTCAATACAAGTGAGCGAAGTGGGATTGGGTGTATGTGGCGAGATAAGAGAGCAGGAGGATGTGTTTAAATCAGCTTGCAAATTGCTCACCACAAACCCAATCATATTTGGGTTTAATGGGACAAATGGGCAATACTTAATGAGGTTGCTAGCTTCTGAGTTAACCTGCTTATCGGGTTACGTAGAGTGTGTTCGGGGTTTCACAAACCTCCAGAAGCGCAGCAGTTGATGCAAAGTGTGTACTGTGTTGCATTTTTGACCTCCATCGAAGCTGAGAGGAGCAAAACTGATTCCCTCATCTCCAAAGCTCCCCACAGCGGTTGATATCTCCAATACAGCTTGAGTTTAAACTCCACAGGGATCAGAGGTCAGAAAGTACCAGAATAATCAGAACCAGGCTTTTCCCAGGGTCCAGTCTTTGACATCCCCTGAGACCGTGGACATTTGAAGATCACCAGTCTGACATTTCCTCAGGATCACATTCTTGTTGATCCAGGTGTTGCATCACCTGGTGCTGCGCCCTGTCTGCAGGAAGTGGGAAAACCCATATTTCTGGATTTCCAGTCTTCCGTCCCCAATTCACATTCTTTGTAGGAAATGCCTTTGCTCATTGTTTTGACAGAGGTGGTTAATCCATCAATAAATGGTTCTTTTTTGTGAACCTGCTCAGGATTCCCATACTAATATCATAAAGCACCATTTTCAGATTAAATATTTTCACATGATTAGGGAGCCTGGAGTTGAAATCAATGTATAAAACAAACTCTGCTGGGACACACAAACCTTGGTCGGAGGACAGGTTTAGAATTCAGTTCGTAATGATTATCAGCCTGAACCTTCTTGCGTTCAGAAATAATAGGAACTGCAGATGCTGGAGAATCCAAGATAATAGAGTGTGAAGCTGGAGGAACACAGCAGGCCAAGCAGCATCTCAGGAACACAAAAGCTGATCTTTCAGGCCTAGACCCTTTTTGCGTGCCTGGTTTCTAACCAATTACTTCTGGTCTGGAGTTTTCAAACTGAATACCCTGCACTGTGGTGATCTGTATCCCTACTCCTTTCTCCAGGATAACCTGTTTGTATATCTGATGTCAGCCAGGCTTTCTGCAAATTGCTACAAAAGCTTTCCAATCCATTAACTTTTCTGAAGCAAAAATCAATGTTTGATTCTCGCAAACCAAAGGCAAACTAAATACATCTCAAAGTTTGTTCTCTCAAATTGTAGCTCTTTCACAATACAAACAGCCATTGTCAATCCAGTAGGGTACCTAGTCTGCACCTACCTGACAAATGCTGGTTCAAAATTCTGGCTCTAGAAATCCTAAATTAATTATTAAAGCTCTTAATATAGACAACCCAAAAGTTAACATGAGGCAAGAAAATGATTTCCAGCTACAAAAATGTTATGTGATCATCAAGTTGCCATTTTTTCAACCTTTTAGTATCAATTTGAGAAGAATAAAACTGGTTTGAAGTTCGGAATAATGTGACAGTGTGCCGTAACACATATTGGCAGTGGAATTTGATTCTAACGTTCTAGCTTTTAGAATGTTCTGGATTGTGGGGTCAGGGGATCCCCGCCTCCTTGATCTGCCCATCTTCTCTCCCACCTATCCGCTCCTCCCACCTCACTGACCAATCTCCACCACTCTCTATCTGCACTCATCTATCACCATCCGACCTACCTTCCCCAGCCCTAACCTTCCTCTCTCTATTTATTTCAGCAGTAAATGGCTGTTTTGGTTTTGCTCTGTTATTTTGTGCACAGTTCAGTTTTAAGTGTGTCTGGTGCTGTTCTTGGCATGTGTCATATGCTCTTTATTGAATCCAAGAAGTTGTTATCAATTGAATGTGTTTTTCAAATGCAAGGTGTTGTTGGCAAAATATTACCAAGTATGATTCTACAGTGAGCCAGACACAGTTTATAAACAAAAGCTTTTGGGAGAAGCAGGGACCTCAAAGGGGCCTCACCAAATTTCTCAGCTATTACAGATGATTTCAAAGGTTATATACATTTGTTGTCACGCTCCACCGCATCCCCCCCACCACCCCCCCACCCCCCCCCTGCCGACACCCAAGTTATGTACACAGTTCTTTAATCTGTTCCCAGCATCTTGCAAAGCAGGTGACACTTCTACTGTTGTCGGGACAGGATTTGTTGTTTCAGCAGATGTTTCATCTTGATTGTGTAAAGTTCAATCTAAAGGTCCTTTGTGTTGTTGATCTCTTTACCCACTCCTTCAGTTGTTAATGTCTTTAAAAGTTAATGCCTTTACTTCCTCCTTTGGTAAATCACTTTAGTTACTCCGTCGCAAGGACTATGGCTGTCTCATGCTGTTAAGACGTAAAATCTACAACACAGTGCGATCAGCCTGATCACCCACATTATTTGGGAAAGGACTTGAGGCTTGTAAAATGCCATGTGATGTAGATATACAGAGAGCAAACTCCATCTGGAAACCATCAAAACAGCTGCAATTTATCCAAGTGTGGAGCTGGATGAACACAGCAGGCTAAGCAGCATCTTAGCAGCTGGCCTGCTGTGTTCATCCAGCTCTGCACTTTGTTATCTCGGATTCTCCAGCATCTGCAGTTCCCATTATCACTGATGCAATTTACCTAAGTGGCTAATGTAATAAAGAGCGATCTCTTGAAAGTGAGAGAAAGACTCTCCCAAACTGTTCTAACATCCAGTTCACCTGAGACCTAACTTCATGGAAATTTGACTCTACATTTAGGCTGCATGTGCATGGCAGTTATTGCACGTGTGCAACTTTTGGAGGGTGAAGTGGTTTGAAGAATGTTGAAAAGGGCTGTTGTTGAATCAAAGATAACACGGTGTTATCTCAGCAGTTCCTATTATCTCTGTTGTTGAATCAATATCCTTTTGAAAGCTTTCGATAAAAGGTGGGTATACGAGTAGAAAGGGTTCAGAGGGATAGGGCCAAATGCTGGTAAGTCGGACCATATTAATTTACGACATCTGGTCGGCATGGGTGAGTTCGACCAAAGGGCCTGTTTCTGTGCTGAACATCTCTATGACTCTAAGTCATCAGTGACCCTATACACTATTGCTTTTTAAATTTTGATATCGTATTGTAAAGTAGTTGAAGGAAAATTGATATGCCTTGACTATGATTAACTATTCTGTGTAATTGTATGATAAACTCCATTGCTACTACCTGGGTGTGTGTGGAGAAACAGTGAGGTGATACAGAAAGTCAGAGGTAATAGGGATGTTCATCAGATACTTCCATTATGGTCCTGTTAGGTCAGTCTCTTTCAGACTGACATTTGGTTATTGTTGCATGCACTTTAAATGTAATGTGCTATTTCCTGTGTTTCTCCTGAAACTCCTGTGGCAATTCTGACCAGGACAATGACAAAGCCTGTGTCCAAGCAGATCAAAATGGCTCAAACATATTTACTAAATATTTTCACCAAGTGATGAATGTTCTTTTAGATTTACCAATTATCAAACATAAAGCTAAAAGAGAAACAGCATTTTACAGTAATTAATACCAGTAAGAAACATTTGTATTTCTTCCTATGGAATCTTATACAGGAGATTAATTCTCTGCTGGTATTCAGCTACTATCAAGCTTCATAAATTTACAATAAAAGGTTAGACATTATCATAAATTGACATCAGCATTGAATAAAATGACTTGAAATGGAAAATCTTTCCAGTGGATGATCTTTGCTTCCTGCATTGTATTTATAAACTGCCCTTGAACAGGAACTCATCTTTTTTTCAAAAACCTTTCAAGCTTCATTGAGATGCCCTGTATAAATCTTCATAATAACATTTCTTATGTCTGTTGTCTCTGTTGTAACCCTCACGCCTGTCTGTCTTTTACTTCTTCAATGTCTGTGTCTTTTCTGCTCCCTTGATGGGTATCGTTTACATTTATAACGCATCAATCATACTGTGCAAAATGTTTCAGCCCAATTTCAATTGTCTCCTTAAGCACATCCTTACCAACTTAAAAACAACTGTCCATCAAAATCCATATGAAAAAAACAATCTCAAACACTTGCTCAACTTGGCGAGGGAGTAGACATGAAATGACCTACATATCCACACCCCCTCCCACCCTCATAAATCCACACCAATTTTGCCTCTTAACTCTGTTCACTGAAGGCACCTACACATTAGCTCTTCATAGAATCATAGAAACCCTACAGTGTGGATGCAAGCCTTTTTGGCCCATCATGTCCCCAACGAGCCTCTGAAGAGCATTCCACCCAGACACACCCTATCCCTTCATTTCTCATGGTTATTCCCTATAGCCTGCACACCCCTGGACACCATGGGAAATTTCGCATGGTCAATCCACCTAACCTGCACATCTTTCAACTGTGCGACAAAACCAGAGGAAACCCACGCAGATGCGAGAAGAATGTGCAAACTGCACACAGAGAGTCGCCGAGGCTGGTATCAAACCCAGGTCCCTGGCACTGTGTGGCAGCAGAGCTAACCACTCAGCTACAGTAAAACAGTTTTTAGGTCATTGTCTAAGATTGGTTTGCCCACTTAAACAGTTTCTTTCTGTTTCTCATGGACAGGCTGCTTCCCATTTTCTGAAAATTCCACCAGGCAAGCTCTAGGTATCAATGGGGAGAGTGAATTATCATCCCTCCATCCCAATTTTCAATGCTAGAACTTTCTTTTCACACTTGAAGCAGGAAGGCAGAAATTGATAGTTGCTGTAGAGTGGGGGAGCACCCTGTTGAGTGATAAAGGAAGAAGTCTAGCCACTCATAGAGAATTGATTGAGAGAATCTACTGGGAAAAAACTGTTTTGATAGGAAATGGCAGGATCACTATTGATGTAAGTACAATGGTAAACAGGGAGATAGGGACTGCATATCATCTCTTTGATTATGTTGGAGTATAAGACAATCCCATTTTCTTTGTCACCAAAATGCATGTTTAAACTGAAGCTTTGTTTTTGAAATTACCCCTCATTATCTACCTGAGTTTGGAGCTGAATTTGAAAACCACGACTAAATTGTTACAAACTGTACTGAAGCAGCCCCAACAGTGAAAATAACATTTGAGATAATAAAGTGTAAAGCTGGATGAACACAGCAGGCCAAGCAGCATCTAAGGAGCACAAAAGCTGACATTTCGGGCCTAGACCCAAAACGTAGGCTTTTGTGCTCCTAAGATGCTGCTTGGCCTGCTGTGTTCATCCAGATTCACACTTTGTTATCTTGGATTCTCCAGCATCAACAGTTACCATTATCTCTGAAAATAACATTTGAGAGTGCTTTCCAAATTTAACGAAGTGTAAGACCACAGCAGATCCATTTTTGTTTCAAAAACAAGGACATTTCACAAGTGCTGAAGGGCTACTCCAATCTGATAAACAATTTTCAAATGGAGTACAGCAAAACAAACTAAAAAAAAATTGTATTAACATCCTGAGTCTAAATGTCAGCTGATGAAACCACCTTGCTTTCAGGAAATGGCATAAAAACACAAAAAAGTTAGGTGCAGTGTCACTTCTCTCTCTCTCTTAATATGACCGCTACCTACAGTCATAAATTTCCCTTTTCTAAAACAACAACATGAAAAGAAAGAAGATAATTTTACAACAAATAAGAAAACACCAATATACTACAATATACATTTTTATTCTGAAATTTTTGAAGAGTGCTACGAAATAATCAAAATGGAAAACAACTATCTAAACATGGATTGGAACTCTGCTGACATTCTGTCAGAATTTCAGTTGTTTAAAGATAAAATCAATCTTTATTTGCTGGATCAACAAATATTTGATAATGAAAGATGTCAGTCAAACTCATATTACTTTGGGAAATGAAGGATAAATAGACTCTAGTCCTCCAGTATTTCGAATGATAACTGCAAAAATATTGACAAACTTTTTCCAGATTATAGTCGACTAACTGAATGTTCAAGTCAACTGCAGAATACACCAGAGGGTGGTTTGATTTCAAATTACGCCAAAACCAACAAGGTGAAACAATCAGCCAATACATAAACAGCTGACAATGTCATGGTATAGGAATGTAATTTTACTGAAGTGAATTAAGCTGAAATGTTATGGAAATTGTTATTTCCACCACACTGAGCAAGTCACTCAAAAAGCATTTTTAGACAAACCCAAAGACTAGACTATTTACATACTACTAAAAGAAGGACACAAGTTTTAAGTAATTGTGGCAGGACATAATTAGGTCTGACCCTAAAATGACTATTAGGTAACTATGCATAGATTCAGCAAAGCTTCAAATCCTGTATTCCAGCCTCGAGATGACTCCAGAGCGGTATCCTGGCCTCAAGAACCTCGAGGTGAAACCTGGCAGAGTTTGGAGTCAAGCTGTAATGTGGACAGGAGGCTGGATGCTGGCGTGGACTGGATTTGAGGCACTGTTATTCTGAACTTCTTATTCCATTTTTTTTCTAATTTATTCCTATGGCCTGTAATAGACATTTTATTTCTTTATTTTCTATCTTTTCTCACTAAGAATTGGTATCTAATAAACTGTACACAGGTACTTTTGTACCTAAATTGCTGCTGTAAGTGATGACTTGTAAACTTTTCACTGTATTCATTTGTGTACATGTGACAATAAATCTAATTCTAATTTTAATGAGAGGTGGCTTGCCTCACCAAACAAAACTGTTCAGCTTTCCATGACGCATGTAAACTATATTAAAAAGTGCACATCGGGTTAAGATATGCAAGGAATCCCAGCACTTCGGAAAACCCAAACTGCAGCACAATGCTCCACAACTGCATGTGAAGAGCAGTCAATGAATGAAGAATATGAATGAAATTTCCAAATTTTAACCATTACAGGCGAGCATGTCAATGAAGCCCAAGAGTTATCTGTAATATCACAGCTTCTAGACCCCTGTCAGACAGTACATATGGTCAATTTGATACAATACGTGGACACTTCAGAAATGCTGAAGGCTTTAGCTCCACCCAAGTAATATTCCCCTGAAGGAATAGACGGCCTCCAAGACTAACACTGATGAAAGTATGAATAGCGTACTTTTATACATCTTACAAAGTTACGTGCACTGGAAATTGGTGCAATATGGTGCAGTCCATGCAATTTAATGTTAACTGCTTACAAGAGGCCTGATATTCCTTGCAGTCACACTTTCTGTCTTCAGTGTGAATTCAACTCACCAGGAATGGAGACCTGAAACATTTTGCTTCATTGACATGCACAAATTTGCATATTACTATGACCCGTGAGACAACAAATACCCAGTTGCGATGCAAAGAGTCTAGACGCAACATCAATCTCATACAAAATAAAAACCAAATGAACTGCAGATGCTGTAAATCAGAAACAACAACAGAAATTCCTGGAAAAGGTCAGTGGGTCTGGCAGCATCTGCAGAGAGAAAGCAGAGTTAACATTTCAGGCCCAGTGATCCTCCCTCAAAGTCAGAACATCATGGGGGTCCCTTGGAGCAAGCAGGGACATTCTCTGACTTGCTTGAGAACTCTGAGTGCCCAGTTTGTTCAGTTGAAAGGTAGGAATCTGCATGTTATTGAGGTGAGTTGTCATGTTAACAAGACACTTGACAAGTTATAAACCTCAGAAATGGCAACTCATTGCTGCTAGTGAGAAACACATCTTAGCACATGGCAGATGTATATAAGATGCAGCAAGACTGCCCTGACATCGAAATAGGTTTTGCTAACTTTTCACATGATTCTGCAACAAATTTCACATCATTTCATCAGATGATGCAAGAAATCTGATACCACTGATGTAAATTTTCAAATTCCCAAAATGTTATTGTTATTTCATTGTAAGAAGGACAAACTGAAACAGAGAGAGATTACCATTGTATGGAAAAAAAAATCCAGAATCTTTCAGCTTTTTAATTGATTTGAAGGAAAAAATTGTCAAACAAACCACTGATTGAGATAACAAGGTGTCGAGGGGGATGAACACAGCAGGCCAAGCAGCATCAGAGGAGCAGGAAGGCTGATGTTTTGGGCATAGATCCTTTTTCAGAAGAACATCAGCCTTCCTATTCCTCTGATGCTGCTTGGCCTGCTGCGTTCATCCAGCTCTACACCTTGTTATCTCAGATTCTCCAGCATTTGCAGTTTCTACTATCACTGATTGAGAAAGTAGCTGGAAGAAAAATGGTAAAGCTAGAGAGCACCTCCATTCCATTCCCAGCAAGCTTTTCTTTCCTTACTGACTGATAGGCAACCGAGTGAGATGGGTTTGAACAGCTGGCAGGCAGAGTTTGTCTACCAGAAGTGAAATTGTGGCTCCCTCTATATTTCTCCCTCCATATTCACAATTACATCATAACAGTGCTATTACATAAGCCGGGTAGGTGCTCTGGCAATGCTGTGGAGACCCACTTGAGGATGCCAGTAGCTGGATCAGCTTTAAACGAAATGGACATTTTCAGACCACAATCTCTGTTTACACTCAAAGGGGCCGAGATCATTTATGCCCCAAAAACTCACTCACTCACCCACTCACTAACATTCTCACACAGGCATCCACTGCAATTTTGACAAGAAAAATTCTGAAAATTGTGAAATAAAGCTGATAATTTCCTTCATATTCTTTACAGCTGCAGATGAGCGCCTGTGCTTCCAACAGAGAGACCAGTATTACTGATGTAGTCCAAATGAGTTTGAAATCCTCTACTTTGATGTTTTATTTTGTTAAACATCAGCTGCTTTTGTTACATGCATTTGTATTTCTAGTGAGTACTTTGGCAGAATAAAACAAAATGACTGCGTGGATAAAAGAACAAAGATGGGACTCACGCAAGAGCTGAGAGGCAAGTATTCAGAAGAAATAATAATACTGCCCCACTCTATTCCCTGATGATTGAGGTGGGCTAAAACTGCAGTTGGAGCTTCTGACTATGCTTAATTTTCTTGATCATTGAAGCCAGTCTGTGCCACAATTTAATAGTGGGCTAATAGGCTGTTTATTTGGGAGACAGGAGTGTAGGCTCTGATGTGTCCATGATGATTTGTCAAACTCTCGTTAAGCCTTTCACTAAAATAGTGAGGAGTTGTCAGACAACTGCAAGTGTTGGAAGCAGCTCTATTGTCAAGCACTTTAATATCATCTGTTCAAAATTCAAATAGCGATGAAGATCCAATCACGAGCATTAAGCTGGTGATTGACACACAGGGAATTTTAAGGGGGAATGACAAAATAATTTGTAAATATTGAGTTGGGGAAGAATTTCATTGGTAATCTTTGAACCACAATTATCTCAAGAAAAACTTTTCTTTCCACCGGGCTAAAATTGTATTCATCTCGACTGTGATGTAATTAACATTTTCACAGTTTCTTCACTTGATTAAATACCTCAGATTTGATTTGAAATTGAGAATGCCTGACTTTTTTTAAAGCAGAGTTTTGTTCTATTCCCTTGTGGGTGTTACAGTCTGGCCAGCACTTATTGTCTAACACTAAAAAACTAAATGTCAAATGCTGACTTGTAAGCTGTACAAAGGTAACGGAAAACCTCATCTGCATCGTCAAACATCAATAAAAGCTAATTAAAAAGTATTTACAAATTTCAACAGATACTCTGTCCCATGTTACTGAAGCCTAGGCAATCATTTGAGAATATCTGAATGAGCTTCTACAACCATAATAGCTAAACATCTGTCGATAGAAAATCCTATTAAACTGGAAAGGTTTTAAACATTGACTCTACTTCAGCAACTATAGTTAAGGATAGTAAGTGCATTCCACAAAAAAGTAAATGGTGAATCTGCCATCTTACATCCAATGAAAGATGAAGAAATATTTTGAGTCTCTAATATCTGACAAAACACATTTTTACACACGCCATCATTTTAGGTTGAAGTGGGAGTGATTTGTTCTTGTGTTATGACAAGAAGTGTTTTATTGCATCGTTTGCTTCTTTTTGAATATTGACAGGAAAATATAATCCCCTTTTAAGGTTATAGAAAAACATTATAATGAATAAGTCCTAGGGATATTGTCCTCCATTAAAATAAAGAAAATTTACATTATTTCTAATCATAAGGAGCAAAAGTCCAGAGAGATGACTTGAACACCTGAATTCGCTTGTTTTGAATTTGAGCCTCAAAATCCCATCTTATGAAATTGATAAATCATCCTACATCAGTATTGCTTTTCCCCATCTTAATCATCAGAAGATCTGAACAAACACAAGATGCAAATATGAATCAGAAAATTGATAGGCAATAGAACTTCACAATCAATGTACTTTCTTTTATTTTGTAGCATGTGCACAATTTGTTTAAGTGTGCAGACCGTTGAAATTTTATTGTGTGATTTTGCATGTTTGGTATTTTAAAGGGGTTGGCTCATTTAAAGGTGGACATAGGGTGCACAGGAGTCTTTGAGTTTATGGCACAGCTTAAAGGAAATGTTGTTCATAACTTCTTTCAGTAACGTATTTCCAATTCTGATTTCATTACCTTTCATGAAAATGCATGAAAATCAAGATGCTCTTATTAGAACCAGAAAGTAGCCTTAAAGGTGTTTGGATCACTGAACACATCAGCAGTAATTGAAAGGCAGGAACAGATGTGTTAGAAAAACACCATAATTGGATGACCATAAGGTATTGTCCAAAGGTCTGATTCATTCGCTTTTTTTTTCTCATAACTGAAGCAGCTCATCCCTGGAACAATTCTCTTAAATAGGATTATTAAAAATAAACAGTCCTCAAGTGGGATAGCTGCAATATCTTACCTCTGTTTCCCTCATTAGTCATATTCACAAAGGTAGAAAAAGGAGTGGACCCTGTGGTGCAAAGAGTTAACTATTCCCTTAAAATAACTAATAATAGCTTACAAAGTATGTGTATGAGGAGCTATGCCATAATGATGTCAGATCACATGGAATTGGAATCTGAGTGAGAAATCTGTGAGACCACAATGTACAGGAGCAGAATTGGGCTATTCAGCCATTCTAACATCACATTCACCTTCCTAACCACCAAATGAACCTGCATGTTAACCTTAAGAGAATCTTAAACCAGTACTCCAAAATCAGTTTGTACTTCAGATTTCCAAAATCTTTCCCCATTTTGATAATAGCCCATGCCTCTATTCTTCATAGTGCATAACCTCACACTCACACATTGTATTCCCATCTGCTACTTTTTTGCCCACTCTTCTTGTCAGTCCAAGTCCTTTTCCAGCTCCCCCATTTCCTCATTATGAAATTTCCCTTCACCTATCCTTGAGTCAACTGCGAACTAAGCAACAATTCTCTCAGTTCCTTCCCCCAGATTGTTAATATATAACATGAACTGTTACAGTTCAAATACAGATCCCTGTGGAAATCCAACAGTCACAAACTGCCATTGTGAAAATGACCTCCTTATCTCTACTCTTCACCTTTCGCCAGTCAGCCAACCCTCTATTCATTCCAGTATCTTGCCTTTAGCATCTCTTTTACCATCTCTAGTATATAGTTATGCATAATAAAAGTTGTTAATGTGCACTATATGAATTACTTACATCAATGGCTGAGGTGATCTTACCACTTACCCCAGAATCATCCACTTCTTGAGGCAACTGACAGTGTTGTGTGATCACAGGTAGGTTTTTAAAAAAACTTAGTAGCCTAAGAAGTAGCCATACCTTCATCATCAGCATTTTACTCCACTGCATGGAGGTGTGAGCCATGGATTGGGGGAAATGAAAGTATAAAAGGAGAGTAATTTTTTTTTGCAGTCATTGTTAAATGCTATACCACTTGTGTTCCATAAGGTTGAGTTGACGACAATGCTGTGATTGTAAGGTGTAGCTATTTCTTAAGCAGTGGCTGGATTTTACTTTACAATGCAGTCCTCACTTTGCCAGCATGACTTAGGGGATAAATGATACTGCAGTCCAGCAGGTGGCCATTTGGCCACCTTGGGAAGGAATTTCCCCCTCTGAAAGATGCCATCCAACCAAATAGTCAACAGATCATTGGTCTTCCAGAACTATTGGGAGCGATGTCAACTGCTGCAACACTAATCTGTTCCTGATCAGATAACTGATGTAGTCAGGTAAGAAGTTGAAGGGCGGTATGGAAAGAGATCAGAAGGTCAGATTAGCAAGCACAGCTGTGGGATTGTATGGCAGGTGGGTCTGGGTGCAGGTGCGGAAAGGTCAGGTGACAAGGGGTAAACCTAGGAGGAGAGCGCCACAGAGGATGAGCTCCAGTGGAACCATCTCCACACATTGACCACAAGCGGACTAAGCATTGGACGCTGCTGCTCTTTCTAAGCAGTGCTCCATTTTGCATGAGGAACTGTGGCAGGGTTAAGCAGAGACCCTTTAATGGCCACTTAAGGGCCCAATTAGTCCAGGGACAGGCAGTCCACCCAATACCAACCTTGCAGAGATAACATTTGAATGAGAGGAGGGAGCAGATAGCTATGCACTGCCAATTCGAAAAGTATAAAGTAAAACATTATAAATTTGGAAATACATTCAAAGCAGTTAAATCTTTGTCTAATGGATGACAGATGAGCAAATTCCACATTAATAAAAGAATAAATGTCTCCATTCCTTTTATGTAATCAGTCTAGAACCAATGAGATAACAGTTATGAAGCCTTTTTGCTTCCCTAGAGGATTTTATGTACTCTTGCCTACAAATCCAGCTTCCTGATTATTTTACACGTGGCTGCTTTTTGTTTATATAGATATTTTGAAGAATCTTTGCTTATTCAGGGTTTTTATGGGCTATCCAATGGCTTCTAACTGTTATAATTTGGTTTATGAATTCTCTTCATAAACTCGATAATGGGTGAGGAAAATAAGGATGAAAGAGCATTTAAATTGAATCTAAGGTTCAACAGTATACAGGTGTACCAGTCAGTGCATTGCAAACATCAGCTTTTCAGGAAATGGAAGGACGGTGAGTGTTGATAGCAGGGTAAGTTAGATCTGACAATGTCCACCTCCATGAACATCTATTCTCCTACATCGAATGCATGGAAACACAAGACCTCATTATACCTTGCTGTGTCAAAAACAAAACAATAACAACTACAATTACTTCCTTTACAGTTGTGCTTTTAAAGCTATTAAAAAAGTGTCAAATCTTTGCAAAAACATTGTCAAACAAGACTTGACAGTGACCCACATAAGGAGACATTAAGTCAGATGTCTGAAACTTTGCTTGAGCAGATTGGTTATAAGGAACATCTTAAAGGTGTGAAGAAATACAATGAAGTGGAGAGTTTTATGGAGGAAATTTCAGAGCTTCAGGCATTGGCTTGGGTGGAACGATTAAAATCAAGAATGTTCAAAGTATGGAATTCAATTGGCTGTAAGACTGGATGATGTCACAGTGTTTCCAAGACGAAAATGTTGATTCACCAGGAAGCAATATAGATCAGTAAACATAGGGAGGGGGTATGGATGGTGTTATGGGCCAGATCAAAACTCATCAAAACATATCCTAGCCCTTACTTTTTCTAATTTTAAAGACAAGTGCTAAGTGTTACATTCTGAATGCAAATCAATTGGTCAAACTACCAGACTTGAAGCAAAAAAACCACTTTATTTATGTATTATTTTTAAAATACAAGAAAAGAAAAAAAAACCAAACTAACTTAATTTAGTTGGAAGACTAAACAGAATATTATTCAATCATTGAACAGTTACTGTTACAAAATAGTAACTTCCCATAGCACACCCTTGGCAAAGGCAAATTTAGTAAAATAGATTGTGTCACATGCAATTCTCCAGTTGAGGAAGAAAAACATCAAGAGAATGCTCTAAGAGAGACAGCACGAGGAAAAGATGTACTATAACTTGCAAACCAAACTTTAAGACTTCAGTAACCGCTACTGAAAAACTACAACTAAAAATTCTGATTCTGTGGGAGCTTGACTCCACCCATTCAGGTTGCTTCTCTTGTTCCCACTTTAAAAAAAATCCTAAGACCTCACAAATTGTTTACTTTATTGGGTTAAAATAGCTTGTCACTTCTGCCTGAAATATTCTTTAAAGAAAAAGACAAAACACATCTCTGAAAGCCTTATTATTGTCACAATGCATGGGTCTTGGTGTGATTTAAGACATTGACAGCAGAATATTGAATGAGATGGAAAATGCATGAAAATTTCTGCCTTAAGTGTTACCTTTCTTTTTTAAAAAAAGGCTATTTTCCAATAACAGACCAGTAAGTCTCACGTCTGTCGTCTGCAAGGTGTTAGAAAGGATTCTGAGGGATAGGATTTATGACCATCTGGAAGAGCATGGCTTGATCAAATACAGTCAACATGGCTTTGTGAGGGGTAGGTCATGCCTCACAAACCTTATCGAGTTTTTTGAGGATGTGACTAGAAAATTTGATGAGGGTCGAGCTGTGGATGTGATGTATATGGACTTCAGTAAGGCATTTGTTAAGGTTCCCCATGGTCGGCTCATTCAGAAGGTCAGGAGGAATGGGATACAGGGGAACTTAGCTGCCTGGATACAGAATTGGCTGGCCAACAGAAGACAGCGAGTGGTAGTAGAAGGAAAATATTCTGCCTGGAAGTCAGTGGTGAGTGGGGTTCCACAGGAACCCAGGCTGCCTGGACTGGAGGGCTTATCTTATGAAGAGAGGTTGACTGAACTCGGTCTCTTTTCATTGGAGAAAAGGAGGAGGAGAGGGGACCTAATTGAGGTATACAAGATAATGAGAGGCATAGATAGAGTTGATAGCCAGAGACTATTTCCCAGGGCAGAAATGGCTAGCACGAGGGGTCATAGTTTTAAGCTGGTTGGAGGAAAGTATAGAGGGGATGTCAGAAGCGGGTTCTTTACACGGAGAGTTGTGAGAGCATGAAATGTATTGCCAGCAGCAGTTGTGGAAGCAAGGTCATTGGGGTCATTTAAGAGACTGCTGGACATGCATATGGTCACAGAAATTTGAGGGTGCATACATGAGGATCAATGGTCGGCACAGCATTGTGGGCTGATGGGCCTGTTCTGTGCTGTACTGTTCTATGTTCTATGTTCTATGTTCTAATAACACCAGAAAAAAAAGCAAAGAAAAAGAAAAGTCAAGCCAGTAAGAAATTGATGCTTGCAGATAACACCAAATTGAACAATATAACAAAATGCATTTATAAATTCAAATAGAGCTTATGGCCTTTAAAGTTTTGGCCAAGATCTCTAGCTCCGGTTGTGGGTGAGGTTGTTGACTTGCTCACCAAGCTGGCTTGATCTCATTCAGATGTCACGTCACCATGCTGGGTAATATCATCAGTGAAACCTCTGACAGAGCGATAGTATTCCACTCCACTTGGAATTTATACTGTCTGGTCGGTTATGGTGAGCACTGTCATTTCCAGTTTTGACCTGTATGGGTTTGTATATGGGGTCCAATTCTATATGTTTGTTCAAACACAGAAGTTGCTGGAAAAGCTCAGCAGTCCTCGCAACATTTATGAAGAAAAAATCAGAGTTAATGTTTCAGGTCCAGTGACCCTTCATCAGAAGTTGGGAGGTGTAGAATGATGCCGTTAGGAATTCCTGTCCATGTCTATATTTGGCTTGGGCTGCTATGGCTACCTTGTCCCAGTTAAAATGATGGCCTTCATTGTCTGAATGTGCCGATATTAAGGAAAGTTTGTCATGCCGTTTTGCTACTAGCTGATGCTCATGTATCCTAATAGCTAGTTTCCTTCCTGTCTGTCTGAAGTAATGTTTGTGGCAGTCGTTGCATGGTATTTTGTAAACTACATTGGTCCTGCATATTATGGGAATGGCATCTTTAATCCTTGTGAGCGTCTGTTGTAGAGTGACCGGGCGCCTGTGGGGCACTGTGATTTCTAGTGGTCTTAGGAACCTTGTTGTCAGTTCCAGCATGTTCTTAATGTAGGGCAGTGTGGTCAGTGTTTTAGGGTGTACTGTGTCCTCCTGTTGTTGTCTGTTTTGTAGGCATCTATAGATGAAGTTGTGAGGATATCGGTTTACAGCGAGGATTTTGCACAGGTGTTTTCCCCTTTCCTACGTAGTTCCAGGGTGTTGCTTTGTGTCCTGGCCCATTTAAACAACATCCTAATGCAGCTTTGTTTGTGGGTGTTGGGGTGGTTGCTGTGGAAGCTGAGGATTTGATCAGTGTGGGTTGCTTTTCTGTATAATGAGGTTTGGAGCTCCCCATTGGCCATACACTCAACTTTAACATCCAGAACAAAATTTGATTGTTGTTTTCTTCTTCCCTTGTGAATGTAATACCTGCGAATATGCTGTTGGTGAGGTGGTGTGGGTCTCTTTTAATTTGTTGCGTCTAATAATGACAAATGTGTCGTCTCTGTGGCAGATCCACAGTTTAGGTTGAATGCGGGGGAGGGTGGTGTGTTCTACTCTTTGCATGACTGCTTCTGCAATGTGCCCCAAGATGGGTGACCCCAGTGGTGTGCCGTTGAAAGACTTCTCCACCTGTGATGAAATCAACAAACACATAGAATTGGACCTCATATACAAACTCATACAGGTCAAAACTGGAAATGTGTTATATTCACCATAACAGACCAGACCGTATAAATTCCAAGCAGAGTAGAATAACATCGTTTTTTTGGAGGATCCACTGATGATGTCACCTAGTATAGTGGTGAAACTTCTGAAGGAGAACAAGCCAGCTCAGCAAGCAAGTCAACAACCTCAGAGATTATAGCCCGCAGTTTGCTCCATGGACATAACCTGGAGACCTGAAATGTAACAAATATTACAACCATTCTAAGATAATAAAATGTGAGGCTGGATGAACACAGCAGGCCAAGCAGCATCTCAGGAGCACAAAAGCTGACGTTTCGGGCCAGACCCTTCATCAGAGAGGGGGATGGGGAGAGGGAACTGGAATAAATAGGGAGAGAGGGGGAAGCGGACCAAAGATGGAGAGTAAAGAAGATAGGCGGAGAGAGTATAGGTGGGGAGGTAGGGAGGGGATAAGTCAGTCCAGGGAAGATTACAACCATTCTGCCTTCTTTTCATCACAGGTTTCTTTTTTCAAATACAAAGATTCATGTTTCAGCTCCCCTTCCTAAACAGGGTGACATCTTGGGATTGGACACATTCTAAACAGGGCCACATCCCACACCATGTAAATAATGTTTATGATTCAGTGATGCTCTTCAAGTGTTAGAGTGACAAACGAGTGCCATAAAATTTCAGTGAGGGAAAAAGAACAACACACAATGAAAGCACAATATTTCTCAGTGAGGATTTAAAAGAAAACAAAAATACGTTTTTGTTCCTTGCTACCTTTGAAAAATTGATGCTGATTTTGAACTATCTCTGTGTAATGTTCACATTTGAAAGTCAGAGGCATTGTTAATTTTGTGAGTGGGGATTTATTGGAGGGACAATTTAATAGATAGGCATGAAACATTAAAAGTACATTCGTGCATGACTGCAGAGGAAACTCTCAGTTTAAGATAATCTATTCAAAAGAGTTAAATCTAAAAAAAATTAGATTTATGGTGAGTGAGCAAAACTAAAGCCTTTCGATTTATTGGACAGGATGGATAAACCAGCCCAAATAATGTGATTAGAGAGGAAAGATAAACGAACTTCAGCAAATCCAATCAGTGGCAAATATAACTGCAGCCAATGAAACTACAAATTTAATCCAACAACTGCTATAGCATGTACCATTTTAAAACATCTATGTTGGGTTAATTGCGTGGTAATGACAAAAACAGCTTCCTGGATATATAGGACAATGGACATGACCCAAGCAGAAACAGCATGCTGACAGATAAACACACAAGTCAATGAAACAGATTGAACAATTGGGACGAAACAACGCATCCATCTGTTGGACAATAGGGATAACCAATTAAAGTGATTAAACAATGGAGATAAACAAGACTAATCAAATCCAATGAAGAGAATTGATTAACTATTTAATCAGAGCAAAGTAACAAAGGAAGTAAATATAGGCAAACAAATGCAGTGAAAAAAGGTCTTTCAGAACTCAAGTTGAACAAATTAGATGACAACAATAAATAAAACTCTAGGAATAAATTTGATGATACCAATAAAACAAACTAAATGAAAGAGTTCTGAAAGCATTAAGAAATAAAACTATTAGGCCCCATTACGAAATAGCATATCTAAAACTTTTGAAATAAAAGTAATATTACGCAAAACATGTGGAATTGACTGGTAAATTCTGATAAACATAACTTACAAAAGCAAAAACAAAAGTCAAAATGGATAAGGTAGAAGACTGAGGCAAATTCCTTTACAATGATGAATCTATTGGGATGTTAGAGATGAATCATTTTTAACAGTTGCTGGTTCGAAGCCTACAGATACAGATTAGACAGCAAATGTTCTATTGAATATTTCTATTGAATATGGTGGAGCAGCATTCAACAGAATCTATCTGAAACTGCTAGTTTGGAGAAACAAAACTAACATCTAATTGGGTGGTGAGGGCAACATGAAACGAACAAATGTTGAGAGAGTTGACTCAGCAGACAAAAAAAATAATGAGAGCCCTGTGGAACCAATTAGGCAGAAAAATAAATCTGTATTACTGATTTAGTTGTAGTGAGTTAAACAATGTCCTATAGGTACAATAATACAGGACAAATAAACAAAACAAAACAAACAAAAGAAGGTCAGAGGAAAGTCCCTTGCAATGAGTGATTCAACACCAGACTCCCCAGAGCTTTACCACAATCTACCAGGCACAAATCAGGAGTGCAGTGGATGAGTGCAATTCCAGTAACACTCAAGAAACTCAAAACCATCCAGGATCAAAACGGCTCGCTTGACTGACACCACACGCACAAACATTTAATCCCTACTAACGATGCCCAGTAGCAGGAGGGTATACCATTGAAAAGATGCATCGCGGAAATTCACCAAGGCTCCTTCAGCAGCCCTCTCTAAATCCATGAACATTCCCACCTGGAAGGACAAGAGCAGCAGTAGCTAGTTTGCAAAGCTGAGAGATGCCAACAGTGTTGGCTCTGTTCCTGTATTCAGCGGATCTTACTATGTAGGACTCTCTATCTCAACCTCATCTGAGGCCTGGTGAACCTTAGGTTAAACCATCAGCAGTTGCTCCTCTCTCTAATTAGACAGCAGCCTGTTCTCCAATAAGACTTTTTGGTGACTTTACCTTTGTTTGATTTAATACTTAGTTGCATTTTTAACCTGGATCCAAACATTTTGGAGAAATCTAGGATTGCCTAGTCATGTCATAATTACCTTTAGGATTTATGGGGAAAGTCACACCGTTTCATTAGAGAGACACCTGGTGGTGGTTTATAATCTGAAGGTCACTGTGCCTCAGGCAAGGATTTCAGAAGAAGTGCACTTCGTGGTAACTTTAGCTGGTGTAAGAATAAGAGCCAGCGAGAGATTTTGCAAGTAAGTTCCTGAGTTTAGGGCTTTCAATTTGCACAAAGCAGGTTCCCATGGATAATTTTGTAATTATGGCTGGATCACTTGTTTTAACCTGCACAGGGTGAACATGTTTAGTTTACAAGTCTACTGAAACTCTTAGTTGTCATTCAGATTCAACTTTGCCTACTTTTATGCTTTTCATGAATCTTTTATCCCTGCCAACAGCAGTTAGCTCAGTTGACTAGCTGCCTAGCTTATGCTACAGAGGAACACTACAGGCATGAGTTTAATCCTGCACTGCCTGAGGTCACAGTGAAGGACCCTTCTTCTCTAACTCAGTCCCTGCCTGAGATGTGTTGTCCCTCAGGTTAGATTACCATCAGTTGTCTAACTCGTGGCCCTCTGAGACCATAGTATTGTTGCATCTGTGTAGTACACATTGCCCATGCATCCCAACTATCATTTTTCTGTCCTCTTATTCAGTTCACACCAGATACCAGCCTTGGTTCATTGGTAGCAAAGCAGCTTCTGGGTCAGATGGCATAGATTCAAGTTCTAAATTAGAATAGAATAATCTGAGCTGCTATTTCAGTATAACGTTGGGAAACCATTAGATTGACAGAAATGACATCTTTTGAGTAACTTAAACTGAGGTCAGCAAATAGACATTAAAAAGTATCTCTGTACAATGTGACAAAGAGCATTTGGTATCTTATTGAGTCATTATACCTAAACAATCTCCACAAAAATGCATTAATTTGTAATTTAACTCTGTTGTTTGTTGAGCATTACAAGATCCATACCGTGTGTAAGAGTTCAAACATTATTAATTCCTTGGGGACTCTGAGGCCCCCTTTGGTTGAGAAATGTGCATTGCAAATGTCAGCTCTTTACCTACACAATTACATCCACAATTTCTAAGTCATCTAGTCTCATTCCATTGTCACTCCTGGTTTGGAATGATCTGGAATGTTGATCTCTTTCAAAATCAGAGTAGTTATATTAAGAAATTATTTATTATTATATCATATATTTATTATTATATATGCTCACCTGTACACCGTGAAAAGTTTACAAGCCACCATTCACAGTACCAAGGTACCTTGGTACAGATTATTAAGTGCAAGTTCTCGGGGATAGCAAATAGTAGAATACAGAAGTAGTTCGTCCAGCAATAAATTATAATAAAGTGAAATAATAGTTCAAAATAACAGCCGTTCCAACCGAATCTGCGCCAGGCTTCACCTCAAGGCAGAGACTGCTGGGAGCCTGAGTCTACAATGAGGCCGGGAGTCTGAGTCCACACTGAGACCGGGAATTTGAGCCCACGCTGAGGCTGGGAGTTGGAGTTGACACTGAGGCCGGGAATGTGAGCCCACGCTGAGGCCTGGAGTTTGAGCCCACACTGAGTCCATGCTGAGGCTGGGAGTTTGAGCCCAGACTGAGGCCTGGAGTTTGAGCCCACACTGAGGCCTGGAGTTTGAGCCCACACTGAGGCCTGGAGTTTGAGCCCACATTGAGGCCTGGAGTTTGAATCCACATTGAGGCCTGGAGTTTGAGTCCACACTGAGGTCTGGAGTTTGAAAACACACTGAGGCTAGGAGTCCGCATTGGCTTTTGTCTCAAATATACATGCTTCCTGAAGACGGGAGGTAAAAAGGAGTAGGAAAGAAAAATGTCAAAGGAGACCGATAAATGGAAAAGAAATGGTTGGATCAATAATATCGGGCTCAGGGGTCCTACCCTGCTGCCATCTCGGAAGTTTATAACGTAGGACACACTGATGGGTCTGATGCTGAACACAGACGCACTTTGCACCATGCTTTCTATACTTCCGAAATATGTCTTCAAGCACTTTCATTGTTTGCTACACCTCAACCAGTTCTTTTTATTCCTTTCAGGATTCATCAGAATTGTTCTGGACATAGAGGTATACTGCACAATTCCGTTTGCCACAATCCACTTGGGTTGTCATTCATTTCAAGAAGCTGAGGGTGTTGTTCTGAACTGAATTTTTACTGACAGTTGTCAGCATAATAATATTTTCCATTGTTTAATCCAAAATGGAAATAAGCCTACTGATTTTTCATCGTCTTGTGTTTGTTTTATCACCCTCTGTTAGATATGGGCATGATAGTAGGCGGTTCCTTCCAATGTCTACTGACTCCTCTCAGTAGAATAGGTCTGGATGATGTGAGCTTGTGTAAGACTGATGGTAGCAATTTTTTTATTATTATTCACTTGTGAGAAGTGGGCATCACTGTGTGGGCCAGCATTTAGTGCCTGTAGCTAGTTGTCCTTGAGAAGGTGGTGGTGAGCCCTTTCTTGAACCACTGCAGCCCGTGTGTTGTAGCTAGACCCACAATGGGAATCCTAGGATTTTGTCCCAGCGATAGCAAGGAATGGCAATATATTTCCAAGTCAGGATGGTGGCTTTCTTGAAGGGACACATGCAGTTGGTGGCATTACCGCATTTCTGTTGCTTTTGTCCACCTGATGGAAGTGGCCATTGCTTTAGCAGACGCCATCTCAGGATCTTTGGTGAATTTCAGCCGTATGTCTTGTTGATAGTACACACCCTGCTGCGACTAAGCATCAGTGATGCAGGGAGTGGATGTTTGAAGATAGTGTGTCCTGGACAGTGTCAAGCTTCTTGAGAGTTGTTGGAGCTGCAGTCATCTAGGCAAGTGGGGAGTATCCCATCACACTCCTGACTTGCGCCTTGAAAATGGTGGGCAGGCTTTGGGGATTCAGGAGGTGAGTTACTTGCTGCAACATTCCTAAACCTGACAGTGTAATTTACATCTCTTTCTTCACTAACATCATTTTAAATCAAAATTAGGAATGAAGTAACAGAGGCTGCTGACTTGGCATTACCTGTTTTACAGAATTGCATAAAGTCTAAAAACTATCTAATTTTTCAGCGCTTCACATTCCTTCCTGTAGTTTGTTTCAAAACTTTGAAATAAACACTTGTCTCTGAGGATTTGTTAACAGCTGAGCAAAAATAGAGGAAATTCTCGGTGTTAAAACGATAAAAGACTAATTGTGGCCTGTGCTCTGTAATCCGATTTTTAGCCGTGTTCCCTATCCAGCTGATTCCACAGAAAACTGATAAAGGTGTTGTCCTTGTTCACAAAGAATTTATCACTTTCCACATACAGCCCAATCTGGCTTGTGAGGACCTATCACCTCCAGCTGTGATAAACTTCATTTAACAGGAAGGCCTGTCTCTGATCGAGACTGCAGGTCATTCAACAGCAGATGGTCCAATTCTGAGATGATCTCACTTGTGAAGTGGAGGTGGCCACACCAATCACACTGACATGTCCAGGTTCATATGGTGAGATTTATAATGTGCAGGTCGTTAGATAGTGATGAAAGCTGACTTATTGCTCAGGCATCATTATAGCTGCACTCTTTGTCCTCTGGAAGCACATCCTCCACACTTACATCACTGGGCACATTCATAGCCCACAAAGGAACATTCACCTTTACAGCATTGTACAATGCAGCTCACAATCATAAATTACGAAAGACAAATTTGATAAGAAAAACATTACACTTAAAAATACAATGCAGCCTAATAAAGCCAACTCAAGAGAAGAGAAAAACAAGTGTAGCACTCTGGCATTAAAGTTTAATTGTAATGAACAGTTAAGTCAGGAAATAAAATTAAACTCCTTTCAAAAATTATACTTCAGCCATCCAATATCCAACACGCAGTTTATTTGGGCAGGGTATACACTGTGCTATTCTAAGTTGAAAAAAATCAGTGTGAGGCCAGTTTTGAAGTGTGGGATCATGTTCAGTAACAACCAAGATCAGTGACTGGTGAAAATAGGCTCTTTATATGGCAAAGTTTTTACACACATTTAAATTTTAACGCCATTGTACACAAGTTTTTATGATATCTGTCTGAGGGAACAGGAGATAGTTTAAGCACTTGCTAAATGTTGGCTGTTACTCCTGATGGGATGGAATGTCTGTCCTGTCTAAACTTGCAGAATTAAGAGGTGTTAGTCATTTTGTTTTTAAAGTTAGTAATGTTATTAGAAATACTAAACCTATACGATCTAAATAAGTGAGAAATTATAGGCATACTAAATAAAAGTATAGAAGATATTAAACTAATATCCTACAGCTTGGCTGTGAGGTTTCATTTACTGTTGCCCATCTTTGATGGTTCTTACACATTCATTTATGCAATTTCACAGAGACGCTGTTGTGTTAGTAAGTTTTTTAAAAGGGGTAATGGCCCTACTTAATATGTATTTCAAAAGTATAAACCTGCACAATTAGTACAAAATGGCAGTCCTAAATAAAAATCAGAAATAAGAATTACAGTGTTATAGAAAGAGGTAGTGCATAAGGAAATTTCAAAGCGATAAAAAGCAGTAGACTGTTGGGACAGAGATCGTAGGATCTACCGATGCTGGAGTCTGAGATAACACAGTGTGGAGCTGAATGAACACACCAGGCCAGGCAACATCAGAGGAGCAGGAAAACTGATGTTTTGGGTCTGAACCCTTCTTAAGAAATGGGGGAGGGGAAGGGGACTCTGAAATGAATAGAGAGAGGGGGAGGTGATGATGGAAGGTGGGTAGAGGAGCAGATTTCTGAGCCACCATACTGCCCCAATTGTAATCTTTCCATAGTTTTGAATGAGTTTTGGAGACGTGTTGGCAGGGATAACATTTTTCTGAGTGGGTTACAGTATTAACATTTAAACAGAGGTAGCCTTTGATGCAGAAGCATGTCTAAACAGTACTTGCAGCATGGGGTTGATAAGAATTGCAAGGTGTAAAAAAACAGTATTGGGTTGGCAGTCTATGAAGGGATGTTTAATTTAAAGTTCTTTGTAAGAGTAAAACGTACTAAAAGAACACTGTTTTATAAATGAATGAATGGAAATATGGTATAGTAAACATAGAGCGCTTGTGAAAGAGTTAGTGAAGGGAATCATAATACAAGATCTCACAAAAGTAACAAAGAGTTGAATTTTCTGAAAAAATATCTAAGTTTCCATTTCAAAGAATTTCAAAGAGGGATCCTCTTAGTGAAATATCTCACAGCACTTTAACTTTTGCAGTTCTCCAACACTCACTTCATTATTGGTGTACCGCACCTCTAAGGTGTATGCTCAGGCTATCTTGCACTCACCCACAACAGAAGAGCTTGCCACGACTGGAATCTCTTGCGTTCTCCATCACTTGTATTTAAAGCTCATTTAGGTAGCTGGTGAAATGCTGCCAGCCCCAAACAGTCGATTTAATGGGATGGAAATGTAAAAGAAAAGCTTCTGAAGACACAGGGATGGCTCAGCTGACACTTCACTATCAGAGACCAGGAAGAATGGAGGACAACGTGCTCCTATTTACATCAACCGAGCTGAGGTGGAGATGGTCGAAAGGGTCGGGTTCCTAGGAGTGGTGATGCCCAACAACTTATCCTGGACCTCTCACATTGATGTGATGGTCAAGAAGACACAACAACATCTCTTCTTCCTCAGGAGACTGAGGAGATTCGGCATGTCCACAAGGGCCCTCACCAGCTTTTACAGATGCACCATAGAAAGAGTACTGTGTGGGTGCATAACAGCAACTGCTCTGCCCAGGACCGTAAGAAACTATAGAAGAGTTATGAACAAGGCCCAGACCATCACTCAAGTCAACCTCCTATCCATTGACATGAGCTACACTTTTCACTGCCTCAGAAAGGTAGCCAACGCCATCAAAGACCCCTCTCATCCCAGTTATAATCTCTTGAAACCCCTTTCATCACCAGAAGATATAAAAGTTTAAACACATGTACCAACAGATTCAAGAACAGCTTCTTCCCCATTGTTATTATACTGCTGAATGGACCTCTCAAGCCTAATGTTGATCTTGCTTTTGTACAACATCTGTGTAGCTATAACCCTCAGTATGCCTTGCTCTGTTCAAACACGCTCTGATCTCTATGTCCTTATATGTTATGATCTGCCTGTACTGCACTCTTTACTTTCAGTGAACAGTCTCTTGGAATACTGACTGATTTGGAAGAACAGTTTGATGGCTGATGAGTGACCTAATCCCTGACAGATTTCTGTGCAGTCCCCACACTGATTTACTGCTAATCCCAAAATGGCTTTATACCAGATCTGCAGGACTCTCTCTGGCTCATTCCCTGGATAGTAATTACTTGCACCCCCGACTCTTAATGCGTCAAGTGACCAATTGACTGTGTCCAATGTCCTGCACTGATATTGAATAATCACCTTGCGTTCTGAGGAAGGTTCACTCAAAGAGAATAATTAACTCTGATTTCTGTCCACAAATGCTGCCAGAATTGCTAAGCTTTTCCTGCATTTTCTGTTTCTGTTTCTGATTTATGGCATTCTCAGGTTTCTTTTTTTTAGGTTTTTAATCTCCTTGGCTTCCTGTGATGCTAGCCCCTGAGTAACAACACGTTGCCAGGCTTCACTCAGGACTGCTCCCATTAGGCTCTGAGAAATGGCCAGTTGTTTGAAGCACATGCAGTGTGTTTACATGTAAGCTGCTGTCACAGCTTGCATGTGTGACATAGCACAGTGCAGTACAGCATCATTTCCACCCCCTTGACTGAGCACTGCTAGCAAACATGACTAGCTGTCTGGCTTCATCTCTGCATAAGGGCTGTGAGGCTCTAAGTTCTGCATAAGGCACCACTGTGAAAAAAGTCAAGGCAAAATAGAGCTGATGTCAACATTGAAGGTAGGTGGAAAGATCACTGAGACAGCATGTGAGGAGATCTGGAATTCACCCTGCGCTGCACCATAAGGCCAGTTCCTGTGCTTGCAGACAAAGTGACCTGCCAGTAGCATTACAATGAAAAACATTTTAAACTTTGTTGTGAAGTGCTGAACTGTGTTGTAAGTGTGTCAGAGATGAGCCATGAATGTATGGTGAGACTTACGCTTGTCCGATGTCAATTTCAGTGGGCTGAGGGCGATCAGGCACACATGACAGTTCGGGAGCCAACCATGAACTAGTAAGGATCTGTGCCATGGCTACAGAGTTAGTGTAAATACATATCAACCTGAACTCCACATTTTTAGGGAATAATGTTACATATTTGTTATCAAGTAAAAAATATGCTTGTAAACAATGAATTTTAAAAAATGTAACTGCAAGGTGCTGGCATACGTTTTTATGTCATAGGGTCATTGAGAGATCTACAGCGCAGAAAAATGCCCTTTGGTCCATATTGTCAGTGCTGGCCAAGAACAAGTACCTAACTATTCTAATCCCATTTTCCAGCACTTAGTTCATAACCTTGTGTGCCTAGACATTGCAAGTGCACATCTAAATACTTCTTCAATATTCTGAGTGTTTCTTGCTCTCCCACCCTTACAGACAGTGGGTTCAAGATTCCCAACAGCCTCTGTGCGAAAAAGTTTTTTTCCTGACGATTTCTCTAAATTTCCTGCCCCTTACTTTAACTCTATATTCCCTGGTTATTGAATGTCATTGACTGTGTCACTCACATGGTTTGTCCTAACAATTGAAGCGACTGGAAAAAGAAGCTCGAATGCGCATTAGCTCTGGTTTCTCCTGCTCAAAAATTACTATGAAGCTTAAAGTCAAGCAACAAAAGTACAATGTGCAATTCAGGCTAAGCTTGCACATTAGAAACCCTCACCAGTTATTCAATGGATCAAAGACCGTTAAATTCTTTGGTAATGTGATAAGATTAACTTCAGCTGCTCGGCAAACACAGCTTTCACAGGAACAGGCTAAAAGCTTTCCTATAAATATATTTCAAAAAAAACCCTCTCTGCAACACTCAACCTCTTCACCCGAGTAAGTGAACAGTACACTGCAATCTATAAAGCATTACCTGTCATTTTCTTTGTCAGTGTTTGAGCTCCAGGGGCATTGCTGGGCTTTGCGTATACCCAGTTAATGACAGTTAACTTTCCCTCATGTAACAGTGAAAATCTGGACAATTTGTAAGTCTGCTGGGCAATTTTTGAAGGTGATGCCAGGAGTGATCAGCTGTCTCCCAGCAGTACAGGCTCACTACCTACGTGGTAACACAAAGCAGACCTTATTCCACCATATCCAGCTCAGTTTATTGGATTCTTCTTAATTGATGAATGAGGGCTTTATCAACCATGGCAGGAGTCCTTATGTCTGTGATTTTCCTTGAAATGTACCTGTCACATGGTTCAAAATTGAATAGTGATTTTTGGCTAGAATAGAGATGTGGCGGTGACTTCAGGCGGTCTGGAGAGAATGAATGATTAATGTAGTTTATAGACAGGCCAGCTCCTCTTCTGGCTCATGTGCTTCTTGTATCTAATCTCCAGTGGTTCAAATTTGGATGGAGCTAATGAAAAAAGACTAGATGTTTTCCACCTTCCCTTTTGAGCCCATTGTAGGATACATTCATTGACAAAATGTGCTAATGAAATGTCACCTTGGACTGCCAGTCTGAGGATTGATGGGCTGAAACTTCTGCATTTTATTTAACCTTTTTACCGAACAAATAACTCAAATACCAAAATCTTTCTTTCATGCAATGTGCAATCAATAATGAAAACGTAATTCACTGAGTGTCACCGTACTGCACACAAAGGAATAGAGGCAAAGGGAAATTAGATTCAGTGATTTCTACAAAATTAGCATTTTCTGATTGTCTAAATAGAATCTACCAAACGGTATGTAAGTAAAAATACTAATAAAGTTTACTAAGAAAGATATTTGTCTAATGCAGAATATTTTGTGGTCTTCAAGCATTCATAAAACTGAGAGATGATGTGAGAACATGTCTGTATGTCTGTAATTTGTTAAACTGGCCCTACTTATGATTCCCTTATCCTCTCAGAGCTCAGGGACTTTCCATGTACAAAATTCAAAATTCTATGCTTCACAACTTATAGTTAAAATAATTTAAAAACAAACTATGTGCATCAATTGAGACAAAGAAAAACTGGATAAAGTCAGTTTTGGTAATCGACATTCTTCAATCTCACAGGCTATGGAGTGACGGCTAGTTATTTGGGCACAGGTGTTATCCAACTTGTAGATCCAGAGCCTAATGTGTTAAAAACCAAAAGAATTGCTGATGCTGTAAATCAGAAACAAAAACAGAAATTGATGGAAAAGCTCAATAGATCTGGCAGCATCAATGAACATAAATCAGAGTAAATGTTTCAGGTCCGGTGACCCTTCCTCAGGACTCATGGTAGCAAGGAAAATGTTGGCTTATATGCAGAAGATAGGATGGGAAAAGGGGGTAAGAAGTAAGTGATAGGTGAAGATAGAGACAAAAAGAGAGAAGAACAGTTTGGCAGACAAAGGAGTGGACAATGATCTGGCTACGAGAGTGAAGAACTATTAAAGGGGACTGTTAGTGGCGAACAATAGGTAGTGTGTACTGGCAGACTATGTAATAACAAGGCCTGCTATGTGGTGAAAGGGGTTGGACACGGGAGAGTTCAGGCTCTAAAATTATTGTACTTGATATTGAGTCCAGAGAGCTGCAGGGTCACCAAGTGGAAAATGAGGTGTTGTTCTTCCAGCTTGCACTCAGTCACCCATTCTACCCTTGGTTTCCTCAGTGTAGAGGAGATCACGTTGTGAGCAGCGAATGCAGTAGACTAGATAGTGTGAAGTGTAGGTAAGGTTCACTGCTTCACCTGGGTGGTATGTTTGGGTCCTTAGATAGTAAGGAAGGATGAGGTAAATGGGCAGGTGGTACACCTTCTCTGGTTACAGGGGAAGGTGCCGAAGGGCTGTGGGGGTGTGTTGGGAGTGAAGGAAGAGTGCACCAGGGTGTCTCGAAAGGAACAGTCCCTGCTGAAGTTGGACAAGAGAGGGGAGAGGAATATGCGTCTGGCCATAGCATCGAGCTGGAGGTGGCAGAAATGGCATCAGACGATCTTTTGGATGTGGATGCTGCTGGGATTGTAGGGGAGGATTAGGGGAGCCCAACTGTTGTTGTAAGAGGGAAGAGGGGTTAAGGGCAGAAGTACAGGAGATGGGTCGGACCCAATTGAGGACCCTGTCGACAATGGAACTAGGGAATCCTCGGTTGTGGAAGAAGGTGAACATTTCGGGGGCCCCTTGTCAAAGTTGGCCTTGTCTGCGCAAATGTGACAGAGATGGAAGAACTGAGATAGCGGAACAGAGTCTTTATAGGAAGCATGGTGTGAGATCATATGGTCTAGGTAGCTATGTAAGTTGGTGGGTTTATAGCAGGATGAGCAGGGAGGAGTTTGAGTGGACCAGGTGAAAGCAATGGCTGGATGGAAGTTGGAAGTGTGAAATGAAATATTAGTTCAGAAACAGTTTTGACATGACCTTTATCAGCTGTGGCATAGATTATAAGAGCAGGGAAATCATGTTGGAACTGTACGAAACTTTGGTTAGGCCAGAGCTGGGATACTGTGTGCAGTTCTGGTCGCTATACAATAGGAAAGATGTGGTCGCATTTGAGGGGGCGCAGAGAAATTCACCAGCATGATATCAGGAATGGAGCATTTCAGCAATGGCGAGAGGTTGGTTGAGCTTGGGGTTTTTTTAAATCTTTAGAACAGAGGAGGCTAACAGGATCCAGGCTCTGAGAGGCATAGATCAGGTGGATAGAAAGCAGTTATTCCCCTCAGCTGAAGATAACAAAGGGCATAATTTTAAAGTGAAAGGTAAGAGGTTGGGAGTGGACTTGCAGACATTTGTCTTCGTGCAGAGGGTAGTGGAATCTGGAATGTACTGCCTGGTTGGATACTGGAAGTGAGAAACTTCAAAACCTTTAAAAAGGAGATGGATGAGCACTTATGTCTCATAATATTCAAGACTTTGGACCGAGTGTTGGAGAATGGGACTAGAGCAAATGGGTCAGTGCAAGCTTGAAGGGCTGGAGGGCTGAAGCTCTTCTTCTGTGATGTGTGAATCTTTGACATTGCTGCATGATCTTCTACAATGGGTGCACTCCTCATTTTGATCCATGTGTCATTTGTCAGATTTTAAGTTCATTATATGTGTTACTCTGGCCAAAAAAAGAGCGTATGTTTTCTCAGCGTGGAGCTAGAGGAACGTAGCAGGCCAGGCAAATTTTAAGCAGCAGGAAAGCTCACATTTTGAGTCGTGACCCTTCTTCAGAAATAGGGGAGGGGGAAGGGAGCTCCGAAATAAATCGAGATGAGAGATGTGGCTGGGGAAGGCAGGTGGGATGGTGATAGTTGAGCACAGGTAGGGAGTGGTAGGGATTGGTCAGTGAAGTGGGAGCAGCAGATAGGTGGGACTCTATCCGCTCCTCCCACCTCACTGACCAATCCCTACCACTCTCTACCTGCACTCACCTATAACCAAACAAAAAGTCTATGTTTTCTCAACGCCTTTGCCTTCATAGTGCATTAAGGGCATTCTGGGGAAATTTGGAAAGAAAACTACTTCTTCTTGTCTAAAAACAAGGAGAGTTCAGCATCTGATCAATTATTGAACAAAGCTTGTGGAATGCAATAATTGATTGTATGTATGTTCAGTGGCAAGCTGAAAGCAACCAATGTATTTCATAGCTGGAACCTTAACAGTTTTCCACATTAGAATTTCAAGAAAAAGTGCAGCTGATAACCTGATCTCTGCTGACTTTTTTCAGAGAGCAATAGCTTGCAAAGGGCCTTTTCTTCAGCACTGGGATTAACAACACTCTTCACCCCAATTTTTCCTCATGGAATTTTGACATGAATTGAATCAAGGCTGAAGGAGTTAATATTATCTAGGAGGGGATAAATACAAATGCCAACATTGCCTCTGTCTAAAGAAATAGATGGATTCCCGACCACATGAATTTATATTGCACAGGAACTCGAGTTGAAATAGAATATGATTATTTTACTGTGATATATATTTTGGTAACAGGATCTACCAAAAAGATAAATTGTGCAATGTGGTTCGAAAAGTATATTTTAATCTTTTAAAAAATGCTCCTTTCGAGTAACTGTCCGTTAAAGTGCTAACATATAATTTAAGAGTTTACATCCAACTGTAACATCTGGAAAATCAAACTATTTTATCTTGCTGAGGAGGCATGTAATGTTTATTCATGAAATAGCATTCTGTCCTTATGTCCAGATGGAAGTGATTAATTGAAGTAGCTTGAAATTTGTCAGAACTGGTAAGAGTAAGGATGTGTCCACACGGAAGCTCTGAAACTGAATCAGAAGAGGTTCCTTGCCTAATATTGGAAAGATGATGTCCTACTCCCTAATTGTATGGCTGCTCAATTGATTCAAACTACAGATTTTTGTAGTTTGCTATTTCTAAGATAAGGGCCAATTTTCATCACTCCTAGGAAGGACCAAACCTCTGTACAGAAACCATCCAGAAATAATCTTTCAGAAATCTAACATAGTCCAGGACACCAGCCCATGCTTTTATGCCAGGTCCAACTTCACAACACTGTCTGTCATCTGTCAACATGGTGCTGCTGATCAAAATCAGATCCCTCTGAAAACAGGAATTTCCCAGTATATGAAGTCCCCACTTCCTTTGACATCACTGACATTGCAAAGGTCAGACAGATGCTTTGTGTCTTACAAGATCTGTGCAATTTTCCAAAGAAAGGCCAGCACTCAGAACAACTTAGTCATCGTGTAATTCCTGTCCTTTTGATCAGGTGTCGTTCCGGAGTTATGCTGAAAATGGGCCGAAAGGATATAGAGTTCCAGACCCAACATTCTGTAGCAAGTTTGTGTTAGAAGATTATGAACCCAGGCTCATTCTCCATTGTCTTTCTTTTTGTTGCGAATGGTGTGTTGTTAGGTTGAAATAGGAATGGTTGGTGGCCTGACTTATGTAATATTTGAATTCCCCTCTATTTAGATGGTAACAAATGAGTTTTTAATAAATATATTTAAATTAGGATCTCATAGTGTGATTATAAGACCATAAAATCAAAACATGTAGAAGCCCACTCTGCCATTCAATGAAATTGCAGCTGGTCTGACAACCCTCAACTCCAATTCTTTGTTTTATCGTCTGTTTTCTTACTGATTAAAATTCTGTCGATCTCAGTCTTGAAGATACTTCACAACCCAGCCTCAACAGCCCTCTGTGATAAAGACACCCTCAATGCCCAAATGTCTCACAGAGAGAGAAAAAAGACACTCATTTACATCTGTTACAGAGATAGTAGGAACTGCAGATGCTGGAGAGTCTGAGATAACAAGGTGTAGAACTGGATGAATACAGCAGGCCAAGCAGCATCAGAGGAGCAGGAAAGTTGATGTTTCGGGTCAAGACCCTTTTTCTGAAGAAGGGTCTCGACGCGAAACATCAACGTTCCTACTCCTCTCATGCTGCTTGGCCTGCTGTGTTCATCCAGGTTCACACCATGTTAAATCATTTGCATCTAACTGGGTGACATGAGTACTTGAATACTCTCGCTTCCTTGATGCTTTTCCAGTCACAAAGATGCATAAAATCTTTTAAAGAAGACAGAACAAACTAATATTTCTACTTCTAGATTTAAGGATGAATGATATTCAGGCCCCAATGAATAAAAAAATCTGATCTTGATATCATGTTTAGATGGGGATTTCCATTTCTAAGACTTCCTCATCTAATACAAACCACAGGACTATGAGCACTGGAGATCCAAAACAAAATCAGAAATTGCTGGCAAAACTCACCTGGTCTGGCAACCTCTCATCATATAAACCCGACAGTGTAGAATCAGGCCATTCGGCCCATTGACCCTCCAAAGAGCACCCCCGACCAGACTCAACCCTACTCTGTAACCTTGGACCTCCCAATGGCTAATCCACCTGACCTGCACATATTTAGATAACAAAGTGTGAAGCTGGATGAACACAGCAGGCCAAGCAGCATCTCAGGAGCACAAAAGCTGATGTTTCGGGCCTAGAGCTCTGATGAAGGGTCTAGGCCCAAAATGTCAGCTTTTGTGCTCTTGAGATGCTGCTTGGCCTGCTGTGTTCATCCAGCTCCACACTTTGTTATCTTGGATTCTCCAGCATCTGCAGTTCCCATTATCTCTGCACATATTTAGATGCAGACATAGGGAGAACACACAAACATCTGAGGAGGAATTGAACCAGAATCCTTCGTGCTGTGAGGCAGCAGTGATAACCATCGAGCCACCTTACCACCCCTATTTATATGTCAAAGCAGAGTTAAGTTATGATGCAGAGACTTTTCATAAGAATTTTATCAGCTGCCTGATTTTTGCCAGCAATTTCTGTTCTTGTTTCTTCTCCTAATATCCTGGTCTGATCAATATGTTATTGCATGATTGAACCTGGCCTATTCCAAAAACAAAGTATGATGGAAAGCAGGAAATGACCAGTCTGACAATACAGAAATTATTGTAAACACTTGTCATGTATTTAGCATGTTTTTCTCATTGTTTTGGGTATGAGATCTATAGTAGACCTGTGTTATCTCCTGCAGCCATACCTGCAATGCCCCGAAACAGCTAGCACTGCCTTACCCTTTGCAAAGAAAGCTCATTTACTATAGCTGTCAGCTTTCATGCATACTTCTTTCAGGAGGTAAAGCAACATCAGTCTCTCTCATCTTTTTGGCCCTCCCATCTCATTGATCAATCCCCGCCACTCCCGACCTGCTCTCATCTATCGCCATCCCACCTACCTTCCCCAGCCCCACCCCTCCTCCCTCTACTTATTTTTGAGCTCTCTTCTGCCCCCACCCCCCACCGCACCCCATTTCTGAAGAAGAGCCCTGGCCCAAAACTTCAACTTTCCTGCTTCTCTGATGCTGCCTGGCCTACTGTGTTCCTCCATCTCCACACTGTGTTATCTTTCTCAGTCAGTCCATAGTTCATGCTTGCATTTAGCAGATGAATACTAATGTTTTTGTCCACGACAAAGCAAAATAGCAGGATGGTATTCATAGAGATTGTAGAATTAACCACACAAATAATGCACTTGTGAATTACAACGTTTCTATTTTGTTAATGTACAACCTGTGTGTGATTACCATCATGGAATTAAGAAACATTTATTCGTGTTTTTCTGGCATCTGTCTTAATGGTTTTACCTGATAGTGTTCCTCCATCCTCCAAATCTTTATAATCCCATACAAGAGTGAATAATGTATTGTCTGCAGATAAAGCTAATCTCTTCAAATTCTAACCCTGTAGATAGATATCACTCAGAAATCCACATTTGTTGGAAAAATTGCACTCAAATCAATTTAACCCACAGGTCAATTAGAAACCTGAAGGAGAAGAACATTGCACTTTGATAGCAGTTTTACTGACTAGGCAGATCTTTAGCCTTCCTTCAATGCAGCAGGGAGAGGATCCTTCATACCACAACATTCTATCTCCAATTGAAAGCTGATCTGTTCCACAATTTCATTTCCTCCTTTGTCATTTGTGACATTTTACCAAAACGTTTTTCTCTTTCTCTCGGGCATTAAGATTAATTGCTTTGAAAAATAATGCGTACTAAATTAATTACAGATCACTCTTCCCCCTTATTAATTTTATCTAATGTTGTAATTTGGTTTAACCTTTCATGAAAAGTTAACCAGCATTTCAATGCCTATCCTTACCAACCCTTGAGAAAATGGTGGTGAGAAGCAATCCAATTGGTTCAGGTAGACCTATAGTGGTGCCAGAAAGGGAGTTCCAAACTTTTGACTCAGCATCGATGAAGGAAGGAATGGTGATGTTAGTTCCAAGGACAGATTATATGGGATTTGGAGGAAAACATGCTCTGTCTTTCTAGGTACAGCGTTCATGGGTTTAGAAGGTGCTGCAAAAGGAATCTTGATGAGTCGCTGTAAAATGCCTTGTTGATTGGCCACACACCTGTCAGTGTACATAAGTGATGGCAGGAATAAATTCTGAAGGTGGATGGTGGCAGTTACATATGAATGGGCCACTTAATCCCAGATGGTGTTAAGCCTCTTGTGTGCTGTTGGAGAGAGATGCACCCATTCAGGCAAGTGAGGAGTAGCCCAACATTCTCTTGGCTTGTGCTTTGTAGATGATGGACAGGTCTGGGGAGTCAGGAAGTGAGTTACTCATTGTGTATTTATTATATTCTCTGATCTTCCCCTGTCTGACATAAAACAGTTTAAATTTATTCAAGGCCTCAACTTCATCCTTGTGTGTCCCAATCTGAATTAATTTTGAGCTCAGAATGACATTGAGCACTTTGTTTTCACTTTGCTCACTTCTTTGTGGAGATATCCTCTCGACATTTGACAGATGCTTTTACCCATTTCCTGTGTTGATTCTTCACTAAGAATGTTCTCTCCAGTCTCTTTCTTTCTCGTGATCTTTTCATTAAGAACTGCCTGAGTGGCATTGGGCACCTCAGCTTCTTTACTCCTTTCACTCATTCGAACATGCCTCCCTTTTGCTGCACTCTGTTCCGCCAGGTTTGAACCTGACATCGTCATCGAACTAGTTGGCAAGATCAATAATGTTTTCAGGTGAAATGACCTGTACTTTGCAGAAATTGAACACTAACTTTCTGACACTTCCTACATCTCCCTTCTACTCGATTCCATATCAAGCATAAACTCATTGTCTCTGGAACAGACAATGAGCTCATTTCATCTGGTGATCATCCTTCCATGAATTCCACCTCCTAGTTCATCATTGTTGTATACTTCACCCCTATTTCCTTCACAAGATCCATTGATAGGACTGCTCTGTTAGACAGATCATAGAAGTCTGTCCCCACTCTGCTTTTTCCAATCTTTCCAGTTGTCTTCTCCCATACGCAATCTTTTCAAACATTCATCAATGACTCTTCTGATGACCCACTGGCATTGAAACATTTCCTTTCATTATGGATGTTCAAGCTCTGTCCACCTCCATTCCCCCCTACTAGATAGATCTCTGCTTCTTCCTTGAGTGAAGGCCTAAGAAGTTTCCACCCACTGCCACCCTCCTCCATCTGGCTGAATCTCTTCTTTTATTGAACAACTTCTCTTTTAACTAATTACATTTTGCCCCAATAACAGGCAATGTTTTGGGTGCCCATTTAGATCCTGGATATGTTTATCTTTTTGCGGGATATGTTGAACATTTTTCAATCCACTCTCACTCTATTCTTTTTCTGATGCCTTGATGACTGTATCAGGAATTTGTTCCACTTGGCTCCTGAATCAGATAACTTCATCAACTTTGCTTTAAAGGCCCTCTTTTCTCTCAGTTTCAAAACGTGCACCTTGGATTATCCTCTTCCTCAACTGGTCTGTCTCAATTTCTGACCATAGACTAACAACTAATACACATTATAATCACAGAGCTACCTTAACTACACCTCCTCTTTCCCTACATCATGTAAGGGCTCCATTCCATTCTTCCAGTTCCTCAGTCTTCGTTGTTTTGCTCCTCACCTGCTGCATTGCTCAAGTGAAGATCTGCACAAACAGGATCAGCATGTCATCTTCCCATTAGTCACATTATGGGCTTCCAAACTCATCACTGAACAGGAGGGAACAGAATAAAATTTTGGAATAAATGACTGTACAGCCAAAATGCTGAAGTTGTTTCCACAGTATTGTTGAAAGTAGCATGCTTTGAGTTTGTGACTGTCACAAGGAAGAGATTTTATGTCACTCTGGTTGAAGGAGAGTGCAGTGCAATTGCATAGGCTGCTCTCTCGTTGGAGAGAAAGGGAGTGAGATAACTCGTGGTGCTTGAACCAGAGGGCCACAGGTGAGCGGAGAGGTTAAGAAGGAGAGCCCTTCATGGAAACCTCAGCCAATGCAGGAATCCGAACTTGCTGTTAGTGTCACTCTCCATCACAAACTAGCCATTGAAGCTAACCAACACTATGTGGTACAGTAGAAAGTAGCAAAAATCATTATGTGCCAGTTGCAACATTATTCCTGTGGCCTCAGAAAATACCATTCTGCCAAGAAAAACTCCACTTTCGTTTTTAAATGGTGCAGGCTATTTTAAAGAAGGAACTGTCCCAATGGATTTTCCAGGACATCTCTTCCCTCCTAAAATGGTAGCCTGCCTATAACTGGTGCAATTAGCTCTGGCAGCCCTCAATTTAAAGTTGAAAGGGGTGAAAAACCAAAAAAGTTGATTGGGTCCATGGCAATGCCACTTGGTGAAAACAATAGACTGTATACCCATTATATTCCACATTAAATTTATGACAATTAAACAAACTACTCCAAAAACAACATGCACTCTAAGCAGTAGCATTGAGCACAAATTTAGTCTTAAATTGTCAGGCCTCCACAGGAGCGAAGATGAGTTACAGTCTGAGCACGCTGCCTTACCAGCTTCTGTGAAAAAATAGAAGCACAAACAGAAAAAAAAACAGCTTTAGATTGTGAATGCACTGCCACAATGATGCCACCCAAAGGTTGCAGGAACAGCAACTCATATTCCGCCTGGGAACCCTGCAGCCATATGGTATCAATGTGGACTTCACCAGTTTCAAAATCTCCCCTTCCCCTACTGCATCCCTAAACCAGCCCAGTTCGTCCCCTCCCCCCACTGCACCACACAACCAGCCCAGCTCTTCCCCCCCACCCACTGCATCCCAAAACCAGTCCAACCTGTCTCTGCCTCCCTAACCGGTTCTTCCTCTCACCCATCCCTTCGTCCCACCCCAAGCCGCACCCCCAGCTACCTACTAACCTCATCCCACCTCCTTGACCTGTCCGTCTTCCCTGGACCGACCTATCCCCTCCCTACCTCCCAACCTACACTCTCTCCACCTATCTTCTTTACTCTCCATCTTCGGTCCGCCTCCCCCTCTCTCCCTATTTATTCCAGTTCCCTCCCCCCATCCCCCTCTCTGATGAAGGGTCCAGGCCCGAAACGTCAGCTTTTGTGCTCCTGAGATGCTGCTTGGCCTGCTGTGTTCATCCAGCCTCACATTTTATTATCTTGGAATTCTCCAGCATCTGCAGTTCCCATTATCTCTTAGATTGTGAATGGCTGCTTTCGGAATAGCACTGATGAAGTCAGCGATAAGTCCCAACTATCTCCATGACTAAAATAACTGATGAAATAGTGCCAACTTTCTCTCACAAGCTCATGTACAATAAAATATCAAACAGCGTAATCTGTCAAGGATCCTACACATGTGCTTCAGGGGCAGGTCCATCTGGATACTGCCAAGAAATTCACAAACAACGTCTTTTGGCATTTTGTGATCAATTGTCTATATGTCTGCTAGGAAGGGCTCATTATGTTTCAAATCAATTCATAAAAGCAAAAATTTGAGGGGAATAAAGAAAAATATTGTGGAGATGTGAAGCAAAATCATAAATTGCCGGAGAAACCCAGTATGGGGTCTGGCAGCAACTGTGGAGAGAGAAACAGAGTTAATGTTTCGAGACTCTGATGAAGAGACACTGGGTATGAATTGTTAACTCTGATTTTTTTCCCCAAAGATGCTGCTGGACCTGTTAAATTTCTCCTGCAAGCTCTGTTGGTATTTGAGGAGAGATCTGTTGCAGTTATCATCACGCATAATACATGCTCTTCTATTCCTAATTGTCCCACAATAAAACAACAATTCCTTCTGAGCACAAACCCAGTGAACAATGCCCATTAGCACTTTCAAAGAGCCTAAATGTTGTATTATACAGCATGTAGAAGAACCTCAAAAGTAAATTTCAAATGACTTTGAAATAAAAGGCTGTTGTGTCTCTTCGGCAATTTTCAGTTATGGCAGACACATTAGTTCAAAAAAAATTGTTGTTTTCATTTGCTACCATTTACAATCAATGCTTTGTGTGACAGCGCACAACAAATCTGTCAGGCTTACATTTACAACAGATTTAGTAAACTCTCCATGGCACCGTTTAAAAATGATGTCTGCAATTGAAAATCAAGTTTATTTTGATTTTATTTTCATTGATGTGCGATTTCCCAATCCCACCTGCTGTACAGAAACTAAATAGGGATAATTCCTGACATGAAAATCAGAGTAATAACATGACAACTCTAGCTCTTTGCTCGATCCTTCTAGCCTCCCTCAGTCACCTATATCTCAGGGCACAACCCATGAGTAGCAATTATACGCACACATGCATCCAGTAGAAATTCTAGCGCAGTGTTGACAAAGTGGACTTGACGTGGACATGAATATGACTATCACAACATAGAATATCGGATAGAAATAGGCCATTCAGTCCATCAACTCTGCTCTGCCATTCATTTGTGGTGCTCAATGTGATGGTGACGGAGTAGGCAACGTACAGGTTCTGCAACCCAGGCCTTGTCCATTCAACCCGTGTTTTCTGTTCTCTTTCTTTCTCATTCTTCTTTTGTATTTTATTTTAAGGCTTTTCTTTTGGAAAAGCCTCACCTTGGAGCAGTGGGCTGGAAACATGGAGTGGTGCGGGCTGGTGGCTCAAGCAGAGCAGGGAATGCCAGTGGGCTGGAGGCTCGGAGCAGGGATTGTCAGTGGGCAGGAGGCTTGGAGCAGAGTGCGGATAGTCAGTGGGCTGGAGGCTTGGAGCGGAGAGGGACGGTCAGTGGGCTGGAGGCTCAGAGCGGAGAGGGGATGGTCGGTGGGCTGGAGGCTCGGAGCAGGGTTGGTCAGTGGGCTGGAGGCTCGGAGTGGAGCGGGGATGGTCAGTGGCCTGGAGGCTTGGAGCGTGGACGGTCAGTGGCTGTAGGTTTGGAGTGGGGTTGGGCAGTGGGCTGGAGGCTTGGTGCAGAATGCGAACGGTCGGGGGGCTGGAGGTGCCGAGGGGAGCAGGGATGGTCAGTTGCCTGGAGGTTCAGAGCAGGGACTATCTGTAGGCTGGAGGCTTGGAGCAGAGCACGGATGGGTCAGTGGCTGGAGGCTCAGAGAAGGAATGGTCAGTAGGCTGGAGGCTCAGAGCAGTTACAGTCATTGGGCTGGAGCCTTGGAGCGGGGACGGTCATTGGGCTGGAGGCTTGGAGCGGAGATGGTCAGTGGGCTGAAGGCTCGGAGCAGGGACGGTCAGTAGGCTGGTGGCTCGGAGTGGAGTGGGAACAGCCAGTGGACTGGAGGCTGGGAGCGGGGACGGTCATTGGGCTGGAGGCTCGGAGTGGAGATGGTCAGTGGGCTGAAGGCTCGGAGCAGGCACGGTCATTGGGCTGGAGGCTCGGAGCAGGGACGGTCATTGGGCTGGAGGCTCAGAGCGGAGATGGTCAGTGGGCTGAAGGCTTGGAGCAGGGATGGTCAGTAGGCTGGAGGCTCGGAGCAGGGATGGTCAGTAGGCTGGAGGCTTGGAATGGAGTGGGAACAGCCAGTGGACTTGAGGTTTGAAGCGGGGATGGTCATTAGGCTGGAGGCTCAGCGCGGAAATGGTCAGTGGGCTGGAGGCTCGGAGCAGAGATGGTCAGTGGGTTGGAGGCTCGGAGCATGGACGGTCATTGGGCTGGAGGCTCGGAATGGAGTGGGAACAGCCAGTGGGCTGGAGGTTTGAAGCAGGGACGGTCATTGGGCTGGAGGCTCTGAGCAGAGATGGTCAGTGGGTTGGAGGCTCGGAGCAGGGACAGTCATTGGGCTGGAGGCTCGGAGCAGGGACGGTCATTGGGCTGGAGGCTCGGAGCGGAGATGGTCAGTGGGCTGAAGGCTCGGATCAGGGACGATCAGTGGGCTGGAGGCTCGGAGTGGAGTGGGAACAGCCAGTGGACTGGAGGTTTGAAGCAGGGACGGTCATTGGGCTGGAGGCTCAGAACAACAATGGTCAGTCGGCTGGTGGATCGGAGCAGAGCGGGGACGGTCAGTGGGATGGAGGCTGGGAGCTGGGATGGTCAGTGGGCTGGAGGCTTGGAGCAGAGTGGGGATAGTCAGGGGGCTGGAGGCTCGGAGCAGGGATGGAATGGTCAATGGGCTGGCAGAGCGGAGGGCCGCTCAGTGGGCTGTTGGCTCGGCGCGGAGCAGGGTTGGGCAGGGGGCTGTAGGCTTGGAGTGGAGCACAGTTGAGCAGGGGACTGTAGGCTCAGAGTGGAGCACGGTTGGGCAGGGGGCTGTAGGCTTGGAGCGGAGCATGGTTGGGCGGGGGCTGTAGGCTCGGAGCGGATGACAGTTGGGAAGGGGACTGTCGGCTTGGAGCGGAGCACGGTTGGGCAGGGGGCTGTAGGCTCGGAGTGGAGCACGGTTGTGTAGGGGGCTGTCGGCTCGGAACGGAGCACGGTTGTGCAGGGGGCTGTCGGCTCGGAGCGGAGCACGGTTGGGCTGGGGGCTGGAGGCTCAGAGCGGAGCACGGTTGGGCAGGGGGCTGGAGGCTCAGAGCTGTGATTCATCGAGATAGGCCATTTTTTATGTGCATCTGTACAAATTGGTAACAGTCATTGTGGACGTGCCTAATTTCCTTAGCCTCCTGAGGAAGTCGAGGCGTTGGTGTGCTTTCTTGACTGCAGCAGTGACATGGATGGACGCCAACGGAAAATTTTCTGAAGAAGGGTCTATGCCCGAAACGTCAGCTTTCCTGCTCCTCTGATGCTGCTTGGCCTGCTGTGTTCATCCAGCTCTACACCTTATTATCTCAGATTCTCCAGCATCGGCAGTTCCTACTCTTTCTGAAACTCCTGTTCGCTATTTGCTCCTCCAGACATCGATCAATTCCCAATATCGCAGTGCATGTTGTATAGACAATGACCATACAGAAACCATATCCAGCAGTACCTCAAGGTTGCCTTATTGGCAAATTAGAGTGCCAATTGGCACCTGTCTGAAAATTTTCAGGCAAATAAAATGAACTGTGCAGGGGAGCTGCCTGCAGCAAGTACTTGTGTGAGTGTGTGGACGGGCCTAAAGATGGTGCCAGTGACAGAGTTCCTCAGCAGTTGCCAAGATTCCTCTGCAGTGAGTGAGCGAATATGACATGTGAGGCACCCTGAGATGTGGTGCATAACAATGGGACAGGCTGGGAAAGTGAGTGCAAAAAATTCCATTAGAGCTCATGATGAGAAACCCTTTAATAAATTCTCCAATAATGTTTGGTAAAATTCGGTTCTGTGTGTTCAGCAACGGTAGTGAATTACACAACCAACTGCTCTGAATCATAGTATCCTTACAGTGTGGAAGCAGGCTATTCAATCTTTGAGTCCAAACCAACCCTCTGAAGAGCATCCTGCTCAGACTCATCCCCTGCCCTATATATGTGTGACCTTACATTCCCCATGACTAATCCGCCTTGCCTACGCATGCCTGGGTACTATAGGGAATTTAGCATGGCCAATCCACCTAACCTGCTCATCTTTAGACTCTGGGAGGAAACTGGACTATCTGGAGGAAACCCACACAGACACAGGGAGAATGTGCAAACTCCACACAATCGCCTGAGGGTGGAATTGAACTCAGGTCCCTGGCGTGTGTGGCAGCAGTGCTAGCCGCTGAGCAGCCATGCCATCCTGAAGGTCTAATCCTCCATGATGTAAATGATTAGCAAGTAAGTGACATGAAAATCTTCCATGATCCCACTTCAGACCATTGAAGGAAATGAGAGCTGATGACTTTGAAGTGTTACATTTTTGTCAAGTAGGTTTTGTTAGAGACATTAGAAAGAATGGATTTCCTAATCTCTTTTAAAACTGTTTTCCTCCACAAATGCGACTTTGACATTTCCCCTCAGGTAAGGTATTGAATTATACTGCAGTATACCATAATACAATTTTCTCTCAAAGCCTAACTAAAAGTGATAGCCCAGTAGATTCAGATGTAAAATTCTTCTGTGCAATGAAATTAAGAGTAACTTTATGTATTCCCCTGCTATATCTGGCTTGTAACAAAATTATACTATCAATATCTGCTGACAATGCCTGCAAAATCACAGCCATCCATTTTTCTGGTGTTTGACAAAATTGAAAAAAAAATTGTTGGGAACAATGTGATACTGTATGAACATTTCATTTCCTGAAATGTTTGATACCACCAACACCAAAAATGCAGTTTCTCTTTGGTATATTCCTAGCAGTGTGAGTTGATAAACTGAGGTAACAAGGTGCAGAGCTGGATGAACACAGCAGGCCAAGCAGCATCATAGGAGCAGGAAGGCTGACGTTTCAGGCCTAGACCCTTCTTCAGAAACATCAGCCTTCCTGCTCCTCTGATGCTGCTTGGCCTGCTGTGTTCATCAGGCCTACACCTTGTTATCTCAGATTCTCCAGCTTCTGCAGTTCCTTCTATCTCTGAGTTGATAAACTATTGTTCAAAAGCTGGGAAATTGGTATGAATGTAACATTTGACACTTTAAAATAACAGGTTTATCAAGACCCTGCATCCATACCCAGTGATGCCTAAGTCACCGGCAGGCCATGCAAAATTGATAGCTGTTGGTTCAAATACCAGTAGATACATACATATCAGTGAATTACAAGGGCAAATGTTATAGGGAAAATGTCTTGTATGATTTATTAAGCATCAATACTTGATTGATTTCCTATATCTTAAGTAGCCATAATAATATGTTCCCATTACACCAGAGGAGAAACAACATGGATAATTTCAGTGGGGATAGAATTAGCAGATTTAGATGTGAAGAATGTATAAACTGCCTGGTTCTTCTTTCAAGATAATAAAGTGTGAAGCTGGATGAACACAGCAGGCCAAACAGCATCTCAGGAGCACAAAAGCTGACGTTTCGGGCCTAGACCCTTCATCAGAGAGGGGGATGGGGAGAGGGAACTGGAATAAATAGGGGGAGAGGGGGATGTGGACCGAAGATGGAGAGAAAAGAAGATAGGTGGAGAGAGTATAGGTGGGGAGGTAGGGAGGGGATAGGTCAGTCCAGGGAAGACGGACAGGTCAAGGAGGTGGGATGAGGTTAGAAGGTAGGAAATGGAGGTGCAGTTGAGGTGGGATGAAGGGATGGGTGAGAGGAAGAACAGGTTAGGGAGGCGGAGACAGGCTGGGCTGGTTTTGGGATGCAGTGGTGGGAAGGGATGAGCTGGACTGGTTGTGTGATGCAGTGGGGGGAAGGGATGAACTGGGCTAGTTTTGGGATGCGGTGGGGGAAGGGGAGATTTTGAAGCTGGTGAAGTCCACATTGATACCATTGGCTGCAGGGTTCCCAAGCGGAATATGAATTGCTGTTCCTGCAACCTTCAGGTGGCATCATTGTGGCACTGCAGGAGGCCCATGATGGACATGTTGTCTGAGGAATAGGAGGGGGAGTTAAAATGGTTCGCGACTGGGAGGTGCAATTGTTTATTGCGAACCAAGCGGAGGTGTTCTGCAAAGCGGTCCCCAAGCCTCCGCTTGGTTTCCCCAATCCCCATTATTTCCAATTCATTCATTGGGCTTGGATGTTGCTGGCTAAGCCGGCATTTAGTACCCTTGAGAAAGTGGCAGTCAGTTGCCTTCTTGAACCGTTGCAATCATTTGGTGTAGTTGGACTTAATATGGAATTAGAGAGGGAATTCCAGGATTTCAACCCAGCAGAACTGCGAAAAAATTGTTTCTTTCAAATCATGATCATGAGTGGCTTGGAGGGGCAATGAATATTTGGAGATGTGCCAATTAGTTCATTGATGGCAGGCAGCTTACACTCTCTGCTCATTCTAAAGCAGAGAGTTATGGAAGCAGTTATAGAAACATTTGGAGTTCCAAAACGTAAGACCATAAGGCCAGAAGAAATAAGAACATGAGTAGGCTGTTCTGCCCCCCCACCCTGCTGCACCATTCAATAGGGTCATGATTGATCCAATATTCGACATATTGACTTTCTTGCCCTTTTCCCGTAACCCTAGATTCCCTTACTGATCAAGAACTTATCTCTCTCAGCCTTAGATTTACTCATGGACTCTGTCCCCACAGCTCTCTGCGGTAAGGTGTTCCAAAGATTCACAACTCTCTGAGAGAAAAAATTCCTCCGAATCTCAGTCTTAAATTGACACCCCTTGAGTTGACACTAATAATGGATCATGATGATGGATGGAAATCCTCTGGAAGAAATTATGTTCTGATGTTTAAAATAAAAGGATTGTCATTATGGTACTATTTAACACCTCTTCTGATGATATAATTTTTCCAGCAGGTGATTCAGATTGGTGCCAGGGATTAGTTATACCCAATGGCCCAATAGAACAAATTTGAATGGTGTTGCTGGACAATTAATCTGTCAACAGAAATAACCAGCAGGATTATAAATAATGTTCTTCATGTAGTTAGTTCCCATATTCCTCATCTATGGTTTCGCCTCTCTCTTATGTTCAATTGCAACTTCAATTAAAACAGAAAGAAAGGCTGTCAAACTTGGCAATACTTCCCTTTTATATCAGGTTGAAATTTCTCATTTTCAGGTAAAATAATTTTCAAATGAAATTCATGATGTGCTGGGCCAAGGTGACTTTTCGCACACAATCTTGCGCTGATCACATCACTCATTTAGGCAGCTTAAGATAATTGGATCTATGAGGCTACTTTAAGAAATTCCTTCAGAGATCCTTGCACCGAAATGATTGACTTCCAACAAACGCAACCATTTCTCTTTGCCCTATATTAGACTCTAATCAGCAGAGTTATTTTCCATCGAATTCCCATTCTCTCTAGTTTTGCGAAGGCTACTCCATATCTCATTAAAGCAAACAAAGGCTTGATGTCAAGGGTAATCACTCTCACTTGGCCGCTAGAATTTGGCTCTTCCATCCATCTTGGAACCGAGGCTGCAATGTGGTCAGGAGTTAAGAGGGCCAGGCAGAACACAAAAACATAGCACTGTTGGTGATCCCATTCTAACATTTGCTGATGAGCAATGGAAAGGTTGGTGATCACATGGTGACTCTTGTCCAGCAAACCCAGTGTTTTCCAGATATGTGCATAGGGCCGAACTCCCATCTTTGTAGGCATAGCTGTTCAGTATCAGTGACAAGGTGAGAGGGAGAGCAGATGTCAAGTCTGCAATTTTAAAACCTGAGATGTACAGACCAAGGAGGGTAAGCCTGCATCTGGACAGGAGAGTCTCAACAGGTCTGGGTCCTCTAGACTCAAATGTCTCTGGGAGCAACCGCTCGAGTCTTCCAAGTCGACGGGGCCCAAGAAAAGAAGAGTTATGTTAGTGCCCTGTCTCACTGCCGGTTACTGACTTGTGTGCAAAGTGCTCTCTTGGAGGCTTGTGACCTGTGGACATCCCAAAGCTCCATGGGAATTCCTGAGGGCTGGCATAGTTTGTGAGTTGTTCTGAGAGCATGCATCCTGATGTCGTGAGGCTGGTGGCTTGCTGCTGCTGACTCGTGTGGATAAAGAATGGACGTGGAAGGTGTCCATAGAGCATTGTGAGGAAGGCAGAGTTGGACGGAGGTCCCCAGAAACAAATAGTAAGCTTCTGTCACCATGTAACTGCTCTGACTTTCATGTGGGGAATCCACACTGGCGTGTTTCTCAGGGAAAGTCAGGAAAATTGTAAATGGTATAGAAACAAGTAAGTTGGGTTAATATCTGCATGTAAATACTGAAACGAGGGAGTCTCCTCTTAATAACATGATTCTGAACTTTCTATTTATAACACAAGTATTTTTACTCAATTTCAAGATCCTGAAATTTTTCATTCTCACTTCATTTTCCCAACTTTCTTGTCACTCTCTGCACTGCCAAAATGAGGGGAATTTTCTGCCCATAGTATTTAATCTCAAATTCCAAATTGTAATTGTAGAAGGTGATTTTTTTGTTTTAATATTGATTGTTCCAAGGAAAAGAACAATTTTATATAATTTATGTAACAAATCATTACACAATAAAATCATCCACTGGAATTTCCTTAAAAGAAATGATTGCATATAATCTCAGAGAAGGCCTCAAATTCTATGGATTTCAGTATGCCTTTGTTACACAGTGTTTGTAATTGATTGTTATTTCAGAAAAAATACTACTGTACACTTTTGGCCATAAAGTAATAAGACAGTAAAAACCCTGTGTAGAAAATCCATTTAGGGGAAAGTCATTTGAGTTAAATGGTTTGATCAATAATCTATGCTGGAATGAACAGCAGAATTAAAGTGTTACCATATTTGAAGTACGGCCATATCAAATATTGTATTAATTCACTGAAGAAGTTCTGATTGTGATTGAGAAAAATGATCAGTCAAAGCCTACGACTGCCAAGTTTTCAATTTAAGTTGTGTCTGCTCAAAATCAATAAAATGCATTTCTTGTTTATTTTGATATTTACATAAGTGTAGAATGTGACTAATTGCTGATTATGAGAAGGCAATTTAGCAAGCAGCAATTAAAAAGAAATCCATCACTCTTTGTACTTCTGCAATAATAATCTATCTTTTATATAGGTGTTCGTGAAATATGGGCACCACTGGAAAACATTTATTGTTCCTTATTCAGCATTTATTGTCATTGCTAAATGTCAATGTGACAGTGGGGATGAGACAGCTTCTTGACCTGCAGCAGCCCATGTGTTAAATATATTCCTATAGACTATAGGTTGAAAATTCCAGGATTTTAACCAAACAGCAATGAAACTAAATTAATTTAAGATATCTGGTCAGCACAAATGACCTGGGCTGAAAGATCTGTTTCCATACTGCACACTTCTGTGATTCTGTGAAAGTACAGCAAAGATATTTCCAATTCAATATGCAGGTGGACTGGGTGAATAATGTTGCCGGTGGGCCCAAAGAAAGGGAATTCATGGAATGCTTACAGGATGGCTTTTTGGAACAGCTTGTGATGGAGCCCACAAGGGAGCAGGCAATTCTGGACTTAGTACTATGTAATGAGCCAGACTTTATAAAAGACCTTAAAGTAAGGGAACACTTAGGAGGCAGCGATCATAATATAGTAGCGTTCAGTCTGCAGTTTGAAAGAGAGAAGGCAAAATCAGATGTAATGGTATTACAGTTAAATAAGGGTAATTACAGGGACATGAGAGAGGAATTGACAAAAATCGACTGGAAGCAGAGCCTAGTGGAGAAGACAATAGAGCTACAATGGCAGGGGTTTCTGGGCGTAATTGAGGACACAGTACAAAGGTTCATCCCAAAGAAAAGAAAGATTATCCAAGGGCTGCATTAGACAGCCATGGTTGACAAAGGAAGTCAGAATATGTATCAAGGAAAAAGAGACAGCCTACAAAGTGGCCAAGAGTACTGGGAAATCAGAAGATTGGGAAGGCTACAAAAACAAACAGGATAACAAAGAGAGCAATAAGGAAGGAGAGGATCAAATATGAAGGTAGGCTAGACAGTAATATTAGAAATGATAGTAAAAGCTTCTTTCAATACATAAGAAACAAATGAGAGGCAAAAGTAGACATTGGGCTGCTTTAAATTGATGCTGGAAGGCCAGTGATGGGAGATAAGGAAATAGCTGAAGAATTTAATAAGTACTTTGCATCAGTCTTCACAGTGGAAGACATGAATAATATCCCAACAATTAAGGAGAGTCAGGGGGTTGAGTTGCGTGTGGTAGGCATCACAAAAGAGAACGTGCTAGAAAAGCTAAAAGGTCTAAAAATTGATAAATCTCCTGGCCCCGATGGGCTACATCCTAGAGTTCTAAGGGAGGTGGCTGAGGAAATAGCGGAGGCTTTGGTCATGATCTTTCAAAAGTCACTGGAGTCAGGAAAATCCCCAGATGATTGGAAAATCACTGTTGTAACTCCTTTGTTCAAGAAAGGATCAAGACAAAAGATGGAAAATTATAGGCTGATTAGCCTAACCTCGGTTGTTGGTAAAATTCTAGAATCTATCGTTAAGGATGAGATTTCTAAATTCTTGGAAGTACAGGGTTGGATTTAGTAAGGGGAGGTCATGCTTGACAAACCTGTTAGAATTCTTTGAAGAGGTAACAAGTATGTTAGACCAGGGAAACCCAGTGGATGTTATCTATCGAGACTTCCAAAAGGCCTTTGATAAGGTGCCTCACGGGAGGCTGCTGAGTAAGGTGAGGGCCCATGGTGTTCGAGGTGGTCTACTGGCTTGGATTGAGGATTGTCTGTCTGACAGAAGGCAGAGAGTTGGGATAAAAGGCTCTTTTTCGGAATGGCCACTGGTGACAAGTGATGTCCCACAGAGTTCAGTGTTGGGGCCGCAGCTGTTCACTTTATACATTAATGATCTGGATGAAGGGACTGGGGGCATTCTGATGAAGTTTGCTGATGATACAAAGTTGGGTGGACAGGCAGGTAGTACTTAGGAGGTGAGTAGGCTGCAGAAAGATTTAGACAGTTTAAGACAGTGGTCCGGGAAATGGCTGATGAAATTCAACATGAGCAAATGTGAGGTCTTGCACTTTGGAAAAAAGAATACAGGCATGGACTATTTTCTAAACGGTGAGAAAATTCATAAAGCCGAAGTACAAAGGGATCTGGGAGTGTTGGTCAAGGATTCTCGAAAGGTTAACTTGCAGGTTGAATCTGTGATCAAGAAAGCGAATGTAATGTTGTCATTTATCTCAAGAGGGTTGGAATATAAAAGCAGTGATGTACTTCTGAGAATTTATAAAGCTCTAGTTAGAATACTGTGTCCAATTTTGGGCCCCACACCTCAGGAAGGACATATTAGCTCTGAAGCGTGTCCAGCGGAGATTCACATGGATGATCCCTGGAATGGTAGGCCTAACATACGATGAACGGCTGAGGATCCTGGGCTTGTATTCTTTAAAGTTTAGAAGGTTGAGGGGAGATCTAATAGAAACTTACAAGATAATGCATGGCTTAGAAAGGGTGGTCTCTGGGAAGTTGTTTCCATTAAGCAAGGAGACTAGAACCTGTAGGTACAACCTTAGAATTAGAGGGGGTAAATTTAAAACGGAAATGAGGAGACATTTCTTCAGCCAGAGAGTGATGGGTCTGTGGAATTCATTGCCACGGAGCGCAGTGGAGGCCAGGGCGTTAAATGTCTTCAAGGCAGAGATTGATAAATTCTTGATTTCGCAAGGAATCAAGGGCTACGGGGAGAGTACGGGTAAGTGGAGTTGAAATGCCCATCAGCCATGATTAAATGGCGGAGTGGGCTCAATAGGCCAAATGGCCTTACTTTCACTCCTATGTCTTATGGTCTAATTCATGATAGTATGTAACTCAGAGAGGAACTGGTGCTCAGTGTTGCTGATTTGGACCATTTATGTCATTGATCCAGTTTACAATTTTTGCAGCAAATTGATACAACAGAGTTTCTTCATAGATTACTTTAGAGGACATTTAATGGTAAATTTTCAGATATCCTTTATGGTATATAATCAAGTAAGGGTAGCAGACTTTCTTCTTGAAAGAACATTCATAAACTGGGCTTTTTTCTTTTATTACAGCCCACTGGTTACATGGCACTGGTTTTTATTTAAATAATTGAACTTAACTCCCCCAGCTGCTCTGGTGAAATATGAACTCATTTCTCTGGATCATTCACACGGGCCTCAAAATTACTACACCTGAGACATAACCACAATGCTACAATAGCCATATACATTCTGAGCAGTCTGTAAGTCATGTCATACAGGGATTCAATTGTAGAAAACGCAATTATAATTGCCAACTATAACAAGAGGGATCTATAATATCCTCTATGAGTTTTAAATAGATGTCCATTTGGTATAGTCTAGAAACATAGCATGCTTTTACTCTTCCCTGCAAAATCATGTGGAAATACAAATTTTAGAGAGTGTAATATTAAATGGAGGCTGCGAGAGCAAGTGTAGTACTGACAATAAGAGATAACAAAGTGTGGAGCTGGATGAACACAACAGGCCAAGCTGCATCTTAGGAACACAAAAGCTGCCGTTTTGGGCCTAGGCCCTTCATCAGGCCCGAAACGTCAGTTTTTGTGCTGCTAAGATGCTGCTTGGGCTATTGGGTTTCAATGTTTTCCATAAAATATTAGTTCCATTATCCAGACAGAATTGGAACCGTAAGTGTCTCGTTTCGTGTAATAGGAATGTGGCAAGGTTGGAACATATGTTTCCTGAATGTCCTGTTGATGTTAACAACAGGTCTTTTTTTTCCCTGTCAATTTCCTGCTTACAGACTTTTTGATGGAGCAGTATCTCGGTAGAGGGGAATGTGGACTTTGCAGTCAGCAGGATATCTACTGGTGACAGGATGGAGGGGAGTGGGGCACCATGGTGGGTGCAGATATCAATTAATGTCAGGTGTCTAATTCAGCAAGAGGTTTTAATGGCAGTCAGGAGGGATGATGATGTTTAGGTGGATGGGTGGGAATGTGATTTACGTATATGAGTGCTAGAAGTCAGATATCCAGTGAGCCAGACAAAAGGAAACAGGATGTAACAATTTTCATCAATCTGCAAAGACAAGAGACTCAAAATCAACTGCTCATCTATCAACTTTTCATTATATATTCTTCATGAACCACTCATAGAGATGGCAATGTCTAATCTCTGTGAATATGTGTTTTGTTACTGTTCTCTGACGTTCATCAATTAATATGTTTTATAAGAAATAATGGGAACTACAGATGCTGGAGAATCCAAAATAACAAAGTGTGAAGCTGAATGGATCAGAGAGGGAATGTGATTTACATATATGAGTGCTAGAAGTCAGATATTTGCTCTCTGATGAAGGGTCTAGGCCCGAAACGTCAGCCTTTGTGCTCCTAAGATGCTGCTCGGCTTGCTGTGTTCATCCAGCTTCACACTTTGTTGTCTAATATATTTTATAAACTGAGTTTTCCTGCAGGAAAGAAATATTGAAATGCAGTCAAATAATTTTCTTATCTCAATAAAGCCGCATTACATTGGCTCCTTATAAAACACATCATCATTTCGTCTGGGAGAAAGGGATACACAAGGATAGAGTTCCCTTATAAAATGTTGTGATCAACAGAGGAGCCAGACTGTATAAAGAAGGGAACTAGCTCATCCTTCCTCATTCAGGAGCTTGACTATTCAGAAGATACATTTTGAGCCACAATAATCTGTGAAGCCTCACCTTCGGTCTGGTGGACGCATCTCAGGCCTGTGATACCTAGCCAACAAAGTAAGAATATTAAGATGATGTTGTTCAAACTCATTAAATGTACTACTAAAAACAATTTCCCCTAAGTGGGTTAATTACCCACCTCACTCCCTACATCTGTTAAAATGTCATTGGGGGAGGGGCTTGCTCTTGACACAGATTTATTTTCATTTTTGACATTTGAAACTACCCAAGTCACATTTTTTATGGAGACAGTAAAGACTGCAAATGCTGAAAGCTAGAGTCAATAAATATCGAGTTGGAAAAGCACAGCTGATTAGACAGCATCCGAGAAGCAGGGAACTCAACACTTTGGGCCGAAACCCTTCGTCAGGAATGGGGAGGGGGAGGGGACCCCTGAAATATACAGGGGGTTAAGGGCAAGGATATGTTTGAAATCCATTTCAAACCCACTGACTCCCACAATTACCACAATTACACCTGCACTCAAACACCTTGCTGCAAAAATGCTATCCCATACTTACAATTCCTCTGCCTCTGCTGCATTTGCTCCCAAGATGAGGCGTTCAACACTCAGAGTTCCCAATTAGCCTCATATTTTAGAGACCACAGTTTCCCCTCCTCCATTTTTAAGGATGCCCTCGATCGCATCTCCCCCATTTCCGGTGCTTCTGCCCTCAAACCCTTTCCTCCCCAACAACAATAAGGTTAGAGCCCCCTTGGTCCTCGCTTACCAAGACCCATCCCCCACCCCTCCCCTGTAACATTTCCCATGGCTAATCCACCTAACTTCCATGCCCGTGGGCACTACAGGTAATTTCGCATGGCCAATCCACCTAACCCACACATCTTTGGACTCTGGGAGGAAACCGGACAACCCGTTGGAAATTCATGCAGACACAGGGAGAACATGCAACTCCACACAGAGAATTGCCTGTGGCTGGAATCAAACTCAAGTCCCTGATGCTGGGAGGCAGCAGATTTAACCACTGAGCCAGTGCTGCCTCAGCAGTCCTACACTCATTGAAGCTACTGTGAAGGATTCTCGTTCTCAGCCTCTCCCCTGACCTGAGGCGTGGCGACCCTCAGGTTAAACCACCACCAGTGGCCTCTCTCTAACGAACGAACAACCTTATGGCTTCATAAAAAGACTGTGACTTTACTTTCCTTACTAAGAAGGATAGAGAAAGATGAAGGAGATTAAATTGCAAAAGGTAGCTGGGTGAGCAGGATTTGGTGTGAGTTAAGATAGTGTGAGCAGAGTTTTGGATAAGCTGGAGTTTTCGGATAGTGAAGAATGGAAAGCTGGTTAGAGGATGACTGCTATACTCAATGTGGAAGTAACAAAAGGCAAAGTCTATGGCTTAGGTAGCAGATGGATGGGTGCAGGGGATAAAGGAAAGAAATGGTTTTATGGCAGAGGGGAGATGGGAACAGAAGCTCAGGTCAGTGGATAAGTAGGAATCCCAGGTGGCAGAAGGCTTGGCTCAAGCAATTCAGAAGTGGGATGGGACCAGTGGTCAGGCTATGGAGCTTGAGATGGTTCTATAGCTGATAGGCATGATCTTGCCGACAACAACAAAAACAGGAGTTGCTGGAAAAGCTCAGCCGGTCTGGCAGGATCTGTGAAGGAAAAAAACAGAGTTAACGTTTCGGGTCTGGTGACCCTTCCTCGGAAGAAAGGATCTGAGGATAGGGTCACCGAACCCGAAACGTTAACTTTGTTTTCTCCTCCACGGATGTTGCCAGACCTACTGAGCTTTTCCAGCAACTTTGTTGAAGTTTAGGATTATCCAGGATTAAATGTTGGAAAGCAGTCTGACAAGGCAAAATTAGTGGTTGGGCTGAAGTAGAAGAACCAAACATAGCAACATTAAAAGAAAATTGTAATATTTTGCATTAATATTTTTCACGAAATAAATCACCAACTGCAAAATATATTGGATAATCTTGTTTGATAGATCATCCCTGAATCCAAGGAAGATGCTTTCTATTGAGCTGTATCATATTTTGAGATTGCTGATCAATTTTGTTTTCACTTCACAGAAAAGTTTTGATTGTGAATTATGTGCAAGTGCTTCACTTTAAAACTTTGAGTTATTTTGCTGAGTGTTAAATCTCACAGGCTGAAACCCTTAACGAAAGGGTTTTCTTTTAAAAGTGGGCCAAGCATTGTCAACGTACTTGAAAGCTTCACAAAGCTGTTTGTGAATTTTTTTCAATGGCAGTCTATTACAGATCAAGAAAATGAAAATTCATTGTGTTATCTCAGAGTCATGAACACAGGATGGTCCTTCTTAATTTTGGTTATTAAATAAGTTTTCTTAATATTGCATCAAAGAGGATGAAAGTGAATCATGTTTTTACTGATAAACCTCACTGACTGGAAAAGATTAATGGAGCCAAATGGTAAACACACCCTCATGAATGATTTTGAATCATTTTTCTTCTTTTTGTTTTTATCTATAACTATGTAAATAGATCATATAGCCATAGAAGTGGTGAGATGCCTAATAAGGGGGATTATTGCTTGCTGTCAGCCTAATTAACTACACATCTTGCCTCATTAATATGCAGCCTCCTACCTTACTACTTGTTACAAAGGAACGAGGCATTGAGAATTCTCAGCGTGGAACAGAGCGATTACTCGGCAACACCATCTTGCTACATGCTTCTTCACATTTCCATTTTGGATATCAGTTACCAATGTCCCGGACAGGCCTGGTTACTTTCATTCGAGCCTTGCTGCAAGGACACTATGTGGATAGACACCCAGTTCATGGACTAGACTAGGGAGCAGCTCAGGGATGCTTTAGTTATTTTCTTCGTTCTCACTCACTTTGCACTTACCTGGATATTCAAGCATTCCATGCCTTTCTGTGCTTTGTCACCTCATTCAGAGTTTAAAGACTCTGAGTAAAGCTGTACCACCTTACTATTTAGCATTGTCACAAATCCACACAGCTTGTTGTGGCTATCAGCTGTGATCAGTCAAGGGGGTCGTCAAAGTGCTGCATGGCACACTTGTGCATCAATCTCACACCCACAAGCTTCAACATCTCCCCAACCCCGACCTCATCTCAAGACCAGCCCCTCTCGACCCCCCTTCCTTGACCTGTCCATCTTCTCTCCACCTATTTGCCCCTCTATCCACCTTCCATCATCACCCACCCTTCCCTATTTATTTCAGAGCCCCCTTCCACTCCCCCATTTCTGATGAAGGGTCCAAACCCGAAACGTCAGCTTTCCTGCTCCTCTGATGCTGCCTGGCCTGTTGTGTTCATCCAGCCCCACACTGCTTTAACTCACCCTCACTATATACCTGCTGCGTGTTTGACAAACATACTGCATGTCTTCAAACAAAGGAAAGGTTGCCATGGTTTTACCAGGCTATTGGGTTGCTTTCTCATTAAAGACAGACACCAGGTGATGGTTTAACCTGAGGGCCATGACACCTAAGGCAAGAATAGAGGTTGAGGAGGAGAATCCTTCATAGTAGCCTCAGTTGGTGCAGGATTTGAATGCACACTGCTGGCTCACTTAGTATTTCAGACTAGCCATCCAGTCAACTGAGCTAATGAACACTCACCGCAAGCTAAAAAAAATCTCAAAGTCTTAGGGGCTTAGTCTTTCAAGGGAGCCTTGGCAGTCTGGGGATCCCAGCACAATAAGTCAAAGGCAGCCTTCAAAATCAGTCTACAGCTTGGGTCACAATCAGCTGCCTGTTTGGGGTGGTCACAGGCATGGGCTCTGCACCTGGACAGTCTAGAGACTGGATCAGAGCCAACCCAGTGAATCAGTGCAGCTAATCAGGGAGTTGCTGGGACACAGATGGGGAGCTGTACCCATATCTGTCAAGGGTCTGCTCAGTTGTTCAATGTGGTTGGCCATGGTTAGTCCAGGGATTCTGCCCACGAATCGTCAAGGAAAGAGGGGATTATTGGAAAGCCTGGCACTGTGGGGTGGAGTATGAGGAACTTACAGGTGTGGAGTGGAGGCTAAATGCTGGCATGCAGTGAAGATTACAGTTGCGAAAGGGGGCATAAACAACTTGGGTGAGAATTTGGGAGGTTTTGGGTAGCAAGTTTGTTGATGACGCCAACACTACTGATAGTGAGAAAGGATATCTAAGCTTGGAAAAGGATGTTGATCAAATGGGCCAATGGGCTGAGGAGTGGCAGGTGGAGATTGGTGGAGAGGAAGGGGATATAGATATTTGGGAGTTCACCGCTGCGTCAAGCTGGAAGTTAGAACTCACAGACTGAGGAGTAACAATTTATCTTTCCATTGTCCAGCCAATCATAAGTGTGCAATAAAACCCAGATGGATGCATCCACATTTGGATGGGTGCTGCCATCTGTGGGGGGCAGAAAGGGTGGTCTGCAACTTAAAGCTTCGTGGGAGATCTTCAAAGGACAGCATCAGGAGACCCTCTCAGTGAAGGTTAAACACATAGCTGAGCTCAGTATTCCTTTTAAACCTAGTGTGTGCAGTACAACTCCTTGCCCCAAGCTCTCCTGAGAATTTCATGCAGGATAATGACTAAACCCCATGAAGGCCTGTGCTGTAACAGCACTGTCTGTGCAGCCAGAGAGACGGGGTCTGGTTGCTGATGTTGCAGTCTCCAGCAATTCACGCCTGCCCTGGTGTCCAGGCAACTGACTCCACAACTTGCACTTTACAGAATTGTCTATGGATAAGAATCAATGGTTTCTAAGGAAGGGTCACCAGATCTGAAACTTTAACTCTGTTTTCTCCTTCACAGGTGCTGCCAGACTTTGCTTTTGTGCTCCTGAGATGCTGCTTGGCCTGCTATGTTCATTCAGCTTCACACTTTGTTATCTTTGCTTTCGTTCCTGATTTACAGCATCCGCAGTTCTTTTGGTTTTTATTTGATAAGAATTGAAGGGTTTCGTACCTCACAGTTTGCGTTTGTGTTTGGTACAAACAGGGGACAGTCAGAACTGAACATATATATTTACAAACTTGAGCGTGTGTTGATAATGAAGTGTTACACATGCCACCATTGTTACGGTGAAAGGCCTTCTTCCTTCTCTCACTCCTACTACATCTCAGTGCAATCCCTGGGTGCACAGCTGGGCTGGGCTGGAGAGAGGGAGCCTGCTCTGCACTATCGGTCTTGCAGCTTTGCTCAGGTGATCTTGAAGGCACTTGCGAGTAGAGGGGCCAGACATGCTGAGTATGTACTTACCGGAGGCAAGTGCACCCTTGGCTTGTGTTGTCACAAGCCTGATCGTGAAAGGCAAGGTGGAGTTAGAAATTCCAGCGACCTCTGGGTTACCCTAAGAGGAGATGTCTTTATGCAATGGGCTTGCATGAGGTTCCTCCTGTAGCTGGAAGCCTACTGGCACCATGAGTAAAGGACTCCTGGAGTGAAGACAAGGAGTGGCATCCCCCTGTCGCCTTGCTGCTGGCTGGTGGAGAGACCAATGGTTACGGTGATGGCTTATAGATCCAACCATTGATCTTGCAGCCCCTGAGGTTGCTGGGCCTGGCTCTCCATGACAGCTGCCAACCTGTTCATGTTCATGAGCGAGGCAGCAGGGTCCTGACTGCATTTGCTGCACTCCTGCAGCCATTATTCTATGATAACCACTGCCCTCCACAATCCTGCCTACTGCTCCTGGGTCTGCATCTAAATTTGTATGAAGTCCCGGATTGCCAACACCACTGGCCCCCCTTTCCTACTGATAGGCTGAACAGGTGCCCAGTCTCCGACAGGGCTCTGAGTGCCAGGGACCTGGGCATTCCTATCTGGTCCACCCGTGGAGATGTAGCAGTGAGGTGCTCACTAGCTCAAAATACTCATCAAGGTGCCAGTGCCTGAACTGGTGGGGGCCTCAAGATGCAGCCTTGCCGATGTTTCCTCAGAGGGATTTCTCCTCTCTTCCTCAGAGCTTTTGGAGAAGAAGGCTAGCAGGGTTGCCTGGATCATAACCAATGTGTTTGTGGCACTGGTGTCTCCAAAATATAAAAGATAGAAAGCATCATGACCAAGGGTTAAAGCAGATTAAAAATACATTGACCAGGGGGTTAATTTGACAATTGCTGTACAATGAACAATTCTTGCATTGCCAGGAAATGTGTGGCTCAACATTTTCACATTCTCTGTCCATGAGGCAGAGTGTCAATTTTCCCTTGTCCGCCATAGCACGCTCCTAGCTGTGTGCTGCTGTGTGGGGCAACTCCAGAACATCAATGATAGCTTGGGCATTTCACATTATTTTAAAGGTAGTGCTATCACCAGTAAAGCTGGTATGTTGATGGATTTCCAGCCAGTGATGAATTCTTCTGACTACAGTGAGTGGGAGAATTGTGCTAACATCTAAGGATATGACCAGGTACCCTGGTTAATAAGGGAGTTTGAGGTGATTGCATGAGAAAACTTGAGGCCTTGCGAACAGAACCCCTCTATGAAATGCAGAAAAATGAACACAACCAAAATATGGTAAGTAAAAACTGAAAGAACTGCGGATGCTGTAAATCATGAACAAAAACAAAGTTGCTGGAAAAGCTCAGCAGGTCTGGCAGCAACTATGAAGGAGAAAACAGAATTAGTGTTTCAGGTCCAGTGACCCTTCCTCAGTACTCTGCCAGACCTGCAAAATATGGTAAGATTCAGTCCATGGCATAGAAGGAGGGCTATTTGGCCCACCAATACATTGCTGGCCCTCCAGTGAGCTGTCCATTTTATTCCAATGTGGCTGAAATGTTATCTCCTTCAATTGTCCATCCTTTCAAAATCATCATTAAAGGGAGGTGGAATGGCATGACATCTTTGCAATTCTCTCAGCTGAATAAAATGTGATGAAAGTCAGAGAACTCCAGAAGTGAAAAAAAGACACTGATGACAATGGACTCGACTGTGGGCTGAAATTTTTGTTGTTTAGCTCCTGCACTGTGGAGCTTCTTTAAATTGCAAATATCATCTCAGAACTGGTAAACTGCTTTATAACTTTAACTGGGCTTCGGTACTGTGTTTTCTTTGGAACCTCTGGTGTGAAGGTGTTTCATTCACTGCTCAATCATGCATTCTTAACAGTTTGGATTTCAGTCTTGTATATAGAAGAAATACATTTCAGATCTATGAAATTCAAGCTGGCAATGAAGGCGAAATCACAGTAAAATAAATGCTTTAATTCAAATTCCAAATTTCCCTAAACACTGATACTCAGTGAATAGTCGCAATTATTAAATTCAGCTTTGAGTAGCCCCGAAAAATGTTTAGAGTACTAGTCTTAATGCTTTAGTAACATGAAAGTATGTTAGAAACACGTTGCAGTCAGCTTGATGAATATTTATCATCATTTTTTTCCAGAAAAGCAATTAAGGATTTGTGGCAAGACAGGAGAGCACTGCATTTAAAAAGCGATAGTAGAGTGAGACAGCTTGGGGGCGAGGCAGCTCAAGAGATTTTCAATTGCAAAGGGAAAAAAAATGGTTAGAAGGTCGTGCCCTAAGCAACACTCACTGTTCTTTCAGATTTGCAGTATGTTTATCAGACCAGAATCAATGGATGGAATAAGTACATATTGTTACAATGGACACAGAGACCTCGCGCAGTCAGAATTCCCAGTGATTTTTGGTAGTGGTAGGGACCCTTCCAAAGTGGCAGGTTATCAGTTGAAGGTCTGCAGATGAACGAATTGAGAGCTCTCTGAACTGCACCAAAGACAGTGACTCAGCTACAGAGGAAGGAGCCTGGAAAAGCAGCCACACTAGAAGTTGGTGATGCATTGCAAAGCTGGGTGGTGACCGACATTGCGTGAGCTGTGGAATCTTGTCTTCCAGACACGGTGGGGAGGGCGTAGTCATGGGGGGCTAGACACTGAAGCGAGGCAGGACGAGACAGGGGCACATGCCTCCCTGCGAAGGGGAGGCTGCAAAACAGAGATAGAGCAATTTTCAATGATGAATAAAAAGGGCAAGGAGCAAAGGACCCTTTCTACATTGGCACACAAAGCTGACAGTGTGAGCAGACCTTGTAGCGGGATCAATGTTTAGGTATGAGGGCAATTACAGGAGTGTGCATCTTTGAAGGTCAGTGGGACATAGTTACGGATCGGGTTTTGTTGGTTAGTTGGACAGTTGTTACAGTATTGCTGGTAGCAGGGGAGGCCATTCTTGGACATGGAGCTGCCTGAGCTGGAAGCAACGAGGAGCAACACCTTGATGCTGAGTTGATGTACCAGGAACAGGCAGGAGTGGGATGGGGGATGAAACTATTGCATTCATTATCAGGTATACCACTCAGCTTCGCAGATATGTCAAAGTGAAAAAGGCTGCACCAGACAAGGTAGCTGGTTACTAGTTTGTTTGCCATCTTGAAGGAGGATCTCAGGCATTATTGGTCACCTTTCCACACTGTGAAAGCGAGAGTGGCACTGCTTCTGGGTCATTTCAAGTGGCAGCAGTGTGTGGTCCTTTGCATGTGAATGCCTATCACCACATCACGGACACCCATGCATAAAAGAATATTCATGGGATTGTGGAATCGGCCTTGATTGCTGTGGGAGGTTATTGGCTGTGCTTGGGTGGTATCAAGGCCCGGGTGGAATGGACAGTGGCATTTATCAACCAAAAGGGATTCCATTCTCTCAACATCAACTGCTGTGGGGCCATCCCAGATGTTTCCTACAGCTTTGAGTAAGGTTTTCCATGATGCCTTCACCTTGAAGCGATCACAGATGCTGCACATAGAGCTGTAAGGGGACAAGAGATATCTGTTGAAGTCATAACAACTGAAATCTATGTGCAACCTGACAATACAAGTGGAGCAACAAGTGGTGAAGTACAGTGACCCTGCAGTGCAAGGTCTACCAGTGCTCCATCTGAGCTCTCCAACCATTGTTCGGGATGGCAGAGTGGCTTGTGCTTCATAAATACACACCACTTACTCCTAAACCCAGAGACTTTTGTTTCAAAACTCATCTCGGTCACAAGAGTCCTAGAAGCACACAATGCAGAAATGGCTCCTTTTAATCTCAAAGTCTCGAAGACAAGTCCCCACTGTCCATGTAATGTCCATGACAACAAAGTGTGGAGCTGGATGAACACAGCAGGCCCAGCAGCAGCTCAGGAGCACAAAAGCTGACGTTTCAGGCCTAGACCCTTCATCAGAGAGGGGTATGGGGAGAGGGAACTGGAATAAATAGGGAGAGAGGGGGAGGCGGACCGAAGATGGAGAGAGAACAAGATAGGTGGAGAGGAGAGTATAGGTGAGGAGGTAGGGAGGGGATAGGCCAGTAGGGAAGACGGACAGGTCGAGGAGGCGGGATGGGGTGGTAGGTAGGAATTTGAGGTGCGGCTTGAAGTGGGAGGAAGGGATGGGTGAGAGGAAGAATAGGTTAGGGAAGCGGAGACAGGCTGGACTGGTTTTGGGATGCAGTGGGGGGAGGGGACGAGCTGGGCTGGTTTGGGGATGCAGTGGCGGGAGGGGACGAGCTGGGCTGGTTTTGGGATGTAGTGGGGGGAGGGGACGAGCTGGGCTGGTTTGGGGATGCAGTGGGGGGAGGGGACGAGCTGGGCTGGTTTTGGGATGCAGTGGGGGGAGGGGACGAGCTGGGCTGGTTTGGGGATGCAGTGGGGGGAGGGGACGAGCTGGGCTGGTTTTGGGATGCAGTGGGGGGAGGGGACGAGCTGGGCTGGTTTTGGGATGCAGTGGGGGGAGGGGAGATTTTGTCCAAGACCTTTGTTTTACATACTAATCTCTTCATTCTTACCTTAATGCATTCAACGCATTGGAGCCATAGAATTCTGGGTTCAGTTATCACTCCACTTCATTACATTGAGTCATTGTCACTGATTTGTACCAAAATATAAATTCCCAAACATGCCACAAAGTGAAACTGCAACATGTTAGCTTATCCTTCGGGCTGCCCCGTTCAGGCTTTGCTCCTGTAGCTGAGTGTTTGTTTTCATTCATTCAGGGGCATCACTAGCTAGGCCAGCATTTTATTGCTCCTTCCTAATTGCCCAGAGGGAAGTTGAGAGTCAACTACAATGCTGTGAGTCCGGAGTCACATGTAGGCTGGACCAGGAAAAGATGGCAGGTTGCCTTCTCTGAAGGACATTAGTGAACCAGAGGGTTTTTCCAACAATTGACAATGGATTCATAGTCACCATCAGATTCTTATTTCCAAATTATTGTTGAATTCAAATTCCACCAACTGTCCTGGTAGGATTTGAACCTAGATCCCTAGGACATTACCTGGCAATATAGTCTATTGTAGTCTAGTAATAATGTCATGAGGTTATCACCTAGGCAGGCTGCTTATGTCAGTGTACCTGTAATAGAGATATCTGTAATGTCTAGTCTCAACATCAGTGCCAGAGTCAATGCAGGGACAGCCTCAGCGATAGATCCTTGCTATATAAATGATGTGCCAGTCAGACTATCCCAGAGGCAGCTAAATATGATGGCAACTTGTGTGAGGTAGCCTGCTCAACACCACTATTAGCTTCATGACCTGCGTGCTGTTCAGAGAGAAAATCACCAGTGCGGGTACAATTGGCAATCCCTCGAGCCATCTTAGTTCCATCAATGCCACTGCCCAGTCCAAGCTACAGAATGCAGGATATATTCTGCACATGGCAGTGTGACACTACTGCATGCACACAGCCAGAATCCACGTAAGGCTCCCAATGAGGCAGACCATTCTTTCAATGGATGAGCTCATGCACTCATAAACCTGAAACAGTGTAGCATAGCTCCATAGACTCAGCCCACTATTCCATACACTCTCAGTGGATTGCAACATTTGAGCACACCGCAACCACTGTTGCTCAAGGAGGACCCACTTTGTTTCCGATTTCTCAGGCTTTGCATCTCTGCCCCACTGACCCTAGCTGTGTCTGTCCTGTAACCTCCAACATGGAATGGCTACAGCTATCCCCGCCTTCCCTACCTTCTTCTGTTCATACATGATGGGTTGATCATGTTGCCCCTCATTCTCAATTTACGTGAGACCCACCAGGAAGGGGGGTGTACCTGTAGTGGTAGAGGATATGGTGGTTGGTGCATCTTCTTCCCCTAAAGTTGACGCCAAAAGCACAGTGAGCTGAGGCGGTCCCTCTACAATTGGCCATGTAGGAAGTTAATAAACTTCATTCAGAAAGTTCCACTGTGAAGGCAGAGCTGCAGCAGGCCCTTAGATCTTACATATTGTCATGGTTCAAACTGAAGAAGGAGGTGGAGATGGAAAGATCATCTCACGATGCCTTCAACAGGCTTCCATCACTGACTTTCTGGTGAACTGTGACCACTTTGGCAATGACAGGGACCTCCTCTTTCACTATGTAAGAAGAGTCATTCCACCACCAATATAATTCACAAGAACCAATGGGTCTCTTGTGGCACAGTGATAGTGTCCCAACCTCTGAGCCATATAGCCTGGGTTCAAGCCTCACCTGTTCCAGAGGTATACCTTAACACCTCTCAACAGGCTGATGAGGGAAGTGAAAAATAAGCTACAAAGAATCATTAGCTGTTGGCCACCCTTTAACACAGAGCCACTATGAAAAGTTACCGAATTTAATAATGAATATGACACTGAGCTAATAATTAGCCATCTCCTTGATGTGATCAGACATTTTGGTGATATAAGGGGTAAGGACCCAGAAATGGGTCCAGTGGTAGGGTCTCAGCACTGAAAGGAAAATCCAGTCTAATGGGACAGCCAGGGTTTACCTTCCAAATGAACAGCAAATGAATGTCCTCTCTGCATTCTTGACTACCATACTGGTTCACTGTTCGTCAAATGATCTCATGTTTGATGCTCCAGAATAATAAAAAAAGTCTGCTAATAGTGTCAATTAATTTTGTTACTGATAAAACTGCATTGAGGCTGGTATCCCATCACCTAGTCACCCTTTATTTACTTGTGCACAGTATACTGGCTGCAGCCAGCCAGCTTGGAGTAAGTCCCTGAACTGAGGAGATTCTACCTTCTCTGCTAATATTGGTCAGCCAGGGCTTCCTGTTTGGCCCAGATTAACAACCCCAATCAAGGATCAATGTGATCCACTTGGTTCCAATCACTACACCCCTTTCCCCCCTTCAAGTCTGACAATGCAGGCCTGGTCTTTCTCTTTTAGCTTGGTCTGTAATGCTTTCTCCCCAGGTCTGGTTCTTTCTGATTCGGCTTATTGTCGCATGTACCAAAGTACAGTGAACAGCTTCACTTGCAAGCAGTACAGGAAGGTCATAGTTATCAAGGGCACACAGATCATAAGGTAAAAATATAAATTTGGACAGAGTGAGACATACAGGTTATGCTGCAGAGGGTATATTTGAGGCAGGAACAACATTAACAAGAACAGGATTATTTGAAGGCAGAAAGCCCATTCAGCAGTCTAATAATGGCAGGGAAGAAGCTGTTCTTGAACCTGTTGGTGCATGTGTTCAAGTTTCTGTACCTTGTTCCTAATGGAAAATATTGCAGGAGAGTATTACCGGTGTGGGCGGGCTCTTTGATAATGTTGGCAGCCTTTACACAACAGTGAGAAATATAAACAGAGCCCATGATGGGAGGTTGGCTTCTGTGATGGTCTGGGTAGTGCACACTATCTTGTGTAGTTTCTTATTGCCCTGGGCAGAGCAGTTGTCATGTCAGGCCATTATGTATCTGAACAGTACGCTTTCTCAGGCGCATCTGTAAAAGTTGGTGAGGGGTCATAACGGACATTCTGAACTTCTTAATTCACTTGAGAAGGAAGAGGTGCTGCTGTACCTTCATGGCTGTTGCATTTGCATGGGAAGTCAGGACAGATTGTCGGTTATGTCACTCCTAGGGACTTGACACCTTCCATCCTCTCACTTCCACTCCATTGATGTAGATGGGGGTGTGTGCTCCTCCTTTCTTTCTAAATTCAATTATCAGTTCTCTAGTTTTGTCAACGTTGAGAAAGAGAGTTTTATCATTGAACCATGTCACCAAGCCCTCTATCTCCTTCCCATATTCTGACCCATCCTACAATGTTAGTGTCGTCAGCAAACTTGTAGATGGCGTTCACTCAAACTCAGACTCGGACATGGGTGGCAGGTACTGGACCGTAGCCTGTCTTTTGCGTCTGCAGCATCTCAGGAGAGTTGTCGTGGCTGATGGACATTGATATAGATAAGTGTGAGGTGCTGCATTTTGGAAAGGCAAATCAGGGCAGGACTTAAACACTTAATGGTAAGGTCCTGGGGAGTGTTGCTGAACAAAGAGACCTTGGAGTGCGGGTTCATAGTTCCTTTAAAATGGTGTCGCAGGTAGACAGGGTAGTGAGAAGGCATTTGACACGGTTGCCTTTATTGGTCTATGCACTGAGTATCGGAGTTGGAAGGTCATGTTGCAGCTGTACCGGAAATTGTTTAGACCACTTTTGGAATACTGTATGCAAAGCTAGTGTCTCTGCTACAGAAGGGTGTTGTGAAATTAGAAAGGGTTCAGAAAAGATTTACGGGGGTGTTGCTAGGGTTGGAGAGTTTAAATTATAGGGAAAGGCTGAATAGGCTGGGGCTATTTTCTCTGGAGCATTGGAGGTTGTCAAGTGAACTTGCTGAGGTTTATAAAATCATGAGGAGCATGGAAAGGGTGAATAGGTAAAGTTTTATCCCTGGGATGGGCGAGTCCAAAACTAGAGGGCATGGCTTTAAGGTGAGAGGGGAGAGATTTAAAAGGGATCTAAGAGGCAACTTTTCCATGCAGAAGGTCATATGTATATGGAATGAGCTGCCAGAGGTGGTGGTGGAGGTTGGTACAATTACAATATTTAAAAGGCATTTGTTGGAAAATATGATTAGGAAGGGTTTACAGGGTTATGCGGCAAATGCTGGCAAATGGGGCTAGGCTTATCTACGATATCTCATTGGCATGGATGAGTTGGACCAAAGGGTTTATTTCTGTGCTGTACATCTCTATGACTTTATAACTTATGAATAGCTATTGCCATATAAACTTACTTTCTCCTCTAAACATGTTCTTTGTGCATCTTTTATGGTTTCTTTTGTTGATGCTAATAAAGCAATAAAGTTTTATCTTCTGTACGTCAATTCAGCATACCATCTGGCCCAGCGCAGACAGCTGGAATTTAATAGACATACCAGTCATGTGAAATGCAGCTACTTCCAATATTTCATAATTTGTCACACTCTGCTATAACATTACAGTGTGATTCTCTATCTTCGTGTTTCTCAGCAGAGAAACCCACTCAATCAAATCTGATAGAGGTCTACCTTCTGCCTGAGTTTTTTTACAACATTTCTAGTGGGTTCAGTTCCCAATTAGCAGTTTAGAGTTAGGAAATGATTTTTTTTCAGTCTTGTTTTACCAAACTATTCATACACCCAAGCTATCGCACCCAACCGTGAGGTATTACTGAAATAAAATCAGCTCTGGTGGGTGGAATCTGTCAAATATATACCTGACATCAGGCTTCCAAACCAACAGCTCATGTGGAACTCAGTCCTGGCAGGATTCTCCAAGAGAGTGATGGGGAAGTATCGAAGATGTCCTCAAAACAACCCTTAAGAAGTCAAAAATGTCCTCCAAATCATGAGGGATGCTGGCTTGTGTATGACCATAGTGCAAAGACATCAAATATATCATAAGACTTTGACAGAACACGTAAACTGCAGTTGAGGCATTGGACAGAGCAGACAAGCCTCCAAACAGCCAATTTCCCCAACTTTTTCGAGCACGATGAGACTCACAGGCACAAAGGCGGCAGATCACACATGGATTTACAGGCCTTTCATACCCTATTGAACTGCAGTGGAAGCAATTCACCCTCAAGGGCAAGGAGCTGTCCAAGTTCAGCTCTCGACTTCATAATGACTATTCTACTTCCCTGTAACCAAATGTGAATGGTCAGTTGATGAAATTGAAGAAACAAATTGATTTTTTACAAAACAAAATTGAGAAGAATTTTCGTACAAAATGCTGGGCGAAAGTTTAAAATAAAGAAGCTGCTAGTCAGTGGAATCTAAAGAACAATTCAAAAATAAAATATTGCAGATACTAGAAATCTGAAATTTTTTTAAAAAGCTGGAAACAGAGTAGGATCTGTAGAAAAAGAGAAACAGAGTTAATGCAGCCTGATGTTCAAATTGCACTGATGAAGGTTATTGATCTGATAACACAATCCCAACGGTGGTCCTCACAGTGAGAAGGAAGTGGTTGTGGTTCTCATTAGAAATCTGACAGGACCTGAGTAAGAAGGAAACTGATATGATTCAACTTGAGATTCATAATCACAGCTGAGCACAATTGAGCCCACATGTCTCTGATGAATCACGACACCTGTGCAAGTAATGTTCTCAAGTTGTCAGTCCTGCACCAATCTGCTCCTATAATGGGGATGTAGGAACTCCCACGTTTGGTATTTCCTGCACAGGCCGGCCCTATTCATATGGTTCACACCTTGTAAAGGGAATGTAGCTCTGCTCCTTATGAGTCCATGGTTACCGCTTTGCTTTCTGGTCCTGCTGAAAAAAATTCTAGAGTTCAAGCAAAATCCCTTCACAGTTGAATGGTTGTATTTACACTGTTTCTCAGACTAGGTAAGACAGCTGTGTTGGCTCTTTATATATTTATATGACTGGGAGAGTGTTACTCTTATTTTAATAGGAGAGAGTTTAGTTCCCTGCCATCTGCTGTGTCATGAATGAATGCGGTTGCACTTTCTGTGTGCAGTATGAGACGAGAAACGCTGCCACACAATGTACCTCAGACTTCACTTACACGTGTCATAAGAAAACTGCTAACTTACACCGTAAGACCATAAGGCCATAAGACGTAGAGCAGAAATTAGGCCTTTTGGCCCATCAGTTCCGCTCTGCCATTCAATCATGGCTGATAAGTTCCTCAACCCCATTCTCCTGCTTTCTCTCTGTAACCCCTGATCCCTTTAATAATCAAGAACGTATCTATCTCAGTATTAAATATACTCGATGATCTGGCCTTCACGGCCTTCTGTGGCAATGAATGCCATAGATTCTCTGGCTGAAGAAGTTTCTCCTTATCTCTAATCTAAAAGATCTTCCCTTTACTCTAAGGCTGTGTCCTCGGGTCCTCAACTCTCCGACCAATGGAAGCATCTTTCCAACATCCACTCTGTCCAGGCCATTCAGTGTTCTGAAAGTTTCAATTAGATCCCCCCCTCATCCTCCTAAACTCCAATGAGTATCATCCAAGAGTCCTCAAATGTTCCTCGTATGTTAAACATCCTGGTCCTGGGGCCACTCTTGTGAAGCTCCTCTGAACCCACTCCAAGGCCAGTACATCCTTCTCAAGATATGGGCCCCAAAATCGCACACAATGAGTGTAAGTTTTCCAACTTTGTAATATTGCTATCAACTTCTCCAATCCTCCCCTACCTGCACTCACCTCTACTGGCTCCATCCCCACCTCTTTGACCGGTCTATCTCCTCTCCACCTATCTTCTCCTCTATCCATCTTCTTGCCGCCTCCCCCCCTCTCTCCCTATTTATTTCTGAACCCCCTTCCCCTCCTCCATTTCTGAAGAAGGGCCTAGGCCCAAAACATCAGCCTTCCTGCTCCTCAGATGCTGCTTGGCCTGCTGTGTTCATCCAGCTCTACGCCTTGTTATCTCCATCAATATTCACCTGGTTTATGGTCCTTCTAAAGCGGTCAGCTAAAGAAAACTTTCAGAGTTCATAGAAAATCTGGCAACTTTTATCTTTAATATCCTTTCAGTTCTGTGTTGTAATAGAACATTTATAAATTTTGGTTATCATGCTACACCTGCAAACTTGTTTTTCTCAAACTAAGTGCTCTCAAGCAAGATTAATGAGACAGCAATTATCGGCCTTCCTGAAGTGAACATTTGTTAATTTTTAGTTGTAATCTAACTTGTTACTTTGTTTAATAATCAGCGTTTGGTTTTCAAAAGAAGAAATGGCTGCATGTTTAATATGTTATTTGGTATTTCATTATGCCCCAAACTTGTTACATTTTCAACCAAATAAATGTGATCAGTTGCCCTTATTGTAATCCTGTCCTGTGTCATAAGACATGAGAGTGTGGGCTCCCTGAAGGTTAGGATTAGCTGAAGCATTGAATTTGTAGCTGTCAGGGTACAACTTACAAATTATTGTTTTTGTGCCAATCAATATTTATTCGTCTGCAAAGTGATAACTTGCAGAGATAGTAGTTTTCACTTTCTCTCATTTCAAATAATCAAAGAATGTTCCATTTGGAAAACATGTCACTCATCCCCACATTTCACACATTTCTCAATTTGAATCCAGGCTCCAGAGCAAGGCGGTATATCGGGGCTTAATAACGAGGCTCTAGAGGTCAGAAGTTGGGATCCCAGGGCAGGAGCAGAAAAGGAGCACATGTTTTCTGTCTCTGCCTGCACCACTTTGTCTAATTGTCTAATTATTAACTCTCTGAATCATTTTAATATTCCTGTTCCAAAGGGTTATGTATATGGATGAGGATAAAACCTCTCTTAGCTCATCAATTCAGAAAGACTACAATCTCTAGCACCTCACTCACCAGTTTGTGCTCCATCTAATTATTTTCTAAATATTTCTGGAGTTTTACCCTTGCCCCTACCATTCTGAATGCTCGGACATTCCCAAAGTTGATCGCTTTCTGAATCAAGCAGGAAATGCTGTCATAATTTTTAAAGGTAATGAGTTTGATCTTGGGCCTATTCTGGCTCATTCCTTAAGAATAGCACACTGATCTGTTGGAAAGGCTTGCATGCACCAATGACCCTGAAGGTCATGATGACTACTGCAAACCTTCAGGTTGAGCTGGCAAAGACAGCCAGATTGAATGGCTGGAACCAATCTCCCATTAGTCCACTGGTTCTCCTGATAATGGGCTGTGATTCTGGGTAATGACTTGCTAATAACATAAAATAGAGGCAAGGTGATTGTGATACTAATTTTCAAATATAAAAGTAAATTGTGGAAAACCACAATCTATTGGATATAAATAAATTTTACTGTGTCTTGTACGAAATGACTTGTTCTATGCTATGTTCAGTAGTAACTGATCTGTGTTTGAGTATGCTCAATTGGTAACTGAGTCTTGTACATTACTTGATTGTTTAAGTAGGTGGAGCTAGATAATAAAACAACTGACTCTACACAGAGAAAAAGATCTGAGATCTAGCAGAAATGTGTGATCAAACTTCTCTAATTTCTGAGATGATTTAGAAGTTCAATATAGACTACAGATTTAGGATCAGGTTCATTGTCCTGAGATAAAGCAGCCCGGCAACTCTTGACCAATAGCAGTGAGAAGAAAAATTTGCCTTGCGTGGTTTACACACTTCAACAGCATAAGGCAAGTTCTTTCACACAGTGGTTCATTTGTGGATTGAACTGACAGAGGAAGTGGTAGGTACAGGTACAGTGCAACATTTAAAAGACATTTGGACATGAATAGCAAAGGTTTGGAGGGATATGGGCCAAATGTAGACAATGGGATAGTTCAATTTGGGAAACTTGCTCAGCATGGATGAGTTGAGCTGAAGGGACTATTTCCATACTGTATGACTCTGTGACTCTGTAACCCAGCACCGTTATTAATTCAATTCTTGACAATACAGACTTGTTTCCAAAAAGGTCAAGCTACAATGAAAGATTTCAGTTTACTTAGCATGAAATAATCTGATTAATTTGGCACTGGAAATACTTGTGAACTAACCTGAGAAAAGGAAGTGTAACTAAAAGTTAACTTGATTTACTCCCTCAATATGATTTTGCATAATAATTTGGATCAATATTGTCCATTTCCTTAGCTTTCTTTCCTTCCTCTGTAAAATCACCTCTCACATGTTGCTTTCCCAAAATTTCAATGAGGTATTCTCCTTACACTTGGGTAAAGCTAAATAGTTCACTGCATCCATGACTTGAATACCTCCAATGATCTCTCAGTGATCAGAATCACACACAGTACTCAAACCATGCCTAACCAGTGTTCTGGACAGATCAGTAACATATTTCTTTGATTTTCTTTTCTACAATTTTGTCTTAAGGTTCACTACGTCGGCTTTTCTCAATTGCTGACCTGCATTAATAAGTCACACTGGATATGAAGTTTACTGAGACTCTTAAATCTCATTGAACATCATCATTTTCTCTTTCAATACAATTCATGGAAGTATCTAATTCCCTTATACAAATGCTACAACCGAAACACCATCAATGGCTAATGGCATTGAATTAGACATTTACTAAACCTTGTTGTAAAAAAAATGTTTTAAAGCTCCCCTTCGTTTCTTTTTATGATTCTTAATAGGCCATGTCTACTTCAAGTCGAAAGTATCTAGCTTTACAGTAACTTCCCTGGCATGGCATACAGCAAATGCGGGTAAATGAGCAATTAAAATAAATAGGCAAGTTTAGGAAGGTGCTTGTGGAGCAGTTGTAATGTCCTTACCTCTGAGGTAGGAGGCCTGAGTTCAAGTCCTACCTGCTCCAGAGGTATGTTATAACATCTCTGAGTAGTTTGATTAGAATTTTTTTTTGACAAAGTGACCTATTCCTTTCCCGTCCACATCTCTTTGATAGCAATTTGAAATTGGAAGTGATAAAGGCAGATATATGAAGTCAGCAGTGCCCTCTTTAATTGCCCAGATAAAGCTGGAAAGCTATATCAGCAATAGCAATAGCAAGGTATAGAGCTGGATGAACACAGCAGACTAAACAATGTAAGAGGAACAGGCAGGCTGACATTTCGTCAGCTTTCCTGCTCCTCTGGCACTGCTTGGCCTGCTGTGTTCATCCAGCTCTACACCTTGTTATCCCACATCTACACCAGCCCCACATTCATGCACTGGCCTAACAATCCTGACTGTTATGACATTTCAAGCGCTTGTCCAAATATTCTGAAAAGGTTTTCTGCCCCAACTACTCACATAGGTAGTGGTTTCCAAAACCGCAACATCCTTTGGGTGAGAAGGCTACTTCTCAAATTCCCTCAGAACCTCTTGCTTTTCAGTTTAAAGTGAAGTCTCCTCATTATTAACCCTTTACTTAAGGGGAACAGCTGCTTTCCATTCCCCCTGTCCATGTCCCTCACAATTACATACACCTCCATCAGGCACCCATCTCTTCCCTCAATCTTCGCTCCTCCTCCGAAGAGAACCCTCTTCATCAGGCTTCTCCTGTATCATTATTCTGCCTCACAGTCAATGATCCATCTTATGGTGGGGACAATCTTTTTCAGTCTCTGCCCAATCTTATTGATTGCTGGGCCACAGGCTGTGAACTTCCCAGATGCTTCTATTAGGAATTAAATCACACACAGCATTCTGAAGAAGTAAGTCTTCAAAGGCTGTGATGCCTACCTTTCTAGATGTAAGTGTGAGCCACTTTTGTTGCTACATTTCTGTTTAAAATTTAAATATCATGCAGCCAGACCTGCTGAGTTTCTCCAGCTATTTCTGTTTCAGATTCTTTATTATTTGTTTACTGCCCAAGCTGATGCTTTGGGTTAAAACCTCACCACTTGTAGAATTTAAATTCAATAAATAAATTTGGAGTTTTTTTTTGTTGCTGAAATCCAGTCAAATTGTGACCTTAAACAATTGTCAATTGGCATAAAACCCCATTTGCTTGAGAAGTGCCCTTTATCCTGACCTGGTCTGGCCAATAATGTGACAGCAGACTCCAACAATCTGGTTGCCCGTAGTGTTCAGGGGTGTGTGGGTTATAGGGGGATGGGTCTGGGTGGGATGCTCCAAAGGGTGGTGTGGACTTGTTGGGCCGAAGGGCCTGCTCCCACACTGCGGGGAATCTAATCTTATCACATTCAGTGCAACATCATGGGCCAAATGTCCCATTCCTATGCTATACTGTTCTATGTTTAATGTTTTTAGAAAAATTCTGCGGTTTCGTTTTTGATTTTCTTTTGATGTCAGACAGGAAACCTGCAGAACCATTCCTTAAGGAATACATGTATTTATTTATTGTCGACAGTGAAGTCAAATGAATATGCTTGGTAGAAGCAGAGTACTCGATGAGCAAAATACTCCTTTCCCATTTGATACAGTTGCATTTACCGGATTTGGATTTTTGCTTGGGATACAATTTATAATATGTGCCCAAAATCTGCTAGACACTGCTTTGGTCTTGCCAAGGTGAAGTTGCTGTTAAATTTCTGTGCTGAGCCATTAGCATAGGCCCAAATGGAAGTTTTACTATAAATCAAGGAGATCAAGTTGCGTATCTAATTACAATCGATTGATAAACTGAGCTGGACACCGTCCAATGTGACACGAGAATCAGGTTGCTAGAAAATGAGCCATTCTGCAACCAACTGAATTCATCCTCTTGGTCTGTTTTTCCTTTGATGCATGTGACCAGCATCTAACTGAAGGTCGCAGCCCTGTGCATGTGCACGTATACACGAGTGTGTGTGTGCTGCTTTGCTCTATTTGGCTGAATTCAGACTAATTTAAATGATTTTAAAATCATTTTGGCATCTGGATGAAACAGAACAGAGTTAGGTTTCAACTGGTATGTCTGGGTCCTCTTCTGCGGCTACTTTTGTGTACTGGGGTGGAGCATGCAGTGTCCACAAATAGGCCTGATGCATTTAAGGAGACTTGGGCATAGCATGGAAGTAGAGTGCTTTATCTCCCCTTCTAATTCCAATTTGATTTAGCTCTATCCTATTTCCCCTAACTCTCCCTCACTTTTTATATTCTGCATTGCATGCAAATTAATCAGCTGGAAAACACGAGTGATTAACTGGCAAGTGGTTATTAGGTGAAAGAAAATTGTTTATTCTATCAGCCCAGTTTTGTGGGTAAAGATTTCTTTCGGCAAACATATTTCTGAACCAGCATATGGACGTGAGCTCACATTAAATTTTCTGTGATTAACTTGATATTGGCCAAACTACACTGAGGCCTGTGAAAGAAATCACATGGAAAGTCATGACATTAGCACCTGTAAATAAGAAAGTTGCTTTCTCCACAATCCGAAAAATACAGCAATTTTGTTTCCCCACTAATGTTGTTAATATCATTGTTGCTGACTCTGACAAGCAGAGATATTTCAGAAGGAAGGAAGGAAATTTGATATACAAGCATTTAGATTGTGCAGGAGAGATCAAGATCATACAAGTGGGAAGTAATAGCTTTTGTTGTTCAAAACTACTACAAGTTTAAAAGGAAGAGATTGAATCCCTGAATAAAACCTGATCTAACTGGTTTAAGTTAACAAGCAAGCAGATTTGACAAACATGGCAACAATTTGCAGTTACAGAAAATATCTTTAATGTACTAAACGTTCAAAGATATGTCACAATATCATAATCAGTTGAAAAAATGACTTGAAATACACCGAAGGAGAGGGCAAGTGTCCAAAAGCTTGTTCAAATGGATAGTGTGGTGAAGCAAATAGGATCAGCCAGGTGGACCTCGTAGAACATGAGTTCTCTGATTGGGGCCGTTAATCTTGTCCAGTCAGGAACTCAAATTCTATAATGACAGCCTGGCTGACCTCGTTCCAATCACTACAGATGGATTTTTAGCAAGATTGTTGAAGACAGAGAGAGAAAGCAAAGAGTTTTATGGAGTAAATTAGGGCTTAGATAGCTGAAAACATAAGCAGAAAACTATAGTTGGTTGAAACTGATCCAAAATCAACTTGGAATTCTTTAATGGCAGAAAATCTACCACTTGTGAATAAGCAATAAGTAATTAGCTTAAATCTCAGAGAATTTTAAAACAGTCCTGGAGAGGGTAGATGATACTCTATAATGATGGATCACTATTTCTGTGCTGAATCTGTTTGGAATCATAGAATCATACAGTACAGTGAGTATGTACTACCAAAAATACACTAAATCTACACTAGTCCCACTTTCCTGCACGAGGTCCATATCTTTGAATTCTATGACTTTTCAAGTGCTCATTTGGTATGTTTTTAAAAGTTTGGGAGGAGATACATGTACAAATCTTTAAAGTCAGCAAAGGATGATGATTATATCTTGACCAAATTATAATGCATTGGATACAGACAAAAGTATAACATATTTTTAACCAGATAGGTAACTGGGGCATCGCAAGCTCATTCGTCCAATATGAATAAAGTATAAAATAACGGGGCAGGAACTTCCCAAAGCAATGATAGTGAATTGCATTTTACTCCTTTGAAACTGACAGCAATGCCTAGAATCTGCACAAGTGTAATTAAATGGGAAATCTTGAAATTACTGACGGTCGTTGTATGTTTTCCCGTTAGGTTTTGCTTTTGAAAACCCAAGTGTTCCAAACCCAAGCTAGGCTTACATTAAAAGAAAATTATTGAATTAATGAAAATATTATCTTTTACATTGCTGTTCTCAGTGTAAAGACTCTTTAAAAGATGATATTTTTGAAGAAGATATAACTGAGCTTCTTGAAATGGTGGGCCAAATTCCTAATTAATGCAGAGCAGCCTCGTTGCATGGGAAGAACTCATTTCAGATTTATAAAATGTCACTTTTCTTGGTTATAGTCTAAATAGTCAGTTTTGATAATTTTTTTAAAAAATTGAAGTTTTAGCTTTTGCCTTAACCTCATGTGTTTATCTCAATCACTTCCATTCGCTGCAAAATTGAAAATGAATGCTAATTAGAACATCCAATTGTTAGCGTTGGCTGCAGGAGTACTTAACTCTGATTGGCTGAGGGAATAAGTCTGTTATCATTGTTTTTGCTTCTTCAGTACTCTATCCATTGGCAGGTACCTCATCGTTATCTGACTAATCACAGCAAAGTGCTGTGATTATTTTGCTGTGTGTAGGATGAGGAGGTTAGTTGGTAGTAATTGCATCCAAATGCTAAGTTTCCAATCAACTGGGACAACTGCACCGCACCACCTGTCACAGCTGATTGATATGAACCAGATCAGACCCCCTCAATCAACTGTTTTCAGGAAGATAGGCGAGACCCTAATTTTTTTTCCCATTTTAAAGGCAAATTTAAAATGTTTACAATGTAATATGATGGGTCACAATTACATTAAGCAAAGCACAATTTATTTAAACACTGTCATTAAAATATAACCAAAGGAAAAGAAATTTAGAATAATTTAACAGATTGGAATCTTAACAGAATAATGGATATATTACCCATTTCTAAATAACTGTTCCAATATGGTAGCATCCCATAAACATACCCCTTGGCAAAAAGGAAATTTTCAGAACAGATTTTCATATGCAGTTCACCAATCCAGGAGGAAAAAGCATCAGAAAGAGTAGCTGCCAAGAGAGGAAAGCTTCACTGAAGTTTTCAACTCTTTTGAGAATCCAAGAGTTTCTTATGTTACTGAAAAAAAAAACGAAACCCAAAAATTTGCATCTATGAGAGCTGACCATGCCCATTCAGGCTGTTAAAAAACAAAACCGAAGGCCTCCCAAGCTGTTTACTCGAAGTCTTCAGTAGTCAATTCTAAACTTCTGTCTTACAACCTCTATTCAAATAAAATCAGGATAAAATAACCTCTAAAAGCGACAGCATAATCACACTGATACAGTTGGAACTTGGTTATGTTTTACTTTCATAAAACCATTTAATGCTTCTGCCAAAATAGTACTAAAGCCATGAGCACATTTGGTATTTGTGAGTTATAATGTCACTGATCAGTGGTCCAAACAAGCCTTATAACTGGGTAATATTCTGTTTGTCAAAAAAACATGATTCTTTCTCTAAAATATCACAGTTAATGAAACATGTAATTGACTTTTTTGGGAGAGAAAATAGGAATGTGTATTCTTTGAATCAAATTATCTTTATATATCTTTATGCATCCTATACTTTCTGGAGGGTTTCTGTTTTATGAGTGTTAGGCGTGTGCAATGTCTTTTGAAAATAGACCAAAAAGTGAAACATTAAAGTGGCTAAATTATATTATTGACCATAAGATACAGAATCAGTGTTGCACAATTCAACCCATCAAGACTACTTTGTCTTTCAATGAGATCATGGCTGATTTTTGTAATCCTCAACTTTACTTTCTTAACTTTTCCCCATTATCCTTGGTTCCCTTCCTGATTAAAAATCAGCGTGTTCCAGTATTGAATACATTTCATGAGACAACCTTGACATGCCTCTGCAATAAAGAATTCCACAAACCCATCACCCCCTGAGAGAAGGAATTCTCCTCATCTGTCTTAAATGCCTTACTCTAAGATTATACTCGCTGACCCTAGACTCTCCCATGATTGGAAACAACCTCAAGCCCTGTGACAATATGGTATGTTTCAATAATGTTGCCTCTCATTCTTCTAAACTGCATTTAGCACAGGCCCAACTTATTCAATATCTCTTCATTGTAAAATATCTCCACACACAGGATCAACTCTGTCATTTTATCATTCCCGAGGTGAGGGGACCAAAACTGTTTATACTATTCTAGGTGCAGTCTGAATAATAACACAATCGTACCATTCTAATTGGCTGTAAAACCTTGCCTCATTTGTTCCAAATTGGTTCTTCTGCAGTTGGCCTTCTTATTGGAAATGGCTAGTGTATCCAGAATGTTTTCCCTTCTCTTGGTTGGTCACCAATTATAATTCATCCTTCCTACAATATCATACTTTTAAAATCGATGCTAACAATTAATTAACCATTGAGATGCAACTTTTCATTTCCAGATCTTATACATAGACATAGACACTGGCTCAATATGATAAATTTTGTTTACTGAACTATATTTATGTATAATACAAAAATTCTTGTATATGTGCAATGCTATCAGAACTATAACAGACAAAGATTTAAATGTTTTACAAATTTTAAACAGGAGCAAAACAAAAACAAAGTTGCTGGAAAGGCTCAGCAGGTCTGGCAGCATCTGTGAAGGGAAAAACAGAGTTAATGTTTTGTGCCTGGTGACCCTTCATCAGAACAGTTCTATTTGTTCAGTTTTGATCATAAGCTGCAGGACCAGCTCAACAAAGAGCAGCAAAAGACCAGATGATGAATGGAAACATCAGGTGGGCCTTTGACAGGATTGAACTTGCTACAATTATACTGTTAAAGAGCTACTTTTAAGATCAAACAAATCAAAGAAACTTCATATCCAAATATTTTAATGGGCATCTTCTTATTCATTCAAAACATTCAGCAGGCCAGCCTAAGTTCTGAATCTTTTGATAATTAACTAGTTATGTTGAGCTTCTAATTTTGATCTGCTACTCTTGATTTCATTTGGACATATACATCTTAACTGTTGGGTAACTGATAGGAGGTGGACGCCAACTGTTGGCATAGTTAAGAACTACAATGTGAACTGGCAGCATTTGACACCAAAATGCAAAGCTCCCTGATTTTGGACGATCACAATGTTAGATAGCTTAGAGACCATTCGAGCCTTGACACTGATCCAACCAGTTGTTTCATAGAATGACAATGAAGACTTACACAATTAAGAGTAGGATGTTGAGCAGGGTTATAGAACAGAGGCACCTAGAGGTTCAGGTACATAACTCTATGAAGCTTGCATCACATATAGGTAAGGTGATTAAGAAGGCATTTAGCATATTTGCCTTCATTGCTCAGACCATTGAATATTCATTGTCATCAGCAGTCCCTTGCAGATGAAGATGACTCTCTCCTGCTCTCAGGGTTAGTCTGTAGGTGGTGGTACAGACCGAGGTGGCTACCGCAGGCTCTGTTACACTTGGGGAAGGTGATAGTCACAGGAAGGGGATTGGTGTGGCATTGTGCCCCTTTTGCCTGGCCTCCATTTTTTTTCCCGACGGCAAGTCTCGAGGTGCTTGACACCTTCCAGGATGCTCTTCCTCCACTTTGGATGTTCTTGAGCCAGGATTCCCATGTGTCTGTGGGATTGGTGCACTTTGCCAGTGAGGGCTTGAGGAAGGCCTTGAAGATGATACAAAGGTAGGTGGAGGGACAGGTAGCATTGGGGAGGTGGGGGTGCTGCAGAAGGATCTGGACAGGTTGGGAGAATGGCCAAAGAAGTGGCAGATAGAGTACAATGTGGGAACATGAGGTCATGCATTTTGGTTGAAGAATAGAGGCATTGACTATTTTCTAAATGGGGAGAAAATTCAGAAGTCTGAAGTGCAGAGGGACTTCGGAGTTCTGGTCCAGGATTCTCTTAAGGTAAACTTTCAGGTTGAGTTGGTAGTTAGCAAGGCAAATACAATGTTGGCATTTATTTCGAGACAGCTTGAGCGTAAATGCAGGGATGTACTTCTACAGCTTTATAAAGCTCTGGTCAGAACATATTTAGAAAATTCTGAGGAATTTTGGACTCCATACCTCAGGAAGGATGTGCTGGCCCTGGGTTCTGAGGAAGGATGACCAGACCCAAAACATTAACTCTGATTTTTTTCACCTCAGATGCTTCCAGAACTGCTGAGCTTTTCTGGCAACTTTGTTTTTGTTCTTGATTTACAGCATCTGCTCTGCTTTCAGTTTTCATTTTGTACTGGCCTTGGAGTGGGTCCACAGGAGGTTCATGAGAATAAGCCCAGGAATGAGGGCTTTACATTTGAGGACTCTGGGTCTATTTTCAGTGGAGGTTACAAGGATGAGGGGGGGGATCTAATTGAAACTTATGGAATGAGGAATAGCCTGAATAGAGTGGGTGATGAGAAGATGTTCCCATTGGCAGGAGAGACTAAGAGCCAAGGTTCTTGATTGTCAGGGGATCAAGGGTTATGGGAACAAAGTGGGAGAATGGAGTTGGGAAATTAATCAGCTGTGATTGAATGATGGAGTAGACTCAATGGGCTAAATGGCCTTATTTCTGTTCCTATGCCTTATGGTCTTTTGGAATCACTGAAGCACTTCCTCTGTTCACATGGGGCTAGTCTGAAAATTTGAAGTTAGATTAGAGCGCCAATGAGTATAGGAGTTGGGACATCATGGTGAGGTTGTAGAGAACATTGGTGAAGCCTCTTCTGTAGTACTGTGTGCAGTTCTGCTTTCCCTGCTATAGGAAAGATAATATTAAACTAGAGACGGTTCAGAAGAAAATTGCCAGGAATGGAGATTTTGAGTTACAGGGAGAGGCTGGATTGGCTGGGGCTTTTGTCACTGGAGCATAGGAAGTTCAGATGCGGCTTTATGGAGGCTTTTAAAATCATGACAGGTATAGGTCAGATGGTTGGTAGGTATCTTTTTCCTAAGGTAGGGAATTTCAACACTCGGGGGAATAATTTTAAGGTGAGAGGGGGAAGATTTAAATAAAAGACATGAGGACAATTTTTCATGTGTGGAATAAACTTCCAGAAGAAGTGGTGGATGTAAGTACAGTTACAAGATTTAAAAGACACTTGGAGTTCCACAGGGCTCTGTCCTTGGGCCTCTACTGTTTGTAATTTTTATTAATGACTTGGACGAGGGAATTGAAGGATGGGTCAGCAAGTTTGCAGACGACACAAAGGTCGGAGGTGTCGTTGACAGTGTAGAGGGCTGTTGTAGGCTGCAGCGGGACATTGACAGGATGCAGAGATGGGCTGAGAGGTGGCAGATGGAGTTCAACCTGGATAAATGCGAGGTGATGCATTTTGGAACGTCGAATTTGAAAGCTGAGTACAGGATTAAGGATAGGATTCTTGGCAGCGTGGAGGAACAGAGGGATCTTGGAGTGCAGATACATAGATCCCTTAAAATGGCCACCCAAGTGGACAGGGTTGTTAAGAAAGCATATGGTGTTTTGGCTTTCATTAACAGGGGAATTGAGTTTAAGAGTCGTGAGATCTTGTTGCAGCTCTATAAAACTTTGGTTAGACCGCACTTGGAATACTGCGTCCAGTTCTGGGCGCCCTATTATAGGAAAGATGTGGATGCTTTGGAGAGGGTTCAGAGGAGGTTTACCAGGATGCTGCCTGGACTGGAGGGCTTATCTTATGAAGAGAGGTTGACTGAACTCGGTCTCTTTTCATTGGAGAAAAGGAGGAGGAGAGGGGACCTAATTGAGGTATACAAGATAATGAGAGGCATAGATAGAGTTGATAGCCAGAGACTATTTCCCAGGGCAGAAATGGCTAGCACGAGGGGTCATAGTTTTAAGCTGGTTGGTGGAAAGTATCGAGGGGATGTCAGAGGCAGGTTCTTTACGCAGAGAGTTGTGAGAGCATGGAATGCGTTGCCAGCAGCAGTTGTGGAAGCAAGGTCATTGGGGTCATTTAAGAGACTGCTGGACATGTATATGGTCACAGAAATTTGAGGGTGCATACATGAGGATCAATGGTCGGCACAACATTGTGGGCTGAAGGGCCTGTTCTGTGCTGTACTGTTCTATGTTCTATGTTCTATAAGTACATGAAAAAGCAACGTTTCGAGGGAAATGGAGTAAGTCCAGATAGTTGGGACCAGTTTAGTTTGGGATTAGGGTAAGCATGGACTGGTTGGACCGAAGGGACTGTTTCAGTACTTTATGACTATACGCATGTTAAACGGCGGAATAGAGCCCACTGGCTGCAACAAGTGGGTGCTCTGAGTGATCAATCTCGTTTTCAAAGCTGAGAGGACTGCATATGCTTTAAATCAGCAACAAAAATAGAAATTGCTGGAAAAGCTCAGTAGGTCAGGCATCATTTGTGGTGAAAATTTCAGAGTGCCCCCTCCACCAGACCTGTAAAGTTAACTCTGATTTTTTTCTTATCAGATGCTTCCGGACCTGCTGAGCTTTTCCAGAAACTTCTGTTGTGAAGTCTCCTCTTCAAGGGGTGATGGCAGAAATTGGAGTGAAAGTGGCAGTAGGCATAGAGTGGCAGGTACTTTCCAACCCCTAAACCGTTGGTAAATTTCATTCACAGAACTAATCACACATTCGGAGGCTTTTCAGCCTGCCATGACTTTACTAGCTCTTTGAAAGGGCCAGTCAATGAATTCCATTTCCCAGCGCATTCATGAAAGCTCTTTACAGATTTAAGAAAAAAAATTCTTTGGCACTGTATAAAGATGGAGCTATGTTGATGTTTTAGTTACTAGGAGCAAAGAAAACTCCTCTTAGATATTTTTCCATATTATTATTATTATTATTATTGCATTTGTTACCCTCTCCATGATCAGTTGAAAATACTTTCTTTGTTTACTTTATAAAACAATTTCACATTTTTCATTTGTTAACTCTTTCTCCTCCTTCTCTGAAGGGGTAAAAAGACACACTTGGTGGGAATTTAGTTCAGATGATGCAGGTTCACTCCTCCTCATGGGAGAACCAGCGTGAAACTCTTGTCACCAGGAGGTGCCCAGTTCTATTTAAATGCAAGAGGGCACATAAGTGAGCAGCCCAGGTCTTCCATAGACTTAACTCCCCAGGGGGGCAAAAATTCCCACCCTCTGAGATGACAGGCAGTGTCACCAGGACCACAGATTCTGCTAGATGTGTTGAATTTTCTCCAGCCAATTCAGTCTTTGTTTCAGATTTCTAGCTTCTGCAGTACTTTAAGGCACATCTGATGATGAACAGCTGGAACAACCCAAGATCATTATCAGTAAGAGACCTGAACACATTCAACAGGTCCCAGCCGAAGCATGTTCCTTTTGGTTAATCAGTGATAAACTAGGACCTTTCCAAGAACATAATTTTTGAAGGTGCATCAGAAATTATTTCTCAAATTGCTTCCTAAAAATGCTCAGCAAATGCATCCAGGTCATGTGGGCACAGAAAATAAAAGTTGACATTGGAATTCATCTATAGGCCTTACATCAATAAGGACATGGATCAACAGGCCAAGTCATGTGAAATACTTTTAACTTCATTAGCTTCACAATTGAGAGAACCTTTCACTCCCTATGTAACTTCTTTCAAGCCTTAGATCAAAATTGCAACTATATTTTCCATGTCCAGTTGCCAGATTCACTATATTTCGTGTTCATCAACAATTTGTATCTAACAACTTTTACAGAACAATAAAGCACCCATCTAAGCTGTGAGAAAGTGGGATATTGAGTACATTATCCCTCCCCCCACCAATCTCAGGCCAATTGTCTTGCAGAATGCACTGTTCATACAATGAAGTCCATGACCATTTAATGCAAAGCTACTGCCAAGTTTTTTAGCTAGCTGCAATAAATTTATGCATTACTCCCCCAGAAAATGTCCAGCCTTTTGCACCAACTGCCACATTTGGGATAAAAGTTTACAAATTCCTTCAATTGCAAACTTTTACCATGCAGCCATATGTGCATGATGCATTGTTAGAAGGAAGACAGAAAATGTTACAGGACCATGATCAACAGGCATTCAGTTAACCCAACTTGAACCGGGACAAAGCATCAGAGTTTGAGCCTTCTGGGTCAGAGTTAAAGACATTACCACTGCACTGCAAGAGCCCTCAATCTTGTACGCTGATAACTCTGATGCTGAAAGCACGACAGCTGACAACAACCAAACATTTGTTATGTATGATACATACCTATCTACAACAAAAGACAACATACCAAATAGGAAAGCTACACAGCTGTGACACGATAATTGAGGATGGGATCTAGACGTATTGTGCTGCTTATTAGCATGTCACCAACTTGTAAAACTCAGGGATGCAGTGAATCGAAGATAACGAAATGTGAGGCTGGATGAACACAGCAGGCCCAGCAGCATCTCACGAGCACAAAAGCTGACGTTTCGGGCCTAGACCCTTCATCAAAAAGCCCTCTGGTGAAGGGTCTAGGCCCGAAACGTCAGCTTTTGTGCTCCTGAGATGCTGCTGGGCCTGCTGTGTTCATCCAGCCTCACATTTCATTATCTTCGATTCTCCAGCATCTACAGTTCCCATTATCACTGATGCAGTGAATCGATACTGTTTTTAGAAACAGCCTGTGGGTTCTATGATGAACAGTGGACCGCGCTAACCCAGTTTGCCATGCTAGAAGTGATTGTGAAAATCATCGAGCTTGTTTTCTAAGCCTTTCAACAAATATTTCAGGAAAATCAACTTTGTTTGCAAGTGCACAGGAATTTTGTGAAGGATAAAATCCATAGTCACGAGCACCGCTTGTCAAAACCCAGCCTGAGAGCCAGGGAGGCAGGGCTAAATGTCAGTGGGAGAGGGTTGCAGTTGGTTGGAATGACTGGCCAACTTCTTGACCTTTCTCCCTCAAATAACATCTACTGCACTGAATTCTTGTCTTTTTGAGATGGGTGGCCGGATCTGGACCTATCTGACAACTAAAACCGTTAAAAATGGCAAAAGAGGCAAGTGAATTGGGAGGCCAGCAGGCTAGAATTCTTGCATCTGTTTACTGGGAAATTGGGCCAGTTTTAATGATGAATTTTGATTGGATACAAAATTGACTTGATGGTAGGAGACAGAGTGGTGTTGAAGGGTTTTTTTTGGACTGGAAGCCTGTAACCAGTGGTGCTCTGCAGGGATCAGGACTGAGTCCACTTTTGTTTGTCATTTATTTAAATTATTTGCATGAGGCTATGGGAGGAAGTTCAGTAAGTTTGTAGATAACATCAAAATTGGCGGTCAAAGTGGACAGTTAAGCAAGCTATCTAAGCTTACAAAGCAATCTTGATCAATTGGGTCAATGTGCTGAGAAGTGGCAGATGGAGTTTAATTTTGATAGATGTGAGGAATTGCACTTTGGTAAAGCAAACAAGGGTAGGCCTTACACAGTTAATGGTAGGGCCCCTGGGTATAGAGAGACCTAAGAGTTCAGGTACATAATTTTTTGAAAGTTGTGTCACAAATAGAACATGTAGTTTAAGAAAGTATTTAGCACACTTGCCTTCACTGCACAGACCATTAAGTACAGGAATTGGGATGTCATGTTGAGGTTGTACAGAGCAATCATGAGTTCTCCCCTGGAGTACTGGGTGCAGTTCCGATCATCCTATCATAGGAAGGATATTATTAAAGTGGAGAGGAATCATAAATGAGTTACCAGGTTGTTGCTAGGAATAGAGGGTTTGAAGTATGAAAATAGGCTAGATAAGCTAGGATTTTTATCACTGGAGCCTAGGAGGTTGGGGTGCGACCTTATTGAGGTTTATAAAATCATGAGAGATGCATAGATAAGGTAAGTAGCAAAAGCCTTTGCCTTAATGTAGAGAATTCAAAACTAGGTGACATATTTTTCACGGTCAGAGGAGAAAACATTTAAAGACATGAGGTGCAATGTTTTTACACAGAAAGTGGTTTGTGAGTGGAATGAACTGCCAGAGGAAGTGATGGATATAGCTACAGTTACAACATTTAAAAAGGTATTTGGATAGATACATGAATAGGAAATGTTTGAAGGGATAGGAGCCAAACAGTGGCAGGTACGAATAGTTTAGTTTGGGAAAATATTGGCATGGACTAGTTAGACTCCAGGATTTGTTTCCATTCTGTATGGCTCGATGAGTCTATCAGACCCTCACTAAAAATCAAAACTAATTACTTGATGAGTCTGGAATAAAGTACTAATATAATTCATAATAATCATGAAACTCTCAGTTTGTCATTAACAGCTTATTTAGTTCCCAAATATCCTTCTGAAACAATGTCTGATTGCAGACCCAACCCAGCATGGTTGACTTTTAACTGACCTCTGAAATGGCCTTGCAAATCATTCATTTGTAGTCAATTCACAATTACCTGCTCCAAGGCAATTCAGGACGGGCAATAAACATTGAACTTGCCAGCAAAATTCACATCTCAAAAATGAATCTGAGAAAAGAGATTGATCTTTCCTTGGGACCGGTTGCGTTCCCCATTTTTCCTCTCAGAATGAATTGTTACTAGTTTTATATTGAGGCTATTCCCGCCTTTTAACTGTGGGTGAGAACATTGAATATTAAAGCACCCCTTCAACCTTCTTATTATTGAGGACATTCTTGTTTTTTTTTAATCACAGGGATATTCGAAGTAACAGCTCTCTGCATCTCAATGTACAAGCAAGCAGCAATGGCAATTTGAATTTGCATCACCTCTTATATGGAGAGAATATAATCCTGGTAAAATTGCATTTCATTACTGTTATCTTACAGCATAGACAATGCAGCTTGTGGCATATGTAATGCTCTTTCTCATCGTTTAAAGGTTACAGTGGCATTAGCTTTTCGCTTCTTGCTCATTTCAGATGCCTGCTGGGGACAAAGCTGTCACCAGCTTGGCATTTTGTTGCTCGCTAAGTCTCAAGTGACTGCTGCTCTTGACAGAAGTTAAGATTGAAGTGCACAGGCAGGCTTGCATCATCAGGAGGACAACAATTGTTTGACAAAACCAAGGGAGTTGGATTCAGGAATGTCCTGGGGCTGATTGGTTGCGTGCACATTCAGCCCACCTTTGCAAACATAAGCATTTTCATCAACAATTCTCAGTGCAAGAATTGTTTGTGTCACCGAATTTGAATTTTTTCCAAAACCTCCTAATATTGCAGAAAATATTTCACTCTCTTTGAACAATCTTTTCTACTGGCAGATGATTTTCCTTGCAAAATCCTTCACATAGCTGGCTTCAGTTACCAATGTTTCATTTGTATGCCCCTTTAGTGGGCCTTTCCATGAGGAATATAGACATTGCAGCCACATAGGAACCATGCAGAAGTTCCAACAAAGCGGACATCCAGTAGGTTGAAACTTCCATTGGAAATCACGCTGTAATATTGTGGCAGCAACAGTGGGAAAAACTAAGGCAGGATTGATTAAAATGAATTGACTTGCACCTTTCCTTCTAAATTAGGCACAAGAGACAATGTTGGTAATAGGGCTAGCGAAAAAAAAGGTAAAAGGCGGTGATAGTCCATTTTCTTATTTCTGAATCCATTGTGTCAGATATGAGCTCAGCATTATGCTAAAAAGCACAGACACGCTGGTAAAACATTCAATTCATTCTTCAGGATAAATATAAAAATACTAAATGTAAAAGGGAACAGCATTCAGTTCTTGTGTCTGTCTGAACAAATGCAAAGGAAAAGTGTTTCTACAGCCTGTCTCTCTTTATTCAGCAACTCTCAATACAGTAGGATGGCAAAGGGATATAACTGTCTCGAACATCAAAGTGTTTTGTCCAAGCTTCTCTGAGGGGAAAAAAGGCCCAAACTTTTAAACAGCTTGGAGCTTGGACTAGAATTACTTGGGACTCAATTTCACGAATGAGTTTTGTCAAGCAGTGTGAAGTTGGGAGTGTTGATGGTTATGTAGCTTCAAAGCAGAGGGTAGTCAATCAACCTCTTCAGGCTCACTGTGGGTAATCAATTCAAGTCTGTGAAATTGTGATCAGAGATAATGGGAACTGCAGATGCTGGAGAATCCGAGATAATAAAATGTGAGGCTGGATGAACACAGCAGGCCAAGCAGCATCTCAGGAGCACAAAAGCTGACGTTTCGGGCCTGGACCCTTCATCAGAGAGGGGGATAGGGAGAGGGAACTGGAATAAATAGGGAGAGAGGGGGAGGCGGACCGAAGATGGATAGGGGAGAAGATAGTTGGTGGGGACGGGATGGGTCAGTCCCAGGAGGACAGACAGGTCAAGGAGGCGGGATGAGGTTGGTAGGTGGGAAATGGAGGTGCGGCTTAAGGTGGGAGGAGCATATAGGTGAGTGGAAGAACAGGTTAGGGAGGTGGGGGTGACGTGGGCTGGTTTAGGGATGCAGTGGGGGAGGAGGATACTTTGAAGCTTGTGAAGTCCACATTGATACCATTGGGCTGCAGGGTTCCCAAGCGGAATATGAGTTGCCGTTCCTGCAACCTTCGGGTGGCATCATTGTGGCACTGCAGGAGGCCCAGGATGGACATGTCATCTAAGGAATCGGAGGGGGACTTAAAATGGTTCATGACTGGGAGGTGCAGTTGTTTATTGCGAACCGAGCAGAGGTGTTCTGCAAAGCAGTCCCCAAGCCACCGCTTGGTTTCCCCAATGTAGAGGAAGCCACACTGGGTAATGCCTGCCTCTTTGTAGGTTACATGGAACAGTCCCTCTTCCGCACCTACACTGGCCCCAAACCCCACCTCTTCCTCCATTACATTGATGACTACATCGGTGCCGCCTCTTGCTCCCCAGAGGAGATCAAACAGTTCATCCACTTCACCAACACCTTCCACCCCCAACCTCAAGTTCACCTGGGCCATCTTCAACACACCCCTCACCTTCCTGGACCTCTCTGTCTCCATCTCAGGCAACCAGCTATAAACTGATGTCCCCTTCAAGCTCACCGACTCCCACAGCTACCTAGAATACACCTCCTTCCACCCACCTCCCTGCAAAAATTCCATCCCCTATTCCCAAATCCTTTGCCTCCGCCGCATCTGCTCCCAAGATGAGGCATTCCACTCCGCAACATCCCAGATGGCCACGTTCTGCAACATCACACCCCCCCCCCCGCAGTAATCAAGAAAGCCCTTGACCGTGTCTCCCGCATTTCCCGCAACACATCCCTCACACCCTGCCCCCGCCATAACCGCCCGAAGAGAATCCCCCTCGTCCTCACATACCACCCCAGCAACCTTCGGATATAACGCATCATCCTCCAACACTTCCGCCATCTACAATCCGACCCCACCACCCAAGACATTTTTCCATCCCCATCCTTGCCTGCCTTCCGGAGAGACCACTCTCTCCGTGACTCCCTTGTCCACTCCACGGTCCCCTCCAACCCCACCACACCTGGCACCTTCCCCTGCAACTGCAGGAAGTGCTACACTTGCCCCCACACCACCTCCCTCACCCCCATCTCAGGCCCTGAGGTGATTTTCCTTATTAAGCAGATGTTCACCTGCACATCTGCCAATGTGGTATACTGTATCCACTGTACCTGGTGTGGCTTCCTCTACATTGGGGAAACCAAGCGGAGGCTTGGGTCCGCTTTGCAGAACACCTCCGCTCGGTTCACAACAAACATCTGCACCTCCCAGTCACGAACCATTTCCACTCCCCCTTCCATTCCTTAGACGACGTGTCCATCCTGGGCCTCCTGCAGTGCCACAATGATGCCACCCGAAGGTTGCAGGAACAGCAACTCATATTCCGCTTGGGAAGCCTGCAGCCCAATGGTATCAATGTGGACTTCACAAGCTTCAAAATCTCCCCCTCCCCCACTGCATCCCTAAACCAGCCCAGTTCGTCCCCTCCCCCCACCGCATCCCACAACCAGCCCAGTTCATCCCCTCCCCCCACGGCATCCCAAAACCAGCCCAGCCTGTCTCTGCCTCCCTAACCTGTTCTTCCTCTCACCCATCCCTTCCTCCCACCCCAAGCCGCACCCCCATCTACCTACTAACCTCATCCCGCCTCCTTGACCTGTCCGTCTTCCCTGGACTGACCTATCCCCTCCCTACCACCCCATCTATACTCTCCTCTCCACCTATCTTCTTTTCTCTCCATCTTCAGTCCGCCTCCCCCTCTCTCCCTATTTATTCCAGAACCCTCGCCCCATCCCCCTCTCTGATGAAGGGACTAGGCCCGAAACGTCAGCTTTTGTGCTCCTAAGATGCTGCTTGGCCTGCTGTGTTCATCCAGCTCCACACTTTGTTATCAAGTCTGTGAAATTGGCAGTTTCTCCCAATTTGGCCAGAGCTATCTTTGTTGCTGTAAAGAACCACAGAAGAGGACGCCTAATGGGAGGCCATTCAATCAATTGTGTCTGTACTTGCTATCTGCAAGGACAACTAAGCTTGTTACATTTCCCTGTCCTTTCCTCATGCCATGCATTCTTTTTCTTTTCCTGTGCTTAGCTAATTCCTTTTTGATTTTGCCTTCAGCAATGTTTTAGAAGGTGCATTCTAGATTGTTACTATTCACTGTATAAAAGGTTTTTCCTCATCCTGCCCTAGTTGTTTTAACAATTATATAAATCTATATATTTTGGTTCTCAACCTTTTCTCCAAGGGAATCATTTCTCTCTCCATGCTTTGTCCAGAACCCTTATGATTTTGAATATTTGCACCAAATCTCCTCCGACTTCTCAAAAGTTGACAGCCTCAACTTCTCCACCCTATCTAAAACTGAATTCCTCATCCTTTGAAATATAAAAAAATTACTACATGACATAAAAAAATCTCAATGTAGCTAGAATTTTGCATTGTAGAAAGCTCCAGTGAAATGTTATCACTATAACTGGGGATGTGGAACATATGCAATCTCGCCAACAGTGAAGCTAGTTCTGTCATGAATTCACCTAAATCATGTCTAAATTATGATATCCAACTAAAGCTCAAATGATCCAGCAGCACAAGTACACTGACTCTATTGCAGTTGTTATAATGGTTCAAAGAAGGTGAATTATAAATTCTCGGCTGTCAATTTCTCATACCAGAAAATTAAAAATTTTGGTGCTGGAGGGAACGTTGTGGTCACTTCATTGACAAACAAGACCTTGAAAACTAACCTTCCAGCTCAGCGAGCAAACTCACATCCAGAACCTCAACCTGAGCTACAAATCTTCTCAAAACTTGCTAGACCTTAAGTAGTTCTGTAAAGATGTTAGAGATTCACACGCCTACTTAAATATAGCTACTTAAATATGTAAATTGCAAACCTACAAGTTCTCCGACCTGGTTTTCAACTTACATTTCCCATTCAGCACAACTTCCTTTGTATGATAATCAGATTTTCTCACAATCGTTTTTAAGTGGACTTAGTAAGCCAAACTGTAAGTAGGGTCAAAGGGCTCTTGTTGCGCATTGCTGGAATTCTTACCTCTGAGACAAAAAGCTTCAATCCCACCTACTCTAGAGATTTATCATAACATCTATGAGCATGTCGATTTTAAACAAAACAGTCAACTAAAATAATAACATTTAGAAGTCTTCTTTAAGTAGCAGAAACCTAGGAACTTACGTTAATGATGCAGCATTGATAGGACCAGAGGTGTGCAGGATGATCAAATATTCTGGTTGATCAACAGGTCCATATGATCAATGTAAAAATACACACCAAGTAATAGAAAAGTAAAACAGGGGATGTACACATCTTTTAATACAATACTTACAGCATAAATTATGTAAATAATAATGCGACTTTGCCTTAAATAAAATTTATGGGCAGAGAACATTCACACTCACATCCACAAGTGACTACTCAGACAATACAAGAGATTGTGGTATTTGAGGAGAAATTGATTCAAAGTTGAATCAACTGTTGATATTTCATGTGGCTTTTTGATTGAACAAGTACATTTATATTGAGATAAATAAATGAAACAACTATATCAACTGGGCAGAATAATATAGCAATCTCGCAGTATTGGAGAGTATAATTTTTGCCAGTTTATCGAGTGAGCTGCTTCACAAGGTGCTGATTGAAACAAAGTTTGCTGCACTAATAGTTGAATTAATGTGATGATAAGGCATTCTTTGAGCTAGTTTTAAGGAAGAGCATTAACTCCCTTGAAGACAGATACATGAAGAATTTATCTCCTCACTGCACGTAGTAGCAAATAAAATATGCCCACTTGATTTTAAAAAAGCAATCCAGCTATTTATACTTTCATAACATGTTGTTAAAGAAGTCTGTCATGCACGTTTACATTCTAATCTGATCCATTTCAAACCATTAGAATAGATATCTTTTGCCTCACTGCTAACAATGACTTTTCTATATTGCATGGCTCATAAAATAGTTATTGATTAGTTCTGTATGTTCCCATCAATAATATCACAATCACTTAAAAGAAGAGCTTGTGTATTCTTGTTCACATTATCAAATGACTTACTGCTCCTGAGTAATAAATTAATGGAAAATGCTAAGACTATTAAAACATTCCTTGTACCAACAGGTTAATTCTACAAGTTTTGCAAAATTTGGGACAGTTGCCATGTGTGACTACTCCAAAATTACAGAATCTGAAACAACTTGAAGCAGTTGCTACAATTGAATGAACTGGCTCATTGTCATGAATATTAAAGCTAATTATTGTGTGACACAAAATTACTACCATAGACTATACATTGGCCTTAATGATAGTCAATGAAGATAGAAGCCAAGTAGGTGGTTCTAATAATCCAGGAACATTTGGCATAATTTCTTTACTCCGCATCTTCATTAAGTTCAACCTGTAAATTAGTTATTTCTAGATATGGTGATAATTCACCACATGACCGCTTCTGGTTATTAAAAAAAACCTAATTAAACCCCACTGCTCTGCCAGGACTGTAAGAAATTACAGAACGTGGTGTACACAGCCCAGACCATCATGGAAGGTAACCTTCCATCCACAGAATTGCTGCTGCGGAAAGGCTGCCAACATCATTAAAGACCCATCATACCCCAGGAATGACCTCCCACAGCCTCTTCCATCAGGCAGAAGATGCAGAAGCCTAAACACATGCACCAACTGATTCAGGAACAGCTTCTTCCTGGCCATTATCAGACTGATGAATGGATTCTCTAGCGAGTTTTGAGAAGATTTGTAGCTCAGGTTGAGGTTCTGGATGTGAGTTTGCTCGCTGAGCTGGAAGGTTAGTTTTCAGACGTTTCGTCACCATTCTAGGTAACATCATCAGTGAGCCTCCGATGAAGCGCTGGTGTTATGTCCCGCTTTCTATTTATCTGTTTAGGTTTCCTTGGGTTGGTGATGTCATTTCCTGTTCTTTTTCTCAGGGGATGGTAGATTGGTTCCAAATCAATGTGTTTGTTGATGGAGTTCTGGTTGGAATGCCATGCTTCTAGGAATTCTCGTGCATGTCTCTGTTTGGCTTGTCCTAGGATGGATGTGTTGTCCCAATCAAAGTGGTGTCCTTCCTCATCTGTATGTAAGGATATGCGTGATAGTGGGTCATGTCGTTTTGTGGCTAGTTGATGTTCATGTATCCTGGTGGCTAGCTTCCTGCCAGATTCTCTAGCATCAAATAATGCTGATTTCGCTAATGTTGAACACATCTAGCGCACACCCTGCCCAATGTAACCTGTATGCTTCTAAGGTTTTATTGATCTGTACATCCTTGCTTACTGTGATCTGCTTGTAAAGAAAGCTTTTCACCATACTTTGGTACACAAGACACTAAATCATTCAGTCAAACAATGACTAGGAGTATATCGGGGCATCACACTTTAGGAAGGATATGTTGGCCTCGGAAAGAATACAACCCAGGTTTACAAGAACAAAGACAACAAAATGTGAGGCTGGGTGAACACAGCAGGCCAAGCGGCATCTCAGGAGCACAAAAGCTGACGTTTCGGGCCTAGACCCTTCATCAGAGAGGCGGATGGGGTGAGGGTTCTGAAATAAATAGGGAGAGAGGGGGAGGTGGACCGAAGATGGAGAGAAAAGAAGATAGGTGGAGAGAGTATAGGTGGGGAGGTAGGGAGGGGATAGGTCAGTCCAGGGAAGACGGACAGGTCAAGGAGGTGGGATGAGGTTAGTAGATAGATGGGGGTGAGGCTTGGGGTGGGAGGAAGGGATGGGTGAGAGGAAGAACAGGTTAGGGAGGCGGAGACAGGTTGGACTGGCTTTGGGATGCAGTGGGTGGAGTGGAGGAGCTGGGCTGGTTGTGTGGTGCAGTGGGGGGAGGGGACGAACTGGGCTGGTTTAGGGATGTAGTTGGGGAAGGGGAGATTTTGAAACTGGTGAAGTCCACATTGATACCATTAGGCTGCAGGGTTCCCGGGCGGAATATGAGTTGCTGTTTCTGCAACCCTCTGGTGGCATCATTGTGGCACTGCAGGAGGCCCATGATGGACATGTCATCTAAAGAATGGGAGGGGGAGTGGAAATGGTTTGCGACTGGGAGATGCAGTAGTTTGTTGCGAATTGAGCGGAGGTGTTCTGCAAAGCGGTCTCCAAGCCTCCGCTTGGTCTCCCCAATGTAGAGGAAGCCACACCGGGTACAGTGGATGCAGTATACCACATTGGCAGATGTGCAGGTGAACCTCTGCTTAATGTGGAATGTCATCTTGGGGCCTGGGATAGGGGTGAGCGGGGAGGTGTGGGGACAAGTGTAGCATTTCCTGCGGTTGCAGGGGAAGACGCCGGGTGTGGTGTGGTTGGAGGGCAGTGTGGAGTGAACAAGGGAGTCACGGAGAGAGTGGTCTCGCCGAAAAGCAGACAGGGGTGGGGATGGAAAAATGTCTTGGGTGGTGGTGTCGGATTGTAGATGGCGGAAGTGTCGGAGGATGATGCGTTGTATCCGGAGGTTGGTGGGGTGGTGTGTGAGATCGAGGGGGATCCTCTTAGGGCGGTTGTGGCGGGGGCGGGGTGTGAGGGATGTGTTGCGGGAAATACGGGAGACGCGGTCGAGGGCGTTCTCGATCACTGTGGGGGGAAAGTTGCGGTCCTTGAAGAATTTGGACATCTGGGATGTGCGGGAGTGGAATGTCTTGTCGTGGGAGCAGATGCGGCGGAGGCGGAGGAATTGGGAATAGGGGATGGAATTTTTGCAGGAGGGTGGGTGGGAGGAGGTGTATTCTAGGTAGCTGTGGGAGTCGGTGGGCTTGAAATGGGCATCAGTTACAAGCTGGTTGCCTGAGATGGAGATGAGAGGTCCAGGAAGGTGAGGGATGTGCTGGAGATGGCCCAGGTGAACTGAAGGTTGGGGTGGAAGGTGTTGGTGAAGTGGATGAACTGTTCGAGCTCCTCTGGGGAGCAAGAGGCGGCGCCGATACAGTCATCAATGTACCGGAGGAAGAGGTGGGGTTTGGTGCCTGTGTAGGTGCGGAAGAGGGACTGTTCCACGTAACCTACAAAGAGGCAGGCATAGCTGGGGCCCATGCGGGTTACCCTCCTCCCTTTACAAGAATAAAACCTGGATTTCAGGGGTTAAGTTATGAGAAAAGATTACACAAATTATGCCTGTTTTCTCGAATACAGGAGGCTAATGGGTAATTTGATTGAGGTCTTCAAGATATTAACAATGAAAGACAGGATAAATAAAGTTTCTGTGCCATATAGCTTTATGGTTCTACAAAATCTTTTCACAGATTAGGTAATTTAGAACTCGGTACATAGTGAGAGATTAGAGACTGAATGTTCAGGAGAGATGTTAGGACGCATCTCTCCACAAAAGATGGTGGATGCTTCAAACTCTCTTCCGCAAATGTGGATACAGGATCACGTGACTGTTTTAAATCTGAGATGAGAATTTTTTTCAGCAAAGCTATTAAGGGATATGCTTGGTCACATGTCAGCCACAATCACATTAATTGGTGGAATAGACGTGAGGGGCTGAATGGCCTGCTCCTATTCCTAAGCTCCTGGCACTTCATGGTGTTTGCTCACTGTACCAACACGTGTTACTGGGTAAGGATTGCTTGAAGTAGTTCACAATCACAAATTCTCCATTGCATTTGCTTTGTCTTTGTTTTATTCGATGATTAGTGATTATGTTATTGTCGAGAAACTGTTCTTTAATAACAATTAGATTTATTACAAGATGGCAATAAGTATAACTATAATTGTTCAGGCATAATTACCAGATCCTTAGGGAGCCAGTACAGATATATCTGCTCCCTCTGAAAGCTAGAGCAGAATTCATCTCACAAGTTTTTACAAGTTTTACATAATTTATTAATTTTGCCATAGCAAGTACAAAAACTGTAGAACTTAATAAAAAGCAGTGGATTTCAATAGATTCACTTTGCGATATCATATCACAACACTGGTTGACCGAGTGGAGATTTCTTGTTTTGTTTTATTCACTACAGTTCCATTCCTGTCTTTGTTTTTCCAACTCGTGCATCTATCCACGAAGAGTTACCGATCATTAACCCTTGATAACAAAGTGTGGAGCTGGATGAACACAGCAGGCCAAGCAGCATCTTCAGAGCACAAAAGCTGATGTTTCGGGCCTAGACCCTTCAGCGTTTTCTGATGAAGGGTCTAGGCCCAAAACATCAGCTTTTGTGCTCCTGAGATGCTGCTGGGCCTGCTGTGTTCATCCAGCTCCACACTTTGTTATCTTGGATTCTCCAGCATCTGCAGTTCCCATTATCACTGATCATTAACCCTTGCTGGCTGAAGAGCCGGAGTCTGCACGTGGAGGATTCTTTATTTTCAGAAAAAGCATGTAATGGGCCTCACAATTAATCAGAACTAGTCAACCTTTAGCTAGATCTAAGTTTATCTAAGATTACAAAGGGATCTTGATCAATTGGGTCAATGGGCTTTGGAGTGGCAGATTGAGTTGAATTTGGATAAAAGCGAGGTATTGTGTTTTGGTGAAATGCACAAAGACAGGACTTATACAGTTAATGGTTGAGCCATGGATTGTGTCCTGATGAAGGGTTTCAGCCTGGAACATTGACTTCCCTGCTCCTGGGATGCTGTCTGACCTGCTGTGCTTTTCCTCCACTGCATTTATTGAGACTAGCTTCCCATATCTGTAGTCCTTACTGCCTTCAGGGCCCTGGGTAGTGTGGTTTAACAGAGAGGCCAAGGCATTCGAGTACATTTTTTTTGACAGTTGCATCGTAGGTAGACAGGGTCATGAGGAAAGCATTTAGCACACTTGCTTTCATTGCACAGAGCATGGGTACAGGAGTTGGGAAGTCAAGCTGAGGTTGTACAGAAGCCACTTTTGGAGTACTGTGTACTGTTCTAGCTGTCTTGATATAGGAAGGATATTATTAAACTGGAAAGGGTTCATAAAGATTTACGAAAATGCTACTGGGAATAGACACTCTTGAGTTATAATCACAGCCTGGTAAAGCTGATAAAATGTGAGGCTGGATGAACACAGCAGGCCCAGCAGCATCTCAGGAGCACAAAAGCTGACGGAAGGGTCTAGGCCCGAAACGTCAGCTTTTGTCTCCTGAGATGCTGCTGGGCCTGCTGTGTTCATCCAGCCTCACATTTTATTATCTTGGATTCTCCAGCATCTGCAGTTCCCATTATCACTGGTAGAGCTGAGACTTTTTTCACTGGAATGTAGGAAGTTGAGTGGTGACCTTATAGACGTTTCAGAAAATCATTAAGGGTCACAGATAAGATGCATAGCAAAGACCCTTTCCCTCGACCGGGGTATACAAGGGGTATATTTTTAAGATGAGAGGGAAAGATTTTAAAGGGATCTGGGGGGCAACTATTTTCTCAGTATTGTTTGTTATGGGAATAACCTGCCAGAGGAAATAATAAATGCAGGTAGGGTTATGACATTTAAAAAGCATTTGAATAGGTACATGGATAGGCAAGGTTTAGAGGAATATGAAACAAATGCAGGCAAAAGGGGCTAGTTTGGTTTGGGAAATCTGGCATGGATGAGTTGAACCAGAGCGTCTGTTTACATGCTGTATGACTCTGTGAATCTATAACTCAGCCTTTCATTGTAATTGAATTAGATCTGAGAATTGATTTGGGTTGACCACTTCATATATCTTTTTCCAAAGCTCCTTCATGGTCTTTTACATTGTGTGCTAGAATTCTATCACTGTCACTATTGAGAGAAATTTTCATTTCAGTATCTTGCCACTCAAGCAGCTGGTATCTCATCTTCTGTCGTGTCACCTTTTGCTTCTTGCCCTTTTTAAGCTGCCAGTAAAGCTTGGAGCTTATGCCAATGGCTATCAATCTTCCAGAGTTGTCTTGGCGTCTCCAGTAATTAACCTTCAGCATACTGCTCCAGGCAAACTTAGGGAAAGATCAAAGAGGTATTTAAAAATGTTTCTTTTTGGCTTTCTTTGAACTTTTATCAACTCTAAATAGGCTGGGTGGGTCAAAAGGCTATTTGGTTTACAACAAACCATCTTACAATTGGTTCCTTGGTTTCTGAAGAAGTGATACTGGACCAGAAATGTTAACTCTGCTCCTCTCTCCACAGACCTGCTGAGTTTCTCCGGCAACTCCTGTCTTTGTATCAGATTTCCCAAGCCCATTGGCAGTTCAGATAGGCACTAGAATGTGAGTGGAAGGTTTGAGGAAACCCTGGTGACTAAATGTGATGGCAGCATTTGAAGGGTTAATCCGTGTGATTTTTTATATTGAAACACTCCCTGTTCTGCCAGCCTTACGTTGCCCTGCAATCTCAGAAGGAGCTAATTTGAGGGCTTGCACTCCTGGAGGATATGACACAAGCTAAAGCAGCAGCTTGGCTCTCCCAGCACCTGTCAGGGGTTGTTCATTCTATATATAAAACCGAGCTGTTGACAGGTACATTCAAGCCCATTAAAGCTGCTTGAGTGCACAATAACCAAAATTCAAAAATAAAACTTTGATGCTTCACAGTACTTTTCTGTGATGGTGCCATTCTGTTTCTAAAAAAAGACAGGTTGTTAAGTCCTGACGCTTTGAGAAGTTTCTGTGTTTGCTTGTGTTGTTATAGAATAAATTCTTTTTGACAGTCACAGTGATAGCTTGAATTGGCAATTGCAATTTTATAACAAAGACATACTTGGGGAAAGCAACATGCCATACAAAAGTTGCCCTTTCCTCTTACTCTGTCTGCTATTGATGATGAAAAACCAAACTCCCTGCTCAGCATTCACCTGTCTCCGATTCATCTCGACTACGTACACGGAGTAAGACTGTGAGAACATAAAGTTGATTTATTTTTTTAAGCGCTATGTTGCTCTTAGCTGAATTAAAACAAAATAATTTTGGGATCAGGAGACTTAATCAATCATTCTCTCAAGCTGTGTGTTCAGTATGTAGCGATTGGTATGAGTGCATTCATTAACGGCTACTTTTACATACTGCTTTCAGGCCGGTAACTGAAAATTCTGCAAGTGTACAGCTTTTAAAGGGATAGCTTTTATTAGCCTGTGCAACCTCACGGGATTATCAAACGTCCATGAAGGAAACTCGAGAAAACACACAGTACATCTGTCAACCCATCCAAAATAAAGAAGACAGGTAGACAGGTTAATAAATTAATAGTAGATTCTCTCACAGACCTGAAGTCCAACATTGTTTTGTTTCTAATACTGTTATTTCACATCTCTAGGCTTGCAAGTTTATAATCCAGTATTAAAATTTTGCGTTACACCCATTAACTATCCATTCACATATCAAAAATAATGTACGCTACAGTATAATTTTGTCTATCATATCTGTTCTGTCATTTTAAGATATTGTTACAATTAGGAAGTTAATAGAAATATAATATTGTGGAACTACTGAAGAATTTGGGTAGAATTAAGGAGTTATGTGATATTGGCGGAAGTTTCCCTGACAATATATCATGCAAAGTTTTTTTTTAAAGGGATGTCTGTATTATTTATTGTTTGGAAAACAAAATGTTGCAAGTTAATCACAGACAATGGAAAAGGCAACTTTGATGCGCTGGGCAGTAAGTCAGTGCAATTTTACAGTATCTGTAATGGTGTATTTTGAGACGGGAAGGGTATTTAATTAGGCAGGATGGAAGGATGTCTTAGCCTCACTGTTTTCCCACCTCCATCATAAATTAGTCAGGGGCAGTAAAGCCATGATTAGACATGGACCCACTGCCAACTGAGTTCCTTATTTGGGCAGTTAGTGAGCACTTAGGGGCCTCATTCTATTGCAGCTGGTATTAACCCAGTGATTGACCCAGCAGATAATTTTTTTCTGTTGTTTTCTTGTGGGCAAGGCTCGATTCCTTGTTCAAAGGCATTGAGCCTCTGGTAGAGGAACATGGCATTGGGCAAGGGAATCCTTACTGATACCCACCTCCCTTGTTGTACACTCCCTCTTTTTGTGACACTCCTTAATTATTTGTGGCATGGGTTGGTCCATGGTCCTGGAATACTGGTAGGTTTTGGCCTGATTTTACATTTTAGCAGGTGTTTTTAGCTAATGCAGCAATGTTATCCCTCATAACATTAGAAACTAGGCACAGGCACAGAAGTGTCTTGGCAAACATTAAGTTATTCGATATAACAGTGCAACTTGCTCCCAGTAGATTGTCATGCTCAAGTGTACTCAGGAGAAGTTGGAAACTAAGACCCTTACCCTCTGAGAACACACGTAGTGATACAGTAATGGTGTCATGAGCAGATTTCTTAAAGGTTTCAGAGATAATGGGAACTGCAGATGCTGGAGATTCCAAGATAATAAAATGTGAGGCTGGATGAACACAGCAGGCCAAGCAGCATCTCAGGTTTACTGTGAGATGTAATAATATTCCAGCAGCTGTTCAAAAGAGCAACTGGTCTCTGATTGGCTAGCAGCTTTTGGTAAGTGAGACTTCTGGCCCCAGAGTCCTTGATCCAAAGAAAAACCTGCCTGTAGCCATGTAATTGCTTGATACCCCAAAGCAGGCCACATGATATCTCTCTGGCTATCCAGCATTTCTATAAAGCACATCCCTGTAGGTCTCCAGGTCCAGAAATATGTTGACAATGTTAGGTTGTAAACAGTTGTGATTTTAATCTGTGCAGTTAGTTCCAGTTTCAAACATAGTTGGGCTTTCAAGGATAACTTATCAATATGTCTATCTGAATTAAGTCGGTAGATGTTTGGAAATCTCTTCCACAAATGGCGATAGATATAAGACCAGTTGTTAATTTTAAATGTGAGGTGGATTTTTTTTGATAAACAAATGGATTAAGGGATGTGTGTCAAAGGCATGTATGTAGAGTTAGGCCCGATGTCAGCCATGATCTCATTGAAAAGTGGAACAGGCTCGATGGGCTGAATGGCCTACTCCTGTTCCTGTATTTCTCCACAATTCTTCTTCTTTGACAGTCTTTGAGATTACAGATGAACTGCTTCTACTCTTGTTCTGGGAGTTCTGGGATTGGTGATAGTCAAAACTCTGCCGTTTACATGTCTGAAGTTGCTTTGACAGAGTGAGTAGAGGGTAATTTGCAGATTTTCTGTTCCACCTCCTATTCTCCACCTCACCTCAGCGTGTACCCAGTCAGATTGAACACTGTCAAGTGTTCAGTGTCTTCCTGGATGAATTGTTGCTCTAACATGGGTCTCCTATAATTCAGCGTGGACATTTGATTTCTTCAGTGATGCATCAAGGATATCTCTTTCAGCTGTCATCACAGGAGTCTCCTGTTGTGGCCAATTTCAAGTGAAGTAGTTGTTCTGGCGGGGGGGCTGGTGTCAGGCACAGATGGGACAGGTCCCACAAAGTGGACTGTGTTCTGAGTGATTAGTGCCTCAATGATGGACATGTTAGCTTGGGAGACATGCTGCTGTTAGAACCCCTTCCTTCTGCTAGATTAGGAGAATCCTGCAAAGGCACCTCTGGTGATTCTTCTCCAGTTCCTCAAGGTATTTGCCTCAACACTGTTCCTCAATATCTCATGTGGCTCAGGCCTGGCATAAAGTTGAACAAAGTTGAAACAGTCATTTGGCAGCTGTAAACAACAGAAATCTGAGAGCAGAGGGGAATCCCTACTAAAATTAAGAAACAAAGCAGAGATACACTCCTGGCATGACTGGACAGTCTTATCCCACATCCAGGAAGTACTCATGCCAGAGGATCTCTGGATGCTATGATTGTTACTTTATTCAAGAAGGGAGACTAATCAGACTGTGATAACTGAGTCTCCCTGCTGTCTGTCATATGGAAGACCATAGCGATGGTCCTTCTCAATTACCTCCTCCTAGGAGCTGAGGTACTCCTTTCAAAGATTGGTTCTTGCCCATGAAAAGGTACAACAGGCATGATTTTAACTGCAGAACAAATTCACTAAGGTAGAAAAGAATAGTATCAATTGTTATGCATGACATTTTTCACTTTAGTAAAAGCCTTTTTCCAGTTCTAGTCTATGCTAACAACAGAAGTTGAAATCGTCACCAAGAGAGCTACCCACAGGTTTTAGCTCAGTGAAAATTGGCTTCAAATAATGTGTCTCATTGCACTGACCCTCTTCTCTATTTTCCTTGCTGGAATACTGCAATTCATTCCCAGCAGTGGGAGATATAATCTACACAACAAGCAGGGAACAACTCAAGCCTCACAATCAAAAGTAGAGAAAAATACGTCAGCCTCAGTCATAGTGTCCCAGTATATCAATGATGCTTATGTGCACATTCACGCAAACTCTGACCTTTACAATGTATGAAAAAATGGGTCTTTTACTAAATAGACAGAAAACTACAGTCCTTTTCCAATGGATCAGCCATGATCTTATAGAATAGCAGAGCAGACTCAAGAGCAGAATGGCCTACTGCTGCTCCCATACATTAAGGTCTCTTTTTGTCATTACCATCGAAATGCCTGCTCAGCCTATGTCTGGCAGAAGTCCAGGTTGTGAGGTCTGCGCTATTCATTCGGATATGGTGATGGACTTTGACATGGGTAAGGGACAGAGAAAGCCTTGTCAGTTTGGAACAGGTTGTAGATTTTCATGATATATCACTGTGCGTATCTTTAACCTGCCAATACCCAGAAGAACAACAGCAGCTGAAGGTTGAAAGTCTCTGTGGTTTTCCTTGGACAATCCATTCCTCTAAGAATAGCTACTGAGCATGAGCATAAGAAGCTAACATAATGACATCTGACCACGTGGAACTGAATTCTGGGTTTGTCAGGTATCCTCTCTTACCATCCTAGTACATAGCGATGCTCAATAAAGTCAGCTAATGGCTCACTCACTTGAGTACAGACTTAAAACATGCTGATAACAGACACCAAACCCATGGAGTAAGAAGCAAGTGATAAGGAATACTGTGCCTGAAGTGAAGCCCAGAGACAGGGCAGCATGAGAGGCAAACAATGAGGCCAGCACAGCCCCCTGATCACAGAAGTGACTGGGAGAAGCTGCATAATGCTGTGGGTGAAGGAATTCAAGAATCACTCAGGGAATGGATCACTAGAAACTCTATACACTGAGCAAAAGTCCACTACAAAGATTATAACAAACCGAAAGAAAATTAATCAGCCTGAGTAAGTAAAACCTCGGGAGTCTTTACAGAGTTGGCAAAAGCAAGGTCACACAAAGAAGGAAAACAGGACAAGGGCTTTATCACTAAGGGATACCAGCAGCAGGAGCTCTGCCCAGCTCATGGTACAGAAGGCTATGATTGCCAAGCAAGAGACTATTTCAGAAATGCAACAGCAACTCAAAGTTAAAAACAGATAACATCTGTGTACATGTGCCCAAACACTAAGTGATGCTCAAGAGGTGGGCAATTTCTGTTTACAAACTCACAACATGAAGTCTGGTCTGCAGATAGCATGGGTAAGGGGATGAAAGCTCATTATAAATTGGATACTTAGCATCTAATCTTTCAAATGCAATGCCCCGGTGGAGGGCATAAATTCCCTCCTGGTGTTTTTAACCTAGAAAAACAGGTAATGTACTGGTGACCTGGGTTCGAATCCCACCATTGCAGACCAATGGAATTTGAATTCAATTTGAAAAAATCAGGAATTGAGAATCTAATGACGAGCATGAAGCCATTGACAACTGTCAGGAAAATGACCATCTGACTCACTAATGTATTTCAGGGCAGGAAATCTGCCATCCTGACATAGCCTGGCCTACATATGACTCCAAACCCACAGCAATGTGGTTGAGTCTTAGCTTCCCTCTAAATTGGCCACCCAGTTGTACTGATCACTACAAAATCTCAACAAAGAAATGGAACTGGATGGATCATCTAGCATCAACCTGGGGACCAGAAAAGACAACACCAGAAACATCCCTGTTGATCCTGCAAAGTCCTCCTCACTAACATCTGGGGGTTAGTGCCAAAATTGGGAGAGCTGTCTCGCAGACTAGTCAAACAACAGCCTGACACAGTCATATCGGAATTATACCTTGCAAACAATGTCCCAGGCACCACCATCACCATCCCTGGATATGTTCTGTCTCGCAGGCAGGACAGACCCAGTAGAGGTGGTGGCACAGTGGGATACAGTTGGGAGGGAGTTGTTCTACGTGTCCTCAACATTGAGCCCTGACTCCAAGAAGTCTCATGGTTTCAGGTTAAACATGGGCAAGGAAACCTGCTGATCACCACATTGCGACCTCCCTCAACTATCTATATTCCTCCATGTTGATCAGAATTTGGAAGAAGCACTGAGGGTGGCCAGGGCACAAAATGTACTCTGGGTGGGGGGGATTTCAATGTCTACCACAAGAGCGAGCTGGTCGGGTCCTAAAGGAGGTATTACCACTCGATCAGATTACATCCGATCATCAGTGAAGTGATGCGTAGTGTCATCAACAGTGCTATCAGGCAGCAACTCCTCAGCAATAACCTACAAGATACCCCCCACCCCCACCCTCAAGCCATTCTCCTTCCTGACTTGGAAACATATTGCTGTTCCTTCACTAGCACAGGATCGAAATCTTGAAATTCTCCTTAAGGATTTTATGGGTCTACCCGTAGCACCTGGACTGCGGCAGTTCAAGAAGGAGATTTGTCACTATCTTCTCAAGGGCAACTAAATAAGTGCTAGCTAGTCAGCAATGTCCATGTCCCAAGTGGATGTACTGTGGGGGTGGGGTGGGGGGGGGAGTGGGTTGGGTACAGAAATGGGGTGGATCTGGGTGAAATACTTTTTGGAAGGTTGGTGTGGACTTGATGGACCAAGTGGCCTGCTTCCACCCTGTAGGGATTCTATGACTTGTCAGTGTTGCTGGTTAAGTGCAAAGAGCAGACTTGAACTGACACGCTCTAACAATAAAAAGGTCAGCAGTTGTTCAATTACAAATCAAAAACACAAGCAAAGCTTCTGAATATTCCACAGAAGTCAAGTAAGTTACAATATCTGGGAAATCCCAAATTATGAAGCTAGAGAGATTTTCGATCATGGATAGAATGCATTAATGGCAGTCTGCAACTGAGGTTCACTGTGGAGGTTTTCTTCAGTGTAGGAACAGTTATGGAGAAGGGAAACTGAGGAGAGATGCGGCATGAAGAGTTTACTTTATCTTTAAGAATAACCTCTGAGCGCAAGGTGGTTTAAGGTGGATACTTTAGCAATGTTTAAGGGCACCTTGACTGGTATCTAAAAGGGCACAGATTAGAGACAAAAGATGTCTAGTTTAGAAAGATGGCATGTGTCAGCACTGCATCGGTGGGCCAAAGGGCCTGTTCTTGTGCTGTACTGTTCTTTGTTCTTTATGTGCCTAAGGAACTAAGTCTCAGTGATGACTGGTCGCGTTGAATAAGAATAAATAAAACAGGAGCTTTCTGTTCAGTGGATTAAAATATAAGTTGCCAACAAAGGTAACATTTTGTTATATAGAATTTGGTATTAATGTGTGAAACTTTGTGATATCATTCTTGCAGGAATAAGTATTTTCTAATCATACTATTCAGTGATCTTATTGCACCCCTCTGGGTCGAGTGAGCCTCCTGGCTCAGAAGTAGGAACAGGGCCACTTCAGCACAAAAGCCCTTTCCTCTCAGGGATGTGTTGGTAATTAAAAGCTCTGGTATTCCTACTGTTCTGTGTGCTGTAAAAATTGTCTTATCATCAACATTACAAATAGGGCCAAACTCATTTATTCACGATACAAGCTGGGTGCTGAAATAGGATGCATCAAAGCTATGCGACAGGATAATAGCCAATTTGATCTAACTATTTCTCTCTGTATATAATGCAGGTTCATGAACACGCCTAAGGGTGTCACATTTGGTTTGGAACAATGCCCAGTTCACAGCAGAAAATTATGTCTCTAAAGTTTGAGCAACAGGTGAAGCTAGCTGTTACATGCTGCTCCAAGCAGTCACAACACAAGAGGGGTTCACCACTCATCAGATGCTGCCTGCAAGCTCAAAGATGCTCTTTCTAGCACAAATAAACACTGCACATTTGTTTGAATTTCAGTACCTTTATCAGTCAGTAAACAGATTGCATGGATAATATAAAACAGCAGCGTGGAGCTGGAGGAACATAATAGGTCAGGCAGCATCAGAAGAGCACGGAAGGGTCCCAAACCGAAACGTTGACTTTCCTGCTCCTCTGCTGCCTGACCCACTGTGTTCCTCCAGCTTCATACTCTGTGGACTCTGACTCTAGCATCTGCAGTTCTTGCGATCTTATACTAAACTGTATTATTCCCTTGACTCTTTGCAAGAAGAAAGGGACTGACCATGCTCAGCTTGCTTGTGCTTGCAAAATGCACAACAGTGTTCAGGCATATTGTGAAACATAATAGATTCTCAAGGCGCTAGACAGAGTAAGTGGTGGGAGGATGTTTCATCTCATGGGAAAGCCTAGGACCAGTGTGTATACTTTCTGAATAAAGGGGCATCAATTTAAGACTGAGATGAGGAGGTATTTCTTCTCCTTGCCACAGAGATCTGCGGGGGCAGAGACCTTGGTTCTACTTAAGGCTGAACTAGCAGGATTCTTGATCAGCCAGGGGAAGCAGAGGTAACAGGGAACGGGCAGGAAAGTGGTCGTGAGGAATGCCAAATCAGCTGTGATCTTCTTGAATGTTGGAGCAGACTCAAGGAGCCGAATGGCCTCTCCTGTTCCTGATTCTTATGATCTAATTAACATGAGGAAGTGTTCATAATTCAACAACGGTTTCTAAATGCTTCTGAATTTGGAAATAATTCTGCTGTCCATCAATTTTGGATTGTCATCTGAGCCACAAAATAACTTATTTGTGTGTACTGGAAGTGACACATTAATTCAGTGGGCCCTGCTTTTTTTTTTGCAAATATAAAGAATGTATGTGTACAATTGTCTGTTTCAACTCAACAATACAGATGGAAGTCATTCTCTGGTTCATTTCTCAGGACAATGCCTTGACCAATTTATGTCAATTTGCCTGGCTTAAAACTTTAACAAAGCTAGACAATTATCTGTCAGTCATCATTAACTGGTGCATTCTCCATGGCAATGCCTCAGCCAATTAAAATTCAAATGCCAATCAATCAGCGCTTTCCCCCCAAGCAGCATAAATGTTGTTCCCCTTTGCTTTGATATTTCTTGTGAATTACCCTGACGAGTGCAAGACAAAAAGCTGTGACAAATGTGTCTTTTTGGCAATACTCAAACTCAGTACTATCAAACCACTAAGCATTGATGTAAATTATAAACGAATTAGACCCCAAATATAGACCCTTGTGGTATTCCAATCAGAACAAGTCTCTCATGCATACTCTTCCTTTTCTACCAGCCAGCCGATCTTCTGTCCCTGCTAACAAGTTACCATCTCCACCATGAACTCCTTCTTTATGCATTAAACTTTTATGTGACACCTTGTCAAATGCCTCCTGGAAATCTAGGTAAAAGTATACCCAAAATTCCTGTTTATTCACAACATGTAATTCTTTTGCAGAACTCTAATAAATTAGATAAACATAATGTCCTTGCTGTGAAACAATACTGACTCTTCCTGATTTCCTGCTTGAGTTTTTCTAAGTGGTTGACAATAACCTTCTTAGTGATTGATTCTAATGCCTTCCCATATAGACATTATCTGCAGTTCTCTCATCTTTTTATTACATACTTCTACCTAGATATGCTTTTACTCTGAACTGGTAATTAATCCAGTCATATTACACAAGAACAATTCAAGTATAACCTCTCTCTGGTTGTTTCCAGAATGAACTGTTCTAAGAAAATCTTGCTGCTTCTTTTGTATCCATATTTAGAATAATAGAATCCCTATAGTGTGGAAACAGGCCGTTTGGCCCAACAAGACCACACCACCACCCCAAAGAGCACCCCAGCCAGACCCATTCCCCTATCCCTGCATTTCCCATCTCTAACCCACCTAACCTAAACACCCCTGGGAACAATGCACAATTTAGCATGGCCAATCCACCTAGTCTGCACATCTTTGGACTGTCAGTGGAAAACGGAGCATCTAGAGGGAAACCACACAAACACAGGCAGTTGCCCAAGGGTGGAATTGAACCAGGCCCCTGGTACTGTGAGGCAGCAGTGTTCATCACTGAACTACCATGCAGCCATCACAAAACTTTATCAGTGAGGAATTCAATTGCATATTGCAGATCTAGTGGCAGTGGGGATTTTCCTTTACATATGGGTAGGATGAACCTAGCCCCTTCCTCCACAGCCTGTATGGTGATACCAACGCGGCCATAACAATATGATGACCTGCGCACACAAAGGTTATAAGTGGTACAGGGCAACAGTGGTTGTACCTCATTGCAGGATCACAGAGAAATGGAGTTGTAGAGAGGAGAGACTTTGCACTATCTCCCCTACCAGATTGCAGCCAGATTTCTCCATTTTCCCTGACCATAAGACAACATTACATTCCTGTCTGCTATAGGCCACCCACTATACTCAGCACTATGATGCGTTGTCACCAACAAAGACCCCAGTTGCACTCTGTACAGTAGCATTTGTCTGGCTCCTTGCCCTCTGCTGAACTTGAAAAATGATTCTTTACTCCTAGTCAGTGTGTAGCCCACTTGTGTCGAGAGAATGTTCATGCTTTGACCTCAATACAATACTAATCTCCCAAGGCAAGTGTGATGTGACTATCTGAACTAGTGAGTGTAAGTATCAGATCAAGTGACATATTTGTCCATATTTGTCTGTGCTAGTGATTTCACTGTTCCTCATCCCGGTGTTCCTTAACTTAGGAGTTAGCAGTTCTTGATAACAAAGTATGGAGCTGGATGAACACAGCAGGCCAAGCAGCATTTGTGCTCCTGAGATGCTGCTTGGTCTGCTGTGTTCATCCAGCTCCACACTTTGTTATCTTGGATTCTCCAGCATCTGCAGTTCCCATTATCTCAGTTAGGAGTTCTTGATTGTTTATAAACAGGAACTCTGAAAGGAAATGTTATCACAAAGGTGTGGACTGGAGTGAGAAACTAGAGATCCAACTGAGAAGATCTGCAGGTTTTCCAAATAGCAGAATGAAATAGGGATTGAGGGGGGGTATAACGCAGTCATTCTTACAGTTTTCAGTGATACTATTGCCCCATTACAGGGAGCTTTCTGATGTAGAGAAACATCCATTGTGTTGGACTCAGATGATACAAGTTTCATTGTGCTCAGTGGCCCTGCTCTGCTTCCTAATATTGCCACTTAGCCCTCTTAGAGATGGGACAGTGGTCATGTCACACATTATTGAGTGATATTCCTGCCATACCTGATTAACTGGAGGTAGGTGGGGGCAGTAAGAGGTGTTTAGTGAGGCTGCTGTTATTGGTAAATCTGAGTGTGAGGTGGAGTATCTGAAGGCTAAACCTGAGTTCAGAGTGCCACGGAGTGCTGTAGGATCAGAGATGAGGGTCAAATGGTAGGAGAGAATGATATAGCAACAGATAGCAGATGTCATATGAAGATGCATTCACTAATGCTGACCATCCAACTACATCCAGGTCCTCAGGGCTTGACTCCGGAGTTGACCTTCCAAACCATTTGCTTGGACTTGGTCCTTGATGCCCAGTGGGCCATATCAATCATCTTCCTGTCCATCTGCACTAGTCTGACATCATTCTGTGGAGACTTTTGTCTGGTCTAGTGCTCAGATTGCAAGTATTTCCATTTGAGCAATTTTTTTATTGTTTCCATTGAAGATACAGTTTGTCTTTAAGGAAATAATGTTGTTTATATTATGTAGTCCACAGATGATGTTGCAGGGCCTTGTTGCTGTATGTTAAATTCACAGCCTATATTATGGAATAGAAAACATTGCCTCTGCTTGGCATCACAAATGTGCAGATGGAGGTGGGTATGGGTAGTTTATATTTTGCCTCATCTCAAACTAAGCGGCACAGAGTGTGATAAATCACCAATGTCTGAACATTGGGTAACCTAATTCCTACCTTTGTGTTATTGTTGTTCTATGATGTAAGTTACTGAAGTTTATTTCTTGTTGCTCTTGCTTAGCAGAAAATAAAGAAATTGAAGCTTGGACTAAATTGAATTTTCTATCTAAAGCTAGTCCTCTATTTTCAATAAGCTATGTGCATAGTAAAGCTTTCCAGAGACTTAACTTAGAAGGAATGCAAAATCTGGAATGGTAGACCTATTTGAGTTGTAGCTTGTCATAAAACGAAAAGTGTGTGTCAACAGAAAGATTGAATAATTGTTCCTAGGAGCACTGCAGAAAAGCAGTAAGGCTATTACTCATCAACACTGTGGAGCTGGAGGAACACAGCAGGTCAGGCAACATCAGAAGAACAAGAGAGTCGATGTTTCGGGTCAGGGCCCTTCATCAGGCTATTACTACTATGTTTGATAATATGCTCAATTCCCCAATCAGTGTGCACCGAAGGAAAGTGTCCCTATTTGAGACTGAAGGCATTTCTAAGGTAAAAGCATGGGAGAAAATAGGAGGAGATTCTGGCCATGGGCATCAAAACAAGATGAAGGTGAGTGTGCTGCTGTGTTTTGGATACAACTTTGCTATGTCTATCAAGAGTGGTACAAATATAAACTGACACCTGAAACTCACTCACTTAGCAGGTGCGATTTGAAACTAGACCCACTCAGTCTTTCTTTTCTGTGTGAATGACCTGCAAGCCCAAAGTCTCTTGAAGATGAAGGCAGAAAGGGTGAATCCACCCTCTCCATTAAACATGGTCTCTATAGAGGTAGCAGCCATGAATGAGGAGGGCAGGTCTATTTGCCACAGAGACTATTATCACTCTTTTTTTTTTCTCCTTTACACATTGTAACTGCTAACTGTGGAGATGTGAGTGCTTCCTGGATTCTATTGATGTATACAGTAACTTGTCTGAGGCACACCGCAGAATATTAACTGAGGACAAATCTTTTTGTTTAATGAAAGGCATTGACCTAATAGAAAGATCTGAAGTAACTCTACAAAGGCCAGTATCCCATCCCCTAGTAAACCTTTATTTACATGTGCACAGTGCATGGGCCCTGACCAGCAAAGTCAGAGCTAGTCCCTAGAGTGACGATAGTCTCTGAGACTCCTGTTTATATCTGTCAGTCAGGGCTCCCTGATTGGTACAGGTTAACAGCCGTAACCAGGGATCTCGTATTCAATGAGATCCACCTAGCCCCCATTCCAATCACCTCAGAACTCTTATTTCTGGCAGATAACGTGCATTGGGGTAAACCCTGATATTTAACAAAAGCTTTGTTATCTATCCAGTCATTGCCTTCTTATTACCTGAAATGCAGATGAAGATATTGGCCCTTGTAAGTATTTTGGCTCGCACTCTGTCTACCCATGGCAGACTGCCTGAGAGGACAGAGCAAGGGTGAAGTGGTGGTGTTGGTGGGTAGTATTGGCAATGGGGGCTGCTTACAGTTTCGGAAACATCACCCCGTAATCCAGTCCTGAGATTTATTTCTACAGTGTTTCTTTAAGAGTTATGAGTAAAGCATGTTAACTTAAGCTTTGCTATTGCAATTCCATTTTAATCATGCGGCATAGACAGAAAGCTACCTACTATTCAGTTTTGGTTTCAATTGAATAATCTTACTCTAAGATAGCTGACATGAAAAATTACAATGACATACAGAAAGAAATGCTGCTCTGAAGTTATGGCAAGGCACATAGTTTGTGGACAAATCAAGTGGGATTTACTCTGTTTTTAATCTGTTGTATATCTGCTTGATTCTGATTATTTGCTGCCTGAAACAGAAATGGGTGCCTTTTCTCAGTGCTGATATTTTTCATTTTGGCGAGCATAAAATGTGTGGAAAAATTGTTTGTCTGCCTCTGAGGTAAGGAGTTCTAATTTGAAGTTCAATCTTTTGGCCTCTGGAGAATAGAGGTCAGTGGAACGTATTACAGATCTGCCGCATCCCCAACTATCATACACCACCAGGTTAACAGATGATTCATTGACATCCCTTTCAATAACAACTGGAGTTTACAGCTTTCAAATGATACATGCTCTTTGATCATAAATTACACGTAAAAATTACTTGCTGAAAATGTCTGTTGTTGAATGTTGTAAAATTTAGTCATGTCGTAGATGGTGGCAGAGTGGGTGGGCTGAGCCTGGGGCTCATTCCACTCCTGTCAGCCTTCTTTCTCTTTTGTTTTCTTTAGCTCCTTTTTCTTTTCCTTTTCTTTCCCTCGTCGCTCTTTATTTTCTTCTCAGTCTGGAGAATGGTATTTGAAGGAGGAGTCCTCTGGTGTCAGCAGCAGCTGAGCCAGGACTGGCCAGGCTTGACTCCACCCCAACCCGGGATCTCCCAGTGAGTGCAAAGCAGGCCCCAGGCTGACTGCCCAGGTCTGGACTTACAGGCTAAGCCGAGGCTCCAAGTAAGCTAGGCCTGTGTGCCTGATGCAGAGAAGTGTCGGTCTGGGTCTTGGCACAGCATGGTGGCCTCCCAGTGTAGCAGTCTTTTCCCAGCATGGCGATCTTCTTCAGCAGCTGTTTCTGGCCCAACTTTTCCTGTGGTCTGGCATGAGGATCTTGTCCCAGAATGCCTGTTCTGACCTGGAATGGCACTCTTATCCTAGCTGTCTCTTCAGGGTATTCCATCGGCTTTCCCAAGTCCAGAAAGCGAGAAATAAAATTCAAAGAACTTAGTCATAATTTTACTTTGTTTCAGTATTCTGTATGCCTTCTGTCACTGGTGTTGGGTGCCTTTTAGGGAAACTTGTAAGACTTTTCACTGTTATAAATTTTCTAAGAAGTGTCCAGACCTGAAACATCAACTTCCCTGCTCCTCCAATGCTGCCTGGCCTGCTGCATTCATCCAGCTCTACACTATGTTGTCTCTGACTCCAGCACCTGCGGTTCTTGCTTCCTCCAAACTTTTCAGAGTATTTTTCAAGTAAAAGTAGAGTGACAATAAATGTCTATTCTACTCTATTCTATTCTATTTATGTGCAGGGTCATATCACATTTTAATGCAAATTATTCTAACAATAAAATATCACAAATACACAGCTTTATTTAATAGTACTATTGCTTCTACATTTGATTTTGAAATTCACTGCTAGATATTAAAAGTTAAGTATTGCAGTCTTAATTATGACTTGAGACAAGAAAGCAGACACTTCTGTCTTCAGCAGCCTACAAGTTATAATCTAATCATAGCTTTGTCATGATAAAAAGATTGCATGCCTTTTACATTATTGTTTAATTTTACTGTCATTTCAATGCAGGTTTCCCTTCTGATTAAAAACATGTAGTGATACTTACAGAGAAGCCTTGTGTAGTTTACGACTCCCCAGCTCCTAATGTTGCATATTGAAATAGACTTTTCATTCTCTGCACCAGCAACAATATAAACCATGCCAGCTGTGGTCTGGGTGCAAACAATAAGACTGATATATTTTTGCTTGACATCAAAGTACTATTTATCCACATGGGGATATAATTGATTTGATTATTTCTCAGGGCTAAGCTGTGGAGTGCAAAGATTACGGTTCTCTTTGTAATCAACTCCTAATTCAGATAAAGCATGTTGCCTTTGCAAACTTGGTGACAGACACATATCACATCCTGTGACATTTTTCCCTGGTGGATACTAACATTCACTATTATTTAAGTAAATATACTCAAGGAAGATGAGAATTGTTCACGTGTTAGCAGGCAATGCACCCCCCGGTATTATTTACAAATCTGCAGAACAGGTTGAATTATTAATAACACCATAAGAAACGTGTGAAAGCCGGGCCTATGGCTATTGTACCGAATGCAGTCATGTGGTAACCAGCCTTATAGGGCACGGCTAGTTCCACTTGGAATAACGTACGCAGCACAGCACAAATGACAACAACAGCCTTTCCCAGCAGGGAGATTAAGAGCCAATACCGTTATAATTAAGAGGCAGAATAATGGAGTAAAATTATCAGTTGCATCATTCTGTGATAATATTAAGCATTGAACAAGTGGGATTTAACTCTGTGGGCATATTAGAATTGTTTGAAGCAGCAAATTTAGTTTAAATTGCTGATACATCAACAGATACAAATCACCCTGCATCTGGAAGGGCAAGGGCAGCAGCACCAGCCTTCAAGCTCCTCTCCAAACCACTTGCCATCCTGACTTGGAAATAGATTTAGATTAGATTCCCTACAGTGTGGAAACAGGCCCTTTGGCCCTTGGAGCATCCCACCCAGACCCATCCCCCTGTAACACACACCCCCTGAACACTATGGGCAATTTAGCATGGCCGATCCACCTAGCCTGCACATCTTTGGGCTGTGGGAGTAAACCAGAGCACCCGGAGGAAACCCACGCAGACACGGGGAGAATGTGCATACTCTACACAGACTGTCGCCCGAGGCTGAAATCGAACTCGGGTCCCTGGCACTGTAAGGCCTCAGTGCTAACCACTGAGCCACTGTGCCGACCCATATCGCCGTTCCTTCACTGTCGCTGGGTCAAAACCCTGGATGTCCCTCCCAAAGGGCATTGTGGGTCAACCTACAGCAGGTGGACTGCAACAGTTCAAGCAGGCACCTTGTCAAGGGCAACTAGGGACAGGCAGTAAATGCTGGAACCAGCCTGTGTCACCCACATTTCACAAATGATCAAATTTTCAAAAAAGCAGGATGGATTATAAGGTGTGAGTTTAGACCTGGATATTTATTCAAGGCCACCAGAGAAATCCCCGATGTTCCTTAGGAAATAACTGCAGGATGGCTTTTAAACATTTACAAAAACTTCCCAGATAACAAAGTGTAGAGCTGGATGAACACAGCAGGCCAAGCAGCATCTCAGGAGCACAAAAGCTGACTTTTCGGGCTGAGACCCTTCATCAGAGAGAGATGAAGATGAGATGCTGCTTGGCCTGCTGTGTTCATCCAGCTCCACACTTTATTATCTTGGATTCTCCAGCATCTGCAGTTCCATTATCACTGATACAAAAACTTCCCACCTGACAACCTCCCTGATTGACTTGGTGGAGGTCATGTTGGAGTTAGGTCCGAGGTGTAGGGGGAGGGGGTCGGATACCATAGGGAGGAGGGGTTGGTGTTGAAGCTATTGGAGTTGGCGCAGGTATGCGATGGATCACAAGGTGCTTAAGGATATTTTTCTTTCTTGGGCCATGAGAAAATGCTGCTTCTTCTCACTTAAAAACAGTATCATAATTGCACAAAAGTCATAGACTGACCCTGATCATCTCTACCTGCTAGAAATACTGCACCACTGGAAACTCTCAGATTTCCAAAAGTGCTTAGAAAATTGAATTATACAGATTTCCTAAAAGATTTCACTGATTGGCTCATCTTTTCTGCAGCCAGAAGCCGAAAGGTTGGAATCAGCTTTAAGGTTTTAAAACTCTTCTAACCTTTCACCTAGTTCAAAACATTGGTCCTTGCTGGGTTTGAAACACTCACCTTGTTTCTTTTGTTCAAAAGTGATGATCCGATTAATCATCCCCGGAATTGAAAAGTAAATAAACATTCACCTCCCAGCCGCGAACCATTTCAACTCCCCCTCCCATTCCTCAGACGACATGTCCATCATGGGCCTCCTGCAGTGCCACAATGATGTCACTCGAAGGTTGCAGGAACAGCATCTCATATTTCGCTTGGGAGCACTGCAGCCCAATGGTATCAATGTGGACTTCACAAGCTTCCAAAACTCCCTTCCCCCAAAGGCAGCCCAAAACCAACCCAGCTCATCCCCGCTTCCCTAACCTGACCATTCTTCCTCCCACGTATCCACTCCTTCCACCTCAGGTCCCACTCCCATCTCCTACCTACCAGTCTCATCCCGCCTTCTTGACCGGTCCATCTTCCCCGCACTGACCTATCCCCTCCCTAACTCCCAACCTACACTTTTACTGGCTCTACCCCCACCTCTTTGGCCCATCTGTCTCCTCACCATCTTCTCCTTTATCCATCTTCTATCTGCCTTCCCCCTCTCTCCCTATTTATTTCAGGATTCCCTTCCATCCCCCACTTCTGAAGAAGGGTCCAGACCCGTAACGTCAGCGTTCCTGCTCCTCTGATGCGATTTGGCCTGCTGTGTTCATCCAGCTCCATACCTTGTTATCTCAGATTCTCCAGCATCTGCAATTCCCACTATCTCTAAAAATTCATACTTCTTATTTTAGAATGAAATGTTGTTGAAAGTGAAAGGCCTGGGAAATTTTTAAGGTGCTGTCTCTATCCAGGCACCTTCCACCGGTAAAGCAGGCATCAATTAGTCCATCGTGACAAAGTAGCACATTGTGAAATAGAATGCCATATGCATCTCAAAGGCAAAGGGAAGGGTCAACAACATTTTACTCATTGGAGTTTAGAAGAATGAGAGGTGATCTAATTAAAACATGTCGGATTCTTAAGGGTCTTCAAGGTAAATGCTGAGAAGATGTTTTCACTATCAGAAGAATCCAAGACCAGAGGGCATATTCTCAGAATCAAAGGGCCCCAGTTGAAGACTGAGATCGGGAAGAATTTCTTCTCTGAGTTGTGAGTCTTTGTAACTCATTGCCACAGAGAGATGTGGAGGCAGGGACCTTGTACATATTTAAGGATGAGATAGATAGATTTTAATCAGTCAGAGAATCAAAAGTTATGTGGAAAGAGCAGGAAAGTGGACGTGAGGAATATTAGATCAGCCATAGTCCTATAGAATGGCAAAGCAGGCTTAAGGGCTCAAATGGCCTGCTCATTTTCCGATTTCTTATGGTCTAATGTTCTTAACATAGAGCTCTTCACATCCACTGATATGTGCAGACACAAGTAATGGGCCAGAGAGAGATGTAATCATGCAGAGCACTTAGTGGAGAAGTGACTTCTCTCAGGAGCAATTACTTTGCTGTAAAGCATCATGAAACCATGGGACTGACTAACCCAGTGTGCAGTGGATGTTGGGACATTGAGTAAATTTAACGAGGAGGCAGATTTTTAATTAGTAATAGGTTGAAGGCTTGTGGCGATTTGGCAGGAAAGTGAACTTGAGGCCAAGATGAGGTCAGCCATGATTATTATTAAATGGTGGAGCAGTTTTGAAGGGCAATATTGATAACACTTGCTCCTAGTTCTTATATCATAAAAGCTTGCACTGCCAGATCATTTTACTGATTCACTAAGCCTCAAAAGGGGATCTAGCATGAATGAGGAGAATGTATTTAAACTATACTCACTTAGATACGTCAGAAAGTAGGAGCAAACGTAGGCAACTCAAGGCTGCTCTGCCACTTGATTGGCACTATATCCACAAGCATCCACTCCCTCCACCATCAACCCTCAGTAACAGCAGTGTGTACTGTCTACAAGATGCACTGCAGAAACTCACCAAAGATTCTCAGACAGTATCTTCCAACTCCATCCTGGCATTGAAATAAATCACAGTTCCTTCACTGTCGTTGGGTCAAAATCCTGAAATTCCCTCCCCTTTGGCAACCCACAGCAGGGGGACTTCTGTGGTTCAAGAATGCAGCTCACCAGCACTTTCTCAAGAAACAAAAACCAAAAGAACTGCGGATGCTGTAAATCAGGCACAAAAACAAAGTTGCTGGAAGAGCTCAGCAGGTCTGGCAGCAACTGTGGAGGAGAAAACAGAAGGAAGGGTCACCAGACCCGAAACGTTAACTCTGGTTTCTCCTCCATAGATACTGCCAGACCTGCTGTGCTTTTTCAGCAACTTTGTTTTTGTTCTCACCTTCTCAAGGACAGGTAGGGACAGGAAATAAACGCTGGCCAGACAGCGATGCCCACATCCCAAAAAATGAAGACGAAAATACTCCTATCAGGTCAACCCTCAGCCTCCCATGCTGTACCAAAAGCAATCCGTGCTTGCCCAACATCTCTTCATAGCTAATACAGTGCAGTCCAGGCAACACCCTGGGAAACTTTTTCTGACCCCTCTCAAGTCTTCACATCCGCTATTGTGGGGACCAGAACTGTTCGTTGCACTTGAGATAGATGACAAATAAGCACTTTTAATGATCATGATATGTTTGAATCAGTTTTTTTCATGTGCATGGCTTCATTAAAAATTATAGCTGTTCCATACCAGTTACTTGCTGAGCCACTCTTAGCACATTCATTTCTGATCTGTAAAACATGATTATATTTATAAGAAAATAATCATTTCTTAATTGAATGCCTAAATCCAGTCCAAGAGAGGATGTTAGATCAGTTGTTAATTTTAAATCTGAGAGAGATAATTTTTTATAAGTAAAGATATTAAGGGATATAGGCCAAAGGCAGAGATGTAGAGTTAGGCCACAGATCAGCCATGATCTCAATGAATGCCACAACAGAATTGAAGTGCTGAAAACCTACTCCTGTTGTTCTAATTGATTCATCATCAAACTGCAAACAATATTCCTTTCAATGAAGAGCAGTAGTTTTCTGACAAATGCGCCACACTATGCAGTCTTTTCTGCTATAATGTGTGCATCATCAATGCAAATTGGCTGTAACGCAATTGATGAATAAGTTAATGCTGTCTGTAGCTTTCGCATGTATGTGTTGGCTATTACACAACTCCAACCCCAACTCTTTAAGTGTCACGGGCTGTGAAGGAATACAATGTTTATGCCAACAGAGTGTCTGCGTCAGCATCACATATTCAGCTGATTTGTGTATTTTGTTGTGAAGTGCTTTTTGAGAGGATCTCCATAATTTTTGCTCCTTTTTTCACAAATTTTACTGCGTCAGCCATAACTATGCGAGGACAAGCAACAAGCATGTTTTCAAGAAGTGACCTAATGATAAAATTGCAGATGGTGAATGTAAAAGGAAGGCCATAGCACTTAGAGATGTTATAAAGTGTTTTGAACATAGTGAAAGAACAGATAATATTGTTTGTGCACCAGGAATAAATGTGTCTATGTTACACACCATTAGAGACAATGCAGAAAAAAACTAAAGCAAGCTGTATTGCTGGAACAAGCCTGAATATGAGCAAATCTATGAGGCCACGGCCAAAGGAGCTAGAAGGGATGGAGTGGCTTCCACGTGTGTGGATAGAAGATCAGATGCAAAAGTGATCTGGGACCAGCTTTCTCACCGCAAAAGAGAAAGCCTTTATGAAGACCTAAAGAAAAAATCTGCAAATCCTGCAAATGTGCCTGCCTTCAGTGCCAGTAGTGGCTAGTTTACTGGTTTTAAGGACCACTATGCTTTTAATAACGTACAGCTGCTCGGCGAAGCTGCCAGTGCAGTTGAGGAGCATTTGATGACGTTTCCTGATGTCAGTAAAGACTGCTTGCAAGAAATTTGGTGGAAGCTTCTCCCAGATTTTATTCATGATTTTAAAGGCTTTGAACCATCAAAAGAACTCCCAAAAATCAAAGAACGTTGTGTTGCTCTTGCAAAGCAAGTTGGATTTGAAGAAGTGTTGAGTGAGGATGTTGAAGAGCTACTTGAGTCCCACTGTGAAAACCTCTCTACAGCTGATCTATAACAACTTGTTGCTGAGGGAAAAGTGGAAGCTGGAGGTGAAGAAGATGAAGTCCAATGTGCAGCTCCATGAGAGTTTTCCCCTTTTGTTTTATCTTCAATCGTGAGGGAGATTGAGAAACAGTTGCAATGATTAGAAGACTATGATTCCAATACAGAACATGGCAAGACAGCAGTTTGTGGGACAAAATCTTATTTGGCACCTTTATAAGCAGATTTTTTATGAAAGAAGAAAAATGGCAAAGAAGCAAAAACTGGATGTCTTTTTTTTAAGGCAACCCCCGAGAAACAGTCAGAAGGCAATGAACCACAGCCATTCACTTCTGGGTGAACTATTCGTCGCCCTAACCCTGTAACCACAACCGCACCTGAGGGTGATGGTGATGACCTCCAGCCCCTGCATTAATGACTCTGCAACCTCAAAACCACCCACCTCCCTCATCAAGTTCCCCTCAAACTTTTTTTTCAAGGTAAAGTGTTAAATTCACTGAACCATTTCATTATCAGATACAAATTTAACATTTACTTAAACAATGTGATCCCTTGTGTTAGGCCTGCCATTGTATTTGTTGCAATTTTAAATGATATTTTTGGTGGTCTGTCCCAACGCCATTTTTTCCATAAGCCCTGTTATTTTTATTGCACAATTTTCTATAGCATGAGGTCACACAAAAGTGCAACCATAATGCTATGTCAGAAAGGGCTGTATTCTATCAGATATAGGAACACAGCAGCTAGACAATAGGTTTTATTTAACAGTAAACAAATAATCTGAGCAATTTGCTTTTGATTGGAAGTTACTGAAATTTAGGCCCAGCATACATTCTTTACCTAATGAGTAATACAGTCTATATAGTAATATATATTTTTTGCTTGTTTTTTTTTCTCTCTGCTTGCCTCCTGGAGGGAGGTCGGTTGTGGAGGCCAAACTGATGATGGCAGCATAGCTGGGCTCCCAATGCAGGAGCTTTGAGAGTTGGCCATGAGGAGGTTGGTGTGCCCAGGCAGATTGTTGGCATTGTGGCTTCTTCGAACAGCACCAGGGCGGAACTCTGCAGAAAAATGGCTGGTGAGCTCGGATGGTGGTTAGCAATGAGATGGCTGGTCCTGGCCTTGAGGCAAGGTCAGTGCAGAGTTGAGGACAAGTCCCCTTCTCCAGAAATGGAGGCAAGTGGTCTGGAGGCAAGTCCCGGTGCACAGAGTAGGGTGAAAGGACTGTAAATTGTACAATTCTTATTTCTTTTTTTTCTATTTTATTCCGCCGCTTGACTTATTTTATTTTTTAACGTTTCCATTTTATTTGGAAGAATTTGTACTTAAGTATCTGTACCAAAGTCTTTTTATACCTAAGAGGACACCGTAAGTGGAGATTTATACGCATTTCATTGGACTGATATAAGTACAGGTGACAACAAAGTTAATTCTAATTCTAGTTAAGAGCTAGTAGGCGCTGCAGATGCTGGAGAATCTGAGATAACAAAGTGTGGAGCTGGATGAACACACCAGGCCAAGCAGCATCAGAGGAGCAGGAAAGCTGACCCTTTCTCTGAAGCAGGGTCCTGACCCAAAACATCAGCTTTCCTGCTCCTATGATGCTGCTTGGCCTGCTGTGTTCACCCAGCTCTACACCTTGTTATCTCTAGTTAAGAGCTGCTGTTTTTAATATTTTTTTCCGTAGAAATCGTAGCTGAAATGAGAGACTTTACATCAAAAAAGATCATTGTTATTTTTGCTGACGAAAGTGAAAATCACAGCACTCATTTTAGTTTTTGTACTGATTCAGTTGTCTGTAATTCAAGAGACTGTTATCACCCTTCAAGCTGTTATTGCAGTTCATTTTTAATATTGAAGAATTTATTTTATATTCCATAGTTAAAATAAGTAGTAATATTTTACAATATTCCTTTTCACTTTTCACACATTGCGTGAAATAACAAAAATCACTGGGACTGAAATTCACACTAATGCATTAAATGTTCCTTTGTCCACTGTTTTAACAAAGATAGCAGCCCTTGCCTTATAACTATCAAAACACATTGTAACTTTTTAGTTACAATAGTGGTTAGAGGAACCTCATACACTTGTGCTAATATATTCATTCTTAGATGAACAAGGTCGCAATGAGTAAAGGCTGGCAATTCGATTACCATTTAGGCCTTGGCAGTAAGGGTACCACAATTCTACATGTATGACAGTGACACGTTAATTTTAAAACAGTGTTATACCTCCTGATAATCCCTATTACCAAACACAACAATGGATCAAACTGAAGTGATATTAACTTTTAATCCAACAACTTTTTGTCTTTAAACTTTCTTTTATTCCTTATTCTTTTGAAGGATATAATTCAATAGGCAGGACCTTGACTGAACGGTTAAGTTTGAGCTTTGAGCAATTGGTTTGGAGATTGATCATTCTGCAAGTTAGCCGAAGGAAGTTGTCCTTTTTCCATTTCAGTGTTACTTTGCAAAGTTACAACCTACTTTCAGCAATTGATGAAAGTGTGCTTTATTTCTCTTTGACCTACAGTGCAGGGGTGCGTAGTGGGTGTTCTTCAGCTTTGACTTTTGTAGCACTCGCTAGCATCATGGAATGAGCACTCCAAACTATTTCACATAGGCTTAGATTGCAGTTGCTTTTTAGCCCCCTGTCTCTTGTGTATTCCTGGAAGGAGAAAACACAAACATATTTTACCTGTTACTGTTTTCTTTTTCCACCCGTCATGTCAGAGATATAACTCACAGATGATGTTCTCTACTGAGGTGATAAATGGCTTGCATTATCTCTACAAATGTGGAGATTACATTGCAGTTTTACATTTATATTTCCAACCATTTTTAACTTAGTTCTCCTTTATTTCAAGAAAAATAACTGCCTTACTTAAAAATTAATTATACTTAAACGTTAACATAATTTGGGGCTATGGTCACCATTAATAAATTTGGGGAAAGAGATATGGAAGTCTTCATAATTTACGAAAGCTGTAGGTGAAGATGATGGGATGATGTGATTACAATGTATGAGGTCCTGGAGTTGCAACTTGAGCAAGCCTTAGAGTACCATCTTTGAGAATTTTCAACAGACATTATCGGCACTATGACATTATAGAAACAGTCTTAAAACACAAAGCCAAATCTTTCTCTCAACATTTCAGCATTTCACCCCAGAAGCTAAAGATCCCTTCAAGTGTTACTGACGTTTATTAGGAAGTAGACAGAACTCTAGATAACAAAATGTGGAGCTGGATGAACACAGCAGGCCAAGCAGCATCTTAGGAGCACAAAAGCTGATGTTTCGGGCCTAGGACCTTCATCAGAGAGGGTCTCTCTGATGAAGGGTCTAAGCCCGAAACGTTAGCTTTTGTGCTCCTAAGATGCTGCTTGGCCTGCCGCGTTCATCCAGCTCCACACTTTGTTATCGCGGATCCTCCGGCATCTGCAGTTCCCACTATCTCAGTAGGCAGAACTCTGTTGAGTTAATAAGAAGTATAAAGCCTGCAGAAAAAAAATAGGATTATTAAAGATTATATAGCAGACAAAGCAGCGATTCTATTTGAAGTGTCATTGTAAGCTGGCTAAGATGTGCACCTATGAAGAGTAAAGCTGACCTGAACAAATTCAATGTGGCCATCTCCATTAACATTAATTCCCTTTGCATATTTCATGAGTGGAAGGAGGTTTATAATTGGCAAGGGGGGATTTCTGGAAGACAGCAAATCCTTAAAGGGCTGCAGCTTTTATTTGAATGTGGATAGTGTTTAATCCATAAACACCAATAGTTTTTGACTGTAGACAGATACAGAGGCATAATCTGCAAAAATGTGTGATGCAGAGAAAAGGAGTCATATTTACAGGTGAAGGGAAATTTTCTCTGCATTCCAATGTGCATAATAAAAGCTGGTACTGCGATGGAAGTTGCCTTTCAAGGTGATGCCACAATCATCTGACCCCGCCAGCCCTTCAGACAGGTCGTAGTGATATCATGTTCTGGGCGGGAACACCTGTGAAAACCACTATTATGATCCCTGACTAGACAATCAAATTATGATCCAACGCAGGGTCAGACAGCCAAACTTAGAATATAAAAGGAGTAAAGACATAATTTTAAAAAAAAATCTGTAAAAATGAGCGGTCCAGGGGACTTATGAAAAGAATAAGCCTCAAGACTTCATGATTTTGAACAAACATCAATAAATATTCCTTTTCAATGTTAGAACAGTAATGCAAATGTATTCAAAATATTTGTAACACCTAGAGTTATTGTGTAGTAAACATGGATAATAGACTGTAGTTGGACATCACACAGTGCATACCAAATAGCAAATGTGTTCAGGACAGATCCCATACATTAATGATATGATTAGTCATCAAATCTTATTAAACCTCACAATGCATTGCAATTCCTCATTTTTGCCGATCTGGCTTGAAACTTCCTCTCCAGAATTCTCCCATCATTGGCTGCCTCAGCAACTACTTCCATTCTGGCCAACTGCCTTCCTGTCCAGGATCTATTCTCCCCTCGACTCTATAACCACATTTCAGTACTCATTCACTATATAACGGCAGCTAAATTTACTGAAAACTTTAATCGTGCTCAATTGCACCACGCAACATACAATTGCACCATGCAACATACTGCTGGTTAGATTTTGAACTCCCATTCTCACAGCAGTAATAATGTAGCAATGCTCACAGGCTTCTTCCAAAACCCTCAACCTCATCTAGCACACAGCCAGTGATCTTGCCATATTAGCAGCTCTCCAGGACTTCTTCTGAATCCTGACTCCTAATTCACAGAACATTTTCCTGAGGTCTAACAGCGCAGAGATATCCAACTGCTCTTGACTCCTCATATAGGCTCTCAGATAAAATCTGTGTAGCTTGGCTGCTTTCCCAGCAGTACAGCTAACTGCGGCACTCCTGGCATTGATTCTGTATCTCACTCTGTCTGTTTCTTTCTCATTCTGCCACTCATTGTCTGTAAACTTTGACCTGTTTTTAAAGACATATCAAAGCCCTCCCTGAAATAACCCTCTGCTGCATGCTCTCAACATTGCAATTCTCAGATTGCTGACTTCTGAGCAGAGAAAAATGCTTGCAAAAATAAGGATTCTTAACATAATATATTTAACACATGCAGCTACTTGGAAAAACACAATGTTGATTGACAAATCTAGTTTTAAAAAGTGCAAGGAGAATTATATCTAATAAAGAATTAATAAACTGTGTGTATTTTCTCCAGCAGATGTAAGCCATTTTTTGATTTAGGAACCAGATGTGAAACATTCACAATGAAAGTTGAAGCAAGAAAATAATCAAGTTTTCAATTAAACTGTGTTACTAAGCTGAGACCAGAAACTGAGGAATGTAAAGCACTGCAGCAGAGCCCAAATGATAATGTAGTCTGCCTCCAACTGGAAGAACATGTTGAAGGAAAGAAACAGTGGGCTGGATTTTCCAAGGTGTAGCAATCACATACACAATGCCACTCTGCTCCCACTTTCTTCCTATAACGAAAGAGCTTCACATTCCTGGCAGGAGATTCTATTCCGAGCTTCTTCAGGAATACTGAACCAGACTTTACTTTGACAGATACCTTTATAGTGCACACCATGTCTACTTCATCACAGCAGTCCTTTGCCATATCTTGTGATTTTTAAAAGTCCAGCATCAAAGAAAACCACTTTGGCAGCTTACCTGAAAGGTAGGATTAAGATGAGAGATGGGTAAGGTGTCAGGTAGGTAGGTGTACAATACCAGGTAAGTAGTGTACCACTGGCAAGGTACCTGGAAGGTTGGGTGACATGCGGAACAGGTGTGTGTGTGTGTGTGTGTGTGTGTGTGTGAAAGAGAGAGATAGAGAGTGAGATCAGAGGTGGGTGTGTTGACCTCAGCAACGGGGGATGAGGGACGGTGAGGATGCAAGGGAAATCGGTCAGGGTGGACTATCAGTCCGGCAGGGATGCAGAGGTTTTATTTGATCCTGAGGCAGCAGGGAGGTGGATGTTGGTTCTCTACATGCCAGGGGAGATCAGGTTGGGTCCCAAAGTATTAATGAGTTCAGAGGAGGGAGCAGTCTCAAGTCCCAGGGGAGAAGGATGGTGTCAGGTCTGGGAGTGAGTGACTTTGGGTCCTGGGAGGGGTTAGGTTTGGCAAGTCCCAGCGAGGGAGGGAAGGTTGAGTCAGTCTTGTGGGGGCCTGGTGTAAAGGGTAGAGGAAGGAGGCGGAGTTGCAAATTTGTGGCGTAAGGTGGGAGGAGTGGAATTGGTTGGATAATTACTCAACAGTTGGATTATGTTTTAGTCTCATTTTCCCTGTGTTTCTGCTTACTTAATTATAGCTGAAACCATTGAATTCTCCAATTTAATTGGATACTTTCAGAGACTAGCAGAGATAAGGGAATTGCCCAAAGGAATCAATTCAATTTCCGAGGCTATTCCCTTCAAGTCCACAAAAATCCGTAGGGTTCCTAAATGCAAATCCTACCTAGGCTGCAGAACCAATTATCTGTCCTTCAGGAAAATCCAACCCAACATTTAAGAAAGCAATGGATGTAGGGTTGATGGGAACGGTGCAATTTCTGCATTGCTCAGTTAAAATAAGCTGAATAGCTTATCTTGTCTATAGCTATTTTCCAATTTTATTATACAAACCTCTGAACTAAAATTGATCCAACTGCTCAAGGACTAACTAAGAAAGACTCCATATTTCCTAGCCAGTTTTTGTTTAACGGGCTAATCTAAGTTGTGACAGGTCCTCTGCATTACCTTACAAAGAGTGATAGAAGCTGGAGAAGTATAATTAACAGCAGAAATGGGGCTCCTTCTGCTGTGCTGGCCTGAGTTTATACGCAGAAATCTGCAAAAGAATCTCTGGAATGAAATGCAATGCCATTATTTAATATTCAGCATGATGGGTTGATTAAACATAGTAAAATTTTCCTGATGACAATGTATAATTGTAAAGCCTTCAATGATAAGATGTGAGCGATACCATGAAGATTTTAGGTTTGATTTCTCATACCCTCCATAGTTTTGAACTCATCAAAATTCTAACGCCCATAGCTTAATTCACAGCCACTCACCCTCAAGCATGCTGATCCACAACTTCTTACAGATCACTAATTGCTTGTTTTTTTTTGCATGTTTGTTTAAACCTATCTATGGTTTCAGTTGTCCCTAGCTCGGCGACATCTTCATGAATGCAGTCCTTTGAAGACTCTGCATCCTTCCATTTTTGCATACTGTATAGCAGAGAGAACTCGGTGTCCATGTGCACAGATCCTTGAAAGTTGCCACCCAGGTTGGCAGGCCTGTTAAGAAGGCATACAGTGTTTTAGCTTTTATTAATAGAGGGATTGAGTTCCGGAACCAAGAGGTTATGGTGAAGCTGTACAAAACTCTGGTGCAGCCGCACTTGGAGTATTGTGTACAGTTCTGGTCACCGCATTATAAGAAGGATGTGGAAGCTTTGGAAAGGGTGCAGAGGAGATTTACTAGGATGTTGCCTGGTATAGAGGAAAGGTCTTACGAGGAAAGGCTGAGGGGCTTGAGGCTGTTTTCATTGGAGAGAAGGAGGTTGAGAGGTGACTTGATAGAAACATGTAAAATAATCAGAGGGTTGGATAGGGTGGATAGGGAGAGACATTTTCCTAGGATGGTGACGGCGAGCACGAGGGGGCATAGCTTTAAATTGAGGGGTGAAAGATATAGGACAAATGTCAGAGGTAGTTTCTTTACTCAGAGAGTAGTAAGGGAATGGAACACTTTGCCTGCAACGGTAGTAGATTCGCCAACTTTAGGTACATTTAAGTCGTCATTGGATAAGCATATGGACGTACATGGAATAGTGTAGGTTAGATGGGCTTGAAATCGGTATGACAGGTCGGCACAACATCGAGGGCCGAAGGGCCTGCACTGTGCTGTAATGTTCTATGTTCTATGTATATTCTTTCACACATTATTGAAGACTAGACTTTCAGCCAATTAGACCCCACTTTCTGGAACTGCCTTGCTGAACTACATCAAATTTCCATTCAGCTTCCTGTTTTTAAGATTTAGCCACCTAACCTAATATCTCCTGCTTTAATTGGAGACGTAATTTTCCTGTCTCTAGAAGTGGTGAGACAAATGGTGAGAAGGATAAATAACTGGCAGAGTTGGTCCTGGAGAGAAACTCTCCCCCTTCCTGCCACTTCTCTGTGTTCTGGGGGAGAAGTGCCACATGTAACCTCCTCAACCTGTTGTCAATTCAAGCCCTAAAATGGTCAATTAATCACTACCTGAAGACTTCATCTTGACACTACCCCAATCACTTGTCTCCTATGTGTGTGAGAAATGTAACTCATTTGCCAAATGATAAACCATGGCAATGTGCCCATTGGGTTGATGGAAATGGGGCTTCCAATTGCCTCAACCTGGGATAATAAGGGACATGTTCTTTGAGAGTCAACACCTTTGTCCTTGCCTCCAAACCTATTGATTCTCCTGCCCCCATGAATCATACCTTGCAAGAAGAGTCTTAAAAGTACTTGCCATTTCACTGTTGGATACAATGTGGAACAATAAATTTTAAGGCCCAACAGTTGAGAGCCACTGATTGGCTAACAGCTTCTGGCAACCTGTGTCCTATATTTCAAGCATTGTGATCCACTGAGGAACAATCGCAAACTTATCTCTCTCTCTCTCTCTCTCTCTCAAAATGAGCTTATTTGTTGGTGATTGACTTGGCTTTGTGAGTGGCAAGGCTAATGACCACACACTTAAATAAAAAATAAGAAGATTTCACCCTCAGCATCTGTTATAGTTTAAATTTAATAAAAATCTAGAATGGAAAGATTGTCCAAATGGTGACCATGTAACTGACATCAACTGTTGTAAACATCCACCTGCTTCACTGATAATGGGAACTGCAGATGCTGGAGAATCCAAGATAATAAAATGCGAGGCTGGACGAACACAGCAGGCCCAGCAGCATCTCAGGAGCACAAAAGCTGACGTTTCGGGCCTAGACCCTTCTTCAGAGAGGGGGATGAGGTGAGGGTTCTGGAATAAATAGGGAGGGGGGGGGAGCGGACCGAAGATGGAGAGAAAAGAAGATAGGTGGGGAGGTAGGGAGGGGATAGGTCAGTCCAGGGAAGACGGACAGGTCAAGGAGGTGGGATGAGGTTAGTAGGTAGAAGATGGAGGTACAGCTTGGGGTGGGAGGAAGGGGTGAGTGAGAGGAAGAACAGGTTAGGGAGGCAGAGACAGGCTGGACTGGTTTTGGGATGCAGTGGGTGGAGGGGAAGAGCTGGGCTGGTTGTGTGGTGCAGTGGGGGGAGGGGACGAACTGGGCTGGTTTTGGGATGCGGTGGGGGAAGGGGAGATTTTGAAGCTGGTGAAGTCCACATTGATACCATATGGCTGCAGGGTTCCCAAGTGGAATATGAGTTGCTGTTCCTGGAACCTTCGGGTGGCATCATTGTGGCACTGCAGGAGGCCCATGATGGACATGTCATCTAAAGAATGGGAGGGGGAGTGGAAATGGTTTGCGACTGGGAGGTGCAGTTGTTATCCATCTCCTACCTACTAACCTCATCCCACCTCCTTGACCTGTCCGTCTTCCCTGGACTGACCTATCCCCTCCCTACCTCCCCACCTATCTTCTTTTCTCTCCATCTTCGGTCCGCCTCCCCTCTGTCCCTATTTATTCCAGAACCCTCACCCCAACCCCCTCTCTGATGAAGGGTCTAGGCCCGAAACATCAGCTTTTGTGCTCCTGAGATGCTGCTGGGCCTGCTGTGTTCATCCAGCCTCTCATTTTATTACCTGCTTCACTGACATGTTTTAGGGATGGAAGTCTGCCATCCTTACCTGGTCTGGCCGACATGTGATCACAGATCCACAGAAATGTGATTGAATCTTAACTGCCTTCTGGGCAATTAGGGATGGATGCTAAATGGCTAGCACCTGGCTAGCAACACCCACACTCCATTAAGTTATTTTCAACAGGATTGCGGACATTTCTCATATTAGCCATGGATGTGATTTTCAGGTTCCACTTAGTTATCAAAATGGCAGTGTTACAAATTTGAGAAGATTGGACAAGCTGGTTTTGGCTGTGGGCATGAGACGGTAAATGCCTAAAACGGAGCAGTTCAGAAGGGTGATATAAACGAGAAAAAAACAGGGAAAGCTTGCACTGATTCTTTATTTTACAGAATGCCACGTATACTGTTGGCTTCTGAATTTCTTTTTGACGATTTGGTTCCATTATTGTACAAAGTGTTCCAATACTCAGCAGTTAAACTGAAATATTGAATTAAATATTTTGTAATTTGTTGACTTTTTGCCTTTGGATTCTATCAAACGTATTCTTTGCTTCCCAATGTATTGATTCTCCACCTGATTTGCTGCATTTCTTGCCTCTTCTGTTTTCTTTAAAAGGGTTTCTTATATCAAAAGCCCACCTCCTTCAGGAGTTTTAAGACTCTAATAAAATACCTCCTTTTTGTTGAACTCAGCATCTAACAGGAACTGCTTATCTCTCTGCTGGTCCTTTTGTTTGCTTCTCCGCTTGCTTTCAGTGTATCTCTTCTTTCTTTTTTTCTAGTTTTCAGCAAGGATAATCCATTTCAGCTTCTTTCTTTGTTGGCTCTCTTTCAGCTTTGTTTTCCTCACAAGTTCCATTCCAGAGCAAAATGTCAACATAAGACAGGATTTCCAAAACTGAAATGTCTGTGGCCAATTCTTGGCAAGAAAAGAATGTAATTTATTTACGTGCCTGTCCATTCTTATTGCACCTTTATTGCTTTGGCAGGTAGGCTTTATCAATTTGTATGGCCTATGTGCAACAACCTAGCAACAATGGAACCAAGCAAAGTCAAATTTTACTTTGATATTTTGAACTCAGATTGTTGTAAAACAGAGAAAGATGTTGTAAATGGCAAGATTCTGAGGCTGTCGCTCTAGGTAACACATTAGCAATCATACCAATGTTGCACTGATTAGAAATAGACTAATGTGTTTAAAGCAGCATGAGCAGTAGCCAATGCTCATCTATAGCCACACTTCTTGACCTAGCAGCACCTCTTCTGTCATTGAACAACTTCTCTGTTTGCTTGCCTCACTTCCTCCAGACAAAAGGTGTCATTACTTGAGAGCTTGCATGGGCCCTGGGTAAATAAAAACCAGAAGAACTGTGGATGCTGTAAATCAGGAACAAAAAAACAATGTTGCTGGAAAAGCTCAGCAGACCTGGCAGCATCTGCGAAGGAGAAAACAAAGTTAACGTTTCGGGTCCAGTGACCCTTCCTCAGGACCTCGGTTTGGGTCCTGGTTAAGGCCATCTTATAGAGATTGTAGAATATTCCTTGTTCCAGTCCTACACGGGCTCTGGCCCCTAATTACTCTTTATGTTACCCTGACAGCTGTTATCTCTGCCATTCCCTGGTTTCATCTGTGGAAAAATTAATCAACTTTACTTCTAATTTCCACCCTTTTCTCACCTTCACATGGTCTGTTATTATTTTCCAGCATTTACCTTCCCTTCTAGACTTTTGTGTCTTCATTTCTGGAGTTAAACTTTCTGTTAATATTCATTATCATCCAACTGTTACTCACAAATTGTATCTGTATTGTTGAGGTAACACTCCACATCACCCTGATGTCTTCCTTTATCCCCAACCATGGTTTCTATCACCTCCCTCACAAACTGTTGCTGATTCATTTCTTGCATTTTCACCCTGTCCCTCCCTGGACAATTATCGGTCTTCTGTTGTCCTCACTTTCCGCCCCACCAGTATCCACATTTATTGGATTAATTTCCCCATTTCTACTATCTCCAGAATGGTGCCATCACCAAGCACAGGTCCCCTTCTGTGACACCCTCATCCACTCTTCGATAACATCTAACATCCCATCCCCTAACAATAGCACCCTCTCACTCAAATACAGAAGGTGTAGCATCTGCATTTTAATCTTGCCACTATACAAAACACCAAATGTTCCTCCTTAATGAAATAGTGACATAATTGTGCTACCAGAATGCATTCCTTGCAACAAAGGTGGGAGGAGATTCAAGTTCGGTAACTTTTGAAAGAGGATTTGATGAAAACATGAAACTGAGAAAATCTTGGAGGAACGACAATCTGTTATTACGATGGCAATAAAACACGATTTTCAAATTCCATCACCCGATAGTAAAACTTGGGATTCTCATGGATTGAAATGGCTCTGAAGGGACAGAAACACTAACATAAAATAGCCACAGATATTATTTGACTTTACAGATTAACTAAGGTTCATAAAACCAAAACTCAATAAATAAAATAAAACAAAGACCTGCAGATGCTGGAAGTCTCAAAATCAGCGGGTCTGGCAGCAGTTTTGGAGAGAAAGTACAATTACCTTTACAAATCCTGTTCTTAGAACAGATCAGATAAAACCAGTCTGAACTGAAATTAGCATTTCATCAAAAGCAGTGAAAACAGTTCATCCAACTGGGCATGGAGGTTTCCTCAACTTCTATTTTAAATTGTACCTTTGTGGGAATTTTCACATCTTAGGGATGGAAACTCACCTGTAAGCAAGCCTCAAGAATTAGAATTTTTGAAAATGATTTTCACAAAGTATGCTTGTATTTTAAGGGATTGATTGTAGCAGAAAAGAGGTGATGAGTTGGTGACTGCAGAGCTGAAGCAGGAGAAAGTTTTCTCTCTCTCTCTCTCTCTCTCTCTCTCTCTCTCTCTCAGGAAGGAAAGGTGCCAGTGACAAGGTGAATTATAAAGTAAGATAAACAAAAACAGAGCTTAAAGGAAAAACTAGAATGTTTGCTACATCTGATAATTCAAGATATCAGCTAAACAACCATGGTCTCAGGTTAAAAGCTTATACACCAAGGACACCTGAAGGATTTTAAGCTGAATATTTCCTTTCATCTTCCTTATGTAATGGGCTCTATCCCTTTTTAATTTCATACCTATGTGTGAATGCTTGGCTGCATCTTTACTTGCATTTCCTCAGGGATAGCAGATAATAAAATGTTTCTCTCTTTCACTGAAGAGAACTTTATTTCTTACTGCTATAATACAAATCCATCAAGTGGGAGCAGAATTTTATAGGTTTTTTGACAAAATTCGAGTCACATCAAGTTTGGCAAAGTAATTCTCGATGTGAGCTGAACAAGTTTTCTTCTCATACTGGACCAAACTCATTGCAGCCATTAGTGTTCGAGCTCCTAAATCTAATTCCAGATGTACCTTATCATGTGCCGTTCCTGGAGAAATTTGCCACTCACCAGAAATCCCAGAATTATTTGAAATACTTTCCATTGCTGCCATTTCAGAAAGGCCATTTTGCACCTGGATAAACACTAGAGCTGCCTGCACAGTTCCTGATACTTACCTTGAACATAGTAGTCAGGGGCAGCTCAGAGGGCGGCACGCTGTCACAATGGTTAGCACTGTTCCAGCACAGCACTAAGGGCTCGGGTTCAATACCAGCTTTGGGTGACTGTCTGTGTGGAGTTTGCACATTTTTAATTGGCTGAATGACCTCTTTCTGCATCGTAGTGATTCGAAAATTCTATGAAATCAGCGTTTCACTATGCAGGCAGGGAGCTGAAGGTCTTTTTTGGGGTGAAAGCAAGAAGCCCTCATCTTCCTTCAGCTGAACATTGAAGGCCACATGACTGGGCCATGCTAATCCAGCCCTAGGTTGATACCCAGGACAGTGCAGTCTCAGTCATCTGGAGGAATACCTCTGGCACAGCTGCCCTTCTCTTCTTAGCCAACCTAAGTGCGCCCACCTTCTCTCTGATTCCTCACACTGGGACCACCTCTCACCGTGCTATACCATTCTCACTAATTCCTGCAACATGTTTCCTCAGTCACCCTCAATGACCCCAACCTATTAAATCTGCATATCTTCAAAGTGGAGTTTGGAACACTCCTCATCTGTACCACCAGTGTAATATCTGCTTCTCTCTTATTTCAGGAGCAATAAAGCCCACAATTGGGCAGAAAGTACCAAGAGGAGTGGTGTGATGCCTGTAATTCATCCTGAATTTGACCTCTAAGTAGGGTCTGGCACTGCTAACAGAACCAGCACATGGCTTAATGTGCCAGGATTCCCTGAGCAGAGGCTATCTCCCTTGTTTGGACTGGAGTCTGCTGACAACCACAAAAAACTAAACAAAAACAAAAGAACTCGGATGCTGTAAATCAGAAACCAAAACAGAAATTGCTGGAAAAGCTCAGCAGGTCAGGTGCAGTGACCCTTCCTCAGAACTGTTGTTAACGTTACGGGTTCGGTGAACTTTCCTCGCAACAGCTCTGATTTTCTCTTCATTGATGCTGCCAGACGTGCTGAGCCTTTCCAGCAACTTCAGTTTTTGAACAAAGCCAAACTCCCTGGCTTTGTATCTGTGCTAAATGGTACATCAGGATAGTAATAATAGGACTCTGGTTTCTCTGACTGAGGGAGTAATGTGCTAAAAGGCAAAACAAGAATAGTGTGAGCACTCAGAGAGACTCAAAATGAGTGAGCACAGTGAGAGAAGGCAAAGATCCTGAGGTAAAGGCTGGTCTAGTCTGTGAGCTGGTTGCATTTGCTGAGTGCAATGTGCCCTTGCTGCAGTATTATAAGTTTACTAGCTGGCACAGCCTAAGGAGCAGTATTGAAGTGCAGAAGGTAACTGTAAGACTTGGACAACTGAAGCTGGGTCCTTCTTAGGTGAACTGCATGATTTGTCAAAATTCTCAGCGGGAAATATTGGCATCTCCACCTGAAAGCTCGATCAGCCCAGGTGATGTGTCATGCCAGAAACAGTCCAGGTAGATTAGATTAACAAATTAATTTTAGGTTCCAGTGTGGGCCAGAAGGAGCTGGCATGTACCTCTGGGCCTCACAAGGAAGCCTTGGGCTTGCTTCGCCAGGGGTTTCACCTCTCCAACACTTGATCTCTTCTGGAATTTGCCATCACTTAGCTGGAGTTTTGAGTGTGATTCTCACAGATTATTTAATAAATGGTTTCCAGAAGCAGAATCACACCCAGCAGTGGAAATACTTTTCTGAGGTTTGCAAGTGTGGCCGAGTTAAGTAAGAGTGGCCTGCTGCCCACTGTGAGTGATCAAAGAGCTGTACGGTACAGAAACAGACCCTTCAGTCTAACTCATCAATGCTGACCAGATACCCTCTATTAATCTAGTCCCACTTGCCAGCATTTGGCCCAGATCCCTCTGCACCTTCCTATTCATGTACCCATCCAGATGCCTTTTAGGTTTGTAAATGTACCTACTTGCACCACATCCTCTGGCAGCTTGTTCCATAAATGCACCCCTCACTGTTTGAAACAATTTACTTTTTCAGTTTACTTTTAAATCTTTCCTCTCTCACCTTAAACAGATGCTTTCTAACTTTGGATTCCCCCACTCTGGAAAAAGACCTTGGCTAATTACCCTTTCCTTGCCCCTCCTGATTTTATTCACCTCTATCAGGTCACCCCTCAGCCCCTGACATTCCAGGAAAAAAAACCCTCCAGTCTATTCAGCCTCTCCCATAGTCCAAACCCTCAAATCCAGAGAACATTCTTGCACACCTTTTCTGAACCCTTTGCAGTTTAAAAACATCTTTCCAACAGCAGGGAGACCAGAAATGAACGCAATGTTCTAAAAGTGGTCTTACCAATGTGCTGTACAGCCACAATGCTATTTTCCCAACACTCAATGCACTGGCCAATGAAGATAAGTTGAAGGGACATATTCAATAAAACAAGGAACAAAAACAGAAGTTGCTGAAAAAGCTCAGCCGGTCTGGCAGCATCTATGAAGAAAAAAAACAGAGTTAATGTTTCGGGTCCGGTGACCGTTCCTCAGAACTGGTGATGGCTGGGAAAACATCAGTTTATATGCAGAAAATACGGAGGTGGGTCGGGTAGGGGGTAGACGATAGCATTGAGCTCAAAGACAGAAAGACAGTCGGACAGAAAAAGGAGTTGCTAACGATCAGGCTGGAGGGTGACCAACAACAGGGGGTGTGTAATGGCAGGCTATGTGGTAACAAGGGGCATATTGTTTGATACAATCTGCCAATCATTGGGATATATTGTTTACATACCTGGCATCCTACAGGCAATAGTACGAGTAAATCACATGACTCATTTCTGTGGTAGCCTAGTTAAGGATGAGAACATTGAATTTGAATTCACTAGCATTCATAGAAACTCAACAGTATGGCAGCAGGCCATTCAACCCATTTAGTCTACACCAACTGCTCAAAGAGCATCCCACTCAGACTCATCCCATCCCTGTAACCTTGCCTCTGCCATCGCTAATACACCTAATCTGCAAAGTCCTGGACAGTATGGGCAATTTAGCATGGCCAATCTACCCTAACCTGCACATCTTTGGACTGTGAGAGGAAACTGGAGCACCTGGAGGAAAGCCATGCAAACACAGGGAGAATGTGCAAACTCCACACAGACAGTCGCACGAGGGTGGAATCACACCCAGGTCCCTGGTGCTCTGAGGCAACAGTGCTAACCACTGAGCCACCATGCCATATCAGCATTGTACCATTGGAATAATGAAGACCATCAGGAGTCAAATTGACTTAAGCACCACATGCACGAAATGCAAGAAATCACTAAGGTTACACACATCTTGCACATGGCAGCATTAGGAAGGAAAAAACAAGTAAAGGATCTGGAGGATGCACCTCACCAGTTGGAGATGTCTATAAGACAGACTTTCATCCAAGACATGAGCAACATGAAGGGCTGAAAGGGTAGAATAACTATGGTAAAGCATTAATTGGGAAATCATTCCCAATTACCTACTCATTCCTGATAGTTCTTCACAAATATCAGCACTTACATGTACATTTGATCAATGTAAGTAACTCAGCACAACAAGGTGTAGAGCTGGATGAACACAGCAAGTCAAGCAACATCAGAAGAGCAGGAAAGCTGATGTTTTATGCCTGGACCCTTCTTCTGAAGAGGGGTCCAGACCTGAAACATCAACTTTCCTGCTCTGTGATGCACCTTGTTATCTCAGTTTCTCCAGCATCAGTAGTTCCTACTATCTCAAAATAACTCAGCAACTGCTTTAGCTTGACTAAAGCTGTGATAAGTAAGAAGGAGGAGGACAGCAAGGGATTAAAATCACAAAGAACCAGAGACTGACAAAAGACGAGATTTAATGACAGATCACTTGGCATGAATATTTGTGGATGCTTCAAACTGCCAGCCCATTCTACTTCAGAGCCATTCTTTATTTCATGAGAACCCATTCTTTATTTCATGAGAACCCAATAACTTATAACAGTAAAACTTCACGTTACTTTGTTTGGTATGAATTGTAAATTAATTTGATCTTGTTACTCAAATAACTGCATGTTCAGTTTCCTGGTCAGAACAAAGTATAGGATAACACTGAGGGAGTTTGACCAAGTGGATGTTGGAAGAATGTTTTCTCTTGTGGGAGAATCTAGAATTAAAATTTTAAAAATAAGGACTCACCCATTTAAAACAGAGATGAGGAATTTTTTCTTCTCAGAGAGTTGAGTCTTTGGAATTCCCTTCCTCAAATGACAGTGTATGAAGGTTCTTTAAATATATTTATGTCAGAAGGGGGTAGATTCTTTGTTACCAAGAGGATTTAAGGTTATGCAGATTTGAGGTCAATTAAAACAGCATGGCCTATTGTGTGGTAGACCAGGATCGAAGGGCCAAGTGGTTTACTCTTGTTCATTATATCTGTGTTAAGCAGCGTCAAAAATCATTGGCACCAGGTTATAGTCCAACAGGTTTATTTGAAAGCACAAGCTTTCAAAGCCTCGCTCCTTCTTCAGGTGTTAGTGAAAGAGGTTAGTATCAGACACAGAATTTATAAGGACAATTTCAAAGGGTCACACCACTGATGAGTATGTATTAAACAAACATCATATTGATAAGCCTTTAATCAGTTAGAAGATTTTAATTGATTAACATGTATATGTAAATCCCTGAATTCTTTTCAATGCCTTGAGAGAGCTAAAGGCTTTGTCAGTGTAATGAAGAGGTGGTATTTTAGGTCAGACAATGCATGTTAGGTGTGAGGCCTTGTTTAGAATCTGTTTGTGTTTTAGTTTGGAGTCAGACTGGTTTTATTACCAAAGTAGGAATCTATGAAACACCACATTGGCTGACTATCTATAAATTGCTACTTTAGAAATAAAACCAGTCTGACTACAAACCAAAACACAAACAGATTCTAAACAAGGCCTCACACCTAACAGGCATTGTCTGACCTCTTTTTTTACACTGATAAAACCTTTAGTTCTCTCAGGACAGTATATTGAAAGGAATTCAGTGATTTACATATTCTGAAGAAGGGCATTGGCCCGAAACGTCAATTTTCCTGCTCCTCTGATGCTGCTTGGCCTGCTGTGTGCATCCAGCTCCACACCTTGTTATCTCAGATCCTCCGGCACCTGCAGTTCATACTATCTCTATCAAACTTATGTTGCTGTGTTCCACAGTTTATGTCACTCCCAGAGAACAGCAGAGAATGGGAGCCTCACCAGTATTTACTCCTCTGTAGATGATGCGAACGTAAGTGTTTTGAGTGATCATTGCCCCGCGAGGGAGTCTGCACAGAAAACGTAAATAGGTTTTAACAGACTGAAAGAGGCTACAGGATGGTCATATAAAGGGCTGCACTTACTTCATTCCTAATGCTGAGCAAGAAGTTCACACATGTGTACCCTAGGTGAATTCAGTGACATTTAGTTTCTCTTTTTCTACCACTGTATTGTGATGTTACTCAGTAGTTGAAGCTATAAAGGGAAGATATTGAATACGGCATGAACTAATCCCAAATCAGTTTAACTAGGGAAGATTCATCTAAACTGAAAATAGGGTAAACAATTACATTAGAAAGGAGAAGGGGATTGAGTCAGCCCAATTAAGTAAGATTCATTAGATAATTCTTTTACTCCTCTTCAAGAAAGGATGCCAGGATAAAAAGAGTTAAAGCATACAAGCATGCTTGAAATGCTGCTGATACAGCAAACTGCAAGGCTATGAGGACTTCAAAAGCTGAGAGAGTAGTAGAGACAATGGGGGAGTTGATTAAGCGTACACATGTTAGATACCCCTACAATCTTTGATACGTGGGAAACAAGTTATTTGTCCATTTCCAAATGTGAATCTGCCCACATAATATACAATGTATCTGATGCTCCCCCTTGCTGGTCGACAGAGTACCACCTTGAATCCTCTCAGGAGTCAACTCTCCCAACATTGCCTCAACGAACAAACATTAACCTGTACCTGAAACTGCAGAGATTATTTTGTAAAATAATAGGCCTTTCACAGAGCTGAGCTTCAGGAAGCCTGCTGACAACGTTGCTGACTAGCATCAGGACTTTGTAACGAGCTTACTCTGCACAGCCTGGGCCTGGAGGACTCTGGCATGTTGGGTGTCTCTTGCTCAGGTAAAGGTGAGGTATCCTGACCCTGATCTGATGGAGGTGTTTAGGCTTCTGGCAGAGAGAGGGTGATGTTACAGGGCTCGTCTGGAGTTACACAGCTTTGCTGGAGGTGGCTTTCAGCAGCAGTTACTATCTGGCCCTTGGAGATAGCCATGTGCTCCCATGCCAAGAATAGAATATTACTTCAGCGGAGAATAACTACAGAAATCTACAACACTGTGGGACTCGGGGGCATGTGTACACTAAAGACAGAAAGCTAGCGCACCGTGGCAGTAGGTCATCAGGAAGGCTAATGGAGTGTTGGCTCTTGTTTCAACTGGGTTGTTGAATAAAAGAAGGGAAGTCTTACTGTAACTGTACAAAGTGAGATCCCCACATCTGATGTACTGTAAGCAGTTTAAATCACTTTATTTAAGGAACTATCTTGTTTCACTGGAGGCAGTCCAGAGCAAGTCCATGACGGTGATTTCCAGTTTGGAGGGCTTGTCTCATTAGCAAGAGTTAAACAGATTGACTCTTCTGATTGCTGTTTAGAAAGATGCGAGGTGATCTCATTTGAAACACCTGCAGTTTTAAGGGTCTTGACAGGGTACATGCTGAGAAGATGTTTACCTTAATGGGAGAGTCTAGGGCCAGAGGGCACAGTCTCAGAATAAAGAAGTGCATGTTTGCATGTAGAATGAATTGCCGGAAGAAGTGGTGGATGAGGGTACAATTACAGCGTTTCAAAGGTATTTGGATAAGTTCATGAATAGGAAAGGTTTGAAGGGAAGTGGGCCAGGAGCAGGCAGTGGGGCAAGTTTAATTTGGGAAATTTGCTCAGCGTGGACAATTTGGGCTAAAGGGTCTGTTTCTGTGCTGTATGACTCCATGACTCTATAATATGCACAGCCAGCACAAATACACTAAGACACTGGGGAATAGGGAGAGGAGATGATGACTGATGTAGGGCTTCTCACTGTTTGAGGAAAAAGTCTCAAAGCTGAAAGGAGACCAACGGGATCAGGCCTGGACTGAAGGGGAGATAGGATATTTATAGCCATTTCTAATCTACTTATTACACTTGCAGATCAAGCAGCAAGGCCTTGTACCTATTCTTTTCTGGCGAAAGGGTAGAAACATTAAAACATTAACAAGGGTGCATGAGGACTTTGTTTGTATTGATAGATTCATAAAGAGGTGTCAATTCTCAAAGCTGAGATTATGTGATTTTCTTATTATTAAGAAGAATGGTAAAGGAGAATTTATTATTAACTGGGCTCAGACTGAAAGGTGGTTCAGTGTCAAAAAAGAGCTAGAAATCAAGCAGATCAAGAAATATTAAATGATACATGAGATACTTATGAGTATCTATTAGATGCATACTTTCTGTGAGATGTGATGAGAAGTCGATAAGCTGGTGGCATATGAGGTGCCGAGTGTTGTATCACTTTTTATGTTTTAAGGGTGAACCCTGGCAGATGTGTGAGAGGCAGTATCACAACAGTGTCAGGAATGTTACCTTGGTTACTGCAATGAAGTGACAAACATTGACTGCTTATCAGGCTTCTGATGGGGAGACCTGGCACCCAACACTCTGTTTGACAGTCCTGTTCAATACAAGCTCAGACACAAACGTGTGTGAAGCATTGAGGAGACAGTGGTACGTTCCATGGCAGAGAGCAGCAACTCGCACTTCCTTTGGTGGCACTGGAGCCAAGGTGTCTTGACACACAGATGGTCACTGGGCTTGGTTGATACATCAGCCCAGGCTGCCTTTATCGGTCAAGATGGCCTCTTGTTGCCATCCACTGGAAAAGAAACTTCTCTTTTTCCTGAGCAGCCATCAGGAGAACATCCAGGAATCCATAAAATTTGATGTTTTAGTCATGCAAGAACATCTAGTGAGCTGAGAAGTAAATTGGGTGACCCTCAGTGCAATTGATCCCTGTTTTTAAGCCCATCTCCGTGCTGAGCCTCAAAAAAGCAAGACTCCAGCTATTGAATCACAGAAAGGTTCCAGCACTTTTGGCCCATCATTCTGTGTCAACCCTCTGCAAGAGCAGAATTGCTCAATAATTCTGTAATAGCACCCATCTGCTTTTCCTGATCATCTTGCTTTCTTTTTATTTAGATGACCCTTCTTAGAGTTTTGAAATTTTATATTTATGCCCTGGCTCACTCAGTACTACTGTAATAAATATGATCCAGATATTTAACAACAACACCAAGGGAACACCAAGGGAATACATTGCTTCTTCACTCTGGAGAACAACCATTAACCATCATGCTCTATTGCCTGTCACACAATAATTACTACTGTCAATTTCACATGAACTCAGACTTTTCTGTGTACAGTTAGGTCTGACCAAATTCAGGCAGAACAGTTGGAAAATGTATAAAAATAAAGGCCCATCATTAAGATCCACATACCTAGACTTCCAGAATCCTCCTTGTCTTTTAGGACTTGAGTATCTGCACTACTGACCCCTATCTTCACTATAAAAGCAGAGATTGCTGAGTTTTCATTTTTACTTCAAATCTGAAATGTTTTCTTTTAATTCATTCATGAGATACTGACTAGGCCAGCACTTATTGCCCACTCCTAATTGCTCAGAGGGCAGTTAAGAATTAACCACATTGCAGTGGGTCTGGAGCCAGACCAGGTTAGAATGGCAGTTTCCTTCCCTCAAGGACATCAGTGAACCAGATGGGTTTTTCCTGACAATTGGCAATGGTTTCATGGTCATCATTGGACTTTTAATTCCAGCTTTTAGAATTTATTTTATTAAATTCAAATTCCACCAACTACCATGGCAGGATTTAAACCTGTGTCCCCTGAATATTAGAGATAACAAGGTGTGGAGCTGGATGAACACAGCAGCTGAGCAGGAAAGCTGATGTTTCGGGCCGAGAGCCATGAGTCTCTGAATTAACAGTGCAGCTATAGTACTACTAGGACATTCCCTCCCAATGCATTAGTCTATGTTCTTGTATAAGCCTGGCACCCGACTAAATATTTTTAAACAGAATGATGGCACTTCCCATTAGCAGAGAACATGATCAGAGAACCATTGAGAAATGCTGACAAGCATGCAAGACATCCAGGTTCTAACTCCGCATCACAGCATTAGACTTTAATCGAGGCTTTGATAACGACAAAAGCAATTCTAGATAAGAATAACATTAAGGCACAGTCACAAACTTACATTGTAATGCAATAATATTTTCAGCCCACCAACCATATGGGTATCCACACCACAAAAGGCATGTAATTCATTTTAAGGATTATATTCTGTGAAAAAAAAATTGAGGTGGTATTTGTGTTGTGTGGAAAAAGAAATGTGTAGAGAGAAGAATAAATCAAACAGGGTCTATGGTTCCTCAGGAGAAAAAATATTATGTTATCTGCTGTTCATCTATTTACTGCCACTTTTGCTGCAGGAGCTTTAAAGGCACAAATCTATATGCTGCAGGGACCTTGTATGCTTCCTTCAAATAAATGTGAAGGTCAATGTTATTGTGTAGCAGGCACAGGCGAAGGAAACTCAAATTTACAATGTCAACAACTGGCAGAAAAAGGTAATCTTCTACACAGTCCTGAAAAAAATTGAGGTTAGATCAGACAAAATTATCATTTTCTTTTTGCAATGGTGGTTGTGATGGGATACCAAATATCGTTTGACCTTCCTGCCATACATGTCTTCTTCTGAGAGCAATGCCTGACCTTTGACACACGATTAAAATGGGAAACAAGTTTTGAGATGGGTCAATATGCATTTTATTTTGGAAAAATTGAACCAGGGAAGCAGATTCGGAGAGGTTTATTGATGCAATCACTGTAATTTATGTGTGATGCAGGAATTGCAGTTTTGGGGTTTTATGGGAGTCCCGTTCCTTTCTTCCTCACTTGCCTAATAATTCTTCAAAATTAAAGTGCTCTACAGCATTTTTGTCAGCACTGAAAGTGCATGTGATGGATTTAGGATTCTAAACACGCCTTAATTATTCAGCTCCTTTGTTCTCACACACCACAACTCAATTACCCTGCCCATACAAACTTGATCCAGGAGTGAGCGACAGACAGCATTTTGCATAGTAATGTCAAACGATGGATCGATACGAACATACATCACAGAAGAAAGAGAAAGAAATGCCTGTTCATCAACAATTACAGCTTCTGGCATGAAATGAAATTAAGTTTAGGCTTAGGCTTAAGCTTAAGCTTAGGGTTGTTTGTAAATCAATGGAGAACTGTCAGGGCTGATACTGGATAACAAAGTGTGGAGCTGGATGAACACAGCAGGCCAAGCAGCATCTCAGGAGCACAAAAGCTGATGTTTCGGGCCTAGACCCTTCATCAGAGAGGGGGATGGGGAGAGGGTTCTGGAATAAATAGGGAGAGAGGGGGAGGCGGACCAGACCAGCTCATCCCCTCCCCCCACTGCATCCCAAAACCAGCCCAGCCTGTCTCTGCCTCCCTAACCTGTTCTTCCTCTCACCCATCCCTTCCTCCCATCTCAAGCCGCAACTGCTAACCTCATCCCACCTCCTTGACCTGTCCGTCTTCCCTGGACTGACCTATCCCCTCCCTACCTCCCCACCTATATTCTCCTCTCCACCGATCTTCTTTTCTCTCCATGTTCAGTCCACCGCCCCCTCTCTTCCTATTTATTCCCGAACCTTCTCCCCATCCCCCTCTCTGATGAAGGGTCTAGGCCCGAAACATCAGCTTTTGTGCTCCTGAGATGCTGCTTGGCCTGCTGTGTTCATCCACCTCCACACTTTGTTATCTTGGATTCTCCAGCATCTGCAGTTCCCATTATCTCTCAGGGCTGATACTGGGTTTGGGGATTTAGCTTGATGGAAATATTGCTATCACACCACATTTACAAATGAAACAGGGGTAAGTGTAATTGACTGTTCTGGTTAATATACATAGAAGAATGAGAGTTCATTTCAAATGTGTGGCATAAATGAATGAAAGGAACAGACAATTCAATTTGCATCAACATTGAGTCTGAGTTCCAAAGGATTCTTTTCGACTTCATGATAACACTTTTAGGTTAAAACACAAAATTTCAATATCATATAAATTCTCTTTGACTGCATATGCCAATTACTGCCTCAAGCATTCTAGGATCATCACAGTACAATGTTTAGCAGCAGCATTGTGCAATTCAATCCTGTGAGCCCACCACTCAAGATGGTCAGGTCGGGGCTGGTTATGGTCTCAAACATACTTTGCTATTTCATCTCCACAACACTCCTCCCCATAACTTCGCTATCAAAATCGGTTCAATTTTCCCTTGAACAAATCCCATGATACCATTTTCACTATTTTCTGGGCAGAGAATTTCGCAAACTAATAACCTTCTGAGAGATAAAACTTCGCCCCATTTACATTTTAAAAGAGGGATTGCTTATTGTTAAACTGTGTCCCCTAGTTCTATGTGCACCCTTGTTCACTTCGAGTCACCGCTCAACTAAACTTCCACTGGAGCTTATATGTTTCTAATAGATAGTTCACGAGAGATTATTAAAGGTTCTTGAACAAGTAGTAGAGCAGAGAGTATGGAAAGGCTAAGGAACGTAACTTCAGGAACAACAGATAAGAGGACAACTATGAAAAGGGGGCAGCCAATGAGGTCTTGAGGCTATTGTACTTAAATGCACGCAGTACAAGAAACAAGACAAATGAATTTGTAGCGCAAATTGAAATTGGCCGGTGGACTTTTGCAGGTATCTCAGAGATGAGGCTGAAAGAGGATCTGTGCTGGGAATTAAATATTCAAGAATATACATACTATGGAAAGGACAGGCAGAGGGCTTTAGGGCTGCCTTGCTAGTAAGAAATAAAATTAAATCAACAGCAAGAAGTGATATAGGGTGGGAAGACATAGAATCTGTGTGGGTAGAGTTGAAGAATGGTGAAGTTAAAAAGATCTTGTTGGGAGGCCCCCTAGCAGTAGTTAGGGGGGGAAGAAAATAAGTCAGGAGATAGAAATTGTGTGTAAGAAAGCCACAGTTACGATAATCATAAGAGACTTAAATTTGGACGTGGACTGGGAAAGTCCAATTGGGAAAGGATTCAAGAAAAGCAATTCTTGGAATGCCACGAGATGGGTTTTAGAAGCAGCTTTTGGGAGACTCTCTTCGGGAATAGGCAATTCTGGATTGAGTGATGTGTAATGGGATAGACTTGAATAGGATGTGCAAGGTGACGAAAACCCTAAGTGGAGAGTAATGGCTATGGGATAGTGACCATAGTATGAAAAATTCACCCCGCAGTATGAGAGGGGGAAGCTGGAATCAGATGTAATGAAATGATACTTGAGTAAAGATAAATACAAAGACACAAGGGAGGAGCTGGCCAGAGTTGATTGGAAGGTCAACTCAGCAGGGAGAACAGTGGACCAGCAATGGCAGGAATTTCTGGAGGTAATTTGGGAGGCACAGCGGAAATTCATCCCAAGGAAGCCGAAGCATACTAATGGGGAGCGTGAGGCAAGCAGGGCTGACAAGGGAAGTCAGGGACAGTATAAAAGCAAAAGAAAAACATACAATGTGGAGGCTGTAAAAGTTGTACTTTAAAATGGGCAGAGGCCGACTAAAGAAGCAATAAGGGGGAGAAGCTGAAATATGAGGGTAAGATAGTTTGTCATACAAAAGAAGATTATACGAATATATTTTAAATGCCTAAAATGTAAGGGAGAAGGAAACGTAGTCATTGGACTGCTAGAAAATGAGACTGGAGCGGTAGTAATGGGAGACAAAGAAACAGTGTAGGAACTGAATAGAGATAGCAAGGTGTAGAGCTGGATGAACACAGCAGGTCAAGCGACTTCTTAGGAGCAGGAAAGCTGACGTTTCGGGCCTAGATCCTTCATCAGAAATGGGGACGGAATAGATTAATTTGCATCAGTCTTCACTTAATAGCATACCACAGCTTAAGGACACTCAGGGGACAGTGAAGAGTGCAGCGGTCATCATTAAGGAGAGTTGTTGGTGGAGGATGAAAGTTCTGAAGCTGGATAAATAACTTGCACCAGAGAGACTACACCCTAAAGATCTGAAGGCAATTGGGGAGGTATTGAAAAGGCAGCCTTGGAGTCTTGCGGTGAGAGTAGGAACAGGCAGCCCTGAGGCAATGAGGGAGGGAACAGGCAGCCCTGAGGCGGTGAGAGTGGGAGCAGGCAGCCCTGAGGCAATGAGGGAGGGAACAGGCAGCCCTGAGGCAGTGAGAGTGGGAGCAGGCAGCCCTGAGGCAACGAGGGAGGGAACAGGCAGCCCTGAGGCAGTGAGAGTGGGAGCAGGCAGCCCTGAGGCAACGAGGGAGGGAACAGGCAGCCCTGAAGCAGTGAGAGTAGGAACAGGCAGCCCTGAGGCAACGAGGGAGGGAACAGGCCACCCTGAGGCGGTGAGAGTGGGAGCAGGCAGCCCTGAGGCAACGAGGGAGGGAACAGGCGGCCCCGAGGCGGTGAGAGTGGGAGCAGGCAGACCCAAGAAAGTGAGAGCAGGCAGATCCGAGAAGGTAGAATGGGGACAGGCAGCCCCGAGGCGTGAGAGTGAGAACAAGCAGCCCCGAGGTGATAAGAAAGGGAACAGGCAGCACCGAGGCGGTGAGAGTGGGGACAGGCAGCCCCGAGACGGTGAGAACGGGAACAGACAGCCCCGAAGGCAGTGAGAGAGGAAACAGGCAGCCCCAGGGGGCAGTGAATGCAAGGTCCGGGCGTGTGAGAGCGGCAACCCAGCATGACCAGACACTTACGGACTGTGATGTTGAACTATTAACTGTGTTTCTTTGTTTTTCTGCACTTTAATGAGGTGGACTGTTGTGTTTAACTGCTAGTTTGCTTCCTTTATTTTTCTGCTTTGTACTGAGATTCTGTGGCTGGGTACATTTGTGCCTAAGCCAGTGCCATAAGCGACGGCCTGTAAACTTTTCAGTGTACTCGCGCGAGTGGGTACATGTGACAATAAAAGCGAACTCTAATTCTTTTTGAAATCATTGAATTCAGGGAGGATGCCAAAAGACTGAAATGTGGCAAATGTAACACCCCTGTTTAAGAAGAGATGAGGCAGCAGATGGGAAATTACAGTGATAATGGGAACTGCAGATGCTGGAGAATCCAAGATAGCAAAGTGTGGAGCTGGATGAACGCAGCAGGCCCAGCAGCATCTCAGGAGCACAAAAGCTGATGTTTCGGGCCTAGACCCTTCATCAGAGAGGGGGATGGGGAGAGGGAACTGGAATAAATAGGGAGAGAGGGGTGGGAGGAAGGGATGGGTGAGAGGAAACCAGCCCAGCCTGTCTCTGCTTCCCTAACCTATTCTTCCTCTCACCTATCCCCTCCTCCCACTTCAAGCCGCACCTCCATTTCCTACCTACCACCTCATCCCACCTCCTTGACCTGTCCATCTTCCCTGGACTGACCTATCCCCTCCCTACCTCCTCACCTATACTATCCTCTCTACCTATCTTGTTTCCTCTCCATCTTCGGTCCACCTCCCCACCCTCCCTATTTATTCCAGAACCCTCTCCCCATCCCCCTCTCTGATGAAGGGTCTAGGCCCGAAACGTCAGCTTTTGTGCTCCTGAGATGCTGCTGGTCCTGCTGTGTTCATCCAGCTCCACACTTTGTTAGATGGGAAATTACAGGCTGGTTAGTGCATCCTCTGATGCTGGTAAGAATTTAAAGCCCATTATTAAGGAAACATATGGTAAAATAGGTTTAGAGATAGTAGGAACTGCAGATGCTGGAGAATCTGAGATAACAAGGTGGAGAGTTGGGTGAACGCAGCAGGCCAAGCAGCATCAGAGGAGCAGGAAGGCCGACGTTTCAGCCCTAGATCCTTCTTCAGAAATTAAGAAGGTTCGAGGCCCAAAACGTCAGTCTTCCTGCTCCTCTGATGCTGCTTGGCCTGCTGTGTTCATCCAGCTCTACACCTTGCTTTTAATGGTAGAATGGGGCTGTGTCAGAGCAGCTTCATCAAGGGGAGGCCATGCCCGTTAATTCTGTCTGAATTCTTTGAGGAAGGAATGAGCAAGTTAGACAAATCAGAGCCAGTGGTGTGGTCTACTTGAATTTCCAGAAGGCCTTTGGCAAGGATGCTGCTAAAATATACTAGGGGTAAGGTACCAGCATTGATAGAGGATTAGCTGAATGGCCAAAGGGCCAGAGAGAAGTCAAAGCTGTCTTTTTCGGGATGGCAGCCAGTGACTAGTAGAATTCCATAGGGGTCAGTGTTGGGACCATGACTACTTATGTTATACATCAATGATCTGAATGAAGGGCCTGAGGACCTTGCTGCTAGGCTTGCAGGTGGCACGAAGGTAGGCAGATGGACAGGCAGTGCTGCCGAAGCTGAAAGGTTGCAGAAGGACTTGCACAGTCTTGAAGACTGGGAGAAGACGTGGCAGATGGAATACAGTGTGGGAAATTGTGGATTTTATTCACTTTGGTAAAAAGATTAAAGGCGTAGACTGTTGTCAAAATCGGAAAGACTTCAGGAGTTTAAAACGCAAAGGAGTTTGCTAGCAGTTGCCTGTGCCCCCTCTCACTGCCTCGGGGCTGCCTGTTCATGCTCTCACCACCTCAGGCCTGCCTGTTCCCTCTCTCACTGCCTCCGTGCTGCCTGTTCCCTCTCTCACTGCCTCAGGGCTGCCTGTTCCCTCTCTCACTGCCTCGGGGCTGCCTGTTCCCACTCTCAACACCTTGGGGCTGTCTGTTCCCTCTCTCAATACCATGGGGCTGTCTGTTCCCTCTCTCACTGCCTTCAGGCTGCCTGTTCCCTCTCTCACTGCCTTGGGGCTGCCTGTTCCCTATCTCAACGCCTTGGGGCTGCCTGTTGCCCCCCTCACTGCCTTGGGGCTGCCTGTTCCCCCTCTCACTACCTTTGGGCTGCCTGTTCCCCCCTCACTGCCTTCGGGCTGCCTGTTCCCTCTCTCACTGCCTCGGGGCTGCCTGTTCCCTCTCTCACTGCCTTGGGGCTGCCTGTTCCCTATCTCAACGCCTTGGGGCTGCCTGTTGCCCCTCTCACTGCCTTGGGGCTGGCTGTTCCCCCTCTCACGGCCTTCGGGCTGCCTGTTCCCTATCTCAACGCCTTGGGGCTGTCTGTTCCCTCTCTCACTGCCTCGGTGCTGCCTGTTGCCCCCTCACTGCCTTGGGGCTGTCTGTTCCCTCTCTCAATACCATGGGGCTGTCTGTTCATGCTCTCTCCACCTCAGGCCCGCTTGTTCCCTCTCTCAACACCTTATGAGTCCTAGTTGATGATTCTCTTAAGGTTAACATATAGGTTCTGTTGGCAGTTAGGAAGGCAAATGCAATGTTCACAATAATTTTGAGGGGGCTAAAATACAAGACCAGGAGATATACTGCTGAGGCTGCGTAAGGCTCTGGTCAGACTACAATTAGAATACTGTGAGCAGTTTTGGACCCCATGTCGAAGAAAGGATGTGCTAGCATTGTAGAGGGTCGAGAAAAGGTTTACAAGAATAATCTCGGGGATGAAGGGCTTGTCATACGAGGAGCAGTTGAGAACTCTGGGTCTGTACTCAATGGAGTTTAAACGGATGAAGGGGAGAACCTAATTGAAATTTACAGAAGACTGAGAGGCCTGGGTAGAGTGGACGTGGAGAAGATGTTTTTGTGAGTAGGAGAGACTGGCATCAGACGACACAGCCTTAGAGTGAATGGACAATCCTTTAGAATTGAGATGAAGAGGAATTTCTTCGGCCACAGGGTGATGATTCTGTGGAATTAATTGCTGCTGAAGACATTGGAGATAGATAGGTTCGAGATTAGTAAGGGGATTAAGTTTATGGGGAGAAAGCAAGAGAATGGGGTTGAAAAACACATCAACCATGATCGAATGGCAGGGCAGACTCAGTGAGCTGAATGGCCTAACTCTGTTGCTATGTCTTATGGTCTCATGGTCTTAGATTCAGTCACTCTGACCTTTTCCGAAAAGAGAACCTTACAAACCAGTAACAATTCATGCACAGCTCCTCCGAACTATTCCTAACGCAGTAATAAATACTTTTTAAGTAAGGAGACTGAAACACTGAACAGTACTACAGATGCAGTTTGACCAAAATGGATCTCCCTACTACTGACCCTCATACATTAATATTTTTCATACTATGAAAGCTTCATCAGCCCACTTCCCTAAGATTTATTTGTTACATTTCATATCATGCTCAAAGTACTCAAACGGAACGAACTGGTGTTATTTGTGCTTTGGCTACCTTTAATGAGTGACCAGAGGGGACTTAAGTACAGGTTTTTTTTATGTATATTCAAGAGTACGTAAGAGAGAGGTCATTCTTGTCCAGCTAGAATAAAAACTCTGCTGAATACAGGAAATTCAACATTTTATGCAATTTTAGTAACGTCTGCAAATTTCAATCATATGAACACACAATGATACAATACCTGCATCTGTCCAGTTGTAAGTATACACCTTCATTCATGGGGATCGATTAATCACATCCTGGCCTGATACTGCTTGGTTCACAACCCTAGATAACAAAGTGTGAAGCTTGATGAACACAGCAGGCCAAGCAGCATCTCAGGAGCACAAAAGCTGATGTTTCGGGCCTCGACCCTTCATCAGGGAGCTCTCCAGCATCTGCAGCGCCCATTATCTCTGGTTCACAACCCGTATCTGTTTGTTACATTCCCCTTTACTGCCTTCTAACTAGTTAATCCTTTCTGGTTCCCATTGTCTTTTTGTAAAATCCCTGCTGTTCTCAGTTAATATTATACACAAGCTTCATCTGGGAATCTCTGCTATTTTAGTTTTATTGTGGACATAGGCATCCCTATTTAACACTTATAGTCGATTTAACTCTTACACTTTAATACTGCAAACTAGAGAGCCATTTAAAATAAATTGGATCATTAGTGAAAGAAAGAACTTGCAAATATTTGGCAACCTACACTACCTTAGGATTTCTCAAGTGTTTTTGAAACAATTAGGTTCTTTTGAAGGGTTATATCTGGTGGAATGGAGGATAATGCAGCGGCCCATTTAAACAATGCAAGCTCAAACATCATTTATTATTAAGCTTCATGATCAGATAATCAGTGGTAGTTTTCAATTAAATGTTTTTCCCACTCAACATTTTTTCCCTTTATTCATTCTCAGGATGAGGGCGTCACTGCCCAGGAAGCATTTATTGCCCATCCCTAATTGCCCCAGAGGGCTGTTAAGGTCTGAGGTCACATGTAGGCCAGATCAGGTAAGGATGGGCATTTCCTTCCCTAAAGGACATTAGTGAACCAAATGGGTTTTTTTTCCCTACAATCAACAATGGATTGATGGCCATCATTAGGTTCTTCATTCCAGATATTTGTGGAATTCAATTTCCACCATCTGCCATGGCAGGATTTGAATTTGGGTCTCTGGATTAACAGTCCAGCGATAATACCACTGGGCTATCACCTCCCCTGTAATTTGAAGGTTATTTAATTCGGTCCAAAATTTAAATGTTACATTTCAATAAAACAAAACTATTTTAAACTTAAAGAAAACTAGTTTATTCTGTTTATTTTTCAGCAGTTTCTGCAAGGTGCGATGTTTAATTAATGAATCAGAGACCTTTTCAAATGTGAACCAGCCATCCTGTGCCTGTTACAAACCATGTGTGTGTGTGTGTGTGTGTGTGTGTGTGTGTGTGTGTGTGTGTGTGTGTGTGTGTAATTGTAAGGTTAGAGTTTCAACTCTTCGAGTTACATGCTGATAATTCAAACTTGTTCACCTCTAGCTAGAGTTGGTTTACCTGTAATTGCTGTTAAATACTAAATAATGGTGCTCAACACTAAATGTCTCTGCTTTCTCCAATCTTGAGTGCCCCAACAATTTTGGCAACAATAATCTCTATGGACCCTTCCAAACCATTGATGACTGAAGCCCAGGCCTCTGACTGACTTCAGTGAACAACATCTAGACATTATTGACCAAACCCCTGAGCACTGTTTTTGCAGCTCCCCAGTTGACAATACACATGACTACTTCTGATGGCCCTCCTGGATTGACTATTGCCCACGCCCCAGACTGTACAATCCCCTGAAACTGAATGCCCCAAACCAGCCAATGCTAATGGCCAAGGCATCGGTCTATGCATGGACTGTGCCCAGGATTGATGGCACTGGAACCCCCTGAGAGACATTGGCTCTACATGGCTGACCTGAGAACTAGCCCCCCCATCAGTTTCTGATGTAGCCATTTGATTGAATGAGAATGTAATATATTTTCTAGCTCATGCTGTTGGCATCAGAATGATGCATGAGCACTCTACACAGCAAGATATTCCCACCCTCCAGGCAAATCACTTAGGTCAAGCCTGACATGGAGCAGAGCTGAATGTCTTAGTCTCTGGCTGAAGTTCCAACACACTAATAGGCAAGGCAAGGAAAGGCGAGAATGCGGTGAGCATGCTGGTTGGCACTAAGCGAGGGAATGTTAAGAGAGTAAGCAAACAGTTCTAAAATGCAGATTGGTCCAGTCCTTCAGCTGGGCACCTATCCCTGCACACAAAGTCTACCTGCTGCATCCTTTCAATACTAATTTCCGGTGCACTCTGCATTGCAAACTGATACTTCCTAAATGGTCTTCTAGTGTTTGAGATGAGCCATGATGGTTGTGAAGGGATGGCACATGCTGAATGTCAATGTCTATCAATAAGGGATGTAGGCAGTTGGTTCCCTGGCTGTGCTCTGAGAAGCTCCAACGGAGCACCTTCAGATCTAGCAATGAAACTTTGTAACCACTCTGATATCCATGTCAAGATTTCTCAATGTCAAGATAGTTCGGCAAGTTTAAGGGGTGGGGTGAGTTGAATATTAATGAGTTGAGTTAATTCACTAAAAGTTTAACAGGCAATAAGTATGTGTATTTACCATCTTAAAGGACAACAATTCTCAAGTGGTTAATAGAAATGATCGTGCCATCACTCTGTGTTCCTTGCTGATCTGTTACATCAAACCTTAAAATTGAATTTTCTGAAATGATTTTCAGACACAAAGCACAGAGAGACAAACAAAGCCATCTTCTTGGTGTCCTAAAGTAGTCAGATGCCTGATTGAAAAATGAAGCTTCAAGGATAAATAATGTTCTTTATCCATGCTGTCCCCCAACTGTAAAGAAATCTCCAGTGAAGCATTAGAATTTAACTTATATGTTCCAACGTTATTGAATGCTTTAGTGATTTCCCCACAGTCTCTTAGAACTGGTAGTTCTTGCTATAAGAGAACAGAGAAAAAGGAAAGCTACCTGAACTGGTGGCATGCCCTTTGGTGATAGATAAAATGGGAGGATTATCTTTTTCCTGCTGACAGTGACATGTGACGCCCCATAAAAATAATCTGAATTTGAAGATTGCAGTGGAGCAGATCAGATTGATGATCTCTAAGGTTTTGGATTAAATTGCCACTGACTGTCAATTTGACAACACCAAAATGGGGCTGGGGGAATGATCCAGGAAAATAAATGTATAATGGGCAGAAAATCTGGAGTGCTTTTAGATTATTATTTAAGATTTGGTTTTATTGCTGAGTGAAATTAATTAAAAAAAGAACTTTTATCAACAGGAACAAGCACTTTACAAGGAAAGAACAATTTTCAAACCAAATTGCATCTGAGAGGTGGATGTACACAAGTGATAAACTGATTAGCAAGGACCACTTTCCTACTAAATAGTCTGCTGAAGAAAGAGTGAAAAGAATGGATTGATCTATACTGGCCGTTTCCATTGCCAACAATAACACAATAAGAAAGAACACTTACACTTTCTGTAGCGCAAGTAGTTGGAGTTTGGAGATATTCAGACAGGGCCTTGATTTCTGTAGTTATAATGGGAACACCCACAATGTAAATAATAATGAGTCAGGTTATACAAGATAGAAGGATTAATGTCTCAGAAAGAAATTAGACTGCAGAACTCACTAAGAAAATGATACACTATTTGATCAGAGCTAATACTGTTTAGAACATGAACAACTTCTTTTAGAGTCAAGGAGCCTTGGAATTCTGGTGAAATAGACATGACAGTAAAACGTGGAGTATGCAGTTTGACCTTCAAGTAGGATAATAGGTTGGCTCAACATCATGGGCCAAAGTGCCTGTACTGTGCTGTATGTTCTATGTTCTATAATCTATGTTTTATGTCTTTACATTATATCTCCACTTTGCTAAAGTGACCCTAGAGTAGAGGTTTTAAGGAGTTTTAGTTCCTTCAGCCAATCCATGAAACGTTTATTTCAATCCACCATAAGGTCAATCTCAGAGGTGTTGGCAGTTAATGTTATTCATTCCTTAACCTCTAGTGCTATGTGAATGTTTGCTTATGATAACCCTGTGGGCAGCAGTTGACATGGCAAAAACAAATCTAGTATTTTCCCTTTGGCTGATGTCTGTACAACATTGTAGTTTTTGATGCAGAGTACTTATGTTAGATAACAGAAATGCTGGGGCAGTAATTTCCAAACATTTTTGCCTCTCTGGACCATACTTCAGAGCCCATAAGAGTGGGGAGACGGTAAAGCTTTAAGACAGGGGGCTTGTTAGAATGGGACCACTGCTGCTGTAACTCGGTTGGAGCCCCAGAGCAGCCATTACTGCCTGGGAGCTTGGGTGATGAGATGGGAGGAACACACTGTCTCTATCTAAGCCCAACATGTCATTGGTCACAATATACATTTCATTGCTTCGACTAGACCCTGATTTGGCGATTCATGTGTTTTCTCTACATTAAGCCATGAGGCGCAAGAGTAGAAATATTGCATTCAGCACATTGAATCAACTGTACCATTCAATGAGATCATGGATGGTCCGATAATTCTCACCTCCATTTTCCTCCCTTTCCACATAACCCTTGATTCTCTTACTGATTAAAAATCTGTCTATCTGAGCTTGAATATAATTAATGACCCAACCTCTACAACCCTCTGTGGTAAAGAGTTCCACAGATTCACAGCCCTCTGAGAGAAGGAATTCCTCCTTTTCTCTGTCTTAATTGGATGAGCACTTACTTGTACATTATACCCACTGGCCCTACACTCTCCCACAAGGGGAAACTCCCTGTCAGCATTCAACCTGTTAAACCTCCCCTTCCAACCCCACCTGCCCACCCCCACACCCCAATAATCTTGTATGTATCAATGAGGCCACCTCTCATTCTTCTGAACACCACTGAGTGCACACCATACCAACTCAAACTCATAACTGAATCTCTCCATACCAGCAACCAATGGTATATCCTTCCTGAGATAAGGGGAGTAAAATTGTTCACAATATTCTAAGAACTAACTGGTGCCTTTTTCTTAACAAAGTATCCCTATTTTTATATTTTATTCCCTTTGAAATAAATGTCAACATTCCATAAGCCTTGACAACAGAACAGCACAAATTGTGCATTGTGCTCGTGACTCATATCGTATTTTTAATCCCTAAACTTGCTTTCACTTTGTGCATTAATATTAATGTAGGGCATGAATACACTATGACTGTTTCAGTAAAAATTAACCATTTGCATTGTGGAAGAGTTACATTCAACTCTTTTATTTTGGCTTTTCCTTACTTCAGTTTCTGAATACAACCTCAGGCAATTACAAAAACGGCCTGATGAAGAGTAACTGGACCTGAAACATTAACTCTGTTTTCTCCTCACATGTTGCCAGACCTGCTGAGTTTCTCCAGCAATTTCCATTTCTGTCTCAGATTTTCAGCATTTGCAGTTCTTTTCATTTTTATGTACCACGATAATGCAGTGAGGCTGGTTATGTGGCAGGTGCCAACATTTGTGGATGGGGCTAGTGCATGTGACTGCTGTCCATGGAGAGTACCTGAAATGTTGGTGTTGGGTGTCTGAGATAGAGGTCCAGAAGTGCAGAAAGTAAAACTGGAGCTGCAAGGTGACTAAGTTGAATTTCATGAAACAAAAGCAGAAAATGCTGGTGAAACTCAACAGGTCTGGCAACATCTGTGGGAAGAGAGCTGAGTTAAATTTTCAATTGAGGTTTCATCAGAAGCTGAGTTTCGTGGCAGGAATTTGCAGCATCTAGTTTCAATCCAGCAGGTGGGGCAATGGGAAGCTGCATGTTAATGAGGAGAAATTAAGTATTAAGAAATATGATAATGAGTGATAATGCATTCAAATAGGTCTCTGGCCATTCACTAGTGAGAATTTCAGCCCATCCCACTTGGTCAGAAACTGGGACACTTTGGCCTCAACTTTGACAAGATTGTTGCTGGATATCTCACTCAATTGTTATCAACTTTTGAGCCATAGTTCACGCTGTTCTGGAAGATACCGCAAAACCTGCTGTGTATTTTCAGCATTTCCAGCTCTTATTGCAGATTTCTCGCATCTGTACTATTTTGCGTATTTTTTTTCTTGCAAGCGGGTAGCAGGGGCCGTGTTAACTAGTTAGTTAATGTTCTGTCATAATGTTAATTGCTGAAAATGCAAAATGTAGAAAATACATGGGTAAGGTGTAGGCTATGAATGTCAAGTATTCTCTTAATTGATAAGAATGTTTAATAAATCAATAGCAGAGTTTCTTTGTTCATTTTTTCATTCACGAATGAGGGCGTCATTGTCAGGCAGCATTTATTGCTGTATTGTCCAGACGGCAGTTAAGAGTCAACCATGTTGTTGTATGTCTGGAGTATGTCTGGAGTCACGTGTAGGCCGGACCAGGTAAGGATGACAGTTTTCTTCCCTGAAAGACATTAGTGAACCAGAAGGGTTTTTCTGACAATCAACAACAAATCCATGGTTATCGCTAGATTCTTAGTTCAAGATTTTTCTTTGTTGAATTCAAATTCTACCATCTGCCGGGGCAGGATTCAGGCCCAGAATGTTATCTAGGTCTCTGGATTAACAGTCCAGTGGTAATACCACTAGGCCATTGCCTCCCCTTGCATTAAGTGATTTCTAGGAATACCAGTGCGGTGGACAGTACTTGCCATCTGAAGCTGCATTGTTTGTCCTTGATCATTAATGTGAGGCTACTGAACTACTTGTGCAACCTCATTCAAACCCTTTAAATTCAGCACATATTATTGACCTCCATGACCAACTATTCCCATTTTCTGTCAAGTTGAAGCAGTGAGGGGCCTAAACTGGGCTCATATCATTGACCTCCATGACCATCTGTTCCTATTTTCTGTTGAGCGTAAGGCATGATGGGCCTCCTAAGATGTTGCAGATGCAGGTTGTGTCTCTTCTTTTGCACCAGCAAAAACTACCAGTGCGACATCCAAAAATCATGGAGCCCACTCTCTCCTGCTCCAGCCTGCTCCAGCCACGCTGCACGTTCCTTTTAAAAGATGCAATCTACTTTAAGAACTGCAGGTCAGCTTTCTATGATGCTAGCCCCTAACCTCTCATGACTTATGACCTATTGGTGATGCAAGCAGACTCTTGACATTGGGTTCTGGCTGCGTGTTGCATTCAGTTTAATCAACAAACAGCATTAAGTTACTATGCTGCCAGTGTCGCATTGAATGGGCCTGGGCTAATTGTACATTGCAATGTTATGTTCATTTTCAGAGCCATCACATCACCCCATTAGCCTTGGATTGTGATGCACCTGGATCTTTGGGTGACCAGTGAAGAAAGAAACCGGTGTTCAACTTGCCTGAATGCAAGTAAACCTCCCAAAGGTTCAGGACTGCACAGGTATCAAAATCAACTGTACAGAGGCCTCTAAGCTGATCCATTCACCTTGAATAATTAACAGTGCGTCATGCAAAATCAAGGAGTTCATGCAGGGAATAATGAAGTAAAAAGTGAGGAAGATGAAACAAAGAAATGCAGAAATTATAAGCAATGTTTTAAAATATGAATACAAATATAAGAACAAAAATGATTGTCCATGAAGTGCCTTCCTCCCTCACATCAATAATTAACCACTCTGTGATCACCATAACTGTGGCATATGAAGGTTCACATGCAAATTCTGAATAATTTATTTCCATATTTACAGATTCTCGCTGTTGGACATATTTCGAGCTATAGATCTGTAAAAGCGTATGAGTTTGTACCAGCAATATTATAAGCAAATGTTTTATTAATATGCCTTTTGCACATGGGATATGTGGTTTGGCATAATACTAGATATAAGCTATCTGATTCATAGGAGCTTAAAATTAATCTTAAATTTTCCATGTCATTTTTCATACTATTTTGAATATTAGTTGAAAGAGATATGAGTGGAAGTAAACATAAATTTTGAGTTTCAGTTATAAAAAGTGCAACAAATATTAAATATTAATGTTGAGTTAGAGGATAATTTGTTTTAACACAAGCCTGCTTACAATTTTGTTTTTAACTTTCTGAAAAAGATCAGAATACAACGGAGATTGCAATTTATTTTTCATCTGCTTGTTTATGGAGAAGTAGGAAATTCAGTGCTCAAAGAAGAGCCTGATTAGCTGTTCAATATTCCTGGGTACCAGGTATCTAGGAAAGATAGAAACAGAAGCAAAGGACAAAGTAATGGCTAAGGAGAGCATCGTGTTGCTGGAGAAAGAGGATGTTTCAGTCAGTTCAAGAACATGGTCAGTTTGGCTCAAGCTGAGGAACAAACAGGGTACAATTATATTTCTAGCTGTGGCCGATAGGCCACCAACTAGTGTGAAGGATGCAGAGGAACAAATCTACAGGAAAATTACAGAGAGATGGAATTGTTACAATGAAGGACTTCTATTACCCAAGTATAGACTGGGATACTGTCAGTCAGGGGCAGCAAAGGTAAGTGTTCCGAGATAACAAAGTGTGGGGCTGCATGAACACAGCAGGCCAAGCAGCATCTCAGGAGCACAAAAGCTGACGTTTCGGGCCTAGACCCTTCATCAGAGAGGGGGGATGGGGTGAGGGTTCTGGGATAAATAGAGAGAGAGGGGGAGGCGGACCGAAGATGGAGAGAAAAGAAGATAGGTGGAAAGGAGAGTATAGGTGAGGAGGTAGGGAGGGGATAGGTCAGCACACGGAAGATGGATAGGTCAAGGAGGTGGGATGAGGTTAGTAGGTAGGAAATGGAGGTGCGGCTTGAGGTGGGAGGAAGTGATGGGTGAGAGGAAGAACAGGTTAGGGAGGCAGAGACAGGCTGGGCTGGTTTTGGGATGCAATGGGGGGAGGGGATGAGCTGGGCTGGTTGTGTGATGCCATGGGGGGAGGGGATGAACTGGGCTGGTTGTGGGATGCGGTGGGGGAAGGGGAGATTTTGAAGCTGGTGAAGTCCACATGGATACCACATTGGGCTGCAGGGTTCCCAAGCGGAATATGAGTTGCTGTTCCTGCAACCTTCGGGTGGCATCATTGTGGCACTGCAGGAGGCCCATGATGGACATGTCTTCTGAAGAATGGGAGGGAGAGTTGAAATGGTTTGCGACTGGGAGGTGCAGTTGTTTATTGCGAACCGAGCGGAGGTGTTCTGCAAAGCAGTCCCCAAGCCTCCGCTTGGTTTCCCCAATGTAGAGGAAGCCACACCAGGTACAATGGATACAGTATACCACATTGGCAGATGTGCAGGTGAACCTCTGCTTAATATGGAAAGTCATCTTGGGGCCTGGGATGGGGGTGAAGGAGGAGGTGTGGGGGCAAGTGTAGCATTTGCTGCGGTTGCAGGGAAAGGTGCCGGGTGTGGTGGGGTTGGAGGGCAGTGTGGAACGAACAAGGGAGTCACAGAGAGAGTGGTCTCTCCGGAAAGCAGACAAGGGTGGGGATGGAAAAATGTCTTGGGTGGTGGAGTTGGATTGTAGATGGCGGAAGAGTCGGAGGATGATGCGTTGTATCCGGAGATTGGTGGAGTGGTGTGTGAGAACGAGGGTGATCCTCTTTGGGCGGTTGTGGCGGGGGCGGGGTATGAGGGATGTGTTGCAGGAAATGCGGGAGATGTGGTCAAGGGCGTTCTCGACCACTGCGGGGGGAAAGTTGCGGTCCTTGAAGAACTTGGACATCTGGGACGTGTGGGAGTGGAATGCCTCATCGTGGGAGCAGATGCGGCGGAGGCAGAGGAATTGGGAATAGGGGATGGAATTTTTGCAGGAGAGTGGGTGGGAGGAGGTGTATTCTAGGTAGCTGTGGGAGTCGGTAGGCCAAGTTCTTCAAGGACTGCAACTTTCCCCCCACAGTGATTGAGAACGCCCTTGACCGCGTCTCCCGCATTTCCCGTAACACATCCCTCTCACCCTGCCCCCGCCACAACTGCCCAAAGAGGATCCCCCTCATTCTCACACACCACGCTACCAACCTCCGGATGCAATGCATCATCCTCCGACACTTCCGCCATCTACAATCCGACCCCACCACCCAAGACATTTTTCTATCCCCAACCTTGTCTGTCTTCCGGAGAGACCACTCTCTCCATGACTCCCTTGTTCGCTCCACACTGCCCTCCAACCCCACCACACCTGGCACCTTCCCCTGCAATCGCAGGAAGTGCTACACTTGCCCCCACACCTCCTCCCTCACCCCTATCCCAGGCCCCAAGATGACTTTCCATATTAAGCAGAGGTTCACCTGCACATCCGCCAATGTGGTATACTGTATCCACTGTACCTGGTGTGGCTTCCTCTACATTGGGAAAACCAAACGGAGGCTTGGAGACTGCTTTGCAGAACACCTCCGTTCGGTTCGCAATAAACAACTGCACCTCCCAATCGCAAACCATTTTAACTCCCCCTCCCATTCTTCAGATGACATGTCCATCATGGGCCTCCTGCAGTGCCACAATGATGCCACCCGAAGGTTGCAGGAACAGCAAGTCATATTCTGCTTGGGAACCCTGCAGACCAATGGTATCAATGTGGACTTCACAAGCTTCAAAATCTCCCTTTCCCCAACCGCATCCCACAACCAGCCCAGTTCATCCCCTCCCCCCACGGCATCCCAAAACCAGCCCAGCCTGTCTCTGCCTCCCTAACCTGTTCTTCCTCTCACCCATCCCTTCCTCCCATCTCAAGCCGCACCTCCATTTCTTACCTACTAACCTCATCCCACCTCCTTGACCTGTCCGTCTTCCCTGGACTGACCTATCCCCTCCCTACCTCCCCACCTATACTCTCCTCTCCACCTATCTTCTTTTCTCTCCATCTTCGGTCTGCCTCCCCCTCTCTCCCTATTTATTCCAGAACCCTCTCCCCATCCCCCCTCTCTGATGAAGGGTCTAGGCCCGAAACGTCAGCTTTTGTGCTCCTGAGATGCTGCTTGGCCTGCTGTGTTCATCCAGCTCCACACTTTGTTATCTTGGATTCTCCAGCATCTGCGGTTCCCATTATCTCTGGTAAGTGTTCCTAGATTGAATTCAGGAGAGTTTCCAACAGCAGTCTGTGTCCAATCCAACAGGAAAGGACATATCATCGGACCCAATTCTTGGAAATGAAGTGAGTCAAGTGATTCATGTAAAAGCAGGTATCTTCTAAGAGACTGATCATTTTATTGTAAGGATCAGGATGATGCTGGAGAATGTCATTAGTCAATAAAAATAAGAAAAATCAAATGGGAGAGAGCTGACCTCAATAGGGCAAGAGGATAGACCCGAAGGAGAGGTTTGGTAGGAAAACAGTAATTGAAAAAAGAATCACTTGCAAAGAGGATTTGGCTCATAATCAAATTCTTTCTGTTCTTCCAGTTAATTTCTGTCTCCTTTATCATCCAAGGGGTTCTGGATTTATTGGTCCTTCCTTTAATATTTGAGATGACAAGAACAAGGTTTGCTGCTTTCTGAAGAATATCATGAACTTCTCCAGATGCTTCTTCTGCAAGCAAGATCACTGGTCAATCATCTTAAAGAATCCTTACAGTATGGAAACAGGCCTTTCAGCTCAACAAATTCATAACAACTTTCTGAAGAGAATCCCCCCCCCAGATTCACACCCAACCATATCCCTATCACTCTGCATTTCCCAACCTACACTTTATGGGCAACTTAGCACGGCCAATCCACCTAACTTGCACATCTTTGGACTGTGGAAGGAAACCAGAGCACCTGGAGGAAACCCACACAGACACGGGGAGAAAGGACAAACTCCACACAGTCATCCGAGGCTGGAATTGAACCCAGGCCCCTGGCACTGTGAGGCACCAGTGCTAACCACCGATCCACAGTGCCACCCCTTCTCATTGCTAAATGCTGTAAACTAGTTCCTGCTATATACCCTTGTAAAAAGCTATTGCACTTCAAAGTGGCTCATGCAAGCAAATGTCAAGGTAGCTCCAAAAAAATCCTATATATTTGCAAGCTAGTTAAACCATCAGCTAGAAGAGCCTTCTGTGAATTAATTTGGCCTGCATTGATCCAAGTTACTAAAGGTCAGAAGCACACAGCAGAATACTGGCCATAATTTGGTAATAATTCAATGATTTCATTCAGAAAGGTCACAAGAATGATTAGCTGAGAACTGAAAATGTCACATTTGTGTAACGTTAAGGTTTTATTTCGTACTTAGTCAATGCCGCACCAGAACTCAGATTGACAGGGATGTTTACACCTCAAGCAAAAAGAAATGAAATGTTCTATTTTCTGGTACTTTCATCCCTGATTTTAATGAATAGCTAAAGGAGAGTCAGACATTATATAATGAAATAGATAAAAAAAAACGAGTGATTATTTTTTCGTTAAAATCAGTTTAGTGAGTAGCATTATTTCAATTGCTAACTTGATTTGGACCTATCACAACGTAATTTTTCTGTGATTTTAACCAGGTTATCATTTCTTTTCCCTTTATCCTTTCTAATTTTATGTTTTTTTTATTTTGTCCTCCTAAGAACCTCTTCCCTGTTTCCATGTGTTGTTTTGCTTCTCCCTCACTGGTTCCTGCTCTCCAGCAAATTTCTCTTCTCAGTATTCCTTGTCAGTTTCCTGCTCTTGGCTTCCTCTTAGCTAACCCACAGGCTCATTCCATGGCTCTCTTAGCCTCCTCTAAAGGGTGCACTGAGGAACTCATTGCTGCCCTGCTTACGAGCATCAACTGCAAAATGCACAATCCATTCTGTCCACTCTGTTACTGACCTTGTCCCTCAACACACCCGCTAGGTGCTAATTTTTGAACTCCCTTCCAGTCCCATTCACTGCTCCCAGTCTCCATTCTGCATAATCATGCAGGTGGATCAGCCAACATCATTGGTCACTGAATCTATCATCCTCCAGAACAGCTATTCAATCATGAGCCAAGCCCTTTCTATCCATGGATTTCTCTTTAAAATTGTGGATGACTGCATGAATATTATGGCTTGATGAGAGCCAGGCTCGTGGATGATGGTATCTTCTCTGTGGTGGAAATTTCCCTAAGTTCTTACTCCTATCTGCCTCACCTGCACTGCCACTGTGGTCACGTGGCTCCTGTTCCCCAATTACCCAGGAAAATTCACTCACATGGGTGACCAATTGGTGAAACACTGCCACTCCATAAATAATGGAAAGACATCAGTGGGAAGCTGCTCCTGTGGGCAGGGTCTGTCTCCTTCTTGCTCTTGATAGTCACTTGTTAACTTTTTAATGACAAATGCGGGAGAGAAACAACCAGTGAATGGAAGAAGTGTGAGCAGCTTAGGGAAGGCAGTAAGAGCTTGCAACCATAAGACCATTAGGAAGTAGGAAGGAGGAGGCCATTCAACCCCTCCAGCCTGCTCCAATATTCAGTGGAGTCATGGTTGGTCTGACACTCTTCACGCCGACTTTCCTTCCCTTTCCCCAGAGCTGAAGGAATCACCAGTACAGTCTCTGGAAGACAGTTGAGATTGGGCTTCTGGCTGAGGTAGGAACCATGCCTGTATTGAGATTAGATTAGATTCCCTACGGTGTGGAAACAGGCCCTTTGGCCCAATAAGCCCACACCGCCCCTTGCAGCATCCCTCCCAGACCCATCCCACTATAACCCACACAATGGGCAATTTACCACAGTCAATCCACCTACCCTGCACATCTTTGGACTGTGGGAGGAAACCCACACAGACACAGGGAGAATGTGCAGACTCCACACAGTTGGTCACCCGAGGCTGGAATCGAACCCGGGTGCCTGGCGCTGTAAGGCTGCAGTGCTAGCCACTGAGCCACCGTGCTGCCGTTAGCCCAGACCAAGGATAGAGGCAGCCTCTAACTGATTCCCAGATTGGGACCCTTTGAGGCTAGAATTTCTGTCAGCTTGGGGAGTGGGAGGAAGGTGCAGAGCAGATGGCTGTACCACGGTTTGGAGAGGAACGAGGACTGTGGAAGGGGTTGTGATGCAGAAAGAGGCTGCAGAGGTGGGAATGAGGGAGAAGATATAACATCCATAACATTAAAGGCAATAAGCCTAGTACAGGAAAATTGGGCTAGTCAAGATAGGTAGTATACTTTTTGGTGGTATACTTAATGGGCCAAAGGGCCTCTTCTGTACTGTATGATTCTTTGGTCAAGAGATTTGCAAGGAGGAGATGGGCGACTGTAAAGGTGGATGAGTAGTTTGATCCTGATGGAAACAGCTAATTGGGATTCAATAAAACATGAAATCTCTTTGCAAATGAAAATGGAATGTATATTTTAAGGTTGTAAAAGTTCAGGAGTGGGTGTACTTGAGAAAATACATGTAATAGATCCTACTGTAATGAACACTGTCAATTTAAATCTGAAACTGAAATCTAAGATACATTAACTGGCGTGAAAACTGCCTGGGTATACAGCAAGTTAAGCAGGGGACTCATCAAAGACTGAAGAGCTTTTATCGTTATTCCTTTATTTTTCTAGTTTAAATTAGGAAGGACTTTAATCTTGAGCATTACCTTATATCCTTATTTTTCGACTTATTCTGAGAAGGTCTAGAGTACGTAACCTTCTAACTTTTTTCTTTTCCTGCTTTATACCTAAGTTTTTTGTACCTAGGTACCATTGTATCTAAGATGCTGCTCTGTGTGGCACCATGAGGCACTTTTCACCATTCTCCTGTACTTCAGGACTTGAGTTTATGTGACAATAAATCTAAATCTCAATCTAAAATGTTTGAGTTTTGAATTTTGTGCTCAAGTGTTAGAAGCACATTTGCCGTGATCTCCCAGTATGTGGAAGCTACGTTTAAGGAGATGATGCTTTGTGTAGAAAAGTGTATGAATTATTTTGAAAAAAGAATCTTTTATTGCTAATTTTTGTCTGCAGTCTCGAACTGATTTAAATGCTGTTGCATTTCGGAAATCAATGCTTTCCTTGTGTATTGTAACTTTAAGTTTAATGGGGAGTTGAGGATGTTGAAGATATTAATATTATTTTTGTTTTACAATGGAATTTATATTTATTGAAAAATTTCAATTGTTTCTTCAATTCTTTCTTTAAATGTTTCCTGTATTTTTGTTTATGTCACAGTCTTTTAGCCTATTTAGAGAAACACGCGTAGCCAGTTTTCCTCTCAAATTTCCTCTCAAAACAGGTTTTGTTTAAGCTTAGAATTCTTGCTCGTGATTAAAATATGCCGTTTTCAAACTTAAAGTGAAAATCAATTGTTTTAGAACATAGAACATAGAATAGAACATAGAACAGTACAGCACAGAACAGGCCCTTCAGCCCACAATGTTGTGCCGACCATTGATCCTCATGGATGCACCCTCAAATTTCTGTGACCATATGCATGTCCAGCAGTCTCTTAAATGACCCCAATGACCTTGCTTCCACAACTGCTGCTGGCAACGCATTCCATGCTCTCACAACTCTCTGCGTAAAGAACCTGCCTCTGACATCCCCTCTATACTTTCCACCAACCAGCTTAAAACTATGACCCCTCGTGCTAGCCATTTCTGCCCTGGGAAATAGTCTCTGGCTATCGACTCTATCTATGCCTCTCATTATCTTGTATACCTCAATTAGGTCCCCTCTCCTCCTCCTTTTCTCCAATGAAAAGAGACCGAGCTCAGTCAACCTCTCTTCATAAGATAAGCCCTCCAGTCCAGGCAGCATCCTGGTAAACCTCCTCTGGACCCTCTCCAAAGCATCCACATCTTTCCTATAATAGGGCGCCCAGAACTGGACGCAGTATTCCAAGTGCGGTCTAACCAAAGTTTTATAGAGCTGCAACAAGATCTCACGACTCTTAAACTCAATCCCCCTGTTAATGAAAGCCAAAACACCATATGCTTTCTTAACAACCCTGTCCACTTGGGTGGCCATTTTAAGGGATCTATGTATCTGCACACCAAGATCCCTCTGTTCCTCCACGCTGCCAAGAATCCTATCCTTAATCCTGTACTCAGCTTTCAAATTCGACCTTCCAAAATGCATCACCTCGCATTTATCCAGGTTGAACTCCATCTGCCACCTCTCAGCCCATCTCTGCATCCTGTCAATGTCCCGCTGCAGCCTACAACAGCCCTCTACACTGTCAACGACACCTCCGACCTTTGTGTCGTCTGCAAACTTGCTGACCCATCCTTCAATTCCCTCGTCCAAGTCATTAATAAAAATTACAAACAGTAGAGGCCCAAGGACAGAGCCCTGTGGAACCCCACTCACCACTGACTTCCAAGCAGAATATTTTCCTTCTACTACCACTCGCTGTCTTCTGTTGGCCAGCCAATTCTGTATCCAAGCAGCTAAGTTCCCCTGTATCCCATTCCTCCTGACCTTCTGAATGAGCCTACCATGGGGAACCTTATCAAATGCCTTACTGAAGTCCATATACACCACATCCACAGCTCGACCCTCATCAACCTTCCTAGTCACATCCTCAAAAAACTCGATAAGGTTTGTAAGGCATGACCTACCCCTCACAAAGCCGTGTTGACTGTATTTGATCAAGCCATGCTCTTCCAGATGGTCATAAATCTTATCCCTCAGAATCCTTTCTAACACCTTGCAGACAACAGACGTGAGACTTACCGGTCTATAATTGCCGGGGATTTCCCTATTTCCTTTCTTGAAGAGAGGAATTACATTTGCCTCTCTCCAGTCCTCAGGTACGACTCCAGTGGAGAGCGAGGATGCAAAGATCTTCGCAAGTGGTGAAGCAATTGCATTTCTCGCTTCCCAAAGCAGCCGAGGACAAATCTGATCCGGGCCTGGCGACTTGTCAATCTTAATGTTTGACAAAATTTTCAGTACATCAGCTTCCTCTATCTCTATCCATTCCAGCATGCACACCTGCTCTTCAAAGGTTTCATTCACTACACAGGTCGTTTCTTTCGTAAAGACAGAAGCAAAAAACTCATTTAGGGCTTCCCCTACCTCCTCAGGCTCCACACACAAGTTCCCTATGCTATCCCTGATCGGCCCTACTCTTTCTTTGACCATTCTCTTATTCCTCACGTAAGTGTAAAATGCCTTTGTGTTTTCCCGGATTCCTTCTGCCAAGCCTTTCTCGTGCCCCCTCCTGGCTCTCCTCAGACCATTTTTGAGCTCCTTCCTTGCCTGCATGTAATCCTCTCTAGCTGAACTTGACCCTAGCTTCCTCCACCTTATGTAAGCTACCTTCTTCCTTTTCACTAGAAGCTCCACCGCTCTCGTCATCCAAGGTTCCTTTATCTTACCCCGTCTTGCCTGTCTCAGAGGGACATATTTACTCATCACTCCCAACAACTGTTCCTTAAACCATCTCCACATGTCTATAGTTCCCTTACCATGGAACAACTGCTCCCAGTCCATGCTTCCTAACTCGTGTCTAATCGCATCATAGTTTCCTCTTCCCCAATTAAATATCCTCCCATTCTGCCTAATCCTCTCCTTCTCCATAGCTATGTAGAATGAGAGAGTGTTATGGTCACTATCACCAAAATGCTCTCCCACCACAAGATCTGATACCTGCCCCGGCTCGTTTCCGAGCACCAAGTCTAGAATGGCCTCTCCCCTCGTCGGCCTGTCAACGTACTGCGTTAGGAAACCCTCCTGAACACACCTTACAAAAACAGCTCCATTCAAATCTTCTGCTCGAAGGAGGTTCCAATCAATATTAGGAAAGTTAAAGTCACCCATTACAACAACCCTACTGCGTCCACACTTTTCCAAAATCTGTCAACCTATGCTTTCTACAATCTCCCTGCTGCTATTGGGGGGCCTGTAGTAAACCCCTATGGCTCTGATTTTGCACTGGATCCTTTCCTATGATATTATTAATTAATCCTGCTTCACGGTAGAATACTAAATAAAATCTAGTTGCATCCTGATTTCTTTGCTCAACATATTGCTCCAGGAAACTGTCATGACAATATTATATAAATTCAATTTACAAACCACCTTTTTACAAATTTGATTTGTCCAGTCTGCATGAAAATTGAAATCCTTCATGCTATTACTTTATTACCAGTTCTAATCATTCCTTGTTTAATGCTTTCTACAACATAATGATTACGAGTAGGGAGCTACAAACTACAACCAACAACGTTTTCAAAGAATCACAGAATCACGACAGTGTGGAAACTGGCGATTCAGCCCATCAAGTCTACAGTGTCACTCCAAACAGCATCCCACCCAGGCCCTCCACTCTATTCTTGCATTTCCCATAACCTATGGAGTACAATGCTGATAAGAGTGTGGTCATCCATTTTGGTCGGAATAATAGCAAAATGGACTATGTTTCAAATGATAAAACAATTGCGGCATGCTGCTGTGCCAAGGGACTTGGGTGTCCTTGTACATGAATCACCAAAAGTAGGATTGCAGGTGCAGCAGGTAATTAAAAAGGCAAATGGAATTTTGTCTGCCGTTGCTTGAGGGATGGAGTTTAAAAACAGGGAGGCTATGCTGCAGAGATAGTTGGAACTGCAGATCCTGGAGAATCTGAGATAACAAGGTGTCGAACAGGATGAACACAGCAGGCCAAGCAGCTTCAGATGTTTTGGGCCTAGACCCTTATGCTGCTGCTGTATAGAGTCCTGGTGAGGCCACACCTGGAGTACCGTGTGCGGTTTTGGTCTCCTTACCTGAGAAGGGAGATACTAGCACTGGAGGGGGTGCAGAGAAGATTCACTTGCTTGACTCCAACATTGACAGGTTTGGATTATGAGGAGAGACTGAGTAGTCTGGGATTATACTCATTGGAATTCAAAAGAATGAGGGGAAATTTTATAGAAACATATAAGGTTATGAAGTGAATAGATAAGGTGGATGCAGGGAGGTAGTTTCCGCTAACAAGTGAAACTAGGACTCAAAATGAAGGGAAGCTGTTGTAGGACTGAGGTCAGGAGGAACTTCTTCACCCAAAGAGTTGTGAATCTGTGGAATTCCTTGCCCAGTGAAGTGGTTGATGCTACCTCACTGAATGTTTTTAAGGCAAGGCTGGATAAAGTTTTGAACAGTGAAGGAATTAAAGGTTATGGTGAGTGGGCGGGTAAGCGGAGCTGAGTTTCAAAAAGACCAGCCATGATCTTATTGAATGGTGGGGCAGACTCGAGGGGCCGGACGGCCTACTCCTGCTCCTAGTTCTTATGTTCTAATGTTCTTAATCCATCTAGCCTGTACATCCCTGTGCACTGTGGTCAATTTAGCATGTCCAAACAACTTCATTTTCTCATCTTTGGATGTCTCTACCTGAATTAGTCAGTTCAGTTTTGAATTACAAACATTTCCAGATACATTCTATTTTGTTCAAAACACACACAATTTGTAATCACAGTCAGTCAGTGTGGCACTTTATAAATTCCAGTTTTCAGAATAAAACCGGCCTAATTCCAGGTGAAAACTCTTGAGATAGATTCTGAACAAACCCTCACACCTACAATTCAGTGTCTGACCTGAGATGTCACCTTTTGTATAATCCTATGACTCTGCCTGATTGTCATGACAGCACAGCACTGACATTGACTTTATAAACACTTTACACACCGTCTAACACTCATGGTCACCTGCAGACACTTATTATCTGACACTCCACTCACACCTGACAAAGGGGTAGTGCTATAGAAGCTTGTGTGATTCCAAGAAAACTTGTTGGACTATAACCTGGTGCTGTGTGACATCTGACTTCATCTTCAGACTATGTGAGGAAACTGAAGCGTCTGGAGAAAGCCCATGCAGACATGGAGAGAGTACGCAAGTTCCACCTCCACACAGACAGTCACCTGAAGGTGGAATCAAACTCACGTACCTGGCACTGTGGCACTTACTGTTCCTAATCTCCAACCATACTGATTCTACTTCCTAATTTTCTGAGCCAAGATTGTTTCTCAACCTTATCGAGGCTAACCCCACTCTTCTTCCAGTTCATCTATATTTTCAAAATGTTCATGCTATCCCTTCAACCTCACTATCTCTTATGACCTTGTGACTTTGTCCATATTAATTGTTGATAGGACCATCTCCAGCCATTTCTGTATAACCTTCTCCACCAATGTCCTCCTCCCCTTTGTCTTCTTTTCTTCCTGTTGTTATTTATCTAGAAGTTCCCTTAAATGTAACTGAACGTCTTTCTCCACCACTAAAGTACCTGTGTTTTTTTTCATCAATTAACCACTGCCAGTAAATCATTTGTATTCTACAGTTGATTAATTTATAATCAAAGCCCATTAAGGGCAATGCAGACCATCAAACGTGAGTGGGACATAGGGAGAAGAGGAGGGATCTAAATCAAAATGGAGTTGGAAATGTTCTCATCCCCTTCCCTATTCCTGCTAATCATTTCAAACTGTCTGTTTCCTTTGACGTGGCTTCAGATGTACTTTTTTTCCACTCTGATGCAATAGGCCGGAAATGTTTTTGCCTCTTTCATTCCTACCTACTCAATTATCAGCAGGTATTCAACTGCAGTGGTTTCACTTCCTGCTGCATGATGGATCCTCACCATGGCTCACCTTGGTGAAAGGACACATTTGATAGAGTTGTTGCCACTATTTTCCCTGTTGCTAGGACACTACAGTGCATGGTTTACCTTAGTATGACAGGAAAACTACTTGGTAGCGTAAACAAGATTCAGCTTATTGTGTTACTATAAATAGAACATAGAAAATAGAACAGTACAGCACAGTACAGGCCCTTCGGCTCACAATGTTGTGCCGAACTTCTACCCAAAACCTAAGGTCTATCTGACCTCCACCTCTACCTTATACTAACATCCATGTGCCTATCTAATAGCCGCTTAAATGCCCCTAATGAGGCCAACTTCACTCCCCACTCCGGCAATGCATTCCACGCCCTTACCACTCTCTGAGTAAAGAGCCTACCTCTGACATCTCCCCTATATTTAACCCCGCTCACTTTAAAACTACATCTCCTCGTAATAGCTACCTCCATCCTAGGAAAATGTCGCTGGCTGTCCACTCTATCTATACCTCTGATCATTTTGTACACCTCTATCAAGTCACCTCTCATCCTTCGTCGTTCTAAAGAGAAAAGCCCTAGCTCTCTCAACCCAACTAACTATTACTACAACTAGCTAAACGTTAAATACTGTGATAGACATTCTTTCTAAGATCATGGGTGAGACCACTTTGTCATTAAAGTTCAGAAGAGGTTCATCAGCATGTTGCTGGAGATGGAAGGTTTGAGTTATAAAGATAGGCTGGACCTGTCGGGACTTTTACCACTGGAGCAAAGGAGGTTGAGAAATGATGTGATAGAAATTTATAAAATAATGAGAGGTATAGATATAGTCAATAATAACAAAAACAAAGTTGCTGGAGAAGCTCAGCAGATTCTGGTAACTTTGTTTTTATTCCTGATTTACAGCATTGGCAGTTCTTTCAGTTTTTATATAGTTAATAGTAGTTGACGTTTCCATAGGATGTGGGATTTCAAGACTAAGTGGCACAATTTGAAGGTGAGAGGAGACACATTTTTAAAAAAGACATGAGAGGCAAATGTTTCACATAAAAGGTGGGGGTCTGTATGTGGAATGAGCTTCCTGGGGAAGTGGAGAAAGTAGGTACAATTATAACATTTAAAAGACATTTGGATAGGAACATGAGTAGGAAAGGTTTGCGGGGATATGGGCCAGGAGCAGGCAGATGTCGCTAGTTTAGTTTGGGATTATGTTTAGCATGGACCGAAGGGTCTGTTTCCATGACTCAAATACCCAAAGCTGTTCTCATCACTCAGCTCATGTGACATTATTATGTTGGCAATGCTCAATGTAATTCTCAGCATTACATCCTGATATGACACTTCACTCTCCTGCATTCTTACCTCAGTATCAATTCTTGATTCTTACTCTTTTATTTCTTTTTCACAGGCATTGCGTTTGAAAATAGCCACGGGTTTAAATGCACTGTGGTTACATCTAGTTGTCAGCCTCTAAGTCGTACACTTCCCCACAGATTCGTGCCAAATTTGCATCTAGAAGTCAGCCAATGAGTTGTAGGTAAGTCCCGCTCTGTAAAATATCCTGGAGCACCAAATGAACTGTAGCACATCAGTTGTAACTGCTCTGTACCTCATTTTGAATGACATGTGTTGGCACGTACAGTGGAATTTGAAAATTAAATGCTTGGCTCAAGGAAATGATTGAAAACCTAAGTTCACTGTCTTGATAATTAAAACAGTTTAATCTGATAGTCAGAATTAGCTTTTGAAAATAAGAAAAACATTTTCCTGAGTGTTTTATGCACTTTTTTTTTAATGCCCATGAACAAACTTTAACAGAAATAGCTTACACTGGATTTGAAGCAAAATGCTCAAAAATGCTTTGATATAAGCCAAGTCAGATCAATGCTGCAGCTTCAATTTCACCTCAAAAAAATATTGTTTCATTGTTATGTTCTGCGATTAACATAGTCAACACAGCACTGGCTTCGAAATCGCCAGCACCAAATATTCTGTCACACTTTGAATATTAGAAGTCAAACACGAATATTTTAAAATGTGGTACCAAAACTAATTGAACAGATTGAATTAGATAAGTTATTCTCGTTCTTTAAAGTTGTTCTTTTCTGGAGATCCTTTTCTTGCTTCATTCATTTTGCCAGGAGGCACTTTGCTCATTTTTCAGGTCCTCAGAGAACAAAGGAAGTTCCTTATATAGTTATTCAATTTAGAGGTAAATCTTTTGAGAAATTGAGGAAGAGATTGTACCACAGTAATCAACAGGCTTTATCAGAACCTTACAGGAATGTATCGTGTAAATTGCATGCGTACTTGCATTACTTAGGATGAAGACTTGTTTATCGGTATTTCGATTCAGTTTTGACTATTTAAAAGAATGTTCATATTTTCTTCAATTCTGCGGTTAAGAGTCATATGGGCCAATAGTGTAGTTTCTGCTGTCTCACTGTCATGAGCCAGACTGCATCTATAACCTCTGTCATGGACATTGACCTAAAATTCCCACATGCTTATGAAGGGGTGTTATTGCATGTTAATGACTTACCAACTGCATAGATCACCTCATTAATATAAATTGAAATAATTCCCCAAAGGTCGGCATTCCGTCACCACGTCACACTTTACTTACAGGTGAAGAGTCCTGATCCAGCACCCTCAGAGTAAACTGGATGTCTGACACCTCTGTTCTTATCTATCAGTCAGGGCTCCCTGATTGGACCAGATTAACAGTTCCAATCAGGGAAGTCATATTCTATGAGGTCCACCTAGTTGGCCTTATTACAATCACTTCATGAAGCTTCCTATTTATCATCCTGCAGTTGCAAATGAGAGGCCGGGAATTCTAACGTGGAAATCAGGTCAGGCACCAGGAGACATTAACTTGCTGCTGACTATTAGTCTCCAACCTCCATGTGACATCACCTCATGACATGATGCATGGATGCATTGATAACTAGTGTTGAGAGGTTGCTACTCAGGCACTTTTTAAGAATACTGAGATGCCTGGATAGACTGGAGGTGGAGAAGTTGTTCCCACTGTAGAAGAGTTTAATGCCCAAGGTCACAGCCTCAGTTTGAAGGGACAACCCTTACAACTATGATAAGCAGGAAGTGAAGCTATGGGACTTATTGCCACGCAAGGCTCTGGAAGGCACATTATTCAGTGTCTTTAAGACAGAGATAGATAAGTACTTGACTAGTAAGGGAATCAAAGGTAGTGGGGTAAAGGCAGGAGATCATGGTTGAGAAACATATCAGCCATGATTGAATAGTAGAGCAGACTCAATGAGCCAAGTAGCTTAATTCAGTTTCTATATCTCAGGTTTTTATGAAGTTATGGAGGAACATGCACTGAACTCTAGAATTGAACCAGCCTGTATCTCAGGGCTAGATGAACACAGCAGGCCAAGCAGCAACAGACCTTTTTGACGAAGGGTATAGGCCCGAAACATCAGCTTTCCTGCTCTGATGCTGCTTGGCCTGCTGTGTCCATCCAGCTCTTCACCTTGTTATCTCAGATTCTCCTGCATCTGCAGTTCCTACTATCTCTGCATCTCAGGACTGCTCACTTGCTCTCTTAGATCTAGCATGTTTACTGCTTATCTGCATACTTGCAGCATTGCATTTTCAGCTAGAGCCCAGAGGCTATCAATGCTGTTGTACTGACATACAGTTTCGTCTGCAAGTAGAGACAGGCTGCTTATCAATGGTGATCTCTTTGGATATGACAGTACATTTTGCTGTCACGTTAACAACTAAAGTATTGCCAGTTACTTGTGTGGCAAACAGCCTTCACATTTATTCAACCAAATAACCTCTCAGAAGGTGGGTGATGCTCATCCTTAGTCCCGTCAAGGTGTGGGGTGGATGGGTGGAGGATGCGGTTGTTAAGGCTTCCCAGTGTCATCAATTCTGGACACAGTCCACATAAAGTAGATGGTCTTGTCCTTCACCAGTCATTCACTCAGGCTAGTTATGGCCAGGGGACATGTCTGGTAGCAGTCTAGGGAACAGGCAACAGTCAAATCTTTAGGGCCATCTGGCAGGGATCAGAGGGATCACATATTGTCAGTCAGGGAGCTGCAAACACAGTGCTCAAGGGCCTCGCTGGTCATGTCTAGGGGTTGTTTGTCGAAGTTGGCCAGAGGCCTGAAGTGATAAATAGCCCTGGGTGTCCATGTATTGAGCAGTGAGGATATGCAAGAGGTAACTGCAGTGATCGGCTGAGGGGGGAGTCATTAAGGAAGGGGAGTGGAAAGCAGACAGATTTGTTAAGGTGGAGCAAAGACAGTGACGGGAGAAATTCAAAGCCTATGAGGCTTATAAAGAACTGCGTTGGAGGGAGGGTCGCAGAAAAGGTCACCTGAAATGGTAAACCTAATTTTTCTTCAGAGATGCTGTCGGACCTTCTGAGCTGGTCCAGCACTTTCTGATTTTTGTAAAGGAGGGGTGTGTTATTGGCAGGACTGCATAGAGGGCCATAGTGCGTATCATTAAAATGGAATGTTGGGGTGTGGGGGCAAGAAAGAAAGTTGGAGACAAAGTTCAGTAAGGTTCATGGGGAAGGGGGGAATAGGTAGAAATGGGCTGTTGGGGTAATGTGAGATAAAGGAGGACATGGAGGTGTGTGGTTGTGCCTGGTAACAGGGCTGAGCCCGATATTGTAAGCATCTGCTATGAGCTTTGTTTCTGGTGGCTCGTGGTTAGCACTGCTGTCTCACAGCGCCAGGGACCCAGGTTCAATTCCAGCCTCGGGTGACTGTCTGTGTGGAGTTTGCACATTCTCCCCGTGTGTGCATGTGTTTCCTCCGGGTGCTCTGGTTTCCTCCCACAGTCCAAAGATGTGCAGGCTGGGTGGGTTAGCCATGTTAAATTGCCCATAGTGCTCAGGGAGGTGTCGATTAGGTGTGTTATGGGGTTATGGGTCTAGGTGAGATGCTCTGATGTTCGGTGTGGACTTATTGGGCCAAAGGGCCTGTTTCCACACTGTAGGGATTCTGAGTCTGCCATTTACTGCTCTCTTTATTTTACTTAGAATCTGGAAAATGGCGAGATATCTTCGGAGTCAGCGTCCGTCCGATGGCCAAAAGCACAGGACGCATATTTGCTCGGTGCTCAGAAATTGAAGGAGTAAATGCAGAAACACGCACTCATCAGCTCCAGCTCCATTCAATTTGCAATTATTTCATTGTCTACTTGCAGTGCACACCAAGTGAGCATGGTTGGGGACAAACATTTGTCAAAAGCATTTTGCGCCATGATGTTGGTTCTCGTAAATTGGTCATTGAAATGTCAATGATGTAGAAGTTAAAGTAGAAGTTAAGACTTAAAAAGAAATGAATGCTTGCAAAAAGAGTAATATCTTGTGAAACATCCAAGTGTGCTGTGGGGTTTGTAGATGATCGCTTTATCATCTGTCCCGTAATTATTATGATGCACTCCATTAAATGCAATGTTATATTGTTGACATAGATATTTATTTTTAATTCATTCACAGGATGAAGGCAATGCTGGCGAGCTGAGCCAGGTCAGATAATGATGGCAGTTTCTTTCCCTAAAGAACATCAGTTAACCAGATTGGGCTTCCAACCATCAACAATGGATTCATGGTCATCATTAGACTCTTAATTTTAGATTTATTTTAAAATTGAATTCAAATTCATAGCAGGATTCAAGTTTGGGTCCTCAGAATATTACATAGATCATAGAATCCCTACAGTGTGGAAACAGGCCCTTTGGCACAACAAGTCCACACTGAACCTCAAAGCATTCCACCCAGACCCATCCTGCTATAACCCACCTAACCTGCACAGCACTGAACACTAGGGGCAATTTAGCTTGACCAATCCACCTAGCCTGGATATCTTTGGACTGTGGGAGGAAACTGGAGCACCCAGAGGAAACCCATGCAGACACGGAGGTTTGTTTAAATTCCAAACAGACAGTCACCCGAGGGTGGAACTGAACCTGTGTTCCTGGTGCTGTGAGGAGCAGTGTTAACCACTGAGCCACCGTGCTGCCCCTGGCTTTCTGGATTAACAGTTCGGTGATAATACCACTCGGCCACCATCTCCCCAGGTCTGGAATGGAATCGTGCTCAGAAGACTACTTTTTTGGTGTCACGTGTTGGTCACTCAGCTGACACAATTCCATCACTAAGTTGGTGTTCATTCTTGCGGCTGAAGCTGTCTACATAATGAAGGCATGGGGCCTGGTATCAGTATGCTGATTGTCTCACTGTTGGGAGCATTGTGTGCAGCCCCCAACTGTACGGTGTGCTATGGTCAGAATTAAAAACCTGTTATGCTCCTATTGTTCCTGACATAAGGATGATGAGAAGATAGAGGAGGAAGAAGGAGTAATTGTACATGACATAGCTCAACTGCATTGGACACTACAGGCCAGCCAGGGCCTGACAAACAGCAAGATTTGACAAGAGTTTTACTGCTCGAACAGCATGAGACAAAATGTATTCACCATTCTAATGTGATAAAAATGCATTCACTGACTTTCACACTAAGATTAAGATTGCTCTCTGTGGTAGACGGTCGAGATGAGGCAACTTCTGGCAACTTAGTGGACAAAATAAATAACTAAAATTTAAGAGTGCAAGTGACAGGCCCAACTAATGGCTGATACCATGGCTGCCTGGCCCATTGGCTTTCATCCAACATTTTATAAGATGACAGACGTAACTCTACTGAGATACATGTATTTCTCAAGAATGCAGGGATGTGAGTCTTTCAAGTGCCTTTCCTTACAGCAGTTCCATTTCTTTATAAATTTCATAGAGACATTTTATGTCAGATTCATGTCCCCATAGCATATTTTCCTGCTTGTCGTTCTGTAAAAGTCAAAGTTGGATGCAATTCCATGCATAAGATTTTGTACGTAACTACCTGTTTTATCGCTGAAGTCCAAACTTACAGTTTATTTCTTTTATATTGAGCTTGGCTGCCAAGAGCCTTACAACACAATATGACAGAATGAATGTATCCCTCTGTGGGGCCTGGCGTTGCCCTGAAGTTATGGTTCCTTAAATCTTGGAACTGACGCCAGACTTTGACTAAGCAGAAGCAAAACGAGTTGTTTCAGGCAATATTGAGCACCATTAAAGAACAATCGACATCCATGAGTAAAGATTCAGCCGTTTGATTGCTCTGGAGGAATCTCCTCTCAAAAGATTCAACATCTTAATTTTGCAGTAGTCTTTGCAGCATTGCTATCTGGAGAGGCATATTTGCTTCACTGAGGACCTCGTGCAGTAAAATTCATCATCCGTTTGAAGGATATTGTCCTTGAAAGAGTGAGAGCACACTTATGTCACACAAAGCAGAATCATCATGTGGAACAAGTGAAGGCCATTGTCGATAAAACATAACTGGCTTTTAATGCCATATGGGACATATTTATGGAGCAGGAAGCATTTGAGAATATGAGTGCGAACTGGAAGTCGAGAAAAGGGATATGCATTCAAACAAATTGTCTGTGTTTCCATCTGGCATTTTCTGCATACATACAAAAAAATTTGCAGACAGATTCTAAGTCTCTCTTCTAAAATCACGCAAACCCTTCTAATGCAATTTTATACATGGCTTTCTTAAGTGAGTAAGTACAACAGTTACCTTAGGAACATAGGCAAGTAGGGTTTAGCAGGAGTAGGCTGTTTGGGTGTTCAAACCTTTATCACAGCTTAATAATAAAATCCGGACTGTCTGCTTCTGATCTCAACACCACTTTCATATCTAACTTCCTCGTTTCAAATATCTATTTAGCTCTGCTTTGAGTATATTCAGTAGCTTTTTGTGATGTAAAGATGGTGTCCCTCCAAGATACTTGGTAACAGAACTTTAAAAAATAAGTCCTTACAGGATGTGAATGTTGTTGACTAAGCCATTGTTTACTGCCCAGCTCTGACTCTCCTTGAGAAGCTGGTGGTAAGTTGCTTTCTTGAACCACGATCATGTGTCGGTCATAGGTAAAAATGTAAAATAGCCAGAGCACCACTCTCTCATTAAAGGTTTGTTTTAAGCTATGAGTTAACGCATCTCAGGCAAAAGATAAGGTGGGATCTTCAGGGTATCCTCACTCAGTACAGGAACTGAACCTGTACTGTTGGCATCATTCTCTATCAGAGATGAATTGCACTGCCTGCTGAGCGAGGATCTAATATAAATGTCGTGCAGCCAGATGATAATCTTCATGCCAACTAGCTGTATAGCTATCAAGAGTGAGCAAAATACGACATGCTCCTGCTCAGATATTCACACTTCCATAGAACCAGCAGCAATGGTGGTGGTTTGTCACGTGCGGACTTATCCACTTTAAGGTTGCATTAGCAAATGATGAAGATAAGATACTTCAAATGAATCTGTATGAGAAGGTGAGAGATGCTCAAAGCTCTGCTCTGCTATGTGATGAATGGCAGTTTACTGTTGAGCAGGATGTTTCTAGAACAGCAACAGAAAATATGCAATGCTTTAGCTCTCAGCACTGCATTGTACACAGCTGTAAAGAAATTGGAGGAGTCACTCTCAGGCCTGAGAGGCATATTGTTGCAGCGGTTTACAGTAATGAATTAATCTTCAGGAAGGGTAGCCTTTGAGCAGCATATTAAATGTTACGATCCTGAGAGTAAATACACAAAGTAGAATTCCATATTACATTGAATGGTAATGATACTTTGCACTTAGCTGTTCATTGCCTTCCTCGTCTGGGGTAAAAATGTTCTCCAGCTCATTGCTAGCAAGGGTGTGACGTTACACTGTATAAAGAATAATGATGAGAAAGGAACTGAGGACACAGCTCAATTTGTTTTCCCTTCTCACCTATTGCATGCTCTGTGAGTCGCCTACATGTTGCATTGTTTTCTGCTGACCCACACTTGTTCAGGTAGAGCAGCAAAACCGAAAGGATCTCAATCAAGAGCATCACTGCAAAGGGATATAAGCAGACTGCCTCTATCTCTGCTGAAACTACAAACATATACCCAACAAAAAGGTGCAAGTAAAAGGAACAGTAAAGATGTTTCATCATGCAGGTACATGCACATGGGCATAATCCAAAATGTAAAGTTGTAACATTTCTGTTTGATGGGCAAACACATTTAAAATTAAGCATCCTTTTCTATCTTACTTATTCGTAGTTGTTGGCTGGCAAGTATCTCTTGCAAGCATATGATGGGGTATGGGAAGGCACAGATGGTACCAAACAATCGAAGTGCTTGAAATGATGCCTTATCTTTGCTTTTTTATGCCATGGTTGGAGGGAGATCACTTTCTGCATGCTATTCCTCCGTCTTCTCCTTTTCTCCGTTCTCTCTTACTCCTTCTCTTCCACCAAAATCTTGGAGTTGTCCAAAGAAAATTTGTGCTCTCCGTCTTTCTCCCCCTGTAGGCACAAGCTCAGTGCTGTGTAATGTTGTGTGCAATGTACACCACAACCATGATCTGTCCAGTATTTACTGAAAGGAACCTGAGCACCTGTCTAAGTATCTGTTTCAGACTTTAAGCATCTTGAATGCTGGCTCAGTGATAAATCATTTGTTTAACAACTCTAGCTGCATCACTTGCAGATCTCAGTCTTCAGGGGTTTTGAGTGAGGTCATCAATCACATTTTATGTATGTATCCCTTATTTCTTTAAAGCAACATAGATAGGTATATGCATGGGAAGGATTGAATGGGATATGGGCCAAATGTGGGTAATTGGAACTGGCTGAGCGTGCATCATGGTCAGTTTGGGATCAGTTTGTGCCAAAGGGTCTATTTCCATGCTGTATCAAGAGGAGGCAATGGCCTAATGGTATTGTCACTGGACTGTTAATCCAGAGACCCAGGTAATGCCCTGGGGACCTAGGTTCGAATCCCACCGTGGGCAGATGGTAGAATTTGATTCAGTAAATATCTGGAATCAAGAATCTAATGATGACCATAAATCCATTGTTGATTGTCAAGAAAAACCCTTCTGGTTCACTAATCCCTTTAGGGAAGGAAACTGCTATCCTTATGTGGTCTCTCCTACATGTGACTCCAGACCCACAACAATCTTGTTGACTCATAACTGCCCCATGAACAATTAGAGATGGGCAATAAATGCCAATATTCTAATAAAGAAATAAGAAACACTCTATGAGTTATGCATTATGGTAGCGGCCTTGGAATCTCACACATTGAGGATGTGGATCCGTGGATGTTCTGGGAGTTTTATAATTGCCATCTATCTGCAGTCACTAATGCTTTGTTCTTGTGTGAATTCAGACAGATCCACAGTCTAGGTGATCAACTCATTCTGACCAGGATCGCTGGAGCTCACATGACACAAGGGGCAACAAGCTACCTGTCTCATGTTTCTGAGTGATGTCAAAATCCTGCAGCTTTCTCTAGTAGATCCCTGATAGAGTATACAGGCAGAACGTTGGAACCATGGTGACTTTGATAGCCACTAGTATAATGTGAAACCCCAGGTCCGCTCGGTAGCAGACCTTGTACAATCTGGTTTCAAATGTCTGCCAAAACCTAATATGATGCCATGAGCTTCCAGAGACACTGTCACAGAAGTTCAACAAATGTCTATAGACCCAGCAAAGATAGTTGATTGCTAACATTGGTCCCACTGCTGCACCTGGTGTTGGAGGAGTTCCTGGTGTTGATGGTGAAAGTAAAATTGCCATAGGCTTACCAGATCATAGAGCTGTTCTCTCACTGGACAAAGATGATGAGTGATTGTTTAACCTGAGGGTCGCCATGCCTCAGGTAAAGGGAAAGGTTCAGAAGGAGAGGTCCTCATGGTAACATCAGCTCGTGTGAGAATTGAACTCATTCTGTATTGCAAACCACATTCCTTGGAGCTGAGAAAATCTATGAAGCCAAAGTCAAACTGTACATCCCATGTTAATATTCTGATATATTGTACTGACAGCATCCATCTATTGAAGGCATCTAGAATCCAAATGATGGCACGATGCAGTCAATTTCGTAATCCACCCACGTTTCTTGAATTAAACTTTACACACATATCAAATCCACTCATCTATTTACTTTTAAATTGGCCCCACCCCACCTATCGCAACAGGAGAATGCCAGGCAAGTCAGTATTGCCACAAGACCACAGTATTTTCAACTACACAAATGCAGCCAGGCACGTCTTCAATATCCTATCTATGTGCTGCTGGGTTGCAGCTTGGTTAGCAGAGAGCCCAAATATTAACCATTGGAAACTGACCAGTCCAAGTGGCATCCTGCTTGTCCTGAGCTCTTGGGGATTCTGCTGCGAAATGGGCAGAAAAGTATTACATCCAACTTGGAAAAGCATCTTGCTCCAAAAAATTTCGGCTGTTGTTCGTTCAGGGTTAACATTTTGTGTTGACACCATTGAAATGAAAGGTTGAACCACTTAGATTGAGGCTTATTCTTTTGGTACCATTTTTTTAAAAACAAATGTGATAGAGTTATACCAATTGATGTGGTGCTCAGCATTCTAAATTCTATCATATTGTTCCAGCTCAGTTAGTTCCACCGAAAGACTCTCCTGAATGTCCACTCTGTGCATCCTTTTGATGACCAATGAATGGGATGGCATCATACTGAAGCTGAATTATCGCATCACCCTGAAAACTTCCTATCCACTCAAATTCATCTGGGTAAAGGTATCAAAGATTTTTAACAAATTTGATTGCGTGATGTGTGGTCTATTCTGCTACTGCGAATAGTGATTACACCAAGATGTGCCCACACTGATAGTTCTGCCACAGCTGGGGCATTGTAATCTACCTGGTAGAGGAAGTCAGGCAGCCAAGATAAGCTGAAGTACTGAAGCTGCAGTGTGACTTAGGTGATGAATCGAATTGGTGTTATGTTGATGGACAATTTTGTTGGTTTCTTGTGCTTGGGTCTTGGGATTGGCTTTGCCTTTGTAACCAGATTTTATGCACATCCACACCTGATGTCTCTTGGCATCACAAGTATTCCCAATATCTGGATAACAATTAGATAAGAGTGACAAACCATATCTATGAAAGATTTTCTTGGTTTGGTGCATCTTGCTGACCATAGCAATGTCTTTCTTTATTAATTCACAGGATGTGGATGTCTATGATGAGGCCAACATTTATTGCCCATTTATTGCACTGCATCCCAAAACCAGCCCAGCTTATCCCCGCCTCCCTAACCTGTTCTTCCTCTCACCCATCCCTTCCTCCCGCCTCAAGCCGCACCTCCATTTCCTACCTACTAACCTCATCCCGCCTCCTTGACCTGTCCGCCTTCCCTGGCCTGACCTATCCCCTCCCTACCTCCCCACCTATACTCTCCTCTCCACCTATCTTCTTTTCTCTCCATCTTCGGTCCACCTCCCCCTCTCTCCCTATTTATCACAGAACCCTCTCCCCATCCCCCTCTCTGATGAAGGGTCTAGGCCCGAAACGTCGGCTTTTGTGCTCCTGAGATGCTGCTGGGCCTGCTGTGTTCATCCAGCCCCACACTTTGTTATCTTGGAATTCTCCAGCATCTGCAGTTCCTATTATCACTAATGTTCATGTACCCCTGTTTTAATTACCTTCCTATTTGTCTGGTGTAGTGTTCGTCACAGTCTCTGCAGGGAATCCTGTATATAGCATTGATCTTGTCCATAGTGGGTAGTGGGTCTATGGTTCAGGTGAGTAGTTGTCGTGGGGTTGATGTGGGTTTGTGTGCTACTCTTATGCTCAGTGGTCATAGGAGTTTTAATATCAATAGACCATCACTTCCCCAGTAGTTCCTCCTTTAGGCTAGACCTACAGCATGTAGGCCAGCTACTACGGCTTCATAAGTGTGTCCATTTTCTTGTAAAGCATCAATGCTTTAACCATTTTTCTGACCGAAAAGTTGCCTCTTGTAGGCTTTCATAGTATGGAGATGATGACTAATTCAATGAGCCTCTGACAGTTCCTCTTTGGAAAAGTTACACTCATGCCCTTCGCCATGGTATTTTCTGACAGATTGGTCAATAAACACTTGGAATTATTGTTCGTATAATATAGATCAGAATTTGATAATCCTGAAGTTATTTTCCTTGAACTAGACTTCAAGAACTTTACAGACCTTTCTGGAATTTCTTAATCAGTGAAAACACCAGATATGTTAATTCGGCAAAGCCACGCAGGCAAAATCTTTTCTTGGGGGCATTTATTACTTGATCTGTAAATAGACCTCTTTAGAATAGTTTTATTTCAGCAAGTATGTCACTGGATGCCCAGCCCATCATTAAGTGTTTGCCTTTCAGTTCTCTTTACAGGCTTATCTTTCTGAAAAAAAGTTTACTGCTAGGCTACTTTTTTTTCTCATTTGCTGGTTTGTTTTACAATCACTTCCCTTCCCTTTCTTTGTTCTGTTCCTTGCTTTTTCTTTCCCATTGCTATTCCTGTCGAAATTGCAGACTCGTAGTTGGAGGCTTCTGCCTGTAGGTGCTACTCATATCAAAAAAAAATGCCACATGGTAATGATAAAATTTTGCACTGGTTTGGAGAAAGAATACAATGGAAACTACCAATATCTAGACAGAAATAAGCTTAATAGATTTTTTTTAAGTTGTATTTACTTTTATGAGTGCTTTCGGGCTATGCTTTCAAGGCGATTTGACTGCCTTTTTTTGTTTGAAAATTAAATCTGCAGCGAGGGAAAGAAGTAAAATAGCGGTTGTGTTTTTGGGCAATCTTAAGCTTTTTATAGAGCTTAGTTTTGGTTACATTTGTAATATTTAGCCTGTTTGAGTAAGGCACTCTTAGAGATTACCCCTGTTTTTGAAATAACTGCCAAGAGCCTGGTATCCTGTTATCCAATCACCCTTTATTTACTTGTACACAGTACACTAGCGTGCCCAGCCACCTCAGAGTCAGCCCCCTGAACTGGGGTGATTCTGAATCCCCTTTCTGGATTGGTCAGCCTTCCTGATTGGCCAAGTTTAACAGCCCCAATCAAGGATCTCTTTATCAATAAGATCCACCTGGTTCCAATCACAACAGTCTTGAAAGAACTTGCATTCAAATTGAAACAAAATCAGCTCCGCTCTCATGGTGGTTGATGTTGTGTCTCTAACTATCTGCTGCTGTCTGCTCTTACAGAAGCTGAAAGGGTGAGAAACTGTCAGTTTCTTTGAGCTCTCTGTTGTCCAAAGCTGTTGTCCAGTTGATCGTCTAAAACTTCTGAGTTTTTGATAGTGCCATTGTTACTGTGCTATGATTTTGCTTTTGACCAGGGTATCTTTAACTGATGTGGCTATCTCTCATCTCTATAAGAAACTGGACATTGACATAATTGTCTCAAAGAATCCAACAGATATTTATTTTAGCTGACTGTTACAGACCATGAAACCTAACACAGCAGTATGAACCAGGTAATATTCGTTGAGCTACGCTTTAAATACCTCTTCTGTATTCTGTCTTGCTGAATTCCCAAATTTTATTCCAGCATCTATCATCAAAATTATCTTCATGGTTTGCATTTGATATCATCTTAGGCATGAAATTGATAAAAGATCTTCCAAATAAAATTTCAGGAATTTTAGCCCTTGAAGGCAAAAATCAATAGTGGCATATAAATTTTTCATATGATGAAAAAAAGGCCACAAAGTGTCTTCTCTTTGAACCAAACTGACAGAACCGAACATATTCCAACCCTCTGTCAGTAAAACCAAGATGTAGTGCAGATTGAATTTTAGCATCAAGGCCACTAAAATCAACAGTGGGAGCAGGCTGTAAAGGAGCTCAACTGCAATTTAAATTGAGATTAAATAAAAGCTGTAAATCTGAAACTAAAACAAAATGTGTGAGAAATATGCAATGGTGTTCAATCAGCTTAAACTGACAAAATGCATTGTTTCTGCCCTCACGCCTTGACTCTGCCTGAGTTTGCAAGCTCTGTAAAAAGGTATTTTATCTGCTTTTTGAGGGGGAGGTTGCTCAGCCTCCACTCATAGACCTCCATCACCTTTTGTTGTTAGCTAGCTTGTGCATGTGACTAATTTCCATAGCACTCTTTCTTTATAGATGCAGGCTAATTTGCCATACCGTCCTCCCTTCATTCTTAACAGCAGTCATTCGCAAACCTGTGATTGTTCAAAGGGTGCCAGGAAATATTCATTATCACTTTGTTTGCATTCAAAGTAAAAGGAAAGTTGAAAGGAGATACGAGGGCAGCTTTTTACACGTGGCGTGCTAGGAGTCCAGAACTTGCTTCCAGGGATAGTAGTGGAAGCAAATATGATGGTGGCATTTAAGAGACTTCTAGATAAGCATATGAATATTCAAGGAATGGTGTGATATGGAAAAAGGATAGGCAGAGGGATTAGTTTAATTTGGCATCATGTTCAGCACAACATTGTGGGCCAAAGAGCCTGCTCCTGTGCTGTACTGTTCAATATTCCATGTTCACTTGCAGCTTCATGGCGAGGCCAGTATTCATTATCCATCTCTCACTGTCTTTGCAAAGGTGGGAGTGACCAACCTTTATTGAAGATGTAACACATTTACAGTGGTTGTTAGGACGGGGTTTCTGGGATGTTGAGCAGTGACAGTAAAGCCCTGGTAGTAAGTCTGGATGGTTTGGAACTTGGAGGGAGATTGCAGGTGGTGACGTCCTATGCTGCTTCTGCCCTTGTACTTCTCAGGGGCAGAGGGCGTGGATTTGAAAAGTGCTTTCAAGTGGCTTTGTTGAGTTGCTGCAGTGGATCTTGTAGGTGTTACCACTGGAGGAGGATGTGAATTTTTAAAGTCGTGGATGGGGCTGAAATCAAGTGGGCTGCTTTTCCTATATCACGTATCTCCCAGTGCATTGCCATAAGTGCAAGAGAATAAGAATTTTGCCCACCTCTAACCAAAAGTGCTAACACTATCAGAAGTCATGACGGTCATTGAAAAGGAATTACTTCTGTCCTCATGGTGTTCAATGCTTTGTCTCCAACTATCTACAGCTGTCTGCTCTTACAGAAGCTGAAAGGGTGAGAAACTGTATCTTTGTTTAAGTTCTTTGCTGTCCAAAACCATTGTCCAGTTGGTCTTCAATAAGTTCTGAGTCTTGGAGAGCCCCCATTTGTTACCATGCTATGATATGAATCATCCAATTTAAATATTCTTGATGAGAAAAAGAATTAATTCCACCAGAATTTGATTAACAAAGTCATATAGCAGAGAAACAGACCCTCCAGTCTACCATATCTATGTGGCCCAACAAACACTAACCTACATTAATCATATTTACCTGCACTTGGTCCATAGTATGCAATGCCCTGGCACTTTAAATATTCATCCAGATACTGCTTAAATGCTATGAGAGTACCGCCATGTCAGGCAGCAAACTCCATACATCTACCATCCTCTGAGTGAAAATTACTTTCTCAGATCTCCTCTAAACCACTTGCTCTTCACTTTGAACTTACTCCCTTTGGTAACAGACATGTCTGCCATGGGGAAAATATTCTCACTATCTGCCCAGTCTATACCTCTCATACTTTTTCATACCTAGACCAGATCCCTCTTCTGCCTTCTCTGGTTTAAGAAAAACAAACCCAGCCTATCCACTCTCTCCTCATAACTGAGATGTTCCATCCCAGGCAACATCATGGAGAATGTCCTCTAGCCCCTCTAGTGCAATCCTCTCAATAGCGTAATGACCAGAATTGTGCGTAGTATTCCATCTGTGGCGTAACCAATGTTATATGAAATTGTAACAGTACTTCCTTGTTCATGTATTCTATGCACTTGCTAATGAAGGCAAGCATCTTGTACGCATTCTTCAGCTCCCTGTCTACCTGAGCTGGCACCTTCAGGGATCTATTGGCTTGTACACTAAAGTCTCTTTGTTCCTTAGTACTCCCAGGGACCTGCCATTCATTGTGTATACCCTTCTGTCACTGGATGCATCATACAAAGTGTATCACCTCACACTTATTGGGATTAAATTCTATCTAACCTTGTTATGCCCAATGTACTAGTTGGTCAATCTTACACTATAGCCTGAGGACACCCACCTCACTGTCACTAACATTACCATGAATTTTCATGTCATCTGCACATTTATTAATTGAACCTTTGATGTTCACAGCCATATGATTAATCTGCGTAACAAACAGCAAAAGAACCAGCACTATGTGGTACACTGCTGGTCACAGGCTTCCAATCACAAAAAACCCTCCACTATCACCCTTTCCCTCCTGTTTGTAAGGCAATTTTGCATTGGAACCCATGAGACTTAACTTTTTGACTAGCCTTCCATGTGGGACCTTGTCAAAAGCCTCACTGAAATCCAAGTAAACCACACCAACTGTATTGCCCTCATCGATATATTTTGTCACATTTTCGAATAATTCAACGAAATGTCAGACAGGATCTCCCTGATGACTATCCCTGATCAATCCCTGACTTGCCAAGTATTGATTAATCCTGTCTTCAGAATTTTTTCCAATGATTCCCCCACCACTGATATCAGACTAACTATTCTGCTCTGACCCACCCCTGCTGGTCTCATGAACAAAGGAACCAGATTAACGATCCCCCAGCCACCTGGGGCTTTGGCTGCGGCCAGCGATATATTAAATATCAGGGTCTTAGGAATCTCCTCCCTTGTCTCTCAAACGGTCTGTGATACATTTCATCAGGCCTTTTTTTTAATCTTAATGTGTTCTCTAACCTCATCATCTCAACTGACATCCCCAAGCGCCATGTCTTTTGCCGGAATTGAAGTATTCATTTAAGGTTGCACCCTCATCTATTGGCTCCACGCATAGAATACCCTTTTGGTTTCTAATAGCTCCCACTCTTCCCCCGGTAACCCTCTTATTCTTATAATACTTTTAATATGTCTGGGGCATTCCTGGATTCCATCTTCCAAAGGTATTTTGTCACCTCTCTTTACTCTCCAAATTTCCTTTTTGAGCAACCTCCTGCACTCTTTATATAATTTTGAAGGCCCTCATGTTTTTAATACATTGTACCTGACAGATGTTTCCTCATTTTTCTTTAGCAATCTCTCAATATTCCTTGACTTTCAGGGTGCCCTGGACTTGCTGCCCTTGCCCTTCACTCTCTTAGAGAAACTTTGACTTTGAATCTTTCAGTGATGGTCACAATCCCTAAAATGCTGAAACTTTAACCACTTAACCGGCTTCCTTCCCTAGAATTAGGTCCAGCACTGCCCCATCACTATTAGGACTATTTATGTACTAGCACGAAAATCTCTCCTGGGTGCATATTAAAAATTCCACTCATTTCATTCCCTTCACACCATAGCAATCCCAGTTAATGTCAGCAAAGTTGAAGTTCCTGACAACTTTAGCCCTGTTTCTCTCTCACCTATTTGCAATTTGCCTACATGTTTGGTCCTCTAGCTCTGTCTGGGTAGGAGGCCTGTAGTATGATTCCAACAAAGTAATCACCCCTTTTTATTTCTGAGCACTCACACAATTGCCTCGTTCGAAGACCCTTCTCAGACATCCTCCCTCATTACTGCAGTTATTGTGTCAGGGGAATCAGAAAATATGATTTAGCAAAGTATGTACATAGGAACAGGAGTAGGCCATTCAGCCCCTTGACCCTGTTCCACCATTCAATGAGATCATCACTGACGTGTGACCGAACTCCATGTACCTGCCTTTGGCCCATATCCCTTAATACCTTTGCTTAACCAAATAAACCCCTCAGATTTAAAAATAATGACTGATCCAGCATCTACCGCTGTTTGCGGAAGCGAGTTCCAAACCTCTCCCATTCCTTGAGTGTAGAAGTGCTTCCTAACATCTCTCCTGAATGGTCTGACACTAATTCTCAGGTTCTGCCCCTCATTCTCGAATCCCCAATCAGTAGAAATAATTTATCTTTATCTACCCAGTCTTCTCCTGTTAATTTCTTGAATTGGATCCTTCTTCCTAAATGCTGGAAAAAAAGGCCTAATTTGTGCTCCTAAAATGCTGCTTGGCCTGCTGTGTTCATCCAGCTTCGCACTTTGTTATCTTGGATTCTCCAGCATCTGCAGTTCCCATTATCCCTAATTTGTATAATCTCTCATAACGAAGCCTCTGAAGACCAAGAATCAATTTTGCAAACTTGAATTATTGGGAGATGAGAAGAAGGCTGGGGAGTGGGTGTGGTACAGAAATCCCAAAGACTTGGAGACTCGGTTGAATCAATTTTTATTTCCTTGCCTTGACTGGTAATCAGCCAGATTGACATTGCTAACTGACCTGGCTGGTTTGGCAAGACAGCTAAAATCTCTTTCCCTTCATCCAGTTGCTGACTTGAAAGAATCCTTCCTCTCACCTCTTTATCCAGATCTGATATCTGAAAAACTTAATTTTGCCAATTTAACGATAGATGAGTTGAAATGCTGGAATGATTTGGAAATAAAACTTAAAGGATGGAAATGGATAAGAATCCTCCCAGTTTTGAAGGATCAGGAGGGTCAAGATCACTAGGTATTTCAATCAGGATTCTTCGGCATTCTTATCATTGCGGGTATATCATAGTCATAGAATCCATACAGCCTGGAAGCAGGCCCTTCTGCCCACCAAGTCTGTACCAACAAATAAACACCTAACTGCACTGGTCACATTTACCTGTGCTTGGTCCATGACTCCTGGCATTTTTAAGTGAAAATTCAGATGGAGTTTAAATGTTGCAAAATTACCTGCCTTCACCAACCCTTCAGGAAGCATGTTTCGTATATCTATCACCCTCTGGGTGAAAAACATTTTCTCAGGTCTCCTCTAAACCATTGACTCCTGCATTTAAAGTATGTCTTATGGTCTTTGACACATCTGCCGTAGGGAAGAGATTCTCACAATCTACCCTGCTGCTTTCTCAGAATTATGCTGGTGGAGTGAAAAAGTGAACTGACCTTTTTCCTCCAGTTCTCCCAGTAGGATTATTGCGCTTTTAATCCAGGTGAAAATCCCAGGCAAGGAGAGGATATGTTCTGTTGTTGTGTCTCCACTGCTGGTCCTGAGCCAAGGTGAAGACACCCTCTGCCCCATCCCATCTAGCAGGACCACCAGGTCCCTGCCTGCAAATTGAGGTGAGAATTTCTTCTTGCCTGCTATCCCAGTCCTATTAGGTCTACCTCTTATCCTTAAACTATGAGCCTTCATCCTGAACTCCCCACCATCGAGAACAACCTTCCTGCATCTATCCTGTCTAGATCTGTTAGAATTGTAAAGGTTTCAATGAGGATTCCTTCATTCTTCTAAACTCCAGTGAAGGCAATCCTAACCGTCTCAATCTCCCCTCATATGTTAGTCCTCCCATCCCAGGGATCACTCCAATAAACCTTTTGCTGCACTCCCTCCATAGCAAGATCATCCTTTCACAGATAAGAAGACCAAAACTGTGCACAGTATTTCAGGTGTAGCATCACCAATGCCACATACAATTGCAGTGAGCAAGATTTCAGGTCATTTTTTGCTTTCATTTATGGGTTAATGGCTGGTCATCATTTATGTATCCCTGGTTACTCCTGTATGGCAATGTATCACCTCCTATGTTAATGGACACTGTTTAGGAGTAATGTATTAGCATGGATAGAGGATTGGTTGACTAACAGGAAGGAAAGAGTGGGGATAAAGGAGTGCTATTCTGGCTGGCAATCAGTGACTAGTGGTGTGCCTCAGGGATCGGTGTTGGGACTGCAATCATTTACAATTTATATCGATGATTTGGAGATGGGGATCATGTGTAGGGTGTCAAAGTTCGCAGATGACACTAAGATAAGTGGCAGAGCAAATTGTGCAGAGGACAGTGAAACCTTGCAGAGGAACATAGATACATTGAGTGAGTGGACAAAGCTCTGGCAGATGGAATACAATGTAAATAAATGTGAAGTCACACATTTTAGTCGGAGTAGTAGTAAAAGGGATTATTACTTGAATGGTAAAAAGTTGCAGCATGCTGCTATGCAGAGGGACCTGGGTGTCCTTGTCCATGAATCACAGAAGGTTGGTCTGCAGGTACAGTAAGTAATTAGGAAGGCAAATGGAATTTAGTCCTTCATTGCTAAAGGTATTGAGTTTAAACTCAGAGGTTATATTGCAGCTGCACAAAGTGCTGGTGAGGTCGTGCATGGAGTACTGTGTGCGGTTTAGGTCTCCTTACTTGAGGAAGCATGTACTAGCACTGGAGGGGGTACAGAGGAGGTTCACTAGGTTGATTCCGGAGTTGAGGGGCTTGGTTTATGAGGACAGACTGAATAGATTGGGATTATATTCTTTGGAACTCAGAAGATTGAGGGGGGATTTTATAGAAACATTTAAAATTATGAAGGGAATAGTTAAGATAGAAGTAGAGAGGATGTTCTCACTGGCAGGTAAAGCTAGGACAAGAGGGCATAGCCTCAAGATTAGAGGGAGCAGATTTAGGACTGAATTGAAAAGGAACATGCTCACTCAGAGGGTTGTTAATCGATGGACTTTCTTGTCCAGTGGAGTAGTTGACACTACTTCAGCAAACGTTGTTAAAGCTAAGGTAAATTTTTTTTGAACAATTAAGGAATATGGTGAAAGCACAAGTAAGTTGATCTGAGTCCACGAAAAGATCAGCAATGATCTTATTGAATGGTGGAGTGGGCTCGTAGGGCCAAAAGGCCTACTCCTGCTCCTAGTTCTTATGTTCATATGTTCTTATGTTTTATTAGTAAATCTCGCAGTCAACCTTAACCACTGATGACACAGTCACAGAGCTAATGGGAGAAAGCAGAGCAGTTAAAGTGCTGTTAATTTTTTCTGCCAAAGAGCCAACGGAGCTGATGGACTAAATGGCCTTCTGTAGTGTGAATGCTGCTTGTAAAGTAAGTGTTCACTGGTTGCTTCTCTATTTTTATATGATACTGCACCGTATAGCATCTTCTTGCGTCTTCATTTATGGACAGTAGACCTTAAGCAGTCAATGGAACAAAGAGGTAATCATATAAATGAAAAGCCAAAGACAGAAAATAGATTCCCGGATTAAGCCTCTTTAGCTGATGCCAGGTCTTTGTCTTTTTGAAGTAGCACCAAAGATAATCTTCTACTTTGTGCAATTGCAATGTGGATGAGATTGCAGTTCAATTGTATCCATGCAGGCACTTTCCTTTCTAGACTAAGAAGATATTTATTACTGTCCCTTTGTGAATACTACAAGTTTTAATACCATCCACTCTTAGCAATTGTCAGTGTCGGAGTTCACTCCTAACACTTAAGATTTCTTAGTGATCAATTGCACATACTGATCAGTCTCTCACTGCTTAATTTATTTTCTTTCTAACAATGTGCAGAACGATTTCCCTCACTTGTTTCTCTTCAGTTCCTAATATAAGACTACCATTGTTCCCTTCTATTTATCCTTGATTGAGTTAAAAGTAAAGCTTATTGCTGCCCCCTCTTATGCCTTTTGTGTTAGGAGGGTGTAAATAAAGTCAAATTCACACTTCTTACTGTGTCTCCCTAGATATATGTGACAATAAATCATGAATGAATGAATTAGTTAATTAATTAATTAATTCATTCATTCATTCTTTCTTCGATAGCTACCAGCATGTTCTTCACAACAAGGATAGAAGGGAATTCTTTCTTTCTTTTTTTGTGACACACACTTTATAATGTTCTGAGGAAGGGTCACCGGACCCAAAACATTAACTCCGTTTTCTCCTTCACAGATGCTGCCAGACCTGCTGAGCTTTTCCAGCAACTTTGCTTTTGTTCTTGATTTACAGTATCCACAGTTCTTTTGGGTTTTACTTAGAACTTCTAAAGTTGATTTTGAAGAGGCTGACAAAGTTTGAACAACCTCTCTACTTATATATCCTATTCATAAAGTCCATCAACATTGAACACACTTAAAAATGGCACAAAGGCAATTCAGGGTATAATAAGGAATCAACCCTTCCAAAACATTCTGGGGTAATTATGAACAAATATTGCACATTTGGCTGAAATTACTAAAATGAGAAACGAGGATTATAAATATTTTTTTCAACAAGATGGGGCCAGATGGTACTGAGGCAGCATTTAAGCTGTTGTAAGACTGCAGAACTATGGAGTTTTCTGACATTGATGAAATTTTTGAATCATATAATGAAATAACTAACTACAATGGTACATTGTTTTGGCGAAACAAGCAGTAGCCAAGAGGAACTACTGCAAGTTATATTCTCAAATTAAAGCAACTCTCTCATCACTGCGGATGTGGCAGAAACTCAGAAAACAACCTTTGAGACATCTTTGTAAGAGGCCTAATGTGCAATAAAGTCCAGGGCAAGTATTCAAGCAAGGGCAGGAATCTGAATTAGAAGGAGACCTGCACTGAGAGCATGGAAACTGCAGAAAGAAATAGTTGGAAATTTCAAGGAAGCTCTTTATCTGAGTTACTCATAGGTCCACAGAGTAGTATGATTTAATAGGGACCTGACATGCAACTTTTTCCACACAGAGGGTGGTGTGTATATGGAATGATCTCCAGACAAAATAGTAGAGGTGAGTACAATTGGAACATTTAAAAGACATTTGTGCAGGTACATGAATGGGAAAGGTTTAGAGGGATATGTGCTAAACACATGCAAATGGGACTAGTTCAGTCAGACTAGTTTAGCGGCTTGGTCAGCATGCATGGGTTAGACCAAAGAGTCTGTTTCCATGCTGTATGACTTTATGACTCTAAGATCCAAGTTATTGCAACTATGTTTACATTCTCAAAGTCAGAAATTTAGATGCTACCATTGACATGGTCGTCAACAGTGATTTAAATATCCCAATTTCTAATCAAAGTGGTACAGCATAAGAAAGGTCAGTCCTATCTGGACTGTAGGCAGAAGTAAAGGAAAGAGTAGTGCTCCGGATCACAGTTGATAATCATGTCAAGGTCATAGTAAAACTAAATTCAGTTCAGGAGACTTGAAATGCTTGAATGTGCATTTGGTAGATATTGAAATGAAGGTTGATGCTATTGACTGGGAAAGTCAGGCACTGCATTCCGAACAAGAGAAACAACACATGGAAAATGAGCATCATACAAATGAAGATATAAATTATCATGCATAGCTCAAATACAAATCAAAAATTCACAATTTGCTTTGATCATCGATACAGCAGCAGTAGTGTCTGTTATATCAGAAGGTGAATACAAGATTTTCCTCCGTCACAATCCCTTATACAAAGTTGATGTTAAATTGACTTGTCATTCTTATAGCTGTATTCCAATGCTTGGTGAAGTTAGCAATGGGGATAGATGTGATGAATCCCATTTACTTGCTCTTGGTGGTAGCAGGAAGAAGCAGAATTTAGATGAGGACACAGTTAAATTAGACTGAGTAATTTCTACTGGAAATAAATCAGAAAGAGTATTGCAGATATTGAAAAGTGTTTTCTATTAGCAAAGTGGTCTTTGAATCAAAAAGAGTGAATGATAAATATAGCTGTTGGTGCAAGATTAAATGTCTTAAATCGACAGATTATCCAAATGTAGGTGCACTTCAGAGATTCTCTGTGAAGGCTGATTCATTTTACAGTTATTATTTCAATAATGTTCAGAGAGATGCTTGTTAGAAGAACAGCAACAAGAGCATACAGGGATAGATGTTCCGAAACCTGCTGGTAGAAGCTGTTTTTGGTATCAAAAGGTAGATAGGAAAAGTCGGGGTATGTATCAAACAAAAAATAAAATCACGCAAAAACCCTTTGGTTCCATGGTCAAAGACAAGGAAACTGTGGATGATATACTATGATTTAAATAATTAGAAGTGAAAACACCTAAATTATTAGTCACGTTAATGATTCACAATTTGGATAATGATACCTAATGTTGACTCACAGTTCAAAGTGCAATTAAGGAATAGGATTTGCCAAAGCACACTCAGGACAGTCTTTAATACCCCTTCTCCTACCACCCTGGGCATGGGCAGGAAGACAAGGGAGGCCATACAGTCAAACTTGAAAGCTCTGAATAGTAAGCCTGCATGGCTTCCCATGACTTAGTGCAACCTTCCAGTCTGGAGGCTAGGTGAAGAACTTAAGTGGCCAATTAAAGGCTATTTAAGAGCATTAACACATTGATGGTAGAATATTAATGGTGTATCTTCACTGAGTCACTGTGCATATATGCTCACAACACCGGTGAGGATAGAAAAGGGAACAAAACAACTAAACACGGGATTCAGAATTTCCTCAGTAGAGGGAAAAAAAAACAGAAAAAAGAAAATAGAGTAACACTGGTGAGCCGAGAAACCCAGGTTCACGTCCCACCTGTTCCAATGGTATGTTATAACATTGCTGAAGATGTTGATAAGGAAACTCTGTAGAATATCAATGGCAACAATGTGAAGAAGTGGGAAGTGTAGAGATTCTGGTTTGCCATCAGCAATCTGCTGATTTTGAGGTGGTTCAAATCACTCCTAGACTCCTGGTTCCAGATGCTGGATTTAATTTAGGAATGTAAAGTGAAGAAGACAGTAGACAGTTGTTTCAGGGCATAGAATCTCTGCATTTAATACATGCAAAGGTGAGGGTTTAACAAGAAACAAAACAAAGTCTGAAGTAATAAATAGGGGAATAAAACAAAGGTGAATAAAAATACAAGAGTTAAATTGGCAAATTCAAAACAGTGCAACTGACACTATCACTGATAAACGTGACCCCCACACTGGATGTAATTTTAAACGTATGAACATTTCCTCTACCTACATTTGGCTTCTCCTATTGCCTTGCATTGTGTCCTGATCTGAGTACAAATCAATTTGCAAACAGAATCCAGAACTCGGGACTGCCTGTGCATTGGACACCTGGGGATGGCTGTGGTGGGGAGGAGACGGCTCTCCACTGATTGGACAGGTCAACTACCACGATCCATCCAAATCAAAATGACAGAATTTCTGTTGATATCTAAGTGTGCTAAACTAAGATTTTCCATTTGGAATTATTTTCCTGGTTTTGAAAGCTCTCTCTCTCTCTTCAGAATCTGTCACGCTTTTGGCTTCTGTGTAAGTAAAGGCACCAAAAGTATAATGGATTCCTAACGTACTCCTTTCTTCTTGAAGCCTCCTTCAAGGATTTCCCCAGAGTTAGAACAGCGCAACAAAAAAACCCTGTTTTTTTTTAACAAAATAAAAATTGAAACTACTGCAAATGCTATATATCAGAAACAAAAACAGAAGTTGCCAGAAAAGCTCAGCAGGTCTGGCAGCATCTGTGGACAAAAATTAGAGTTAATGTTTCAGGCCCAGTGGCCCTTCCTCAGAACTGTTTTAGGTCACTGGACCTGAAATGTTAACTCTGGTTTATCTCCACAGATGATGCCAGACCTGCTGAGCTTTTCTGGCAACTTCTGTTTTTGCTTCTCCTTTTTTAACTAATTCAATTGGGCAGTGCAATCATCCATGGGTGTAGACCCTTCCTCATGCCTGGTATCTGGAGATTATTTGTTTCCAGGATTTTGTTTGCCTTTCCTACTGTTTCGTCACATGCATTCTTTCCGGCATGGTATCAGAAAGCTTGGCTGCGTTCTTCAATGACTGTTTCATGTGACAACTGTGCAGAAATCACTTGAATGGAAATTGTGTAGAACGAGTGAGACTACAACATTCATAAGTTCATGACAAGAGAGCATGTCTATTTAATTGAAGCCTCTCATGCACATGTGCAAATGCATGTGCATGTGCCATTACACTTCATTTACCAAATCAGTTCCAAGCCAGCAATTATATTCATACCTTGGAACAAGGCATTGAAGAACAAGTCAATACTATAACTGAAGAAGTCCCATTTATATGGGGGCTTGTTGCACCATTGGGCTTGCGAATTCGCTTTTGTTGTTAAACTATGTGGACCAATTGAAATTAGCAACATATGTTCATGGCAGCTTGCTACCATAACACTTATCCTTTCTATCTTATTATTTAATCCTCATTGTGTTTTGGAGGAAATTTCTCAGCTTTCGAGTAGCTATTCATTTCCTCTGTTCTTCCTGTCCAAGTGATTTGTGCTGTACTAGTGAGGGTCTTTACATCTACCTCTCAATTTAGCACTTTCTTTGTCTGTGCCCTATCTTCAATACTAGTCTTTGAGATATTTGCAGTTTATTCCATCTGGAGCTATACCTTCCCTGTATGTTAGCTCCTCTTTAAATGCAGAAAAGCTCTAAATATGCAAGTGCGCGCTGAAATATACTTCCACCTATCTCTCCACTATAGACGTTTTGCATTTCCAAAGGACAGCACAGTGATTGCTGTTGGTAATTATGCCTTTATATGCCTTTATATTGTATTGAAACAGTCTGCTGAACTTGGGGTTTCAGACTGATTTAACATTGGGACCACACATCATTCCTAAGGGCAGATTGTGTAGATCAGCATTTCATGTCAAGATATAGGAAAAAAGATCATTTGCTGACAAGATCTGTTGAAGTATGTGAGAAAATGCCTCCAGGGTACAATGACTAAAATATGCTCCTTTATTTATTTCAACTACTATTAACCTGAAATAAAAGCTGTGATTTCACTTCTGAAAGCAACAGGAAATATGTCAAAGCATGGAAAAGATATGAATACCTATTAGATTTTAAGCAAGGTGTCCATTCAGAATGACCTGCCTTATAATACATCATACATTTTTTGGAATTGGCACAACTATCAACTCTAATGTCTGCAAAGATTTGAGACTATTTTAAGAAAACACAGTCTGGTTCAATATTTTCATTTGGGGGAGGCAAAGAAGTGTTCTTTATTTCGCACATATGAAACATTGCTTTAATGTGCATTTTCTAACTTTCTCATCATTTCTCATTTCCTGATAGAATCAGTGATGTACTATTGAAATGGCTATTTACTCACATATGCACATTAGAGTTATTTCTAAAAGGATATTCCACGTTGGGAAGAAAAAATAGCTTAGCCTGGCTCCATTTGCATTTGGAGGTCTCTGGGTAGTGTTGGGGAACAGAGGGACCAAAGGGCTCAGGTATATAATTCTTTCAAGTTTGCAATGCAGGAACGGGGTGGTTAGGAAGACATCAACAAGGTAAGTAGCAATAGTCTTTTCCTGAGGGGAGGTGTTCATTACTGGGGGGTATATTTTTAAAGTGGCCTAGACCCTTAAAGCTATCTGATGAAGGGTCTAGGCCCGAATCGTCAGCTTTTGTGCTCTTGAGATGCTGCTTGGCCTGCTGTGTTCATCCAGCTCCACACTTTGTTATCTTGGATTCTCCAGCATCTGCAGTTCCCATTATTTCTCAGTTGATACACATGTTGTTTTAGCAGGCATCACAAGTTATCAACCAAAGGTCATTAATTAAAACCTTGAATATGATAAGCACTGCACAGCCTTCAGAATAAACAGGAGTGTCATTCTGAGTTTAGAAGTTAGAAGGAGGAGTAAAATTTCTGCCTCCTCATCCAAAAGTCCCGAGGTCCATTACTCAGCACTAATTGTAGTTCCAGTTGAAATCTGCTAAATCAGTGGTTGAACAACACAATTTCCTCATCTGTAATTGAGAACGGTTGCAGAAAGTAGAAATTTTTAATGAAAGAAGTCATGCATTAACTGACCCCATTTTTTTCCCTTTATTCATTCACAGGATGAGGGCGTCGCTGACCAGGCAGCATTTATTGCCCATCCCTAATTGCCCAGAGTCAACCACATTGCTGTGGGTCTGGAGTCACATGTAATCCAGATCAGGAAAGGACGGCAGTTTCCTTCGTTAAGGGACATTAGTGAATTAGATACTTTTTTTGACAATTGATTCACAGGCATCATTAGATTCTTAATTCCAGATATTTATTGAAATCAAATTCCACCATCTGCTGTGGTGAGATTTGAACACCCATCCTCAGAATGTTATCCAGATCTCTGGATTAACAGTCCAGCGATTAATACCACTCGGCCATTGCCTCCCCTACGTTACGCCTAGCTCAGGATTTCTAAATGGTCGGGGTGTGTTCTTGTCAGGCAAACACGTTGAAGTTTCATTTTCACAACATGTTTGAGATTAATAGAAAGCCTTGCCCCAATTTCAGCCTGATTGACAAGCTCATCTTCCTGTTGAATAGGGAGAAGACCCTGCAGTTGAAGAGCAATATGTTTTATGTTCAGCACAGAGGTTGCAGGTGATGGTGAAGTGGGGGCCACGCTTTTGCAGGTTTCGTGCCCACTGCCATGGGACTGAATTCAAGACAAATTGGTTGTGCAGGAAGTAAGGTCAAGAACTGCCTTCAGGCTTCTGCTTCTTATATCACTTTATTGTACATAGTAAGATTAAAGATTTAAGTTTTTATATTTTCAAAGATATACCAGGGTCTAATCTTACTGTTGCATTGTTAAAAGAATCTTCCATATACTCTCCTGTCTGATGTGAGTCAGGCTATTCTACGGGTTCCTCTCGACTCCACCCACACTGTGCTATTTATGCCCGTTAAAGAGCAGCTCCATGGCATCATCACAAGAGTACTCAGTGCAAGCGAATCATGGAGTCATAGTGCCATTTGGGATGGAAACAGACCCTTCAGACCCCCTAGTCCTCGCCAAACATGTCACCAAACTAAACCAGCCCCACCTGCCTGCCTTTGGCCCATTTGTCTCTATTTATTTACTATTTTCAATTCATGACCTTTCCCGAATATCTGTTAAACATTGCAACTATTTCCACATCCACCACTTCCTCTGGCATTTCGTTCCACACACGACCTGCTCTCTGTGTAAAAATGTTGCCCTTCATGTCCTTTTTTTAAAAATATTCTCCTCTCACTTTAAAAATATACCCCCCAATAATGAACACCTCCCCTCAGGAAAAGACCATTGCTACTTACCTTTATTGATGCCTTCCTAACCACCCCGTTCCTGCATTGCAAACTTGAAAGAATTAAATACCTGAACCCTTTGGTCCCTCTGTTGCCCAACACTACCCAGAGACCTACCATTAGTTCTACAAATCTCGCAGGTGCATGGCTAACAAATCAGGGAGATTTGTCAAACCTCTAAAGCATCACATTGAATTTTGAAATGTTAGTTCTGTTTTACCTGTTTATAAAGTTATCAAATTGACAGCATGTGTCTATCTATTTGTTTCCAATGTGCTTTTTTGGAAAAAAAAACACTTTTGGAAAAACAGAAATGTTATATTGTGTCTCAAAGTGGGTACACCAGCATGCTTTTAGGAGGCATGCTCATGATACCATCACTATGTGACCTGAGGAGACAACGTTTTCATCCATCGTCTAATCCTGGGATCACTTGAAGCATGAGACACTATAAGCAGCACACTCCTCTGTGTGATTTAATAATGTAATGTTAACCAGGCACTGATATGCCTGTAATTGTAATGCCTGCATATAATAGCTAGTTGTAAAAATAGTCTGAGAATTTTTCAATATAATGATATCCATACCCAGGTTCTTGTGCTATGAAACATAACGTAAGCGTTACTGCCTCAGGTAAAATAGCCTGGTGGAGACAAATTCATATCAACCCCATTTATCACAAGCTGCCTGTCTTTCTGCTAAAAGGAAATACAAGCTAAAAAGGCTGGAACCCTTTAGCTGTGTGCTTAGAAATCAATGCAAGCCACACAAAGGCTGGCACGCTGTAGCTGCGTCCTAATGAAGCTGTGTGCTAAAACAGTAATGCAATGCACAGAGGCTGACACTTCATAAGTCAGCTCTGAAGTCAGTGAGTGGCACTAAAAAAGCAATATGAAGCATGCAGATGCTGGTCACCTTCAAATAAGTGCAAAACATGTGAATGCAAAGAAACTTTTAAAATGTATTATGCCTCGGATGTGATTATGTTCCTGCATGCAAAGAGGCCTGACAGAAATATATCTAAAAAAGGTGCCCCTGAGAACCAAAGTAAAGTGTTAAAGGACAGAAAAGGTGTTTTGAGTTGGTCTGAGAGCAAGAAAGGATCAGGGAGGATTATAGCCACTGGGCATGCAGGAACACTGTTGTCAAGCAGCAATTGTGTGGTGTCTGGGTTAAGCATTTTGGGCAAGCTGCAGCTGTCAAGCACAGGCTGTGATTTACATGCTGGGAATTTGCAGTCTCTAGCTTCATGGTGGGGGAGAGGAAAATTGGAAGTGGCATATAAAGTGGGGCAACTTAGAGTTTCAATGAGCCTTAAATAGGATAGCTGTCATTCAATGACAAGAATCTAAAGTCAGCATTTGAGGCTTGAAGTGAGAATATTTCTTGACACGAAGAATCTGATTTTTTTTTTCAGGTTTTCCGACATTTCTTTCTTTTTGTTTTCTTGTGGCTTCTGGGCATCCTTGGCTTGGCCAGCATTTATTGCTCATCCCTAGTTGCCCTTGAAGTGGTGGTGAGCTGCTTTCTTGAACTGCTGCAGCCCATGGAGGTAGACCCACAATATCCGGGGCTCAGTAGAGAGGGAGTTCCTGATTTTTGGCCCAGCGACAGCAAAGGAATGGTGATATATTTCCAAGTCAGGATGGTGAGTGGCTTGGAGGGAAACTTGCAAGTGGCAGCATTTCCACATACCTGCTGTCCTTGCCCTTCTAGATGGAAGTAGTCTTGGGTTTGTATGGTCCTGTCTGAGGATCTTTGATGAATTTCTGCAGAGCATCTTGTAGATAGCACATGCTGCTGTTTATTGAGAATCAGTAGTGAAGTGAGTGGACACTTGTAGCTTGTATGCTGATCAAGTGGGCTGCTCTGTTCTGAATCGTGTGAAGTTTCGAGTGTTATTAGAGCCTCACCCATCAGGCAAGTGGGGAACAGTCCATCACACTCCTGGCTTGTGTCTTGTAGATTCTTTTCACTCCTCACCTCACACCAGAGAACAGAAAATTGAATCCTTGGGTATTTGAAACAGACATCATTAACACATTTAATGGGAGGCTGAAAGTGTGCATGAAGCAGAAGGAAATTGGGGCATGCTTGTGTTGGGGAGTGAAGTTAATTTTAGTGGGGAACAGCTTCTATGAAAATTGAAAGCCAGCACAGCGCAGTTGGGTTGAATGGCCTGTTTCTGTGCTGCAGATTCTGTAGGAGGGAAGCTTGCCTGGGTAGGTAACATGAAAAAGATAAAGGCAAGCTGGCTGCCTTTGTACCCTGGATGAATCTTTTCCATTTACTTCAATGGAAGAGAAAATGGTGAGTAAAGGGATTGCACACTAGTTGTCACACATGCTAGTCTAAAACCCAAGACAAATTTCAGAACCCTTTTTCTGATGGTTGTCTCGGTAAACTAGTCATTTTAGCCATACTGCAGAAATGCCAAACAAGATCTGAAGGTTAAATGACAATTTCAAACTAACTCAATTATTCTGAAAATCACTGGCTTTTGTAAAGATATGAGACATTCTTATAGAAACAATGATGGAGGCAGAATTAATGTTGCTTTGAAACAACAAATAGATGCATATCAGAAAAATTAATTGATATGTTGGAAAAGAACATAAAAATAGAATAAGTTGATGAACTCCACCACCCAAATGTTTTACTCTAAACCAGTCGCCATCCTGACATAGAAATATATTGCCATTCCTTCACCACCACTGGGTCAAAATCCTTGAATTCCCTCCTTTTTTAAGGGCACTGTAGACGGCAGCAGTTCAAGAATGTGACATACCACTATCTTCTCAAGGGCAACTAGGGATGGGCAATTAATGTTGGCTAGCCTGTGATGCCCACATCCGATCAGTGAATCTTAAAATCTTACAAAGACCCACAGTAAGTATAATAGGATGAATGTCTACATTGCAAGTGTTAAACTTTAGCTAATGGCGTAAAATGAGCAATAATGTATTGAAACCTCATTTTACATTTTTTCCATTTTACATTTCTTTAATAGAGCTGCTGATTTGAAATCCCCCAATTTATATCATTGTAGATGCTATAAATAAATAACCCACCTTCTGCTGTGCTGTAAAATTCAAAATATTTTATGATTTATGGTGTTAGACTTTGCAACCTACCTTATGGTAAGAGCTTCCTTTACTCAATCTTGCCTGTCATCCGTTGATGTTTATGGTCTTTTCATTGACCTTGCACATTTTTTCTGTTATATTAAAATGTAACTTTATATTCATAGATGATTTCTACTTCTTGTGTAAGAGTCCTACATTCATGTTGAAATATGGCTTAATCTGACAGAATTTGTAATCAAACTATAAATATATGTCATGTTCCAAATTGTGACTTCAGTGCAGTTATTACTACTCGGATGACCTTAGCTTGTAATACAGTTCATTTTTTCTGCATTGCAAACCATGAGAAGCACAATTTCTTTAACTTTTACACCAGCATTCACAAGGTTTGGAATATGTGAAGAACTCTAAGACTTAGCCAGCTGCAGTCAGTCGTGTAAGAATTGAACAGCAGCACCTCGGGGATTGCAAATGTGCATATCCAAAATGATGTTTGTAGTGCAGAGGCTGGAAATTTAAATTAGCCAGGATGTGTGCCACTGTTAAGGCTCCACTTCGTCGTGATTCCCTTAATGATTCTGGGGCAACACTGGCACAATTTGACAAGTCAGCCTGAGCTGTATTGGAAACTATGATTACAGTCTGGGAGAATTACAAAATTGTGCAACGTTATGATAAGTAATAATGTCAGAATAATGCACATGGGCTCAAGGCAGAAAGTAAAACCTATCTAGTCATTGAGGACCAAAAGATGACTGACAATAATACAAGGACTAGCTTATGTAATATTTGAAATAATAGATTGAGTGAATATTATAGATAGAAGGAAGTCATTCAACTATCGCGAGCTATCTGGGCAAATTCTCTATTGTCCCATTCTCCAATCTATTCTCTTCCTTTTGTCAAATACTTACCTACATTTTTTTTTAAAGTGTACTTTGTGTTGCTAGGTTTCTGAAAGAGGTGTTCATGTTCCTTAGATTATTGGATACATTTTCTGGGCCCTTTTTGTTCAGTCTTGGTAATAGATTTGTACCTGCTTGTCTGGATGATGTAATTTATGTGACTAATTTAATAAAATCTGTTGTAAATATAAAAGCAAAATATTGTGGATAGTGGAGACCTGAATTTTAAAGAAATTGTTGGAAAAACTCAGTGGGCCCTAACAGCATCTTTAAAGAATGGAACATTAACTTTTCAAATCAAATATAAGATTTCTTTGTTTGCACTGGACTCATAATGTTGACTTCATTTCTCTCTTCACACATGCTGAGTTTCTCCAGCAATTTAGTTGTAAGTGTGTTTGCTGATAAAACATTTGGAACCATGACTGATTTGTAGTTAGGGGGCTCTGGAGAAAGATGGAGTCAGAGGACTTGGGTCTCAAAGACAGAGGGGAGTTTCCAACATTGTTTGATAACATCAGTACTTAATCCTGTTTAAATTCCAAATTCCAGGAACTTTAAGTCAGTGAGCAACTTTCAAGGTTAAAGCAGCAATTACACTGCTTGATGTAAAAAGCAATAAATCAAAGCACTGATCATAGAGAGCAATGTTTCAGAACGACTTCATGCCACAGCTCAACAGTGTACTCCTATAATGAGAGCATGAAATGGATAGCTACATAATATGAATGTACAGAGCTAAGGCCACATCAGGAAGATCAATAATGAGATCATCATCGGTGCATTAAACAATTTCCTTCAGACAAGTCTGACAATATGAAGATTACATAGTAGTTCAAGCCATAAACTTTGTACGGTGTGGAAGCAGGCTATTCAGCCCATTGAGTCACGCTGACCCTCCATAGAGCATCTTAGCCAGATTCAGCCCACCACCTGACACCTGCAACCCTGTACCTCCAATGGCCAATCCACCTAGCCTACATATTCATGGACACAATGGGCAGTTTCCGACGGCCAATCTACCTAACCTGAACATCTTTGGGCTATGGGAGGAAATTGGAACACCAAAGGAAACCCACTCAGACTCAGGGAGGTGCAAGCTCTACACAGATGGTTGCCTGAGAGTGGAATCAAACCTACATCCCTGGTGTACTGAGGCAGCAGTGTGAACCACTGAGTGACCATGCTACCCGCGCGCCCCCCCCCCCCCCCCCCCCACCCCAGTCATAATTGTACGTGATCACATTGTGCCATAATGGTGGGCGAGCCTGAAGTGCGACATTGAAATGATTAAAGGTAGGTCAACTATAAAAGAGGGAAATAATGACATCTAAGATAGCAGAGATAGGCATAGAATAAGAAGAAACTGAAATTACAATTTCTCAAGCTTTTGGGTCTTGGAAGATTGAGAAACTGTTTGTCCAAGGTCACAATATACTCTGCATAGAAGCCGAAAAGTAACTCAATTCTATGTTGAATCATATTTGTAAAGTTTAAAGGAATAGACAAGAAATCAGGCAAAGAAAATAATGAAAACTGAGGACAGAAATTAAATCTGATGGGAATACATATTGAATTGGAGACTTGGTGGGTTTCAGCCCTTCTCTTGGTAATTTCATATCAAAGATTCTGAAGGAATAAAAGTGATCAGTGTCCCCAGCTGAAAACTGAGACACCTATTTCTACCTCTGGGGAGAACCCTGTTGGATTACAGGCCAGTTAAGCAATTTAGAGACAGTGGCAGGCTGTGCAGGGGAATGTGACCGCTAGGGCGTATGTCCCAGCCATCCAGAGCAAGCAGACTGACAGAGACTTCTGCTTAGCAGCACCACGAGGCCAAAGAGAGGTCTTCAATGATGAAGGTGAATAGTGCCTGCTGTTGGAATGGGATTCATCGGACAACCAATTTGAAGGAAGAACCCAAAGCAGAGGCAGCTCACAGCAGATGCAGTTCGTGCGTAAGGACTGCAAGGGATGAGGCAAAACAACAATGACTGGTGGGTAATGGAAATGCTCAACGGGTCACCCACCTCCTGATGCTGATTTCCTTGAACAGGTACTGTGTGCCTCATACTTGTGTGTGTGACCTCCTCCCTTTACAACATAAAAAATTACAAGCATCCCGCATGGGTTCACATGTCAATCTCCATGTGCGGTGACAGGCACTGCTGCCTCTGGTTTAATCCAAGGAAAATTAGTTAGTTAAACTTGGTTAGTTAGTTAACTTAGTTAAACATGGAATCATAGAATCCCTACAAAGTAGAAGCAGGCCATTTGACCCACTGAGTACACACTGACCCTCCAAAGAGCATCCCACCCAGAACCAAACCCTATGCTTTCCCTGTAACCATGCACTTCCTATGATTAATCCACCTAGCTTCCACATCCCCTCATTCTAGAAGTAAAGAATTGTAAGAATTTCAATGTGGCTGATTCAAATGAAAATGTCTCTTATATCAATTCAAAAGTTATAACTGAGAGCAACCACAGCAGGAGAAGTAACTGATCTTTTTCAGGTTAAATTAAATTTTTGACTGCAGAGAACAGGCAGCTTCTGGGCTAGTGGGGCGGGAGAACAACTGTACATCTCCCTCTCTTTCCCCCCCCCTCTTCCTCTCTTCCCCCCCCCTTCCTCTCTTTCCCCCCCCTTCCTCTCTTCCCCCCCCCTTCCTCTCTTCCCCCCCCCTTCCTCTCTTCCCCCCCCCTTCCTCTCTTCCCCCCCCCTTCCTCTCTTCCCCCCCCCTTCCTCTCTTCCCCCCCCCTTCCTCTCTTCCCCCCCCCCTTCCTCTCTTCCCCCCCCTTCCTCTCTTCCCCCCCTTCCTCTCTCTTCCCCCCCCTTCCTCTCTTCCCCCCCCTTCCTCTCTTCCCCCCCCCTTCCTCTCTTTCCCCCCCCTTCCTCTCTTTCCCCCCCCTTCCTCTCTTTCCCCCCCCTTCCTCTCTTTCCCCCCCTTCCTCTCTTTCCCCCCCCTTCCTCTCTTTCCCCCCCTCTTCCTCTCTTTCCCCCCTCTTCCTCTCTTTTCCCCCCCTCTTCCTCTCTTTCCCCCCTCTTCCTCTCTTTCCCCCCCTCTCCTCTCTTTCCCCCCCTCTTCCTCTCTTTCCCCCCCTCTTCCTCTCTTTCCCCCCCTCTCCTCTCTTACCCCCCTCTTCCTCTCTTTCCCCCCCCTCTTCCTCTCTTTCCCCCCCCTCTTCCTCTCTTTCCCCCCCCTCTTCCTCTCTTTCCCCCCCCTCTTCCTCTCTTTCCCCCCCTCTTCCTCTCTTTCCCCCCCTCTTCCTCTCTTTCCCCCCCTCTTCCTCTCTTTCCCCCCCTCTCCTCTCTTTCCCCCCCTCTTCCTCTCTTTCCCCCCCCTCTTCCTCTCTTTCCCCCCCCTCTTCCTCTCCTTCCCCCCCCTCTTCCTCTCCTTCCCCCCCTCTTCCTCTCTTCCCCCCCCTCTTCCTCTCTCCCCCCCCTCTTCCTCTCTTCCCCCCCCTCTTCCTCTCTTCCCCCCCCTCTTCCTCTCTTCCCCCCCCTCTCTCTCTTCCCCCCCCCTCTCCTCTCTTCCCCCCCCTCTTCCTCTCTTTCCCCCCCCTCTTCCTCTCTTTCCCCCCCCTCTTCCTCTCTTTCCCCCCCCTCTTCCTCTCTTTCCCCCCCTCTTCCTCTCTTTCCCCCCCCTCTTCCTCTCTTTCCCCCCCTCTTCCTCTCTTTCCCCCCCTCTTCCTCTCTTTCCCCCCCCTCTTCCTCTCTTTCCCCCCCCTCTTCCTCTCTTTCCCCCCCCTCTTCCTCTCTTTCCCCCCCCCTTCCTCTCTTTCCCCCCCCTCTTCCTCTCTTTCCCCCCCCTCTTCCTCTCTTCCCCCCCCTCTTCCTCTCTTTCCCCCCCCTCTTCCTCTCTTTCCCCCCCCTTCCTCTCTTTCCCCCCCCCTTCCTCTCTTTCCCCCCCCCTTCCTCTCTTTCCCCCCCCCTTCCTCTCTTTCCCCCCCCTCTTCCTCTCTTTCCCCCCCCCTCTTCCTCTCTTTCCCCCCCTCTTCCTCTCTTTCCCCCCCCCTCTTCCTCTCTTTCCCCCCCCCTCTTCCTCTCTTTCCCCCCCCCTCTTCCTCTCTTTCCCCCCCCCCTCTTCCTCTCTTTCCCCCCCCCTCTTCCTCTCTTTCCCCCCCCCCTCTTCCTCTCTTTCCCCCCCCCTCTTCTCTCTTTCCCCCCCCCTCCTCTCTTTCCCCCCCCTCTTCCTCTCCTTCCCCCCCCTCTTCCTCTCTTCCCCCCCCTCTTCCTCTCTTCCCCCCCTCTTCCTCTCTTTCCCCCCCTCTTCCTCTCTTTCCCCCCCTCTCCTCTCTTTTCCCCCCCCTCTCCTCTCTTTCCCCCCCCTCTTCCTCTCTTTCCCCCCCCTCTTCCTCTCTTTCCCCCCCCTCTTCCTCTCTTTCCCCCCCTCTTCCTCTCTTTCCCCCCCTCTTCTCTCTTTCCCCCCCTCTTCCTCTCTTTCCCCCCTCTTCCTCTCTTTCCCCCCCCTTCCTCTCTTTCCCCCCCCTCTTCCTCTCTTCCCCCCCCTCTTCCTCTCTTCCCCCACTCTTTCCCCCCCCCTCTTCCTCTCTCCCCCCCCTCTTCCTCTCTTCCCCCCCCTCTTCCTCTCTTCCCCCCCCCTCTTCCTCTCTTCCCCCCCCCTCTTCCTCTCTTCCCCCCCCCCTCTTCCTCTCTTCCCCCCCCCTCTTCCTCTCTTCCCCCCCCCTCTTCCTCTCTTCCCCCCCCCTCTTCCTCTCTTCCCCCCCCCTCTTCCTCTCTTCCCCCCCCCTCTTCCTCTCTTCCCCCCCCCTCTTCCTCTCTTCCCCCCCCCTCTTCCTCTCTTCCCCCCCCCTCTTCCTCTCTTTCCCCCCCTCTTCCTCTCTTTCCCCCCCCCTCCTTCTTTTCTCTCCCCCCCCCCCCCCCCCCACCCCCTGCCAAGACCAAATCCCATAGTTGTTGGCAAGCAAAATGCCTCTGGGATCGATTGCTGTCACTGATCCATAGACCAATGAAACTCAGCTACAGATAGTCTACAATCTGGACTTCAATTACTGCTTTTTCAAACAGTTGTTCAGTGCCGTCATGAATATCAGGTTCCTAGTTTTCAAATCTTCTCTCACTCTTCAAAACACTTCTTGGTTCTTTTCGCTTCAGTTCTCAGTCTTTAAAAACACAAAATAGAAAGACACAATCCATACACAGCTTATGTTTTCATGGTGAGAAAGAGAGAATCTGATTTCTGATTATATTAATGGATAGAAGATAGGTAAGAGAATAGGAAAGGTATGAATATAAAACTTGGCAATTTAATATGACCTTGGCTAATCTCATCTCAGCCTCATCTCCACTTTTTTGCCTGCTCTCAAAACTCTTCAACACTTCAACTAAAAATCTCTCTATCTCCTTAAATTTACTCATTGTCCCATTGTCCTCCATACTTCCAGGTCATGAATTTAACTCCAATCCTTTTGAGAGATGTAATTCCTTTTTATCTCACTTTAAATCTGCCGCTCCTTATGCAAAAGCTACAGCTTCAGTTTCTAGATTGCCCCACAAAAGGAGGCACCCTCTTTATACTTTCTATGTTAATCCCTTTTAACAACTTACGTACCTCAATTAGGTCTCCTTTCAATCTTCTGAAGTCCAGAAAATATAGGTCTAATTTGCTCAATCTCACTTCATAAGGCAAAACTATCGTCTCAGGAATAAAATTTAGTGACCTCCTCTGAACTGCTTTTGATGCAACTTCATTTCTCCACAAGTAAGTGGACTAGATCTGTACCCAATGCTCCTTGTACAGTTTAATTAATGCCTTGTGCAGTTATTCCAATACTGTACTACATTTAGACTCTATTCCTTTAGCATTAGATGCCAGGAATCCAGGGACAACAAAGTGTGGGGCTGGATGAACACAACAGGCCAAGCTGCATCTTAGGAACACACAAGCTGATGTGTCGGGCCTAGACTCTTCATCAGAAAAGGGTGGGGGGAGTGAGGGTTCTCAAATAAATAGGGAGAGAAGGGAAGGCGGATCGAAGATGGATAAAGGGGAAGATAGATGGAGAGGTACAAGAGTGTTGCAGTGGGAGAGAGATTGTACCTCTCCATCTACCTTCCCCTCTATCCATCTTTGATCCACCTCCTCTTCTCTCCCTATTTATTTCAGAACCCTCTCCCCCTCCCCATTTCTAATGAAGGGTCTAGGCACGAAACTTCAGCTTTTGTGCTCCCGAGATGCTGCTTGGCCTGCTGTGTTCATCCAGCTCCACGTTTTGTTATCTCGGATTCTCCAGCATCTACAGTTTGCATTATCTCACATACCAGAAATCTACTTGCTTTCTTTATTCCCTGTTGTACCCACATGCTTGTTTCCAGCAATTTATGCACAAGGACACTCAGGTCCAACTGCACCAAAACACCCTAAAATTTTCTCTCCACCAACATAAGTTGCCTTTATATTCTTTCAATCAAAATTGATAACCTCACACTTATCCATGTTAAATTCCATCTGCCAAATTTTGACATATTACCTAACCTATCCATATCCACTTGTAAATATCTTATATTTTCATTGCAGCTTACTGTCCCACCTATTTTGTGCCAACTACAAATTTGGCTATAATACCTTCTATCCATGCATTAATAAAGATTGTAAATAGTTAGGGCCTGACGACTGAACTGTCAGGCATCCCATGGGCTATATCTTGCCAACATGAAAAGAATGCATTTATCCTTACTCTCAGCTTTCTGCTGGTTACCCAAACCTCTATCCATGCTAATAAATTAGTCAACTTCATGTGATCTTATGGTGATTATTAACCTTTTGTGTGGCTCAGAATCAAATGCGTTCTGGAAGCCCAGATATAGCACATCTACAGGATTCCCATTATCCACCTTGCTTGTTATATCATCAAAGAACTCTGAGAAATTAGTCAAACGCCATTTACCCTTCATAAAACCATGTTGACTCTCTAATGGATTATGTTTTGTGGATATATGACTTGACATTGAATTACCATTCCTTCAGTGTCACTGGGTCAAAATCATAGACTTCCCTCTTTCTGGGCATTATGGGTCTACCCACAGCACATGGCCTGAAGTAGTTCAATATTGCAGCTCATGGCAAGTTCCTTCTCAAGAGCAACTAGGGGCAGGCAATTTGTTTTGGCCAGTATGCAATGTCAAGATTCAATGACTGAACAAAAAAAATTACTTTTAATTAAATATCATGAGGGAATCATATATTAAGATCAGTGGGAAACCATTAATCTAGTGGTATTATCACTAGACTATTAATCCAGTGATGTGGGTAATATCACAGAGACCTCGGTTCAAATACCACCATTGATGATGAGGTTTGAATTCAGTATAAAAACAATTTGGAATTAAGAGTCTAATGACAGCCCTAAAACCATTTTTGATTGTTGGGGCGGTTCCCATCTGGTTTGCAAATGTCATTCAGGGAAGGAAACTGCCATCATTACCTGGTCTGGCCTACTTTTGACTCCGGACCCACAACAACATGGTTATTCTTAACAGCCTTCTGGACAGTTAGGGATGGGCAATAAGTGGTTATCTTACTAGTAGTAACAAGTGATCAATGTGTGAGCGATTATTCAATATGGAATAATGCATGGGGGAGAAGGACAAAATTATTGATTTTGGGGGGAAAAAAGTTGAACGTTGTAGTAAAAGGTGTAATCGTCTTTCTTGATGAATAAGGTTAAAAGCAAAACAGCCTTGGTCATCTGTAGCTATCTTATAATTTTGAAATATACACATTCGAGATTACCCATTAGAACCAATACAAAGGTCTTCCAGTTCACAGATAAATACTTTAATCTTTGTATAGGAACACAGAAACAGATGAAAATAGGGACGACAGGAGGCACAATATTGGAAAAAAAACATTTAACAAATTATCCCAAATATCTCAAATAGTTCCCAAACTTGATGAAAGCCTCTGCAGAAATTGTGCATAGTATTTTGTTAGGATAGACTTTGCGCATATTTCCATTCTTGGTATTGTGTAACTTGCATGCAAGTATCAAATTGAATTAGCACTATATGAACTGGTTGAGTCATGTTTCCCATCCTCAAAATAAATGAACAGTGCCATCAAGAGCTTCTGCTGAGAAAGAAAGGGTACACTTATAGAAACAAGGTATATCAGAATTGATATTGAGGTTAAGATTTGCCAAATTCATAAACTTGTCAATTTTTGCAAGTGCTTGTGATCCTTAAAGGAGATGATGTAGTAGGGAAGAGGCACTAATGAATAGAAGAGAACAGTGGCTCATGGTACAACAGGAAGTCTAATGCTGGAATTAGGAGATTGGAAAACTCAAAGGATTTCGGTATATAAGAGGTTATGTAGGTGGGAAGGCCAAGACAATAGGGTGGTTCAAACATAGAGATGAGAAGACTAAACTAAGGGCATTAGGGACTTAGAACCAACTTATGTGAACAAACTGATGGCTAAGCAACGATTATTGCAATATCTGAAACCTAAAGCAAAGTTCTGGATGATCTGAAGTTTCAGGAGGAAAGAATAGGGACTGCTATCCAAAAAGCCTTCCTTTTGTATATTTAAGTTTGCGATGGATGGATAGATTCTTGATTTATTAAGGGAATCAAGGGTTATGAGGAAAAAGCAGCAAAGTGGACATGAAGAATGTTGGATCAGCCATTGAATGGAGGAGCGGGCTCGAGAGGCTGAATGGCTGTGAACAACATGTTTCAGTCTTGGAGATGTCTGGAATCTGCAGTAAAATTTCTAAGTTTGTTTTGGAAACCAAAAGTAATTGCTTTATTCTTCTGAATGATTAGGTGGAGTAAATTACACCACATCCAAGAGGGCATATTGATCAAGAAGTTTGGGGAGGGGTTGAGAGATCATGAAGCGATAAAGATTCTGTGTGCAGGACGAACCCCTGTGTGCCGCCTGGCCAAGTGACCAACAGAAACCAGAGATGTGGGCCATTATTTCAGATGCGCAAGCTGACCCCATAGCAACAGCTGATATTGCCAGAGCAAGTTTTTATGTTTGACATTTCCAGCTGAAAGTGAGTGCAGTACAAATCATTCTGAGATAGTCACCCAGTATGGGAAGAAACAGCTGAAACAATGGGTAAGCTTACAAAGCCACTCTGCAGTATGATCAGCTTGTTTTTAAACAGGAGAAGCGTGTTTAGATAGTTTGACCTGGATTTGAGCTCTCTGTCTGGGAGTGCATGAGGTGCTGTTTTACATTCAGCTCACTGAAATGCCTTAGGAATTGACTCAATAACCAGCACAAATTAATTATGCAACATTAACGTTAAGCTGTGATACTTATTCCCAGCAGTGAAGTGATGAAGCAAATATTTGCTACCTTCAAGTCTGATTCTGTCCTAATGACGTCAGTATTATAATTACCTCATGCTCCAGAGCACAAAGCTCTATACTATGTGATGATGATATGTGCTAGTCAATGGTGCTTGATAAATGTATGCATCATAATTAATATATATTTCAAACAAATTATTTTGCACAGGATAGAGAGGAGAAAATAAAACATGAACCTCTTGCTTGTTAAATGGATAGTTCCAACAGCCCTGAGGTGCAAAATAAATTGTTAAATGCTATTAAAACAGGCACATATATTAAGAAGGAGTAAGAGGAGATCATTTGGTCCCTTGAACCTGCTGTGCCATTGAAACAAAGTAGGCGTATTGATTGTGATCTTAACTGCATATTTCCACCTCCGCTTGATCATCTTTAGCTCCCTTGCCAGTCAAAAGTCTATCTATTTCTCCATTAACTATTTCATGATGTTCTTTACCACTCTCTAGGTATGAGAATTCTGTAGACTCACAATCCTATGATCTGAAAGAAAAGTGTATCCTCATCTCCATCTAAATGGAAGACTTCTTAATTTCAAGCTGCATCTCCTCATTCTCGTCTCTCCCATAAGGAGAGGGATCCTTTCAGCATCTACCCTTTCATGTCCTCTCAGGATTTCGTCCCAATGATTCACATCTTTTTCTTCAGAGCTCCAATGGTTGCAAGCCAGTTTCATCATAGGATAATCCCTCTATGGAAGTATCAGGTGAATGTTCTCCAAACTGTTTTTAACTCAATTATGTTCTGTCTCAAATAAGGAGGCCAAAATTACATGTAATATTTTGGATTTAGTCTTGCCAAACTCCTCCGTAACTGCAGCAAAGCATCCAAATTTTGAATACTCTATGCAAATATATAAACCATTCAAGCTTGTTCCTTCCTTTTTCAGAAGGTCCTCGCTGACCTGATTGCAATTCCAAGTCCACATTTCCCAACTTCCCGAGTAACTTTCTAACCGCTCACTTCACTAGAATCTGCCTCTGCCTTAAAAAAAATTCAAGGTCTCTGCTTCCACCACCATTTTGGGGGAAAAACCTCCAAAGAATTATGATCCTCTGACTAAGCAAACAGTTGTCTAATCTCTGTTTTAAATAAGCAACCCCTGATTTTTTGATACAGCCCCAGATCATCCCATCAGAGGAAACAACCTCTCCGACTCGAGACCATCAAGACAGTTCAGGATTTTATGTTTGAATCAAGTTACCTCTGTCTCTTCTAAACTATAGATGAAAGCCGAGCCTAACCAACTTTTCTTCGTAAAATAACCTGCCCATTCTGGTTACTGCACTAGAAAACCTTGTCTGAACTGCCTACAATGTGTATAATACCCTTCCTTAAATGAAGAGGCCTATGCTGTCCACAATACACCAGATACCACCTCATTAGTGATCTTTAGAACTGAAGCATCATCTTCCACTTTAGTATTGAGTTGGCCTTGTGATAAATGAGAACACGCGATTAGCTTTCCAAATTACTTGCTGTGCCTGCATTTAACCTCATCAAACATAAGGACTCCCAAATTCCTTAAAGATCTGCAATCTCTCACCATTTAGATAATATGCTCATTTTTATTCTTATTACCAAAATAGACCACACACTTTCCAACCTTGTTCTTCATTTGCCATATCTCACCCAATCACTTTCTTTTGATTTGTGTAATCTCTTTGTGCCCTGTTCACAACTTATTTTTCTACTCTTTTTCAAAGCTACCTTTGGTGACCTGAATTTTATAGATGCTGTATAAATTCAAATCCCTCAAGATGAATACCTTTCTGACAAACTTTCATTATTTCTTCATTTTTACCCCATCCTTATAAAGTGATTTATGGTTAGGGGGACCTGTACACCACTTCACAAGGGACTTCTTGCCTTCATCCTTTCTCACCTCTACCCAAACTATCTTGACATTTTGTTTTTGTAAACTAAGGTCATGTGTCTCTGTGCTGCTAATATTGTCATAAATTAACACAGCCACCCCTCCACTTTCTAATATACATTTATGCACATTTCACATGTTGTTTATTCTTTGAGATTCAGGTTTTAACCTATTTCAGTCTGTAGCCATGTCTCTGTAACGGCAGCCAGATTAATATTACACATTACTATTTTTGATCTCAGTTCATCTGTTTTCTTTCAAATGCTTCATGCATTCTGATATAAAGGCTTTAGTTTTATCCTTTTAGTATTTTTGTAAATTCTATTCTTATCTGTTCATCGACTCTTATTTTCATTCTCTCTATCCTTTCCTGTTATGTGCTTGTTTATCATTTCCTGTATGGATTCTTTTCTCTTTCCCTTGATTCCATTTTTGATTTACCATGTCTTCCCAAATTTCACCCATTACTTTCCACTCTTCTTGAAATAGATGACAACATTCCAGTTGCCTTCCCAATCACTTGCTGTACCTGCAAACTAACTTTATGCAATTCATGAGCCAGGACACCCAGATACCTTTGCATCTGAGAGTTCTGCAATCTCTTTCCTTTAAAATAATATGCTGTTATTTTGCTCTTTCTGCTAAACATAAACAAGTTCACATTTTCTGACATTGTAATCTATTTTCTAAATAGATGCCCACTCACTTATCCTATTGCAGACTCCTTATGTCCTTTTCTCAACCTATCTATCATTATGTCATAGTTGGAAGCTTTGACACATTAGAGATAATTGTCTAGATGGCATTCTTAATTTATTTTCAACAAACGACAGCAGGACACATCTGTGGTATCATTATTCAATAGCTTCAGCTCATTTAATGTTGTTTTAGTGACATTACTAGTATACAATAGTTTCTCTTGTAACAACATGTGCTGCACATTACCAGTAATGGTACCGAACACACAGTATGTTTCTCTTTGTCTTTCAACAACTTTCCCAGTTCTATAATATTGCAGTGATGTCAAAGTGGGATGGAGCAGGAATTGGACATTTGCACAGTCATTTTGTTACATAATGCCATAGTTATTCCAGTAAAACCATGTTTGTTGCTTAGCCTCTGCTTATCTGGAACTCTTCTACCTGTCCAGGAAGGAACACATTGCATACGTGAGAGGATTCTCTCAACAACTGAAATTTAAATCTTTAAGGAGATAATGTGGAAGAGTGCTTAATTTCTAATTATTCATATTTACATCTGGCAGTTATAAAGGGTTATTAATGGAACAAAAAGTGCTGGAGAAAATCAACAGGTCTTGCAGCACCAATGGAGAGAAATAGAGTTAAGGTCTTGAGTCTGGTGTGACATTTCTCCAGAAATCTGGGAAAGGGATTTTCTGTTACTTTGCTCTTGAAGTGGGTTGGACCCTGATTTCCAAATTATTCTGCAAGCTCAATATTGGCCTAAGATGAAACCTGATTTGCAATGATGCAAAACTAGAGAGTGAAATGTAAAACTGCCATAGTCCTGTTGGACCATAGAGCTACGTTCTCACAGGAGACGGATGACTTGTGTTTAACCTGAGGGTCACCATTCCTAAGGCAAGGGAAGAGGTTGAGAAGGAGAGCACTTCGTGAGTAACTGCAGCTGGTGAGAGAATTGAACTCACAATGTTGACCTCAGTCTGCATTATAAGCCAACCATCTAGCCAACTGAGCTATTGATCCCCAAGGTGCTTTGTGACTATAGAAAATACTCATAAAATATATTAGGACCAATCCTCATGTAAGTATTTATTTTTCCCCTCAGTGTCAAAAGCTGAGGGGTCACCTGACAGAGGTTTCTAAAATCATTAAGAGCATGGATAAGGTGAATAGCCAAGGTATTTTACCCAAGGTAGCGGGGGTCTAAAACTAGAGGGCATAGGTTAAGGATGAGAAGAGAGTTCCCTTTTAAAAAAAAACTAAGGGGCAACCGATTCTTGCAGAGGTTAGTGTGTGTATGGAATGAGCTGCCAGAGGAAGTGGTAAAAGCTGGTACAATTACAACATTTAAAAGACATCTAGATGAGTTCATGAATATGAAAGGTTTAGAGGGATATGGGCTAGTTTCTGGCAAATTGGACTGGATCAGTTTAGGATATCTGATTGGTGTGGATGAGTTGGAATGAAGGCTCTGTATCATTGCTGTGTATCTCAATGACTTCATGACTCTACCTAATGCAAATGACTGTAGATTCTGTAAAAAAAAACCTGTGGGACTTGTATAGGTGAGTGTTGTGAAGTCTTGTCAATTTAAGCCCCTTCACAAAACAGAACACGACTCAGATTAACAAAGGACAAAAGGTCCAATGGTCTCCAGAAAAGTGATACACTGCCATTTTCCTCTGCCTCCCCGAGCAACCACAAGAAACATCTTGGAGCTTGCATTGTAATCCTTTTCGTGAAGTGCGGTGTGGCTGGGTATAATTATAGCCATGGTCAGAGGGATTTGGTTGGTCTGATCCACTCTGATTCAATGGTCTTTCACTGGGTTTCATTGAAGACTCCGGTGTGAGAAACCACACCCTCAGCTCCATCACCCAAATGGCAACAACAGCGAAAAAAAAATAGAGCTATCTGTCACCTTCAGTAAAGCAGCCCAAAGCATGGTAAGAAAGAAAATGAAACTAAACCACCTTCAGACATGGTGGAACAATTCACCAAAACTTTCATAAAGGTGTAGACCCTAAAGGGGATAATGAGGGAAGGAAAGTTGGGGAGAGGGCTAAGGAAAGAATTCCAGAGCTTAGGCTCTAGGCATCGGAAGGAAAAGCTGCACAAGGCAGAGTGGGGTGGGTGGTGAAGGTGATCAGGCATACACAGAGCATAGTGTTGGAGGATCACAGAACACTCAATGTGCTGTGGGATTTTTACACATTGCAAGGAGAAGAAGAAATGGGCAGATAGGTCAGAGTCTGTGGCAGTTTGTCATTGAGAATTTGGCGGTACGGTCAAGGTCTTATTTGCCAGCCCTGTTGCCAACCTATAGTGGGAGTTAACCAGGACAGTTGATTTTGTTAACAGCCACACACCAGCATTCAGGAATTCGATACCTATATCTCTTGCTTGTTTACTTTTTAATTTTTTTTTAACTGGCTTCCCAGTTGCAAGGAGATTGCTCAGATAGAAATGTCGATGCCACAATGCTATTGATTGGAAAGGGATTTTTCCAATTTGAAAGATTTTCACACACTACAAGTATTGGATTTAATCTTTATTAGCTGTGGGAATAGCTCCTCAACATGCATTTAAAATCAAGCCATTACTGCATCACTACTGAAGTTTATTTTTAGCTTCTTCTGTTTTCTACCACAACATAATTAGTTTGTTCCCATTGAAACATCTAACATTATTTTTGCTTTTGTAGATAGAAAATTCAATTGAATTGAAACTCTGTGGACGTCAGTTAAAAATAAACAGTGCCACACTTGACATCATGTTTAAACCTACAGTAACTTTGCCTGACAAAACACAACTTTTGTTGCAGCCAAGTGAAAATGTCACCAAGGAGGAAAGGAACATATATTTTAAGTGGTGTGCTGAACTTAAAATTAAGGGATAAGTTGAGTGCTATTTGAAAGTTGCATTTAACATTGTGTTGGTGAAATAGATGCTAAATGTTTTCCTGCTCAGATTAAAGAAACAAATTCTGTTATGGAGCGTTGGAGCTCCACAGCCGTCTCTCAGGAAGCACCAGTTGTTAAAGCAGCCAACACTTGCCATTTACTCATAACCTGCACTTACATGGTGCAGGAGCTGCCCACTTTACACCTAATGCCATCAAACATCATGCAGTGCTAAGGATGACTTCAATTTTGTACTTGCAGCTGGACAGACATTCACACATGGCTGATGGTGAAAGGAGAGAATATATTTCTGAAACTGAGAATGTATTTACAATGAAGTATCATCCATGTCACCTCTGTAACTTCTTTCTTTCCCTTTGATAACATCTCAGTGCAGTGCTAGGTTCTGCAGGTGACATGAAGGGAACATACCCTACAGTAGAGCCTGTTGGCCTTGGAGGTTTAGCCAGGGCACCCTGTAAGTATCTGTGTCTAGATGGCCCAGAAATGCTGAGTGTGTCCCACTCAGATGAGCCCTCAGCTTCTCTGACACCACTGGGTGATCTCTTGCATGGGGCTGAGCAGGTACTTGATCTCCAACATTCTCCGAAGTGCCAGCAAACTGGGGCATTTCGTTCTCATAATGAGGTGTCCCAAACAAGTAAGTGTTGCAAAGGGCCTGTAGGGTTAACAGTGTGGATTAGGGCTAGAGTAAGGGAATGAGACTTCATGGGAAGTGTGTGCTGTAGCAGATACAGACTGCATATGAGGTGATAGAGTAAAGGTGGTGATACTCAACCTTGCACAGTGGTGAAGGTCCAACTGACGTTCTTGTGACATTGCTGGACATTTCTCCAGATTTTTCAGACGGCACTGACCCAGGCTGGCAGATTCTGGTAACCTGTTCCCATCTGCCTGTCCACCACATCCTCCAGGGCTCTGTCTGAAAAGAGAATACCAATTTCTCCTTGTTTGCCATATCTGGGACGAATGTTTCCAACATTGCAGGGCATCTCTAAGATGACAGCATCTGACTGGGTGTGTGTTGACCCTTTAACAATGCCATGAGAACCAGGAATACTAACCATGTTAAATGTTTCTGTCTATGGTGACAGTGAGAATCAGGCTAATATTGGCTGAGCGGAATGCCATAGGGAAATGGTCCACAGTTAACCAGGCAGGTCTGGTATGATGGTCTGAGGAAACATACTAGACCTTGCAGAAAGAGAACTCTTCCCAGTGAACTCAACAAAAAAATGTTACCAACTAATTTCTGGTAAGGTCAGCCCATGGTGACTGCTGGTGTTTAGGAGAGTAGTCATAATAGAATCAGGACAATTTGGCAATCTTTGTGGAACAGTTGTTTAAATATTCTCACCTGAGGAATTGCATGGTTAAAATTAATTTCAAAATATTCCTGAATCATTCATTCCATGCATAGTGAATTGACTGATTTTCTCTGGATATCTCTCAAAGTTGGGAGGTTTTGTTTGGTGTTAATTCTTCAAAGGTTCACTGCAATGAGTTGACCATTTCTCGGGAGCAAGATGGCACCAGAGCATTGAGACTCTTTACAAACTGTCCCCAACAGATCATCTCCTTCCATCATTTATCATTGTTAAACTCTTCTAAATCTGTTTTTCTCTGCACTTCCCGTGTAGCTGCAAAACTAGAATCTGCATTCTGTTCTGTTACTCTGATGTACTTATGTAAGTTTCAATTTGCCTGAATGGCATGCAAAACAATATTTTTCACAATGTAGTGGTACATATGACAATAATTAACAACTGATTTGATTTGATTTATGTGTTGTTAGGCAATGGATTCAAATGCTATTTATCTATTTGTTTTTAATCTTTTACTTTACACCATGGAACTACTGTGTACATGTTTGACCATCTACCAGTAGAATATAGAACGTAGAACATAGAACAGTACAGCACAGAACAGGCCCTTCAGCCCACAATGTTGTGCCGACCATTGATCCTCATGTATGCACCCTCAAATTTCTGTGACCATATGCATGTCCAGCAGTCTCTTAAATGACCCCAATGACCTTGCTTCCACAACTGCTGCTGGCAATACATTCCATGCTCTCACAACTCTGTGTAAAGAACCCGCCTCTGACATCCCCTCTATACTTTCCACCAACCAGCTTAAAACTATGACCCCTCGTGCTAGCCATTTCTGCCCTGGGAAATAGCCTCTGGCTATCAACTCTATCTATGCCTCTCGTTATCTTGTATACCTCAATTAGGTCCCCTCTCCTCCTCCTTTTCTCCAATGAAAAGAGACCAAGCTCAATCAACCTCTCTTCATAAGATAAGCCCTCCAGTCCAGGCAGCATCCTGGTAAACCTCCTCTGAACCCTCTCCAAAGCATCCACATCTTTCATATAATACGGCGACCAGAACTGGACGCAGTATTCCAAGTGCGGTCTAACCAAAGCTTTATAGAGTATTTTTATGTTTTTATCTACTCTCTAACCAGTTTCACGATGTTATTACATGCCTTTAGACCAGGTGTAACTGGGCTTCCTGGCTCATTTAGTTTTAACGTTGGGTCCCTGAAATGTTCACCTATTTGCTCTCAGACCAGTAATTGAGATGTTGAACATAGCATATGAGAGTCCATTTTCATATCTACCTCTTCTGGCTAGCTTGTGTTCCTTTGTGATACCACATGCAAGACTTCAAGTAGGCATACATGGATTATTGAGTGCATGAAGCAGTTAATAAAAGAGAAGGTTAATAAGCCTTTGTTACCAGAATTAAAGGCATCTGGAAGGGGAACTCTCCAGCTATTTTTTCAGCTGCATGCTGCTTAGCAGCTTAGGGAATGAAAAAACCGCACTTATTTATTTCCAGTTTGAGCAGCTGTCAGATATTTTGGGGGTCGCATTTGAGAAAGGTAGTTGCTGCTGCAGTGACAGAAACAGGCAGAGAAAAATTGAATGAGAAAAAGTATGTATTCTCTTAAATCCATTGAAAACACAGTGACACCCCGGTCTTGATTTTACCGGCCCAGAATGTTATTTTCAGTGCTACTGAGTGATGGATCTTTCCATAGCCCATGGCCTGGTGTTCCTTGGCACAGTGTGCTTCCTGCACTTCCAGAGTCATATATTATGTGATTTGGCTGCTGCAGTCTCTCTATCCCGCAGTCACAATCTGTTAAGGCTCTGGGAATGGATGGTAGCAATGGCAGGTATGAGCAAGGAGGCAGGAAGAATGAAGCTTTGTTGTAGCAATATGTATTACAAAATGTAGGAAAATTAACAAGTTCTGTTAAGTGACCCTACTTGAGGGACGAGGATCAGGGCATAAAACAATATCTAAAGTAATGAAATGTGAGGCTGGATGAACACAGCAGGCCCAGCAGCATGTCAGGAGCACAAAAGCTGATGTTTCGGGCCTAGACCCATCATCAGAGAGGGGGATGGAGAGACGGTTCTGGAATAAATAGGGAGAGAGGGGGAGGCGGACCGAAGATGGAGAGAAAAGAAGATAGCTGGAGACGAGAGTATAGGTGGGGGAGGTAGGGAGGGGATAGGTCAGTCCAGGGAAGACGGACAGGTCAAATGGTTGGATGAGGTTAGTAGGTAGGAGATGGAGGTGCGGCTTGGGGTGGGAGGAAGGGATAGGTAAGAGGAAGAACAGGTTAGGGAGGCAGAGACAGGTTGGACTGGTTTTGGGATGCAGTGGGTGGAGGGGAAGAGCTGGGCTGGTTGTGTGGTGCAGTGGAAGGAGGGGACGAACTGGGCTGGTTTTGTGATGTGGTGGAAGGGGAGATTTTGAAGCCTGTGAAGTCCACATTGATACCATTGGGCTGCAGGGTTCCCAAGCGGAATATGAGTTGCTGTTCCTCCAACCTTCGGGTGGCATCAATGTGGCACTGCAGGAGGGCCCTGATGGACATGTCATCTAAAGAATGGAAGGGGGAGTGGAAATGGTTTGCGACTGGGAGGTGCAGTTGTTTATTGCGAACCGAGCGGAGGTGATCTGCAAAGCGGTCCCCAATCCTCCGCTTGGTTTCCCCAATGTAGAGGAAGCCACACCGGGTACAGTGGATGCAGTATACCACATTGGCAGATGTGCAGGTGAACCTCTGCTTAATGTGGAAAGTCATCTTGGGGCCTGGGATAGGGGTGAGGCAGGTGATGTGGGGGCAAGTGTAGCATTCCCTGCGGTTGCAGGGGAAGGTGCCGGGTGTGGTGGGGTTGGAGGGCAGTGTGGAGCGAACAAGGGAGTCACAGAGAGCGGTCTCTCCGGAAAGCAGACAGGGGTGGGGATGGAAAAATGTCTTGGGTGGTGGGGTCGGATTGTAGATGGCGGAAGTGTCAGAGGATGATGTGTTGTATCCGGAGGTTGGTGGGGTGGTGTGTGAGAACGAGGGGGATCCTCTTAGGGCGGTTGTGGCAGGGGCGGGGTGCGAGGGATGTGTTGCTGGAAATACGGGAGGCGCGGTCAAGGGCGTGCTCGATCACTGTGGGGGGCAAGTTGCGGTCCTTGAAGAACTTGAGACACCTGGGATGTGCGGGAGTGGAATGCCTCATCGTGGGAGCAGATGCGGCAGAGGAATTGGGAAGAGGGGATGGAATTTTTGCAGGAGGGTGGGTGGGAGGAGGTGTATTCCAGGTAGCTGTGGGAGCCGGTGGGCTTGAAATGGACATCAGTTATAAGCTGGTTGCCTGAGATGGAGACTGAGAGGTCCAGGAAGGTGAGGGATGTGCTGGAGATGGCCCAGGTGAACTGAAGGTTGGGGTGGAAGGTGTTGGTGAAGTGGATGAACTGTTCGAGCTCCTCTAGGGAGCAAGAGGCGGCGCCGATACAGTCATCAATATAACGGAGGAAGAGGTGGGGTTTGGGGCCTGTGTAGGTGTGGAAGAGGGACTATTCCACATAACCTACAAAGAGGCAGGCATCGCTGGGGCCCAAGCGGGTGCCCATGGCCACACCCTTAGTCTGTAGGAAGTGGGAGGAATCGAAAGAGAAGTTGTTGAGGGTGAGGACGAGTTCGGCTGGGCAGGTGTCGGTGGAGGGGGACTGGTCGGGCCTGTGGCATAGGAAGAACCAGAGGGCCTTGAGGCCATCTGCATGCGGAATACAGGTATATATTTAGACTGGACGTCCATTGTGAAAATGAGGTGTTGGGGGCCAGGGAATTGCAAGTCCTGGAGGAGGTGGTGGGCATGGGTGGTGTCACGGATGTAGGTAGGGGGTTCCTGAACCAAAGGGGAGAAAATGAAGTCCAGATAGGTGGAGATGAGTTCGGTGGGGCAGGAGCAGGCTGAGACGATGGGTCGACCAGGGCAGGCAGGTTTGTGGATTTTGGGAAGGAGATAGAAACGGGCCGTGCGGGGTTGGGGAACAATGAGGTTGGAGGCTGTGGGTGGGAGGTCCCCTGAGGTGATGAGGTCATGAATGGCGTTGGAGATGATGGTTTGGTGCTCGGGTGTGGGGTCATGATCGTGGCGGCGGTAGGAGGTGGTGTCGGAGAGTTGGCGTTTGGCCTCGGTGATGTAGAGGTCAGTGCACCATATACCACTGCGCCGCCCTTGTCTGCAGGTTTGGTGCGGTTGGGGTTGGAACGGAGGGAGCAGATGGCTGCCCATTCTGCAGGGGAGAAGTTGGAGTGGGTGAGAGGGGTGGAGAGGTTGAGGCGGTTAATGTCTCGACGGCAGTTAGAAATGAAGAGGTCGAGGGAGGGTAGGAGGCCTGGGGGTGTTGTCCAGGAGGAGGAATTGTGTTAGAAGTGGGTGAAGGGGTCAGTGGAGGGAGGGTTAGGCTCCTGGTTGAAGTAGTAGGCTTGCAACTCCCATTATCACCAATATCTAAAGTGTATTTTTGACTATTAGGGAAGGAAATATCCACTTGCTTCTGAAGGTCTGGCAGTATCTTTGGAGAGAAAGCAACGTTAATGTTTACTGCCCAGTGACCCTTCCTAAGAACAGTTCTAAGGAAGGGCGGCTGGACCCAAAACATTAATTCTTCTTTCTCCCTGTGGATGTTAACAGACTTGTTGAGTTTTTCCAAAAGTCTCTGTTTCTGTTTCAGATTTCCGGCACCCACAGTTAATTGTTTTTATTTCCAATTTGTTTCTCTTTGATTCAACTGTCTTCTCTGAAATTCATGCGAAGATAAAGGTACATTTTCTGACCTAATGAATGAATTGACCATCTTTCAACACCATAAGGGTGCGCTCAGGACTGTTGATTCTGTACTTACACTCACAGCTACCTTAGAATCATAGAATCATTGCAAGCAGATAGGTCCACTTAACACATTCTTCCCACTGTTCTGCCTGTAATGGCTTTTTTCTCCCCTAATATTCCAACAAGAACATTCCTCTGTTTTCTAATTTGGGACAGCTGCATTTCTAAATGAATCTGAGTGAATTTGATTTTTGTTTTTCTCTAATAATAACTCAAAAGTCTTAAATCCTCATCATTTTACCGCCGAGTGACCCATAGCAATTTTTAAAAAGTTGCATCCCTGCTGTTGTTCTGCTGAGTTTTCTAAACACAGCAGCCCAGCAGCCCCCACGTCTTGTTGAGGACTTACCATCATATTTTCTTATATCACCCCCAGCAGCAGCTTCTGTGTTATTCTGGTTTGGGTATACACTGTCACCAGCCCTAAAGTGAATCAAATTAGCAGAGTTAACATTTCGAGCCCATTGACCTTTCTTCAGAACTGTTCTGCAAAAGGGCCACTGGACTCAAAATGCTAACTCTGCTTTCTCTCTACAGATGCTTCCTGTAAGCTGAATCAAATTGTGGAGGTGCCAGTGTTAACAAAGTCAGAAGTCACATGACACCAGGTTATTGTCCAACAGGTTTATTCAAAACCACAAGCTTTCTGAGCACTGCTCCTTTACCGGGTGAAGTTGACTTCTCTCCACCTCGCAAGGAGAAGCACTCCGAAAGATTTATTTGAAACCTGTTGGTCTATACCCTGTGTTGTGTGACTCCTGACTGAATCAAAACAGCAGTGGTGGAGGATAGTGTTGAATAAAATAATTGTTCTCAAGGGCTAATGCTGATATTGCACCAACTTCACTCATTCCACTGACAACACACTCTGTTTGGATGGAGACAGCAGCTTTCAGCGGGAACATATATCTCTGCAGCAGTTCCTTACAGTTCCAGTAATTATGCCTGATTAAATGTATTTGTATTTATTATTGTTGAGCAACAAACCTTCTTGTTAAGTATGAACAGTGCCTCTTTTGTAGATCCCTACAGTGGTGTGCCCTTTACCAACAATCATCAGACAGACCCAAGATAAAGAAACAATGTTGATAGAGGCTGTTTGAGGTAGCTGGCTATCATATATCGCATGCTGTTAGAGGTATTGGACATCTATGATAAAGTCACCTAAGAAAATATCACAGATAATTGGTGAGTTTAAATAAAAGAGGCACTTGTCTTGGATAACAAAGTGGTTTATTGTATGATAGCAGTTGATACAGCTTACATTTACTTAGTTGGCCTCATTGCTCAGGACTCTCAGGATCTCTACCTAATATATCTCATCCAGGATAATCGCAGGAAGGAAGTTCCCGATGACTGACTGGGAAATCCAGAACTAGAGATGCCAGTTTCAGGATATGGGGCAGATCATTCAAGATGAAGACGAGTAGGTGTTTATTCACCAGAGAGTGGTGAGCCTGTGGAATCCTCAACCAATTTGTAGTTGAGGACAAAACATTCATGGAGGAATTAGATATAGTTCTTCGAGCTAAAGGGGTCAAAGGGCATAGGGAGAAAGCAAGAACAAGGTACAGAGTTGGATGCTCAGCCACATTCGTATTAGATGGCAGAGCAGGCTTGAAGGGCGGGATGATCTAGTCCTGATCCTACTTTTCTTAGTTTCTTTTGGGTCCTAGAGTAGAATTCAACGGTCTCTACCCAAAGTGTGTCATCCTCAGATTGGGTGGAGTTCAATGTAATATGGATATTAACCCCTTCAGAGCCACAACTTTATACAACACATACATCAGTGTGGTGCCAGTGTTGTTAAAATGTTCTCACTTGGAATGCCACAGTCCGGGAAAGATCAAAATCATGAAGGACAGCGTGCATAAGTTTACCCCAGATTTTCACTTTTACCATTTGGACATTGAATGAGTCATGACTAAGGCTCCAAATGTTAGTGAAAAATCACACAGGAATAACGAACCTCACTGCTTTCCAATTTCCCCTCTCCGCACAGGCCACATTCATCACCAAAACTTCCAAAATGATCATTTATCCCTGCAAGCTCCTGGCAGAAATATGTTATAAATTGACTAGTTAGCATATGTTCGTTGCAAACGACAGAGCTTCTTCCCGAATGGGGACCTCGGTTGAAAAATAATCGAGGCTGAGAAATTCTTAAATCAGGCCCAATGCCTCCAATGTGAGAACTACCAGCATTTTGTTTCTGTTAAAGTATAATCAAGAAAACATAACTTCCCATTATTATTGATTTCCTAAACTAAATGCAAATGATTTAATTGGGCAAATAGCCTTGGAATTGATTTCTTTTCAGTATTGCAGTTGTATCATTCAAAAACCTCCCTCCTTTAAGATTTGAAATTTAATAGGAACTTCACTCACAGAAATATTTGATGCACTGAATAAGCAAGATTCTCTGAGGAGTGGTAATTTCACATTTATCTTGGCTTCATTTCTTATTCCCATTCAGTGTTTATGCATGAATTATTATTTATTCTCATGTCTCGTAACCAATAAATTCACTCTTTGTTTAATGCAAGAATTCTTGATTAAGTTAACACTATTTAAACCAAGGGACAGGATCCTTTTTCAGTTAAAATCTTGTGACCAATTGAAAGAGCAAATTAATAAAGAGAAACCAATTCATCCCCTCTCACCTAGGAGCATAACAATTTGGACTATTGCTGCCCTTATGTGTAAGAAATTAGGGAACTGCACTTGGGGATTATGTGTAACATTCTGCATGATGCTAATATTTTTTCCTATGTTGTTGATGTAATGTGTGTAATCTGCAACTTTTACACGCAGGTTTTTAAATGACTCTCAGAATTGTGACCACCCTTTAGTTGCCCTCAGGGTCTGAGACACTGGAGACTGAGCTGAAAGTGCCACTTTGGGAATTCTAGCCCCTTTCATATTGTAGACAGTACCCTCCAGAAGCTTTCCTACACAGGCATGGCTGATTAATTGTATTACAATTCTAATAAAAGTCACAGAATACAGAACAGTACAGCAGTTATCACTGCTTCCTCACAGTGCCAGGAACCCAGGTTTGATTCTACCCACGGGTGACTGTCTGCGCAGAGTTTGCACACACTCCACGTGTCTGCGTGGGGTTTCCTCCCATGGTTCAACGATGTGCAGATTAGGGTGGATTGGCCATGCTAAATTGTCCTTAGTATCCAGGGATGTATAGGTTAGGAGGATTAGCCATAGGAAATGCAGGGTATAGGAATGGGGTGGGTCTGGGTGAGATGCTCATTAGAGAGTCTGTGTGAACTGAATGGGCTGCCTCCATACAGTAGGGGTTCTGAGTTATGTAGGTCTTTTAGTTCCTAGGCCTAGAAATAGGGTTCCAAATTAAATGTAAAAAATAAACCTTTATTACTGAATGTAACTTAATCATTCACATAATTTGTGCTCCCTGCAAATTAGTCATTGTGGCACAAACCATCCATTAAAACCCTCAGGAAAGTAATCCAACCCATTCCATTCCATTCCCATACTCTCTTCCCACAGCCCAATATATTTATTTCATTGAAGAGTCCCTCCAATTTCCTTTTGAAATCACTGATCCACTTTTACTGTCCTCAAAGGTGGAGCTCCAGGTCAATGCCATGAAATAAATTTCCCTTCCTACATCTCCTTTCAAAACCCTTAAATCTGTGTCCCTGCGTTATTGTACAGTCAGCTAATGGTCTGCCTCACTAAACCCTGTCTTTACCTTTTACACTTCTATCAATTCTCTCTTCAAGCTGCTTTGCGCTGATGAGAATTCTCAGATTACCAAATCTGACCTTGTACCTAAAATCCTTCATCCATGGAACCATTCTGGTAAGTCTCATCTCTAAGATTCAGACGAGAAAACTGATTGGAACCTCATGTCAGTCATTTTCAGGCAGCCAAACAATATGTCATTACAATTTAAGAGTTCGCACTCACATTGAATTAGGCCCAATGTGGGCAACCCCCAACATTCCCCCCACCCACAACGCGGAGAGCTCCTGGCCATTTCTCCAGGACATGTCAGACCTGGTGGCCACTGCCGTTGTTGCACTGGAACAATCGGCAGGGAATCACAGTGGGACCCTGAAAAGAGGTAAGTGCAGGTACGAAGAACTAACAGATATTTGGAAGCTGAGATAGTAGGAACTGCCGATGCTGGAGAATCTGAGACAACAAGGTGTAGAGCTGGATGGACATAGCAGGCCAAGCAGCATCAGAAAAGCAGGAAAGCTGACGTTTCAGGTCTGGACCCTCCTTTCTGCTCCTCTGATACTATGTGGCCTACTGTGTTTATCTAGCCCTACACCTTGTTATCTCAGATATTTGGAAGCTGATGTCTTGGAATGAGATGTGCAGAAAAGGAAGGGAAGATCCATTCAAAGGAAGGAGCTGACTTTACACAGGACTGTCTATTTCCTGTAACCATAAGACCGTAAGAATGAGGAATGCGAGTGTGACATTCGGTCCATTCAGCTTGTTGTACCACTCAATAGGGTCATGGCTGATCCGATGTTCCCCACGCCCACTTTCCTGACCTTTCCCCATAACCCTGATTCCCTGGCTAATCAAAAATCTCTACCTCTGTTTTAAATGCACACAAGGACACTGCCCCCACAGCTTTCTGTGGCAAGGACTCAACTCCCTGACAGAAGAAATTTCTTATCATCTCAGTCTTAAATTTACTGTCTTAAATTTATTCTGATGTGATGCCTTTTGGACTTAGACATTCCCATGAGAAGAATCATGCTCTCAGCATTTACCCTGTATAGCTCCTTAAGATTCCTATATATTTCAATAACATCACCTCTCTTTCTCCTAAAGTCCAGTGAATAAGGACCCGACCTGTTTAGCCTTTGCTCATAAGACAATATCTCCATAGCAGGGATCATCCTAGTGAACCTTCTCTGAACTGTGTCCAATGAAATAATGTTGCATTCTTAATAAAGGGCTCTAAGCTACTCTCAATCATCCAGATGTAATCTCACCAGATCATTATACAGTTACAGTAAGATTTCTCTACTCTTAAAATCCAGCCCCCTTGAAATAAGGGCTAACATTCCATTGGCCTTCTGATTACACTGGTATGCCAGTTCCTTGCCCATTAATTGAGTACATAGTGTCTGAGTAAAAGTAATTCTCTCATCACCCCTCCCCTCCAACAAAACTCAGCTAACTTTAATAAGGATTTGTTTGCAACTATTTCTCACTGGCTCCTTGTTGTATTCTAATGAGAGCAAGCAACTAATTACTGAAGGGCTTCAATTGGAATATGGGCTGTACACTCCTCTTCTGGGTGTCACAGTGGCTCAGTGGTTAGCACTGCTATCTCCCAGTGCCAGGGACCTGATCTGATTCCACCCTCGGGCAACTGTCTGTGTGAAGTTTGTACATTCTCCCCGAGTCTGTATGGGTTCCCTCCAGGTGCTCCGGTTTCTGCCCACAATCCAAACGTGCAGATGAGGTGGATTGGCCAAGCTAAATTGGCTGTAGTGTCCAGGATTGTGCAGGCTAGTGGATCAGCCATGAGAAATGCAGGGTTACAGGGTTAAGGAGGGTGGTGGGTCTGGATGGGATGCTCTTCAGTGAGTTGGTATGGACTCAGTTGGTTGAATTGCCTGCTTCCACACTGTAATGATTCCATGATTCTAGAATTCTTCCCTTTCTACCTGAAACCTGAGGGACGAGAAGGTGACAACGTCTTCAATTTGATTTCTGGGTTAGGGACTGACATTACATTCTCCCTGTGATTGCTGCACATGAGCAGCATGGACGAGAATTTTCCTTCTTAATCATCCCTGAAGATTTCAAATCCAGGTTTTTGCATTTGTGAAGGTGGCCTGCCAGACAGCAGACTCCCACTTGCATCATGACCGATTGCTTCCAATCACAATCCACTATGGCGTAACAGAAACAGCGACTTCCAAAGCTGATTACCTCAACCTTCAACAGTGGGTGTGGCTGTTCAACAGGTGGCAAGAATGATGCGAGATGATGTAAGGAGCTTATTCATCTGTGCCATGGGGAATGCTGCCTACAGCTGTTCTCTCTGGCAAACACACACAGGAGTAAAAAATAGTGCAACACTGGCTGTAAAAAGTGACTTTCCTGCGAGGCTGGAAGCTTCAAATATGTATGCAGTGATATCCAAAAACGCTTGCTGTAAAAGTTGTATTCGTATAATTGTATCTTTAGCAGAGAAATGGATTGTGCTGGCATGTGAAGAGTCTTAGATGCTGCAGCTTTAATTGTATGTATCAATTGGTCAATTGACATGAGGAATTAAAGGAATTACGAGGGTCTATGAGTGTTCAGTTTATAATTTAGGAGGAAACTTCTTACTAAGTTGCACCAAGGACAACTACATTATACAAGAAATTATTGTGTAGTTTTAAGTCATCGAGAGACTGCCATTTACCTTCACATTTACAGACAACTTAGACACTTGTTTACTCAGTTCACTATCTTCCGACAAGCATTTTGTCATTTTTTTTCTCTCTGGGAAGAAATCCCAGATCTATTGCCACTTCACAAGCCAGGAAATGACAAGCAGCATCCAAGTAAGGATTCTGATTGTGCTGTTTGACTCAAGTCTGTGGAGTAGAAAGCAAATCTCGGTGCGCCCATTTATACTGGCAGAAAATGGCTATCATTGTCCAAATTCAGATTGTTCAAATCTTCAGTTTACCTTTTCCTAATTGTTACCTGAAAGACTATTTTTCAGGCATCCTGTGTGACTTGCTAAACCAGGAATGGCATCGCTTGATTATGTTGGCAAAGACAAAATAATTCGTTTATGTTCTTCAAAATTGCATTACAGGTAAAATTATCATGATACTTTAGAAATCATGCAATATTGCTCCCTAGATTCTTTTACAACTGCATGGAAATTAGTTTTCTCTTTTGATTGGAAGCAATATATTTCGTTTGAAAGGTAAACACATATTTATAATGGTTTCATTTACATGTGATGCATTATCTTCTGGGTGGTTAAGCTCCAGTTGTATTTTTGGGCAGTTTAGAGGAAAATTCAAGCAGGATCTGAAAAAAAGCCCAGAGATTGTTGGAGAAACTCAGCAGTTCTGGCAACATCTGTGGAGAGAAAGCAGAGTACATGTTTTGAGCCTAGTGACCCTTCTGAACTGATAGTAGCAAGGAGAAGGTGGAATAAATGTTAACGGCAGGAGTGCAAGGGAAAAGGAATGAGTGGATAGGTGGAGGCAGAGGCCAGGGAGGGAGAAAAGAAAGTTAGTCAGACCAAAGGATGGTAGATTGTTCCTTCTCTGGCCTACTATGTCAGTAATGCAAACTATAAATAGGTGAAATAGTTTGTCTCTGTTTATGTCCTGACAAAATCTGAAGTGTCAGAGCTGGGGTGGGGAGGAGTTGCTCAGGCTCTGAAATGATTGAAATCATTTTTTGCTTGGGAACTCAATATTGAGATGCTATCTTCCAGCTTGCACTGAGCTTCACTGGAGCACTTCAGCAGAACCAACAGAGATGTTATCATGGGAACACAGTGCTGTGTTCAAATGGCAGGCAACTGGAGGCTCATGTTCATTTTTATGGACAGAATATAGATATTCTGAAAAATGGCCGTTCAGTCTGTGTTTTGTCTCCCCAGCATCCCCATCAAGCAGGGTTTCCTGATTCCGTTATGGTTATCACCAAACCAGGAACTTCATTTGTGTTTCCATCTTAGGGAAATCGATTGTCACATTTAAGATACAGAAATGATAAACATCTGGACAGCCAGAAGTTGTGAAAGGTGCAAGATAAATGTAGACTGTTTGTTTATTTTGGGCCAAAAGACCTCATCTTCTCCTTTATCTTTATAGTTGTATGGTCTTTTTTATGGTTCCTTCCAAACTGAAAATGCTGCACTTTCACTAGCTTCAGCAGTACAACAACATTCTGGTTGCAAACACACATTGACAATCCACTATGTTTGTAGTAATGTCAACTTTTAATGTAAAAAGTACATTTTATGTCGACACAGACTGGCAGAAAATCTCAACAGGATCTCCTGTGCCTCTTTGTATCCATTTGAATCATTCACAAAGAATAAGAGTTTTACAGCCTGCAGGTTTCTTAAAAATAGAGTTTCTTTAGTCTTATAAATATTGTCACCATTTTGATGCTAATAAATCAGCAAGGCAAATATAAAGATCAATAGATCAAACCTAAAAGAATTAAGCCTTTAATTGAATTGTCTCTAAGATGATGAAACAACAATGTTTAAATTGCTGATTCAGCTTATAAATTGCATTTCTTATTTCAATATTGGCACTAAATGCAAAATTATGTTGCCTTGTTGTTTTAGAAATCATTCAATATTTCTTGCATTAGCTTCAATTATTACTGCGTGAAAATTAGTTTTCAGTTTTGATTGAAAGCAGCCTACTTAATGTGAAAGGTAAATGCATATTAATAATGATTTTTGTTATATGCGATGCATTGTTTGCTGGGTCATTAACCTTCTGTTGGATTTTCAATGGCTTCTCCGGTTGATTGAATTGAGCTCACAGGGAAGAAAGCGACACCAGGTCATGGGCAGAGATAATGGGAACTGCAGATGCTCAAGAATCCAAGATAACAAAGTGTGGAGCTGGATGAACACAGCAGGCCAAGCAGCATCTCAGGGGCACAAAAGCTGACAGAAGGGTCTAGGCCCGAAACATCAGCTTTTGTGCTCCTGAGATGCTGCTTGGCCTGCTGTGTTCATCCAGCTCCACACTTTCTGGATGTCAGTTTGCTCGCTGAGCTGGAAGGTTGGTTTTCAGAAGTTTCGTCACTTCTTTTTATTTGAAAAAATATACTTTACTCATAGAATGTACAAAAAAAAACATTTATACACCTACCCAGTCATGCAAGCCGCTCTGGGTTACCCAGGGGTACGTACACCAACTAAAGGCAAAAACAAAACAAAGAAGAAAAAGAAAGCAAAGAAAATATCCCGGCAGTCGTCACCCCGCACAGTCCCCGTTGGCCCCCGACCAGTTGGGGAAGGCGCCGGCTGGGCCCAGTTACCAGATAGGGCTTTTTTTACCTATTCTGGACGAGGGGGCTCATACGGTGGTCTGTCCCCACTGTGCCTTGGTGGCGGCTGCCCCAAGCTTTAACACGTCCCTCAGCACGTAGTCCTGGACCTTGGAGTGCGCCAGTCTGCAACACTCGGTCAGGGTCATTTCTTTCAGCTGGCAGGCCAGCAAGTTGCGGGCAGACCAAAGAGCGTCTTTCACCACATTGATGGTCCTCCAGGCGCAGTTGATGTTGGTCTCGGTGTGCGTCCCCGGAAACAGCCCGTAGAGCACGGAGTCCCGCGTCACGGAGCTGCTCGGGACGAACCTCGACAAATACCACTGCATCCCCCTCCAGACCTCCTGCGCATAGGCACACTCCAGAAGGAGGTGATCGACAGTCTCGTTCCCCCCCCGCAGCCGCCTCGAGGGCAGCGTGCGGTGGCGCAGAGATTCCGGGCATGCATAAAGGATCTCACTGGCAGAGCCCCTCTCACCGCCAGCCAAGCAATGTCCTTGTGCTTGTTTGAAAGTTCTGGCGATGAGGCATTCTGCCAAACGACTTTGGCAGTCCGCGTGGGGAACCACACGACGGGATCCACCCTCTCCTTTTCCCGAACGGTCTCGAGGATACTACGTGCTGACCACTGCCTGACGGCCTTGTGGTCAAAGGTGTTTCCTTTCAAACATTTCTCCACGAAGGACAGGTGGTACGGGACAGTCCAACTACTCGGAGAGTTCCGCGGCAACGAGGCCAGGCCCATCCTTTGCAACACCGGGGACAGGTAGAACCTCAGTAAGTAGTGACACTTGGTGTTTGCGTACTGAGGATCGATGCACAGCTTGATGCAGCCGCACACTAAGGTAGCCGTCAGGGCGAGGGTGGCGTTCGGTACGCCCTTTCCCCCATTTTCCAGGTCTTTGTACATGGTGTCCCTGCGGACCTGGTCCACCCTCGACTGCCAAATGAAGTGGAAGATGGCCCGGGTGACCGCAGCGGCGCAGGTCCAGGGAATAGGCCAGGCCTGCGCCACATACAACAGTACCGAAAGCCCCTCACACCTGACAACCGGGTTCTTACCCGCGATGGAGAGGGACCGGAGCGTCCACCTGCCCAGCTTCTGCTTCAGTTTGGTGATACGCTCCTCCCAAATCTTAGTGCATGCCCCAGCTCCAACGAACCAAACACCCGGCACCTTCAGGTAGTCTGTCCTGACAGTGAAGGGGATGAAGGCGCAGTTGTCCCAGTTCCTGAAGAACATGACCTCGCTCTTACCCCTATTAACTTTGGCACCCAAGGCCAATTCAAACTGGCCGCAGATGTCCAACAGCCTACTCGCCGACCGACGATCGGTGCAGAAGACGGCAACGTCGTCCACGTACAGGGCGGTCTTGACCTGAAGGCCTCCGCTGCCTGGGATAGTCACGCCCTTCAGGCTCACGTCCTTCCTGATGGATGCAGTGAAGGGCTCCACACAGCACACAAACAAGGCAGGAGAGAGTGGGCAGCCCTGCCTGACTCCAGATCTGACGGGAAAACTGTCCGATTCCCACCCATTGATCGAGACTGCGCTAACGATGTTTGTGTAGAGCAGCCGGACCCAATTGTGGATGCCGTCCCCGAACCCCAATTTGGAGAGGACGTCCCTCATGTAAGCATGAGGGACCCAGTCGAAGGCCTTCTCCTGGTCCAGGCTGACGAGGCAGGTATCCACCCGCCTGTCCTGCACGTAGGTGATCATATCCCTGATGACCGCGAGGCTCTCAGTGATCTTCCTGCCCGGCACAGCACAGGTTTGGTCAGGGTGAATCACTGACTCCAGGACAGACCTGACCCGGTTGGCTATGACCTTGGCCAGGATTTTGTAGTCCACGTTCAAAAGTGAAATGGGACGCCAATTCTTAATTTCTTCCCTCTTCCCCCTTCCTCTTGTGAATGAGGGTGATGATGCCCTTCCTCATGGACTTGCACATTTCCCCTGCCTGAAGCGCAGTATCGTACACCTCCAGCAGGTCCTGGCCGACCAGGTCCCACAGAGCGGAATACTACTCAACCGGTAAGCCGTTGCTCCTGGGGGTCCTATTCCTCTCCAAGGACTTGAGGGCTCTGGTCAGCTCATCCAGGGATATCGGCCAGTCCAGTCACTCCCTTGTGCCGTCATCTAAGACCTCCGTGATCGACGACAGGAATGACTCGGAGGCCGTGCTGTCCATGGGCTTTGCGTCGTACAGTCCGGCATAGAAGGATCTGCTGATCCTCAAAATGTCAGGTCGAGACGACGTCACCGAGCTGTCATCCTCCTTCAGCTGGCTAAGCACAGAGCTCTCTTTGTGCACCTTCTGAAAGAAGAAACGCGAGCACGTCTCGTCCCGCTCCACGGAGCGGACCCTGGACCGGAAGATTATCCTGGAGGCCTCCGCGGTGAAGAGCGAGGCTTGCTGACCCCTCACCTCGCGGAGGTCCTCCATGACATCGACCCCCATCAACTGCAGAAGGAGCAGGTTCTGCACCCTTTTCTGGAATCGTGACAGATTTCCCCGCCTCTCTCTCACCTGCCGAACACCCTCGAGGACAAAGAACCTCTTGATGTTCTCCTTCACCATCTCCCACCAGTGGCCCGGAGACTCAGAGGGGTTTCACGGTTCTCCAACCGGTGTACTCCCTCTTAAGCTCCTAGACGTTCTCTGGGGTCAACAGAGTCGTGTTGAGCTTCCACGTCCCCTTGCCGGCCTGCTGGTCTTCCTGTAAGTGACAGTCGGCCAGCAGGAGGCAGTGGTCAGAGAAGAACACCGGCTCGACGCTGGCGGACCAGACCGAGAACGCCCGTGACACAAACAGGAAGTCTATCCTTGAGCGGATAGACCCGTCTGGCCGCGACCAGGTGTACCTCCGCTGCGGCCCATCTGCAGGGGTGCTGAAGACGTCAAGTAGCTTGGCGTCCTTCACATGCCCATCAGGAATCTGGACGTGACATCCAGCTGACTCCCCTACCCCCACCCGCTGTCCCCACGCCGGATCTTCCATCTGCATCGATGATGCAGTTGAAGTTTCCACCTAGGATGACCGGCTTGGACGTAGGCAGCAGGGGTGGAAGCCACTGCAGGACGGCCAACCGCTCACTCCGTACTGCTGGGGCATACACGTTGATCAGCCTCAGGGGAGCGGTCCCATAGGTGATGTCAGCCACTAGGAGGCCCCCCCCCCCCCCCCCCCACCACCTCCTGAACTTGAGAGATGGTGAAGTTGCGCCCCCGCAGCAGAATAGCCAGGCCCGAGGAGCGACAGTCGTTACCCCCCGACCAGATCGAAGGACCACAGGTCCAGGCGCCGGACCATTTCCCGTACCTGCCGAGGTGCGGTACCCCGCACTCCTGCAGAAACAGGAGGTCCGCCTTTGATGGTGGTCAGGTAGGCCAACGTGGACACACATCTTGCGGTTGACTTGACGCTGCGCACATTAATGCTCGCAACTCGTACCCCCATTGTGGGCAGTGACCGCAGTACCCTCCCCAAGTCCAAGGTCCAGCCCCTCCATCTGTCCCTGCATGCCCATTGCCCGGGCTAACTGCTGGACGCTCTCCGCACTCACAAAACCGATGGTGCTGCCTTCCGGGTGGCATCCCCCCGTCAGGGGTGCGGAGGCAGGAGGGTCCGCCTCCGGGTCAGGCTGGGGACGCGCTGTTTCCTCCTCACCGCCTGGAAGTCCCGGGGGGCCCTCCAGTGCTCCAGCGGCACTTGACTGGGTGTCGGAGGGAGCCTCAGGGCGCCTCCCGTCACCTGGAAGTGGGGTGCTGCTTTCCTTCCCCCTCGAGATCTTTAACTTCTGCTTCGGGTGGGCCCTCTCCGAATCCCCTTCGTCAGAGGAGCTCTTATAGCCCCCCTGTAGCTGCCTCTTCCCGCCTGATGGTTGCGGTTCCTGGGCCCGTCGACGCACTTTCCTCCTCGCTTTCCAGACTGTTGTCCACTCCCCTGGGTCGCCTGTCGCCGCCTCCATCAACTCCGGGTTGTCAGGGGGGAAATCGGAGCCTGCAGGGGTGCTTTGCTGGCCTCGGGCCCATCCTGCGGGGCTGGGCCCTCCTGCATGACCTGGCCCTCCTGCACATTAGTGGGGTCCTTGCTGGGCCCTGGTGCCTTCCTCTCCTCCGGGGGGGGCTGGCCCTGCATTGACCCTGTCGGCGACCTGGGCGTAGGTGGTCCCCCGCCGCGGGCATGCCCTATAGAGGTGGCCCGCTTCCCCGCAAAGGTTGCAGCTTTTCTCTTGGGGGCAATCCTTTGCAAGGTGTCCCTCCTCCCTTGCAGTTCCTGCAGATGGTGGCTTTGCAGTCGGCTGCCACGTGACCTGACCTACCACAGGCATGGCAGACTTTAGGTTGCTCTGCATAGGTCAGGTAGCCCCTGCTCCCGCCGATCGCAAAGCTGGACGGTGGGTGTACGACATTCCCGTCCGCGCCCATCCTCAGCGTCACCTTGACCTGCCTCTTATTCGTCCAGATTCCAAAGGGGCCCATGATGTCAGTTAGGTCCCCTTCCACCTTCACGTACCTTCCGAGGAAGGTCAGGACATCAACTGCTGGCACATGCGGGTTGTACATGTGTACAGTCACCATACAGCTCCTCTGCGCTGGCATCACGAACAGCGGGACAGCGGTCAATACAGAGAGGGGGCCCTCACCTCCTTTCTCCTTGAAAACCTCCAGGAAGCGCTCGCAAAGCTTGGCACTCCTGAAGGTTACGTCGTAAAAACCTCCTCCGGGGAAATCCTGCAGGCAGTAAATGTCCGCAGCAGCGAACCCACAACAGTCCAACAGGACCCCCTTCACGAAGAAGGTGCGGTCCACAGGTGCACCTTCATCCACCTTCTTTACAGAAACACGGATGGTGTTCCGGACCCCCTGACCTGGGGCACGAGCACTTGCTGCAGCCATCGTTGCAGGTTGGCTGCTCCCCTGAACCAGCGTTAGGCCGAAGCCGGCATTAAGATCCACTGGTCGCAAGGGTGCACAGCCAACCTGACCTCCTCCTTTCACCTCCAAGACAGCGCTCTCCTCCTCTCGGTCCACAAGAGAGTGGGTCTCTATTTTGTTCCAGTTCACTGAGCTGTAAGGTTTGTTCCCAGACAATCAGTCACTATTCTAGGTAACATCATCAGTGAACCTTTGGTGAAGCTCTGCTGTTATGTCCCACTTTCTATTTATCTGTTTCAGTTTCCTTGGGTTGGTGATGTCGTGACCTGCGTTGGTGATGTCATTTCCTGTTCTTTTTCTCAGGGGATGGTAGATTGATTTGGAGCCAATGTGTTTGTTGATGGAGTTCTGGTTGGAATGCCATGCCTCTAGGAATTCTCGTGCGTGTCTCTGTTTGGCTTGTCCTAGGATGGATGTGTTGTCCCAATCAAAGTGGTGTCCTTCCTTATCTGTATGTAAGGATAAGAGTGATAGTGGGTCATGTCGTTTTGTGGCTAGTTGATGTTCATGTATCCTGTTGGCTAGCTTTCTGCCAGTTTGTCCAATGTAGTGTTTGTCACAGTTTTTGCAAGGTATTTTGTAGTCATCATGGACGAAATACAAAATTCTGCACAACAGCAGCTGCAGAGTTCTGCAAGAGGCAATTTGATAAGAAATGTCTAAGGACAGACAGCCTGAAGTTTGTAGCAATCATTAAAGAGAAAAGTGGGATCCAACAATAACAGACACATGTGATAAGTGTGGGAGTATGACTCGTAAAAACCTAGAAGATCAGACAAGTTCATTGAGCTCTGAAAGTGATTGAGTTTTAGTCTTATGAATGAGAAAGATGTTATTTTATTCGACAAAGAGTTAGTCAGAGATGGTGCAGTAAATTTCATCCCAGAAGACAGTATGTGACTAGAATGAGTTATAAAGTAGCTGCAAGATAGGGTGGCACATTTAACTGAGGCTCCAAGGTCATGTGGGACCAAAATGCTCACAACTCATTAGCTAAAGAATGCTAACAGTAGGTGTGAACATAAAATTTTACATATAACTAACTTTTATCACACTGTTGAATTAATATTATGAATCTTACAGCAACTTGTAAGAATACCTTAACCTTTTGTATCTCCTGTGATTAGGACAGTGGGAAACATGAGTCACAGAATTTGATAGGGATAGCAACGAATACAGTGAAAAACAGAATTCAAGCAGCCCTTAGAGATAAGCAAGTCTGGAAAATGTCTGAAAAAGAGTGCAACTATTAACTTTGGAATGTTAATTAATAGGATACATAGTCAAAATTCAAGGCGTGATGATTACAATGTCTGGTGAGCATCATGGGAAAATGGGGAAGCTAAGGCTGTTCAAAAGGGTGTCCATCATTGATCAGGTGTTTCATTGGATTGGATGTGCAGATGAAGGGGGACGGAAAAGTGATAATGTTGCATGTAATATTGTAACACAAAATGTGTAAAAACGCTGTATCCCACTGGGGAAATCAGAGCATTATTGGTCTCTCTTCCCATCTGAACCCTATGTAAAGGCCAGATTCGGGGTGGTCTCTGGCCTCTCCCGTGTGTGTGGTAACCAGCTCGAATAAAGATTGACTGACTGTACTTCTGAGCACAGGACTCAAGGCTGCTCTTTGACATCTCTCACCAACAAGTGATAGCATAAGAGACACATTTCTGGTTTCTCTGGCATAATCAATGGAGGATGGAATGAAGAGGTAGTATTCTATCTTTAGACAAGGATGACCAAGCAAACTGAGTAATTATTCTGGTTACCAACATAAGTGGCACTGGAGAGGTTAGCAGGTCAAGGGAAGACTGAGCTTAGGTACATACAAACAGGGCTAGTGCACTCTGCCCCATCACCTATTCAACAAGTCATTGCTCTATCTCCACTCACTTTGGACCCACATCTCTTAAAATCTATTGCTCACAAAGAAACCTATCAATTTCATGAGGTTTTAAATTTTACATATGGTACATATTTAGAGGACAGTTTCAAATTTGCATTATGTTTTGTGTAATGAAGTGTTTCTTGAATTTCCTGATGATGGAATTGGTTTTAATTCTATAATTATGGCTTCTTGTTCCAGATCCCTGTCCCTTTCTACTCTTTCAACCTCTTTCAACAGTTGACACATTTATTTAGATCAACCATCAATGTTTTAAATGTGAGAGAAGACAAACTGGGCTTACACAACATGGTACTCATACTTTGAACTTTGCAGCTTGATGTTACTTTCGTAAATTTGCACGACTTCACCTTCAGTAAAAATGCCTTGAAGTGCTGAATCTCGAAGTCAACTCAGTCCTCCAGACAGGTTTGATAGATCTCATCAAAATCTATTTGTTATTTAGAAGAAGACAAAATGAACAACATTTGAGGACTTTACCGAATAAGTTAGATATTGCAGGTGGAGGAATAGGGTTTAATACTGTGATGGCCAAAGTTCTCCTTTGTCCTCAATAGTTGGGTGTGAAATAGGCTGGTGATACAATATTGTCTGTTTTGCTCAAGATATTTATCATTCCCAATATTCACAAACTTGTTATTTATTTGTGATTTTCATGTCATCCAAATTGAATACATTTAATAGCTGACACTAAATTGTTAGCAATTGTTCCTTTTTTTTAAACTTTCATATGCATTTTAGTCCTCATTTCTCTCTACATGCAAGTTAGGTGGCCTGAAGTAAGATAAAGCTCGTAATAAGTATTTTAAGTTAAAAGAATGTGGGAGGGAAACTTCCTTCAAAGATCTTGACTCACCAGAGAGGCATTGGCAGAGTCAAAAATGGAAATTGCTGGAGAAACACTGCAAGTCTGGTAGCATCAGTAGAAAGAAAGCAGATTTAACATTCAGATTCAGTGACCCTTCTTCAGAACCCTAATCAGGTTCACTGTATTCGAGATGCTAACTCTGCTTTCTCCAGCATTGTTTCAGATTTCCAGCATCTGTAGTTCTTTGATTAGTTGTATTGCCAGGGTCATAGCGTCACTCAGAATGTAATCTGGATACAAATTCCACAATGCAAATGGCTGTCCCTACAACTGCCAAATGCAACATAACTCTGAACTTTTATCCGTTGGCTCATTCTAGCTGCATGAGGAGACGTCAGAATTATACATTAATTTATCGTACCTTAATGTATCAGGCAAGTGATGTGCTATTTGTGTGGCACACAATTTCAATATAATTCTCAAGGTCAGCAGATTGGGGAAAGTATATTTTATTTCCATACATGAAAATTCTCAAGACCAGGGCATTACCATGGCGCCCAAGTGAGCCTACACCCCCAAAAGCTTCCTATCCATCAATAGGCACTGTGTGTATGGTAATCAAGTCAAGATTATACAAATGATTGCCTGCTTTCCAATCACACTTGTTCAGAGGCAATACTACTTGCCAGAATTATATGCTAAGGGAAGAATTCCAAAGCTTCTAACTCGCTTTCGTGATTATTAAAAAGAAAACAGAAGCCTGATGATAATCAAAGCAATTGGTGAACTTTGCTCACATTTTTCTCTCATTCTGGATCTGATCAATTTGAAGCTTGTAACCTGGAGCTCTGCAACTTTGTGGTTGCATTTCTGACAGGTAAAGAGAGATAGAGCAAGTCACTTGGCCAGAGAAAGATTCATGGGGAATGCCCAAAGTTATTCAATGTCTCATGGGAGAATGTTCTGTGGCATGGTCATTAATGAATATACAAGAGTGGGTGACAGGCTCTTTTTTCGGAGCTCTCAGATCTTTCAAGCTGCTTACGGCGCCTTCCAATGGCTGAAATGCAGGGCTGAAGTTTTCCAAATTTTGGTGAAGTGTCAATCTCAGGGAGTTTCTTGAACAGCTTCACTCCTTGAGCCGAAGCAACTTTTCTCATGCAACAGATATTAGATAACTGACTAAACCCCACCTCCATCTCACAACCTGCACTCTGCCGTGCGGTGGAATGTCACAATGGGGTCAAATGAATATATCACAAGAGGGTGGCACAGCTGTTAAAGCTGGTGCATATGGGGGACAGGTGTTGAAGTGTTCTGAGGGAGTGAGGAGGCAGTCTGGAGATGATTCCATATACACACTATCCTCTGTGTGGAAAAAGTTGCCCCCCAGGTCCCTTTTAAATCTTTCACCTCTCACCTTAAACCTATGCTCTCTTGTTTTGAACTTCCTTACCCTGGGGAAAAGACCTTTGCTATTCGGCTTAGCTACACCTGAAACCCCAAAATTGATACTTAGCACTGAATTCCTAGAAATTGACTGTAAGCTAGCCCCACATGCTCCCTGGTGGCGTGCTGAGGCTGGCGGTGTGCCAATTCCAATATCTGTGGATGAAGGTGGCCAGGTGGTTGCTGCTCCTGACACGTTGGGAAATACTGGCCAAGATGGAGATATGGGGAGAGGACTGCAGCTAACTGCTGTGACGTTCACATTGGAAATTGGAGCCACCTAGTTTCTCATTTGTATCTAAATGAGGTGAGGATAGCTAACAACGAGATCTTAATGCATGCAGCTCGGCCCAGTCACTCACTCACATGATTCTCATCTAGCTGTTGAAAGCTTAGTTGAACATCAGGTATTTACTCTCAATGTCAAGAATCTCATACTTTCATTCTTACTATATCTTTGCAAGTGCCTAATCATTGTCCACGTCTTTGAGAGGTTGGGAAAAATCAACTCAAAAATGTTTGCTTCCTGATATTGTGTATCCCTTAACTGCTTGAACAAAAATTCAACTTGTTGGAGAGGCTCAGCAGATCTGGCAGCATCTTTGGAGAGTTAATATTTCATATCCAGTGTCCCTTCTCCAGAACAGTAGGTGCTTGTATTCTGTGAGGGTGTGTCTTGTTTCTGCTTAGATCTTGGAGATCAGCAGCTGAGGCAAGTGTGCAGGCTGTAGTTAGTTGATCCTCCCTTACTTATTTTACTCACTTGTCTGCTATGCACCTCAGTTTAACTACCTGAAACTCCTGGTTTAATATGGTCTATATGACACATGGAGTAAGTGACAATTTAGTCTGTTGCCTTTCTAAGTTGCTGGTGGGCTTTCAACTGCATTGATGGGCTGAAACTTAGCACGATGGTTGATGCTAGTGACAGAGGTGATCTGAAGAGTTATCCTTTTGATCTTAGTTTGTACACGATATGAAACACATGTTTATTTGCATATCCTTAGTATCCCATACAAGGTGCTGATCTGAACTGTGGCACATATTATGCTGCTGCTACTTCCGCAGTGGTATTAGGTCAGGAATTACAGGATATTAACCCAGTGACAATGAAGGAAACACTCTCTTCAAGCCTTGCGTGACTTCGAAGGAAACCTTGAGAGAGCAGAGCATGGCAGCTTAGTTAGAGTGCAACAGTATTGAAGAAAGCTATTCTAACCTACACATTTTGTATATTTACTTCTCATACAAAACCAAGAACCCATTTCTGAAGATAGGTCTAGGCCCAAAATGTCAGCTTTCCTGCTCCTCTGCTGCTGCTTGGGCTGCTGTGTTCATCCAGCTCTAAACCTTGTTATCTCAGATTCTCCAGCATCTGCAGTTCCTACTATTTCTGAGACCTTACTATTATGTTTGTTATTCACTAGGACCATAGATAGAACTCTGTTTGCGTAGAGAATAAACTCGTACAGGGAATATTTTATTGTAGGCCCACAGTTGGTTTTAGACTGCCTGCTCTAACTCACACCTCTTGGTCACCTGATCTGATCTCTTAAAGGGACAACATTACACAACTACACACACAACACTTACCTTGGCAGAGCTTCTGAGGTTAAACCTTTCCCACCAGATCATCCTAACATTTGTGATTGCATCCAATCTGGCAGCCATTAAACACTTTGAGCACTAGTTGCCACAGAGTAACACAGAATTGCTCCCTTGTAACATTTCTCCATCAGAAAGTGCAGGAGATCCATGCCTTTTCTTTCATGGTGTATTCTCTTGTGCTAAAAATAAATTAAAACACATCAGAGATGTGCCTAGTTCCTGTTGATTTAGCAGCAAGGCCTGAAATATCTACAGACAAGTTTAAACACAGCGTAGATTTCCCTCCTATACAATTGTCACAGCCTTTTGATAATACTGTTGCAGCCACACAGTTGTTTTCCCTTGAAGATAGGAAGAACTGCAGATGCTGCATGTCAGAGTCGATACATTGTGGAGCTGGAGGAACACAGCATGCCAGGCAGCATCAGAATAGCAGGAAAGTCGATGTTTTGGGTTGGGACCCTTTATTAGGACTGTCTTTCCTTCATGATGGCATTGCCTCCTTTCACTTCCACGATATCATTCAGTAACACTTCGAAGAAATCAATGCAGCATATAACTCACAATGTAAAATGACTGGGAAAATATCGTTTTTCACATTGGATGCCCTCTGTAAAAACATGTAACTGCACCTATAATACAAGCTTTTTCAGCAACAGGATAAGTTGTTAGATCGAATGAGTGTGCTCCTTACTTAATAAATCAAAATCTCACCTACTTGCTTTTCTATGGCCCCTAGTTCACTGACATCCTATGCTACATTTTCCTTTGTGTCCTGTCCTGGACATGACCAATTCTTGAGTATGAAGCAGATGAGAATCAATAGAGAAGCATTCCATTGGGTCTCTGTCCCCTTTATGCTGCCCAGGAGCTCTTTGGGGCACATTTAAGTGACTATTCAGAAGTTACAGGTATAAAACGAACCAAACGTGTGATGATGTTGTCGCTTTAAGAGTTGTTTTTTTTTGTCCTGGTGTTATTTTGAAAGGAGGCCTTAAGGCAGGGGTGTAGAACTGTCTACCAAAACCAACTGGGGTAAACAGCTTGTGAGGCCTTGCGGTGCTTTTTTTTTAAAAGCTGGAACAATAGAAGCAGCCTGGACAGATGTTTTGGGTTGAGCTCTCACAGATCAGGGTTTCTAATTTATTTTACCATTTTTAGTTTTAAATTTAAGCAGTTGCTTTGTGGGCTTGGAGAAGTGGAGGCTATTATTCCTTCTCACAATTGCAGCTAAAAGCTGGGGTCTCTCTTCCTAGGCTGCTAGATTGCATGTGAGGCATCATCTGTGTTTCTGATTTCTCTTTTTTGCCACAGGTTGTGTTTATGGGATGCTACTACATTGGAACAGTTAATTGGTAATAATTACTGTATCTATTATTCTGCTAAGTTTTCCAATAGAACTAAATTATTCTAAATTCCTTTCTTTGGTTGTATTTTAACTATACTGTTTAAATAAACCACACTTTGCTTAACATTGAGAAGTTTAACAAAGTGAATTGCATCTGAAACACAGTACATTACATTTGCCCTTAAAAAGTTGGGGTATAGGCTACCTTCTTAAACTGTTTGAGGGGGCCTGGTCCGGTCTTTAACAGATGGAAATACCAAACAAATGAGCTGGTGGTAAGGGACTGTACTACATTATTTGCCGATGTGTACACTATGCAGAAGCTCCATTTGCCCACTGGGTCATTAACTTTAAGCCTTGGAACTAAACTACATCAATCAAACAATTTCTCAGCAGGGATAGTAGGAACTGCAGATGTTGGAGAATCTGAGATAACAAGGTGTCGAGCTGGATGAACATAGCAGGCCCAACACAATCATAGGAGCAGGAAGCCTGAAGTTTCAGCCCTAGACCCTTCTTCGCAAGAAGGGTCTGTGCCCAAAACGTCAGCTTTCCTGCTCCTCTGATGGCGCTTGGCCTGCTATGTTCATCCAGCTCTATACCTTGTTATCTCAGTTTCTCAGCAGGGTCTGGATATTAACAGTTGCAGAAAGTAAGTCTCCACTTTGTCACCTGCTGTAAAAAAAAAATTGGGCCTTCCTAATTGTTGTGGGCATGATAACCATTTTGCATCCTCCCATTATCTTGCTTGTTTCTCATAAAATCTGTCAGACACAGGGACCAAGTTTATTCCACAAAAACACTCTTGAAACTCAGAACATAGAACTGTACAATACAGGAACAGGCCCTTCAGTCCATGATGTTGTGCCAGATATGATGCCAATCAAACTAATCCCTTCTGCCTGCCATTGATCTGGATCCCCCTCTTCCTTGCATGTTCATGTGTTTATCTAAATTTTGTTGATATTTTTCTCATTTATCAATAAGGTAATTAAAGAATGCCGCAGACCCATCACAAATAAATTCCCCTCATTACAAAGCCCATTAAAGCTATCGGGTATTGATTTATTGGCCTCCATGGGGAACTTATGCATTCTGCCAGAGGGCAGTCATGTTGGCTAATGGAGACAACTTGCCATGTAACAAATGTTGGTACATGAATGGAAAAAATTCTGTGCAATGTTATAAACATTCAATCTTTTTGTGTTAATCTTCCTTCAGGTTATTTCTCTTTCTACACTGAAAATCTTACCTTTTGCTATATAAGTCGTAAAGGGTAATAATTCTCTGGCACCATGAGAAGTGGACTTCCTTATGTGCAAGCCAGGAGCTTGAATCAAATTTGAGTCAAATGTCCAAACATCAGCGCCCAGACACATGAGCTCTCACACAGTGCAGCATGAAAACTTAATCCATCATGGAGTTGCTTTTAAACTTTTCTTATCCAAATCAAAACTTAGCATGGAACATATCTTTAAACCTGGGAATTCTCGTCTGTGTTGTTTAGTGTACATCCACCAGTGCCTTTGTCCACTAGGTAATCAGGGCTGAGTGAACCCTTCAGCTACTGAAGAGGTGAAATTACTGACGTCAATGAAACCATTAATGTACCCTTCTTGGTTAATTTGCCAGATCACACTGTCCATTTAACAAAGAACTGTACATAGAAAGAAGCCAAATTTAAAAAAAGTGAGTTTCCAGCCAGACAGGTAATTCTGTTTTCAAAAATATTAAAACAGCATTCTTCAATGCAGTTTCTTGCTTCTTGATTTATTTTAATCTACTTTACCTGGTGCCATCAATATTTTCAGGTTTTTGACCAGGATCTGCTTCTAGCAATTGGTCAGGGTCTGGCTCCTTCAGTGATTAAGGAGTCTGATGTGTATTGTAAAGCCAAGTATTATTTGACCTGTTGATTTTACCTTACATGTTTGTCCTCCAGCTTTGACATGATTAATGCCACATGTCAAACAGTTCACACGTCAATGAAATAAGGCACAGTAACACCATCTGCTCCCACCAGTGAACTGCATTCTGTCAATTAGCTATTTAATGGTCAGAGTAATACAGACAAAAGAAAAGGGCTGACGGCAAGTTCCATATGATGTAAGCATTTGGGAGAATTTATCTAATAAACTTCAGCTACCTGTGCCTATACATATTAACTGTATTTATAGTAATTACAGAATACTATATTTCACTGCTCCAGCTCACATTAGCTGTTTCTTGTTTCTATGACCGAATGAGGACCTTTCTTCTCTTTGCCTTTGTCTAAATAATAGCAGTATCTGAATGTCTAATTGGATGAGAAGTAAACCCCAAAGTAAAAATTAATAAAATGTAGTATTTCTTTTATTTTTCTGGACAGTATTGAAATAAATTGATAAATCACAAGACTTGGTATTATTTTAAAAGGACAATGATTTAATATAGGGTGACTGAGAGCAACATTAGAAGGGAGTGCCACAACTTATTTGTGGTTTTACGCAGGGCTATGTACAACAAATGCTGTCCTGACTTGTGAGACTCACACCATTTTGGTGAATACGCAAGCGTAAATATAGACAATGATGTATAGAAATCTGAAATGTAGCTGTGTCTTTGTTTTCACAATTATGTTGTGAGTACAGATATCCAGGTTCAGTATATCAAATATGAAGCAAAGTTGCTATAGTTTGAGAGGAGCAGCAGCCTGCTTTCTTGTTAGAGCCTCAGGCGAGCAGAGAGGTTGAGAAGGAGAGTCAGTCATGGTAATCTCAGCCAATGTGGGAATTGAACCCATGCTGTTAGCATTACACTGCATTTCAAACCAGCTGTCCAGCTAACTGACCCCTGCTAGTCAGTCTATTATTGTAAACATGATAGGCTATCTTTATTGCTTATCCTTGACCGTACATTCTTAATAATCCCACCTGATAATTCATAGTCATGTCAATAATTTGATAGAAAGTTAATCCTACCATTTTCTAAATTCTGTCGTACCACAAAGATTGAAGATTCTGGGTGCAAATTCTACTGTACAGACTTTCCCACAACACAACACTCAAAAATCCAATTCTGATGAAGAGTCCCCAGACTCAAAATGCGAACTCTGTTTTCTTCTCACAGATGCTGCCAGGCCTGATGAGTTTCTCCATAAAATTCTGTTTTTGTACCGACAAATCCAGTGTTGCACGCTCCAGGATAATGTGGCTGAAATCTTCTGGAAGACAATGTCCTGCCGATAGGACTGGAAGTGTGTGGAACTTCTGTTTGGGGGCAAGACCACTTTCTTAATGTCATGGCAGCCAACCAATTATTTATGGGCCTGCTCTTCACCTCTGTAATATGTGGCAGGGAACAGCAGGTGGTTGCCCGGTCCCACTTCACACGATCGAATGTCGAAGCTCAATATTTGAACCTGGAGAAGCACCCACTTCCTGGAATCCAGCAGCATCATTCTATTTGCCATTCTGATGGTTTCTCTTCCTAGAAGAGAGCTGCTACCAACACTCCATCCCTGACCAACACACCCTCCTCTCCCACCAAACTATCTGCACTGGATTTTTGGAATTGCAACTATCCGCACTCAACCCCCGCAACACTCCCTCACACCCCGCCCCCGCCACAACCGCCCAAAGAGGATCCTCCTCGTTCTCACACACCACCCCACCAACCTCCGGATACAACGCATCATCCTCCGACACTTCTGCCATCTACAATCCGACCCCACCACCCAAGACATTTTTCCATCCCCACCCTTGTCTGCTTTCCGGAGAGACCACTCTCTCCATGACTCCCTTGTTCGCTCCACACTGCCCTCCAACCCCACCACACCCAGCACCTTCCCCTGCAACCGCAGGAAATGCTACACTTGCCCCCACACCTCCTTCCTCAACCCTATCCCAGGCCCCAAGATGACATTCCACATTAAGCAGAGGTTCACCTGCACATCTGCCAATGTGGTATACTGCATCCACTGTACCCGGTGTGGCTTCCTCTACATTGGGGAAACCAAGCGGAGACTTGGGGACCGCTTTGCAGAACACCTCCGCTCGGTTCGCAATAAACAACTGCACCTCCCAGTCGCAAACCATTTCCACTCCCCCTCCCATTCCTCAGAAGACACGTCCATCATGGGCCTCCTGCAGTGCCACAATGATGCCACCCGAAGGTTGGAGGAACAGCAACTCATATTCCGCTTGGGAACCCTGCAGCCCAATGGTATCAATGTGGACTTCACCAGCTTCAAAATCTCCCCTTCCGCCACTGCATCCCAAAACCAGCCCAGTTCGTCCCCTCCCCCCACTGCACCACACAACCAGCCCAGCTCTTCCCCTCCACCCATTGCATCCCAAAACCAGTCCAACCTGTCTCTGCCTCCCTAACCTGTTCTTCCTCTCACCCATCCCTTCCTCCCACCCCAAGCCGCACCTCCATCTCCTGCCTACCAGTCTCATCCCACCTCCTTGACCTGTCTGTCTTCCCTGAACTGACCTATCCCCTCCCTACCTCCCCAGCTATACTCTCCTCTCCACATATCTTCTTTTCTCTCCATCTTCGGTCCGCCTCCCCCTCTCTCCCTATTTATTTCAGAACCCTCACCCCATCCCCGTCTCTGATGAAGGGTCTAGGCCCGAAACGTCAGCTTTTGTGCTCCTGAGATGCTGCTGGGCCTGCTGTGTTCATCCAGCCTCACATTTTATTATCTTGAAAACCTCTCCTGCTGCATATTGCTTTGAAGCACTTGTGTGAATCTGAAAGTATGTCGATTCTTATTTGCTGCAGCGCTAATTGCAAAAGTACAACACATTCTGGTAAACGTACAGAGTAGTCATGACTTTATAACCCAAATGTGGTTCCTGGCTTGTTGGGGAGCATGGTCCACCTTCAATCCATGTGCCATTGGCTGAATAATTTCATTCCAATTGTCAAGATGCTGATATTTTGTTTCCTACATGACCCATTTCCAGCTGCTAGGAAAAGCACCCAACCCAGTCCTGAGTTTTGGATGAGATGTTAACATAAGGTCTTCTTTTCCCTTTCAACTAGATATACAAGATCCTGTGACCTAATATTAATTTTATTTGATTTATTATTGTCATATGTACCGAGGTAAAGTCAAAAGTTTTGTTTTGCTTGCCGTACAGGCAAATCATTAGATTCAAAGATCATAGGGTGATTGAACAGAACAAGGAATACAAAGTTACTGCTGCAAAAAGGATGCACAAAAAGCAAGATCAACATTACATTTGAAAGTTGAGAAGTCCATTGAACTGTTTAATAATGGGGTGGGGGGGAAGAAGCTGTTCTCGAATCTGTTGGTACATGTGTTTAAGCTTTACTATCTTCTGCCTGATGGAAGATGTTGGAAGTGATTATAACCAGGGTGGGAGGGGTCTTTGATGATGTTGACTGCCTTGCTGTGGCAACGAGAGGTGTCGATGGAGTCAACGGGTGGAAGGTTGGCTTGCGTGATTTAAGCGAGAGGAGGAGGAGAAATTATCACTGAGTCCTGAGCAATGCGTATCCCACAACAAACAATCACAATTCCCTGCCCATCTTCACATTGCTTGTGTGATTTTGCTGAGAACTAATTTGGTTGCTTTATTTTGCAAGATACAGTCGGGGGAAAAGCCTGATTTTTTTAATTTATCTGAGCCATCAGTAAGGGAGAGATTAGGCTACAATGTATACTCAGAAGTTGGGATATTCCTGCATTTGGTGGAGCTTTAACCAACTGGTTCTCTGCTGGGATGTATACTAAATAAAAGCTGGAAGAACTGCAGATGCTGCAAATCAGGAACCAAAACAAAGTTGCTGGAAAAGCTCAGCAGGTCTGGCAGCATCTATGAAGGAAAAACAATGTTAACATTTTGGGCCTGGTGACCCTTTCCCAGAATTCCTCGATCTTGCTGTTAATCTCACACACATGATATTACTGTAAATCTCTAAACCACATCTCTGATCTGTGGAAGGGTCAGTGAACCCAAAACGTTAACTCTGTTTTTTCCCCTCACAGATGCTGCTAGACCTGCTGAGCTTTTCCAGAAACTTTGTTTTTGTTCTTGCTGTTGGTATGTATGCTATCTGATTGATTGGCTTCTGGTTGGAAGCCAGGATATTGGAGATGGAGAAGCAATTCGGCAAATTTGGTCATTGGCAGACGAAGAAGGGGAATCGGTCTCCAGAAGAATGTGTGGACAGGTTTGCTTTATGGGCTGGTGTATCTGTTTGTCCCCAAATACTGGTGTCAGAGTAAATCAAAGCATCAGGTTTTGCGAGGATCCAACTCTTAGTGATAAGGTCAGAGGACAGAGTGGAGGAACAATGGTTTGAGGCAGGGGCAGGAAAGGGACATGCATAGAGAAAGAGGTTAGAAACCTCAGTGAAGAGGTGATCAGAGGCTTGTTGGGAGAAATCCTTTTGACTCTGTTTATGCGTTTACATATTTATTCTGGCTAAAAACCTGGCAGTGTGTGCAGTTTGGCAGATGTGGTTGGGAGATTTGCGGTAATACCAAGTGTGTGAGATTAACAGTGGCATAGATGAATTCTGGAGGAGGATCACCAGACCCGAAATGTCAACTCTGACATTTTCTTCACAGATGCTGCCAGACCTACTGAGCTTTTCCAGCAACTTCTGTTTTAATTCTAGATATGAATCCCACTCGATCTTTAGTAGGTGAGAAATTGTGTTGTGGTGATATAAGAAATGACTGAAGCTAATGTTGTATATTGTTGCATCATCTGCAAAGAGAAAGGATCCAATCAGGTGATCCAGGGGAACCAACATTCACTGCTACACTGCAGAGTCAGGTTTCAACCCATCCACAACCTCATCATTTCAGGTGACCTCCCACCCATAGCCTCTAACCTCATCATTGCCCAACCCCATACCGCCCGCTTCTATCTCCTTCCCAAAATCCACAAACCTGACTGCCCTGGTTGACCCATTGTCTCCACCTGCTCCTGCCCCACTGAACTTATCTCCAATTATCTCGACTCCATTCTTCCCCCCCTTGGTCCAAGAACTTCTCACCTGCATCCATGACACCACCCCCACACTCCACCTCCTCCAAAATTTCCATTCCCTGGTCCCCAACACCACATCTTTACCATGGACATCCAATCCCTATACACCTGCATTCCCCATGCAGATGGCCTAAAGGCCCGCTGCTTCTTCCTGTCCAGTAGGCCCGAACAGTCCCCCTCCACCAACACCCTCGTCTGCCGAGCCAAACTCGTCCTCACCCTCAACAACTTCTCTATCAATTCCTCCCACGTCCTACAGACAAAGGGGTGGCCATGGGTACCCGTATGGCCTAAGCTATGCCTGCCTCTTTGTAGGTTACATGGAACAATCCCTCTTCCGCACCTACACTGGTACTAAACCCCACCTCTTCCTCAGTTACATTGATGGCTGTATTGGCGCCGCCTCGTTCTCCCACGAGGAGCTCGACAGTTCATCCACTTCACCAACACATTCCACCTCAACCTTAAGTTCATCTGGACCATCTCTGATACCTCTCTCTCCTTCCTGGGACTCTTTGTTTCCATCTCGGGCATCCACCTGGAAACCAATATCCATTTCAAGCCTACCAATTCCCACAGCTGCCTAGGATACACCTCCTCTCACCCAACTTCCTGCAAAAATGCCATCCCCTGTTCTGAATTCCTTTGACTCCGCCGTATCTGCTCCCAGGATGAGGCATTCGCTCCCAGGCATTCCAGATGTCCTCGTTTTTCAAAGACTGCAACTTACCCTCCACAGTGGTTGAGATCGCCCTTGACCACATTTCTCGCTTTTCCTGCAACTCATCCCTCACACCCCGTCCCCGCAATAACAACCAAAGCAGAATCCCTGTCGTCTTCATGTAACACCGCACTAACCTCAGGATACAACGCATCATCCTCCGGCATCTGCAATCTGACCCCACCACCAAAGACATTTTATCCTCTCCAACCTTATTTGCTTCTCGGAAAGACCACTCCCTCCGTGATTCTCTTGTCCGCTCCACATTCCCCTCCAACCCCACCACACCCAGCACTTTTCCCTGCAACCACAGGAGGTGCTACACCTGCCCCTATATCTCCCCCTTTACCCCCATCCCAGGCCCCAAGAAGACTTTGCACATCAAGCAGATGTTCACCTACACATCTGCCAATGTGGTATACTGCATCCGCTGTACCCGTTGTGGCTACCTCTACATCGGGGAAACCAAGCGGATGCTTGGAGAATGCTTTGTAAAACACCTACACTCAGTTCGCAATAAACAACTGCACCTCCTAGTCACGAGCCACTTCAACTCCCCCTCCCACTCCTTGGATGACATGTCCATCCTGGCCCTCCTGCAGTGCAACAATGATGCCACCCGAAGGTTGCAGGAACAGCACCTCATATTTTGCTTGGGAACCCTGCAGCCCAATGGTATCAATGTGGACCTCACAAGCTTCAAAATCTCCCCTCCCCCTACTGCATCCCAAAACCAGCCCAGCTCATCCCCACCTTCTAACCAGTCCGTCCTTTCTCCCACTTATCCACTCCTCCCACCTCAACACCCACCCCCACCTCCTACCTACCAGCCTCATCCCCACCTCCTTGACCTGTCTGTCTTCCCTGGACTGACCAAACCCCATTCTAACTCCCCATCTACATTCACCTTTACTGGCTCCACCCCTGCATCCTTGACCTGTTTATCTCCACTCCACCTATCTTCTCATCTATCTATCTTCCATCCGTCTCTCCCTCTCTTTATTTATTTCAGAAGCCCCTTCCCCTCCCCCATTTCTGAAGAAGGGTCCAGACTCGAAACGTCAGCTTTCCTGCTTCTCTGATGCTGCTTGACCTGCTGTGTTCATCCAGCTCTACACGTTGTCATCTCAGATTGTCCAGCATTTCAGAGTCAGGTTAGGTGTGAGACTGCAGTTATGGTCAGTGCTACTGATTTAGAGCTCATGAGTGAGAATGATGAGGGAGTTCCCCTGACTGCACATAACATGTTTCAGTTGGGCCAAAATTCATTCCAAGCAGCAAACAATAACTTGACTGCAAAAATCAATTAAATTAAATTTTAACCTCGTTGTAAGATGCATATGCAGTATGATATTGCCTGGCCTCGAATCAGTGTTCTTCTTGTTGAAATGACTGCTCATAATTGTTACTGTTTTCCCATATCTTACCGGTAGTCTAAAATGTAATGCTGAGAGGTATAACGTCACTGGTCCAATGTGTGTGCCTAAAGAGATCCCAGTGTTCATTTTCACTTTGGGAGCCTACACTCTGTATAATGGGGCATCGGCCGAAGGCAGTTTCCTAACAGGGCAGAGTGTCAAGTTAGATTAAAAACACAGAGATCTGTACGTTGAGAGTGTGATTATTACAATCATCTGGTGAACAAAAGACAGCCAGAAGTCCTAACAAATAGTGAAGATAACAAATAACACATTTGAAAATATATTTGCTAACCTTGAAGGCTCATGTGAAATTGTTTAACTTCTTGTGGCTCTACAGTAAGGTCCTGATGAAGGGTGTAAACCCAAAACATTGATTTTGCTGCTCCTCTGATGCTGCCTGACCCCGTTGTGTTTCTCCAGCTTCACCGCAATGATAACTGCAAATAACTGCAATGATCATCAGGCTCCACGAGCCTCAGGACCGGTGTGAATATGACATTTTACCTCTGAGCTTCTTCAATCTCACTTTATCAATAGCAGCCCTTTTCAGCTTGTCCTTCAACATTCCTGTTCTTTTCCCCAGCTCCCCTCACACTGAGATCCCAGTGCTCAACCATGCCCTGACATCCCAAGTTGCATTCCCTTTTGCAAAACTGCTGTGAAGTGGCTAGTTATCCCAATGATAGCATTTTAATGTGAGGTGAAGTTAGTATCAGATTGGTTAGCTCTTTTGGCTGGTTAGCTAGTTTTGCAATGCAAAGAGCATTAAAGAGCAACCCTACAGTCTGTTAAGTCTATGGTGACTTTACCTTTCTCTTGTACACTGGCTCGGTGATTATTGCAGTCAATGTGGACTTTGTTATGTCTTTTCTTATCCATTTGTCCAACATTAGTTTTTTTTCTCCTCTCTTACAGAGTCTTTGATGTAAGGAAGCATGGAAAAGTTATTGAGAAGAAGAAAATAGTGCAACTCTGAATCCAATGAAATATCATAATTCTCATTACCACATAATTGATTACAATCATATGCGCAAAGTGCAATAAAAAATCAAGATTATAAAACGGTACTCATACACAGCTGTAAATTATTTATCCAAGATTTTGCACATGTTCTCACTTGGCAATGTTCAAAAGACAGCTTGCAGATATTGTCAGGAAACTTGCAGCTGGACTAAGTCAGAGCAGGCCTTTTTAGAGTGTGCTGTTTTGTGAAAGCTGCCAACAGAATAAAAGCTTTTGTGATCTGGATCAATGACTAAAATTACATGTTTAAAGAAAATGTTATCAAAAGTGAATGCAAAAGATATTTTGAGGACTGTTGAGATTATGCACGCAAAACAAGTTGTGTTCTTTAATCAATTAAATATTCCAACAGGAAGCTACATTTTGACAACCTCTTACTTTGCTTTTGGGCATTAACATGGGGAAAAGATACAACAGGTGATCTCCATGACATTATAAAAGTGGTAAATCTGTTAATTTGTGACATATTTCATTTCCCCAGCTCATTTCAATTTGAGTGAAAGAATAACATAATAAAGAAGGATGAGGGTTAGTTATGGCACTCTTAATGATCACAGAAAGTGCACATTTACAATACTGCAAGGAACCTCAATAACAGAATGGTTACTAGAGGTTGTGATGGATTTTTGACAAGAACAGGCTGAGGATAGTTTACTTTGAATGAAACAATCAGGGTTCTTTTCAAAATCCACTTGCCAAGCCTACAGTATTGAATGTTACATTGAAACATAGAAGATAGGAACAGGAGGAGACCATTCATCATGAGCATGGCTGATCATACATCTCAACAGTCTAATCCTACTTTCTCACCATAACCTTTGATCCCATTCACCCAAGTGCTATATCCAGCTGCCTCTTGAATACATTCAATGTTTTGGCATCACCTACTTCCTTTGATAATGAATTCCAGAGGCTCACCCCTCTTTGCGTGAAGAAATGTCTCCTCATCTCCGTTCTAAATCATCTACCCCAAATCCTCAGACTGTGACCCCTGGTTCTGGACACACTCACTATCGGGAATATCTTCCTTGCATCTGCCCTGTCTAGTTGAAATTGACGCATGTGGTGTTAGCTATTTCTTTTTGAAAATAAAGGGTTTGACTCGCTCAAAATGAACTGATTTATAGCTGAATTAAAAGGTGGAAGGGGAGTTTCAGTGTTTACCTGGCTATTTATTTTATTGTTATCTGTGGAACTCTGCTGTGCACAAACTTGTTTCTAAGCTTCCAACATTGTCACAGTGACTATACGTAAAACATTATTTAATTAATTTCCAATAAAGTGCTTTGTTTTATTCTAAGGACATAAAGAATGCTATACAAATACAAATACTATCTTTCTTCAAAATGTTTTGATTGAAGGCAATTATTTCCTCAAGTTGAAGTGTAATAATGGGGTTCAATCCTACAATTTAAACTAGCCAATTAAAGGGCAGGAGATCAGAAAGCATATTTTCACAGAAGGAAATATGTGACCATAAGATATGGGAGCAGAATTAGACCATTCGGCCCATTGAGTCTGCTCTGCCATTAGATCATGGTTGATATATTTTTCAACCCTATTCTCCTGCTTTCTCAATGAACCTCCCTTCATCCCCTTACTATTCAAGAACACAAATACGCTCAATAATTATTCTTCCATAACCTTCTGCAGCAATGAGTTCCACAGATTCACTACCTACTGGCTGAAGAAATTAGTCCTCATCACGGTTCCAAAGAGTCTTCCCTTCACTCTTGAGGCTGTGCCCGTAGGTCATAGTGTTCTCCTATTAGTGGAAACATCTTCTACATGTCCACTTTATGCAGGCCTCTCAGTATTCAGTAAGTTTCAATTAGGTCCCCCCTCATCCTAAATACCATCAAGTACAGGTCCAGAGTTCTTAACTGCTCTTCATACGACGAGGTCCTCATCCCCAGGATCATTCTTGTTAACCTCCTCAATGATGTTGATAAGCCACAAAATTATTGGATAAGGTAAAGTTTCTGAAGGAGCTAATATTTAAATTTTAGTGAGCTCCACACAATATCATACATTATCATACAGTATCTTGGTGGGGAATCTGCTGGAGCCTGTCATTCTCTCCTAATAGGGGCTCCCAAGTCATCTCTATTTCTTGTTAATAGCAGTTAACTTGTTGAAGGTTAAAGTAACCCTGCAATGTTACTGTGGATAAACTAGGTCTTGTTACCTAAGACAAATCTTTCTTCTGCTGAGAATGTAACCTCACCTTTGAGCTGAGAAATACATCAGCCATGGTTGAGTGGCAGAGCAGAGCTGATAGGCTAATTCTGCTCCTATATCTTACTGTCTCTGATGAGCATAGGACGGAGCATAGATGGTAGTACTCTATCCCAGCCATAAACCAACAGTGTTTGTAACCAGATACCAGATTGATGTGGGTGCCGGGCATCACATCATGTTACAACATAAATAAACGTCCAAAGCAAAGAAGATTTATAAATCTCAAAACCTCTATCCCAAAATATTGGAGATGCTGGAAAAATAGTGACTTTGTGACAGAATCACAAAAGTGTTGTGGCATTGAAGGAGGCCATTCAGCTCTTTGTGCCTGTACTAGCTCTCCAATGAGCTTTCACCTGACCTTTCCCCATACCCTTGCACATTGCTTCTACACGGGGTCCCCAATTTACAAACACACAACTTACAAATACTTTTATATATGAACATGATCCCATATATGGTTCTTATTTTAAAGGCCCAACCTAGTGACATTCCCTGCACTTATGATAAGCTGTGTTCTGCATTATGTTACAACTTCCAAACAATTCAACTCACAATCAGACTCCAGAAACAAAACCATTCCCAACCCTGGAAAAGCTTGGGCTAAAATAATCATCCAATGTTCTCTTGAATGCCTCAACTGACTCAGCCATTTACAACATTTATAATGATTTCTCTTCAAGGCCAAGCATTCTGAACTTGAAGTTTCACAGTTGTGTGAAAAAGTTTATTTCTCACATCACAATTGCTTATGGCTGCAGATTTGTGTCCTATCATTTTCAGCCTTTTTACAAGCTGGAACAGTTTCTTCCTATCTACAATATCCAGACCTCTTGTAATATTGAAACATCTGTCAGATTTTTTGAGCCTCCTTTCCTCCAGGCAGAAGAGTGTCATTCCCTCAAATCTACCTCATAATTGAAGTTTCTCATCCCTGGAAACATTCTTGTAAATGCTTTTTGCACTCTGTCTAATACGATTACATTTTTCCCTATAGTATGCTGCCCAAATTATGCACAATACTCTTGCCAAATTTTAAGAAATATCTTATATAAGTTCAGTCGATTCACCTTGGTCTTTGACATTATGCCCCTATTAATGAAGTCGAGGCCACGGTGTTCTTTATTAATTGCTTTCTGCAACTGTTCTACCACCTTCAATAATCTGAGCACATATACAGGTAGCTTGGAGGCTTGGGGACCGCTTTGCAGAACACCTCCGCTCAGTTCGCAACAAACAACTGCACCTCCCAGTCGCAAACCATTTCCACTCCCCCTCCCATTCTCTTGATGACATGTCCATCATGGGCCTCCTGCACTGCCACAATGATGCCACCCGAAGGTTGCAGGAACAGCAACTCATATTCCGCCTGGGAACCCTGCAGCCATATGGTATCAATGTGGACTTCACCAGTTTCAAAATCTCCCCTTCCCCCACTGCATCCCTAAACCAGCCCAGTTCATCCCCTCCCCCCACTGCACCACACAACCAGCCCAGCTCTTCCCCCCCACCCACTGCATCCCAAAACCAGTCCAACCTGTCTCTGCCTCCCTAACCGGTTCTTCCTCTCACCCATCCCTTCGTCCCACCCCAAGCCGCACCCCCAGCTACCTACTAACCTCATCCCACCTCCTTGACCTGTCCGTCTTCCCTGGACTGACCTATCCCCTCCCTACCTCCCCACCCACACCTTCTCCACCTATCTTCTTTACTCTCCATCTTCGGTCCGCCTCCCCCTCTCTCCCTATTTATTCCAGTTCCCTCCCCCCATCCCCCTCTCTGATGAAGGGTCTAGGCCCGAAACGTCAGCTTTTGTGCTCCTGAGATGCTGCTTGGCCTGCTGTGTTCATCCAGCCTCACATTTTATTATACAGGTAGCTTCCCTGCTCTTGTGCACTTCTTAGTATTATACCACTGTAGTATATTGTGTGCCAAAGTTTGTCCTCCCAAACTGAATTGCCTCACACTTCTCCACATTGAACATCATCTGTGCCTTTCGGCCCAGTCTACCAACTTATCGATGTCCTTTTGAAGTCCTACACTGCCCTCTCACAGTTTACAATGCTTTCAAGTTTTGTATCATTTGCAAACTTCAAAATTTTTCCTGACCACAAAAACATACATTATCAACAGGAAAAGTGGGGGCCCAATACTGAACCATTGGGAATAACATTCATAATCATATATACATTGAAAATAGCAACAGGAGTAGACCATTCTGCACTTCAAGCCCACTACTCCCTTCAATATGATTATGGCTAATCATCTAACTCTCTCAGGGAAGAAATCTTTCCACTTGGCAGTAATAAATGGCCTACTCTTTATCCTTAGATAGTGGCTCCTTATTCTGAATTTCCCTCTCATTGGAAACATCTTTCCTGCATCTATCTTGTCTCGTCCTGTTTGAAGGTTTTATGTTTCTAAGACATCTTACCTACTTCATTCTTCATTCTCCACTACAAACCTTCTTCCAGACTGAGATTGACCTCTATATCCTGTTTTGTATCAGTCAGCCAGTTTTGTATCAACATTGCTACTGTCTCATCTATTCCATGCACTATAACTTTTCTTACAAGCCTGCTGACATGGATTTGTATCAAACACCTTCTGGAAGTCCAAGTACACCACATCAACTGCAATCCCCTCATCAATTGCTTCTGCCTTCAGTTATAAAACTGCAGCAAATTTATCAAACACAATTACCCCTTCAGAAATCTTCCTAGACAACTCCCTGTGTCCATATGACTCCTAACGCCAACTCAGGTAATTGTTTCTCAAATCTCCTCACCACTGAGATAAACTGCAATTTCTGGGATTATCATTACAACCCTTTTTAACGAAGATGCAATATCCACAATTCTCGAGTCCTCTTCTACTTCCCTCAATTCTGGGGATGACTGAAATTTCCACTCTCACTTCCTTCAATAACCTGGGGTACATTTTACCCAGTGCTGGTGCCTTGCCAACTTTAAGGATCAATAGCCTATCCAAACTCCCTCTTGATCAGTTTTGAACTCTCCATTGATAGAAATTCCTCCTTCATTACCATGGCCTGGGTAGCAAATACCTCCTCAGTTTAAAACAGGTGCAAAGTATTCATTTAGCACTGAAATCCATGTCTCTTGCAACTCTTTTCTCGGTCCCGCATCAGCTCTGTCTGCTCTTGCATCAATCTGTTATTACTAATGTGCCCAGAGACAATTTGGAAATTCCCACTTATGTTGGCTCCAGCCTTTTCTAACAATCCCTCTTTATTTCTGTAATATGTGTTTCAAGTCCCCCCAGAGCCTTCTGAATTCCTTTTGGTTCTCAATTATATCTTCTACCTGCCTACATCCGTAAGTGCACTATTTTTCTTTTATTTTAATTGCTATCTCTTTTTTTCATCCAGAGAGCTCTGGATTTGTTCACCTACCCAATGATCTTCAGGGGATTTAACTTGACACTATCTGAAACTTCTCCTCTTTGATAGTAGCTCATTGTTCAGCTGTAGTTTTTTTCTGTCAAACTTTTGCTCTAGCCCATCTAGCCCAGCTCTATTCCTGTGCCATTGAAGAACAAGTTTGCTTTTATTTTTCTGAAGACCCCAGACCTGAAATGTTAACTCTCCTGCTCCTCTGATGCTGCCTGGCCTGCTGTGTTCCTCCAGCTCCACGCTGTGTTGCATCTTGCTTTTATATTTGTTTGGGAAGGAGACAGGATAGAACAAAGGCAACAAAGTGGAGCTGGCGTGTGATGTGATTGTGGGCTGAATGGCCTAACTCTTGTTCTGAGAACATATTAACATGGTATATCATTCACCTCACAAACTGACTTGCAGCTTTGCTGATAGAGATTGGCAGTGATGACCACTATCACTGTCATGCAGATATAGCCCATCTTGTCAGAATAGCAGGTAAGGGATAAGACACAAGATTCATAGAATCCCTATCATATGCAAGCATAGAAGAGTATCTCACTCACATCAAACCCCTACTCTATCTTTGTAACCCTGCATTTCTCATGGCTAACCCACCAAAACTGTGCATCTTTTGGACTGTGGGAGGAAACCAGTGCACCCAGAGGAAACCCACATTGGCACAGGGGAAATGTTCAAACTCCACACAGATAGTTGCCGAATGGTGGGCTTGAACCAGGATCCCTGGTGCTGTGAGATGGCAGCGCCACCCACTGAGCCACTGTGCCACACCAAATATTAAGAGAAACAGATTAAAAAAGGCAATAAATGGTACAAAGGTTCATTTCTTTGTCTTAGAGCAATGTCAAAATCACATGAAACTAGATTATATTCTGAGAGATTCGTTTGAGATCACAAGCTTTTGGAGAGCTGCTCCTTCATCGGAGAAGTCCTGAAGAAGCAACACTCTGAAAGCTTGTGATTTCAAATAAAGTTGTGAGACTGTAACGTGATATCATTTGACTTCTAACTTTGTCCACCCCTGTCCAATGCCGGCAGCTCCACATCAAAAGAACAATGTGGCTACAGCACCCTGAGCAGGGCACTGAAAATTTCCATCTTGTCACCTGGGCTGTCTGTTACCATGCCCAGTGTGACACATTGAGGTTAAACACAAAGAATTGTGGATAAAGTTGTGAGAGATCAGGGTGAGGTATGAGAGATCGGAGTTGTCCAGCACTTTTAGTGCAACTATATGCAGGATATGAAAAGTTTAATAGGTTTTTGTCTGTGTAAAGCATTTGCAAAATACAGCAGAAGGAATCACTTTTTCTTGCTGACAACTGATCTTCCTCACTTTTCACAAATTGTTACTGTCAACCATTTCTAACACCTTGAGACAAAACAGCAATTTGTAACTTGTGTATTACAGATCAATGTGTTTCTATTTGCCTTCACCAGTTCCCATTAAGTTAGCAAGGGTCTGTTTATTAGCTTCTGTGAGTGGATAATTCTTTAGCAGAACCATCACAAAGTTGATGTTCCTTAGAAAATATTCATTGACACTTAAGTGTTCTTTCGGAATCCTGACATAAAACTGATTTTAAAATAATCACATAATGAGTAGGGCTTTGCACAGATATACCAACAACTAGAAGTGGAGAACTCACTGTTGTCATCTGGCAAATTGGTTAGGAACTTCTGGAATTGCAAACAGTTAAATGTGGAAGTTCAGAAATAGCCATCAAAGACAGCTTACCTCTCAATAGGAAACACATCTATAGTCCTCACCTATAAAATGTGCATAATATCGATGGATATCAATGTATTGATGTAAAGGCCAGAATTCATTGCTCACTCATAACTTCCCCAGAACTGAGTGTCTTGCTGGTTGAGTTTGTCTAGGGACTCATGAGTGAGCAACAGGCTGATCCACAATGTACTTAGTGAAGTTTAGATTAACATAGATCACGTAACTCCCCTACCACTTGCATTAAGCACTGGACCAGAGCACGCACAGCAAATATATTAACAAGGTAGACGAGACCATAAAGTTTTCTTATTGTAAAGTTAAATGCCAGGTGCTGTGTTCCAGATTGGTCCACATTAAGCAAAACACAATTTATTCAAACACTGCAATTAAAACAAAATGAAAAATATACCAACTTGGAATAACTTAACTCTGTTAGAAAACTTAACAGAGTAACTGATTATTTACTACTAAACACTAATTACTAAACTACTACTAGATACAGCCCTAGCAAAAGGCACATTCAGAAAACAAAATTGTCTCTAATCCAGGAGGAAATAACATCAAAAGACAAGTCTTAGAGAGAGAGAGAGAGAGAGAACTCCGGCTTTCAGCTGTTCCAAAGTGAGATGTGGCAGCTTTTCACAAACCCAGCGTCTTTTATTGACCTAAAAATCTTGGTTCTGTAGGAGTTTGATCACACCCATTCAGGCTTCTACTGTTCCAACTTAAAAAAAAATCGGAAGGCCTTATAATCTGTTTATTCTCATGGTTCTTGTAGACTGATCACCACCTCTGCCTTAAAACCTCTCTTCAAAAAGATGGGCAAAATGCACCTCTTAAAGTCACAGCATCATCACACTGCATTAGTTCAAATTAAAGCTGCGTGACAGCCCCATTGTTTAAGTTGTTTTGTTTAAATTGATCAATTTAGTTCAAGTTGTTACTGAAGGTTCTGTTGGGATAGAGATAAATTAACAGGCAATTGCAGTTACTATGTTTCAAAAAGGTACAGATAAGACAAAGTAATAACTATAATAGGAAAATTCCATTAAACCTTTGATTATTGTTTTGGGGCACATTGCTTGATTTCCTTGTTGCTAAAGCAAAGATGATAGCACTTAAACTGAGATCTAAAAGCTGTGATGGTTACTGTAGTTGGACACTGGTGTGTCCTTGAACTGGTAGGTTCCACAAAACAACAGATTTTAGGAGGGAGACAATTCTTGATTTCTGATTCTGCAGGTTGGGCATTTATAGAAATGCTCAAGGTACTGTTAGGAAGGGAGTTGAAGCAGTTTGACCCAGCAACAGTGAAGGATATTCCATGAAGTGCCATTCACTCTGCTCTTATTTTTCTCTGCCAGTAATGTACTCCACATTCCCAGGCAACAATCCCAGTCCTGGAATGTGGAGGCAAAATGAAATTAAAATGTTCTCTTGTCGTGTGGAATAGTTGTGGGAAACCAAATCTTGACCCCTCTTTCAGCAATCAGTATGCTGTGTTCTGACATTCAATTGTCGAGCAGTGCAGGGATATATTCGAGAAAGAAACTGGTAATGTTTTTGATATTAAAAGCATCAAATAGTATGCAGAGACTGTGGGAACATGATAATGAGATAAAGGATCGGTCATTGAATAGCACAGCAGGCTCGAAGGGCTGAATGGCCTACTCCTGCTCCCGGTCCTATGTTCCTACAGCCAGCTACATTGACAGCCACTGTGAAAGATTAAATATGTAAGATCATTATAGCGCTACAGTGGCAGTCGCTTAAGGGCTTACGGGTTGAGGTGGGTAGGGTGTTTGTAGGTGATGGAGGCTTGACATGTGTCAGTGTTTGGATGGTCTGGGTGTGATAGTTCTGGCACCAAAGGGTACCAGGTGTTGGCAGGAGTGAATTCATAGAACCATATAATCCCTACATGGCTGAAAGAGGCCATTCAGCCTCTCAGGTCCGCACCGACCTTCCATAGTTCGTCGCCCTCTGATCTAACATCTGACCCACATAGCCTACATATTCAGGGACACTACAGGCAATTTGGCAAGGCCAATCCATCCTAACCTGCACATCCTTGGGCTGTGGGAGGAAACAGAAGCACTCAGCGGAAACACATGCAGATGTAGGGAGAACATGAAAATTCCACACGGTCACCTGAGATTGGAATAAAACCCAAGTTTCTTGTTGCTGTGAGATGCCAGTGATAACCACTGAGCCGCTGTTCTGCCCCAGAGCTTGGCAGGGCCTGCGGGGGTTTGGATATTGTCTGGCCCAGGAGGTGGTTATAGTCTGGCAGGGGTAAGCATCAGGAGGTTGGATAGCAAGAGGGGTCAGGACTGAATGGAATGAGTTAATTGTCAAGGTTGATAGCAGAGGAGATAGTGTGATAGGACAGTGATGAGTTGCCAAGGCCAACAATGGAGCTGGCAAGAGAGAGGGGCTGATGAAGGCAATGGAAGTAGAATGGAGTGCTGACAAAATATGGCATCAAGGATCCCTCAGAAAATTGAAGCCAATTACACACTGGCTGGAGACATTCCTAGCACAAAGGGAAACCATTTTAGTTATGGTCATTCATCTCATTCCCAAGGTGTCACCGTATGAGTTCTAATGATGTCCTAAGTACAATCATCTTTGGTTATTTCATAAGCACCTCTTATTCCATTGCAAGGTCAGAAGTTACAGGGTGTTTGCTACCAATTTCTCCAGCATTAACACTAAAAGTGGGCCAGCCATGTAGATATTGTGGATACAAGTACAGGTCAGAGAGCGGATATTCTGTGGTAAATGGCTTCTATCCTGACCTCCAATAGCTATCATTTATAAAGCACAAATTAGGAGTATGATAGATTACATTCAACTGTATTTGATCACTGCAGTTCCAACAAAGCCCAGGACAAAGTACTCATGTAGTATGTACCATGGTTATAACGTGCAACATCTAATAGAGGCACTGCAATTGCTAAGTTTCTTTTAATAGTACTTTCTAATTCTTTTCATCAACTGAAGGGACCACGGGGTATGTGTACATGAATGCCACCACCTTCATGTTCCACTCCACATTGTCCTCAACCTGACTTGAAACTGTAGGACACTTCCTTCATCGTTGATGATTCAAAATTATGGAACTCACTAGCTTATGATGTTGAGAATGCCTTCACCAAATGGGTTGGGGTGTTTCAAGAAGACCACTCACTCCCACTCAACTTAATTGCAATTAGATAAGGACAATAAATGCTTGTTTTTCCAGTGATTTCTATTTTCTTGGGATTTATATGGAAAGAGCAAGTGTCAGCCTGTGTATCTTATCAAAATATCTTCCATCACCCTCTGTATTGAGCATCATTTGTGACGCGCCTATTTTCGTTCACTTTGCCCAGTATGGACTGAGCTCATGTTTTTTTCTGTCCTTCCGAAACATCTTCCTACATTTTCCCAAACTTCTCAACTTTGCTATCTTTTTCTGCCCTCTCTGTTGCCATAGTTTTAAACATTCATAAGGCTAGTGCCACCCATTTTCTCATCACTAACATTGTTTCATTCACGTTACCCCAAATTACACTTCTCCTGGAAAAACTGTTCTAAAATCACTTACTATTCCACTTTTTACTGTTAAACTTTGCACTATCATTTACCAGGCTGCTTCTACAGTCTTCAACAAACTGAACCATACCTTTGATGAGCTGGTCCTAGCAAAATTTTTAATCCTCTTTTCCTGGCTTTTCCCATTGGTACAGCACCATTTTTGCTCTTGTAAATGTATTTGCAGAACAATTAATTTAGATATCCATCTGTTGTACCCAAGGAGGCTCAATATTCTCATTTCTGAGACCTTCTCCTTTGTTATATACATTACATGAACTACACCCCCTCAACACTCCTTTTTTATGTTAAAATTAATTATAAAAATTAATAAGTTAATAATTTTCACTCTAGATATTTCTTGCCAAGTGCTTTTCTGGTAGACAGCAACACTGTTAAGTTGTTAAGGCTTAGACTCATAGAGTCATCGATTAATACAGCATGGAAACAAGCCCTTTGGCCAAAACTGGTCCATGCTGACCATAGCGCCCACTCAGTTAGTTCCAACTGCCGGCATTTGTTCCATATCTCTCTAAACCCTTCCCATCCATGTACCTGTCCAAATGATTTTTTTAAATGTTGCTATTAAACCTGTCCTAACCATTTTATCTGGCAGCCCATTCCATATACTCACCACTCTCTGCATGGAGAAGTCGGCCTCTTCTTAAAATCTTTCCCCTCTAACCTTAAACCTATACCTTCTAGTTTTCAATTCCCCATCCCTGGGAAAACGACGATATGCATTCATTCTATCTATGTCCTTCATGATTTTATACACTTCATTCTTCTACTTTCCAAGGAATAAAGCCCTATCCCGACCAACCTCGCTCTATAACTCAGGCTTACTAGTCCTGGCAACATCCTCGTAAATCTTCTTTGTACACTTTCCAGGTTATCTATGTCTTTTCTATAACAGGGCAACCAAAACTGCACACAATACTCCAAGTGCAGCCTCACCAACGGCTTGTACAATAGTAACATAATGCCCCAATTCCTGAGCTGGATGCCTCAACCAATGAAGGCCAGCATGCTAATTACCTACTTCATCACCATGTCTACCTGTGACACTGCTTTCTGTGAACTATGTACTTGTACTGCTAGGTCCCACTATTCCACAACACTCCTCAGGGACTTACCATTTACTGTATAAGTGCTACCTTGATTTGACTTTCCAAAGTGCAACACCTCACACACCTTTCTTGAGTTGCATTTGCCAATCCTCAGTCCACTCCCCCATCTGATCAAGATCCCTCTGTAATTTTTGTTAGCCTTCTTTGTTATCAACGATACCTCCTATTTTGTATCCTCCACAAACTTACTAATCATGCCTTGTACATTCACATCCATTTATGTAAATAACAAATAACAAGGTCCTAGCACCAACCCCTGTGGTATACCACTAGTCACAGGCCTCCAGCCTGAGAAACAACCTTCAACCATCACCCTCTGCTTCCTACCATTCAGCCAATTTTGAATCCAGTATTAGCCAGCTTTCCCTGCAACACATGTGACGTAACTAGCCTGCCATGTGAGACCTTGTCAAAGGCCTTACTAAAGCCCATGTAGATAACGTCCACTGTCCTACCCTCATCCATCCTCTTGGTTACCTCTTTGAAAATCTCTAAAAGATTTGTCAAGCATGACTTCCTGGGCACAAATCCATGCTGACTATCCCTAAACAGACCTTGACTATCCAAATGTTGGGTGATCCTGTCCCTCAGTATCCTCCCCAGTAACTTGCCTACCACCGATGTCAGGCTCACTGGCCTATAGTTCCCTGGCTTGTCTTTGCTATCTCTCTTAAACAATGGAACAATATTAGTCACCCTCCAGTCTTAAATTGGCTAAAGATGAAGCAAAAATCTCCGCAAAGCCCTCTACAATTTGTTTCCTGGCCTCCTGCAAACTCCGAGGATGGACTTGATCAGGCCCAGGGGATTTAAGGCTGAAAATGCCTCCTCTCTGGTAACATGTATGCAGTTCAAAATATCCTCACTTGTTTCCCCTATTTCCTTAGCAATCCATGATTCTCTCCTCAATAAACGCTGAGAAGAAATATTCATTAAAAATGGTTAAATAGTACATGCGTTGCCCTGTTTCACCCTGATGCAGCGCTTTGTTTTCATTAATGCCTTTGCTGAAAATTCTACATGTATTAGTAGTTTATAATAAATGGGATAAATACTTGCAGTGCTTTAGAAGAACTGGTTCTCAGTTCATTGGAGCAGTCGTATCTGGAGCCCATGTCTCTTTGAGCTGAATGGAACAATGTTGTAGCAAAGTACAGAAGAAAGCTACAATTCAGTTCATTCTCACTGTCCTACCCCTGTTCTTGCATTTTCTCTTTTTAAGTATCTGTTCAATTTCCATTTGAACGTTAGTGTTGAATCTGTTGTCATTGCTCCATCAGGATTTGTAAAGCTACCTATGATTGTTGATCTGTCGCAATAACATAAGCTCCGAATCTGCATGCTATTATTCAAATAATTTACAGTCCCATGGCGCTACCAATATTCCTTATCCCCCTCCAACACAATACAAAATTTGAACAACTGCTCATTATTTTCCTTTACATGCTTCACACTCCTCACTTTCTATGCTTATGTAAATCATCTGTGTTTTTTCCTGATGACTGAGTTTTTAAAACTTTAAAGTTTTGTGGGTTATGGCCAGGGTTGGAAATTTTTTTGTCTGTTCCTTAACTGATCTTGTAAAATTAGTGGTAAACCACCTTCAAACATCATTGTAATCTGCCTGCCCTGTCAGATGGATTCCACTATGCCTCCAACACAATATCATCTCCCAGTTCTGAGGAAGGGTCATCTGACCCAAAACACTAACTCTGATATTTCTCCTCAGTTGCTGCTAGATCTGCTGAGCTTTCCAGCAATTTGTTTTTGCCTCTGATTTCCAGCATCCACAATTATTTCTTTCACTGTCTTACTTGTGTTCAAATTCCTTAATGTGTTCACCTCTCCCTGCCGTTTTTTTATTCAACTGTACAAATTCTTCTCACACAATTTATTCCTTCAATTTTTCCCTTCATGCTAACTCTATATTTTCCCACAAATTAGTAGCAATGCTTCAGCGAAGCCCTTGATAGAACCTTCTGCTTTGGTCCCTCAGCATCTCCATCTCCCTTTTCTCCTTAGAGAATGAAAAGCTTAGTGTCTTTCCCTTTGAATGCTTGGGCCTGAATGCTCACAGGGATATTGAGCTTCCAAGATTAAAACAACATGATGTCAGAGTGTGGAGTCAAAAAGTTCTACCCTGAAGTGAGAAGGGATGGGAGGGATAATGGGTGTAGGAACATCCACCCATCTACAGTTCTCAGACCTGTCATCTCAGTTAAAAGCGCAAATAACCTTCAGTCAAAAGCAGTTCACATCACCAGGAATTCCAAAACTTGTGGAATTTAAACATTTGAGGAATAGTTCTAAATCCTCTGGAATTCTTTGGAGTGGTAAAGTTAAAATAAAGAGTAAAGTGAATTTGCATAAAAGATCAGGTGAGGTCTGTGTGGAATTTTGAAACTGTCAGGTCGTTTAAATCCCCAGCTCTCTAAACTTGGAAAGTTGAGGTTGAATAAAAAAGTCAGTACTTGCAATTTCAGTCAGTAATTTTTAACAAATCTGTTAATGCTGCTTGATTTCTTTCAAGAACTGACATAATCACAGGAGCGGGCTGACAATGTAGGGGTCATCATTTGATTGACAGCTCTATCTGGTTATAAAAGCTGTCTTTGAATTTGGAAAATGATGCAAATGCTTGTTTTATAAGGAGATACATACTTGAAGAAAATGGTCATTTTTTATAATGGGTTAGTACTGACAGTGATTTAATTATATTGAATGATCTTTTATCAATGTTTCCTTTTATTTAGTGAGTGGGGGTGTGGTGGGCTAATGTACATTAGCATAGATGGGACACAGGAAGTGTGTCAGAGCGGTGCGGGATGTGAGGGGTGGTGCTAGGGAGTTTTCGCTTTGATCTACTGCTTTTGTCATAACTGGCAAGAAACCTCAGAGGTGGACCTTTCTGATCATCTTACTTGGCAGTCAGCAGCCTCAAAACCTTTTCCACAATATCAAGGAAATTGAACTTGTAGCTCATGTTCCGGACCCAGCACCACCCTATCTGGAATGGAAAATTGAGGAGCATTCCCTCGATACAAATGCAGAAAGTTGAGGAATTTCCCAACTCCTTGTATTAATCCCAGGCACAAACATTCAATCCTTGGTATCGCTTAATTTCACTGAACATTCACTCTTTTCCTGAGTATCCACCTCTGAGACATCGAGGGGCATTTATATATAAATATATCAATATGCTAACTATACATATATTATATTTATTGTTGAGCCAGTGCCAGGGATGGCCTGTGCCTACTATAATTCTTGTATTGTAAGTGCGGGTGTCCTCTGTGAGAGAATTTCACTTCAACAGCGAATAATTTTTTATCTTAGTTTTTTTTAACCGATTGCTAATGGAATAATTTGTTTCAGCCGACAATCTAATGGCCTTGAGATGCATCCTAGTACATAATTAATCTTGCAGATAATTACCTTGCATTGATTAAATATTTTCAGTGAATGCTTCTTTTTTTTGCTTGTCTTTACAAATGAACACCAATCTAATTTGTAAACATGAAGGGAATGAAATTGGCCTTGGCTGAGAAAGCACAACAGGCAGTGGTGAATCAGCAGTCAATTTTACACCTGCTTGATTTTGTCTTCAAAGGAAACCAAGTAACATGTGAAACCACCTGACTATACGCTATTGTGGACAGGGGGCGTTCTCTATTCCTGGCCAAAACCAATTTCACCCAAGTTATCAGAGATAATGGGAACTACAGATGCTGGAGAATCCAAGATAATAAAATGTGAGGCTGGATGAACACAGCAGGCCCAGCAGCATCTCAGGAGCACAAAAGCTGACGTTTCGGGCCTAGACCCTTCATCAGAGAGGGGGATGGGGTGAGGGTTCTGGAATAAATAGGGAGAGATGCGGAGGCGGACCGAAGATGGAGAGAAAAGAAGATAGGTGGAGAGGAGAGTATAGGTGGGGAGGTAGGGAGGGGATAGGTCAGTCCAGGGAAGACGGACAGGTCAAGGAGGTGGGATGAGGTTAGTAGGTAGGAAATGGAGGTGCGGCTTGGGGTGGGAGGAAGGGATGGGTGAGAGGAAGAACCGATTAGGGAGGCAGAGACAGGTTGGGCTGGTTTTGGGATGCAGTGGGTGGAGGGGACGAACTGGACTGGTTTTGGGATGTGGTGGGGGAAGGGGAGATTTTGAAGCTGGTGAAGTCCACATTGATAACATTGGGCTGCAGGGTTCCCAAGCAGAATATGAATTGCTGTTCCTGCAACCTTCGGATGACATCATTGTGGCACTGCAGGAGGCCCATGATGGACATGTCATCTAAAGAATGGGAGGGGGAGTTGAAATGGTTTGCGACTGGGAGGTGCAGTTGTTTATTGCGAACTGAGCGGAGGTGTTCTGCAAAGCGGTCCCCAAGCCTCCGCTTGGTTTCCCCAATGTAGAGGAAGCCACACCGGGTACAATGGATATAGTATACCATATTGGCAGATGTGCAGGTGAACCTCTGCTTAATATGGAAAGTCATCTTGGGGCCTGGGATAGGGGTGAGGGAGGAGGTGTGGGGGCAAGTGTAGCACTTCCTGTGGTTGCAGGGGAAGGTGCCGGGTGTGGTGGGGTTGGAGGAGAGTGTGGAGCGAACAAGGAAGTCACGGAGAGAGTGATCTCTCCGGAAAGCAGATAAGTTTGGGGATGGAAACATGTCTTGGGTGGTGGGGTCACCCAAGTTATATTGCTTGTTCAAAAAATGTATTCACTTCTCTTTCTCCCCCACATTAGTTTCTGCCATCATTCTCGTTTTCCGGATTTCTTTGCATTCCATCTGTAGCAACTTCAAGCTGTTTGACCAGGCATCTCAGTTAGGTTCTATGTTAATTACTTCGGCATTACTTAGATAAAACATGGGAACACATGGAAATAAAGAAATGGGTGGCCTGTTTTTCTGCTGCAATTTCTTTGTATTTCTATGTTAAAGGATACCCTCGATATCCCTTAATAATAGGGAAAGAGAACAGATGTCCCTGCTCTAATGACAAATCTTCTTTCATTTATCACTTTCTACTTCCTATTGCCAAGCAAATTTCCATTTGAACTAACTAATTGGCCATCCATTAAGTGTGGCTTTATCTTCTTTAAAATTCTTAGGTACAGGACATTAACAAATGCCTTCTGAAAATTCCAGTACATTTTATCCATTATTTTTATTCCCCAGAGAAAACCAAAGGAATTGTGAGGTATGGCTCATTGATATAAAACTGCTCCTGACAATCTCTTTGTTCCTTGGATGAGCATTTACATTGGCTGACACATTGCAGATTTTCTGAATTCAGTTGCTTGTCTATGCCACCATCCATCTTGTTGAATCTTCACATCCCAGCACACTTAAAATTCTTCTTTAAACACTCCATCTTAACAAATTGCAACTCATTGACTCAGTTATTGTGGCCAGCAATGAGGCAAAGGCACTCAACCCAAAGGGTAATGCTCACAAAGATCTCACAATATCTTCAGTGTGGAATTTCTCTTTGCCAAATGCATTTTGAATATGACCCCAAGTCAAGGGAATCTCCAGGTGCCCAGCAGTAGTGAGCAACGAAGTAGTGTAAGTAGCCAGTTACATAGAGGTATTCGCTATGTTAGTTAGTAAAACAGGAAGCAAAAGCATTGAATTCCTTTACTCTTAAATTCAAATTTCAGATAGCAAAAGAAATTGTTAGAAATTAGATTCAGTAGGAGTGAACTTAAAGTGTGGCCCAACAAGTCCACACTGATCCTCAGAGCATCCCACCCAGACTCATCCCCCTATAACGCATCTAATCTTCACATCTCTGACACCAATAGTTACTTTGACTCAATTCAATACTCACACATAAGTGAGAACTATGCTGGCTATCACAGATGTTTCCATCTTTTTGCAAATGTGATCAAAATGAGTACTACTTTCTAATGCTTTCATTGATCCACTATACTATTTAGTATTTCTCTTAAATGTGAAACAAAATTGCTTTGTTTTATTCTGCAGGAATTTGGTTTTCAATGATTTTGTTTTTCAATACTTTTGTTTCCTTTTGGAATTATAATTTTTATTCCCTTTTCCAAACCCATTCTTTCTATCTTCAATCCACCTATTGTTCTATTTTCTTTCTTTTCTTTAATTTTCTTTTAAAGATCCATTGATTTGTTTGCCTTGTTCTGATGTTTGCTTTCTCATCCTTCGTTTCTCCCTTCATTTCCACCATTGACATCTGACATATTTAATGGACAGAACAATTGATCTGCATTTGACATTCTTTCTTGACCACATTTTTCAAGAAACACCTATCCCTTCATTCAAACAATGTTCCAGTCATCTACTTTAAACTGAGGACTGAAGGTAACTTTCAGCATCTGTAAGTGATGGGTGATAATGCAAAGTATTTCCTTTGCCTAGTATTCACTGATATAACAGAGTATACCTGGAAATTACAGCATAAGGAATTATGACTATGCAATATGCCTTTAAGACTCAATATACATTATTACCAAACATTTTGGAACATAATCTTGCTGTTTTGTTTTGCAGTCTTGTGACAGGATAAAACCACAATAATGTTTTTCTTAGAAAAACCTTTTTATTAGCTCAACAGGCTCTGTAAATATTCTTTAGCAGCACAATAATTAAGTCTTAATAATTAATATAGCCTTATTCTTCATAGTTTTGTTCTAAATATGCTCTGAAGAAGGATCACTGGAACCAAAACATTAACTCTGCTTTTTCTCCACAGATTCCACCAGGCTTGCTGAGTTTCTCCTGCAATTTCTGTTTTTGTTTCAGATTCCCAGCACCTGCACTTCTTGGGATTTTTGGCTGTTTCGTATAAAATTTAAAGTTGTATTCTAGCATTGAGAAAATGAGCATTTAGAGATATCAATATAGGATAACAGCAAACAGGTCAATCCATTGGCTAAGACATGCTCCAGAAATCTTGGTCCACTAGTAGGTATCTAAACGTATGCTTTTATTCATGTACCACGATGAGAGCTCCAATTAACAGGGAAATAATAGTCATAGAATCATGCAACATGGAAACAGACCCTTTATCCAACCAGTCCATGCCAACCATGCCCCCAAACTAAACTAGTCCCACTTGCCTTCATTTGCACCCTATCCCTCCAAACCTTTCCTAGTCATGTATGTATCCAGGAGTCTTTTAAACATAGTAACTTCTGGCAGTTCATTCCACATATGATACACACTCCGCGTAAAAAAGTTGCCCTTCAGTTCTTTAAAACTTTTTCTTCTCACCTTAAAAATATGCCCGCTAGTTTTGGACCCCGGTCCTAAGGAAAAGACCTTTGATATTCACCTTATCTATGCTCCTCATAATTTTATAAACGTCTATGATGCCACCCCTCAACCTCCTACGCTCCAGTGAATAACGTCCCACTCTATCCAGCCTATTTTTATAATTCAAACCTTCAATTCCTGCAGCATCCTGGAAAATCTTGTCTGAACTCTCTCCAATTCAATAACATCCTTCCTATAACAGTGTGACCAGAACTGCACACAGTACTCCAGAAGAGGACAACCTCAACATGACATCCCAACTCCAATACTCATAGGTCTGAGCAAGGAAGACAAGTATGCCGAACGCCTTCTTAACTACTCTGTGTACCTGTGAAACAAATTTCAAAGAATTATGTACCTGACCCCTAGGTCTCATTTCTCTCTGACACTATCCAGAGCCCCATTATTAATTGCATAAGTCCTGCTCTTGCTTATTTTACCAAAATACAATACCTCACATTTATCCAAATTAAACACCACCTGCCACGCCTCAACCCATTCACACAATGATCCCATTGTAATCTTAGATACCTTTCTTCACTATCCTCTCTACCCCCAATGTTGGTGTCATCAGCAAACTTACAAACCATGCCTCCTATATTCTCGTCCAAGTCATTTATACAAATGACAAACAAAACAGGGCCAAGAAACGATTCCTGTAGTACATTGCTGATTGTAGACCTCCAGTCTGAAAAATAGCCCTCCACCACTGCCCTCTGTCTCCTACTGTCAAGTAAATTTTGGATTCAGTTGGCTAATTCACTCTGAATCCTATATGTTCTTACTTTACTAATTAGTCTACCGCACGGAACCTTATCAAAGGTAAATTCCAAGTCAACAACATCTACTGCTCTTCCCTCATCAATTAGATTAGATTCCTACAGTATGGAAACATGTTCCAACAAGTCCACACTGCCCCTTGGAGCATCCCACCCAGAACCATCCCCCTATGACCCACACACCCCTGTACACTATGGGCAATTTAACATGGCTGATCCACCTAGCCTGCACATCTTTGGACTGTGGGAGGAAACTGGAGCACCTGGAGAAAACCCTTGCAGACACGGGAAGAATGTGCAACCTCCACACAGACAGTTGCCCGAAGCTGGCATTGAACTCGGGTCCTTGGCGCTGTGAGGCTGCGGTGCTAACCACTGAGACACCATGCCGCACCTCAAAAACTTCATTCAAGTTTTTTATACATGATTTCCCATGCACAAAACCATGCTGACTATTCTCCAATCATTCCTTATCTCTCCAAATGCATATAATTCCTATCTATCAGAATCATCTCCAATAACATACCCACCACCAATGCCAGGCTTACAGGTCTACAGTTCCCAGTCTTCTCTTTATAGCCTTTCTTAACTAAAGACACAATATTAGCCACTCTCCAGTTCTCTGGCACCTGACCTGTGGTTACAGATGACACAGGTATTTCTGCTAGAGGCACTACAACTCCTTCCCTGACTTCCCACAATGTCTTGGGATACATATGATCAGGCTTTGGAGATTTACCCACCTTAATTTTTTCTAAGGCCTCCAGCATTTTGTGTTCTGAAATGTGAACAGTTTTTAAAATTTAAATATTTATTTCCCTGCGTTCTCTAGCCTCCATTTCATTCTCCACAGTAAAAGCAGATGCAGCATATTCAGTTAAAACATCTCTCCCATCTCCTCAGATTCAACATATAGACAACCTTGTTGAGCTTTAAGGGGCCTTATTCTCTCTCTTGTTGCTTTTCTGTTCTTGATGTACTTGGATTATCCTTAACCTTGTTTGCCAAGGCAATCTCATGTCTTTCTTTACCCTCCTGCTTTCCCTCTTAAGAAAGCCCCTACAGCCGTTATACGAGTCTACATGCAAGAAAATTATGGCTCAATTTTACAAGGCAGTGGACTGCAACTGGTCAGTGATTACAAAGGAATTGCAGATCTTAAGAACTATGAAAATATTTTGCAGATGTAAGGCAAAAGTTTGTTGTTTCTCACTTCTGGGCCTGCTTTGATTTGATTTGATTTATTCCAGTCATGTGTACCTAAGTACAGTGAAAAGCTTTACTTGCAAGCAGCACATGCAGATCTTAGTCAGCAAGGATATAGAGATCGTAGGGTGCATTAGACAGAGTGAGACATACAGGTTACACCACACAGGAAGTGCATGAAGAAAAATCAACATTAACAAGATCAACATTATTTGGAGTAAGAGAATTCATTCACCAGTCTAATAACAGCAGGGAAGAAGCTGTTCTTGAACCTGTTACCTTACCAGACCATTAAGCACCCAGACAGCATGCTTTCTATGGTGCATGTGTAAGAGTTAGTGTGGTCCTTATGGACATGCTGAATTTCTTAAGCTGCCTGAGGAAGAAGAGGCATTGTTGTACCTTCTTGGACATTGCATCTACATGGGAATGTGACCATAAGGTACCGTAAGTGACCATTCTACCACCTTCCCACACGCCCTCATCTGTCTGGGATTTTATATAAAATAGATGAGACTTCAGCCTCCCAGTCAGTTCTCACCTTAATCAATCCCTTAGGTAGCCATTAATTGGCTTTGCACCTAGCCTCAATTTTGAGGGGAATGGGAGGTGTTTATTTGTACCCTCCTGATCTCTCTGCTCAGGCCTTGGGATAGAAAATTGAGTTCCTGTATTGCCCCACCCCCAGTGGTCTGTCGGCTCATGGCTTTTCAGGAAGGCCGCACCTCTCTACTCATCCCACCCTCCCTCTGCCCTCGCCAACCTGGCCCACCATGGTGTCTACTTCATTTACCTGTTCTGGATGCTGGGGCTTAGAGTCTGAGGAGCGTTTGCAGAGTCAATCCTAACAATTGCTGTACACCTACCATCCAATCAGATTGAGGATTTGAAGCCCTGTTGAGGTTGTTTAGAGTGTTGAATGTGATCAGTGGGAATGCCTCCCCAGCGACGTATCAGTTGGCAGGAAGCCTGCTCCCTGAATATTCCTGTAAAGAAGACAAGAACTAGTGACTGTAAAAGACAATAACTAATAAAGGCAATAAGAAAGTGAGGAGAGACATCTTCATCTGGAGAAAGCATTATTTGCTAGCACAAGCATCAACTCAGGAAATAAAGGCGTATAGCAGAAAATCATCAAAGAAAAATGAGTAGATTTAAATGAAAAAGTTTGGATGCAAGGTTATGTTGAGCATGGACCACATGGGCTGAATGGCCTGCTTCATGCTGTAATTACTGTCAAATTTTTCTGAGCAAGTAACTCAGTGATTTCAGGGAGAATCTAATTTATTTGTGTGGGTTTTAGAAGACATGTAGTCAGACACTGATGAGAGAATGTTAAAAAGGTGGATGCATGCAATCAGTGGTAACATAGTGGAATAGGCAGGAAATTGGAGAGGATATCAGAACAAAGATTCTCTAATCAGAATAGTGTTACTAGCATCAAAAGTCTGCATTGGGAACAAATGGATGATTCTGACTCACCTGTCTATGCTGTATTCAAACCTATAAAATCTATTAGCAGCATATACCTGTACCATGACTTAATCCAAATATTGAAAATCTATTCACGCTTGAATATCATGTGACTTTATGTGCACTATGATGATGCCAAATATGATTATCCATTACAGATAATGTTTTATATTTGGAAAGTATCATTTGTTCATAAAAAAAATTGACAAAGTGCATTGATGTTTAAATTTGAATCTCTGACTTTCTCTGACGAGTCCTATTTGCTTTCATAAACTGATCTATCCCTGTACAACATTAAGAAAGCCCAGAATATACAAAGCAATATGTCAATGCTTCCCTCTGCTTCTCTACCAAGATTGAAAACAAAGGGCGGGTAAAGCAATGTCGCAGGTAGGCAGGTTGATGAAGAAGGTGGTTAACATGCTTGTGTGGAGCTGGAGGAACACAGCAGGCCAGGTAACATCAGAGCAGCAGGGAAGCTGATGTTTCGGGTTGGGACCCTTCTTTTTGTTTTCTGAAGAAGAGTCCTGACCTGAAATATCAGCTTTCCTGTTCTTCTGATGCTGCCTGGCCTGCTGCATTCCTCCAGCTCCACACTGTGTTATGTCTGACTCCAGCATCGGCAGTTCTTGTTATCTCTGCATGTTTAACACGGTTGCCTTCATTGCTTAGATCAGTGAGCATAGGAGTCGTGCTGCGATTATACAGGATATTAGTGAAGCCCCTTTTGGAATTCCGTGCACAGTTCCTGTTGCCCTGCTTAAGGAAGGATGTTATTAAATTGGAGAGGGTTCAGAAAAAATTTACAAGGACGTTGGGACTGGAGGGTTTGAGTTCTAAGGAGAGGCTGGAGATATATTCGCTCTAGCATAGGAGATTGAGGGGTGACTTTATAGAGGTTTATAAAGTCCTGAAGGGCATAGATAAGGTGAATAACAAAGGTCGTTTCCATAGATTGGGGGAGTTTAAAGGCAGAGGGCATATGTCAAAGGTGAAGAGGAGTTAGATTTAAAATGGAACTTAGGAGCAACTGCTTTTCACACAGATGGTTTGTATGTAAAATGAACTGCCAGAGAAAGTGATAGATGCTAATACAGTTGCAACAGCTATAAAACATTTGGATAGGTGCATGAATAGGAAAGGTTGAGAGGAATATGAGCTAAATGCAGGCAAATGGGATTAATTTCGCTTGGGAAACTTGATTATTGTGGAGAAATTGGACAGAAGGTTCTGTTTCCATGCTGTATGACGCTATGAATTTATGACATTAGATAGTGGAACCAACCTGATGTGTTGAATGGCCTAAATCTGCTCCTCTGTCTTAGGGTCTGCCTTTTAACTACATTGAATAGTCTCCTCACCTTTGTGAAGACCTAAGCCTTAGGATCTGTTCATACAAAAAGAAAATATTAAACACACGCTACTCCTCAAGTTTTACATTGATTGGGAAGAAATTAATATAACCTTTTAAAAATTATTTTTCCCGAGCACAAAGGTTGACAATTTGTGAATATAAGATCATCTGTTTGCATTTTACAAGAATTGCATCTTTGAATCAGCACACATTGTGATTATGCATCATTATTTAATTTACTTTGGTGTACTATTGCACTCAGTTAGGAAACATTAGATGGCCAAACATCTATACAAGGACTGAATGTCGATGTCATTACTGACTGGTTTGTACTGACAGTATGATGGATTTGGACCTGGTGGCCCTGTTAATTGACCTTTATAAATGTTTAATGAAATCAAAATGAAATTCAATCAGTAATCGAAAACTGCTGACTCATGAAAGAATGGGAAAGGACATTTTGATTTATGTTTTATTGTACACGTAGCATTCCTCTGTTACTTTTGTCCAACGTGCAGTTGTTCAAGGTTAAGGCAGAGATATGATGAAAAAAGCATGTTTTGAAGCGCAAGATGCTAAATTGAGATGCTCAGTGCATTTTCTAAAACTAAATACTACATAACTACATATGTCCTGCGAAATATATCTTATGGAAATTCAGATGTTGCAGGCAGCTGAGCAAAACGTTGAAAATAAATATGTTACAGTATAAACATGACAAATTTGAGCTATTGGAAATAGTCAACATCAATTTGTGTAGATCAATTCGTAGCCAATAACCAAATCTGTGGGTTTGAGGTACTAATGGCTTCGTATTGCTTAATGGCAAATCTTTTAACAGTATGTAATCATTATCAAATTTTTACACATCAATCATTCTTCCCCTTTACTTGCCTCACCAACACTCTACCACTGGCAGTGCTGTGTGCAATATGTTTCAGCTACAATGGTCTTTAATGTTTGGCAGGAGCTATTTGTAATATATCGTCCCAAGTTTGTAAATATTCTTTTTATCCAAATGTTAAGTTGCATTAATCTTTTCAATGCACCTTGAAACGTTATTCATAAAGTGAAATGATAACCTACTCAGGGGCAATTAGGAATGGGCAACAATTGATGGTCTTGCCAATGGCACCCACAAACATCAAAGGAATCTAACAAAATCAACATCGAATAAAATAAAACAAAGTAGATGCTGGAAATCTGAAATAAAAATAGAAATTGCTGGAGAAACTCAACAGGTCTGGCAGCATCTGTAGAGAGAAAGCAGAGTTAATAGTTCATGCCCAGTGGGGGGGGGTCATGAACTCAAAACATTCACTCAGTTTTCTCCCTCCCAATGGGGCCAGGCCTGCTGAAAATCACTAGTCATTTCAGCTCAGTTATTACATTATTCAATGCAGTTAGCATTATCACTCAAGAAATGGAAGGATCTCACTGTGGCTGCATTTATGATTATGGAAAATTACTTGCAAATCACATTTAAGAATTTCACAATAAGTGAAACATATAAATTCGGTTGCTAGCTTGATGAGATATTCTCTGTGCTGTACATGTTAATTTTGAAAATTGCAATTTAAAAAAAATATATTAGGACGAATCTTCTATCTGTTCTTTGCTCACCATGGGCTGAGGGCTCTTTCCATATTTTAATATCATTTGATTTTCTCCTCCTCACTTTCCAGAATTATGCAATTACTTCTAACAATTTTTCGATCAGCAAATTGGGCAAATTTCTTCCATTTTGGACTCTGTCAAAATAAATCTGAATGTAATAGTTGCCAGTTGCAAAGACTGATCTTCACATTTTTCTCAATTTTTGAACATGTGCCGGGTCTGTACTTAGGGTACTACCTCTAACTCAATGGGCGGTTTATTCTATGTTTAATATGATTTAATAATCGTTCACTCACATTTCCCCTGGAGTGTCCGAGGCTGATGGGAGACCCCATAGAGGTTTATAAAATCATGACAGGTATAGATGGGATAAATAGACAAGATCCTTTTCCCTGGGGTGGGGGGAGTCCAAAATTAGACGGCATAGGTTTAAGGTGAGAGGGAAAAGGGACCTAAGGGGCAACCATTTCATGCAGAAGGTGGTGCATGTATAGAACGAGCTGCCAGAGGAAGTGGTGGAAGCTGGTGCACTTGCAACATTTAAAAGGCATCAGGATGGGTATATGAATAGTAAGAATTTAGAGGGACATGGGCCAAATGCTGGCAAGCGGGATTAGATTCATTTCAGATATCTAATCAGCATAGCTGACTTGGGCCAAAGGGTTTGTTTCTGCGCTGTATGATTCTATGACTCTACAACTCTATGACACACATTCTGTCCCTCAGTTAAACTACCATTACAGGCTGCTTTATTTGTTTACTTCTTGAAAATAAATCAATTAAAGATCATCTTGTAATGGCAATGAAATTATTCACTAGCACATTATTTAACAAATAGAAATAATCAAATTCCATGTCGGAATTTAGAACCTGCACATCCTTCCATGTAGAACCTGCACATCCTTGGATACTTTCGCATAGCCAGTGCAAATGTAGGAGATTCTACCGATTGAGTTTGTATCAGTCTGCCATGAAAGGCTATAAAAACAGATTCACAGCCCTGTTGTTTTCCACTGCACAATATTTTTTCCACCTCAAATCTCTTTTAAAGGGAATATTGAGTTTGTTCCCACCATGCCTTCAGATAGTATATTCCAGATCATGACAACTTCTTGGAGAAACACTTTCTTCCTCGTCTTGCCTCTGCTGCATTTGGTAACAAAGACAATTCTGCATCCTGGACATACCAGCCCTCTGCTACTGAAAAGTGAGCCTCCTTACGCCCTCTGATTAGAGAACTTAATTATCTTGAACAGTCTTATCAATTGCTATTAAATCAGCATGATCATAGCTTCTCTCGACTCTTCACAAATTTGTAGCTTCTCCCCTACCCCTGCCCTACATGCCTGGATGTGGTGAATTCCCACATGCAGTGCCTATTAATTACATGTAATCTCTTCCCCTACATCATGTTCCTCCTGAGGTGCCCTATGGATCCCAGGAAGGTTAGCTGGGGTTGTAGAGGATGTAGCCCAGCATTACTGATTTGAATATCTAGGTATATACCCCAGTGAAATCCATCTCCAACTGTGCCACACCACCCCCCAACCTAACCTCCCCCACAATGCACACACGCACTCCTATCAGTGAGTCACAGAGTTGTACAGCAAGGAAACAGACCCTACAGTCCAACCTGTCCATGCCGACCAGATATCCGATGTAAACCCAGTCCAATTTGCCAGCATTTGGCCCATATCCTACTAAACCCTTCCTATTCATCCATCCAGATGCCTTTAAAACGTTGTAATTGTACCAGCCTCCACATCTTCTGGCAGCTCATTCCGTTCACACAACACCCTCTGTGTGTATACGTTGCCCCTTACATCCCTTCTTTCCCCTCTCACATTAAACTCTCATTTTATACTCCCCAACTCGAGTAAAAAGCCCTTGTTTATTTACCAAGATAACAAAGTGTGGAGCTGGATGAACACAGCAAGCCAAGCAGCATCTTAGGAGCACAAAAGCTGATGCTTCGGGCCGAGAATCTTCATCAGAAAATGGGGATGGGGAGAGGATTCTGAAATAAATAGGGAGAGAGGGGGAGGTGGATTGAAGATGGAGAGAGGAGAAGATAGATGGAGAGGAGAGTATAGGTGGGGAGGTAGGGAGGGGATAGGTCAGTCCGGGGAGGACGGACAGGTCAAGTAGGCGGGATGAGGTTTGTAGATAGGAAATGGAGGTGCAGCTTGAGGCGGGAGGAGGGGATAGGTGAGAGGAAGAACAGGTTAGGCAGGCTGGGATGAGCTGGGCTGGTTTTGGGATGCAGTGGGGGAAGGGGAGATTTTGAAGCTGGTGAAATCCACATTGATACCATTGGGCTGCAGGGTTCCCAAGTGGAATGTGAGTTGCTGTTCCTGCAACGTACAGGTGGCATCATTGTGGCGCTGCAGGAGGCCCATGATGGACATGTCGTCTAAGGAATGGGAGGGGGAGTGGAAATGGTTCGCGACTGGGAGGTGCAGTTGTTTACTGTGAACCAAGTGTACGTGTTCTGCAAAGCAGTCCCCAAGCCTCCGCTTGGTTTCCCCAATGTAGAGGAAGCCGCACCGGGTACAGTGGATGCAGTATACCACATTGGCAGATGTGCAGGTGAACCTCTGCTTAATGTGGAATGTCATCTTGGGGCCTGGGATAGGGGTGAGGGAGGAGGTGTGGGGGCAAGTGTAGCATTTCCTGCGGTTGCAGGGGAAGGTGCCGGGTGTGGTGGGGTTGGAGGGCAGTGTGGAGCCAACAAGGGAGTCACGGAGAGAGTGGTCTCTCCGGAAAGCTGACAGGGGTGGGGATGGAAAAATGTCTTGGGTGGTGGGGTCGGATGGTAGATGGCGGAAGTATCGGAGGATGATGTGATGTATGTTTACCTTATCCATACCCCTCATGATTTTACAAATCTCTGTGTGGTCACTCCTCAGCCTCCGATGCTCCAGAGAAAACAACCTCATCCTTTTCCAGACAATGTTCTGGGCTCGAATCCCACCACAGCAAATGGTAGAATTTGAATTCAAAAAATATCAGGAATTAACAGTCTAATGATGACAGTGAATCCGTTGCCAATTGTTGGAAAAACCCACCTAGTTCACTGATGTCCTTTAGGGAAGGAAACTGCCATCTTCACCTGGTTTGGCCTAGATGTGACTCCAGACCCACAGCAACTGCCCCCTGGGAATTATGGATGGGCAATAAATGCTGCCTGGCCAGTTTTGCCCTCATCCCATGAATGAAAAAAAAATTGAATCTCCCGCAAGAGTTCAAACCCTGTTACCAGAATTGGCTCTGGTAACATTCTTGTAAACCTTTTCTGAACCCATTCAAGCTTCATAATATCCTCCTATAGCAGGGAGACCAGAACTGCATGCAGTATTCCAAAAGTGACCTAACCAATGCCCTAAACGGTGACAACATGACCTCCAACTCCTATACTCAATGCATTGACCAATAAATGCAAGCATACCAAACTCCTTCTTCACTATCCTGCCTACATGTGACTTTTCTTTCAAGGGGCCATGAACCTGCACCCAAGGTCTCTTTATTTGACAAGACATCCCAGGACTTTACCATTAAGTATATAAATCCTGCCCTGAATGGCCTCAGAAAAACATGACACCTCACATTCATCTGACTCAGTACCCTGTTCTCACTTTCTCCCTATATCCTTCAATTGTTTTAGTCCTGAGAACTCTAACTATATTTTTTGTGAAAATGTTCATCATTTTGGCATCAACATTTTCATATAATGGTGAATTCCAAAGACTCACCACTGTATGAGTGAAGATATTTCCCTTCATTATAGTTCGAAAAGGTCTACCCCTTATTTTTAGACTGTGAACCCTCGTTTTGGACTTAATGGTCGTGGAGAACATCCTTCCTGCATCTACTCTGTCTAATCCTGATAGAATTTTATACGTTTATATGAGATCACCTCCATTCTTTTGAACTTTCAAGAATATAGCCCAAACCAATCTGATCTGTCTCCCTATGCCAATCCTAACATCCTATAAAAAACCTTCTTTACACTTCCTCAGTAGACAAAGAGGCCAAAATTGCATTCAATACTCCAGGTATCATCTCACCTACGCCCTACAGCAAGGCATCCCTGCTCCTGTAAGTGAATCCTGTCCCTACGATGGCCTACATGCCATTTGCCTGCTGCCTAAATAATGCCAAAGTATGAAAAGAAAATGCAATGGCAATCATCACAGGTCATCCACATCCTGGTTTGAGGCTTCAGGTCTTTGTCAAAAGGTTGAGAAAACTATCACTACCTTGTTTGTAGGCAAAGCTTCCTGATGCACAGTTCATATCTTCTAGCTCCTATCTATTATTTGGCAGCACAGTGGCTTAGTGGTTAGCACTGCTGCCACACAGCACCAGGGGCCCAGGTCTGATTCCAGCCTCGGGCGACTGTCCGTGTGGTGTTTACATGTTCTCCCTGTGTCCGTGTGGGTTTCCTCCAGTTGCTCTGGTTTTGTCCCATAGTCCAAAGATATGCAGATTAGGTGCATTGGCCATTGGAAATGCAGAGTTACAGGGATGGGGTGGGGGGTTTGGAATGCCCTTTGGTGGGTCAGTATCGACTCAATGGGCCAAATAGCCTGCTTGCATTCTACAGGGATTCTATCTCTTCACAACATTACAGTAGTTCTCCTGGTTTCGGTCATGTCCTTGTCCAAAGATCCCTTCATCTCTTCTTATCCAAGTTCCTTCTGTGTCTTGTCCTCTGCATGTCCTTTTCCTGTTTCACGAGCATCACTGCAGTTGCTGTTCCAAAAGCTATTTTTAGCAATGTAATTTTACACTTTTATGCAGGCAGAAGAAACGTTTAAACATTACACATAAATAACAGAATCCAACTGATTTTCTTTCTATTCAAAGTAACGAAAGAAAAAAAAGTACTGGTTATAAAATGTGTGATTTTCCTTGCCTTGCAACCACGAGGTAGTAAACATGTTGTCGAATTGCCACGATGCTTCCACTGACAATCAAGTCAATAACACCTTGTTTGCAACTTAAATGAACCTTTAAATATCCACCAAAGAGGGTGCTGAAAGTTGTTTCGGGGTGCAGTGGCTTACATTTATTGACTAATTCTGAGGCATCCTTTTGTTCCCTTGAGCTTTTGCGAGAGTGACATTATCGTCAAATGCACTCAGTTGCAGGAAGGAAATACATGCTGGTTGATTCACACCCCCTGTGCCATGTGGAGAGTGATAAATGATAATTCCCACAGTGCAAATTTTCAACAAAAGCAGAAATTGCTAAAGAATCTCATCGGGTCTGGTAACACCTGTGGAGAGAAAGCAGAACAGTTCTGAGGAATTGTCACTGGACCTGAATTGTTAACTGCTTTCTCTCCAATTCAGTGACAATTTCTCAGAACTTTTCTGCTTTCTCTCCACAAATGCTGCCAGACTTACTAAATTTCTCCAGCATTTTCTGGTTTTGTTACATATTTCCAGCAATTGCAGTTCTTCATTTTATCATAAAAATATTCAAGTCAGCCTGTGGTGCACTGTAGAGAACAGTATCCCCTGAGAATATTAAGAGGTCACGCACTTTAACTTGAGGAAATCTCCAAAATATAAGCCCCTAACATAATATTCAAATTTCTACTATATTTTGAAAATAAATTTGACTTATTAAGAAGTGGAATGAAGTGGAATATAGTAGATTATACTCGCATGTTGTCTTTGTTTTTTGGGAATTCACATTTGTTAGTGTGCCACAAAAAATGATAATTAGGGTAGGGAGCAGGAAACATTACATATAAATAACAGAATCCAACTGATTTTCTTTCTATTCAAAGTAATGAAAGAAAAAAAAGTACTGGTTATAAAATGTGTGATTTTCCTTGCCTTGCAACCACGAGGTAGTAAACATGTAAATCTACTCAGCAATCTATAAAAGGAAGAGGTCAGAGGTCTTTTTTGCTTCATGTTTCCTCTTATTGTTGTGTGGCTAAGTATTTCATACAGAAAAGCCTATGCAGTGGTTGGCAGAAGCTTTTTGCATACACAGAATGGAACAACCAGGGCAATGTTTTTGAGAGGACGCTCGATTTTAAAGAGTGTCACAAATATTTTTCTTTTTTTTAGAAAACATGTTTTTCAGCATAAAACTGCACTAAAACGCATCGCTGCACAACTTGTGTGGGATGTGATCGCAGTGGTTGAAGTGATTTTCCAAGCTCAGCTTGCTGGAGACAGTGTTCTTTTCTGTAGAAGAACCGTACTCTCAAATTGTAAGATGCAGCTTGACCGTATTTAAGCATTTGGAACGAAGAACAATATTACTAAAGTTGAATGTGAATCGTGACTTTGTAAAGTATCTTTGAGGCTGTCTTTTCTTGTGACTGGGTGCTTGAAATCGGTCATGAATTTAAAATTAATTTGTCTTGGAAAGAGTCTTTTGCTGCAGTCAGATTTTATCTGATGGCAGCATTGCAAAAGGTAAACAGCTGAGAAAACTGCTGGATAAAATATTCTTTTATTTACAAATAATCGGCTGCACTATCCAGTCTTTCATGAGTTCCGATTGGATGGCTCGGATTAGATAGCATGTGGTGAAAATATTCAATGATAATTTGGACGCTGCATTGAGCTTTGATGCAATTCAGGCTTAAGCATGTGTCAAATTTATACATATAGTTTTCAACTATTAATTTTATATGATTTTTTTTTTAAATATTGTCCCAGATTGGCAGGCAGTGCTGAATCAAGGGTGTTTATCGCTGCCCTTGATGCAATTTGTCCATGGAGATTTAGGGATCTCAGTAAACCATAACTTAAATCTGGCACCAATGTGAGGTGTTGTCTTAGCATGAAGCTTCAGTGTTGTCCCAGCACAAGAAAAGTGTAATTCACATTAAAGTAAACAGGTAAACAGCAATCCAGAAATTTGAAAATACATAATATACACCACCAGAAGGATGCGGATGCTTGAAGAGGGTAGAGCAAGGGTTTACCAGGATGTTGTGATCAGAGATAATGGGAACTGCAGATGCTGGAGAATCCAAGATAACAAAATGTGAAGCTGGATGGACACAGCAGGCCAAGCAGCATCTCAGGAGCACAAAAGCTGACATTTCGGGCCTAGACCCTTCATCAGAGAGGTCTCTGATGAAGGGTCTAGGCCCGAAACGTCAGCTTTTGTGCCCCTGAGATGCTGCTTGTCCTGCTGTGTTCATCCAGCTTCACACTTTGTTATCTTTACCAGGACGTTGCCTGATGTGGGGAATTTTAGCCATGAAGAAAAGTTGGATAGAATGGGTTTTTCTGGGATGCAGGAAGTTGATGGGCAAGCTGATAGAAGTTTATAAGTCTGTGAATGACATGGATAGAGTGGAAAGTATGAGGCTTCTTTTTTCCCAGAGTGGAGAAGTCAGTTACTTGTGGGACACAGGTTCAAGGTAAGGAAGGGAGGTGTGGTATTTAAAAGGGGATATACGAGACACTTTTTTCACACAAAGGATGGTGAGTGCCTGGAATGCAATGCCAGAGGAGGTGCTGGAAGCAGAGATGGTAACTGCCAGTGAAATTGATATTCAGGAAAGAGAGACGGTAAGCGCTATTAAATACAATTGCTTGGATACAGGCCCAAGTGATCTTGTTGCTATAGAGGAAGAAACATAAATGTGAATGTATTAAGATTATTAAGTGGCTTTAGCACATCATTGTACAAAACCTAAATGTGAAGAGGTAGGCTTTTTGCGACAAAGAGACAAACCTGGTATTACTGTGGAAAAGCAAAAAGGCAGTTATCTGTTAAGAAACAAGCATGAAGCTAGTGGCAGTTTATTTCTAATTGAATAAGAGTAAATAGCAAACAGTATGTTTAGAAATTGAAGGAATAAGGGGTGCCAAGGTGTGCCTTCATTGGAGAAAATTATATTTAGATGGCTTGCGCAAAATGGATAGATTTTTGTCGAAACAAAAACAGAATTTGCTGGAAAAGTTCAGCAGGTCTGGCAGCATCTGTGTAGAAAATTCAGAGTTAACATTTTGGGTCCGGTGACCCTTCCACAGAATTGGGTTCTGAGGTCCTTCAGGTCTGAGGAAGGGTCACCAGCCCAAAATGTTAACTCTGGTTTCTCATTGCAGCTTCTGCCAGATGAGCAACTTCTGTTTTTGTTTCTGATTTACAGCATCCGCAGTTCCTTCATTTTTTAAATTTAGATTTTTGTAGAAGTCTGGTTGTTTCAGCTGAGCATGGCAAGGAGGAGTGAGCCTGCTGGGGAAGTGGGAATCATGGAGGAAATGTTTCTGTAATGCCACACCTCTATCCAAAGGTGAGCACACAGCTCAGGGGGCTGTAAAATGCATCTCAATTGTGTGAATTAACTAATACGAGAAGTCAGTGTGAAGACATGCCTTCTCAAACTCTCCCCTCAGCTGAGGCATGGTGACCCTTACATTAAAGCACCACCAGTCCTTTCCCTCTCACTTTAATGAGGGATTATCTCATGGTCCTCTGAGATGACAGTGACTCTCACTTTTCATCTAATTATTGAGACAAAACATGATGAGAAAACTCAGCAGGTCTGGCAGCACCTGTTGAGATAGAAGTGGCACTAAAACTTTGACAATAATATGACGTTTGTTGAGAAATGAAGAAAAATAGAAAGGTAATGAGTTCGATGTTATTGGTAAAGCGTCAAACAGAACTAAAAAAAGGGATATGGTAAATAATGAGAGAGATTAAATAACAAAGACATTATTGAACAATAAGCATCTACAAGCAAGGGTCCTGGTAACTAAACTAAGCATTTGTTGTTCTTATGTAGTAGTTGTTTGTTCTGGGTTTAATTGCTTATAATATTTGATCAATGTTAATTCTATTTTTCTTTCAATAGTAAAAGTTTTAAAATGTGAAAACTGGGCCTGTGGTTTATTTCCATTGGCTACTGGGAAATTTATTGAGCCTTTAAAATGTAGCCCTCTCCACAAGAATCTTTTAATATTGTTAATATTAAAAAGAGTACTTTAATTCACCTTAGTCATAGTTGTTGCTACATCACAGCTTTATTGCTGGATGAGAAAACATATTCCACTAACATGAAAATTTAAGGACATTATTTCAAATAATATTTATGGTTATTGCAATTTCTTCATACTTTGAAAAGGCTCTTTTTTGGTTAGATTCCATGGTATGGTATGTGCTCAAAATACATGCAATTTTTTTTAGTAGAATGTGGGGCAGTAGTATTTGGTTCTTGATATTAAAACTTTCTAAACGTCAATGCAATTATCAAAAATTCATATTTTCCATTTGGATTGAAATATATGTCTTTTATTATTTTACTGTATTTTTAATTGTGGACTGAAATGTAAATTTTTTTTTTAAAGTCAAGGATTGTGGAAGGGAATGTTAAACAATTAAAAGCAATCTACAGCACATATTGTAAAGTGTTGTTTATACTCTAGCTGGTTCAAGCAGTGAGAGAAATGTATTTGCAGACGAGCTGGAGTTAAGGAGTGAGTACAAAGGCAGATTCACTCACAAACAAGCAGCTGCCTGGTCTGTGGAATGATGATGACCCGTTGTTAGTTGCATTAATTACATCAACTATCTGGCTGATCAGCTTAAAGGTGTGAATGACGCAGCCAAAAGCTATCAGACCTCCCAGAAGGAAGATAACACAGTGTGGTGCTGGAGGAACACAGCAGGCCAGGCAACATCAGAGGAGCAGGAAAGCAGACATGAAGAAGGGCTCCAACCTGAAACATCAACTCTCCTGCTCCTCTGATGCTGGCTGGCCTGCTGTGTTCATCCAGCTCCACACTGCGTTAGCTCTGACTCAAGCATCGACAGTTCTTACTGTCTCCCAGAAGGAAGATGTTGTTTTTGCTCTGCAGTAAAGATACACCTAAAGCCTAAAGAAAGCCAGTTTATATTCTACTGCCAGCAGCTATAAGCAATAGTGTTTAGCACATAAGTCAGAGATTTTATAAGTTGCAGGCCAGTTACTCAGTGCCTCCTACAAGTCAAAGTACCTGGAGGAGAGGGAGATTGAGAAGCAGCAAGGCCCAGCAAGGCATGTGGAGCATTTCAGTGAACAGCCTTCCCAGTTTTTCCATCCCCTCACAATACCAGTTGTCTTCATTTTATTGAAAAGTGTGTAAAAGAGGAGTTTAAAGGGGTTTAGGGATTTAACAGTAGAGTTATATGTTGGTCGTTCATAATTGTTTACCTGAAACTAAAATTTATTTCATTGTAATAAATATTAATCCTTGTTAATTACATAAACTTGGTCCATGCTTTCTGTCAACCCGAGTCTGAAGCACTTGCAAATTGGGGAATTTGTACTTTAATGTCGATAACAAAAAATTCAGATGGCTCCAAGAATAATGGAACTTATCTTCAGTGCAGTACACCAAGTGAGTTGTGACAACATAAATCATACTGATGCTTAAAGAACTGGGCTGCTTGGAAATCAAACTTCCTGAATAAGCTCTCTTTGAATCTCAACAATGAAGATGCACGGAATCATATTCATACCAGTAATCATCCCAATAAATGTGTACCCTATGCTCGGTCACCATAGAGAAAATAATCAAGTCTCCTTGGCTATCTGTAGAGACATCTATATCCATTCTCTGGCTGGTGTTTTAAAAATTATGTTTTCAAATCCAATGGGATAGTAAAGAAAATGATCGCCGTCAATAGAAAACTCATGGGAACTGGGTCTGGATTTATTATCAAATAAAAATCAAAAGGACTGCGGATCTTGTGAATCAGAAGCAAAAACAGAAATTGCAGGAAAAAGTCAGCAGGTCTGGCAGGATCTGCAGAGAGAAATCAGAATTCACATTTTGGGTCACATGACCCTTCTTCAAATCTCAATTTGATTTGCTATGCTTGGTGCATAGATTTGTACGTAGGCATTCGCTGCGTGTGAAAATAATTTTTCTGTTAAAAATAATGGCCCAGTAATAACAAACACCTTTTTAAAGAAATACATGTACATTTAAATCATTTTCTTTCCATTTGTGTTTGCTGTTGCCAATCATAGGTCTTTTAAAACATTTCCTTCATGATCTTGCGACTAGATGTCAAACATTTGTACATCGGACAGAAGTGAATAAACTGCTTCATAAGCTAATGAATAACATTGAACCAGCCTAAATAAAGGACACATAAGATACTTTTCATTTCATTATTTGTTTTTTTGCAAAGCCCAATGTGGGCAAACATTTGTTGCTGAGATTAAGATGACATAGTGCACACGTAACAACATGCACTGCTGAGAACAAACTAACGATGTGTCATAAAGGCAAACAGATTTGGAAGAACATTTGCGCTGTTTGCTATTTGTTAGTAAATTGCATGGTTCTTTAGAATTTTGCTTCCTTTAGGATATGGAGCAGATCTTCCTCTCATTACAATCTTATTCACAACACAGTCAGCTCACTTTCAATCATTGATACTATTATCCAGGGGGAAAAGGGAAACCAAATCAGAATCTTTAACTTATCTACTTGATTTTGAACAGCTTGGAATTGAAAGAGGTTTTCCTTAAAATGAGGAAATCTGAGGTTTACACTACATTGGTATGATGAATGTCTACAGACAAAGATACTTTACACGCTCATGGGAAATTTAGTTTGATATCTGAATTGAGGAGCTGAGAGCTGGACATGCCAAGGCACATGTGCATTTCAAGGTTTGATTTTTAAACAGTGTTTAAATCATTATTCCGCTTGGGAACTCTGCAGTCCAATGGTATCAATGTGGACTTCACCAGCTTCAAAATCTCCCCTTCCCCCACCGCATCCCAAAACCAGCCCAGTTCGTTCCCTCCCCCCACTGCACCACACAACCAGCCCAGCTCTTCCCCTCCCCCCACTGCATCCCAAAACCAGCCCAGCCTGTCTCTGCCTCCCTAACCTGTTCTTCCTCTCACCCATCCTTTCCTCCCACCCCAAGCCGCACCCCCATCTACCTACTAACCTCATCCCACCTCCTTGACCTGTCCGTCTTCCCTGGACTGACCTATCCCCTCCCCACCTATACTCTCCTCTCCACCTATCTTCTTTTCTCTCCATCTTCAGTCCGCCTCCCCCTCTCTCCCTATTTATTCCAGAAACCTCTCCCCATCCCCCTCTCTGATGAAGGGTCTAGGCCCGAAACGTCAGCTTTTGTGCTCCTGAGATGTTGCTTGGCCTGCTGCATTCATCCAGCTACACACTTTGTTATCTTTAAATCATGTTTCCATTTTTTTTAATGGGAAGAGAATTTGTGTCTGATCATGTTCAGAGTGTCTGCCAGGACGTAATACTCCATAGGGGCTTTGATAGTTCTCAGCACTGCGTATAATATTACCATACTTAGCTTCAAAGCTTTCATTTATATCTCCCAGAGACATGTTTTAAAATAAATTAGTAATATCAATGTTTCTGACAATTGGAGCTGAGTTACATAAAACCTGTCAATCACAGTGGCATCAGCACCAAGCCAAATGGCTTCTGGAGTCTGTTGCTTTATCTGACTGACTAGCTGAGTGCTGACTCAAAACCTCTTGTAGCTTTTCCAATATTGTGGATGAGAATTTCCCTTTGACCACCATGGAGGGGATTTCTTTTCTGTAATCTTCAGTTGCAAATAATTTGCTGCCTTTTAAATGAGATGGCACGGTGGCTCAGTGGTTAGTACTGCTGCCTCAGGGGGCCCGGGTTTGATTGTAGCCTTGGGCAACTATCTGTGTAGAGTTTCCACATTCTCCCCATGTCTGCATGGGTTTCCTCCAGGCGCTCCAATTTCCTTGCACAGTACAAAGATGTGCAGGCTAGGTCAATTGGCCCTGGGAATTGCAGAAGCACAGGTATGGGCTGGGCATGGGTGGAATGATCTTCAGGGGGATGGTGTGGGCTTGATGGGCTCGATAGCCTGATTTCACATGGTAGGGATTCTATCATAAATTACTAGATGTCTGAGGTCAGTGGTTCATCTGAAATGAGAGAACCTGCAATGAAAATCAATGGCAGACGCAGAAACATGTCACAAGACAGGGATCAAAATGTGCTGAATTGTGTCAAATTTGCCAAAGAATCAGAAATAAAGAGCTGTGCTTTAGTAGGGGTTCTGAGACTCCAACATTAGGTAAAAATGGATATTGTTGTGAGTTTGCCTCTCACAATACTCAAGAAACTCAGCAGGTCTGGCAGCCCTGGCAGCCCCTTTAGACAGAGTAGCAGAGTTAACATTTCGAGTCCAATATAACTTCCCTTTTCCAGCAGGATATTATCCCTGATGTGGTAATGCTTTTGTTATTCTTCGCAACATAAGAAGCTAGGCATGGATATTGTGGTTTTGAAAATTCAACAGATATTTATTGCAACAAAAGGTTATGTGCAAATATTGCAATTTTTGGGTGCAATAGAGCTTGGATTAATATTATGCTATTAAATTAAAATGAAGTAGCATGCTTCCACTTGTGTGTTCCACTTCCGCTAACCCAAGATAAGATGAAATAGGAGCGAACACAGAGAATATTGGAGAAACTCAGCAGGCCTGGCATCATTTGTGGAGAGGGAAACAGAGTTAACGTTTTGTACCCAGTATGAACATTCTTCAGAACCATCACTAAGCTCTGAAAAAAAGGATTCAGAAAGTTAACTCTGTTTTTCTGTCTACGGATGCTGCCAGTCCTGCTGGGTTTCTCCACTATTCTCTGTTTTTGTTTCAGATTTCCAGCATCTGTAGCATGCTGCTTGTATTCTCAGATGGAGCAGGAGAGTTTACTTCGTTCAGGTCACATGCAGCAATGATATCACGAGTATGTCTCTGTTTTGGAATACTGACTATGAGATGGACCAGGTATTTGGTATCAGTGTGACCTTCTTGGCAATTCCATGGGTGACTTCCTAATTGCCCGCCTTCTGGCCTATCCAATGGCAAATGGTGAGTCAGTGCTGAAGCCTCAGCAGCGCCACCAGGAAAAGTGTTCAGCTCTGAGAAATGCTGGGAATTCAGTACCTACAATAGTTAAAGAGTCATGGAATTAGGGTATTATTCCTGACAGTTAATGCAGAGACCCCGGTAATGTTCTGGGGCTGAGTCCAGCAATGGCAGACAGTGGAATTCGAACTCAATAAAAATCTGGAATTAAGAGTCTAATGCTGACAGTGAATCTGCGGTCGATTGTTGGAAAAAAGACCCATCTATTTCTTTAATATCCTTTAAGGAAGGAAACTTCCTTCCTTACCTAGTCTGGCCTACATGTGACTTCAGGTCCTTACCAATGTGATTGAGTCTCAATTGGGATTGGCAATAAACATTGGCCAAGCCAGGGATGCCTTCAACCCATGAATAAACAAAAATTAAAAACTGAAAGAACTGCAGCTGTTGTAAATCTGAGACAAATATAGAAATTGCTGGAAAAGCTCAACAGGCCTGGCAGCATCTGTAGAGAGATATCAGAGTTAATTGTTCAGGTCGAGTTCTGAAGAAGGGTCACCGGATGAGAAATGTTAACACTGATTTCTCACCACCGAAGCTGCCGGGCCTGCTGAACTTTTCCAATAAATAAAAATGCTGACTATAAAACAGGGATCCTCTTTGGGAATATCATCAATGTCACAGATGTTACCCTGACTGTCATTAAAACATGGAAAACGCTGGGGACTGCATAGAGAAGAGTTCTCCAGTCAACTGGCCAGACCCCAGGCATTGCGACCCACCATTGTCCAACACCCGCTTATTGTTAGCACCTGATCCTTAGCAAGAGTCAGGCAGGATAACCAAAATGCTAAGTTCCTGGGTGGGGAGGGATGAATTGGCTCCCCTTCTTTCCTCTGCCACCTTTCCCATTCATTGCAACAAAGTTAATTCAGACACAATCCCATTCATTGTGGATTCCTTTATCCCAGACTCAAATTAGACTTTGCTTGAAAAGGAGCCAATTTAATTGGTTTTCTTGAATTAACGAAAAATGTGTTTGTGAATGAATGCACATGAAAAGAAATACTGCAACACAATTCACACAGATTTGAATCAACGACAAGTCCAAAAAGGTAAAAGTAAAAAGCAAGGTTATATGGATCAGTCTTTGAATTGTTCGTGGAGAGCAGATAAAATGCATTTGTAGCCATTATTAGAGTGCATTGATAGTGTGGATGCTGAACAGTGATTTTCAAGTTTCTTCGTTGGCTGAGTGAAGTTCCTTTGTCTTCCTACCTTTTTTAACTGGTTTGCAGCAGTCTGAGTGAGAGATCATTTTCCTCTCTTTATCTGAAGTACAATGGTAATCACTGATTGATCTGTGGCTTTCACAGCACATTAAACACAATCTAATTCATAGCGCTTAATAATAAGACACAAACTAGTGTTGAAGCTCTCTATTAACCCCTCTTCTGTGTAGTACTGGGAGATGAAAGAAGAAAAATGACTGCAACATCCCAGAGTTATTATTGGCCAGAAATTGAACTGGACCAGCCCTATAAATATTTTTGATACAAGCGCAGGTTAGAAGCTAGCAATCCTGCAGCAACAAACTCATCTCCTAATTCCCCAAAGCTTATCCCACCAGCTATGCAGTACAAATCAGGAGTGTAATGGAATATTTCCCACTTGCCTGACGGATGACAATCCAACATCACTCAAGACGTGTGACCACCATCTAGGAAAAGCATTCACTTGACTGGCACCAAATTCACAAACATTGACTCCTTCTGCCATCACTTGTTTACCTGAAATAATTCCACACAGGCCAATACCCTGTCACCAAGACACTATTACAGCTCTCTCAGAACCAGCCCTCAGAACGAACAGAACCTCTGATACTCCTAATCTTATGTGTTAGCCAGGGGCCCCTGATTGGACCAGATTAACAGCCACAAGCAAGAAATTCATTTTCTGTGAGGTTCACCTGGATCACCTTATTACAATCACTACAGTATGATTTACAAGATGCACTGCAGTAAGTCTTCAAGGCTCAATCTACCTGTCAACCCGGTTTGATTTTTTTGCTTTGATTTGCTGCTTAGATTGAGCCTTACTGTTCAACGTCTTTGACTTTGAATTATTAATGAAATCAACTTGTTCAGTTGTGTTACCCAAATATTCTGTCTTGCTTGATGTAATATCTCTTATGGTTTTTGAGGATTCTTCTTTGGAAGGTAGGAAGGTCATATATTCTATTTGAACTAGTCCTTTCCTGATCATCTCAGCATCTATATGTGACTTGAATTTATTATAACTTGTTGCTCTCTGTGCTTTTTTTGCAATTTGATTCAATCTAGTTGCGGAGGTTTCCATTTCTAGAGTGGGACAAACTGTTCACTTGCTATCTCATTGCTTGCATATTAAAACAAAAATTGTTAGCATTTGGAGTCAAAACATTTTTCGGTTTTGATAACAGTGAAAAACATTTCTACCCATCCATCATAGTCACAGATTTCCACCTCATTGGTATGAAAAAAATCTTAACGCAGTGCTAACTAACTTCAGTAAATTCTGTTTTTTGTTTTGGTTCCTACATGGCCTAATGGAGCACCGCGTAATTGTCTATGACTATTCTTTGGTCAGCCATTCCTTGAACTGTTGTCGTCTATGGCTATTCTTTTGAATTTTGAATGAACAAGGACAGAACTTTCTATCCAGGAGAGAGAATTCCTGCCTATGCAGTACATATAGAATCTGGAAGCCCACATGTTGGAGAGTTGTTTCTTGCATGTCTTTAACATTTAATACTTTGGGCCAGACAACTGAACAACTGTTAGCTGAAAACAATGTTTGTTCAACCAAAGCTCATTGTTTGAAAATATTGTGATACTTGTCACCCCGTCAGCTTTCCAGAATGTTTCACCTGGGCCATTGGTTTCTCATTGGAAATCTTTGGCCTTGTCTGATATTTGAGACTATTCCAGTTCACTAACCTCTTTGCGAGAGTAGGTCTTTGGTTTTTTGGTTTCCTTTGGCTGTAACCTGCTTTGGTGCATTTTACACAACCTACCTATTGCTTCATAATAAAAACCTTTGGTTTCAATAGTGAGGCATTATTAGGGCCTGTGGGGTTTCTTTGCTCCATAGCACTTGCCAGGAGTATCAGTGTATAATGTCTTCCTATCGACTGAAGTGGTTTATCACATGCTTTTAGTGGTTATGTATCTTAAGGTTTGTTTAGACTCTAAGGATCTTCTGTACCAAGTTTAATCTTCTCCCTTGGTTTCTTTTTCTTTCTTTTACTCACCATTTGAATGGGCTTTTCTAAAGTCAGGTTTTCTATGGGCAATAATAAATCTGACAAAGACTCATCTCTAACATCTACAACTTATCAGCCTCTTATGAATTCTGGCTGATGAATTAAATCAGCTCTCCACTCATCTGTCGAGATCATTAAGTCAACTAATGATTGGCTTGAATGGTGTGTTCTTTTGTCAAATCTTGATTTTTCAAACATTTTATCAGCTATGAATTGAAATATTTTTCATGGGTTTTCAGCACATCTTCAAATGTGCCTGTTGCTTCTGAGCCCCATGGCAAGCAATAACATTGGCTGCTGTACTCTCAATTTTAGACTGAAGTGCATTTACTTATTCAGTTTCACACATAACATTCAGTTTAGAAGCTATTCCATACTTCAAGAATAGTTTTCTCCAGGAGGTCCAATTTTATATTCCACGAGGGCCATCACTGAAAATAAATCTTCCTGGCAATGCCACCTCTGGTCCTATGGCTTTCTGATGTGCTTAAACATTTATCTGCTTTAAAGATATTTATTTTGCAGGAAATACGGTTCTCCAGTGCTTTGTAGCTGTACTTTTCCCACCTTTCACGAGAGAATTTCATGGAGAATTTCTTATGTTTTGCGGGTGTATTGGAAGATTTCTTGCCCTTCACAGATGTAAAGGAGTCTCCCACAAATAAACAATTTCTGTTAGACCAAAATTGCTCATTTCTTTAATTGTCTAACACATTTCTGTTTTCAAGCACTGAGTTCATAACTTGTCCCGCTCTCCAGTTCCAAACTTTGGGAGTTTCCCTCTTGCTGTCCTTATTTCTGCCCTTTTGTTGGTTGTACCACATGCAAAGGAAGCAACACCAAATTGGAATTGTAACTGACTTTTATAAATTCTTGTCATTTTAACCAGATTCACAGTGGCATTTAAAATTTCCTATTTGGTATTAGGGGGCATTGGGGATGTTTAGTTTTGACTCTCATAATTGCCAATATCTGCTCACTCAGCTGCATGAATCAGACTCAGGGACTCTTCCAAAGAACATCACTTTGAGATGGAGTCTGTGCCTCCTCCTTGGCATTGAAGATTTCTTCTGCTCCAATATATCTTCGATCGAATGTCTGTGCTTCTCAGTTTGGCAGACAAGTGAACAAAATATTTCAAAGTTTTGGCTAGTGTCTTGATTGGTTCTATGTGGAAGCCCAGATTTTCTCTTTGTGAAGCACTTAGCTGAGGTGAGCATATCCCTGAGGTTACTGTAGTCAACTGTGGCAAGCGTTTATGTTAATGCCAGCAAAGATTCATTTGAACTCTGAAATTTTGTTGCATGAAATCATGCCTTTGCCATGATGAAAACAAATCTCCGATGTTTTTGTGATAAGTTACTGAAAGTTTGGAGAAGTTTTGGATAGGTTTATGAATAGGAAGAGATTGAGAAGGACACGGGTTAAATGGAGGCAAGTAGGACTAATTTAGTTTAGCAAACTCGGTCGGCATGAATAAATTGGACTGAAGGTTCTGTTTCTGTGCTGTGTGACTCTATGACTGTAGTGGTGGCATGTCTTCAGTTGTACAGGTTCCAACCTCAGAAATTACCTTCTGATGCCTCTCTACCTTTTTAACTTGCCTTTTTCATTTAAAATATTTGTTTTAAACTTTTGGTCAGCTGACATTATATCTTTCTTAGAGCTTGCTGTCCTAATTTATTTTTTAAATGCTGAAGCCTCTTTGAATATTCCAATATCGGAATTAAAAATGCTATTTCAATATTAGCCCTTGTTGTTTCTTACTGTTGACAATGTCTCAAGCTGGCCCAGAAATAAGCATAAGGGAAGCAAGCATTTTGATTTTAATTAACTGCCAACCGAACTATAAATTTGTATGTAAATACCTCATTATCAACATAATTACCATCTCCCTCTGATATGATTCCCCACCCTGGCCATTTGTGTTTTTTCCTCAGCTAATGGAAGTGAATTGACTGCTACAGCTACTGCATCAAGAATTTGAAATTTGATTAATATACTCAATTTCAACCATATCAACTCTTGTTTGAAATTAGCCGCTGCATATCTAGAGTAGGAATTCATTTCATTTTGAAACGAAAGTGTGACATTATGTTGACAATTTAGCTTGCCTGTGTTGTTGAGAAGTTCATGCATATAAATACAAACAATTACTGCATTCCCTGTCTGAAAACGTCTGAAGATTAAATGTGCCTGCAGAGTACATTTTACATTGTGCTGTCTTTTTTGATTACATGTAATCATCAAACTGATAGGAATTTAATTTCTGGATGTGATTTAAACTCCAATGTAGAACAGCGAGTCAGAACAAATCTTGAAAAATTCTTTGGAGCACATTACCCTTTTTGTCAGTAATCATTTTATTGTCACACTCGTGTGCAGTCTAATATGGAAAGGGTCTTAGCTTTCGAAAGACAATTAGAATGCATAATGTATTCTTCGTCGTGTTCCAGCATTTAGATTTTTAAAACAACATTAGTGCTCTTATATTATTACAGAAGAAGGCACTATCAATGGAATGAAAGGAAGAAAGGATATTAAAATCAAAAAGGACTGAAGTAGCATTTTTCAGTCTGAATGTAATTCACTGTACAGCTGGTAAATAAGAATTATACAAAACAATGCAAGTCACATCATTTATTGTCCTCATGAAAGAAAATCTTCAATAATGTATACACAGTGTATATCTGTCCCATGTTGCATTTCTGTGATAAATAGAGGCTAGAGAATATATTGTTGATTCTCTATTGAGTTTATTGGGTCATTAAATCATTGTAAATTTCTGAAGAAACATGGAAAAGAAACTGTAAAAATGTTAATAGTGAACTTATCAAAATCTTTGAAGGTCACTGATGTCTCAGAGGCTATAAAATGCTAATAACCGTATAACACAATTAAAATTCAAAATTATACTGCTCTGCCCCTAAGTATTGCTTTTGCATTTCTTTTTGCATCTCACTCTTTGTAGGAGCGCAATTGATCCAGATTACAATTTAAAACTCGACAAGTTTAGGAAGCACTTTGTGTCTGTACCCAACTCATTGGGCAGGATTTGCTTATCACCTTCAAATCTTGGTGTTCGAATGCCTGATGCCTGGGGATGTGATGGCCTAGTGGTATTACCACTGGACTGTTAACCCAGAGACTCAGATCATGTCCTGGGGACTCAGGTTTGAATCCGACCGCAGCAGATGGTAGAATTTGTATTCCATAAATATCTGGAATTAAGGGTCTAATGACGACCATAAATAGATTGTCTGGGAAAACCCCATCTGGTTTCCTAATGTACTTTAGGGAAGAAAACTACCATCCTTACCTGGCCTGGCTTACATGTGGCTACAGACCCACTGCAATGTGGTTAACTCTTAACTGCCCTCTGGGCAATTAGGGATGGGCAACAAATCCTGCCTAGCCTGCAATGCCCTCATCCCATGAATGAATGAATAAAAAAAAATTTTAAATCATGGACCGACACGGCTGGATGTTTGGATAATCTTCTGACGTGTTATCAATTAATATTGGTGCTGCAAAGGGACTGAGTGTTAATTTTTTGGGCAAGAGTTAGTGCCAGTGGAGAAATTAAAGGCGTCATTTTCAAAGGAGAGTTTGCTGTTTCCTTGCCAACTACAAAGAGAAAAAAGTGCAAAAGGGGTGCAGATGATGCCTCTGAAGGAGGTACCAGTTTAATTGTGAGAAAGAGTGCTTACATCTTCGAATGACATCTCACTGGATGAGCTCCTGCAACAGAATAAGAAAGAAGTGACATAGCCTTTGATACTTGCCTGTGAGTGGAAAGCGAAAAGGAGACAGTGATAGAGTGTCAATGTCACTGGGCCTTTAAGGCTGAGTTCCAAGCTACAGCACTGGGACATGGTTTCCAATACAGCAGCCGGTGACATTTAGCTTCAATTAAGTCAAAGAAAAATCTAAAATTAAAACCTCGGGTATGATATTAACTCCCGGGGAGTTGAGGGTAGGGGTGGGTGTGATAATGTAATCAGGTGAGAGTTAAAAGTCAGACAGTCATTGTCAAGATTAACTTCATGTAGTGGGGCCAGGTAGACCTCATTAACTATGTTCTCGATTGGGGTTGTTAACCTGGGTCAATCACAAAAGCCTTGGCTAACCAACATAACCAGGAGGTTTGAATGTCCTCAGTTGAGGACTGACTCCGAGCTGGCTGGTGATAGCCTGTGTACTAATAAATAAAGGGTGATTTGGTTATGGTAGCCAGCCTCTGTGCAGTTACTCCACTTTAACAGTTAAGTCCTCTTTCTTTAACAGGTGAGTTGACTTGCCATGTGGTGACAAGAATGTAATACGCATGTCAATTACTTACACACCTTTGCCTAGTTGAGATACTTGATGTTTCAGATAGTTGAATTCTGCAAGCATGCAGTTGGTAATGTGTTTCGAATCATAGAATCCCTAGAATGTGGAAGCAGGATATTCAACCCATCAAATTGACACTGGTCCTCCAAAGAGCACCCCACTCAAACTCATCCCCCTACCCTATCCCTATAACCATGCATTTCCCGAGCCTAATTCACCTAGCCTGCACATCCCTGCACACTATCAGGCAATTTCCATTGGCTAATCCACCTAATCTACACATCTTCGGAACACCTGGAGGAAAACCACACAGACACAGGGAGAATGTGCAAATTTCACACAGTCAGTCAGCTGAGAGTGGAATCGAACCTGGCTGTGAGGCATCAGTGCTAACCACTGTGCTGCCACGTGTTCTGCAGGTTTTGTGTCCAGATAAGTTCTTTTCCTTTGTTGTGAATAGTTAAATGTTGTAAATGTTCATTGCTTTGACTTCAGGTGTGAGCGAGACAAGTATAGCAGGGGCATTGAAGGTACCCAAGGCAGGATGGGTTCCTGATTTATCATGGGATCCAGCTGGAGAACAGCAATGTCTCAGAATAGAAACATTGTACAGCTCATGTCAGGAGTGACATATCAGTGTGGCACCAAAGGTAGCAGGCTGTGCCTTCATAAATGGTTGGATACATGTGCTGTATAGTTGTGAGAGGTGGAGCAAGTGCCTGGAACTTACATATCAAACACTGCACGTGTGCAGGAGGTGTGAACTGAAAAGAGGTGGGGGTGTGGTGTGCCCGTGGTTATTGGGGTGAGTGTGGATTCAAGGTTGCCTGAAAAGTGAATCCAGGGATTGTGCCCATTTTATGCCCTGTGCGGTTGGCAGTGGTCGGTCAGGCAGTTGTTCCAATTCAATTCTGGGGATCAAAGCAATTTCACTTCAGGGCATGGTACACCAGCAGCTCTGGAAATAATGCAAAACTGTTAGCAGCACATTTATTCAATATCTGTGCCACCAATGGGTGCTTTGAAGGTTTTTCTTATCCTCTTCATCTCATGATACAGGCCAATCATTTACAGCTAGGGTGGAGGAACCCCGCTAACTGGAATGCCCACAAGACACTGGAATGATTGCCCACTGTGGCCTTTGGACTGAGAAGGTCCATGCCTGCTGAGGTCATTGTGCATCAGTGCCAGTACAAGCCTTTGTCTTCAGTTATTCGAGGCAATGGGGTCAACATCAGAGGGTAAGTGGTGTGGCAGGGCATCATGCAGAAAGATCAAAATGTTAAGCTGCACGTACAGGTGGGATTACACAGCGGATGCTGGTCTCTGCAGCCTCAAAACATTTGGAGTTGGTGAAAGATGGCTTTATGTGTCTCAGGTACACCCAATCAATTGACAAGGAAGACCCTCCTGCATTTCCATAGCCATTGCTGCATCTTTGTAGGATGCTGTTCTGTCTGAAGAATGTCATCATCACATTACTGTTGCATCTGAGTATCTGAGCTGGCTCCACAAACAGGTTGTCAGCTGCTATGGAGGACCAGATGCATTACACTTAGCATGCACTCAATATCAGTTCAGACTTGCACTCCCATTACTGCGGCAAGGCGATGGGAGGACAAGGAATATTGACTCTAATCCAGTGCCTCTTCCTGTCATGCAGATAATAGGTACCCAGCCAGAGATGGGCCCAATGACAGCAGCACACAAGCCCCTATCCCCCACTGCCAAAACATCTCCTGGGATGGTCCAGAGCTGCCTGGCTCCTTCACATCAATGCTGCCTGCAGGAGTTTAAGCTAAGAAAGGTCAACCTGCATTTGGATGGAGCATTCTCAGGGTGGCTGGACCTTCTAGCCATTAATACCCCTCGGTTTACCTAGTCAAAACCACATGGCCAATAATCTCTCTCCATGCCAGCTGGGGCCCCAAGGCTGACCTTAGACATTGAGAGAGGGAGAAGAAGAAAACTGTCTGACAGTACATAAGTGTTACAGGTAACACATCATTGCATATACATTATGACATTTGTAAACTGATGCTTATTTTTCATTATAAGCTCTGTGAGCAAATTTTGTCTTTGTAGCAACCTCAACAGTGCAGGTAGAGAGTCGAGCCATCCTCAGTGCAACATAATGAGTCTTACCCTGGCTGAGAGGTAGCTGTCCTTTCCATGACACTCAGAATTGTGTGAAACTTTGTCATATTTGAATGAGTGGGCCCTTGGATCTTCAGCAGCTTCAATCCATTTGTAACCTTGACGTTTACTAAACAACATGAGGCACGTAGGAAGCTCAAAGTGTGAACTGGAATTATATAAAGGTTCTGGTCTCAACAGCATCACAATGTTTGCAGTTAGTGAAAGATGACATTGCACAACTCAGCTCCATTGAACACAAGGTCCTACCTGGATAATAAAATGTGAGGCTGGATGAACACAGCAGGCCAAGCAGCGTCTCAGGAGCACAAAAGCTGATGTTTCGGGCCTAGGCCCTTCATCAGAGAGGGTCAGCTTTTGTGCTCCTGAGATGCTGCTTGGCCTGCTGTGTTCATCCAGCCTCACATTTTATTATCTTGGAATTCTCCAGCATCTGCAGTTCCCATTATCTCTGATACAAGGTCCTACCTGCTTTGCTTTGGCCAAAGCTGCTGTTCTGTAGGATGCCGAAGATGTTGCTGCTTCTGATTAACGTTCCCGTGTTCTCACTTGGCATATTATTGTGGCGCTAACAGATCCACATTGTCCATCGCATAGCCCCATCTTCCTGTTTTCTGAAGAAGGGATTCTAAGGATTAAGTAGCATCCTTTCCCTGAGTATTTTTGGAATGAAATCCCAGACATGACCTGCACGGAAATTTAATCATAAAGGAGATAGCTAAAAGCCTACATTGTCCCAGTGGGGGGGGGAAGTGCTGCTTTGCAGATACTGAACAGCAATGGGTGCCTTTCTGAGCTCCACATCTGGATAGAGTATAGTGCCTTTGGCTTGTCTGCATCCCACTGCTAAACTGTGAGGGATCTTATGGCTGGAAGCTCTGCAGTATGTCCTCTACAACTCGGCTGCAGGATGAGGCTCGCCCTGGCCTTCCAGACTCATGTGTTCCTCATCCATTCATGTGGCAGCTCTTAGTGTAGCAGCTGCCAGGATGTCCATCTGATCCATGATCCACTGGGGATAGACCCAATGAGCCTGTGTGGACACTATCAGAGCAGCTCCTAAGTAATGTGAAATTCAACAGTGGCAGAACACACAAATAACATCTGAACAGTATCCTGCAATCTCTGGGACATCAAAATCCCTGGACAAGGGGGCCAATGGGAGTGAGCACAGTCCACATGGACCATGCACATCACTGCCCCGATTCAGATATAGGCTTCTCAAGCCTTGTGGGGCACGTGCAGTAGGAGATTGTATGGGTGGAGTCAATAATGAGAACATCACCCTTCACCCCCAAACCCCACATTACCCCAGCCCTGATGAAGGGTCGCCTCGACTCGAAATATTAGCTTGCTGTCTGACCCGTTGTGATTTCCACAATTTCTCAGTACAGATTCCAGCATCTACAGTAACTGGCTCTTACCCTAAGTAAGGCAGATTTGTAAATAGGCTATGGGCATTTCATAGTCCAAGGTGTGAGGTGAATAGCTCCTGGACCTTGGGCAGGCCACAGAACCACAGAAGGGATTACAATTTTGGCAACTAAGGTGGATTTTTACAGGCTGGATGACATTATTTGAGCTTCACAGCCATTAGTAGGATTAATGTGAGATGATGAATGATATTACAAAGATTGCTTAAGGCCAAGATTTTTAAACTAAACAGTAGGTCCAGCTGTATAGTCCACATACAGCATTACATGATAACAGATGTCTCTAATTTATACTCTCCAAGCTTCTATTCAATGCTTTTGTCCTCTGAAGAGCCCAACATTGCAAAAATGTTGAGACCCCTTCCTCAAAGAAAAAACATGACTACTCGTGACAAAACGAAAGGAACTCAGGTCCTGTTCTATGAGGTAAGATGCAAGAACAACTTCTCAGCCTAGCTGATCCCCACCCCCAAAAAAGCAACATGTCCTTTTCTGCCTTGTTCTCCCTGTAAACCCCATCAACTTTCCCTACATTTATAGAGTCAAGGAGCCATACAGCATGGAAACTGACCCGTCAGTCCAACTTATCCATGCTGACCAGCTTCCCCAAATTAATCTAGTCCCATTTGCCAGCGTTTGGACTATATCCCTCTAAACCCTTCCTGTTAATGCATCCATTCAACTGCCTTTTAAATAGTGTAATTGTACCAGCCTCCACCACTTCCTCTGGCAGCTTGTTCCATATGCGCCCTACCCTCTGCGTGGAATATTTGCCCCTTGGATCACTTTTAAATCTTTCCCCTTCCACCTTAAACCTACGCCCCCTCATTTTGGATTCCCCCAGCCTAGGAAAAAGATCTTGGCTATTCACCCTATCCATGCCTCTCATGGTTTTTAGGGGTCAGCCCTCAGCCTCCGGTGCTCCAACCCAACATGTTTACTTAGCACACTGACCTTACTCCCTGAGACCCCAGGAGTAAAGCTTAGTCATGTCAAACATTATTATGGCATTGTTGCACAGCACCCCCAATTGAAGCCAGTGTGGTGATGCCCATTGACAACAGCAGCTGCCCCCCCCACCACCCCTCCACTGTCTAGACACGTAACTCTCGTCCTTGCGCACTCTATCCTGTCCCACCCGCTACATGTTGAGTTGCCCAACGTACAATTACTAGTCCCTCTGCATCCCAACATGCTGCCTCCAATCCTAACAATGAACTGCCCCAACCTGCCCACCACAGCAGTGGCCCCCAGTGAAGCCCCATTGATTTTCAGTGAACAGTTCTCTGGGTTGACGTTGGGTTAGCTTCTCCCCCAACCAACTTGGAAAGACGGCCCTTACTAATGAGTGGCCAGATTCTTGATTGACCTACTTGTCTGCCTTACTTGTACTCCTTGGACTGGTTGCACTGGACCTTCACCCCTGATGTTGTCACTCCCCACATTGTAGTGGTACACCATTGTCTTTATTGGTGAGGAGCCGAGAAATTCATCCCAGGCCAATACCACGCCTCCTTGGAACTGAAAAGTGGTAGATATGCTGGGCATTTTGCAGCTAAGAAAAAGTGGCACAGTCAGATAAAATATAAAGAAATATTAGGAATAGAGGACATGGAGACGAAATACCAATGGTATAATCATGGGGATTGGTGCAGTTGAAAGGCGCCGTACGTTATAATCCCATCAGACCCCTTGAGGAAGACTTCCCGTTGATATAACATGTTGATTGCCTGCTATCTTTTACAATGTTATTATATCTAAACCAGTCCATTCTGAAGGCCATTCATGACTCCCTTCATTTAATGGAACAGACTTCAAATCCCATTCTTGAGGGGCATAAGTGAGTTGCTAACGCTGAAGGATGTTACAAGAAAACAAGTTGTTAACCTTACCTTAGCTAGACACAAGCAGTCTACCAAAAAGAAAAACAGAGCATTTCATAACACAAAAATTATTGTGACCCTCAAATGCAAACTGGCAATATTTCTAAAGTGACTCAGTGGGTTACGTTCAAATTCTCCACAAGGAGACACAAACAGTTTATGTTATCATAATGAGGCTTGCATTATGGATGCTGAATTCATTTAATAAAAGCTATATATTTAGGCAACTATACAGATCATGCTCAATTAATTCGAAACATATTAAGATTTCCTGCTTCTATGATGCTGCTTGGCCTGCTGTGCTCATCCAGCTCTATACCTTGTTATCTTAACAATTACCTTTGCCCCTTGTGACCACAATCCTAATTTACGATGTCTCAACATCACCTGTAATTACTTCATTGTCGTCCACAAAGCACTGCAAGGTTTTTTTGAGGGGTCAGCATGAAATGTCATTAATATGTTTAATAGCAGGCACTGACAGATATAACATGTTGATTGCCTGCTATCTTTTACAATGTTATTATATCTAAACCAGTCCATTCTGAAGGCCATTCATGACTCCCTTCATTTAATGGAACAGACTTCAAATCCCATTCTTGAGGGGCATAAGTGAGTTGCTAACGCTGAAGGAGGTTACAAGAAAACAAGTTGTTAACCTTACCTTAGCTAGACACAAGCAGTCTACCAAAAAGAAAAACAGAGCATTTCATAACACAAAAATTATTGTGACCCTCAAATGCAAACTGGCAATATTTCTAAAGTGACTCAGTGGGTTACGTTCAAATTCTCCACAAGGAGACACAAACAGTTTATGTTATCATAATGAGGCTTGCATTATGGATGCTGAATTCATTTAATAAAAGCTATATATTTAGGCAACTATACAGATCATGCTCAATTAATTCGAAACATATTAAGATTTCCTGCTTCTATGATGCTGCTTGGCCTGCTGTGCTCATCCAGCTCTATACCTTGTTATCTTAACAATTACTTTTGCCCCTTGTGACCCCAATCCTAATTTACGATGTCTCAACATCACCTGTAATTACTTCATTGTCGTCCACAAAGCACTGCAAGGTTTTTTTGAGGGGTCAGCATGAAATGTCATTAATATGTTTAATAGCAGGCACTGACAGATCTTTTGTGATCAGCGAAGAAACAATGACAGAATTCAGGAGCCAAAATTACTTCTGGCAGCCTATGTTGCAGTTAGAAAATTGCCTTGTGGATTGTCTTTTGAGTAGAAAATTTCTTCCACAAAAATCCAAGAGCTGAACAATTCATTGTGATTCCAATAATTTTTTTCCCAACAATCAGAAGCTGTTATCTCGTGTTTCAGTTGGGAACTAAATGAGTGCTCAGTGCTTAGATACATTAATTGAATCAGATGGGGAAAATTGATAAAATGACTGGCTTCCTCCCAAATGTACTTTGTTAACATAGTTAACAGTGTCCTTTTTGCATGTACTGCAGCTTTGTCAACGGGTGTCATTGCCTGCTGTTAAAATCTTTTTTTGCTTTTGCTACTTTTATAAGTAATTGTAATGGCTCTAATGAATAAGAAAGCAATACTGGGGAAACAGATGGACAAAAACTTGGGAAAGGTCATTTGCAAGCTTTCTCCAGAATAATTACCTCTGTATTCTGCAGTTGGTGTGTTTGCATAAAAAGGGGGAGAAAAAAAACGATCTCTCTGGTCCGGCAGTGCAAAGCAAATTATCATTCATTCGCATGCATTCGAATTAAACAGGTGTTGGCTGTTGAAAATTGTAAAGGCTTACTGTGAAATTGTACAAAAGATAAAAGATTCCCTTTCACATATCCAACCAGTTTTTTTTACTGTTTATATGGCTTAAGGAACACTGTTTAAGCATTTCTTGCTGGGTTAACACGTGTATTCAAAATACAAAAACTGCTCTGATAATGGCTTCCTCATTGAATTTAATGCTAGATAGTTAGAGTGTGTTATTAGTCATTCCCAAGTCATTGTTGGGCTTTGTTCTTCAGCTGCTGGCTGGCCACAGAGAAGAATAAAAATCATTCATATCACTTATACATGTGGTGATCATGATAATCAGCAGGGTTTCCTTTTGTTACGTTTTCTACAAGGCCTCAGTGAATTTTCCTGAATGGAGAAAAGATTTATTGTGAATCAGCCATATTACTTCACACTCAGCTTGTTTAAAATAATAACACAAACATGAAAGCTAACAGACCAAAATCATTTTGTTGAAACAGTAAACCTTCACACATTGCATGAAGTGTTCTCATGGTAGGTATAGAATAAGCTAACTGCGAAGATGGGATTGCTTTTCATTTGTTTTGTGACATATATCAATTTCAGATCAGTCCTACTGCCCCCGCTGCTGAACTAGAGTAATATTTCTATACTGGTGACTTCTCTGAGTCAAAACTGTGAAATCAATGGCAAAACCACTGATTAATAGTTATAAGGTGCCATATGGACAGCGAAGGCTAGATGTAGTCTGCCCAACAATATCTCTCAGAGCCTCATGGGGAATTACCAGTAGGCGCTCTTGATACTATCTAGACAGTTTGGCACCAAGTCCAATGTCAGACCAGGGTGATGTGAGAACAGCATAGGTAGGACCTGTCATGTATTTGGCTGTGTTGTCAAGATACATTTGTGCTCTGTGTCTCAACAAACGCTCTGTGAAGCCTTACAAACGCATTTCAAATCACCCCTTATGCTTCAACATTACTTAAACAAATTTTGTTAACAGAAATCTCCGAAGTAAGTCTGTGATTACATGGAAGCAGAGGCCAGTCTGTTAAAGTATGTTTTTCTGCTCAAGCATGGCAAAGGTTGTGAAGTTAGTAATAAAGCCGAAGCCAGAATATATACAGGGGCCTAAATGAAGTTGGCTATGGTGATAGATCTAGAAGAATCATGTGGGATGCCCAGTGAACACTGTCTCAACATCAGGAGCAGTCAGTTGCATTTTCTAATGAAGATCTGGGTATCGATATAAGACTCTCTCTAGGCTGTGGTGAGATGCCTGTTAATGAGGATTATATTGTTAACAATCTCGTTAAAAAGTAGTTACCTGCTCTTCCACCGGTTTTGAGCAAACTAGACTTTGACAATTGCCAATATGAAATGTCTGAGGGGGTTACATGGTGACTCCAGCATATAGCTTGTCCCTCAGGGCCACCACTTAGGAGACACGGCAACATGTCAGGGCATGCTCCAGGTCATCCCTCATCCATCAACATTGGTATCCTGCACCTGCTAAACACCCAGAGTCCTTGCGGTATGTCTCCACTTCATTTACTGGATGGTTCAGCACTTCAATGCTACACCTTGGAGAACACAGGCATCTGGCATTGCGATGTTGCTGGTACAGGGGCAGAGAGTCAGCTCACACCCAGTTCTGAAGAAGGGTCACTTGGACTTGAAACACTATTTCTGCTTTCTCTCCACAGATGCTGCCAGACCTTCTGAGTTCCTCCAGCAATTTACAGTTTTGTTTCAGACTTCCAGCATCTGCAGTTCTTTGTTTTGTCATGTTTGCAGAGCCATATGCTCGATCAGAATATAATCTTGAAGCAATTTCCACAATGCAAACGGCTGTTCCTATGACTGCCACATACATCACAACTCTAATCTTTTATCCATTGGCTCATCTTTGTTACATGAAAAGACATCAGGATTATAGAGCAATTTACAGATCACTGATGTATCAGGCAAGTGATGTGTTATTGGTGTGGGTGAGTAATTTGAATACAATTCTCAAGGTCAGTTAGCGGCAGATTAGAAAAGTATTATTTTACTGTCACACAATAGAATTCTCAAAACCAGGGCATCCTCCATGGCATTCATGTGAGCACACAACCCTTTGTCACCATGAACCACAACAGCTTCTTATTTTTTAGGATCCTTCATTACCATGGCAATAGTTCACTTTGAGATTACCTGAATGCTCACAGCATCACAGCCTCGCCTTTTTGCACTTTGCTTTTTCAGACAGAGCTATTAGGTTCAAAGTGCTTCTGTTTGGCCTTGTCATTAGTCACAGATGCAAAGCCAGGAAGCCAGCCCTGGTTGTCAGCAGCCCTCAGCCATGTCGAGGAAGAGACACCCTTCAGTAAATGTTCAGGCACCCAGCATATTGAACAGCCATGAATTCCAACCCAACTCAGCCCCTTTGGGTAGTTTGAGTCAGGTTTCTCTCCCTATCAGGGATAAGGTGATGAGTGCTGGGCAGCCCACCTTTGCTTTTTCTACCCAAATGTGCATTGTTTCCTCTTGGAATGAGAGAAATGGAAGGGTTGAATGAGATGAAAATGATAGTTACTGCTGGTCGAAGTGGGGGAAAAGATGATCGATTGTTCTGAATGAGTGATTAGAATCAATTGTAGAAGCATCATAAAATCCCTGGAGTACGGAGGCAGGCTCTTCAGCTCAAGACTCCGAAGAGCACCCCAACCAGACCACTGCCCCACCCTATCCACCTAACCCTGCTTTTCCCACGTCTAATCCAGGCATTCCTGGACGGACAGTATTTAGCATGGCCAATCCACCCTAACCTGCACGTCTTTAGACTGTGGGAGGAAACCGGAGCACCTGGAGGAAAGCCACACAGGCACAGGGAGAATGTGTAACCTCCACACAGACAGTCGTTCAAGGGTGGAATCGAACCCAGATCCCTGGCCTTGCGAGGCAGCAGTGCCAACCACTGAGCTGCCATGTGGACAGCACAAAGTGCGTGCAGGGTTGATGATATTAGTTACAATATAGTGGGTGAGGGCAAGTGAGGGAAGATAATTCATGCAATAGTGAGAGAGGTGGAGCATGAGCCTTGATGGGAGGTGGGTGCAGTCGAAGAGATGGAGTGAGTTTGAGATGATAGAGCTAAGAGTCTGGCTTATACTCAGATAGAGTGGAGAAAATCAGTGTGAATACAGTGCTGGACATTCCTTGAAATAGCTCCTATTAGACTGACCCAGGTGGCAACCCGGGCTCTGGCCAGCAGGATCTGGTGTTGTAACCTTCATTGCCACTCCTGAAGAAAGAGGATGTCTTTCTTGGCATCACTCTATCCACCAGAGCCTCCAGATCTCCATCCACAAAGTGAGGTACCAATTTCCCCCTCTCTGCCATGCCCAGGTCAAATGTTGTTCATTGTGCTGGACAGCTCTGGATTGACATCGCTTGTTCGGGTGCACAACAACATTTTTGACAGGCAACTGGTGTTGGAGATGACAGACTGTTCCAGGTATCCCAACGGTGGTGAGTTCTTCCGAATATGGCTAGTGAGAGAATTGGACTACCAGAAGGTTGGAAGTACACTGTCATTGGTTAACAATGTGGAGGTGCCAGTGTTGGGCTGGGGTGGACAAGGTCAGAAATCACACGACACCAGGTTATAGCCCAACAGGTTTATTTGAGAACACAAGCTTTCGGAGCTGTACTCCTCCTCCAGGTGTTAGTGAGAGATGCAGTATCAAGCATAGAATTTATAACTAAAAGCTCAAAGGGTCACACCCCTGATGAGGATATACTAAGCAAACCTAAGATGCTGTTAAATAATCAAGCAATTAGAAGGTGTTGATTGATTAATATGTATATGTAAATTCCCGAATTCCTTTCAAGTCCCTGTCCTGTGAGAAACAAAGGTTTAATCAGTGTAGAGGGGAGTTGATGTTTTAGGTCAGACAATGCATGCTGGTGTGAGGCCTTGTTTAGAATCTGTTTGGGAGGCAGGCTTGGAACAACAAGATGGTGAGTCTCATTGGGCTTCAGGAAGTGAAACCTTCTGTGACACTTGACAGGATTGACACTTAGCAAGAATGGAAATAGATTCAACCCATCATGTTTAACTAAAATTATTGTGATTGTTCTATGCAGCAGTATTTGAATGTCATATGCAGAAAGGAAGGACTGAAAATGAAAGCTGCAGTCAAGCTACAGCCCTAGATGAAAACTTGGAAAAGTATCATACCTCATTTCTGCCATGTTCATTTTGCAGCAAACCTTTAAAGAAACAGCCAAAGAGAACAACAATATAACTTAAATATATGACAAATGGACACTGATGCCAATTTGGGACAACATATATTCTGTTCAGCTGCAGCGAGGAGGCCAAAAGTTAAGCATTTATTACCTTTGTGTTTGCTTCCCTGGTTTCATGTTCTCTACAGATTGCAGTCTTCTTGCTTTATACCCTCAAGCAGAATATTGAGAGTCTGTTTGGTTAATCCCCTAGCAAACCTCTTTTAGATTGTTTGATTGATGGATTAATGATAGGCCTTAGAGGAGAAACTACTCCTGTGTTTTCACATTTAGTAAGGTAAGTTTGGCAGAAGCCATTTCACAAACACCTATGAAGTAATTATGTCTGGAAAATCTGTAATACTGCAGTGAAAATAGTGAAACTCTACAAGATTATACTTTTCAATGGATTCACAAAAAACAATGTCATCCTTTTTGTTACATCAGCAAGTTGCCACCTTCTCACTACTTTATACCTTTTAGTCTGCAATAGGTATGATTTTTACAAAAAACGAATGGATGGCAGGGACAAGTTTTCAGGTCATCGTGTGACAGTTTGCATACAATGTCCATGAGATCTTGCTGCTAGTAGGAATGTTGCAAATTAAATATTGCTACGGTTCAGTGAAATAACAAATTGTATTCACCCCTGCATATGTTATTCAGTCTTGAGCTAGCAAAACTCAGTTATGAGCTGCAATAAACTTGAATCCAGTTAAAATGTTCTACAAGTTAATATTAATCAGTATCCCAAGCATGAAAAAATACATTTATACTACTGCTTAAAAGTATTTGTATGAAACTTGCAATGGATCTAACTTTACAAAAGCTTTATGCAAGGAGCTGTTGCAATCTCAAAAGCATTGTCTGAAAGAACATTGGAAACATCAATAACAGTGAGCTCCCAAAGAGAAAAAAGAGATTTGTAGAATTGTGGATAAAAGTAGGAACATAGGGACAGGAGTTCCCCCATTCAGTCCCTCGAACGGCAACTCGATGTGATCATGGCCAATCCGTGGCTGACTTCTGTGCATTTGTCTTTTCCCATATCCCTTAGTACCTTTGCTGAACCAAAGTTTATTTATCTCAGATTTAAAATTAATAGCTGATTGTGCATCCAATGTGTTTTTGTCAAAGAGCGTTGCATACATCTACCACCCTTTGTGTAGAGAAGGGCTTCCTAACTTCTCTGCTGAATGATTAGACCCTACTTCTCAAACTAAGCCCTCATCATACTCCAACAGGAGTCTATCCAAGATTTTCTGTAACTGTAAGATAATGCCTGCAATCTTGTACTCCAGTTCTCTGCAGGTAAAGGCCAACATTCCTTATGACCACAAAAAATAGGAACAGGTGACGATCATTCAGCTCTTTCAGCCACTCAAAAGGATCATGGACAATTTGAAATCCCTAACAGCCACTTTCCTGCTTTTTTCTCCATAACCTTTGATCCCTTGACTGATCAAGGCTCTGCCCCATAACCCTCTGCAGCAAGAAGTTCTAAAGGCTCACAATCCTCTGAGAGAAGAAATTCCTCCTCATCTCAGTCTTAAATTGACACCCTTTGAGTGTTCTGGTCCGAAACTCTCCCATGAGGGGAATTCTTCTCTTAGCATTGACCCTATCATGCACTTTAAGAATCTGATATGTTTCAGGAAGATCGCCTCTTATTCTTCTAAATTCCAGTGATAGCCCAGCCTGATAGACTTTGCTTACAAAATGATCCCTCCATATGAGCGGTCATCCTAGTGAATCATCACTGAACTGCCTCCAGTGAAATAGCCTTTTTTTTGAAATAAGGGGACCGAAACTAATTACTGTACTCCAGAACCAAAAGAACTGAGGATGCTGTAAATCAGGAACAAAAACAAAGCTGCTGGAAAAGCTCAGCAGGTCTGGCAGCATCTGTGGAAGAGAAAACAGAGTTAATGTTTCGGATCTAGTTCTGAGGAAGGGTCACTGGATCCGAAACGTTAACTCTGTTGTCTCCACCACAGATGTTGCCAGACCTGCTGAGTTTTTCCAGCAACTTTGTTTTTGTACAGTATTCTAGATGTGGCCTCACTGACATCTTATACACAGAAGAGATTCATCAGGATGTTTCCTGCTATGGAGGGCGCTAGCTATGAAGATTAGGATTATTTACATTAGAAAGACAGAGGTTGAGGGAGGACCTAATTGAGGTCTAGAAACCATGAGAGGTATAGACAGGGTGGATAGCAAGAAGTCTTTTCCCAGAGTGGGGGACTCAATTACTAGGGGTCACGATTTCAAGGTGAGTGGAAAAGTTTAAGGGAGATATGCATGGAAAGTTCTTTATGCAGAGGGTGGTGGGTGCCTGGAATGCATTGCCATGAGGGATGGTAGAGGCAGGCATGATAGCACCATTTAAGATGTATCTAGACAGATACATGAATGGGCAGGGAACAGAGGGATACAGATCCTTGAAAAATAGGCGACAGGTTTAGATAGAGGATTTGGATTGATGCAAGCTTGGAGGGCTGAAGGGCCTGTTCCTGTGTTGTAATTTTCTTTGTTCTTTGTTCTTATACAGTTGCAGTAAGAATTCTCAACACTTATTCTCTGATCTCCTGAAATAACTTCCATTAGCCTCCTGATTACCTGTGTGCTAACTTTCTGTGTTTTGAGCATAAGTATCCCCAATACCCTTTGTGTTGCAGCTTTCTGCAGTTTCCCTCCATTTAAATAATGCTGTTCTTCTATTCTCCCTGCCAGATTAAACAACTTTACATTTTCCCACATTGTACTTCATTTGTCAACCTTTCCTAACGTGTCAAAATCTCGCTATAAACTATTTGTATCACCCCAAAGCCCTGACTTTCCTGCTATTTTAGTGTTGTTTGCAAATCTACATTACATACACTTCTTTCTTGCAAGCCATTAATATATATTGCTAACTGTTGTGGCCTCGGCTCTGTTCCCTGTGGAACATCAGTGTGCACAATTGCCAGCCTGAAAAGAAACCCCTCACTATTTCTTGGCCAATGAGTCAGTTTTTCTATACATGCCAACATACTACCTCCAACATTATTGGCTCTTCTCTTGTGGCATGACCTTCTGTGAGGTACCTTGTCAAACACCTTCTGGAAGTCCAAATTAAACACATCTACTGGTTCCCCTCTATCCACTCTGACTGGGACTTCCTCAAAAAACTCTCATAAATTAGCCAGTCAGAATTTCTCTCTCATGGAGCCACACTGATTTTGCTTGAATCAATTATGATTTTTTTCCAAATGTTCTGCTGTTACTTCCTTAATAAGTGATTTCAATACTTTTCCAACAATGGATGTTGGGCTAATTAGCTGATAGTTACCTGCTTTTTTTGTCTCCTTCCCTTTATGAGTTGGAGTGTCACATTCCAATTTTCCAATCCTCTGGCACTTCTCCAGAGTCCAATGGCTTTTGGAAATTTACGATTAATGCACCAAGCATTTCTGTCGCTACCTTGTTTAGGATCCTGGGATGCAAACCATCAGGGCCAGGGAACCTATCTGCCTTTAATCGCATTAGTTTTTCTAATATTATATCTTTAGTGTGATGTTACCTAAATTCCTCCCCCTTCATTCTTTAGTATTAATGGAATTTTCAAAGTATCTTCCATTGTAGCTTTCTTGATTATTTTCTGTACCTGTTCTTTGCATTTTAAATATCTATGCACCTAAATGCCAAATTTCTTTGGACGTGCACAATGTTTAACATTATACCATCTAGAAAGTATGCTTATCTGTCCCATTTTACTCCATAACTGATAACATTATTCTTGCTTACAATAAACTTCATCTGCCACAGTTTTGCACGTTCACTTAGTCTATCAATACCTTTTTGTAATTTGATGCTACCACCTACATTGCCTACTACGCCACATAAAGAGCAGGGGAGTTGGGCCAATTGTGTAGTTATTTCACAGGAATGGCACAGAAATGTTCTCCTGCTCTGTGGCATTATATGATTCTAAAAAAATGTTAACTGGTTTCATAAATTGTTATATTTTAACACTTGGCATATCGATTGTTAACATTATATGCTTGATATTTAGGCACAGCATTTTCACTCATTGATGATTATACCACAGGACTGCTGACTACTCAGTATTATCTCTGGCTACGGGTACAGACAGTTGGTCATTGGAACACTAAAGAATTGAAATGTTGTGCAACATGTATGTCGACTCATCACCATTTAACAAAATCAAATCTGTTGTATTAAATTGTTCACCAGTTTTGCTTTCTGTACAACTTCATTTTAAAAAATGCTGATGAGTACAAGTGGGTTGCACTACTCATTCTTGTTCTTAGTATTTGCTTCTTCTGGTAAACTTGGGTGATTTTTCTTCACTCTCTAAATGTTCTTTTGAGGATGCTAAGATTTGAAAACTTTTCTCACACTAGTGTAAAACCTATGGTTCACTGTTGATAATAGGAAGCAATTCTCTTATACCAACAATGTTGACTACAATAAATGCATACATTCTTTCAACTTCCATCATAAATCCAAGGAACCCAATGAAATGCTTTTGACCAATTGGCTTAAAACTGTACCAGTATTTTCTTGGAACTAATTGAACTCGTTCTACTACATTAAGGATGTAAAAATCAAGCCCTACATGAAACCCAAAAGTTAGAAGTGTTGGTTGCAAGTGATGTTGATATGTTTAACTCTCTCATGTTTTTTACCTGTAGCATATCTTTACCCTTGAGAGTGCTTCAACTGAAACATGTGCTCTCCTCCCTAAAGGCTGTAACTTTGTTTTCTTCATCTAGTCAGATTTGCTATGACATTTGCAGCTATATCCATTTTTAAATGAATGTAATGTACATTGACATGCACAAGTTTTAACAAATTCATGTCAGTTTGATCGTCACTCTCCCTAGAAATGCATTGTGTACCTTTTCTAATATAAGAAAAATTGTCTCATGCAAGTATAATTCCTAAATCAGGAGGTTCCATCAAATTACCTGTCGTTATGAGCCAACAGTTCGCTTTCTGTTGCTCTCAAACCGTGTCCTACTTCGGTGCATCTTCTGAAGCGACTTGCGGTTTTACAGATGAAGCTTTCTTTTTGTCATAGCTGGACTTATAGGGCTTTTTTTTCAGCTTCAGCATTGACATTGATGTCTGGTATTTTGTATCGCGACTCCTTTTTGTGTTGGTTTGTCACATTTGTTTGCCAAGTCTTTGTAAATTATAAAGCATACATGTTCTTTAATGGTAAAGTGGTACTTCTGCTTAAGGTTTACCCGAATCTTAAATGCGCACCAAAAGAACTGCGGATGTTGTAAATCAGGAACAAAACAGAAGTTGCTGGAAAAGCTCTGAAGGTGTGACAACATCTGTGAAGAAAAAAATCACAGTTAATGTTCTGGGTCCAGTGACCCTTCCTCAGAACTGTTAAAATCATTAGTTAAATCATTGTTCTTATCATAATCTTTAAAATCTTCAAACTATCTTCTTTTACGAGACTCATATTCAAAATCTTTTAAATTCACTTTAATTTGCTTACTTGAGTTCCGTGACATTTTTGATGCTATGACCTTGGTATAAATTAATGTTGTTTACCTCGCTCTCCCTTGTGTTACAATACCTCATGGACACAACTTAGGATAGTAGAATTGCTTTCTGTGAAGGGTAATCTATTCCTGTTCATTTCTGTTCTGTTCTGGGTTTTTTGTATCATTATTTTGATTTTTTTTGCCACTTCCCATCATGGTTTATTGCTTTACTAGCAGAGCTTTGATTTTTTTCACAGTTCCTTTTTTTGTAAGGACCCTGTATCTTTCCACAGTGACTAATTTTTACACTCTTCTTCGCCTACTCTGTTTTACTTTGCCTTTTACAAGTTCTAAGGTGAAGTTTTTCTTCAAGAATGCTGCTTTTGCCCAACTGTTGCATCATTGATTTCTGCTGACTGCTACTTGTTTACGTTCTTTCAGATTTTCTTTGATTGTTTGAGCATTCTTGAAGCAATAATACTATTAAGGTTTTTAAGACTTTTCTTCTGACTTATTTTGTTTTCCATCATTGTTACTTTGAGGTATTTATCTAATAAGTCCCATGTTATGGTACCTTGCAGTGGTAGCTTGTGATTGGTGTAGCGTGCTGACAAGGATCTTTTTTTCTACTCTTCTTACAGGAAACATTAATCAAGTCAAACAACCCCTGATGAGGTATTATAACAACGATAAAGCCAAGCATTAGCAGGAACTTATAGAGCTGGAATTGAAACTTATCAAAATCATTACCCAGGATGATAATGAATGCCTACCCTTAAGTGTCCATTAGTTAAATCATAGAATCCCTACAGTGCAGAAAGATGCCATTCAGCCCATCAAGTCTACACTGACCCTTTGAAGAGTATCCCATTTAGACACAGTCCCCCTACCCACCTAGGCCTGCGCACTAAAGGAAACTTAACATGGCCAACCCAGCTAATGTGCACTCTTTGGACTGTGGGAATAGTCACACAGACACGGGGAGAATGTGAAAATCCACATAGACAGCCACGCAAGGCTGGAATTGAACCTGGGTCACTAACACTGTGAGGCAGCAATGCTAATCACTGAGCTACCATGCTACCCAGCTTCCTTGCTAATCAGAGTCTAAGGTCATATCATTTTTCTTTTAATTCAGTCATGGGATGAGGGCATTTATTGCTCATCTCTAATTGTCCAGAGGGCAATTAAGAGTCAACCACATTGCTGTGGGTCTGGAGTCACGTGTAGGCAAGAACAGGTAAGGATGACAGTTTCCTTTCTTAAAAGACATGAGTGAGCCAGATGTGTGTTTTTATTCAAAAATCAACAATGGGTTCATGGCCATCATTAGATTCTTAATTCCAGATATCGTGCCATGGCCAGGATTCAAACCAGAATCCCCAGAACATTATCTGGGTAAATAAATAAAAAGAACTGATGTTGTAAATCAGGAGCAAAAATAAAGTTGCTGGAAAAGCTCAGTAGGTCTGGCAGCATGTGTGAAGGAGAAAACAGAGTTAATGTTTCGGGTCCGGTGACCCTTCCTCAGAACAGTACTGGGTCTCCGGATTAACAGTCCATCGATAATACCATCACTTACGCCTTAGCAGCGGTAGAGGTTAAACCTACATTAAGATGACAGCTTCCCTGTCTACGATCCTGAGAATCAATGGATTGGATGATGGAATGACAGTGTGTGCAGTACACACAGACATACACAAGCGCACATACACACACACTCTCTCTCTCTCTCACACACACACACACACATACATACACACACACATACATACACACACACAGACACACACACACACAGACACACACACACAGACACACACACACACAGACAAACACACACAGACAAACACACATACACAGCCAGACAGACAAACACGCACACAGACAGGCACACACAGACAAACAAACACACACACACACTCTCTCTCTCTCACACACACACACACACACACACACACACACACACACACACACACACACACACACAAGCAACATACCAACCAACCAGCCCATGGAGGCAGGAGCAGATGGTAATGTGACTGGCTGCACTGATGCAGCTTGTGGGTAAGGAAGGCCATTTTCTCTCACATATCTGCCTGTTGCTGCTTGTTGCTGATAGTCAAAACACGTTAGGTCACCGGCTGTCTGGGGCTGGACAGGAGCCTGGTCTACAAAAGCCCTCTGAGTCCCAGTGGCCTGGTGTGTTCCATCCTCAGACAGCTACCTGTGGCAGTGAAGTGCCCACCAATTCATATAGTCACACATTCTATCATGACGGTTCCCAATGCTGTGTCAGCATCTGGGCCTCCGTATTCTCCCTCTCAGAGGCTCAGTCTTCTCGAGGATGCATTTTAGCACAGAGGTTCAAGGGTAGGCTTAGAGAACCTGCAAGACCAAATAGAAAGATGGCATTCTGGCTGGTGGTTAGAGGTGATGGGAAATGAATGAGAGTGACAGCATGTGAAAGCAGCAGTGGATGCAGAGCTGTCACTGGCAGCGCATGGATATATCTGTGTCCCCTCAGGAGCAGTTGTGCACTTTCCCTGCAAGGACTAAAAAGCTCTCCTGGCAGCAATCCAGCGGCCTAATGCCAGCCTCACCTCTATCCCTACGTCCTCGCTCTTCCCTGTTTTGGGATGTTCAGCCCTGTAATGCCAAAAGTGGGGATGAATGAGTGATATTATAATGGCTGTTGGGGCTGGTGCATGTGGAGAAAACGTAGTGAGATGTTCTGAGGGACTAAAGAGGCTGCAGAGAAGGCATGCAGGGGTAGTGTTGTGGGAGGCTAACGGGGGAGGGAGAACAAATGATGCAAAGTGCTTCAAGCATTGCTGAGAGTGGTGAGGCTGGCTGCTCCTCCTCACTGTAGAGGTAGCATTGACCTGAGTAGTGACCTCAGACCATGTTGGCAGGGTCTGGTCATACGGCTTTATCTGGCTGTTCTCCAGGAAGAAGGGAGATGGCTCTCCACTGCAGCACCCCATTCATCAAGAGTTCCAGGTCCTGGAAACGTGGTGCAGTGTTCCCATTCTTCTATGTCTTCCAACTCTGGGTAGGGCAGCTTCAGAATACCAGGTGCACTGTGGACTTTTAAAGATGGCACAAGGGATGCCAATGTTTCAGCAGATAACCATTAAGTGGCCAGTTGCTCTGGGAAGGGAAAATATGACAGGATTTTAACAGAAGAGATGCCATAGGAGTCAGAAAGAACTCACAGAGACACCGTCAGGGACAAATGGTTCTCAAGCAGGGGATGAAAAGAGGCAAAAATTAGTTAGGGGCTACTGTACTGTGCCAGCTTACCAAGGGCCATAACCTACAGATCATAAAACAAAAACAAAGGAGGTTATGGTTGCGCTCATCCAACTTGTGGAAAAAAGCCCTTAAACTATTTAACTACTGAAGACATTGCAGTTTCAGAATTTCATTTTCAAATTATTAACCTCTTCAACTCTAAAGGACCATCTCTAAGTTTCCTACAGGCCTACAACAATCACAAAAACAGAAATTGCTGGAAAAGCTCAGAAGGACTGGCAGAATCTGTGGAGTGAAATTGCTTTGGGTTGAGTGGCCCTTCCTTAGAATATAACAGAATTGTCTGTAACAATAACAAAATGCCTGTTTGTAAGCACATTTCATCCATTCCTACTTTTAACTTTTGTACCTGTATACTATTTAATCATCATATCATTTGTTAGTTAGTAACTTTTAGTGCCAGTTCTGTTATAAACTAACCTTTGCCTTGTTTGAGTCTAACGTGTGCTGCTGCTTATTTTTAAATGACAACACTCAGGATAAAAAAAGTAAACAATAAAGAGGCTGAATAAACTGTAGAAATTCAAAATCCACAGACAACTCTGTAACAAGTCTATGATAATAAAATGTGAGGATGGATGAACACAGCAGGCCCAGCAGCATCTCAGTGCTCCTGAGATGTTGCTGGGCCTGCTGTGTTCATCCAGCCTCACATTTTATTAACTTGGATTCTCCAGCATCTGCAGTTCCCATTATCTCTGTAACAAGTCTGGTGTGATTGTGATAATAATTGCCACACTGACTCCAATGTCAGTGCCTGAGTTACACTGTCTGAAATCACATTGACAGCTACATGCATCTACTTGCTGTCCAAATACTATGGTTGGTTATAATGATTTTAAGAGCAGAGGCAGTACTTGTGAACCAATATTTTAATCTTTTTTAAGTTTACAAAATGCCCAATAGATTCTCAAGTACATTACAAATCCAGCTCAGCCCCACACTGAAGGTGAGCCCACTACAATATTAAAATTGTGGTGAAAGATAACCTCCATGTAGAACTGCACTCCACGTTCTTTTAGAGTCTGATCAGCATCTGACATTTAAAGACACCAATTAATGTATATGACTGGTAATCAACTGCTTCTCTTCAGCTAACATGTACAGTATCAGACGTACCTTTACACAACATGAAAACTGAACATTGTAGTGTCACAGATTAGAAGACAAATATGTCCCCCCGCTAGACCAATGATTGATGCTTAGTATCTCTCAGGTCAAAGAGGACCGAAATTAATTTGTCATCACATAGACTATTAGTGAAACCTTAGCGTACTTTCTCTTGATGCATGAATCTTAAACACATTTGTTGGATCTCCAGGTTCCTTTAGGAATGCATTCTGACTTTGCAGTAACCACTGCCAATCAGTCCTCACTGAGGTTGTATTTTTTGACTTACTGACTGCTGCTCATGCACCATTCTGTAAACAGTTCAGATAGACAGCTGCCAGAACATGTGTGATGCCCAGAATAAGTAGCATTTACATTACCTTTCATGATTATTATTCTTACTACTTTAACAACTTAGCATAATCTTGAAATCTTGTTTTTAAATAAATCTGCAATGATTGAATTCCTCTTAGTGCTGCATTCCTATATCTCTAATTTTAATAGCTGTCTCAGCCTATTTACTCTAAATGCATTGTTACTTCTGTCAAAATAATAAAAACAGTCATTTTTAGGCTATTATATCACCAGTGAATAATTTTAAACATAAATCAATGATGTTAGAAGAAAATTATGATTGTTTGGAACGGCAGTGTGTTGATACGGATCACATTGAAATATTAATTCCAGCAAGAATATCTGTACATCTTAAATATGTTTATGAAATTGTGCTACACTGATCAGAGGATTTCAGCACAACCAATATTTATGCTGTTGCTAAAAATAACTTCCATTTATGTCATACCTCTTGGAAATATCATTCAGCATTTCACATACATTTAATGCACAATTACCATTGCTGTACAGATAATCATCATAGCCATGATATGCACTGCAAGATTTTACATAATTCATGAAATCAGTTCCTAATAAAGATGTTTTTGGTGTTATTAAATGATAAGTAAAAGTGTCCTAGGACACAAACTCCTTCCTCCTCCTCAAAACAGCACCATGGGTCCTTTAATGTCAGGTACCAATTTAACATTTCATCAAAAAGAATGATAATCTAACATTGCAACTTAACATAAGAAGAGCAAAATTAAGACTGAGGTGATGAGGCATTTCTTCTCTCAGAGGTTTGCAAGGCTTTGGAACTGCTTGCCACAGACGCTGTGGGGGCAGAATCTTTGTGTATATTTAAGGCTGAGATGAAATAGATTCTTGATCAGTGGAGTTAAGGGGTTGTGGGGAAAATACACAAAAGTGGCCTTAAGGAAAGTCGGATCAGCCATGATCCTGTTGACTGGCAGAGGAGGGTTGAGGAGTTGAACATTATCAAATACCAATTGATTCAAAACTTAGAGTGCTATCAACTGAGTAAAGCCAAGATAAAAAGATCATTTAATAAAGTTATCATTCAGCACAGAAGCATCAGAGGAGCAGGAAAGCTTGACATTTCAGGTCAGGACCCTTCTTCAGAAAAAAAATTTTGTAGAAGGGTCCCGACCCAAAATGTCAAGCTTTCCTGCTCCTCTGATGCTGCTTGGCCTGCTGTGTTCATCCAGCTTCACACGGTGTTATCTCAGATTTTCCAGCATCAGCAGTTCCTACTACCCCTACCCAGCACAGAACATAACTTGTCAATTTTTTAACATAAGCTCACAATTGATTCAGGACTTAATGAAATTAAATTATTATTCCTCCATTGAATTCTTTGAGTTAGAGAAAAAAACATTAACATTGTTTTATTAAACTGAGATACAAAAAAGCTTACACAATTTTCCACATAATCTCCTGAATAAAAGTATCACTGATACTTCCATTTTCAATAGAGGAGAAAGTGTTTATTAAACTCTTTTCTTGACTGGAAGCTTTTTTTCATTTTGGCAGATCATGTAGTATCTAACAGGTACAAACTTTGCCTTTTAATCCCTTTTTGTGATGTAGCTATCTCCAGAGTTTCTCAAGCATTTCTAATCAACTGCTTCCTGATGCAGTCACAGGCAAAAATGAGATTGCGTTCGGTGGAAAACAGCTTGGAGTTTTCCTTAAGAATAGTGTAATCATTGACCTTGGTACATTAAGCTTTCAGAAAGCTCCCTATCACTTTTCAGAAGCTGTATTGAGTTCTGTTTGATAATTATCCAAAGCAATATGTTATAATTTACCCCACAATATTCCTTTGGTTTTACTTCAACTATACTGCACAATAGAATGGGGCAAATCAAGTGAATACCAACTAGAATGAGACAATGTGTACTCAAGTTTAGCATTCAGTGTTCTGGACTGAGAATAACTTTACAATTCATATTGTAATTTTGTTAAATTATGGGATTTTAATTGAGCACTTCTGTAGCATATGAGCACATTTAAAATTGCTTTTCAGAGTGCATTGATGTAGCATTTTTATAATCAGTTTCTCTAATAGTTGCGAAAAATGCCTTTCAACATTGTTGAACAACAGGATTCAACATTAAAAATTAGATACAATAATTTAGTTGAGGGTGTGAGAGTCTGGGTGATTTTCAACTTAAGAAACTGATTTGGCATATTGAACTTGATGGGTCAAGAAAATGCATCTCCCTGCAAATTAGTCGTAAGTACCTCTCTCTTGCTACTGTTTTAACAAAAGATTGCTTTCAGCAAACATGATCAACAGTAGGGCACTTTGTGATCAGTTTCATCACTGCATTGATTTCAGTTCCATTTACAATCCCTCAGAAAATTGAAGGAGAGGTGCCAGCTTTCAGGTGGATCCACATTCCTGGCAGGTCACACTCATACTCCAGGTAATGACCATCACTACAAAAGAAAATCCAACCATTCTCCCTACTCTTCAAGCAAACAACCACCACCAACACCATTAAAATCACCAATAATTTGAAGTTTAATGAGAAAAGTCAGGTTAATATGGTGGCTATAAGAACAGAGCAAGCATTGAGGATTTATTCATGAACCTCTTGTTGCCTCAAAGTGTCTCCATGAGTTGGCATGAATCAGAATTGTGCAATTGCCAGAATATATGCAAGATGCAACAACACTCAAGAAACCTCTCATAATCCAACACATATCAGTGGATTGATTAATAGCTCTGTCAAAGAACTCAATGCTCATCTATCGTTCACCATTTATCATGGCTACAGTAAGTACCATGTACAAATCATTAAAGTCATGGACACATTGTAGTGTTCATTCAGTGGGCTGATGCCAGAGACAGTCACCTTTTTGTTATAAGGCAATACAGAAACAAGTTCTGTTTTATTAGCACACAGAAGACTAGGATGAAAGTTAATCAAGGGTTTTAGAATTGTGGAAATTTTGATGAAAGGGATACAAAAACTCAAATGGAGAATGAAGTACAGGAGTTATAGGGTTAAAATTATCACAAAGAGATTGAGATCAGTAGGTTCCTGTCTTTTCAAAGCACTGTTGGAGCATAAGGCAGTTTGCTCTATAGAGTGGTTGAATTACCATTGAATTTTAAATAAAGAAATAACTTGTATTTATGCCATGCATTTCATAACTTCAGCACATCCCAGACCAATTGACAGTCAATGACGTCAAGTCAATCTTGTAATGGAGAGAAACTGTTTCGCAAGCTTTTTATCAGATGAAGGTAGGTTTGATATTCAATACCATTGATCACTGGCTATCGATGTATTAACTATAGATCTAATTCTTGGAAGAATTATTAAATGGAAGACATATTCCTGCATCACATTGTGTCCTGCTCAAAGCAAAGACAATTTCTTAAAAGATTCAAAATCTCTTGCTCATAGAATTCCTATTCGATATTCCAGGGTCAAGGAAACCAAAATTGCAGTCAAGAAAAAAAATTGTAGATTTTTTCTCATTTATATAAAATTTTTAACAATCAGTCAGCTAAATGTTCTGGCAGATCAGTATTCCCTTGTCAAAAATCTGCTCTATCAGTCGTTTAATAATGTACATCAACCAGTCAAATATGAAGCATTGGATTCTGCATATGCTGAGGAATTAAAAGAAAAAGCAAAGCTACACTTGTTCAAATAATGATATTCAGTCAATAAACAGAAAATGCTAATCTTGCCTGCTCAGAAGGTAATGTAGAAGCAATCTATTAAATATGTGAGGGTTAATTGATAGTGAGGATAAGCCATTCTTACATACACATCAATTTCCTTTCCCTGTTTCCCATGTGGGCATTTCTTTTTGTTAAACCAGTTTCAAATGCCTTTTCCACAAGCCTGCTGCAAACTTCAATCCCTTGAGGGTCTTTTGATGGGCTCTCTGTTAAACATAAATTATCAAGAGTCAAAGTATTTGACTAATCAGCAGTATAATTCCACGCGGCTGAAGGTCTGAATGGCAAATGCCAATATCTACTGCATACCTTATAGATCAACAAACCAATATGGAGAAACTGATCCATCATTCTGTCACTGATTCCTATACTGCAGTTAGAGGCCTGCCAATTAAAACTACAGGTTTAACTTGCGCTGCTCAAGAATGATAGCAGATGCATGATAAATAGGGACCCTTGTCCCATTGCTTAGCAAAATCCAACATTTTTAATGCAGCTGATGGTTATGGAATAGTACAAATCAACAATGATAGGTCAGGATGCTAGTGGTGTCAGGACCTTGCAGTGTTCAGTGCATTGTAAACGACATGGAATTTGCTGTAAAAGACAAAAAGAACTTTAATTACTTTATTTGTCAGGGGACTTCAGTGTGCTGCATATTATCATCTTTGTTCTGACAGGTCAAAGGGCAGGATATGCACAGTGTATTGGCAGGGTTTTGGTACTGTTAGAGCAGAATAGCTTAATTACTTTTTGATTACTTTATATATTATGATTTTTTGCCAGAAAGGCTTAAATGTGTCGTTCCATTGCTTGAGAGTCAAGGGAGAATTTCAGTACTGGTGATCACATCATAAACATGTTTGAATAACAATGTATGGATTCAGAAAACTGAATGTCAAAAATATTCCTTATTGGTACCTTGGTAGTATCTGTAGCAAATTGCAACTAACCTCAACTGCGCCCGGAGGACAATCAATGCAGTGAAAGACGCTCTTTGGTCTGCCCACAACTTGCTGGTCTTCCAGCTGAAAGAACTGACCCCGCCCGAATGTTGCAGACTGGCGCACTCCAAGGTCCAGGACTAGGTGCTGAGGGATGCGCTAAAGCTTGGGGCAGCTGTCGCCAAGGCACAGTGGGGAAAGACCACCGTATGAGACCCCTCGGCCAGAATGTAACAGGGTCCCTATTTGATAACTGGGCCCAGCTGGTGCCTTCCCCAACTGGCCGGGGGGCCAACAGGGAGTGTGCGGCGAGACAATCACCAGGGCTTTTCTTTGTTTTTGCTTTTTTCTCTTTGGTGTACATACCCTCAGGGTCACCCAGAGCGGCTAGCATAAGCTGGTAGTGTGTAAATATGTTTATTTTTTGTACATTCTATGAATAAGTACATATTTTTAAAATTAAAAATATTGCAACTAACCTCTGAATGCCCTACTTATGTTTCTATTGAAATTACACTGGTACCATAGCATTTCAGAATATAATCTGACAATTCAGAAACAGTTCCGTTTCAAATTTCATGTTAAAATCTTTTGCCACCTCAGCTCCTTCTACTTTTCCTTCCTGTGTCTTGTACTACGAAGCTTGGCTCTTCGCCCAAATTTAATTCAAAAGTGATCCAGACAGAATTTATACTGTTCGCTATGTGTTATGTACTACACTATGAGTAGGGAAACTGACATTAAAGCCAAATTCAGAAAAAACTTATAAGATAGGCCTCACTATTGCAATTCACTCCTCTTAACTGCCCTAATACATTCTACAATTCCCAGTATATTGTTCATGTTGTTATAAAATAACAGACATTCAATTTTTCCATGAAGTAAATAATTGGCTTGAATTTCTACATGTTTATTTAAGGAGAAACCTTCTGCTTGACACCGTTTGGTGTGTTGCAGATGAATTACGCAAATAAAATTGTTTCAATTGCTTCCCGAGTTTCATTTATTTCCTGGACCTTGTTCATAAATTCCAACAAATGGGCAATGAAGGTAAAGAATTATCTGCCATTAGCTACAGAAATGTATTGTTTGTGTAACTGCTTTTTATTCATCAAGTGGAAATGGGTAAGGAAATCACAACGGTATCAGAGAATTGTAGGAGTTTTCACCAGTTTCCTGTCACTAATTCACAAAGAAATCTGTGCAAGTGCAGGTTAAATATCTGAAATGTTTACTATCATCCATACAAGCTGGTAGGGCCATTCCCCTGTCAAAATTATAACTGAAGGCCTAGGGAGTTTTCAGGCTTATTTATTCATTCTCCAGAAATGAAGTTGAAAGATGTTGTTGCTGCTCCCTTTGGGAGATCTCTCATATAGTTCTTAACAAAAACATACACTTGCTTTCCCACTTCCATATATCAACTGCTTTTCAAAAAAGGAAGCCTCATAATTCCATGCAATGATGGCGCCATCGCCTTTACCAGTGCCTCCCACAATGCAGAATACTGATTCTTAGAATAACAAGGTATCTCTGCAATAACCTCAGAGCCCCCAGGCAAGAGGTAGAAACGTAGCCAGTGGTCCTGTTTGTCATTCATCTCCAAACAGCCGCCTTGTTCTTATACATTATCAATCAGGTTTAATGCAGAGGCGCATAGGCCATGAGACCAGAAGATCTGGGGGCTGAGTTAGGCCAGTCAGCCCATTGGGTCTAGTTTGTTATTTGAATCATGGCTGATATGTTTCTCAAGACGCATTGTCCTGCCTTCTCCCCATAAACTTTGATTCTTTTACTGATCAAGACTCCATCTATCTCTACCTTAAAGTCACTCAATAATTTGACCTCCATAGCTTTCTGCATAAAGAGATTCACCACCCTTTGTCTAAAGAAGTTCCTCCTCAAACATACATGAATGTCAGATAGTGGCAGTATTGTTCTTTGGTTTTATGATTACACAATAAATTAAATGAATTGGAACACTGAGTAAAGTTGGGCCTCTGTATTATGCTCAACGCTATTATAATTGCTACTTACCTTGTGTCTTTACCCTCCTTGGTCAATGATATGGAACGACAAAGCTGAAAAAAATAACGTTTTGTTAAGGACTTCCAGTTCATCGAGGAGAGCTCAGGCCAATCCCTACTGAAAAACCTGCTGTAAGACATTGTTCGCATTCTGGCAGTTGTGACAAATTTCCACACACCAGCTGAAACAATCCGTAATGTTTTAATTCTATATAAGATCCTAAATAAAGCAACCCACCACAACCTAAACTTAAAGCCAAATGTCCTCACTCCTGCTGTTAACAAATCCTTCACACGCTCCTGAATCCCAATTTGCAACTTTGTCAAAAACAAAACTTCCCCTGGGCATACTCTGTCTGTGTACCAAATCTCATTGAAATACATTCATTTATTACTGAGATAGATAGTTTACAAACAAACAGACTAATAACCAGGGGTGAAAGCATGACCTCTGGCCACATTCAGTGGCAGAGGTAATAACCTGCAAATTTTCTGAAGCCTTGCTCCACTGGCTGGAATGGAGACTGATGAGAAATCAATCAGAAAATGAAAGCCTCCAGCCACTATCTGACACAATTTCTCATCCATTCACATAAATGCCTACCAATTAGATGTCACAAACTCATGATGTACTGGAAGACGGCAACAATATACATGGAAAGAGTAAAAGTCTTTATTTTTATTTTTTCTTTGTAATCAAGTGTGTAACCAAGATAGTTATGTCGGTGGAGGTGAGATGGTGTCGAAGAGCAAAGACTTTTGTTCCAATGGCATTGGTGGCCTGGTGAAAGGGACTCATGCCTGATCTCCAGGCCCCTGACCCACAATGAAGAACTTAACAAGAAGGACTCTAAAGTTGGACACTTTCTCTATTTTCCTGCCTTTATATCCAATATGTTTTGGTCTATTTTTCTCTGCTTTAAGATGGTGCTTGAGCTTGGCGACCCGATACAACACTTTTCATTGTAGTTTGTAACAAAATGCATGTGACACTTAATGAATCAATCAAGCAGCTAAGAAAATAAGAAGGGAGAAATTGACCAGGCATAAAAAGAACTGCAAAAATAATTCAAAGATTTAAAAGGTCTCTTATTTAGCAGTGGGTACTATTATTTGTATTAACTAGTCTGACTGCTTTGTAGATTCCTGCACACTCCCTCACATTCAGGAGGCTCTGCTAATGTTGGTCAACATCAATCATAGTTATACCAGAAAGTAGCGCAACAGATAAATTCAGAAGTTAACACACAAAGCCAATCGAGATACTGATCAGGAGACGCCTAGGTGGGTTAAGCCTAACCCCAGCAGGACATGGCTGTGCACTCAGCCTACGCTGTCAATTTCTGGCTCAGTTGACTTTCAATTGACTGAATCCAATTTCTTATGAACTGCTTCCTGACACATACATAACTGATGTGGTGCATATGGATTTTAGCAAAGCGTTCAATAAGGTTCCCCACAGTAGGCTATTGTACAAAATGCGGACGAATGGGATTGTGGGAGATATAGCAGTTTGGATCGGAAATTGGCTTGCTGAAAGAAGACTGAGGGTGGTAGTTGATGGAAAATGTTCATCCTGGAGACCAGTTACTAGTGGTGTACCGCAAGGGTCAATGTTGGGTCCACGGCTGTTTGTCATTTATATAAATGCCCTGGATGAGTGCATAGAAGGATGCGTTAGTAAATTTGCAGACGACACTAAGGTCGGTGGAGTTGTGGATAGTGACGAAGGATGCTGTAGGTTGCAGAGAGACATAGATAAGCTGCAGAGCTGGGCTCAGGGGTGGCAAATGGAGTTTAATGCGGCCAAGTGTGAGGTGATGCACTTTGGTAGGAGTAACCGGAAGGCAATGTACTGGGCTAATGGTAAGATTCTTGGTAGTGTAGATGAGCAGAGAGATCTTGGTGTCCATGTACACAGATCCTTGAAAGTTGCCACCCAAGTTGACAGGGTTGTTAAGAAGGCATACAGTGTTTTAGCTTTTATTAATAGAGGGATCGAGTTCCGGAACCAAGAGGTTATGCTGCAGCTGTACAAAACGCTGGTGTGGCCGCACTTGGAGTATTGCGCACAGTTCTGGTCACTGCATTACAAGAAGGATGTGGAAGCTTTGGAAAGGGTGCAGAGGAGATTTACTAGGATGTTGCCTGGTATGGAGGGAAGGTCTTACGAGGAAAGGCTGAGGGACTTGAGGCTGTTTTCATTAGAGAGAAGAAGGTTGAGAGGTGACTTAATTGAGACATATAAAATAATCAGAGGGTTAGATTGGGTGGATAGGGAGAGCCTTTTTCCTAGGATGGTGACGGCGAGCACGAGGGGGCATAGTTTTAAATTGAGGGGTGAAAGATATAGGACAGATGTCAGAGGTAGTTTCTTTACTCAGAGTAGTAAGGGTATGGAACGCTTTGCCTGCAATGGTAGTAGATTTGCCAACTTTAAGTACATTTAAGTCGTCATTGGACAAGCGTATGGACGTACATGGAATAGTGTAGGTTGGATGGGCTTCAGATTGGTATGACAGGTCGGCACAACATTGAGGGCCGAAGGGCCTGTACTGTGCTCTAATATTCTATGTTCTACTGTCAGTTCACATGAGCAAATCAGGTCCCTGATGTGCAAGGGGCTCAAAATGGAAAATCACCACAGAGAGGCGATAAAATCAATGATAAAAATCAGGAATGCTCATTTTAAGAGAGTGATTTTAATATTTTCTTTCACACAACATCAATGTTCCTCTGTTCTGATTTATCAGAGTGGTTGCTGCAGGTGGTTGTGCTGTGAGAGAGTACTGGGCAGTAGAACCGATCACAACAGGATGTCTGCTTCCTTTTCTGGCCAGTGTGTTTCTTGAAATAACTTTGCAGTCATCTCGGTACAATTTAACAAGGTGAACATAAGAACTAGGAGCTGGAGTAGATGATACAGCCCCTTGAGTCGGCTTCACCTTTCGATAATGATCATAACTAATCTCATCTTGGCCTCACCTCCACTTTCCTTTCTTCTCTCCAGACTTTTTCAACTCATTATTAACTAAAAATCTGTTTATCTCCCCCTTAAATTTATTCAATGTTCTGCCATCCACCATTCTATAGGGGAGTGGATTCAACAGATTCCTGACCCTTTGAGAGAAGTAATTTCTTCTCATTTCTGTTTTAAATCTGCTACACTTTATCCTAAAACTATGACCTCCTTTTCTAGCTTGTCCTACGTGAGGAAATATCCTCTCTACATCCATGTTATCAATCCCTTTTGGCATCATTTACGTCTCAATTAGATTTCCTCTCATTCTCCTAAACTCCAGAGAGTATGAGCCTAATTTGATCAAACTCTTATCATGTGACAAAGAGAAGTGAAGTCCCAGTGGTTTTATCACTAGGATATTAAACCGGAAACCCAGGATAATGTTCTGGAGGCCTGGATTCAAATCCCGCCATGGTGAAATTTGAATTCAATAAAAATCAGGAATTAACAATCTAATGATGACCATGGAACAATTTGGAGGCAGTAAGGACTGCAGATGCTGGAAGTTACAGTCAAAAAATGTGGATTTGGAAAAGCACAGGAGGTCAAACAGCATCCGAGGAGCAGGAAAGTCAACATTTCAGGTCGGGCCCCTTCTCTAGGGCTGGGATCTGAACATTACATGGAGTCCATGGGGAATAAGCCAGCTGCATAGACATGCAATGAGGAAGTCAGAGATAACAAGGTGTGGAGCTGGATTAACACAGCAGGCCAAGCAGCATCAGAGGAGCAGGAAAGCTGATGTTTTGGGTCTAGACCCTTCTTCAGAAAATTCATTTTTGAAGAAGGGTCCAGACCCGAAGCGTCTGCTTTCCTGCTCTTCTGATGCTGCTTGGCCTGCTGTGTTCATCCAGCTCCATGCCTTGTTATCTCAGATTTTCCATGCCCTTGAGGAAGGACATGTGGCTGTAGTAGCAGGATTGTTTCAGAATGTGGCCATAGAGGGTCGGGGTGGGCAGTGGGTGAGAGACTCATGAAGCTCTCTTTGGAGGGAGGAGGGAAACTTCTTCAAGGTGGGCATCCTTAGGAGAGACGTTGCAGTATGGTTTTCAGTGACTTTGAGACAGTAAGGACTGCAGATGCTGGAAGCTAAAGTGAATAAATGTGGAGCTGGAGAAGCACAGCAGGCCAGACTGCATCCAAGGAGCACAAAAGTCAACATTTCGGATCGGAATCATTCTTCTGGATTACGGGGTCCCAGTCCTGTAGAAGCCCAAAATATTGACTTTCCTGCTCCTCAGATGTTGTCTGACCTGCTGTGCTTTTCCATCTCCACATTTTTTAACCATGAAACCACTGTTGATTCTCAGGAAAATCTCATCTGGCTCACTAACGCCCTTTAAGGAAGGAAACTGCCATCCTTACCTTTTCTGGTCTCGATGTGACTTTAAACCCACAACCTTTAAGTATCCTCTGGTAATTAGGGAGAGGCAATGAATGGTGGCCTGGCAAGTATTACTCACAGCCTGTGAATGAAGCTAAAGAAAAAAAAATCTCTTGAATTAATCCAGTGAACCATCTCTGAGCTGCCTCCAATGCAACTACATGCTCAATTAAGGAGCAAAAATTGTATGCAATATTATAGGTGCTGTCTCACCATTTGTTTACAGATAATCACTATGTAAAGTCAGAGATCAATACAAGCCCAGAGCATCTCACCCACAAATTAGCTGCCTTAGCCATAAGGTACTATTATATCATCACATGGTGAACTCTTAGGCTTATGCTGTCAAACCATGACTCTACAATGTTGTACAGCTGGCTGAAGGTAAACCTTTCACTGGTGAGAGTTGCTCAGTGCTAAAAGCCTCGTGCACCACGTCGAGCCAAGCATCCATACGTTTAACAGTATAGCTGAAGCTGAATCAACTACTGGCAAGTCACTGAATGAAAAGGAATCCAATTGCAATGGGGAATCAATAAGCTAAGCAATGGGGCGGTGATCCTGAGACATCAGGGCAGGGACACGATGTCTGGATCAGACACTGCTGATGGTTATGTGGTCTCTGATGACATGACTGATCTAAACCCCTGAGTGGCCGACACTCCACAAAACCTTGATCCTACTGAAAAAAGCACTTCAGAGAAAGGGCTGAGAAATCTTCTCAAGCAAATGCTGAATGTCACCCCAACTCTTACCATTTGCCCAAATCAGTGATGAATGTCAAAAATGTTGGGTGCACTCAAATAAGCAAGATATTGTCGCATGGACAAAAGCAAACCTCTTGATGAAGCAATTACTCAGTGGACAGTCACCATGAGATGTGTGTGGCTGTCAGTTGAAACTCAATAGGAGGAAAATGCCAGAGATAATGGGAACTGCAGATGCTGGAGAATTCCAAGATAATACAATGTGAGGCTGGATGAACACAGCAGGCCAAGCAGCATCTCAGGAGCACCTCTCTGATGAAGGGTCTAGGCCCGAAACGTCAGCTTTTGTGCTCCTGAGATGCTGCTTGGCCTGCTGTGTTCATCCAGCCTCACATTGTATTATCTTAGGAGAAAAATGCCAGCAGGTGGCAATGTTGGTGGGGAGTGCAGTACAGGGAATCTGGGCCCTACAGGCTCCCCCATGCTGGGAAGCGTGTCTTTGGTAGCTTGGGGTGGGGTAAAGGCAAATGGTCTGAAGTAAGAGGACAGAAACAGCAAAGAACAGAAGCTTGAGAGCTGCAGTGTCTAAGATCTAAGGTCTTGGTCTGAATCCTACGCCTTTTCTGGAGCTGTGAACTATGTCAGGTTTTTTTAGAGTATTGCTCACAGCAAAACTGAGCAGATTTTCCCACCATATTTTACCAAACTCACCTTGTTAACTACCTACCCTTCCCCTATGATGTCCCTCATGTCTGAATCTAGCCCCATCTTAGCACGAGCCATTCCCAGAAAGTTTGCCACCGACAGGGTATCCACTAAAAGTACAGCATTGTTTGTGCCTACACCTTTAAATAGTGGCTAAGCACACAGATGAGTTCTGGCATTGCAAAGCTGGCCTGTTCCCGGCATTGATCTATAAAATTAAAAGAAAAACTGTGGAAGAGGTTTGCAGCCATCTCTGGACCAGGGGAGTGCACAATAAACAGGGAGGTAATGCATTAGGATGGCCAAGTAATAGGGATCGTGCAAATCTGTGTCTGTAGAGGGCGCTGGCCTATGTGTAATGTTGTTTCTCTTCAAAGGAACTTACATCAGCGCATCCCACATTCCCTCCCTCACAAGTCATGACACTTATCCTGCCCCCTCTCCAAATGCGATTGCAATCATTTTCCTTTCCATTTTGAGCTTTCAATTTCTATGGAGAAACGTAGCAGGACTGGCAGATCTATGGAGAGAAAGCAGAGTTAATGTTTTGTGTTCAATGGCCCTTCTTCAAAGCTAACCGCAGTAAAAAGTCCTTTCTGTAACCTTTCAATGCTAGCCGCCAGCGCGCCCTGTAATCCAAGCCTGTGTTTCCTATGTGGTCTACACATGTATTGGGGAAGTGTCATGATGTTCAGGAGGAGTTAGCAAATATCTGACGGCAAAGCTCTTGGATGACGATGTATGTATACCTGTCCATGGCATCTGGTCTGAGATGCTGCTTGTTGCCAAGCAACATACACACCCTGTAAGTACCCTGTTTGACTTCCATTCCGAGAAGTCCTGATGCTTGTACTGTTTGGCGTGTTTGCGAAGATTGTTTGGCTGAATATTAATGAGGCAAATTGAGGCATTAATAAGGCATTTAACAAGCAGTAATTCCCATCAACTGGCCTCTGTGTTTAGCAAATGAATAGAAGATTCAATGAATCATTCCCAATGTTGAGACCAGCTTTGCCAAACCCCTGCCATGATTCTGCTACCAATCTTACCACAGCTTTTGTCACTCAGACTCCTATAAGATTTTGCCCTATGAATGGACCAGATCATGGCCTCCTACAACGGCTAGAGAACCACTTTTCGGAGGGGCTATACTTACTGGAGATCTGGATGATCCAACTTTGCTGCAGCCCTGAGTGTCGGAAAACCCTAATGAGAAAGATTCCCTTTGTGCCTGGTAATCATGATAGTCTAGGTCATGTTGTTATAGTACATTAACAAAAGGAGCTCCACAAATTGAACTCCACTTCCTAACTGCAATGCGATAGGACCTAAACACACTCCAGTCTTCAGTGTACCTGGAATATCAGTCATAAATACTGACTACAAATAATTGCTTTCTCTGAATTAAGCTTTTTCATTAACGTTTATTAAGATTTGATGTCAGTTGAATAAAAGGCTCTGTTTTAAAGCCACTGCATAATCCCTGACGTTGAAATGTAAGTAAACCTTAACACAACAAAGTGCAAGATAACAAAGTGTGAAGCTGGATGAACACAGCAGGCCAAGCAGCATCTTAGGAGCACAAAAGCTGATGTTTCGGGCCTAGACCCTTCATCAGAAAAAGGTTATCTTTGTTATCTTGGATTCTCCAGCATCTGCAGTTCCCATTATCTCTGATCACAACAAAGTGCTGTTTGTTGCTTTTAAGGTTGATGGTAATTAGGATTAAAATTGATAATGACTGGAACTTTCTAATTTTACTGGTTTTCAACTTTGCAAACCAAAATAAGCAAGACAACAAAAACAAACATTAAACTCTTTAAAGATAATGGGAACTGCAGATGCTGGAGATTCCAAGATGACCAAGTGTGGAGCTGGATGAACACAGCAGGCCAAGCAGCATCTTAGGAGCACAAAAGCTGATGTTTTCTGCTGAAGGGTCTAGACCCGAAACATCAGCTTTTGTGCACCTAAGATGCTGCTTGGCCTGCTGTGTTCATCCAGCTCCACATTTTTTTATTAAACTCTTTAGACTTGCAAATGTGTTTATTGCCTATTAAAGGACTCCTAAAACATTTGTAAACTTTCAACAAGACAGGCATTAAAGCATTCCTGCAACAGTTCATGCTGTGACATAAATAAATAAACTCATCTTTCATTTTAAGAAAAACCTCTAACTCTGCAGGAGTCATGATCGGATCTCCATATCCTACCCCATTCTCCAAAGTAACCGTCCAGCTCACAGACATTGGCAGTATAGCAGTCACATTAACAATGATATCTTGTTTTGAGCAAGCTGGCCACGTAATGTATGCTGATGTACACTTTCCATTATTGCAATCCGACGTGGAGCAAAACTGACCCTAATCTCTCCTTATAAATCTGACTATCCTGCAAGTCACAGTACTGCCCAAACATGAATAAGAAAGATGAAGATAATGTCGCCCTTCATCATTTTAAATAATTCACATTGAAGTGTATAAATCAGTGCTATAATGTTCCTGTAATTAATTTCCCATTAGATACAGTTACTGGAGTGAAATGATTATTTGAATATTACAGCTGCAGCTTATTATGGGAAATAACTCTGAGCGAGTAGAGGCAAAGCAACTCATAAAGAATGATAAATTTTTCAGAAGGAATGATTGCAGCAAGATTGTCAATCATTGATGCTGTCAGTATTTCTCCATGTGATTCAAAAGATTTATTTTCTGAGATTTGCTTTACAATATTAACATGATCAAGCACTTGAGATATCAGCATAGGCTTGGGAACCTGAGCAAATGTTGATCTTTCATTTCACAATATGCCTTACAACATTGTATTCTAACAGGAATATTCATATAAAGTGCAATAATAAACTTAACCACTTAACTTGGCTTTGTCATATCCTTGCTATAAAGGTAAAGTTGCTTCCTCTTCATCTCTTATCTCTTTCATTAGATAGAGACAGCTGAAGGTCAACATGCCTCAGGTGAGGGGAGAGGTTGAGAAGGAAACACTTTCATGGTAACCTCAGCCAATACAGGAATCAAAACCACACTGTCAGTTTACCCTAAGTTACAAACCAGCCATCCGGCCAACTGAGCTAAGATGGACTATAAGACAAGCCAGCAATTTGGCAGCAAGCATTTAAAAATTGGTGGACCTCCATTCAAGGTTTATCAACTCATAATGCATAGCAGGCTCACACTAATTACAATTGAAGTTGGGAGTTTGTAACTTTGGTGTTACCAGCCCATTTCTGTAACATGGAGGTGTATTTATTTTTATCTTGGTGAGATGATACACACCAGGATGAACTGATCTGCTTTACAAAATAGTTTTTCAAATATCCTTGACCACAGTCTCTCTGTTTGCTCTCAAATTCTTGAACCACATACACAGCAATTTGACAAGTAGCACAAAGCACAATGAGTAGTTCATAGATGCACAACCAAACACTGAAAAATTGAACACAACAGTTCAGTGTTGCACTGCTCACTGCCATGCTGTCAGCAGTTACTGTGCACTATAGGAAGCTGAATAACATTACACACAATAAAGTGCAAGAGGCAGCCTTGTCATTTTAAAAGCACAGAACCTGACAAAAGGGAAGCTGGGCGAAAGGTTGTTGTTGCACTTTGGAATGGCCAGCATCAAGGGATACAATGCAATGCCCCTGGGGAGGGGCTCCTAGTTTCAGTGATGCTGCGTTGAGACACCAGTGAGTTACCCAGAATCTGGGGAAATGGTATATTTCTTTTGGGAGAGTAAGTCTTCAATGGAGCGCCATTAAAAGAAATGGGGGAAGGTCAAGTGTGGTTAATGTCTAGAACTTCAACCCAAGGACATGGTACTGAAGAAGAATAGGTTTAGTGATTCAATCCGGATGTCAAATCAGGTGAGCGCATCTGTAAATCACATCTCACACACACTGCTCAATGCACCACACCACCATCACTCACACAGGAACATTTCCTGGAACTCAGGACTCACCACTAACCATCTTCAGACTAGACTTCACCCATACCCATTTTACAATTACGCTGGCCTTATTCTAACCTTTTGCTTCCAACTATTCACCTTCAGGGGGCACCTCACAGAAACACTGCCATATAATCACTGCCATTCTGTCAGAATGCAAAGGGTGAAATGCAAGAGAACAGAGGAAAACGCAGGAAGCCAAAAATGCCTGCATCTCGGAAGCATGTGACATGATGGAAAGTGTTCATAATGACTGCATCCCCCTGCCTTGTGTGTTGCTCACTGCGGTGTCGGAGGCAACCTGACCGAAGTTTACAAAATGATGAGGGCATAGATAGAATTAATGGTAGGTATCTTTTCCCTAGGATGAGGGATTTCAAGACAAGGGGAGAGATTTTTTAAAGGTGAGGAAAGGGATATTTAAAAAAAGACACGAGGGATTTTTATTTTAACACAGAAGGTGGGGTTCAAGTGTGGAATGACCTTCCTGAGGAAGCAGTGGACGCAGTTACAGTTAAAAGACATTTAGATAAGTAAATGAATAGGAGAGCTTTGGCGGGATATGGGCCAGGAACAGGCAAGTTTGGGACTAAGATAACAAGGTGTACAGCTGGATGAACACAGCAGGCCAAGCAGCGTCACAGGACCAGGAAAGCTGACGTTTTGGGTCTGGACCCTTCCTTAGAAAAGTTTAGGACTAGTTTAGTTTAGGATTATATTTGACAAGGGCACGTTGATATGTTTCTGTGCTGTATGACGCCTGGCTATCTCAACTCTTAGCACATCTGTATCTTACTAATAAACATGTTAAACAAGTTGCTGATGGTGTAGCTATGACATCTTGTCTCCCACTTCCTTCACAATGACTCCTCCATCTGATTTCCTGGTTTGACTCTCCAAAGAATCATTGTTGTCCCTCGCCAGAGGAAAGACAGCAGCACTAATGTAGAGTTCTCACACTTTCATTTAACTATCACAGCCACCAGCATTCATAGAAACTGGTACTAAGCATACCTTGAAGTCTAGAATAGGCCCATTATCAGCACCGCTCAAAGTGTCTGGAGACTAGTGACCTGCAGCCAGGCTGAAGTAAAAGGTGGTTTGTGTGCCAGCTGTGAGAACAGCAAAGTCACAGAAGGATATTGTTGCAGAGGACACTGACAGGGACCTGAAGGGAATGATGTACAGTTGGATGTAAATTGGTGCTGACATTCTGGGCGCCTTGCCTGGCCTGCTAGATTGGTGGCTATCACTGTCAACAAGCATGAGTGCTCTTGGCAAAGGGCACCACTGCCCTGTCATCAGGGTGGGTGGCTGGCTGGCTGTTTTCAAATGCTCCTGCTAGGCGCAACATGTAACTACTGCTTGTTTTGTTTTTCTCGTGTGAACAGCAATTCCTGGCATGTTATTCCTATGATGAGCTGGGTAACATCAGATAGCACTGAGCAGGGTCTTCAGGCACACACAGAGCATGTGGAACATCAGAAGGATCACTCAGGAATAACCAACAAGAGCGTGGGCCATTATTAGAGTGGCAAATAGCATTGTTTGTGGAAATTTCTCACTTGGGGGCATCTGAATGAAACACAAGTTTAACTATATTATCCTTCCTAAACAACAAGAGAATGTAGACAATAGAACAAGACTCATAAACATCACTTTGTGTGACCTCTAAGTTTGTCACTCTTCAGCACTGTCCTGAAGTCCCATGACACTGAAGATTGAGCTCCATAGTGCTGCTGAAAGCTGCTAGACTTGTTTTTATTTTTAATTTTCTCGAAAACATTTCTGTAAATTAACTGCAAGTGTATTGGAGCTGGGGGATGTGGTGGGTGCGGTTATACTGGGTGCAGTGTAGCTGGATATGACATGCACCCACTGGGTATGTTTTCCACATGTAAAATAGGTCAACTGTCTAGCCAGCCACTTTCCTGCCAATGCAAAATATGGGCACTGGAATCAGAATTAGTCCTGGCAATCACACTGCAATGGGCGGCCTTTTTTTAAAGTAACAACAAGAACCAAGACAAGAAGGAGGCACCATATTCCAGGGGTACCCTGCATACATTTCTCAAGATGACTACGTACTCTGCATTCTGTTCTGCCTGCCTTACTAATCCTGCGCCCTCCCCGCCTCCAAGCTCCACTCTCCCATCTTTCCACTAGAATCCCTCCCACTGTAAAACACTCAGATTTACCTTTCTCTTATCATGATCTTCTTTGAGCTTCTTCCAGCTCTCCTGGCAATGCCCATTACTGAGGTTGGACACTGCTGGCTGTTACTGATTGGTCACCAGCTTCTGAGGACAGGACCCCCTATTTGAATGAGTGGCAAAAATCCCACAAACAAGCAATTTAGCCCAACCAAAACTGGTTTATGGCTGCAGGATGAAGCTCCAATGGAGCAGTCAGCTTCTGGTTAGTTTTTCTTCTGGAAGGGAGACATTTGTCCAACTCCTAACAGCAAAAGCAAGAGTCCAGAGTGATTGGAGAGAAGAGAACTTATGATAAAAAAAAACATCCAACTATTATTGGTAAGTTTGACTGGAGAACTCAACTTTAAGTATCTATTTAGGCCGGGTACTAGACAGAAACATCAGCCTGCTGATTCTGTCTCTAAATTCCAAATATGCACCACTCATGTGAATGTCCTTAATTCCTCAAATCTACTTTGTAAATGCCACCTATGAGAGATGGTTGTATTGCAGTCATCGTGAGAAGATCAACTCATATTGCCATTTTGATTTTCAAAACTTCATCTTCCCTAGTTGCATTCTATTTTGACCATTAGTTAATGGAGCTGAATGCACAGACATGATCTGATTGAATGATGGAGCAGGCTCGAGGGGCCAAATGCCAGTCCTGCTCCTATTTTTAGTGTTCTCTTGTCCATATGTCAGTGTTGAGCAGACTCCTTTGTTGGTGTACTCCCAATCATTATTCTTACAAAATAGGGACTGCAAGCCAAACCAAATCAATCTTATTTTCACTGGATTCACAACAGTGAAATTAAAACATGTAATGACCCACAAAATTGCTCAGTTGTTCCCAACATGACTTAACAAATAACAGATTTTTCACTGCAGGTGATTGAAAGTGACCTGATAGAAGTATGTAAAATTATGAGTGGTGTGAATAGTCAGTATTCTTTTCCCAGAGTGAAAATGTCAAATACCAGGGGGCTTAGGTTTAAGGTGAGGCAGGAAAAGTTTAAAGGAGATGTGGGAGGCAAGTTTTTTTTAAAAAAACAGCAGGTGGTAGCTGCCTGGAACGTGCTGCGGGGGAGATGGTAGAAACAAATATATCTGCAAAGTTTAAGACAAATCTAGACTGACACATGAATAGGAAAGGATGAGACGGATATGGATCATGTGCAGGCAGATAGTATTATTCAGAATGATATCATGCTTGGCACAAAGATAGTGGGCCAAAGGACTTGTTCATGCATTGTACTATTCTACATTCTATATCCTTCTACTTTTCCTCCATATTTTACCATCCCTACTACGACAGTTCAAGAAACACCTTCTCTAGGATAATTCAAGATAGGCAACAAATACTAGTGTTGTCAGTGAAACTCACATTCTATTAATTAATAAAACAAGAAATGTCAGTCTTCAAAATTGTACTCTGTCATTGACAGAAAGAATAATATTCCCATGATTTACTCAAATAAACAAAGATTATTTTTGAACTTTCTGTTCAGTCAGGTTTTCCCACAACATGGCATTTCATGTTATTGCAAAATATATGACTAATAATTAACACAGATATCTCAGTAGTTCTATTTCACTACCTTCTCTGCTGTATAAAGTAGAGGGACAACAAAAATACCTCGGGTCATCTTCTGTTGCCTTCTAATGTATCTTCAGGGAAGTAGGTTAGTAGCAGTTCTTTTGCTGAGTACCACTACTTTTATTTTGTCTAGAATACTACCCAGATAATCTGGGCTGGTAGTGAGCTGAAGCAATTATAGCTGTCTAAATCAATGTCATAAAAATAGTCATCTGTGGCATTTGAACTGAAAAATACAAACAGCTACAATTAAAGCCAATTCTGACAAATGCAATTTATTCTGCTTTAAACAAACCAACTTGTCCAATGTTAGGGAAAATTTTATTATACCACAATTAATGAGGGATGTGAACTAAAGTAATGATCATGAAGATGATGGCACAGGCTTGAAGGGGCCAAATGGCCTCTTCTTGCTCCTATCTTCAATGATTTTATGATAAAACAAATCCTTATTCTCCTGAGTTTGTAGTTTTGAGATATGGCTGCACATTAGAGTTCTAAGATAATAGCTTTCTTTTTTTAATGCAAGCCTATTTCTTCAGGGGAGAATTTTCTCCACTGTTTTTACCTTTTTGGGACTTCAATTGCTATCACTTGTTTCAGATTTCACCTCTGGGGCGGTGAAACAATTTCTCCACCTGTACTTTCTTCTGCCTCAAAAATAATAGTTGGAACGGCAATCAAGATTACCTCTTAAGCCTCAATTCTCCAATTTTAAGCCTGCGACACCTTTGTCATATCCACCGATAACCAAATAAATTTATGCTTCGACTATTTTTCGGTAACAATGCGAGTAGAATATTAGAAGCAAGTGTTACACTGATGACAATTATAACATTGCTGGCTTTGGGGTTTGTGTCTTTAAGGTAAAATGAAGAGGGGCATGTCATGTGACCTGGTCTACTGTCTTCCTGACAGGAAGGCTGGTAGTTTGATTGTTACCAATTAAAGGGACTCCAGACAGCTTTACTTGGAAGGAGGTACAACATATCTATCATGGGAGAGATGGCAGAGGCCTGTGTGCTAACAGTGGAGAGATTGATTCTTCAACACTCCAGAACATTGTTGAGAGCGTAAATAGTTGCGCTTTGAATTGTTCATTTACTTCTAAGAATTTAAAAAAAAGAGTTGGGTCTCAAGGATCATAAGAGAATAAAGTGGATGTGTTGTATAGATTCTATCTTAATGATGAAGATGTAATTACATCCAAACTCGGGAATAATTGGTTCTTTTGGCAGGCCGGAGATTTGTTGAGAATGAACTGACTTCTAGTTACAGACAACGTCTGATTTTTAAAATTGCGGTACGCCTTAAGAGCAATCAATCCAAAATCATCAGAGTTCTGCCCATGTCCAAGAGAAAATTACTCTGTTACATTTGAGAAAACCTTATCAGCAAAATTCACCATAATTCTGAAACAAAGTAAATGATTTTCCTACGTTAATAACAATGATTTTTGATGATCTACAGTATGTGAGTAATAAGTTCAAGAAAAATCCCACACCACTGGGTCCAATACAAAATTACTGGCACTTGTTGGAACTTGATGTGTTCATTAAAAGAAAAAGATGTTGCAGGGCCATGGAGAAAGAGTATGAACAGAATATACAAAGATAGCTCTTTAGAACATCATAGCACGATGGACTAAATGACCTCCTTCTGTGCTGTATGATTCTATGATTGTGTAGGATCATTTTCACCCATTATATTCTTGGCAGGGAACCTCTTCTATGGGAAAAAGCACATCAGAAATGTGGGCGTGTTCTGGCCACAATTTTATGAACAGTTAAATACAATGAGCACTTAAATGTCAGATATGTGATCTTAGCAGGTGACACTCCCTACTGGGAATGCTAAAACGGAAGATTACCCTTGTGGTTTGACCTTATAAAAATCTTCATACAAGATTTTGCTCAAAAATTCCAAACATTACATTTAGCTGATGCCTCTGAAAGAAACTCCAAGCAATTTCTGACAATATAATTTTGGTTACTATTTTATAAGACTTGCACAGAAAGCATTTATAGAGTTATAGAGTCATACAGCACAGAAACAGAACCTTTGGCCCAACCATCCATGCTGAACATAATCCCAAACTAAACCAATCCCACCTGCCTGATCCTTACCCATATGCCTCCAAGCCTTTCCTATTCATTTATCCATCCAAATGTCTTTTAAATCTTACTATTGTACCTGCATCCACCAGTTCCTCAGGAAATTCATTCTACTCACGAACCACCCTCTGCGTAAAAAATAATTGCCTATCCAGATTTCCTAATAACTCAAACCTTCCAAACCTGGTAACATCCTGGTAAATCTCTTCTAAACCCTCTCCAGCTTGATAATATCCTTCCTATAACTGAGTAACCAGAACTGGACACAATGCTCCAGAAGAGGCATCATCGATGTCCTGTACCACTTCAACATAATCCCGCCACCTATACTCACAGGACTGAGCAATGAAAGCAAGCGTGCCAAACACCTTCTTAACCATCCTGTCTGTATATACAGTAAACTTTAAAGTATTATATACCTGGATCCCTAGGTCCCTCTGTTCTACAATGCTATCCAAGGCCCTACCATTAATTGCATAAACCCTACCCTTGTTTGTTGTACCAAAATGCAATACCTTACATGTATCCAGATTGAACTCGATCTCTTACCATGAGAAGAAAAACCAAAAAGGTAGGAATGAATACTCTTTACTTATTAATTGTCAGCCTTTCTGAGTTGGCCACTTTGATTTTGGATTTGTCACCACATTTTTTATGATCACTGGTCCTTTAGATGTTTTCCTGTATAATTTACTTGGTCATATGTCATACATTTCAGCACGTACACAACAGATAAAAGACAAAAAGAGCCTGTCGTTACGATTTGAACTCAAAATATGCTAAAAAGCTTCATAGTTGATTAATCATTTTTTGATTGCAGTCACCATTGATTTGTCAGCAAGTAAGATCCCACAGACAGCAAATGATTGATCAATGCTTAAGTAAACTGTCTCACTAGTGTCAATCAAGAGATGTACATTAACTTGGGAATGAGGAGAACTTTCTGCATCGATTTCAAAAATTGTAACAAGACTTGATTGCAAATCCTCCTGAATAAAGTAAATAAGATTTTCTTTTAACATTTCTGACAGTTAGCTAATCAGAAATGCATCAAAGTCTAATTGTCATATTTTGCCTTAATGTGGAGAGTATAGCTTGGAGCTCTCATCACAGGTTGAAATCAAATAATAATGTGCAAAGATAGAAAGGCAGTCATTTGCTGCTGAGGTAACTGAACCTGAAGCAGCAAGTGGCATTTGTGAGTGAAGTCTAATTAAAAACTGAAAAAAACTATGGATGGTGTAAATCAGGAACAAAAACAGAAATTGCTGGGAAAGATCAGCAGTTCTGGCTGCATCTGTGGAGAGAAATGAGAATTAATGTTTCACGTCTGCAGTTCTGAGGAAGGGTCACTCCAGCAGCAATGTTAATTCTGATTTCTCTCCATACATGCTGCTAGGCCTCCTGAACATTTCCAGTGATTTCAGTTTTTGAATGTGAGGGAAGTCTAGCTGGAGCAGTCAAATGGATTATTTCTGGAAAATAAAAGGTTGCCCTTGGAGTAAAAAAGAATATTGAAAAGAAGGAGAAAGCAGCTAAAAAAAAATCCCTGAATGGAATCAGGCTTCTTTCTATGTAAATACCGTAAATATTTTGTTGTTAAACCTTAATTTCCCATCATATTTGTTATGACTCAATGCCAGTGGAATAAAGAATCTCTTTCCTGATCAGTGGTCCATCCCGGATGCTCAAATTTCAGATTATATTTTGGTTAATTTCTGGTCAAGATAGAGCTCGTTGATACACCTGCCATTCACAATTTACACCCATGTGCCAATTTACAAAATTCCCTCAATAATAATTAACTAGCCACTGACTTCAAGGACAAACCACTTTGATTACTTTCTCTCAGGGAACTGTAAAATAATGTTTTAATGTAACGATAAGCTACCAAATGCTTTTAATTTCCCTGACATCAATTTTCTTTTCCCATTTTACACCATTACTAAAAAGGGGCGTCATTAGATTAACAACAACAGAGTCAATGTTCTTATGCTGTGTTTTATGTAAAAACTAGGCAAGATGTTCACAGTGCTTCCTGCAATATATTAGTGTGAATTAACAGATTCAAAAGTAAGTTTAGCAGTTGTGGATCTCTTACAGTAATGGCTTAAAATTGATCAATTATTTAAAGTAAATCAAATGAGCTAGTCACACTGCAAATTATGAGCTATCATTCTAAGAAAGTTATCAATCATGCAAAACAGAGCTTATGCTGTTCCTGCAGACTAAAAGATTTCTGCCTGACAAAAACAAATCATCAAATTTGAAGAATTGGCAGTATCCGTCCAATTATTAGAGTACAGCGAGAATGATAAGTACTTAAAGAAGTCAACTAAGACAAAGGAAGACCTGCGTATGTATTTTACACAGAAAATGTTTATGGTCAGGAATAGATTTACCTTATTCATTCATGGGACATTGCCGTTATTGGCTGGGCCAGTGTTATTGCCCATCTCTACTTTTCCTTGTGGTAGTGAGCTGTCATTTAGCACAGGTACATCCACAAGGAAGGTGGGTGTTCCAGGATTTTGCACCCACTGACACTGAACAAACAGTGATTTTCTTTTGTCAAGCATGGATCGTGATTGCTTTGGAGGGGAACTTGGGACTGCACTGGAGAAAATTGACTTAAGAGCAATTAAATGTTGTTAGTGACTCTTCGTTACTGCCTGACATTATTTTATAGTCTTTTGAGAGAAAATAATCAAAGTAGTTGCCGTTGAGGTCCGTGACTGGTTAACTCATCGGCTTCATCCTCAACCACAGCATATTTACCTTCGACAAGCAGTTCTTCATCCAGACACATGGAGCAGCCATGGGGACTAAGTTTGCACCCCAATATGCCAACATTTCATCCACAAGTTTGAACAAGACTTCTTTGTTGCACAGAGCCTCCGAACAATGCCATACACCAAATATACTGATGACATTTTCTGCCTTTAGACTCAAGGCGAGGAATGGCTGAAACAACTATACAGCGATATCAACAAGTTTCATCCCACATCAGACTTACCATGGGCTACGCTTTAGAATCAGTCTCATTCTTGGACACATGCATCTGCATCAGGGATGGACACCTCTGTACATCACTCTACCATAAGCTTACGCATAACCTTATGATGCTGTACTTCTCTAGCTTCCACCCAAAATGTATTAAAAGAGCCATCCTCTACAAACAAGCCCTACGCATACACAGGATTTGTTTGGATGAGGAGGATCAAGACGGGCACCTGAAGATGTTGAAGTACGCTGTCATAGGAGCAGGATACGATGCCCAACTCATCGAGCGCCAGTTCCAATGTGCCACAGCAAAAAACGGTAATGACCTCCACAGAAGACAGACCCGTGGCATGTCCGATATGGTACCTTTCGTCGCCCAGTACTTTTGGGGAGCAGAGAAACTATGCTGTGTTCTTTGCAGCCTTCAACACATTATTGATGACAATAAGCACCTTGCCTCCACCTCTCGCCTTCAAACAACAGCAAACTTTTAAACTGACCATTGCTCACAGCAAACCCCCCAACCTTCAGGATAACATCGACCATAACACTGTACAACCCTGTCATGAGGTTGTAAACACACACACACACACACACACTCACACACACACACACACACACACACACACACACACACACACACACACACACACACAGATAAATCAATGGGGTTAATTTGTACTTGCAGATACCATTCTGTTTTATTCAAAAAGCTCATAATTTATAGACAGTCAGGCAATGTGGTGCATTATAAATTCCTAATTTAGAAATAAAACCAATCTGACTCCAAACCAAAACACAAAACAGCTTCTAAACAAGAAATGAAAGAACTGCAGATGCTGTAAATCAGGAACAAAAACAGAAGTTGTGGAAAGCTCAGCAGGTCTGTTAGCATCTGTGAAGAAAATATCAGTGTTAATATTTTGGGTCCAGTGACCCTTTCTCAGAACTCAGATTCTAAACAAGGCCTCAAACCGAGCATGCGTTGTCCGAGCTAAAATGCCACCTCTTCTTTACACTAGTACAACCTTTTGTTTTTTTTTCAAGACAGTGACTTGAAAGGAATTCTTGGATTTACATATAGATATTAATGAATGAAAACCTTCTAACTAATTAATGGCACATTAGGTTTGTTTAATACATCCTCATCAGTGGTGTGACTCTTTGATCTTTTACTTGTAAATTCTGTGTGTGATACCACCTCTCTCACCAACACCTGGGGGAGGACAGAGGCTCCAAAAGCTTGTGTTTTCAAATAAACCTGTTGGGCTCTAACCTGGTGTTGTGTGATTTCTGATCTTATCCACACCAGTCCAACACTGGCACCTCCACATCATGGCAAATTATTGTTGTGGGGATTTTGTAAATTAGCATATGGGAGCAAATTGTGAGTTTGAGGCACACCTACAGCTGCAAGTTGTGATTTTCTCATGTCTTTGCCATCCTTGTCCTTCTCGATGGCAATGGTGGGTTGGAAAAATGGTGTGTCAGGAACTTTGGTGAATTTCTGCAGCATATCTTGTTGATGGTCCACACTTAGCACTGGTGGTGGAGAGAGTAGTTGCTTGTGGATGTGATGCAAATTATACAGGATGCTTTGCCCTGGATGGTGTCAAACTTCTTGAGCATTGTTGGAGCTGCACTCATCCAGGCAAGTGGGGATATTCCATCCCGCTTCTAACTTTTGCCTTGTAGATGATGGACAGGTTCTGATGAGTCATGAGGTGAGTTTCCCACTGCAGTATTCCTAGCCTCTGCCCTGCTATTGTAGTTTGTGTGTTTACGTGGTAGTCCAGTTGAATTTCTGGTCAATGGTAACTCCCAGGATATTGATAGTTGGGGGATTTATTACATTGCCTTGCATTGTAGTACATTCAACAAGCTACTTCCTAAAATGAACTGAAAAGCAGCAATAGACACTGAATGTTTATTCTGTTCTGGCCTGGTGACTTTTAACTGACCTGATAATTACTCTGGTTGATTTCCTTGCACAGTATCCCTAACAATGGGATTGATACAGATGTCCGATTCAAATTGAGCTTGAGTATTACTTGCTAGAAGCCTAATTTAAATATATCCTCATAAAAGCTTCCTCTCTAATATATACCACCACAAAAATGAGAATGCATGGGCATTCAGTGTTATGGACCAGATCAAACACCTTCAAAATATATTCAGAAAGTAGTCTAGACCCTAACTTTGTTCTTAATTTAAAGCTAAGTGTAAGGTGTTGCATTCCAGATGCAATTTCATCAGTCAAACTATTAGTCTTGAAGCAAACACACTTTACTCATACACTGTAGTTTCAATACAACAAAATAAAGAAGAAATTGGAATAACTTAAAATTTAACAAAATAATAGGTTATTTTGCTACTAAACAGTAACTGTTCCAATGTAGCAACATCTTATAAACACACCCTTGACAAAGGCAAGTTCAGAAAAATAAATTGTCTCACAGGCAATTCTCAAATCCAGGAGGAAAATCATCAAGAGAAAACTCAGAGAGAGAGAGAAAAACAGAGAGAGAGGAAGGGAGGGAAGTTCTGCAGCTTTCAGCCAGTTTCAAGACCCAGCAACTGCTAAGGAAAAACTACAATTAAAAGTCTTGTTTCTGTGGGGGCCGTTCCCCATCCATTCGGGGTGCTCCTATTGTTCCTACTTAAAGAAAACCAAGACTTCAGAAGTTGTTTACTTTATGGACGTTCAATAGATAGCTTGTCATCTCTAACCTAAAACCTCCATCGAATAAAAAGGACTGAATATACCCCTTAAAGCCATTATATTATCACATCAGTATGTTAAGGTTGCATTTTGCCCATGAGACAACTCATTCACTCAACTTTCTCTTATCTATTGTGGATGATTTTGCATTATACCTCATGATCTGTATACCTTTCTGAGACATGCTTATTGTTGTATCGTGACAATGATCTGATTGTCTCATACTCCATCTTACCCTGGGATTACTTGAGCCATGGCATTCTCCTACCTGGATGCTGCTCTCTGTAATTTATAACCTCAATTTTAGCTCAGGTGACTGTGAATGCAGTCTTTGTACACAATGGTTAGCTATAATAAATTTCTGGTGACCTCTTCAATTCCACAATCAGCACTTTTTTTTAATTTGTTATAGGAAATAACATAAGCATTTCCACATCAGATAAAAAAAAGCTCGTACACCAACCCTTCATTTATCTCGATGCCACAGGAATCTTCTCACCTAATGGAGCTGAAACACGACTCAATTAATATACAGTGGGATAAAAATTGCTTCTGGATTATTTTCAGATTCATGATGCAGTCTTGCTACAACTGGGACCAACAGGGCCAAAATGAGCACTCTGGTCTAATTATAATAATTTTAAGGAGCTCTTAGAACATAGAACATTACAGCACAGTACAGGCCCTTCGGCCCTCAATGTTGTGCCGACCTGTCATACCGATCTCAAGCCCATCTAACCTACACTATTCCATGTACATCCATATGCTTGTCCAATGATGACTTAAATGTACTTAAAGTTGGCGAATCTACTACCATTGCAGGCAAAGCGTTCCATTTCCTTACTACTCTCTGAGTAAAGAAACTACCTCTGACATCTGTCCTATATCTTTCACCCCTCAATTTAAAGCTATGCCCCCTCGTGCTCGCCGTCACCATCCTAGGAAAAAGGCTCTCCCTATCCACCCAATCTAACCCTCTGATTATTTTATATGTTTCAATTAAGTCACCTCTCAACCTTCTTCTCTCTAATGAAAACAGCCTCAAGTCCCTCAGCCTTTCCTCGTAAGACCTTCCCTCCATACCAGGCAACATCCTAGTAAATCTCCTCTGCACCCTTTCCAAAGCTTCCACATCCTTCTTATAATGCGGTGACCAGAACTGTGCGCAATACTCCAAGTGCGGCCGCATCAGAGTTTTGTACAGCTTCACCATAACCTCTTGGTTCCGGAACTCGATCCCTCTATCAATAAAAGCTAAAACACTGTATGCCTTCTAAACAGCCCTGTCAACCTGGGTGGCAACTTTCAAGGATCTGTGTACATGGACACCAAGATCTCTCTGCTCATCTACACTACTAAGAATCTTACCATTAGCCCTGTACTCTTAGAAGCTGTCAAACAGTCACAAGCAGGTTGTTGCTCTTCTGTAGATAAATATCATGCCAACTGTCTTATCACTGTGGATCAAAATTATATCCTAGAACAGGGGAGAAGCAAAAATGAATGGCAGCGCTGTGGAGTCAATGGAGAAAATTCCTGATTTAAGAATAGAATCACTATTCACTGGTGGGCACAAGGGCCACTGAACAATCACAAATGGAATAGATCCTGCTTCACATATCAACAATAGATTTTCACAGAAGGACATAAAATAAATTATTGTACACTGGTCACACTAGTAAGTTCCTAATAATTGTTTTCGAAAGCTGCCAGACATGCCTGAAATGTCACCTTAGTTTTAAAGGAAACCAGAAGTTCAGAAACCAAAGTACTGGTTAAAATAGTTGTTTCAGAGATAGTAGGAACTGCAGATGCTGGAGAATTTGGGATAACAAGGTGTAGAGCTGGGTGAACGCAGCAGGCCAAGCAGCATCAAGGAGCAGGAAGGCTGCCGTTTCAGGCCTAGACCCTTCTTCAGAAATAAAGGGTCTAGGCTGGAAACGTCAGCTTTCCTGGTCCTCTGTTGCTGCTTGGCCTGCTGTGTTCATCCAGCTCTATACCTTGTTATCTCCTGTTAAAATATTAAATAGATGGTCAGTGCCACATTTCCCTACCTTCTCAAGATGGAAAATGTGCCATTTTGGTGGCTGAATGATTGGTTTACAGAATGAGCATGGATTGAATTCCTGTACCAGCTGAGGTTACCATGAAGGACTCTCCTTCTCAACCTGTCCCCATACCTGAGACACAGTATTCCTCAGATTAAACCACCAACAATCACGTCTCTCTATTGACAGTGAAGCCCTATGATCCTCTGGGATGATAGAATCTTTGCCTACTGGTGCAGAAAGCCAATTTTATGAAGACAATAAAGAGGTTTAATGTTCATCCCAATCACTTTGGTAGGGACAGAACTGGTGCTCATTGAAGCACATAACTCAGCACTTCTGACTGAGTCATTTCAGGTGTTTTTAACTAGAAAGTGAGTTTGGACAAAAATGATCTTTTTGTAATTGGCAAGAAGTAACAAGAGGCATTCTACATGGATCAGTGCTGGCCCTCAATTGTGTACAACTTATGTTAATAACATGCTTAAATGTATCAAAGGGATAGTTGCTAAGTTTGCTGGTAACACAGAGGTCAGCAGGAAAGTAGGTTATGAAGAGGGCATAGGAGGTACGAAGGGATGTAAATAGATTAAGTGCGCGGGTAAAGATCTGATTACTGGAGTATAGTGTGGGAAATGTGAAACGGCTGATTTTGGCAGCAATTAAATAGAAGGATATTTTCTAAATGACAACAGATTGCAGAGTTTTGAAATATAGAGCGACCTGGATTTTTTCAAGCATGTATCACATAAAGATCATATGTAGGTGCAAGCAAGTAATTAGAAAAGCTAATAAAATGTTGCCCTTTATTCTGGTTTGAATACAAAAGTGAGAAGATTGCGGTTTAGTTATATAGGACACTGGTGGGAACACATCTGAAGGATTGTGTACAGTATTGGCTTCCGCATTTAAGGGTGGCCGCAATGGCCATGGAGCAGCTCAGCAAACGTTTGTTAGTGCAGTGCCTGGAAATGGACATGTTACCCTTCAGGGAAATGTTGGAAATACTAGGCCTATGACCACCGGAGTTTCAAAGAGTAAAATGACTTGACTGAATCATGTAAGATCCAAATGGCTCTTTGACAGGTTCGATGTGGAAAGGATGTCTACCTCTTTGGGAGAATCGAGAACGCGGGGTCAATACTTAAAAATAACGGATTGCCATTTTTAGACCAAGATTCGGTGAATTGTGTTTTTTTTTCAGAGGATCCTGAGTCTTTTTCATTCTTTTCCTCAAAAGATGGCGGAAGCAGATAACAGAAATATATTTGATAAGTACTGGGGTGAAAGGATATTGGGAAGCATTGGAGATTGTGGAATAATAATATGGCCAGGCATGATTGAATTAGAAGGCAGAGCAGACTCGAGGGGTCAAGTAGCCTGAATTTGCTGTTTGAATGCTCATATTCAACTAAGAACAACGTGAATATACTTTTGATATTCATGCTGTAATTATTGGGCAAGTCAATTTCCAGGTTGAGATTCAGCTTTGTACATTAAATCTTGCTTTTGTTTGGTTTAAATAAGGTGGTCTTTCACTGAACACAATGATGTATACTGCAGATTTAGATCAAACAACCAAATAGAAACATATTATGTAAATAAACAAAGCTAAAATGGAATAAGACAACCTGTTAGTATCTAACAAAAGTTTGAAGATTTCAAAATACAATGCTATTAATCCCAATCACACCCCTTTACAGTACTCCTACTCGTGATAATTGCCAGTTTATCACAGCTGTTGGGCTGAATTTAATTGTGCTTAAGTTTTCAGTTTTTGAGAATCTGATAGCCTCTTTCTTGAGATTTCATACAACTAATCTTAGACTTTCTAAGTTTTAAGTAATCCCTTCGGGTTTTAACAAAACACTTCTGGTGTGTAACTTTAAAATTAAACTCCTTACACTGACGTAATCTACCTCTAAATTATCTCCCTCTTGAGAAGCAACAATCCTATCCATTGAGAGTGAAACAAGGCCTGTGCAAACAAAACTTTTCTTTCAGCAATGGGTATTTTTTTTCATTAAAAGCTATCAATTCCAATATGGAGTCTTCTACCTGATGCCTAACGCACTGTCTCTATGGCCATAAGATTTAAGAGCAGAGGTATACCTTTCAGCCCATCGAGTCTGCTTCATTATTCAGTGAGATCACCGCTGATGCGATTATCCTCTACTCCCAATTCCGTCTTATCCTCCAACCTTTGACTTCTTTACTGATCTGTCTCCCTCAGCCTTGACTATGCATGATAACCCAACCTTGACTGTGTGCTTCACTAAAGAATTCTGCAGATTGTCAACCTTTTGAACCGTCTCAATCTTTGCTTTAAATGGACAACTCCTTATTCCGAGATTACAGCCTCTGGTGGTACAATGGCTCAGTGGTTAGTACTGCTGCCTCAATCTTTCCCTACAGCTGAACCCCTCCAACCCTGGTGACATCTTTGTAAACCTTTTCTGAACCCTGTCAAGCTTTGCAACCAATTTCCTATAGCAGCGAGATCAGAATTGAATGCAGCATTCCAAAAGGGGTCTAACCAATGTCCTGTATGTATTGTCTAAATAAATTGTAATGCAGAATGCTTAACTATTAAGCTAAATTGAAGCAAGGAACAATCAAAGTGATATTTTGACAACAGATAACATCAGTGCCCAAAATAAAGTTTAAAGGCAACAGTTGATTTCAATGCTTTTTCTGGTTCAAAAATACATCTGTGAGACAAAGCGATTCTTGTCGATAACACAGCTAGATTTCTCCCCTGGTATGCTGGAAATGTTGAATGATTAGTTCTTCTTACAACCAGCTCATTAAGTCTAAGTGTTTCAGTCACCCATGTAGCCTTGGCAATTAACATTCATTAGGCAATCAATCTCAACAGGCAACCCATTCGCCTTCGGAGATAATATCAATATAGGAGACAAGTTAAAGGTTTCAGCAGCTAGGTAGCTACCAGAATTCTATAAGAAATATTAAGAAAACGCAAATTCATCGATCCAGTACTGCTTGTGGAAAACTGCTCACAAAGGGAAGGAAGTTGGAAATAGAGCTCTAACAGTGGGACTGCAGAATAGGTTAATGATCATGATTATAAATGCGACAGATCTTCAATCTAACACAGTTACTACACTTTAAAGGATGTATTGTTCAGAGGTCAAAAGATGGGTTTAACAAACGCTTTCATGGTCTTATGAATTTGTTTGATGCTGTGCTACAGTGGGCGAGTAACAGTCGAATGCCTCTGAACTGAAAAACTGCAGTTCATGAATATGAATGCACATTCTATTAACTTTAACAGTCCATCTGCGGCATGAAAATCTATTGACTCTCTTAAATCCAACACCTAAAGCATTGATGAGAATCAGACACAGCTATTAAATATGAAAGTTTTGGGGTGGCTAATCTCATTTCATGCATACCTACTGCCAAAAAGGACTCACAAAATTACTCCTAAAGGTAGGAAAATTCCAGTTAAGCAGAGTCACAGAATTGTTATGGCGCACGTTATGGAGACTGTTCAGCCCATTGTGTCTGCACTGGTTCATTAAATGGGCCCCATTACCTCGTACCAACCTTCTCCTTTATCCACATACCTTTCTTATCCAAATGATCATTCAATGCCCCTGGACCCTGTCTCCACTAAATTTCCAGACAGTACATTCCAAAACTTAACTACCTACTGAGTGAGAATGGTTTTTCTCCCTTCATCCTTGTTTCTTAAATCTATGCAGTCTTTTTCTTCCTTTTATGGGCAGGAACACTTTCTTCCTATCTACTCTATGTCATGTCACTGTTACACTTTTGATAAGGGGGTTGGTTAGCATAGATGGCCAGTATTCAGTACAGGGTGAAACCAATAGCATGGGTTCAATTCTCACACTGGTTGAGTTTATCATGGTTGAGTTTATCATCTCTCTATCTATTGAGAGAGCAGGCCTATTGTCTGATGAGACAGTGGTAACTACTTTATCCAATCAGCTTATGATTTTGAAAACATCTTTCAGATCTCCTCTTAGCTTTCTTCTGTCAAATGACATCAGTCCCAATTATCTCCAAGCTATCCTGATAACCAAAGTTCCTCAACCTTGGAACCAGTAAGCAGGCATCCTTGAGCCCTTGTCAAGCAGGAGACTGACTTTCTCAGTGAAGGGCCTTGGTCACCTTGCGAGAAGCAGTGGTCATGGGTGTGTAGGTCATTGTAAATAGTGTGGTAATCGACACAAGCCTGCTGCAATCCAGATTTATCAACTTCGGCATTTCATCCCTTAAGACACGTTCAGGAGGAGTTCTTTCAAGCAACAGGTGAGACTTTTGATCTAAATGTTGGTAATTCAACTGTTCACACATCGAATGAAAACAAAACAATGAACCCCCAAAAAATGGAGAACCCTGGAAACGCTCATTAGTTGAATAAACTGTGGAGAGAGAAACAGAACAGACATTTCATATCAACCACCTCAAATCACAGTATTATATTATCAATGAATCACAGCATTGTTCCTGCTCAAAAACAGGTAGATCAGCTCATGTGGGATTTCTACAAGAACAATTTCGCTTGTCTCACTCTGCAATCCTTTCACTGCACCATGTTTCTTCCCCTTTGGGTGCTTAAACAATTCTTTTTTGAAAGGGATGATTGAATCACCCTTCAACGCACTCTTAGTTGGTGTGATTCAGTTCCAAAGCATTTAACATTTCAGAAGTTTTTTTTTGCCAAGTCACCTTCATTAAATTGCGAATCACTTTAAATCCGTTACCTCTGGTTCTGAAGTGTTGTTTTTATTCATTCACAGGATGTGAGCTTCACTACCTAGGCCCACATTTATTGCCCATCACTAATTGTCTCGGGAGCAGTTAAGAGTCAACCAAGTTGCCTTGAGTCTGGAGTCACATGTAGGCCAGGCCAGGCAGTTTCCTTCCCTAAAGGGCATTAGTGAATCACATGAGTTTTTCCTAATAATCAGCAATGGTCATCATTAGACTCTTATTTCCAGATTATTATTGAATTTAAGTTCCACCGTCTGCCTTGGCAAGATTTGAATCCACATCCCCTGAACATTACTTGGAATTTTTTTAATTCATACTCTAGTGAGAATACCACTAGACCATTGCCCTCTCACCAAAGGAAGCAGTTTCTCCTTTATCTGCTCTGTTTTGGCTCCTCAATAACTCCAGCAACTTTGTTTTCTTCAAGGAGATTCAGGCATTAATGGTAAAAGGCTAACGGGAATGAGGAGGGCCAAATAAGGACTCTAAATGAGTACTTTGTGCGGGTTTTTACTACTGAGAGGGATGAAATGGGTATTGAAATCAGGGAGAAGGACTGCGATGTGCGTAAATTACCACAGACAGACTGGAGGTACTCAGTGATCTGGCAGACTTAAAAGTAGATAAATCTCAGGGCCACATGAAATGTAGTGTTGAATGAGGCAAGGGAGAAAATGTTGGGGGCATCAACTGGACACAGGGGAGGTGCCAGGAGACTAGTGGGCAACCAACAACGTACTGTTACTCAAGAAGGGAGGAAGGGATAAACCAAGGATCTACAGGCCAATCAGTCTAGCCTCAGTGGTGGGGAAACTATTGGAAGCAATTCTGAAGGATGGAATTAATATGTTTTTGAGGATGCAGGGGTTAATCAAGAAATGTCAGTATGGTTTTGTTCAGGGGAGGTCATGTCTGACCAATTTGGTTGAATTTGTTGAAGAGGTGACCAGATGTGTAGATAAGGGCAATGCTTTTGATGTCATTTACTTGGACGTCAGCAAAGCTTTTGATAAGATCCCACATGGGAAATGGATAGTGAAGGTAAGAGTCCATGGGATCCAAGGGAATTTGGCAAATTGGATCCAGCCTTCACCGAGTGGCAGGAAGGAGAGGGATGACCTTCAAGGGGTGACTGGAATTCTGCATCCAATAGGGTCTTACAGGGACCAGTGTTGGGGACCTTGCTGTTTGTGGTGCAAAGAAATAATTTAGAATTGTAAGTAGGAGGGTTCATCAGTAAGTTTGATGGTGATACAAAAATTCATGGGATGGTAAAGAGTGAGAAGGATACCATTAGATTACAGGAGAATGTGAATAGGCTGATCGCATGGGCTGATCAGCAGCAAGTGGGATTCAACCTGATTAAGTGTGACGTGATGTACTTGAACAGGACAAACAAAGCAAGTGAATCTGTGATCATCAGTAGTACTTAGTGTGTTTGTTCTTTAAGGTTGGCAGGACAGGAAAATAAAGAGTGAATAAGGCATCTGGGATACTTGCGTTAATAGCTGGGCCATAGTGTTTTAAAGCAGGGAGGTTATGCTAGAAATGTATGAGATGTTGGTTAGGCAACAGCGACAGTATTGTGTGCAGTTCTGGAATCCACAAGATGTGAGGGATATGATAGCACTAGAGAAGGTGGAGAGGAGGTTTACTAGGATGAACTGGCAAGAACTGCAGACCCTGGAGTCAAGAACTGCAGACACTGGAGTCAGAGATAACAGTGTGGAGCTGCAGAAACACAGCAGACCAGGCAACATCGGAGGAGCAGGAAGGTTGACGTTTCAGATCAGGACCCATTTCTGAAGAAGGGTCCTGACCCGAAATAGCAACTTTCCCGCTCCTCTGATGCTGCCTAGCCTGCTCTAGTCCTCCAGCTCTACAGTGTGCTAACCCTAGGTTTTCCAGGGTGTTGCCTGGGCTGGAGAGTTGTATTATAAAGAAAGGGTTGTTTTCCTTGGAGCAGAGGAGACTGAGGGGGGCGTGAGTGAGATGTATAAAATTATGAGCGGCATAAATAGGATGGGCATGAAGGACATTTTCCAGTTGATAGAAGGACCAATGACCTGTGAGTATAGATATAAGGTAAGGAGCAGAAGGTTTAGAGGAGTCGTGAAGTAAAAATTTTTCTTTGAAGGATGATGGGAATTTGGAACTCACTTCCTGTTATGGTGGTAGGGGCAGAAATCCTCATAACACTTAAGAAGTCATTAGGCATGCACTTGCAAAGCAAGCGGTACAAGGCTATAGGACAAAAGTGCTGGAGAATGGGATCATAATAGTTAAGTGCTTATTTGTGACCAGCATAGAGTTGATGTGCCAAAGGATCTTTTCAGTGCTGTAGATCTCTATGGCACTATGTATGAGAATGGCCTTGCTGCCCCAGTCTATCCAAGGAACAAACATGGAACCATTCCTGTCAATCTTTATTGCACCTTCTCCAAAGGCTTTACATCCTTCCTACATCACAGTCCTTAGAATTGAACCAAATACTTCTGAATTTGATTTATAATTAGCTTATTGTCACATGAGTACAGTGAAAAGTGTACAAGTCAATGATTACAGTGTCACATCAGGTACAAAGTTCCCTAGGTAATGTTTTTTCAGTGACAGTTCTTAGGAAAATAGAGAAGTGAAAAAGTCCAACATTGCAGATTATTTGAATAAATTATAAAATGGAACAAACAAAAAGGTCAGAGCAACTGTCTCCTGACTCAGCCCATGCTGGCAGCTAGCCTCCAGTCTAAGATAACAAAGTGTGGAGCTGGATGAACACAGCAGGCCCAGCAGCATCTCAGGAGCACAAAAGCTGACATGTCGGGCCTAGACCCTTCATCAGAGAGGGGGATGGGGAGAGGGTTCTAGAATAAATAGGGACGGAGGGGGAGGCAGACCGGAGATGGAGACAAAAGAAGATAGGTGGAGAGGAGAGTATAGGTGGGGAGGTAGGGAGGGGATAGGTCAGTCCAGGGAAGACGGACAGGTCAAGGAGGTAGGATGAGGTTAGTAGGTAGGAAATGGAGGTGCGCTGGAGGTGGGAGGAAAGGATGGGTGAGAGGAAGAACAGGTTAGGGAGGCAGGCCTGCAGTCCATACCAGTTATTGACTCCTGGCCTCTGCTGGGTTTCAACTCAGTCTTCATAAGGCCTGCAAACCAATCTGATATCACCTCAGGGCTGGGAGCCTACACTGAGGCCATACCAGGCAGTGAAACCTCCACAGAGCTCCCGAAGACCACTATTCTGGGCTGCTGGCAGACTATCATACCCAGCCAAGAGGGCATCATGCTGGGCCGAGATGTTGTCATGCTGGGCCTGTACTGAGACAAAATACAAAAGCAAACAAAAAGCAAGAGAAGGAAGAAATGAAATGGAACGGACAGTGCACCGAGCTCCAGCTGAAAGATCCTACTCAGCTGCCATCTTGGAAATAAGATGACAGTGCACCAGAAATTTATTAAAAAATCATCACAATGTTCTTGCTTTTGTATTCAAAGCCCTTATTTATAACATTTGGGATCCCATCCTTTGTTTATTAATCTCTACCTGCTTATGAGTGTGTTGACTATTAATGATCACCTTCTCTATTAATTAAACATAGAACTGAAATCAGAGAAAAGTAACTAAAAGGAAGCTAGAGCTGTAAGCATGGAGCAGGCATTTTAATGCATTGTAAATAAAGTTCCAAAAAAAGAGCAAATGAGTCATCTCTGCATTATTTTGATTTATAAAAGATAAAAGAAAGTGGTGACAAGAACTATTGGTAAAAAAAATAAATTTATATGTTCCTTCATTATTTCACTCTTTGTTAGAAGATCCACCCATGATCTTGGAATCAATAGATTTCAGGCTTCAGGATCTCTGCACTCACTACATGGATGAATAATACGGATATAGCAGCAACCCACAAAAGATGCCACTCGTACATTGTGTCTGAGCAAAAGATAAAGTAAATATTTGAACTGCCTTGAGGTGACATGGCAGTGTTTGAAACACCAGCATGTGATCTCAAAAACAAACAATGCAGACTGAAGAAAATTGCGGTGGTCGAAAGATATACATTGTGCCAGAGATGCCAGGGAAATGGCGAACCTATAAACAAAATGTCAGCGTTGTTGCAAATGACCTCTGCATTTAAACTTGACACACTGGTCAATTTGACACACTGGTCAATTAACTAATTCATGATCAATGAATTGCAAAGACATCGATTTTGTGAATTAAGGAACTTCTCACCATGGAGGATAGTAATTTAGCCTTGGAAAAAAATTGACTAAATCATATCTGCCATGTGTAATTTGAAGAAATTATATATATGTGCACACTCACTTTACTCAACCAAAGTACTTCAGGAGTCTCATCAACGCTCAAACAACATCATAGCCAGATACCTTTAAATATGTGCTCCTGTTGTGGTTGCACTCATCCATTCAAAATAAATGTCCAGCTGAAGGGAAAGGTGCAAATCGTGATTCTAATGAATTACATAACATGGGTATGTAAGTTCTTTCATCGATTCAAAATATAGCGGGAGCTCTTTCTGCGATTAAAACATGGCACTTATTGAATCATGAACAATAAAGCACCACATCATTTTAAAGATTGCTCCTTTGAGATCATAGGCACCTCAGTGTCAGTTATCAAATTGATTTTGGCACAAAATTTCAAGTCACAAACCCTACCCTTGGTATTTTTTGAAACTTTCTCCGTTCTTCGAACGACATTCTTCAAGCTTACTATGACTCAGCTCTTCCAATTTTTGAAATAACCACTGTTTCTGTAGATTTCCAAAACCCTTAGCCTAGGCAGCTTCATGATCTCAAGTAGCCCTAAGGGGACAAATGTTTTTCAATCAACTGCGATGCCAACTTGAATACCCTATGGGAACATACATTAAGGTAATTTGTGATGCATTACTTGCCCTGATCCAGGGAGAGGAAGGGGCACTGTCTTGCTTCTCATGTTGACACATCAATTTCATCACCCTCATAAATTTGAGTGGTGGCTATTTGCAATCCATGTGGCTGTGCCAGAGTAGGTAATGCTGGCAAACTGCATCTTGGAGTGAATTGACTTATCATCACAGCTATCAAACCTAGTAATTGCAGAATACAAAGTTGACTAATTTTGACTAAGTGTCAACCTTAAGATGGTGAAAAAAATTATTATTCCTTGCAAGACGTGGCATGAACTAAGAACCATGAGTATTATTTCATGACTATCAATTCACTTGATAGCATCATTGTCTGTAGAAGGAGCAAAGTGTAACATGATCAATGGTTATCAACACTGATAACTCAGCAAACCCAACCACCTAATCCAATTTGATGCTCAGGAAGGACAACGCACATTTGTGACATTCAAAGTTGACTTTCTTGGGTGAGGAATGACATCAGCTGAAGTAAAGCTGGCATACAATAACCCCAATGCTATTCATAGAATAAAAGAAAGAACTATAGATGTTGGAAATCTGAAACAAAAATAGAAATCACTGGAGAGACTTAGCAGGTTTAATGACATTCTGATGAAAGGTCTTTAGACCCAAGACATTGACTCTGCTTTCACTCCACCAAAGCTGTTCATGTACTTCCAATGTCACCTGGCATGGAACAGCTTGTATTGCATGTGCTTCAATAGTGGAATGATGCTTAAAAAAAATGTTAAGGGCAGGCTCCTGAATGTGTGTAGCATTCATAACAAGGCTGATGATCTAAAGACACAAATGGATATACCTGGGTATGATTTAGTTGCAGTTACAGAAAAATTGGCTGTGTGTTGAAGATAATAAAATGTGAGGCTGGATGAACACAGCAGGCCAAGCAGCATCTCAGGAGCACGATGCTGCTTGGCCTGCTGTGTTCATCCAGCCTCACATTTTATTATCTTGGAATTCTCCAGCATCTGCAGTTCCCATTATCTGTGTGTTGAAGAGTCAGGATTGAATATTCAAGGATATTCAACATGAAGGAAGGATTAAAAAAAAGGAAAAGCAGGTGGAGTTGCACTGATAATAAGAGATGGGAACAGTATATTCATATGAGAGGCTTTCAGACTGGAAGACCAACGTGTACAATCTGTTTGGGTGGAACAAAGAAATAGCCATATGACAGCAGGCATTGGTTGAAATAGTCACAGTAGTGTGGGCCATGATATTAACCAGGAGATAAGAGAAGCTTGTAGCATTGGCAAGACACTCATCATGGATGTCTTCAGTCTTCATATGGGCTTCATATGGACCAGTTGAGCACTAACACTATGGAGTCAACACTTTAGAGTACATTCAGGATCATTTTCTAGTGCAGTATGTTAAAGAGCCAACTGGAATTAATGTTAATTGAAATCCAGTGTTATATGATCATAGCATCATAGAATGCCAACAGTGTGAGAAGATACCATTTGGCCCACCGTGTCCACACTGACCCTCCAAAGAGCATCCCACCCCCATCCAATCCCCGTAGGTGGCCAAACCTCTTTGCCTGCAAATCCTTGGACATCATGGGCAATTTAACATGGCCAATCCACCGAACCTGCACATCTTCGGACTGTGGGAGGAAACTGAGCACCTGGTGGAAACTTACGCAGACACAGGGAAAATGTGCAAACTCCATGCAGACAGTCACCCAGGTCCTTGGCACTGTAAGACAGTAGTGCTAACCACTGAGTCACTATGCATGAAAAAGAACTAATTAACAATTTTGCTGTAAGAGAATCTTTATGGATGAGTAACCACACAATATGTTGAAACTTCACATTGTGTTTGAAAATGAGGTCGTTCATTGTGAAGCAAGGGTGTTAAGTTTGGACAAGGAAAGTTATGAAGGCATGAAGAAAGTAGATTTGGAAAATACGTTGAAAGGTATGGCTATGCATAGGCAGTGGATAGTCCTCAAATAATAATTACTATACCTATAGCTACTGTACCTTCTCTCCGGTGGCAAACACTTGAAAAAGGTGAGTCAACAAGGCCTGGCAAAGGCAGTTCAGGGATTATGCAAGATGAGAAGAAAAGGTCTATAAAGTTACTGAAGTCCACAATTGATCAGTAGACTTTTATCATTAACACAATGGTAGCTAGTTAAATACCTGCCCACTTTCAACATCTCCACAAGGGCGTGCAGAATTTTCAACTCAATACATGCTTGGGTTGGACCTGATTTAAAATAGAAGGATCAGAGGGACAAAATAATCACAATTAGCACATTTCAGTTTAATGCTCATATCCAGTTCATCTTGAAATAACTTCATGAGACTGTATCCCATCAGTAAGCCACCCTTTATTTACACATGCATTGTACATGACACTGGCCCAGTTAGCTCAGAACCAGCTCCTACAGGAAGCAGAATCCCTGACACCCCTGTTTATGTCTGCCAGCCAGGACCCCCAGTTTGGACCAGGTTAATAACCCCAATCAAGGAACTCATATTTTCTGAGGTCAGCTGGCTGACATCATTCTAACCGCTATACATATAATGGTTGTTCTTTCACCTCACCTATTATACTATGACGAAGGAGTAATTTCTGATGGTACATCTTCAGAGCATTTACTTGCCTACTGCAGTACACTCCAGAGAAACAAAGATATATTGTGCTATATTTTCCATTCTCTCACGTACATTCACACACAATAAACATTCAATTTCCAATATGTCCTACTGATGGACTGTGGATGCTGAACAGCACATAGGACATAAAATTATGCCTACACGCATTCCTCTACTAGCCTTTCAAACAGCAAAACTTGGAAAATTCATCATTAATTCGTTTTCATAGTAATTTATGGTCCTTTTGGTCAGTGAACCATCCAACAATGCCCTACCAAAGTCAGTGTTGAATATATGATTTAATTTAAGTTGCAAACACTATTATGCAAAAGACCCCCACATTCAAAAGATATAACTTTGCAAATACATAAATCATGTAGAACCCAACTTATTGACTCATTCGTATATTAGAAGGGTCAACATTTCTCTTGGGATTTTACCACAAGAATGTTACTCCAATGTAACACGTGCTGAAAAAGACAGAGTCCTGGTACTACCAGTTTTTCATCATATCGCGATGTTTCTAACGGGTCAAATAAAGGTGGTAACCTCTTTCAATCTACCTAGTGCTCAACTCATGCGCGAACATGGTCAATTACAAAAGGAATGGCTAGACCCGCAGCTTGGAGCTCGAAAGGAATGTAGAGCATTAAAGAAAAGTAGGGCAGATTTTGCACAATTCTAACAGGGCTAGTCATGGTAAGCACAAGAATGATATTTCCAATAACCAGGGACCCCAGACGTAGGAGGCCACAGTTTAAAGCTATGGGTTAGACTATTTAGGACTGAGATGAGACTAAATTTCTTCACCGGGAGAGTGATCAGCTTGTGTAATTCCTGTGGAAAACACAAAAAGCAGTTAAGCTTGAAACATTGAATGTTTTCAAGAAGGAAAGACATAGTTCTTAGGGATAATGAAATGAAAAGGTATGAGAGAAAGTGGGAATAGGGTAGTGATGTGGATGGTCAGCCATGATCATACTGAATGGTGAAACAGCCTGGAAGGGCTGAACACTGACAGCTTCTGTATTTCTATAATTTCCTGATATAGAGGTGAAGAAGATATGACCAGGCATCAGATTCACGTTCTTCCACCTAATTAATGAGAGCTTCTAGCTGAGGCATAGATACACCTACCTTTTCCTTGCAAATTATGTGCACTCCCAATTTAGATGATATTTTCAGGATTATATTTGAAGGAACTTACAAGCCATACAGCTTTTACATTTTTCATATTCAGTTCAACTTCCATATTGTCCAGAGAGAAATAAAGTTATAGAGCTGCACAGTATGGAAACAGACACTTCAGTCCAACTATGCCAAACAGATATCCTAAACTAATCTAGTCCCATTAGGCAGCATTTGGCACGTATCTCTCTAAACTCTTCCTAATCATACACCTATTCAGATACCTTTTAAATGTTGTAACTGTACCAGCCCGCACCACTTCCTCTGGCAGCTCATTCCATACACACACCACCCTCTGTGTGAAAAAGTTGCCCCTTAGGCCCCTTTTAAAGCTTTCCCATCTCACTTTAAACCTATGCTGTCTAGTTTTGGACTCCCCCATTCTGGGGAAAAGACCTTGTATATTTACCCTATCCATGCCCCTCATGGTTTTATAAGCCTCTATAAGGCCATTCCTCAGCCTCCGAAGCTCCAGGGAATAGCCCCTGACTATTTACCCTTTCTCTACAGTTCAAACACGCCAACCCTGGCAACATCCAGTTAAACAAGTCTAAAGAAATTTCCACTGTTAGTTAACAGATAAGTTTAAGTGGCTAATACTTAAAGTTTAGCAATGCAAGTCAGACAGAATAATATTCTCATTGCAGCAACATAATTATCAAATGAGCACTGACAGCTGGTTGTCAGTAGCGAGCTTTCACTGACATATTTCTGGTTAAAAACAAATTCAGCAATTCCTTTGATCATCAAACGACAGCTGTTGGTTTTTTTTCGCTATGTTGGTGCCTGCTTTCATGCTTATTCCAGTGTGTGTTTTTCTTTCAGTTCAGTTTAATTGAATGGAATTGAATGTGAATAAAGTTTAATGAAACTGCTGTTTGTCTGTTTATGGAGCTTCTGTGTTAATTCTTCAAGGTCTGCACATTTCATGCTTAACCGTGTTTTGAGGTTGTTGAAATGAAAACAGCAGGTCTGTCAATATCTGTGGAGCCAGAAACACTTAATGTTTCAAGTCCAACATGACTTTAATTCCATTGCTTGCTCTACTGATGCTGCCAGACCTGCTGAATTTCTCCAGGTATATAGTCCAGATATCCAACATCAGCTGTAGTTTTGCTTTTATTTGTTAGGATATCAATAAAATAGGACCAGCAGGAGGCCAACCAGCCCCCCAAGCCTGTTCCATCATTCAGTGAGATTATGGTTGATCTGTGGCCTAATTCCATATCCTTGCCCTTGGCCATATATCTTAATACCTTTATTTAACAAAAAAATGATCTACCTGAGATTTAAAATTAACAACTGGTCCAGCATCCACTGACATTTGTGGAAGAGAATTCCAAATCCGTCCCATCCATTGTGTGTAGAAGTGCTTCCTCTCCTGAATGGTCTAGCCTTAATCGTCAGAATATGATCCCTAGTTCTAAAATTACCAACTGGGGAAAATAGTTTATCTTTATCTACCATGTCTTTTCTTCTTCATGTCTTGAAGACTTTAATCAGATCACCCCTTAACCTTCTAAATTCTAGAGAAAATGAATCTAATTTGTATAACTCTCTGCATAACTTAATCCCTGAAGGCCGGGTATCATTCTTGTAACAAAGTGTGGAGGTGGATGAACACAGCAGGTCAAGCAGCATCTTAGGAGCACAAAAGCTGATGTCTCGGGCCTAGACCCTTTTCTGATGAAGGGTCTAGGCCTGAAACATCAGCTTTTGAGCTCCTAAGATGCTGCTTGTCCTGCTGTTTACATCCAGCTCCACACTTTGTTATTTTGGATTCTCCAGCATCTGCAGTTCCCATTATCTCTGATACAATCATTGTTGTAAACCTACATTGTACTCCCTCCAAGGCCAATATATCCTTCCTAAGGTATAGTGCCCATATTTGCTCACAGCACTCCAAGTGGGGCCGAATCCAATGTTTTATATTTCAGGGCTGTTGGCTTGATCTCTTAGCACATGCTCATTTAGCACCTACCCTACATTCTTACGTTGCCCCTATCTTCCGTTGCCTATTAGTGCAGTCACAAAACCAGGCAGCCTGTCTTGCTGCTCAGCAGTCATTAGTTTGGGGACTGTACACTTTGATGTACAGCAGTGTGCTATGTCAATGTCACAGCTGCACTGTGTGGTAGCAGATTTTGTGGCAGAGACTGCATCTGCAGCAAGTAGGCAGCCATGTTTCATTGTCTTAAGGGAGTAAATCTTATCCAAGTCTACACTGGCACGTCAGACAAGGGCAGAGTAAATCTAACGCAGCCTCCAATGTCATCGCAAGGAACTGGCAGTGACCAGGCGATCAGTCAAAGTGTTTTTGATCACAGGAGCTGTGCCTCAACAGCCTGGGACATGGGTCACAGTCAGTATGTGTCTCCATAGAGACCAATCTGAGGTGGGAGTGGGAGCAGGGCTAACGTTGCTGGGGAGATGTGGAGCCATCAGGCTATGGTTTCAACGTTTCTTATCTCTAGCTGTCGATTAGGTTTCTCAAGGGTTTGAGTAATAGTCAAATCATTGGATCTGCCTGGAGAAACTAGGGGAAAGAGGAGTTGCAGTTATCAAGGAAGGTCGAGGGAACATTTCCAACAGAAGAAGACTCAGGAACATGTTCATTGGGATTGTAGCTTCAAGCTAGGTGAAGGGAGGGTGACGGTTGTGATGTTCTGGTGACTGTATATTGGTAAAACCTGGAGAAGACTGGGGTCAGGTTGGAGGGATGTTTCTCCAGGCTTAGGAACATTCTGGCTTTGAGGTGGTGGGGGAAACATGTCAGCACATCTGGCATGGTCGCCCCATATGCCAGGGCCTGGGTAGGTGTAGGGTCATGTAAGCAGTGTGGAGGGGATCTGAGGATATGCAAAGCCTAGTTGGTACTTAGAGAGGGCAATTAGAAAGGGAATGAAAATGCCTGGGGCCTAACCGTCAGAAATATGCAAACATGACACCAGTCCTTGTGACAGAACAAAAGGTTTTTTTATTTCCAATACTTTTAAAATGTCTTTTTCCCATGACCATTTCTTCTAGCTTACTTCCAGTTTCTCTGTCTTCTAACCAAATCCAGTTTTGACTAATTGTTCATACGTTTGAAGTTCGAGCAGCATTGTTTCAGAGCTCATGAGCTAGAGACTGAACTACAGGCACCAGGATGCATGAGGGAGGGGGAAATTGCAATGTTAGCATTCATTTCAAGAGGCCTGGAATACATGAGCAGTGATGTACTGCTGAGGTTGTGTAAGGCTCTGGTTCGACCGCATTTCGAATATTGTGAGCAGTTTTGGGCCCCATATCTAAGGAAGGATATATCAGAATTGGAGACGGTCCAAAGAAGGTTCACAAGAATGGCTGGGAGAGTGGGCTAAGAAGTGTGCAATGGAGTACATTTTGGGAAAATGTGGGGTTATGCACTATTGTTGAAGAGCATACATTAAACTATTTTTTAAATGGGGAAAGGTCCTGGAAATCTGAAGCACAAAGGGACTTGGGGGTTATCCTTGGCTGGTTTTTAAAGGCTTCCCAAAACTTTGGCTTCCCATTAGCCTTCACCACATCATATATGTGTTTTTTTGTTTTCTGAGCAATCCTGAGGATTTTGATGTTTATACAATACAAAAATAAAAGGAGGAGCAAGAAACTGATAAGGAAAGGTAGAATAGATTATGAATGCAATTAGTAAAAGAGAAGAATAAAAATGATCTGTAAAAGCTTCCATAGGTATGCAAATAGAAAATATTTGTCTATAACAAGCATGGGTCCATCAAAGGCAGAATCAGGAGAGTTTATAGAGGAGGCTAGAAAACTAACAGAGAAGCTTGATGATTCATTTGAATCTGTTTTCACCAACAAAGACTCAAAGATTTTCCCAGATGAGAGATCCAAGTGGCTAGGGAGAATGGGGAATTGAAGGAAATTAGTGTTGGAAGATTGTACTCAAAAAATTAATGAGATTTAAAGTTGTTAATTCCCAAGACCTGATGGTTCGCATTGCCGAGAATTGAAGGTCACTATACAACTGGTCATGCATTGATGATTATCTTCCAACATTCTACAAATTTAGGATTGGAGAGTAGCAAATGTCAACCCACTATTTAAAAGGGAGCATAAGAGAAAACAAGGAAAAACAACCTTGTTGACCTTACATAAGTAACAGGCAGAATGTGAGAATCTGTTATAAATGATAGGGTAAATGGACGCTTGGTCAGTCTGATATGATTAGCCACAGTCAGCATGGATTTCTGAATGGAAAATCTTGTTTGGCCAAGTTTTGGAGTGTGTTACCAAAGAAAAAAAGGTGAACTGATTGATGCAAACTATTTAGATTTTCAGAAGTCTTTTATTAAAGCCTTCCACAGGAGCTTAGTTAGAAACTAGGATAAGAGATAATCTGGTAATGGGAACTGCAGATGCTGGAGAATCCAAGATAATAAAGTGTGAAGGTGGATGAACACAGCAGGCCAAGCAGCATCTTAGGAGCACAAAAGCTGATGTTTCGGGCCTAGACCCGTCATCAGAGAACCCTCTCTGATGAAGGGTCTAGGCCTGAAACGTCAGCTTTTGTGCTCCTGAGATGCTGCTTGGCCTGCTGTGTTCATCCAGCTTCACACTTTATTATCTAGGAGGTAATGTGGATCTGTCCTTTGAAGAGAGATTGAGCAATCCAGTCCTGGGACTTTGGTGTTTTTGGATAAAAAAAACAGGGTGTAAGGGTACAGGGGTAAAAGCAGGAGATTTGCACGCGTTAATGATGCTCATTTGAAGAGCCAGTACAAACACAATGGGCCAAATGCTCACCTTTCGCACTTTAACAATTATGGCATTCTGCCATATGGCTGTTGGATAACATGGATTTAGGAAAAGCAGGATTTAAGAAAAGATGGTCCGGTGGATGGGTTAGATATTTTAATTCATGGGATGTGGGCATAGCTGGCTCAGCAAGCATTGGTTGCCCATCCCTAAATTCTTGAAGAGTAGTTAGGAGTAAGCTATATTAGTGTGGGTCTAGTGTTCCATATCAACCAGGCCAGGAAAGGACATCAGTGAGACAGATATGGTTTTATGACAATCATTAGGCTAGTGTTTTATTTCACAGTATGGAGGGATTGTCTTATGAACAAAGGCTAAATTGGTTTGGTCACTGGAATGTAGAAGTATGAGAGGTGAGCTCATTGAAACATGTAGGATTCTTAAGGGGCTTGACAGGGTGAATGCAGAGAGGATATTTCCCCTCATTGGAGACTTTAGAATCAGAAGGCACACTGTCTGAATAGAGGGAGACCAATTTAAAACTTAGATTCAGAGGAAGTCACATCCCACATCCCATGAATTAAAATATCTAACCCATCCACCTTCCCTCAGAATGTTGTGAGTCTTCAGTACTCATTGCTGTAGGGTCCTTGTGTATAGTTAAGGCTGAGATCGGTAGATTCTTGATCGGCCAGGGAATCATGGGTTATGGGAAAAATGCAGGGATGTGAACGTAAGGAATATTAGATCAGCAATAATCCCAATGAATGGTAGAGCAGGCTCAAGGGGCTGAATGGCCTATTCTTGTTCCCATTTTTTAATGATCTTATTTGTATTGAATCAAATTCCACCTCCTGTCATTGCGGGATTCAAACCCATGGTCTAGAGCATCAGGCTGACAATCTTGATGACTAGCCCACTACCAATACTACCACACCCCAACTCACCCCAATGATGATGTTTGAGTAATAGAAAAGAATGACCTAAATTCCGAAAAGGAAGATGTGGAAACTTTTTGGCTAGAAATGAGAAGTAGTCTCTTGTGGGAGTGGGGCAGATCCCCCTAACCATAATCACACAACAGCATGGACCACAAGAAGAGGTAATGAGAGTTTGTCAGAAAGGCACAGTGACAATCATGGAAAATTTCTATCTGCATATAGACTGGAAAAGTCTAAAATGCAAATGCAGCCCAATTATATAAATTAATATGCATTTTTATTACTTTTTGCTTGAGTTCTTAATGTAAAATGTTTTTTCTGATACTGAGTAGCAACACTGTTGAGTTGTGAAAGTAGCAAGTCATAGGGTTTAAAGAATATTTTTGGGATTGATTCTTAAAATAACATGTTCTGGAGCAGACCAGGGAGCTAAATGTGGTATTGAGGAATGAGGTAGGAATAATTAGTGATCTCATATAGATGGTGTCCCCAGGAAATGTAACAGTAACCATGACATAATTGAATTTTACTTTCTGTTTGAGGAGGAGCGAGTCCAAAACCATTTTTTCAAACTTAGTTAAGGGTTTTTTTCCAAAAAAAAATATTCAGTTACATGATATGGGTATCACTGGCTAGTCCACCAATCATCATTGCTGTGGGTCTGGAGTGAAACCAAGTAAGGATGGCAGATTTCCTTCCCTAAGTGATATTAGTGAGCCTAATGTTTTTAACAACTGTCAATGTAGATGCCATTAGGCTCCCTCTTTTTATTCCAAGTTTTTATTGACCTCAAATTTCACCACTGGCCAACGCAGAATGTGAACCAGTATTCCTAGAGCATTAGCATTGTGTTCTGTGCAACCACCACTTCACCAACTCCCCTCATATGAGTGTCGCCTTGGCTAGAGTGAATTGGCAAACTGAGTTAAAGGATATTGCAACAATGATGCAGTGTCAAAAATATAAGAAGATGTGTCTGAATACGCAGAATAATTACATTTCAACAAGGAAGGACAATTTCAAGAAATGAGCCCAGCATCCATGGTTCATTTGAAAAGTTAGAGATACGATTAAACTAAAAGATAAAAGGTATACCACTGTGCAAAGAGTGGCAGGAGGTAAGAAGATATGACTGAATACAATAAATAGAAGGGAAAAATAATGTACAAGAGAATGCTTGCCAGAGATATAAAAGTAGATAGTAAGAGTTGCTCCAAATGTTTAAAGAAGAAGACTTGGTTATATAAATTACATGAACTCCCTCCAACATAACACATGTATTTTTCTGTGTTAAAATTAATTATATAAATTAATATGCATTTTTATTACTTTTTCCTCGAGTCACATAATGCAATGTGCTTTTCTGGTATTGAGTGGCAACACTGTTAAGTTGTCAAAATATAGAGTCATAGAGCCATAGATTAATACAGCATGGAAACAGGCCCTTTGGCCCAAACTGGCCCATGCTGGCCATGGTGCCCACTCAGCTCATCCCAATTACTTTCATTTGGTCTATATCTGTCGAAACACTTTCCATCCATGTACCTATCCAAAAGTTTTTTAAATGTTGCTATTGTACCAGCCTCAACCACTTTCTCTGGCAGTCATCCACCTATGTACCGCTTTCTACAAGAAGAAATTGTCCCTGTTCTTAAATCTTTCCCCTCTCACCTTAAACCTATGCCTCTAGTTTTCAATTCCCCATCCCTGCGAAAAAGTCTATATGCATTCATCCTAGCAATGCCCTCATGACTTTATACACCTCAATAAGGTCAACCCTCATTCTCTTACATTCCAAGGAATAAAGTCCCATTCTGGGCAACCGCTTCCTATAGCTCAGGCCTACTAGTCCTGGCAATATCCTCATAAATCTTCTTTTCGCATTTTCCAGTTTAACTATGTCTTGCCTATAACAGAGTTACCAAAACTGTACACAGTATTCCATGTGCAGCCTCACCAATACTTGGCTTTACTTTCTAAAGTGTAACACCTCACATGTATCTGTATCGAATTGTACTTTCCAATTCTCAGCTCACTTCCCCATCTAATCAAGATCCCTCTGTAATTTTTGATAACTTTCTTGTTGTCAATGGTACCTCCTAATTTGGTATCATCCGTAAACTTATTAATCATGCCTTGTACATTCACATCCAGATCATTTACGGAAATAACAAATAACAAAGGTCCCAGCACTGCCCCCTGTGGTATACCACTCATAACAGGCCTCCAGTCCAAGAAACACCCTTCAACCAACACCATCTGCATCCTACCATCTAGCCACTTCTGAATTCAATTAGCTAGCTCTCCCTGGATCCCATGTGACCTAAGCTTCATGACTAGCCTGTCAAGTGGGATCTTGTCAAAGGCCTTACTAAAGCCCATATAGACAACGTGTCTAGCATGCATTTGCTGGAGTTTCAAAGATTTGGAGGTGAGTTGATTGAAACCAATAAGATCCTGAAGGGTCTTGACTGGGTGGATGTGGTGAGGATTTTTCCTTTCATGGGAAAATCTGTCACTGTTTATAAATCAGAGCTCATCCATTTAAAATGGAGTTAAAGTAAAATTTTATTCTTGTCGGAGGTGATACATCGTTAGAACTCTTTTCCTGAAAAGGTAGTGGAGGCAGAACCTTTGGATTTTTTTTAAGGCAGAAATAGACAGACAAGGAGGAGAAAGCTTTCCAGGGGTAAGCAGGAATGTAGATTTCAGCTTACAGTCAGGTCAGCCATAATCTTCCTGTGTGGTAGAGCAAATGTGAGAGGCTAAATGGTCTACTCCTGCTCCCAATTCATAAGTTTGTACATAGTGCATTGGAGACAGTAAGAACATAGTTATTGTGAAATATTGTGATGTGTTTGCAGTTTTCATAGAACATAGAACGTAGAACATTACAGCACAGTACAGGCCATTCGGCCCTCGATGTTGTGCCGACCTGTTATACCAATCTGAAGCCCACCTAACCTGCACTATTCCACGTACGTCCATATGCTTATCCAATGAGTCAAAAAGTACTTCCATGTAATGTACCACAGACAGTCAGAATTTCATTGAATCAAACTGAAAACAAAAAATGCTGGAGATCACAGCATGCCACACAGCATCCATGGAGAGAAAGCTGAAGCCCTGATGAAGAGTCATCTCGACTCAAACTTTGGCTTACTGCCTCTCCACGGATGCTGTGTGACCCACTGTGATTGCCAGCATTTTTTGTTTTCAATACAGATTCCAGCATCTGCTGTAATTTTTTCCTTGTTGAAAGAGATATCTGCAAGTTTATTAAAATTACTTATGTATGCTACCATGACCGCTCTACCTACATATGTATATTTAATTATTATACTGTTATATTGTACGTATAGTTGTCAAGTGGACTGACTGATGCATAAATAGAAGATTAAATGAATGATTGAACAGAGAGTAACACAAAAGCCACAAAAAAAACACCAAAAAAACCAGACCATCACAAGTTATGATGTCTTCTAGCTATGTTAAAAGCATAGTGCTTTTTTGAGGCTGTGCAACAATGCAACATGATGAGTAATTGAATAATTGAATATTACAAGTAGCACTAGCTCTCCTGACACATTCCAGGTTCCTCTGAATCTATGTTCTTGTAAAAGAAGGTTATATAGTAGTAAGACAAAAGCTGCAATATTCCATTTAAAATAGACCCTCACTTGAAGAAGTCCCTGATAGTTAGATGAAAAGCCCATCTCTTGACTAATGAAGGGGTCTCCTCACTGAAAATCAGAGCTGGTGATTGTAGCCCTCTGGAGTAGGCTTGGCATCTGAAATAGTCCCAACTGGGAAGGTGAGTTGTGAGGAGGATACAAACAGTTTTCAAGGTGATTTGAGTGTGTACGATATATATTAATGATGTAGACGAAGGCATTAAAAGCAATATTAGCAAATTTGCTGATGATACAAAGTTGGATGGCAGAGTGAAATGTGAGGAGGATGTTATGAGAATACAGGGTGACTTGGATAGGCTAGGTGAGTGGATGGATGCATGGCAAATGCAGTTTAATGTGGATAAATGTGTGGTTATACACTTTGGTGGCAAGAACAGGAAGGCAGATTACTATCTGAATGGAGTCAAGTTAGGTAAAGGGGAAGTACAACGAGATCTAGGTGTTCTTGTACATCAGTCAATGAAAGCAAGCATGCAGGTACAGCAGACAGTGAAGAAAGCTAATAGCAGGTTGGCCTTCATAACAAGAGGAATTGAGTGTAGGAGCAAAGAGGTCCTTCTGCAGCTGTACAGGGCCCTGGTGAGACCGCGCCTGGAGTATTGTGTGCAGTTTTGGTCTCCAAATTTGAGGAAGGATATTCTTGCTATTGAGGGAGTGCAGCGTAGGTTCATGAGGTCAATTCCCGGAATGGCGGGACTAACATATGTTGAAAGATTGGAGTGACTGGGCTTCTATACACTTGAGTTTAGAAGGATGAGCGGGGATCTGATTGAGGCGTATAAGATTATTAAGGGATTGGACACTTTGGAGGTAAGAAGCATATTTCTGCTGATGGGTGAGTCCAGAACCAGAGGACACAATTTAAAAATAAGGAGTAGGCCATTTAGAACAGAGTTGAGGAAAAACTTCTTCACCCCAGAGAGTGGTGGATATATGGAATGCTCTGCCCCAGAAGGCAATGGAGGCCAACTCTCTGGGTACTTTCAAGAAAGAGATAGATAGAGCTCTTAAAGATAGTGGAATCAAGGGTTATGGGGATAAGGCGGGAACAGGATACTGCTTGTATATGATCATAATGAATGGTGGTGCTGGCTCGAAGCACCGAATGGCTTACTCCGGCACCTATTGTCTATTGTCTAATGTCAATTGTGGACAAAACAATGTAGATGAAATAAAATGTGGAAAAATCTGAAGTTATTTACTCTGATAGGAAAAACAGAAATTATTTCTTGAAGCATTCATCTCCAAAATGAATGATGAACTTGCTCATAAGTCACTGAATGATGACAAGCAGATTCAACAACATTTACAGAGGGAAATGATATGTTGAGCTTTATTGTTGGAGAATCTGAGAACAGGAATGAATATATTTTGTTGCAATCATAGATTTGCACCTGGAGTATAATGTGCAGTCTTGGTCTCCACATCAAATGAAAGATAACTTATTACAGAGGGAGTGCAATAAAATTTTACATGTTGTTTTGTGGGACAGTGGAATTAATTATTATTTAAGTTTTAGAAGATTAGAAGGTGATTTTTATTTTTTCGTGAAACAATGGGTGTCACTGGCAGAGCCAGCATTTGTTGGCCATCCCTCATTATCCTGGAGAAATTGGCAGTTAGCTGACATCTTGAATATGTGGAGTATATCTGATGGGGAGAGACTCACAATGCTGTTAGGGAGGGAATTCTAGAATTTAGATTCAGCACCGCTAAAGGAGTGGTAATATAGTTCCAAGTCAGAATTGTAGGGGATGCTTCTTGAATGTTGTTTGATTTCAGTTGTAGTAGGCTTCAGGACCACGGAGTAGCTTTGCAACGGGATCACAAAGCTAAATCTCACTGGGCAAGAAGAACAGAGTGCAGAGGAGTTAGATAGAAAGAAGATAGAAGATAGATGGAGTGCAAGCAAAAGTCTCTTAATAATATGACTTTAGGATAAGTGCCTTCTATATCTCAAATTACCACACATAGTTGTAGTTAGTATCAATATGCAGTAAAAAGAGTTGAACAGTCTTGACTTTGCCTGCTCCTTGACCAGTCTGACTTGAACTGAAACTCTTATATGTAGTTTAAGAGCACACGGCCAAAGAGTCTCATTAAAACATACAAAGTTTTTACAAGCCTCAACAGAACAATGAAGCAAAGCTGTTTCCCCTTGGTGGCAGATGGGAATGTTTGGGCTGGAGGGCAAGAAGTTGTGGGGTCAAGAACTAATGAATACAGTCTTAAAATGCTCTCTCTAAGACTGCAAGAAATTACGGAGAGTGGTGAACATAGCCCAGTCCATCAAGCAAGCCAACCTTCCATCCACTGACTCCATCTACACTTCCCACTGCCTCGGGAAAGCAACCAACATCATCAAAGACCCTTCCCAAACCTGGTTACACTCTTTTCCACCTTCTTTCTTTAGGCAGAAGATACAAAGGTTTGTATACACTTGTGAATAGTCTCAGCAACAGCTTCTTCCCTGCTGTTAATAGACTTTGAATGGACCTCTCAAATTTTAAATTTAATGTTGATCTCACTTCCGTGTACCTTCTCTGCAGCTATAACATTGTATTCCTCGTATTCTTCTCTTACCCTAATGCACCTTGTATGGTATGATCTGCCTGTACTGTATGCAAAACAAAACTTTTCACTGCCCTAGGTACATGTGACAATAATTAATCAAACCAAATCAATTCAAGCAAAGGATTGACCACTTAAGACTGAAGAGAGAAGGATTTTTTTCAGTCCTTGGGTGATGAATGTTTACAGTTCTCTACTCCAGAGGACTATGAAGATTTAGTCACTGAGCATATTCAAGCCAGAGATTGATAGATTTTTCCATATTAAATACATCAGGTTCAGGGGGATCATGTGGAAAAATTACATTGAGGTAAAGGATCAGCAACAATGAAAGGTGTTGAAGACTCAAGGGACCCCTTCCCCTACTTGTATGCTTCTACGTTACGATTGTCGATGGCCAGTCATTTTGCAGTGCAGAATTTCAATAATTCTCCAAGTATTTCAGAACTTGTCACTGCGAGGTAAAAAAAAAGTAGACTAAAGACCATTCAAGAACCAGAAAGACTAATGAACACACTTAAAAAACCATCAGGAAAATCACATAAGCACAAATTGGGGACATTTATAAGAAACTTGTCATTGCACACATGGGAATAAGCAAAAGACCCGGCATAGCAGTTTCTAGTTGGAAAAGACAGTAATTTTACCACATAAAGAAAGCACGAGTGAAAGGCAATAGCAAGCTGCTACTGATAAATTTTTCACACAAGAAGTAGTTGATGACAAAACATTGAATGTATTCAAGAGGCAGCTAAGCATAATCCTCGGGGCAACTGGAATCAAAGGTTATGGGGAGAAAGCAGGATTAGGCTGTCAAGTTGGACAATCAGCCATGATTGTGGTGAATGGCAGAGCAGGCTCAAGGGCCGAATGGCCCACTCCTGCTCCTATCTTCTATATTTCTGTGAAAGAAATGGCTCAAGATGAAGCATCAGCTAAGGGCCTGCCTTTGAGCATATATGGAACGATAATGAGGGAACGGAGACAATCTTTTTATTGTCACATATACTGGATTGTAGGAGTACAGTGAAAGTCTTTAACAATTTTTGCCTGCTTATGATGCTATCTTAGGTACTAGTACTTAGGTCCAATTTTTGGAAACAGTAGGGGAATAAAAGTAGTTACATTACCGAGAGTGTTGAAAAATATGTTAAAGATAGGAAAACATTAAAGGATTGACATTGCAATAAGGTGGGAAACTTCAAATAGGCATTATGTTGTAGCAGCTCACATTGTCTCTGCACATAGTCTGACCACTTACATCAGACCCCAGTTCAACAGCCACCCCGATCCGCTCCAAGCTGCAGTTCACTCCATACTGGCATTCAGCTGCTCCAAGGTAAATGCTCGGATTATCTTCCTGTGCCGATCTCTTCCCGGGACTCGCTGCCTGTGCACTGCTCCAGGATTGCTTCCCCGCACTGTCCCGGGGTTCACAGCCCACACGCTGTTCTGGGGCTCACAGCCCACACGCTGTTCTGGGGCTCACAGCCCACATGCTGTCCCGGGGCTCACAGCCCTTGCACTGTCCCAGGACTCAGTGCTCTGGTGACTTGCTGCAGGCACCTGCCGCTGATTAAGTGCTCATCCCTTTTGCTAAGGGGAGAGAAGAAAAGAAATAGGAAAATAAAGAATGGGCACAACAGAGGAGCCCTGGTGGGATCGTCCTACACTGTCACTATCCTGGAAGATTACAGACAAATTCCACTGAGATTTAACATGTTTAAGAAACAGTGGTCGTATAAGAAGAGAAAAAAATTAATAATCTCTATACGTACACCTAACTACTTTAGTTCTACTGAAATATGATACTGCAAATTTGACAAAGGAAATCTCCTCTTGGCATCCACAAGAGAAACATTCAAAAGAGTAACCATTACTTCCTTACCAAGCCCATTGCCATGACATCTATTCCTTCCCCTCTGATCCCACATACATCACTGTTCATTTGTTCAGGTTGTCTCAGGTCATACCAAATCATTATGTTACTTTTCACCCTGAGGTGAGCTTCCATGTTATATTCCATAATAATAAAAACTTCTTATTTTCACCTTGCATAATACTGCCCACATCTATCTCTGCCCTTCCATCTTCTCCTCCTTTGCTGGAGTGCGCCTCCTTATATAATCCTTCCCTTCAACTACAGCAAAACACTCTCCAGTTTTCCATTCATCAACAATTCCAACTTGGCCAAAGATTTGCCCCTCACTGGGGTGACAGGGTGGCTCAGTGGTTAGTACCTGCGGCCAGCGGCACCTGGAACCCAGGTTCAATTCTACCCTCAGGCACCTGTGGCATTTCCTTGCGTTTGCATGGGTTTCCTTCTGGTGCTCCAGTTTCCTACCACAGTCCAAAGATGTGCGGGTTATGTAGATTAGCCATGCTAAATAGCCGTGGTGTTTTGGGGATGTGTAGATTAAGTGAGTTCGAGGGGGATGAGTCTGGATGGGATGCTTTGAGGGTTGGTGTGGATTTTTTGTGCTGAAAGGCCTGTTTCCGCACTGTAGGGATTCTTTGAATGTCCTGTTCCACAATAAGAACAAATTAGTTTCAAGCTCCGTCCTTGTTTACTTCTATTGCCTCCCTACTTCTTTATACAATGAATTTAAAGTCAATGTCCTTATCTTTTCACCATTCATAGTTTTAACCCACTGTATCTTTATAACCACCTCAAGCATTATGCCTTTACACATTCAGCTGATACTGACTTATCATTCTTCCTTTTTTCAAACATTGGGAGCAGGCCTTGCAGTACTATCTCTCTTTCCCCATCTAATACACTTTTTCAAAGCTCATATTCTATTAAAACAGTGTGTTACCTCCTTGAATTTACAAGTCATGGTGGTGTATGATCTGGGTGTTCCCATCTATCTGCTGCCTTTGTCCTTCTAGGTGGTGCAGGTCATGGTTTGGAATGTCCTATTGAAGGAGCCTTGCTGTGTTACTACACTGCATCTTGTGGATGGTTGTACACACAGTTGCTTGAGTACATCGCTGGTCAAGGGAGTGAATGTTCAGGATGTTGGGGGGCTTACTCAACAAACAAGCTTTGTCCTGGATCCTATTGAGGTTCTTGAGTTTTGTTGAAGCTGCACTTTTGTTGAAGCTGTAGGTGAGCTTGTAGCATGGATAGGTACCTGGGACTACTATGTTGTGGCCATTTCGGAGACATGGATAGAGCAAATCCAGGAATGGATGTTGCAGGTTCTGGGGTTTAGGTCTTTCAGAAAGATCAGGGAAGGTAGTAAAAGAGGGGAAGGTGTGGTTTTGTTAGTCAAGGACAGTATAAAGGTGGCTGAAAGGACTTTATACGAGAACTCGTCTACTGAGGTAGCGTGGGCTGAGGTCAGAAACAGGACAGGAGAGGTCATACTGCTGGGAGTTTTTTATAGGCCTCCGTAAAGTTCCAGGGATATGGAGGAGAGGATTGGAAAAATGATTCTGGACAGGAGTGAAAGGAAGAGGGTGGTCATTATGGGAGATTTTAACTTCCCCAACATTGACTGGAAATGCTATAACTCTAGTACGTCGGATGGATCAGTTTTTGTCCAATGTGTGCAGGATGGTTTCCTGACTCAGTATGTTGAAGGGCCAACAAGAGGGGAGGCCACATTGGAACTGGTACTTGATAATGAACCAGGCCAGGTGTTTGATTTAGTGATAGGTGAGCACTTTGGAGATAGTGACCATAATTTGGTTATGTTTAGCTTAGTGATGGAAAGGGATAGGAACATGCCACAGGGCAAGAGTTATAGATGGGGCAAGGGCAATTATAATGCAATTAGGAAAGTCTTAGGAGGCATAGAATGGCGTAGCAAAACGCAGGGGATGGGGACAATCGAAATGTGGAGCTGGTTTAAGGAACAGATATTGCATGTCCTTGATAGGTATGTCCCTGTCAGGCAGGGAGGAAGTGATAAAGTAAGGGAACCGTGGTTTACTAAAGAAATTGTGTGTCTTGTTAAGCGGAAGAGGGAGGCTTATGTGACAATGAGACGAGATGGTTCACATGAGGTGATGAAGAGTGACAGATTAGCTAGGAAGGATTTAAAGAGAGAGTTAAGAAGATCAAGGAGGGGACATGAGCAGACATTAGCAGGTAGAATGAAGGAGAACACTAAAGCTTTCTAGAGGTATGTGACAAATAAGAGGATGACTCAGGTAGGAATAGGGCCAGTCAAAGACAGAAGTGGGAAATTGTGTGTGGACCCTGTGGAGGTCGGAGAGGTGTTAAACAAATATTTCTCATCTGTTTTCACTCAGGAAAAGGAGAATATAGTAGAGGAGAAGAGCGAGATATGGGCTATTAGACTTGAAAGGATTGAGGTTAGTAAGGAGGAGGTGTTGTCAATTTGAGAAGGTGTGAAGGTAGATAAATCCGCTGGGCTGGACGGGATTTTTCGAAGGATTCTCTGGGAAGCTAGGGAGGAGGTGGCGGAGCCTTTGGCCTTGATCTTTGAGTCCTCATTGTCTACAGGTTTAGTACCAGAAGATTGGAGGATAGCAAATGTTGTGCCCTTGCTCACTAAGGGCAGTAGAGATGACCCAGGTAATTATAGACCTGTGAGCCTTATACCTGTTGTAGGGAAAGTTTTGGAAAAGGTTATAAGAGATAGGATTTGCAATCATTTAGCAAGCAACAATTTGATTGGAGATAGTCAACATGGGTTCATCAAGGACAGGTCATGTCTCACAAATCTCATTGAGTTTTTTGAGAAGGTGACCAGGCATGTGGATGAGAGAAGGGCAGTTGACGTGGTGCACATGGACTTCAGTAAAGCCTTTGATAAGGTTCCACATGGTAGGCTATTGGAGAAAATGCGGAGGCATGGGATCGAGGGAGATTTAGCAATTTGGATTAGAAACTGGCTTTCTGCAAGAAGGCAACGAGTGGTGGTTGATGGAAAATATTCAGCATGGAGTCCGGTTACTAGTGGTGTGCCTCAAGCATGTGTTTTGGGACCACTGCTGTTTGTCATTTTTATAAATGGCTTGGACGCAGGCTTAGGTGGATGGGTTAGTAAGTTTGCAGATGACACTGAAGTCGGTGGAGTGAAAGAATGTTGCAGGTTGCAGGGAGACTTGGATAAACTGCAGAATTGGGCTGAAAGGTGGCATTTGGAGTTCAATGCAGATAAATGTGAGGTGATTCACTTTGTGAAGAATAATAGGAAGGCAGAATACTGGGTCAATGAAAAGATTCTTGGTTGAGTGGATGTGCAAAGGGATCTTGGTGTCCATGTACATAGATCCCTGGAAGTTGCCACCCAGGTTGATAGTGCTGTTAAGAAGGCTTACAGTGTGTTAGGTTTTATTGGTAGAGGGATTGAGTTCCGGAGCCGTGATGTCATGCTGCAACTGTACAAAATGCTAGTGCGGCCTCACTTGGAATATTGCCTACAGTTCTGGTCGCCCCGTTACAGGAAGGATGTGGAAGCATAGGAAAAGGTGCAGAGGAGATTTTCCAGGGTGTTGCTTGGTCTGGAGCGAAGATCTTGTGAGGAAAAGCTGAGGGACTTGGGTCTGTTCTCATTGGAGACAAGAAAGCTAAGAGGGGATTTAATAAAGACATACAAGATGATCAGAGGATTAAATAGGGTGGACAGTGAGAGTCTTTTTCCTGGGGTGATGACATCAGCTTGTATGAGGGGTCATAGCTGCAAATTGAGGGACGGTAGATTTAAGACAGATGTGAGAGACAGGTTCTTTACTCAGAGAGTGGTAAGGGCGTGGAATGCCCTGCCTGCCAATGTAGTTAGCTCAGCCACATTAGGGGCATTTATACAGTCCTTGGAGAAGCATAAGGATAATGATGGGATAGTGTAGGGGGAGGGGCTTAGATTAGCTCACAGGTCGGCGCAACATCAAGGGCCGAAGGGCTTGTTCTGCGCTGTATTGTTCTATGTTCTAAGTTCATCTGGACAAGTGCAGAATATTTCATCACACTTTTGACTTGAGTCTTGTAGGTGGTGAGCAGGCAAAACAGGGTTCAGTAGATGAAACTGGTCATTTATTCTTTGGCTACATATAATTTTGACCTGAGTCTACCATTTACGTAAATTGGATAGTTTAATTAAACAATGCACCTGGGCAGGGAAAACAAGGCAACGGAATATATAATGAACCGTGGGACCCTAGGAGGCACCCAAAATCAGAGGGACCCTGGTGTGCGTGTACACTAACCACTTAAAGTTGCAGGACAGATGTATAAAGTGATTAAGAAGCCTGATGTGAGATGCGGCGTTATTAGCAAAGGCATAGAATTTTAGAGCAGGGAGGTTGTGCTACACTGTATAAAAGAATGATTAGGCCACCGCTAGATTATTGAGTGCAGTTCTGGAATACACATTATAAGAGGGATGTTATAGTACTGGGAAAGGCTGCAGACCACAGTGCTTGGGCTGGAGTGTTTCATTCATTGATTGGGACAATATTTGTTGGAGCACAGGACATTGAGAGGGGATGTAAGTGAGATGCATTAAATTATGAGGTATGTCCATGGGAAAGACAGGAAGACATTTTCCCTATGATGGAGGGATCAGTAGCCACAGGCATAGATTTAAAGTAAGGAGCAGAAGGCTAGAAGTGATGTGAGGAAGAACGTTTTCACCTAGAGGGTGGTGGGAATCTGAAATTCACAGCCTGAAAGAGCCGAAGAGACAAAAATCATCTTTTGTTTGATTTCGATGCACACTTACAGTGACAAGGCATACAAGGTTATTGGCCAAGTGCTGGAAAATGAGGTTTGGACATTTAGGTGGTTGTTTTTGACCAGTGTGGGTATAATGGGCTGAAGGGCCTTTTTCTGTGCTGTAGATCTCTATAGCTCTTCATATTGGTGACAACTGCAGAAATAGCAGAGCTTGATTTGTAGTGCAACATTACAGTGGGTAGTACGAGTATATTTCTGTCTTTTTCTTATCTCTCTTTGCCAATCCCTTTATTTCTGAACATTCACTTTGAGCTCTGTATGTAATTCAATCTAATTTTTAAGTTTTGTTTTATGCTTTCCAGTTTAAACTCTGTTGCAATGAGATTCTTCAATGTGATTACTTGAAGAGCTGTTTCTTTACTGACACGCAAAAACCTCCCGTTGGATCAGACGACAGAGTCAAACAGGAGTCTGCTCAATTTTTTGCAAAAAAACTTTATAGGCAGGTGTCAGTGACTTGACTGTCCCTCCTTTGCTGACCACAAGATCTGAGTCGAAGTACTGCCATGATTGGATTCATCCATAGGGTTTCAGAGAGCAGGAGCCTGGAGAGTGGTAGCCTCCATGTTGGCCACTCTACTATCAAACCTTAGACATCAACTTCTGAGCAATCCTTAAATTACTATATGTTATGAAGCACAGAACAGAAAAACATGGTCTTCAAGTCTAAATGTGGATAAAAATACATTAAAGGTCCTCTCTCAGGTACAACTGATTAGGATCAGAGGAAGGCCTAACAAGAAAAGTGACATTTAACTCATTAGCAGGAACAATGAGCTGTCTGCAAATATCTTGTTTGTTATGGCAGAGATGTTAAATTAGATTGAAGCTCTGGTAAGATTATTGCAATTGTGGCTGACTCTAAATCAAAATGCTTGACAATTTGTATCCGGCCTTGACTCACTAAAGCAATAATTAGTCTGTATTTCAGACGGAAGTCGCCATTAAACAGTGAAGGTAAGCAGATCATACGGAACATGGGATCTGTACATTGGAAATCTTAGTGATAACCAAGAGAATATCTGTGCAGGCTCAAAATTTATTGCATTTCCTCTCTCCAACTCTGTGTTAATATCAGCCAAATACTAGTTATGTATTCAATTGGCAGCCATTAGTTACGAACTTATTGGATGTAATTCTGAATTTGTTCATTGCTGTAAAACAAATCATTGTGAATTGGCAACCCAGTTTATATCTTTCACAGTTTTATTTCCCCTAAAATTGATGGAAGTGAAGGATCAGAAAGGATATAAAATGGGCTATAGACTTCTTATCGCTTGTTTTACACAACCTCACAAAGTCAAGTTTTGCCCTGCACCATTTCCGAAAAGCTAATTTACTGCAGTCAATATAAAAGTGGGAATTTGTCCATAACCACAATTTTTTCAAATAATTCACATCACTTCCTGTTTTACTGCCAACTGAACCACTTCTTACAAAACAAAAGACACCTGACAATAGGTAAATGAATGTAACTACAAGCATTACAAGATGCTAGTTTTCCCTGATGTGGTCAAAAAATAGTCTATAAAATTAAACTGAACTGATTTTCTACATGCAATTACATTTCACTTAGATTCAAATTAAGAAATGACATGTTACGATGTTGTACAAAATCAGTTCAATTTAATTCTACAGACCCTTGAGGGAAGTTAGTGGTGTGAGAAAAAAAATGCATATCGGTTCAAGCATTCCAGAGGCAATTTTAACATGAAATACCATTCAAGAATTTGATGGGATTGGTTGTGATATTAGTTTTACTCTCTGTTGAACGCAACAACAAATAACATTAGGTAGGATGTGAACCCAACATTCAACTTGATTTCAAGGGCAGGTCCATCAGGCAAAATTAGGCAGGTGAGATTAAAATTAAGATAAAGATGTCATAATCCCAGAGGGCCATTTTCTCATCAGAAAGATGATGGTGGTGACTTTAACCTAAGGGTCACCAGGACATTTCTCCAGGTTTGGGGAGTCCGAAACTAGAGGGCATAGTTTTAAGGTGAGAGGGGACTGATTTAAAAAGGACCTGAGAGCCAACATGTTCGTGCAGAGGGTGATGTGCGTATGAAATGAGCTGGCAGAGGATGTGGTGGAAGTAGGTACAATTGCAACATTGAAAAGGCCTTTGAACAAGTACATTGATAGGAAAGGGTTAGAGGGATAATGGGCCAAATACAGGCAAATGGGAGTAGTTCAGTTTGGAAAAGCTGGTTGGTACGGATGATATGGGCTGGAAGGTTTCTGTGCTGTATAACTCTGGTGAGAGGTTGAGAAGACAGGATCATCATGGTAACATCAGGCAGTGCAGGAAATGAACTAATGCCATTGGTATTACTGCATTTCTAACCAACCATCCAGCCAACTGAGCTAACCAATTGCATAAACACAGTTAGAATTATTCTCCCAGGTCCCTCCAGGTCAGGTAGATCACTGTAGTTGATTAGAAAAACTTCCTTACAAAAGTATGCCGTGTCTGTGGCGCAATGGTTTGGTGCTTAGGGCTGTTTGCCAGAAGGTCACAAAGGGATAAATTCCTTATCACTATAGAGGTTTCTTGTGGTTCAGTGGTAATATCCCTACTTTTGAGACAACAGATCTGATTTCAAGACCAGAGGTGAGGAAAACATCTCTGAAAACTTTGATTCGAAAATAGGTTTTAAAAAATAAAAATAGCTCACATAGATGAACTATTGCAGATAGCAGGCATGGAGACCTGATGTGTCACAGCTATTTACCTTTGACCAGTACCTCCATAGGACAGACGTCATTTCTGCTGGTGGCTCGGTATCACTCACGCTGCACAGTTGACCATTAGACTTGAGTGAAACCCGCCGATGTGGGAAAACAGACAATGACCAGAATTGAACAGATCTTTACTGAGAGGATTACATCCGCTGTCTTACCACAGCCATTTCTGAATTCCTAATGAGAATTCATCCTGGTGTGGGTGGGAGAGGGGGGTCTAGAATCACCTTGGAAAAGTCAACCTATTATGAGCAAGACTCACTCTTTTGCTAATACTCTGTACTATATATCTCTACACAGATAAGGAAATGCTCCTTCATTTTACCTTAATGATGAAACATTTTTACAGTTAAACGGAAGATAAATTCTGAGGAAATTGTTGTACTTTGGTAGATTGCTTTGTTAGTTTGTTAAGCAAGTGCACATATTTTCCAATTATGTGTCCTGTCACAGTTGATAAACAGCTAACCTGCTGGAAGTGAAGAAAAGTATAGAAGAAGCATTAACAAACTTTTAAAAAATGAAGAAAACCAAGTGTGAGGCTGGATGAACACAGCAGTCCAAGCAGCGTCTCAGGAGCACAAAAGCTAACGTTTCGGGTCTAGACCCTTCATCAGAGAGGGGGTTTGTGGAGAGGATTCTGAAATAAACAGGAAGAGAGGGGGAGGCAAACCGCAAATGGATAGAGGAGAAGATAGGGGGAGAGGAGAGTATAGGCAGGGAGGTGGGGAGGTCATTCCGGGGAGGACGGACAGGTCAAAGAGGCGGGATGAGGTTGGTAGGTGGGAAATAGAGGTGCAGCTTGAGGAGGGAGGAGGGGATAGGTGAGAGGAAGAACAGGTTAGGGAGGTGGGGACAAGCTGGGCTGGTTTTGGGATGCAGTGGGGGAGGGGGAGATTTGGAAGCTTGTAAAGTCCACATTGATACCATTGGGCTGCAGGGTTCCCAAGCGGAATATGAGTTGCTGTTCCTACAACCTTCGGGTGGCATCATTGTGGCACTGCAGGAGGCCCATGATGGACATGTCACCTGAGGAATGGGAGGGGGAATTGAAATGGTTCGCTACTGGGAGGTGCAGTTGTTTGTTGCGAAACCGAGCGGAGGTGTTCTGCAAAGCGATCCCCCAGCATCCGCTTGGTTTCCCCAATGTAGAGGAAGCTACACTGGGTACAGTGGATACAGTATACTACATTGGCAGATGTGCAGGTGAACATCTGCTTAATATGGAAAGTCATCTTGGGGCCTGGGATAGGGGTGAGGGAGGAGGTGTGGGGGCAAGTGTAGCACTTCCTGCGGTTGCAGGAGAAGGTGCCAGGTGTGGTGGGGTTGGAGGGCAGTGTGGAGCAGACAAGGGAGCCACGGAGAGAGTGGTCTCTGCAGAAGGCAGACAAGGGTGGGGATGGAAAAGTGTCTTGGGTGGTGGGTTCTGATCATAGATGGCGGAAGTGTCAGAGGATGATGCGTCATATCCAGGGGTTGGTGGGGTGGTTTGTGAGAATGAGGGAATCCTCTTTGGACGGTTGTGGCAGGGGCAGGGTGTGAGGGATGTGTTCCGGGAAATGCGGGAGACATTACAAAGTGAAAGTTATTTTTAGAAACATAGCAAATTCAAATGAATGTTGAAGTGACTGGAAGCAAGCACGTAGTAACAGGAATGGAAATTTACCGTACATCATAATTTTTACATTTTGCTGGTAACATTAATAAACTTTTTGGTTTAAATGGAAACATGGCTTGAAATGCATGAAATGTACATTAGAGGCTTGTTGCCTGCGTAAAAAAGGAACAGATCAATTTATAGTTACCATCAATGTGTCACCCAGTGAAAGCCTGGGTAGAATGCAGTAAAGGAGGAAAGGACTAATGTATTGTTGTGGGAACTATTTCTATTATGGATGGTTTACAAAGCAACAAGAAACTTGTTAAATTGCACCAACAGTCTAACCTTCACATTTGTTGTGTTTAAACACTGCACTTCCTCGCAAACAGAAACAAATTAAATCATTCCGAACTACTGACTTGTGGGAAGAGACAGACTCAGTAGAGATGATTTAACTACTTAGAGAAATAGATTTGGTGCTGTGGCACATTCTTTTCAAATGCCATGGTAATTTCTGTTCACTTGAATTGTCTCTGAAGAAAACTTTTTCTTTACCCAGAAATATATTAGAGAAGAAATTTAACCCTCTGAGATTAAGGTACTTCATCATGTCTGACAAGAATGGAGTGGTCAGCAGGTCAATTTGCTATATGGTGTGTGCTCTGTTATGACTAGATCCCAGGCAAGGCTCGCCCACATTTGTTATGGCACACCTCAAGTTGTAAAACTTCTTGGGGAGTAGGAGTGAACTGATTCTCCTTATGGTTATTCACCCATCCTTTCAGTTAGTTGCACGAAGATTAATTTTGAAAAGGACCCCTTCCCTTGCGGTTGTATGTCTCCCAGCTTGAATGAACATATATTTTAAAACGTGCCAAGTTAACTCAGCTTTCTTGATTGAACCAAAAATGCAAGTTGATTAATTACGAAACGTGAAAAGAAATATTAACACGACAGTGAAAAGGTTAGAAACGAGAGGTAAACCCTAACAGACAAAAGTAAAAAAAAATTATGGATCAGTCTCTGAATTGTTCATACCAAGCAGATTTGAAAATGTTGCTGCTATTATTCAATGGCAACGGTGGCATCGATATTGGCAGCTGAACACACAGTTTTGAGATTGTTGATTGTACACTCTGGCAGAAATTCTGTTGTTCTTATTCCTGTCAACACCGATCATATTCCAGCATTCATGGCGAGAGACTGTATTCCCTTTGCTTTCCCTGCAGTGCGGTGGGAAAAGGTTTGTCCTTCTCTTCATTATCACCTCCAGGGTCTGAGATTGGAAACTAGGGAGTGAGCTCACTCTTGGATCCTGGAGGTGATTGTGGAGAGGAGGGCAGTCAATTTTCCTGCTGAATCCCACAGGAGGCCACACTTCCAGACCCAGCCAACCCACCCACAAATTGCTGCCTGAGTCATTACTCTGATCCGAGTGAAGCAGAACACCTCAGAGCAGGAAAAAGATCTTCAAAGTTCTGCAAAGGCAAATGCTAGCAACTCCTCTCTGTTACTCCACAGTCAGAGTTCTCGCTAACTCTGCATGCACCTTATCAAACAACATGAACTGTGGCTTCTAGCATTGCATATGTCAGATTGAATCAGTGTTTCTTAACTGTCTCATCCACCTGAATTACTAATCCTTCCCACTCTCTGTGTTTCTTACTCATTCCCTGAGGATGTCTCAGCATGCCCCTACTCCTGTATCACCACCAACAGGTCTTCTCTCCTACACCCTCATCCCCTTGGTCACACTGTAGGAAACAATGGCTCATCATTGGGCTACCAAGAAGTCCAAGGCTGTTGGTTGAGGTGGTGGATATCAACTTACTCAAGAACTTATGACAACAAAATTTTTCACATTCACATAGAATCCCTACATTGCAGAAACATGCCCTTCAGCACACATCGAGCCTCAGAGCATCCCACCCAGACCCATCCCCTTATGACCCATCCAGTCTATACATACCTGAATATTACAGGCAATTTAGCATGCCCAATCCACCCAGTCTGCACATCCTTGGACTGTGGAAGGAAACCGGAGCACCCAGAGGAAACCCACACAGACACAGGGAGAACGTGCAAAGTCCACACAGACAGTTGCCAAAGCATGGAATCAAATCCGGCTCCTGGTGCTTTGAGGCACTAGTGCTAACGATTGAGCTACCGTGTCACATTGGATGTGGCCAGAGAACTACGTAATGGCTGACATGGGAATAGAGAAAAATACTCAATGGGCAACCACCCCAGTCAGCACTTTTTTGCTATATTGTCTTCTTTTGCATTCCCAATTGCATTAACACATGGATGTAAGTTTGCACACTAAGCTGGAAGGTTCGTTTTCAGAAATTTAATCACCGTTCTAGGTAACATCATCAGTGAGCCTCCGATGAAGCACTGGTGTTATGTTCCGCTTTCTATTTATCTGTTTAGGCTTCCTTGTGTTGGTGATGTCATTTCCTGCATTGGTGATGTCATTTTCTGTTCTTTTTCTCAGGTGGTGGTAGATGGGCTCCAAATCAATGTGTTTATTGATGGAGTTCATCAACATCAAATAGAAAGCGGAACATAACACCAGTGCTTCACCGAAGGCTCACTGATCATGTTACCAAGAATGGTGACGAAATGTCTGAAAACGAACCTTCCATCTCAGCGAGCAAGCTTACATCCAGAACCTCAAGCTGAGCTACAAATCTTCTCAAAACCTGCTTGCATTAACACATTCTTAATCTGTATGAACTCTCATCCATCTTTGATATTGAATTCCTTCTCTTCTCCTATACAGGTACTCATGGAGCACTAGGAATCCTCAAAGAAGACAGTGGTTTAGCTCTGGTTTAGATCCAGAACCAACGCCTAAGTCTGACAATGTGGTGTAGGCCATTATCAGATTGGGAGAAGGAGAAATTTATTTATCCAGAGAGTGGTAAGCCTGTACAATGCTCTGCCACAGAAAGTGTGATATCCCAGGCCCCAAGATAACTTTCCATATTAAGCAGAGGCTCACCTGCACATCTGCCAATGTGGTATACTATATCCATTGTACCCGGTGTGGCTTCCTCTACATTGGGGAAATCAAGCAGAGTCTTGGGGATCGCTTTGCAGAACACCTCCGCTCGGTTCGCAATAAACAATTGCACCTCCCAGTCACGAACCATTTCCACTCCCCCACACATTCTTTAGATGACATGTCCATCGTGGGCCTCCTGCAGTGCCACAATGATGCCACCTAAAGGTTGCAGGAACAGCAACTCATATTCCGCTTGGGAACGCTGCAGCCCACTGACATCAATGTGGACTTCACCAGCTTCAAAATCTCCCCTTACCCCACCGCATCCCAAAACCAGCCCAGTTCGTCCCCTCCCCCCACTGCACCACACAACCAGCCCAGCTCTTCCCCTCCATCCACTGCATCCCAAAACCAGTCCAGCCTGTCTCTGCCTCCCTAACCTGTTCTTCCTCTCACCCATCCCTTCCTCCCACCCCAAGGCACGCCTCCATCTCCTACCTACTAATCTCATGCCACCTCCTTGACCTGTCCGTCTTCCCTGGACTGACCTATCCCCTCCCTACCTCCCCACCTATACTCTCCTCTCCAGCTATCTTCTTTTCTCTCCATCTTTGGTCCGCCTCCCCCTCTCTCCCTATTTATTCCAGAACCCTCAACCCATCCCCCTCTCTGATGAAGGGTCTAGGCCCAAAACGTCAGCTTTTGTGCTCCTGAGATGCTGCTGGGCCTGCTGTGTTCATCCAGCCTCACATTTTATTATCTTGACATCAAAACTTTGAATGCTTTCAACAAGCAGTTGAAACAATTGCATGATCAGTCATGATCAATTTGAATGACCCAGCAGACGCGAAGGACTGAAGGGCATAATCCTGCTTCTCTTTTCTATCTTTTTCTATTTCTGTGTGCCAGAGGCCTCCAGCCCTCCCTATACCCCTTGCAGGAAGACACTGACCCTTCAGGGAATGCACTAACAAATCTTTCGCTGCACCACTCACCAACTGAGAGAGAATTTCACACCGGTGTTTTCTCTATCTGTTTTGGACACAGCGGACAGTCTGGTGAGAACATCACTGATGCAACTTCTCAGCCAATGGGGGGATGGGGGGAAGAAACACCCCAGGGTCTCTCGTACCCAGAGAACTGCCAGAAACAAAAGATAATCTCCTGTCCTAAGCTTTAAGTGATGTTTGTTAACCTGCACAGACAGGTACAGGAACATAAGGCAGCTATCTTACCAGGGGCTCTCAGTAAGCTGGATTGGTCCTGCACACTCAGAGCCTGCTGAAATAGCTGTTCTAGTGTTTTTTGCCACAGTCAAACCTCACTAAGTAACACCCTTGTAAGAATCAAAGTGTCTCTTCAGATATCCAAAGGGAGAAGTTGTAATGGCCAAATGTAGTCAGTTTGTGCATCCTCTCTGCATCATTCACTCCCAACCAAACAAACTGAGAAAATCTCACATCTACTCAGTAATGGCACAGGTTGACATTCCTGGCCTCCTGCTCCCAGGTTCCCCTATCTGCCTCACTCATAGCCTCATGCTCCTGTCCCTGACTAAATCAGAAGAATCTTTCATAAGTGATGTGACTGCCTCCTGGCAAAAGTAATCCAGGCTACATCCCCCCTCCCTAATGCTTCAGTGTTTACAGTTCAGGCTCCAGCTCACAAGCTCTGACCTTGAAGCTGCTTGAGCTTCAAATACTTTCTATGGACATGCTAGCTCTGGAACATAATGTTAGCTGGGATCTCCAACAAGCTACAGTCCTGATACATCACCTGAACTGCCAGTCTCACAATATGTTAATTATTTAAGTATATTATAAGCTTCTGTTGTCTTTTTTAAAAGTTTGTTAACCTTACAAGCAATTTTTATAGATAACAAAGTGTGTAGCTGGATGAACACAGCAGGCCAAGCAGCATCTCAGGAGCACATCTTGTTATCTTGGATTCTCCAGCATCTGCAGTTCCCATTATCAGAGACTCAACAAATAGCTAGCTCTTTTTAATTTGTTCCAATGAACGTAGCTCTATATCCAATTCCCAAGCTTGGGGTCCTTTCCTCACCTGCTTCTTTCCAAATGAAATGAAAACAGACTGCAGCAGAGTAATCTGAAAAACAATCAGGCACTGAACACCCCAACAAGCAAGTGAAACAGGATGCTCACTATTTGCTATATTTCAAACTTCCTATGACGGCTTGCCAGTTTTCTTAGATGTTTACTTGGTCTCAAACCTCCAACTGTAATCATTTCTCCAGTCTGTAGCTTTGTGGCCCACTGGAGTCAAGCTGTTATTTATTCTTCTGTGCTGGAGTATGCATCAATGACTGCTTGAAATTTCAACATCTATGGTTTCACTTTATACCGACACTGCAGTTATAGAACATAAGCTCCCCCTCTGCCACTACCTGGGCCTTGCATTCAGCAGCAGCTTATCAGAAGTCATTGGTGCCTGAAATCAATGGTTGGAAAATGATGAGTAGTGCATTTACTGTGTTCCAATGAGCTGCTTGCAAACTGTCATTGGCTTTCAGAAAGTTTCCCCAGTATGTAAACCAAATGAGACTGTGTGGAAAATAATATTTTGTTAGTTTCACCAGACTTTTTAACCATGTAGGGATACATTTCATCTTGCTACTGGGCTAACTTCATCAAGAAGGAAGACAAAATCATGGTCTGTAGTCAGCTATCCTGGATTTGTATAAGGCCCTGATCAATTTCTACATTGGGTGCATGCGCAGATACCTGAAGCTTTTCATAGGATCATAGATGCCCTACTGTGCTGAAGCAGGCTATTCGGCCCATCAAGTGTACACCAGCCCTCCGAAAAGCAGTCCATCCAGACCCATTCCTCTACCCTATCCGTGTAATTTCCCATGGCTAACCCACCTAGCCTACACATCCCTGGACACTATGGACAATTTATCACAGCCAGTCTACCCTAACCTGCACATATTTGGACTGTGGGAGGAAACTGGAACAACCAGGGGAAACTCACGCAGACACAGGGAGATAGTGCAAACTCCACACAGACAGTCGTCCAAGGGTGGAATCAAACCCAGGACACTGGTGCTGTGAGGCAGCAGTGCGAACCACTGAGCCACTGTGTGACCTTAAATTACTGAAAACCCCTGGACGTTTTATCAATGTATCCAAATGGAGATATGAAAGAGCCTTGCACTATTTTAGGACCATGCATTAGACCTTCAAAAGCCCTTGCATTTGGTTTTGAGATCTGACGAATGATCACTGGACTCGAAACATTAAATCACTTCCTCTCCAAAGATACTGGGTCACAATTCTGGAATTCCCAGGAAGTAAGACATCGTTGGTCAACAGGTGGACTTCAACAGTTCAGGAATGCTGCTCACCACCACTTTCTAAAGGGCAACTGGGAATGGACAATGAATACTGATCCAGCCAGCTACGCCCACATCCCACCAATGAAACAAAAATCATGCTGCCAGACCTTCTTCAGCAATATCTGTTCTTGCCCTTTATGTTTACTTTTGCGTTAGTTCTTTGCCTTTCTTAGAAACAAGCGATGATATTGTTTACGTACTTTGTTCCCATGTTTGCCATCAACAGCGCTTTGAGCAAACATGTACTGAGGGAAGGTGGACCTGTGGAATAATACTGACTTGCACACACTACACATCACCTCAATTCATCACAATAATCTTTACCATTGGTTTTATCAAAATTCATTCTCTCAGCTGCACCAGCAGTTACACTGACATCTGAGTGGAAATGGACATATGCTATAAGGTTAATCAGTAAATCACTGGTTACAGCATGCCATTATTTACATGACTATGCCGGGCTCATTCACAACCAGTGTTTCAATCTGATTGCAAAACGCCATAAACAATTCATGTAGCCCTAGGATGCCCACCGGACACTAGGTACTTTCCCAGAGTCACAAACAACCTCGGAAGAAATGGCAGAGTCAGAGCTTTAACAGCAAGGAATGAGGCTCTTCGGCCCATTGTCTTTGTGTTGGTCAACAAACATCCGTCTTTTCTCATCTAGTTTACAACACTTGGCCGAAGCCTTGTGTCCTGCGGTGCTTCAAATGTTCACCTGAATGAACAATAAATGTTCCATGCTTGTATTCATCACCAATGACTTTACAGAAGAGACACATAACCAGGAATTTTACTATGCTAATATAATCAGAGGAGCATAATGTCCTTTTCAGGCAGTTATAATGCAGGCAGAATTTAAATGCAGCTTTTATGTCCCTATATTAATTATTTTGCTCCTGTTTCCAAACATGCAGTGTGGAGAGTCTTCCTGACTGGAATTCCAAAATTACTAGTTTTTTTCAGGAGGGGGACAGTGTGCTGCTGCCATACTCCCTGCTTCTTTGCAAAAGAGCTTGCTACACCTACCTTACTAACCTTATTTCATTGAGTGTGTGATCTGGAATTGGTTTGCTGAGATGGCACTGGTGATGCATTACTTGCATTTCAGATACTTGACATGAGAAGAATCTTTGCAACAATGAATGAATAAAAAGTTGGAGAGAAAGTTGAGAAAATTGAAAGAAGTGGTCAGCGAGGTGCCTCTCAACATTGAGAGCAGGAAGTCCCATTTTCCAAGCAAGTGTTGAGTAGTGAGGTGAGGTTCTCATGAGTGAGCAACAAAGGGGCCTATTTTCATGCCTAAGTAGCCCCAGGGTTGTGACTGGGTTCTGCTGAATCCATTGACAAGCCAATTCGTCTGCAAGTCAGAACACAATGCAGCACAATTAAAAGGAGCTTTCTTAAGTACAGGAATGTTTATATGTCTGATCTTTAAAATTACACCCGTGTATGGAATCACATTTGTAAGTACGAGAACTCGCATGTCAGACGTTAGTAGATCTGATATACTGTCACTTATCTGATGGAAACTTGAGAGCAATAATTCAAGACATGAAGTCAGAATGGTTTCAGAGATAATGGGAACTGCAGATGCTAGAGATTCCAAGATAATAAAGTGTGAAGCTGGATGAACACAGCAGGCCAAGCAGCATCTCAGGAGCACAAAAGCTGACGTTTCGGGCCTAGACCCTTCATCAGAGAGGGGGATGGGGGGAGGGAACTGGAATAAATAGGGAGAGAGGGGGAGGCGGACCGAAGATGGAGACAAAAGAAGATAGGTGGAGAGAGTGTAGGTGGGGAGGTAGGGAGGGGATAGGTCAGTCCAGGGAAGACGGACAGGTCAAGGAGGTGGGATGAGGTTAGTAGGTAGCTGGGGGTGCGGCTTGGGGTGGGACGAAGGGATGGGTGAGAGGAAGAACCGGTTAGGGAGGCAGAGACAGGTTGGACTGGTTTTGGGATGCAGTGGGTGGGGGGGGGGGGGAAGAGCTGGGCTGGTTGTGTGGTGCAGTGGGGGGAGGGAGGGGATGAACTGGGCTGGTTTAGGGATGCAGTAGGGGAAGGGGAGATTTTGAAACTGGTGAAGTCCACATTGATACCATATGGCTGCAGGGTTCCCAGGCGGAATATGAGTTGCTGTTCCTGCAACCTTCGGGTGGCATCATTGTGGCAGTGCAGGAGGCCCATCCTCCCACCCACCCTCCTGCAAAAATTCCATCCCCTATTCCCAATTCCTCCGCCTCCGCCGCATCTGCTCCCACGATAAGACATTCCACTCCCGCACATCCCAGATGTCCAAGTTCTTTAAGGACCGCAACTTTCCCCCCACGGTGATCGAGAACGCCCTTGACCGCGTCTCCCGCATTTCCCGTGACACATCCCTCACACCCCGCCCCCGCCACAACAGCCCCAAGAGGATCCCCCTCGTTCTCACACACCACCCTACCAACCTCCGGACATAACGCATTATCCTCCGACACTTCCGCCATTTACAATCCGACCCCACCACCCAAGACATTTTTCCATCCCCTCCCCTGTCTGCTTTCCGGAGAGACCACTCTCTCCGTGACTCCCTTGTTCGCTCCACACTGCCCTCCAACCCCACCACACCCGGCACCTTCCCCTGCAACCGCAGGAACTGCTACACTTGTCCCCACACCTCCTCCCTCACCCCCATCCCAGGCCCCAAGATGACATTCCACATTAAGCAGAGGTTCACCTGCACATCTGCCAATGTGGTATACTGCATCCACTGTACCCGGTGCGGCTTCCTCTACATTGGGGAAACCAAGCGGAGGCTTGGGGACCGCTTTGCAGAACACCTCCGCTCAGTTCGCAACAAACAACTGCACCTCCCAGACGCAAACCATTTCCACTCCCCCTCCCATTCTCTTGATGACATGTCCATCATGGGCCTCCTGCACTGCCACAATGATGCCACCCGAAGGTTGCAGGAACAGCAACTCATATTCCGCCTGGGAACCCTGCAGCCCAATGGTATCAATGTGGACTTCACCAGTTTCAAAATCTCCCCTTCCCCTACTGCATCCCTAAACCAGCCCAGTTCATCCCCTCCCTCCCCCCACTGCACCACACAACCAGCCCAGCTCTTCCCCCCCCACCCACTGCATCCCAAAACCAGTCCAACCTGTCTCTGCCTCCCTAACCGGTTCTTCCTCTCACCCATCCCTTCGTCCCACCCCAAGCCGCACCCCCAGCTACCTACTAACCTCATCCCACCTCCTTGACCTGTCCGTCTTCCCTGGACTGACCTATCCCCTCCCTACCTCCCCACCTACACTCTCTCCACCTATCTTCTTTACTCTCCATCTTCGGTCCGCCTCCCCCTCTCTCCCTATTTATTCCAGTTCCCTCCCCCCATCCCCCTCTCTGATGAAGGGTCTAGGCCCGAAACGTCAGCTTTTGTGCTCCTGAGATGCTGCTTGGCCTGCTGTGTTCATCCAGCCTCACATTTTATTATCTAAGTCAGAATGGTGACCTGGAGACTCCAGCTTGCTGCTTACATTTCTAGCTCTCCTTCCTGGGCACCAGTCACCTACATCTCAGGGAAGCTCCGTTAGCAGTGACCAAATGCACCCCCCTGTCCACAGACCTTGGCATCAGGCACATATCAGCTTCACCTCATCCCTTTGGCACATTTCTGATCCAACTTACAAGAAGGTTCTGCATTTCAGGATTGAACCTTGGACTGCATTGACATCTAGTGTTTGCCGTCCTCTTAGTGCCAGCTACCTGGGGCAGTTCTTCCTCGAGGACCTACAGAGACATTGCAGTGACGTGCTCATCAAAATATGCTCCCTACACTGATCTTGCTAAAATGCCCACTGAGGTGTTAGAATCTGAGCCGGTGTAGGAGGTAGGAGAGGTTTGGAAAGGATCCATGGATTCTTTCTTTGAGGTAGAGGAGTGGATGTCTTTCCCTTCCTCCATCTTGGTTGCCAAGACCTTAGAGATGCCATTGGTATGAGTAGGAGACAGAAGAGAGAATGTGATGTGAACAACGTGTTGAAGATCGGGCACATTAAGAGGACGTTCAAAACCACAATAAGGGAAAAGTAGCTCCTTAATAGACAGCGCTTCTTGCTTTGTTGCTGCAACACGAGCCAAATGAGAAGCCTTGATCCTCACTCGCCAAAGCCTGGAGCCTTTCCTCACAGAGGGTGAAGAGTTTAATGCCAGACACCCACAACACATTTAGACTCTGTTCACTCAAATGCGGGCTGTTTTCCACTGGAATGAGGCATGGAGTTGAAAATGAGATTGAGTTGGATGGATATGGCTGGTAAAGCAGTTCGCACTCATGCAACTGGGGGAGAAGCAGTAAAGTATTCCAAGTGAGTGAGTCAGCAGCAAAGGGGCCATGCAGTGTTGGTAGTGTAAGGGTTTTGGCAGGGAGCAAGCAAGTAAGGGAAGATGTTGCATATGCTGAGTGCCTTTGCCCACCTCCAACACTCTTCCGCCACCTGGACCCGTCCCTCTGGCCTTTTACCTACACTCCACCTGCTCAACAAGAACTGTCAATGTGACATCAGTTGCCTCAATTTCTTCGATCCTCATCCCTCACCCATTTAAACCTATCTCCCTCTGAATTGACTGGACGCCAGGTTCTCAGATCCAACCCTTATTTTGTCATCAAGCCTGCTGACAAAGCTGAAGCTGGTGTTGTCCGGTGTACTGGCCCCTACATTGTGGACAGTGAGCGACAGACTCCTCCTATCTCCCCTTTGACTATGGAACATCAGGCTACTATGTCCACAACAGTTACTAACCTCATCTATTCCGGTGAGAGTTGTAAGAACTGAAATGCTCCACCTGGCTGAAGCTGTTTCCAAGTAATTCCAGGAAGGAGTTTGACAAGTACTTTGAAGGTGAGGAAATTAATTGGGTTGTAATCAAAACAATACCAGTGAAGGGCTGCGGGACTAATAAAGTTGCTCCTTCATAAAGTGAGTGCACTACAATGTCTTACTTCATTGTACATCTATCCGATTCTGTGCAGTCTGTGGGATATGAACTCAAATTCTGTGCATTGTTTGTATAATATGGTAACTGCAACCAAATCATAACCAGATTGCTGAACAGTTATCCATAGATTTTCTTTAAATCTAAACTGCAAATAAATACAATACTCCTGTAGAGTGCAGGGTAAAATGAGTACCCATTGTAAAATGATATGTAATTCAGGATTCTGAAATTCTGAAGTGAGGTATTGAAATTGATTCAGTACACCCTGGAGATTATCTTTTCTTTACTTCTATCCTTACAGCACTGATAAACCAGCTATATTTAATTTTGTTTTAATATATACAGAGGTAATCAGTCAGTGTGTGTCACTGGACTGCTTTCTCATTAGAGTGAGATGACTGGTGTTGATTTAACCTGAGGGTCACCATACCTTAGGGAAGGGGAGAGTTTCAGAAGGAGAATCCTTTGTAGCAACTTCAGCTGGTACAGAAATTGAACCCATACTGTCAGCATCACATTGCTTTGCAAACCAACCCTTAGCAGAGGTAATAGATCTGTAGTCATTAGTAGCCAGTTGGTGCTCAATTTACGTCCAGCATAGTAATCCGAGGTTAATGGACTACTTACAGGATATAACGATCCTAGATGGTTTGCTGTGGTGAAAGACCTTAATTTTTATTGTTGAGTAGTCTCCATAGTGGAACAACATCTTGAGACGTAATAAAAAATCAGAAATTACTGGGGAAACTCAGCAGGTCTTGCAGCAGTAAAGGAGAGAAGGCAGAGTTAACATTATGAATCCATTGCTGACGTTTCGGGCCTAGACCCTTCATCTGATGAAGGGTCTAGGCCCGAAACGTCAGCTTTTGTGCTCCTGAGATGTTGCTTGGCCTGCTGTGTTCATCCAGCCTCACATTTTATTATCTTGGAATCTCCAGCATCTGCAGTTCCCATTATCTCTGATATTATGAATCCATTCACCCTTCTTCAGTCCATCTGAGCATCCCCAGCAATTTCTATCTTTGTTTCAAATCTTTGTCATCTGCATTTTTTTGATTTAACTTTTCACATGATATTTTTAACACTTTTGCTTTCAGACAGAGTAAAAAATATTTCTTGATATACCATAACCTAATTTGAAATGGAATATGTAGTACAAATAGAAGCCTCTTCAAGTCTATAGTTACCTAGTGATAATTTATGGACCTAAATCATTATTGCTCTGAAAAATGGGATCCCCAAGCTGTGATATCTTAAAGTTAAATGTTATTTGCTTCTGAAGCAATGCATTGTGCTTAAAACCTTTCTGCTTTAATGGAAGAAGGCTAACTCAGTTTTAGTTGATTTTCTAAATCTGCATCAGAATTGTCACATATACACCCTGACAAGAATGGATGTGACATACACAGTTTTTGTCAGAATCAGTTAGACAATTGAACAGCCCGACATTCCCTAAGTATGATGTATTGTTTAGATTATAGATTGAACTTCTACAGAATACCAAATACTGCGGAGACAGACAGTTTACATGTTCAGCTGCTTATCATGTAATACTGGCCCATACAAAATAAATCTGTCATGTATACAGAGGCTGGAGCCATTTAGAAATGTAAAATGTGCAAATTGAATTGTTATATTGTTGACTGAAATAGTTTTAAGAAACCCTCGTTGCTGAAGCGATCAAAAATACCCAACAGACCATGAGCCTGTATGGAGCATCTCTATAATGAAATGCAGCCGAAGATAACTAGAATAGTTCTCTATTCAGTGTGCTCAGCAATGGACAGTAATTTGGTTGTTAGATCATTGGTTATTAAGCTCCTTTAAAGTAAAAGGCTATTTCTGCTGAGCAAATTTGCTGAAAAGACAGATAGTCCCCTGTGCACTATTTCCATTCAATAGGCATCAGATTCAATTCCAGTGATTTTATTTGAAGTTAATTACATTTATAATATTGATGTAGAGGTGCGGGTGTTGGACTGGGGTGAGCAACATCAGAAATCATACGACATCATAGTCCAACAGGTTTATTTGAAAACACAAGCTTTCGGAGGAGAGACCCTTCATCTTCACCTGACAAAGGGGCTAAGCTCCGAAAGCTTGTGTTTTCACATGAACCTATTGGACTGTACCCTGTTGTGTGATTTAAAGTATTGACAAAGTATTGTTGTTTTTATAATTGAGTTACATGAAGCTCTTAAACCTGAAAAGGTTATAATTTTACCCTGATTGCCTCTGTTGGCTTCTCGTTGTATCTGCAACCTCTGTTCATCTGTGACACAACATAAGGGTTATTTGAAATAGCTCACTGCCACTCATCCTCCTGTATCTATAATGCGTCCAGGGACTATCTAATGATTAGAGGTAGAGCCTTCACAGAAGAGGTAATTTTCTTGTATAACATGACTTTTTTTTGCATCAAAGCAGTAACAACTATATTCTAGTCAGGTCAAATTACAAGAAACTAAAACAAAGTTGCTGGAAAAGCTCAGCAGGTCTGGCAGCATCTGTGAAGGAGAAAAAACAGAGTTAACATTTCGGGTCCGATGAACTTTCCTCAGAATTGATTTCTAGGACTCTGAAGAGCAGTATTAAATACGTCTATTATCTATGAAGACCTAGTATAGAACTTCGTGTCTCCAACCATAGACTGTGTGAAATCATCAGAATGGGGGAGATCAATGTAACATTAACATTAACTCCTTCAAAGGTATTGTTTTTTTCAACAGGGGACCGATTGGTCCTGCGTTTTAGATTCCTTATTGAAAATTAGGTCTGAGCTACAAGTGTATATATATCAAATAGGAAATGTGCAGGATATCATCTCAGTAAAGGGTAAAGAGTTTGAGCATGTGCCTACTGCCTTCTGACAGTGCACTGAGCAACATATTATGACATCAATCGGTTGCAATGTCAATTTGCAGCCTCTTTCTGGCATGTTGCAGCTTCACACTTGAACAATCATCTTGTCATTACCTTGCTCCTTAAACACAAATATAAACAGAATGAAGAAATTTCACGTTTTTGAAATCCCAAATCATCACTACCAAAGCGATTCAAACGGTAGTACATTCTGTATAACCTGGCCAATACGTGAAAATAACCTTAAGCTGAGAAGCACAAGAATTGAGAAAGGAAGGACAACAGGAAACAGGAAGGGGCATCTCTGTTCTTGTGGGACTTTGCATGATCAACAATATGACTAACTTCAACGATGACTAGTATTCCTACAGTCTTTACCTTTCTTTCATCACTGAGAATTGCATCATTCTCCTTCTGCCAACAGATAATGTAAATTTAAATCCAGTTTTATAAACTCACTCTTTAAATAATGCATACAGAATTATACTTGTGCATACCCTTAACGTCTGCTTTCTATCTGTTTTAATGAGTCCTGCCACCTCCATAAGGCGCTAGCCCAGTGCTTGCCATATGGTTGCTTCAACTGGGAAGACTTTAGCTGGCCTGTAGAACTGTCAGGATGGAAGGCCTAGTTTCAAACTGCACGATTTCACCCCGGGTTACAGCAGACTGAGCTGACTCACTGACAAAAAAACCACAGGGCACCCATAAGTTGACAGAAGTTGGCACCCGAGACAGCACAGCAGATTTGTGCCTCATGGGCTTGTAGGCACAGTCCCAAAGCGGCAACTCGGCAATCCTTGTCAATTATTGTCAGACATGTTGATTAACCTTTGATCATTGGTATGGAGAGGCACAATGGCAGCAGCCTGAGCTTCTATTGTAGCACTCAGATTGTTTACGGAAGCTATTGTAACGCAATGGAATCTGTAAAGTCTGTGGCATCGAGGTTCTTTAGATAAGCTAGTGTTGGTAATACCCATTCCATGTTATACATCAAGCTATACAAATATCAGTGCTAAGTTGGTGCAAGGACATATCCTGCACGCTGACATTAAGAACAGTTTCATTGTCAGATTTTCCGCTGCAGCAAGCATTTGGTTGGGCGCATGCAGCTAGGCCCATGGACCAATTGTAATCTCATTGATCAATAAAACCAACTGAAGGAGTGAAATGGATAACTTCTGCTTATATCTGCACCCATCAGCTTTCTTCTGTAGCCTGGACTAATAAGGTCATCTACCAGCCTGGCCGCATTGTCAATAAGAAATATGAAAAAGGATGAAAGTTTGCTCACTTAATAATGAGCATGCAGAATAACAATTTAATGTGGTTCTCAAACCTAAAGAAAGAGCTATGGCAGGCGTTGCCAGTCACAACTCCTCATGATAGCAACCTGTGTTTGCATGCAAAAAATCCCATTCAGGCTTGAGAAATAATATTCATGCCATACAATTGTCAGAAAGTGACCATCACCAATGAAAGAAAATCTGAAATAAAGTGCTAGAGAAATTCAGCTGGTCTGGCAGCATTTTGAGGAGTGAGAAAGAGAGTTAACATTGCAAATACAATATTCTCATATAAGACTCAAAATTTTAACCCTGTTCCTCTTTCCACGGAGGCTGTCAGACTTGACAAATTTCTGTGGCACTCTCAGTTTTTATTTCAAAATTCCAACCTCCACAACAAGAAATTCTAGCCTTCTCCCTTCGTGGTTGGCAGCATAGCCATGACTGATTCTCCCATTATTAACAGACTGGGGTCACGATTAACCAAAACAATAATTGGTCAGCAATAGAAATACTGTAGCTAAAAGACCAGGTAAGAGATTGGGTATCACACAATAGGCAACTCATCTCCTGGCTTCCCAAATCATATAACAAGGAAAAGTCAAAATTGTCATGGAATTGTCTCCAATTTTCTGGATAGGTACAATTTCAACAACACTCAAGATGGTCAGTACAGTTCAAGAAAAAGAAACCTATTGACTGACACACTTCATCCATCCCTTTCGCCCCCTCTACAATGTGTAGTGGCAGTATCACGAGCCAACCACAAGTCACACTGACACTTCTTTGACAGCTTCTCCCAACCTCCCCACCTCGAAGGACAAAGGCAGCAAGCACATAGGATGAATTTCCCTTCCAAACACACACAATCTTAACCTGGTAATGTATAATCCTTGCAGCATCATTGCTTGGTCAATATCTTGAAATTCTATACTTGAATGTACCTTTGAAATACATTTGACCTTGAACTTCTCAAAGACAACTAGAAATAGGTGTTAAAACTTGGCCTTGTCTCTCACACACATTATTCCATGAACAAATAGAAATTTTTCAAACGGTTTATAAAATATCATTTCTTGTTATGATAACAGTAAATTTTATTCATGCTACCATAAATGGAGGAAATGCAGATTAGAATCAGCATAACAAACATGTAAAATATTCTGAAGAAGGGCCCCAAGCCGAAATGTTGACTTTCCCGTCCTTCTGTTTTCCTCCAGCTCCATACTTTGTTACTTGTAAATTATAACAGTTTGGTTTTCAAATTTTATTAAAGCAGGAAACATGCACATATAGCGAAAGACAATGTAGTGAGAGGGGAAGTCACTCATGCAAATTTAATTCACAGAATGGCCTCTTTCACACAGCAATATGATTCTGTCATTCCTCACTCATGGGAGTAATCCTGTAACCCAAGTATCAAGCATATTTACAGTAGGAAATTGAACATGTAAAGAAGAAAGAGAAATTGAGTGTGCTCTATTTTCCATCTATGTTAATATGCAGGTGATAATTTAGTATTCAGCATTGTAGAGGAAAATTTGGCCCCTCATTTTCTATTGCTGCATTGATATATCTTTTATTTCAGCATTACCACAGGTCAGGGAGATGATTTATTGTCATTTCAACATCAGACATTTTTAAGAAAAAGTCACAGTTGGCATTGTTACAAAAGGTTAAACAGTCTCTCATGGAATTTGGACATCACTGGGTGACCGTCCCTAGTTGCCCCTTGAGAAGGTGGTTGTGAGCTGCCTTCTGCAGGCATGTGCTGTAGTTAGATCCACAATGCCCTTAGGGAGGGAATTTCAGGAATTTGACCTAGCAACACTTGTTTCTAAATCAGGAAGGAGAGTGACCGGGAGAGAAACTTGCAGGTTGTGGTATTCTCATGTCCTTCTAGATGGAAGTTGTAACAGGTTTGGAAGATGTTGTCTAAGGACCTTTGGTGAATTTCTGCGGTGCATCTTGTTGATAATATACACTTATGCCACTGAGACTTGGTTTCATTTGATTTGGTTTGATTTATTATTGTCAGATACCATGATATAGTGAAAAGAATTGTTTTGTGTGCTGTCCGAACAACTATACCTTACAAAACGACATCAGAGTAATAAAACGGAATGCAGAATACAGCGGTTTGCATGCAGAGAAGCTGCTGAGAAAAATGAGCTGTCATTTTTGAGACGTCCATTCGTAGGTCTGATGACAACAGGGAAGAAGCTGTTATCAAATGTGTTGGTATGTGTATTCAAACTTTTGTATCTTCTGGAAGATGAAAGGTGTGCATGTTTGAGAATATTTCTATAATATAAAAACATCATTTGGGAACTTGGATTTTTGAAATAAAAGAATATGGATTTTGGTTTCAGTTTTGAGAATGCTGTTTTTTGAAAGAGGCCAGAAACTCAGTTGGAGCAGTACCCTACCTACATTATTTCCAAGAAAGAATGTGAATCAATTCAGTGCCTTTTAGGTTACCCATGATGTTAATTGATGAAATACTTGTACTGCTAGGTTTAGGATTGAAGAAACAGACCAGGAGCCGTGAGTTTAGCTTTCAATTCAGAAGATACAAGAGTTAAATTCAGGAGAATATATTTCTCTCAGGAGAAGAAGCAAGATGTTAGTTTAGACGAGCAGTTTTGTCTAAGTTAAAATGTTTTATTTGTGAAGCCTCCAGGTGGCAAGAGGTTGTATAGAAGATTTCAAGTCATCAGAACTAAGAGAAAAGGTGCAGGCCATCAGAGCTGCAGGTAGGCTCAGATCAGCTGGGCTGAAAGAATTCTTAGCAGTCCAAGAAAGTGAACTAGAAGAGATGGTTATGTCAGAAATTATATTGAAATATAAGTGACATTTCTTTACAATGTAACATGTGCAAAGGATATCGCTGGGGAACAGGATGAAACACTTTGATGCTTATGTTCAGCCCTTTTTAAATGTTCCTATATTTATAACTTTGTTTCTTTCCTTTTCTCTGTGTAACGAACTTGTGTTTGTCGGTTAAAGAACATTCGCAGTCTCATGTGAATATTTTCAGTTATTAGCACAAACTAAATATATGACCTGTAAGATAATAAAATGTGAGGCTGGATGAACACAGCAGGCCCAGCAGCATCTCAGGAGCACAAAAGCTGACGTTTCGGGCCTAGACCCTTCATCAGAGAGGGGGATGGGGAGAAGGAACTGGAATAAATAGGGAGAGAGGGGGAGGCGGACCGAAGATGGAGAGAAAAGAAGATAGGTGGAGAGGACAGTATAGGTGGGGAGGTAGGGAGGGGATAGGTCAGTCCAGGGAAGATGGACAGGTCAAGGAGGTGGGATGAGGTTAGTAGGTAGGAGATGGAGGTGCGGCTTGGGGTGGGAGGAAGGGATGGGTGAGAGGAAGAACAGGTTAGGGAGGCAGAGACAGGTTGGACTGGTTTTGGGATGCGGTGGGTGGAGGGGAAGAGCTGGGCTGGTTGTGTGGTGCAGTGGGGGGAGGGGACAAACTGGACTGGTTTTGGGATGCGGTGGGGGAAGGGGAGATTTTGAAGCTAGTGAAGTCCACATTGATACCATCGGGCGGCAGGGTTCCCAAGCAGAATATGAGTGGCATCATTGTGGCACTGCAGGAGGCCCATGATGGACATGTCATCTAAAGAATGTGAGGGGGAGTGGAAATGACCTGTAAGGTTAGGTTTCACCCTGTATTACCAACAACTGGCATCATAACGGCAGTGCTAATGGACACACGATAAATCCTCATAACAACAAGGTAAAGTTTCATCTTAACTGCATTTGGCAACTATCTTACGAAGCAGATTCACTGCCCATTATAGAGTAATCTGACCTTAATTGCATTGATTTCAGATAACTGTCTACATAGCAAAGACAAAAAAAGTCTACGCTGACATTGCTTTGCCCACTATTGTAATAAAGCTAACTTTAATGCTGAAGCATTAGTCAGAGGAAAGCCACTTAAACATACAAAGGTGTTAGCAATGTTATGCACCAGACCAGACCAGATGGTAGCTTAAACTCTCTTTTTCCATTTTTAAAAGGCATATATAAAGTATCATGCTCCAGATGCAATGTGATTGGTCAAACTACTTGATATTAAACTAAGCACAAATTTATTTAAACACCACAGTTAAATTGCAACCAAAAGAAATGAATTTAGAATAACTTCACTCTATGGGGAAAAAAATTAACACAATAATATATAAAGTGAATATTACTAATTAACTGCTCCAATATAGTAACACCCTGTAAACATACCGCTCGACGAAAAAGAAAGTTTGAAAAAATACGTAATCTGGCAGCAGAAAGAAACCCCAGCTTCCAGCTGTAACTGAGAGGGGGAAGAGCTAGCTTCTACTTCTTCAAGCCAACATTAGCAACTGCTTTAAGCAAAACTTAAAATCTGAAAAAAATTAGAAAGTCTGGTCTGTGAGAGCTGGCCACACCCACCCAGTCTGCTTCTTCTGTTCAAGCTTTAAAATAAAACCCAAGACTTCACAAGCTGTTTACTCAAGTGTGTTCAGTAGGCTGCTTGGTGCCTCTGTCTTATAGCATGCATTAAAAACAAGGACAAAATAACCTCATAAAGCCACAGCATCTTCACAGTAGAACAATACGGACAGTATGAAGCAATTAATAGTGCAGGCGAAGGCCATAATTGATGCAGATTTTAATGGAGCAGAGGTGAGAGGGGTTTGATTTGACACCACAATTTGAACTACCTTACTTTCAACAGAGTCTGCATTTGTACAGATCACAGTACAAATGGTTTCTGAATAAAACTGAATAGAAACCATCATTTTCGTTTTGAATATTTTCATCTTAAAGTAATGTTGTTGTTGGCAGATGAGCATTCTCTTAACAGCACTCAGAAGTGGGAATGATGCTATTGATACAATACAGGAGCCTTGTCCTCTCATAATTATACATGTTTCTGAAATTTCAGTCAGAATAAATGATACGGTTAAATATATAGCTGAGAACTGTATTTGCAAAACTACACTGAATAATTTGTGATGTGAGTTTCGCGTGAATAAGACCTGTATTTTCACCAATTCAGGCAACTCCATAGGCTGAGTAAAATGGCAGGTAGGAATTGATTCTAGGATTCCTACCATTTCTTTACCAACTCTGGCAATTTTTTTGATATGGGAATAAATGTTCAGGCAGCCAGTCCATATCCTGAGCTCCCACTTAGTCAGCTCCATTGTTTGGGTCGACTTTTCCAACTGCACTTTAAAATTCATAATGAGGCCATCTGGCAACTATACCAACAGAAAAGAAAGATAACCAGGAATTTGTTTATCCAGGTGATTAATTCTGAATACTTACTTGGTGATGTCAGAGATTAAATGCAGGAATTTAGAAATTCTAGGAAGAGCTCTGGACTAGACCTGTGTGAATTAATAGAAGAATTTTGCCTCTAATTTACTCCTGGGATGTGGGTATAACTGGATGGGCAGTTTTTATTGCCTATTCCTTGTTGCTTTTGAGAAGGTGGCAAGGTACCTTTTTTTGAACCGCAGTAGTCTATTGTTGTAGGTAGATCCACCATGCCATTAAAGGAGTTCCAGTGACAGTAAAGGAGCATTGATATATTTCTAAGTCAGGATGGTGAGTGGTTGGGCAGGAACTTTCAGGGGATGGTGTTTCCATGTATCTGCCACCCTTGTCCTTCTCGGTGGGAATGGTCATGTGCTTCGAAGGTCCTTTCTGAGGATATTTGTGGAACTTCTGCAGGGCATCTGATAGATAATACACATTTCAAAAATAGTATGCATTTAGGGTTAAGGTCCATAACAGCAGAAGTGTGTAGACCGAGGAGTGTCTTCGTAATGGCGGTCTATTTTTGGTTAACTCCCCAGAAATCGAATAACATTCTCAACTTCGGAAACTTCCAGAGGAACTGGAATCCGAGGAAGGTCAACGATAATGAGAAGTCATGCATTTTTTAAAAAAACCCAAAGCCCTTCTGGAGGTGAAGATTCAGAGGACAGGTTTGGTTTAGTGGAAATGTTACCTTTGTCACAAGCTAATGCACATGAAGTCTCAGTGCTCTGAATAAGTTAGTCAAGGGCTAGTCCCTGAGGTGATAATATCTTGACTGGTAATGGCCATGACAATTAAGGAGTTTCCCCATATTCACTGACAAGATAAATCAGGTGAGGAAAAGCTATAGATTCTTTTCTCCCCCCTCCCAGAGGTAAAGTTTTCACATATTCACTTAGTGAGACAGAAGAATCAATTATAAATGAAGCATAAGATGAGTCATAGGATCCCTATAATATGAACACAGGCCAATCAGCCCATTGAGTCACACCTACCCTCCAAAGAGCATCCCACTCAAATCCAACCCAATAACATTACACTCCCCACAGTTAATCCAGCTAACCTACACATTCCTGGGCACCATGGCACAGCCAATCCATCTAGCCTACATATGTTTGCACAGTGGGAAGAAACTTGGAGCTCCCAGGTGAAACCTACCCAGATAATCTGTTAACTCCACATAGACAGATGCCTGAGACTGGATTTGAACCTGGGTCCCTTGTACTGTGAAGCAGCAGTGCTAACCACTGAGCCACAAACATCAATGCTGTTGGCTTATGATACAGAGCTCCGAAAAGCTCACTAAGTAAAAAGGTAAACCCATGGAATTCTTAGAGTTAAAAAATCTTAAATTTATCTAAATGAGGTGAATCCAATCATTCTGAAGGACAAATTAAAATGCTGTTTTTCAAATACTTGAATATTTAAACATTGCATACAATGAAGAAAATTGGAAAACTGAACAGAATGGTTCAGTGTTCATTTCGAAGTTTGGAAACTCTGAAGACAATTTAGTGCTCGGATAGTGGAGTTCAAAAAGGGTCATATTTTTAGGTGAGAGGAGAAAGGTTTAAAAGAGACATATGGGGCAACTTTTTCACACAGTATGTAGTTTGTATGAAGAATGAACTGCCAGTGGAAGTGGTCGATGAGGTTACAATATTCAATAGACTTTTGGACAGATATATGAATAGGAACTGTTTTGAGGGATATGGGCTAAATGTAGTCAAGTGGGACTAATTTAGTTTAGGAAGCTTGGTTGGTGTGGAAGAGTTGTAACAAAGGGTTTGTTTCATTTCTGTATGATTCTACGATTCTATGATCAAGTTAGCATCAAAAAAGCTGACTCCAGACCGTAAGGAACACTATGACAGGGAATTCTTCCTTGGATTCCCAATTGCAGTCGATAGTCTTGGAAGTATGGCTCCATCCTTTTACTGCTGCTGGGTCAAAGCCATGGAACATTCTTCCTAACAGGCCTGTGCATGTACTTTCATCCTAAGGACTGCAATGGTTCAAGAAGGAAGCCCACCAGTACCTACCCAGGGGTAATTTGGGATAGACAATACATACTGGCAGTGAATGCTAGCAATACCCAGATCCCATGATTAAATTTTTAAAATATACCTAGACTCTAGATGGCTTTCCAAAAATTAATAAGAGGTAGAAGTAACTAAATTTTAAAAAATTGTTGGGCTTCCACAAATCCTTTTACAAGATCCAGATTGTGGGCAATCTAATCCAGATTTTAAGAAGTGGCTTGAAAAATGTAAAACCAAGGCATATTTTAACCAAGATCAAAAAGCTGTTATAGTGGAGCTTGATGCTGCAGCCACTTACATGAAAAGCTGAGATAATAAAATGTGAGGCTGGATGAACACAGCAGGCCCAGCAGCATCTCAGGAGCACAAAAGCTGACGTTTCGGGCCTAGTAGCTGTGTGTGTTGCCAGTTGGAACGGTATAATTGCAAATGCTCTTGCTGAGAATTTAAAGACCAAAGATGGTAAGGATATCTTAAAGCCATATGAACATATTAGATTTTATAAATTGAAAGGAACAACTCTACATTTGTAATGAAGCTTGTATTGTAAATAAGATGTATCATAGTTAATGTGTGAAATGTAATCCATTATATAAGGAATTTAGGATGTTAAAAACTTGCTGGAGTCAGAACACTGTTGATTAATACTTTAATAGATGAAGCATTCTTTATTATAAGGACTAACGTGTTGACTCTTACCTGAAAGCAACATGGTAAGGAAATTTTTAGTCTCTTCAAAGTAACTGTGGAAGCTGTCATTGCTGTTAAGAATGTTACATCTGTGGAATTGGTGGCTGTTGTTAAGAATGTTCGAAAAAGTTTTTTCTTTGAATTTTGCATCAGTTGTAAAGGGATTGATTTTACCTTTCTTAGATGATAAGAAATGCAGATAATCCTTTACCTGGAAGCAAGCCCAAGAGGAAAGACGCTATGATATGCTCCTTTTATGGTTGATAGACACAAAAGAGTGATGCAAATACAAAGGAGAGCTACATGGAGCCAAGTTTGAGTATGAAGACAATTGTGCAGAATCAAAGAGAAAACAGAGATAGACAAAGGAACATAGACAGTTATTGTGAGGAGATAACAAGGTAGAGCTGGATGAACACAACAGGCCAAGCAGAATCAGAGGAGCAGGAAAGCTGACATTTTGGGCCTAGACCCTTCTTCAGAAAATGTCAGTTTTTCAGTTAGTAGGAAAGGATACAGAAACTCTTGGATGTACTGTGGAGCTAGCTAAAAGAATCTAAAATCTGGAAAGCTGTATGAAATTGTTGTGAGATGCTAAAGAGCTGAGTGCTTTCCCATAAGAGCTGGGTAAGGCCAAACCATCAACTGAAAATGAGCTCCAGAGAGTTGCATTTTTGGGATCGTCTTCACCCAAGGTAGAGAGGGCTTTTCGGAATGTCTTACTGATGATAATCATACTCATGAAAATCTGAGATGAAGGTATCATTTGCCAAGACACCTGATCTATACAAATAAAGAACATTCTATTTTAAGGAACTGTGTAGCTACATATTGCTGAATTGGAATGCATGTGCTTCTATAAAACATATGTTTCGTGTATTGACTATTTAATGTGAAATGTATATTCAGCATTGAAGAATTGATTAAGTTACTCCATGATAACAAAGTGTGGGGCTGAATGAACATAGCAGGCCAAGTGGCATCAGAGGAGCACAATGTTTGGTTCTGAATCAAGTTAAAGTAAAAGCTGCAAAAATTGGAATCTTGTTGCTGATTTGTTTATTTGGGTGTTGTTCAGTAAATTTGAATATTTTTATTTATGGTTCTCGCAGAGATTACTTTTATGGATAAATAGCAAACCATAATTGAATTTAGGAAGAAGTAAAATGATTTTGAATGTTAGAGTTTATTGGATGTACAATATCTCCTTGCTAGTTTTTAAGATTGAGATTATTTATAAATGCAAATTATTAAGTAATTTCAGAGTTAACCTTAAATATTAAGTAAAGGTTAGTTTAGAACATGGATTATGATAATTTGAAGCAATGATTTAAAATATCACTTTGTGAAGCTGCTGTATGGGTCCAGGAATAAATATTTAGCTGGTTGTGGAGCTGAACCATCTAAATTTGAATATCTGAGGTCCAACCCATTCAAGTGTGGAAGCACTGATCTCTGCAAAGCCATGTTTTTAAGGTGTTGCGATAGATTTAAACTTAGGTGGCAGCTATAGATAGATCACTTTCTATTGACACCAGCTAGACATTATATATGCAGTGGAGAAAATATATGGCCTTTGTAGTATTGACATTGGCCATCAAGGGGGGTACTGATGCTTATTTATGCAGCAAGATTGAACATTCAGATAAGATGCTAGTTGATGGTCTGCATTTCTGCATCTCTGCCTAACAGCCTTGAGAAGAAAAGAAGAGCAAATTGGTGAATGCATTTTGAAAAATGTCAAGTTACTTCTTACTTCCTTTCTCTATATCAGAGTAGCTATGTATTGTTAATGAATGGCCAAAATGTTGATTTCATGTTTTAACATCTATTGACCATGGAATTAAGAACTCGAGGGAATTAAAGATCCCTGGTGCAATGTAGCAATTCTGAACTTTTTGAAATGGCCATAACTTCTGTATTTCAAAACTGTTCCTCATGCTCTTACTGTACAGAAACTGTAGTAAGTACCTTGGTAGGTGAAACATGGCAACAGAATTAGTTTCTGATTTTTGAAATTTATATTTTCATGGGTGTGCTTGACTGTGCCAAAGGCAGCAATTGTTGCCTATTGATGATTGATTGCTGTTGAACTAAGTAGCTTGCACCCGTGCTATTGTGGTTCTGGAGTCACACAAAGGCCAGGCCAGGTAAGGATTGCAGATTTCCTTCCATGAAGAAAGTGAACCAGATACGTTCTAATGCTGCCAATGATGGTTGGCGTGACTAAAAGTAGTTTTCAATTCCAGAGTTCATTGATAACATTTAAATTCTACCCTGTTGCCATGGTGAAACTTCAACTTATGTCCCCGGCACATTGACCTGGGTCTTTGGGTCTTGAATGACGTTACCATTGTGCCATTGACTTCCCTGGTCTAGCAAAGAGTGAGCAGGGGCACAATGGGCCAAATGGCCTACCTTTGTTCTGTAAATGTTGATGTTTTTGGTGTGAACATAAAGCAGCTATTGATATTTCCATACAGTTACCTTTTATGTACAGGAGTTTCTAACTTGCAAGCAACATATTACCCAAGAGAATCCTCCTTTAATAAAAAAAAACATGGAAATCATAAAATTGAAAAGAAAAACAAATGTCTCCATGCAATCATTTTACTTCTAGTAATGAGGAAATATTTGACATGCCCCTACTGTGCTCAATGGCTTGCAGAAACTTTATTGGACTAAAACAGCAAAATCCATATACTTACTGCTTTTGGGGGAGAATCAGGATACAGTAGGCTGCTTTATGTGATTAATTATGTAAACAGTTACAGGAAAGGAAATAAGCTTCACTCTGTGAATTCTCTTTATCACGGCTTCCTACAGTGAATGAAATTATAATCACTTTCTCCCCAATAGAAATGTGATGCTGATGAGTATGGAAAATAATTTTCTTTTGGGGCATACAGCCCTCCCTCCCTGTTTGTACGCCACTGGCCCCAAAAACCCATGACAATTTAAGCAGTTCATCTAAGTGCAGCAGTCACACCATATAACTTGTCAAGTTAATTTATGATGGAAAATAATTGCCTATGCTGTTAGGATACAAAGTAAATGTGATTGAGCTCCTAAACATTGTGGCTTTTCATTTTTTTTGCATGTGGCAAAAAGGAATTCAATGCAACACATCAATTTTTATCAGAAAAAAATTGTTCAGTTCTCCTTGTTCCTAGGAGTGAACAAACATAAAGATTCAAATAACATTGGCAGTCACAACTTCCGAATGCTCATCACATGTGCCCTTCAGAATTGGCACAGATCATTGATTAAACATCCAGATTGTTTAATTGCCAATGACCTAAAGGTCAAACTGACTAAAATGATTGTGTAATCTGAATTAGGCATTTGGTTTGAAAGGTTTCGTTGTGGAGTTTCCCTGGTGGATTAATGGGCAAATGCTTTCCGTGCTAAGTCATGCAAGCCAGAAGATCTCGTATTTAAACTGGAGCTTGTTCAGAATTAACTTAAAGCAGTGCTAGGTTTAGGAGAGGAGTAATCAGCCACAATGCTTATTTTTGATCACTGGTGGATTATGTGGATATCAATTAGACTTGATTGTCATCGTCTCCAATTTCAACTCCTCATCACCATCAAAGCATATACTATTAAAGCCATATGTTGGAGCTAACAGAAGAGAAGGAATTGATTGTGTGAAACCAAATGGACCTGACATGAGGAGTATTTATTTTAACACAAATCCAACAAGCCTGTCAGATGTGAGTTTTTAATGAGTTTTCCACCATAATGGGGTGAGCAAACATGGATATTTGAACTGACGGTCACGGTAGCAATTCCCAAACTCCAGACTGAAGCTAGGAAATTTTTTTAGCGTTGGAATGGGTACATAGCAGGCCCACCTAGCCATCGTTAAAAGATGGTCAATTGAACTATTCAAAGTGCTATTGTAACCAATTGCCAGATGTTGACTGGTAATTTTCTCATACGGGTGTAGGAGCGGCCAGGGGTCAGGAGTTGGAAAGGTAGCTTCAGGCAGGTTGTGCTTCACTGTGGTTCTGTGGGACCCTAGTCCTAATTTTGGATAAACATTTTCCCCCAGGGGCATCAAAATATTTTTAACCCAGCTGCCAAATGCTTTTGATATTGAATTTGAAATTGCTGGAGAAGAGCAGGTTCAATTCAGTTGGTGAGAGATAATGGGAACTGCAGATGCTGGAGAATTCCAAGATAATAAAATGTGAAGCTGGATGAACACAGCAGGCCAAGCAGCATCTCAGGAGCACAAAAGCTGACGTTTTGGGCCTAGACCCTTCATCTGATGAAGGGTCTAGGCCCGAAACGTCAGCTTTTGTGCTTCTGAGATGCTGCTTGTCCCGCTGTGTTCATCCAGCCTCACATTTTATTATCTCAATTCAGTTGGTGCTGTCTCTTATTTACCTGCCAATGGCACTTTGGTTCTTTCAAGTATAGTGTCTCCTACTGACCTTCCAAACTCAACTCCCTGTCTGCTGTGATATTTAATTGTTTAACTATGTGGTGCTTGATCATGTCGCCTCTTCTCCATTCTGTGTGCCTATTGTCAAGCCTGTGAAAGAGAAATGAAACTCAAAGGAGAAAGATTATAATGAAATCTTTTGAAAAAGAACTTTGTGGATAAAACTTTCTGTTCAGACAGAGACTTTATATGGCAGCCCTTCAATTCCTAACATTGAAGCATCTGTGGGGTTGGCAGTCACTATATAGAAGCTTGAAATGTAAACGCTGTTGGTTTTGCTTGCTGGTTCCTGGGGTTCCCCTGTTGTCAGGTACTCGGAGTGTTAGCAAGATGGAGCCAATGCTGAAACCTATATGGCATTTGATTGACCAATAATGACGAAGAGAAATATTTCAGTCTTTGATCCCAGGAAAGGCCCACCACTGTCCATGAAAACGCCTGAATGACAATTGATTCTGGTGGTCTTTCCCAGAAGAAGACACATCGGTCTCTCACCAGGAGCCCAGCTACAGGGTGAGACCTCTGTTACCTGGATTAAAGTCTGCCCAATCAGTTATATTTAATTATTGGCCCATACCAGCACAGTGGGTTCCATGGGGGAGCGTAGAGGACTCTGCCCTGGTTGGATGATTACGGTGCAGTGTCAACGTAAACAAAGCAGGATTTTGCACTCCTGCACGGTGAATCCACCAGCTAACCTCGTTTGAATAACCCTGCCTGCTGGATGAGGCTGCCATGTATGACCACTAGTCTCCAGTAAAGGGCCTCAATAACAGCCTGAATTAGCATCAACGCAGGAAGGCAGTCCACTAGTCTTCCCAATCTGAGCATCATCAGGGCTCGGGGTAGGTAGTGAGACTCTACCCTACATCATTCCGCCCTATTCAATGCCTCCATCTCGGGGTGGCAATTAAATTCTACTCAATGTCACCTTTTACACACTATTTGAGGATCATGAAACATGCAGGGAAATCCTGCTTCTCCTTGAAAGTTCATACTTAATTCTCCCACCTTGCAAAAATACCATTTCATGTTAAAGGGTAATCAAATGTGTTTGGCGCTGTCAGATATTTTAAAACTAATTTTACAAATGGTCAGTAAACACTGAACACGATTAAAGTGCTCGTAACCTCAGCCACTCGCAAAGAAGAGAGTCTACCTTGTATAGAATGATGAGTTGATCTTCTCTTGTGTTGCATGTCTGAACTGAAGACTGTATTAGAAATTTGCACAAGTTCCTTTAGGGGACAAGGAGAAACATTTTATCCAGGCAATGTGGGAGATCGGAAATGACGGGGATACATATGGGAAGGGGAGCAAAGGTTTAGAATGAGTAGCAGGGAGGGAAGGAAGATGGTGGTGTAAGAATAGAAGTTTAAATGGTTCAAGGAGAGAAGTGGATGTGATGGAATGGAGCAAAACCATTGAGTTACAAAGTGTACAAGAATTCAGAGCACAGATGCAGACTATACATTGATACATAGAAAATAGCTGCAATATGATCATGGTTGATCATTCAACTCAGTAATAAAAAGCAGAGAACTGCAGATGCTGGAAAACGTGAAAAGAAACAGAAATTGATGGAGAACGTCAGCATTTTTGGCAGCATCTGTGGAGAGAAAGCAGAGTTGACATTTCAAGTCTGCTGATTCATCTTCAGACCAGATCTACACCTTGTATTGCCTCCATCGCCAGACCATCCTTCCTCAAGTAAGGAGACCAAAATTGTTCATAACAATCCATGTGCGTCTCACCCAAACCCTGTAGAATTGTAGCAAGACATACTCTGCTCCTGTACTTAAAACTTCTCACTATGAAGGCCAGCATACCAGTTGCGTTCTTCGCCACACTCTGCACCTGTATACAGCTAATATAGATCATGCTACTGTTTTTGTTCCCCATAAACCTCCTCCTACCCTATTATAAGTAAGTCTATCAGCATGTAAGAACATAAGAAATAGGAGCAGGAGTAGGCCATTCGCCCCTTCGACCATTACCCTATCCTTCTATTCCTTTCTGCCTGATGCTCTCAGCCAGATTCCTCTTAAAAGTGTCAATGCATTTTGCCTCTTGTGTTCTGCGTGTTGACAGATTCTAACTATCTCTGGAAAAAGGCATTTCTCCTGAATTGCAGCTTGGATTTATTAGTGACTATTTTATCTCTATTGCCTGTTGTTCTGGCTTCCTACACAAGGAAATATCAAGCACACTTTTATCTAAGTGGAACTGGGTGGAATTTGATTTAAAATCTCATTGTACTCCTTCATGATGAAGATCTCGATTAGGTCAACCTTTAGCCTTATGTTTTGCGTAAAAGACAGTGAGGTTTAACATGAGTTGCCTATTGGATCTGTTTGTGGGCCTCTTATGTTTGCAAAGCCTAGATGTAGGCCTCCCCCATCAATTCATAGAGCCATACAACACAGAATAGGCCCTCTGTCCATTGAGTTTGCAACAATGTACCTACCTCTGAAGGCATGCTCATCTCAATTTCCTGTACTTGTCCCATGTCCAAGAATGTTATAATACGTGAAGTGCTTATCCAAATATTATAAATGTTGTGAGGTTTCTGGCCTCCATTATCTTCCCAGGTAGTACATTCCAGATTTCCATCACTCACCAAGTGAAAAAGTTTATTTTTTTCCCCCAGAACACCTCTGAATCTCCAGTCCCTTACGCTAAAACTATGATCCTTCATGATTGACCCCTCAGCCTTGGGGAATAGCCGCTCTCTGTTCACCTCAATCGTGTCCACCTCAGACTTCTTTGCTAAATTGAAAAACAATCCAAGCCTACTTAGTGTCTCCATATAGCTCAATTGCTCCATTCCAGACAACATCCTTGTGATAATAAAATGTGAGGCTGGATGAACACAGCAGGCCCAGCAGCATCTCAGGAGCACAAAAGCTGACGTTTCGGGCCTAGACCCTTCATCAGAGACCCCGCTTTGTACCTCCTCTAGTGCGAAACTTCCTTCCTTTAGTGAAATGACCAGAACTGCATACAGTACTCCAGCTATGCCCTGACTAATGCTCTGTACAGTTCCAACATTACTTCCGGGACACTCTTCCTTCAATCCGAACACCCCTAACAGCCACATGGCACCTTCCCTTGCAATCATTGAAGGCTTAACACTTGCCTATTTATCTCTTCCCTCTTCAGTATCCAAGGATCAAACATACCATCCAGATGAAGCAGTGCTTTCCTTGCACGTCTCATAATCTAACATCCTGCATTCATTGCTCACAATGTGGTCTCCTCCACATCCAGAAAATGAAGCATAGACTGAGTGTTGTTTTGCAGAACACCCGTTGTCTGCCTGCAAAAATGACCCTGAGCTTCCAGTTGCCTGTCACTTTAACACACTATCGCATTCCCTGGCCAACATCCCTGTTTCACGCCTGCTGCAATATTCCAAGAAAGCTCAACATAAGTTTTAAGAATAACGCCCCATTTTCCATTTGGGGAACCTGCAGCCTTCTGGACTCAATAACGAGTTCATTAACTTTGGGGCTAGAACTCTACAACATCATAAGACCCATCCCCACACACGAGGCATTGTAGTCACTTTGTCTGCTATTAGACACAAACCATTGTTAGCCCCCAACAGTCTCCATTAACAGCTATTCATCCTTCTAGCCAGATTGTTATCAACTCCTTTGTCCGTCCAATTGCTCTTCTCTCTCTTAGTGCCCAATCCCCAGCTATCATTTGCTCCTTACCCCCATCTTCTGCTTAGAAATCAACATTTTCCTAGCTAGAAGTTCAGTTCTGAGGAATGGCCACAGGACCTGAAAAGTTAAATTCTGATTTCTTTCTACAGATGTTGCCAGACATGCTGAGCTGATCAAACAATTTTTGTATTTGTTTCTGATTTACAGCATCCGCAGTTCTTTTGGTTTATTTTATCCAGTATAATCCCCTTGTTCTTGTTATCTGTACCCTGACTGATGACAACAAATGTCCCATTTGCCTTCATAGCTATTCTATCCATTTGCTCTGTGGCTTTCAGGCGTCTGTGAATCATTACCCCAAAATAATTCTGTTCCTCTAAGCTGCCCAGAGTCCTGCCATACATTAAATATTTCCTCATCTTATTTCTTCTTCCATGTCCATCACCTCAAACCTATCTGGGTTAAATCCCATCTGCCAAGCCTCTGCCCATCTGACCAACCCATCTCTACCTTCCTATAGTCTACAAACATCTACTTTGTGGTTAACTACTATACGAATCCTGGTGTCATCTACAAATTTGTTTAACACTTTCCCCCACATTTTCATCATGGGAGCATCTTTCTTATGTTTACTCAATAAATCTTCATAATTTTAAGCATTGCTATTAGATTACCTCTCAGCCTTTTCATTTCTCATCAAAGAGAACCCACCTCTTCAACTTTTTCTAAAATAGAAAGCCCTTCATCTCTTGTATCATTCTTGTGAATGTCTTGTTTCCCCTTTTCCAGCTTCAGCAAGTAGCATTATGTAATGTTAAACAGTGAAAACCCCGAATGCAGTGCATTTGCAGGCAGAAATGGTAGCATGGATAAACAGTGATTTCTTTATAATGCATTTTACTACTGACATAGGAATTTTCAATGATATGTGAAATGGAAATGCTGTGACCCACACAGCAATTTTAATATGTAATGGATATCAAGGCTATAGCCAGCATTCCAAACCTCATGCATTAAAGTATAGAAAACTGCATTCCGCTTGAGCAGAAGTAATGTGGGCGAGGTGACATAACTCAGTTCTATATCTTTAAACTATCTTTCCAGTACAAAACTAGGATATGCATGTTTGTCCACAGAAGTAAAAAATTTCTGACTTACGAAAGAGATCAAAATCATAAGAGAAGACATGTGAGGTTTCAGTTTAAGTCTATCTTGCCATTTTATAAAAAGGCAGAAACTAGGACTGGTTCTAATAACTTCAGTGCAGCTTCTGCTCACAATATATTCATGCATTTCCTTGACAAACTGTTAGGTTCTCCTGAGAAGCTGTTGTTACTTGGCTATTATGTCTTCCTCACCTGGGACTAAATCTAATTCCTTCACGTTTTCTTGAAGACACATTTTTTTCCATTTTCAGGCATTACAAATTGGGTTTAATTTATTTTCCAAATAAAGAGCATAGCCATTGAAGTGCCATGTTCTCGTTCACTGTTTACATAGCCACGGCACAAGAAAAAAAAATCCTTGTTGCGGAGTATCAATTTTTGGCACGAAGATGATCCTGAGCAACTATTTATCATTTTAGTCTCCTATGGCAATCTGCATGCCAGGGTTATTTATTCTGGTTTTGGATCAATGGTGAAGAGACTTGAAGAGATGGACCAAGTATGATGGGCTAAATGGCTTCCTTTTATACCATAACAATTCTGTGACTTGCAAATTGGGCATTTAAGTACTTGATAATTGTTATTTTCCCATGAAGTTTCAATATGCTCTACCATTAAAAACACTGCTAGCCTACAGCAGAGTTGGGACAGTTACCTTCATAAGTGCTTCCTCAAGGTTTAGGCCTTTATTGTGTTAAAGAAATTGACTTGTCATGCACTCAGACAAATGCAAGATGTTGTCCCCTCATATCACAATAAAACCATACATACTTGAACTATGACAATTTAAGAGAGCTGCTACGCAAAAAGCCCTCCCAATATGTGAGAACCTGCAATACCATGATCGTAAAATTGCCGTTAGAATTTTAATGGATTCTCTTGATGTAGTTACAAAATAAAACCTTGCTATTAGTTCGGAATGAGCTGTTTTAAGCAGGAATCTCGCCAAAGGCTTTTTATTTATGGCCTGGATATCCAATAGAATTTGTAATGCCCAGTTTTTTTTATGAATAAAATCAAATTGAACCATAAAATACAGAAAGAAACAGTCAATTTTTAAGAGATATTTGAGTTTTATCTTTGCAACTATTAATGGGATGACTGTGCACTTCATGGAATTTCAGCTTCTGTTGCAACATGAAGATGGTTAGAAACCAGTCCAATAATTATAACCACAAAATACATAAATTAAATAACTTTTCTTGTATAAAATTCCTTGTATACCCCTTTAGTTCCCCCTTCCATTTACCTCAACAATCAAGCAGACTTGTGAAGGAATTGTTTAACTATTTTCCTGGATGAGGTTTGGAGATTTGGGATCAAATGTTTCGAGTCAGGTTGTCTCCAGAGGCCTTTAAAAGTTATGGACAAGACATGGATGCAGATGCCCCACCCTATTTAGTCTTATATATCTCAAAAATATGCCATACTCATTAAAACATACAGCTTGGTTCTGTACAATTGCATATTAAGGAAACAAATAAATATTGGAGTTCGACTCTATCCAAACAATACACAGGCATCTTTTACTTGAACAAGATGGTATTTACATGCAGAGATAGTAGAAACTGCCAAAATAAAACTGCGGAGAAAGGGGTCTGAAGAAGGGTCCAGACCCAAAACATCAGAGTTCCTGCTCCTCTGATGCTGCTTGACCTGCCATGTTCATCCAGCTCTACACCTTGTTATCTCAGATATTTACATCATTTGTGGCACTGGGAGGGTCTGATAACTGAATGGGCCCAAATTAAACCAAATCAGAAATTGCTGGTAAAGCTCAGCAGGTATGGCAGCATTTGTGGAAAGAAACCAGTTAATGTTTTGGGTCAAGTGATCCTAATTTAACTCGTGCAAAATGACTTCAGACAGGTGGTCTTTCCCTATTTTCAGTAGATACCATGGTTCCTGTTTCGGGAAAGGAGTAGGGCATGATTTACACAAGCAGGAAGTCCAAACTCAGCAGGACCATCTTTAATTTGTATTGAGTTCAGACAGACATAATGGTCTGTTGCATGTGCAGTGACCTGTAGTGTGCAAGTTGCAAATTAATGGAGGAAATGTTACATGCTTTCGAAGGGTATATAGGCTCTCTTTAAATGCCATTATCTGAATCCTTGATCACTTAAATAACAAAAATAGACTTGAGCTGCAAACCAGAATAAGATAGAAATGCACACATGGAGTGGATTAACTGACAGAATACCTGTGCGACTGAGAAACTAAAATATTATAATCTGCTCTTCAACTCTATTGAGGCTTATCTTGACATCCAGAGCAATCACGCCATCCCTTGTGCATTTGATAAGTGGCAGGATGAGATTCTCCTTTAACTGATAGTTAAAGGGGATTATAGTTTGTGTAATGCCTTATTAATGTCTCAACTTTCCTCATTGCATTTCAGTTTCCTATCATTAAATTGCCATCATAGTTGATATTTCCCAGTTTGTGTTCCTACAGAATAGCTCACAATGACTATTTGTCTGAGTTTCAAAAGCTGAGGAATCACTCATCTCAGCCAAAGCCTGAGTTCACATTTTGATTGACAATGTTAAGAGGCTATAAATGATGAGCTAACAAGGTGTAGAGCTGGGTGAACACAGCAGGCCAAGCAGCATCATAGGATACCGGCTCCTATGATGCTGCTTGTCCTGTCGTGTTCACCCAGCTCTACACTTTGTTATCTTGGATTCTCCAGCATCTGCAGGTCCCATCATCTCTGATAGATGATGAACTTTTGTTTCTACAGTTAGTGAATGTTTGTTTTCATAACAGGCTGACCATCTGTGGTGATTTAAAACATCTATCTGGTGATTATGATTGAGATATTTTCCACAATCATGTGCAAAAGAGTGAGACAAAGAACAGAACGGAAATAGCTGAAGAAACTCACCAGGCCTGACAGCATCTTTGGAGAGAGAAGCAGAAATAATGTTATGAGTCCACTAACCATTCCTCAGAACTGTTCTGAAGGAGGGTCACTGGACTCAAAACATTAGCTCTGTCTTCTCTTCACAGATGCTGCCAAATCTGTACAGTTTCTTCAGCAATTTCTGTTTTTGTTTCAGATATTCAGCATCCACAGTTTTTTGTTATGTTTTAGTGAATGGATACGTTCTCATAGATTGTTAACAGGCTTTTCTTCATCCCATGATCTTCGAATTCACCCTTGTTGGGTCCTGAATGAATGCCTACAGAGGTGGTATGTGTGGGGAATGAGTTTAATTGTAGGGACGGAGGTGACATGAATTTGACAGAGGTGTATGAGGTGTCATGGAATGGCATGGAGGTGAGAGGGATGAAGAGCTGAAGGCCTTATTCTAAAAGACAATATTCTAAAAATGTCATTGAATTTACAGTGAACCACAGCAAGGTTTCTACACACAAAAAGTGATAAAAGTTTGGAAATCTCTTCCACAAACAAAAATCAGCACAAGAACACTTGTTAATTTCAAATCTGAGACAGATACATTTTTGTTAAGCAAAGGTATTTATATATTTCTATTTGCATGCATGCTTAGTTATGTGTGTTTAAGTACAATAGTGTTACACATGTTTTGAACTGATAACCCCATGTAGGGAGAGGGTTTAGCAATTTGTGGAATGATTGCTCAGTCAAGTTTCTGGTGGTGAGCACTGTACCCGCTTATTGCCACAGAACAGGAAGAAAGCAACCCTGGTAAGACAGATTCTGCTTCAAACCACGTTTAGAGTTTTCGTACTGCTAGATCACCTTGGCAACATGGGATCAAGCCAAACAGGTTGCATCACTTGATTCGTCTGCCAATCAAGATTAATAGGGATATCAATTTCAAAATGTTTAATATCATTAGAAAATCAATAACTTTTTTAATGTTGTTTTAAAATTTTGCAAGACTATCAATGCTCACTTTCTATTTTGACACTTTTTTTTCAGCCTCCTTTTGCTGAGGGTCAGATGCAATGTTGTACTATTCACTTCTAAAATAGATTGACTCATTGAGTGGAATTTTACTGGGGTCTGAATGAAATGGGCTACGGCGAGATGGGTAGCATAATCTGAATAAAACCTCCATTGAGGCCTATCTTGACATCCAGAGCAACTCACGCCATCCCTTGTGCATTTGATAAGTTGCAGGATGAGATTCTCATTTAATTGATAGTGCCTTATTAAGGTCTCAACGTGCCTCATTAAATTTCAGTTTCCTATCATACCAAACAAACTGAACATCAAGAATTCTTGGAACGGGAAGTCAGAGCAGGCATCTGATAACTTCAAGATAATAAAATGTGAGGCTGGATGAACACAGCAGGCCAAGCAGCATCTCAGGAGCACAAAAGCTGATGTTTCGGGCCCAGACCCTTCATCAGAGAGGGTCAGCTTTTGTGCTCCTGAGATGCTGCTTGGCCTGCTGTGTTCATCCAGCCTCACATTTTATTATCTTGGAATCTCCAGCATCTGCAGTTCCCATTATCTCTGATAACTTCAGATTGTTGATTGCTCTGAGGGCCTTCCATGATGTTCAGGCACTGACATTTCATAGCATGCTCCATAGGTACCAGACACACATACTCCATACGAATGGACATTGGCATCTGACAAGTGCCATTCCCTAAGAACACTGATGGCACATTTCCAATGTACTTACAGGATACTGCTGCACATCAATGCTGTACATCAAGCGGCTCCAGCAACTAACATAGTAATGCCATTATGAGGACACCGTGTACTCAGAAACACGCCCTCAGCTCATGGACTGGACCACGCTCTAATTCTGGGTTCTTTGTTCCCTGCCATAGTGATCACTCCCTCATTGACAGCAATACTGGCTGTGGCAAATACGAGCCTTGCTGGGAGGTGGACTCAGTAGCAGAGTTGGTGTGATGGGAGGTATCTGAGAGAAAATGGTGGAAACTACCCTGGCAAAGTGGAGAAGGCCTTTCTTCCTACAGGGCTGGGCATTCCTCCAAACCGCTGAGGTTGCTTTAACCCAGGTGGAAACCTTGGCTAAGGCTGGCATGGTCTGGCAGTGGGGCCTCCACTGCTGATCCTGGGTAAAGAGGACATCCCACCCTATGCATCAGGACCTTGAGGAGCCTGTTCTCAAATAACGACAGTGTTGGTTTCTCCCATCTGGGGCTGTTGTCAGGAACTGTGCAGGACAGGTTCAGACTGAGATAGTAGGAACCGACAATGTTGGAGAATCTGAAATAACACAGTGTGAAGCTGGATGAAAACAGCAGGCCAAGCAGCATCAGAGGAGCAGGAAAGCTGATGTTTTGAGTCTGGACCCTTCTTCAGAAATCTCCAGAAATGCTCCAGACTGACACTGCTTGTCAAGGCGCACAAGGAGCTTTCAAAGAGGGCACACGCACCAGGAATACCTGTGAATTCATTGATAGTCATTGAGTTGTGAGATATTGAAAGAATGGCTTGTGGTAAAATAGGGCTGGAATCAACCACAACGTAGGAAGTTATTGCAAGACAACAAAATGTGAGACTGGATGAACACAGCAGGCCAAGCAGCATCTCAGGAGCACAAAAGCTGATGTTTCGGGCCTAGACCCTTCATCAGAGCTATACTTGGACACCTGGGATGTGCGGGAGTGGAATGTCTTATCGTGGGAGCAGATGCGGCGAAGGCGGAGGAATTGAGAATAGGGAATGGAATTTTTGCAGGAGGGTGGGTGGGAGGAGGTGTATTCTAGGTAGCTGTGGGAGTTGGTGGGCTTGAAATGGACATCGGTTACAAGCTGGTTGCCTGAGATGGAGACTGAGAGATCCAGGAAGGTGAGGGATGTGCTGGAGATGGCCCAGGTGAACTGAAGGTTGGGGTGGAAGGTGTTGGTGAAGTGGATGAACTGTTCGAGCTCCTCTGGGGAGCAAGAGGCGGTGCCGATACAGTCATCAATGTACCGGAGGAAGAGGTGGGGTTTGGGGCCTGTGTAGGTGCGGAAGAGGGACTGTTCCACATAGCCTACAAAGAGGCAGGCATAGCTGGGGCCCATGCGGGTGCCCATGGCCACCCCTTTAGTCTGTCGGAAGTGGGAGGAGTCAAAAGAGAAGTTGTTGAGGGTGAGGACGAGTTCGGCTAGGCGGATGAGAGTGTCGGTGGAGGGGGACTGGTCGGGCCTGCGGGACAGGAAGAAGCGGAGGGCCTTGAGGCTATCTGCATGTGGAATGCAGGTGTATAGGGACTGGACGTCCATGGTGAAGATGAGGTGTTGGGGGCCAGGGAATTGGAAGTCCTGGAGGAGGTGGAGGGCGTGGGTTGTGTCACGGACGTAGGTGGGGAGTTCCTGGACCAAAGGGGAGAAAATGGAGTCCAGATAGGTGGAGATAGAACATAGAACATAGAACATAGAACATTACAGCACAGTACAGGCCCTTCGGCCCTCGATGTTGCGCCAACCTGTCATACCGATCTCAAGCCCATCTAACCTACACTATACCATGTACATCCATATGCTTATCCAATGACGACTTAAATGTACCTAAAGTTGGCGAATCTACTACCGTTGCAGGCAAAGCGTTCTATTCCTTTACTACTCTCTGAGTAAAGAAACCACCTCTGACCTCTGATTAGGTAATGGTTCAGGTAGGATTCTCTAAACTTTCTTTTAACCCTTCCCAAAAATAACCATCAACAATATGACACTAGTCTGAGATTCCAACTCTACAATGGATGTTAATAAATATATAAATTGAGTTCAGTGGGGCAGGAGCAGGCTGAGACGATGGGTCGACCAGGGCAGGCAGGTTTGTGGATTTTGGGAAGGAGATAGAAACGGGCCGTGCGGGGTTGGGGAACAATGAGGTTGGAGGCTGTGGGTGGGGGGTCCCCTGAGATGATGAGGTCATGAATGGTGTTGGAGATGATGGTTTGGTGCTCGGGTGTGGGGTCATGATCGAGGGGGCGGTAGGAGGTGGTGTCGGAGAGTTGGCGTCTGGCCTCGGCAATGTAGAGGTCAGTGCGCCATACTACCACTGCGCCACCCTTGTCTGCGGGTTTGATGGTGAGGTTGGGGTTGGAACGGAGGGAGTGGAGGGCTGCCCGTTCTGCAGGGGAGAGATTGGAGTGGGTGAGAGGGGTGGAGAGGTTGAGGCGGTTAATGTCTCGACGGCAGTTGGAGATGAAGAGATCGAGGGAGGGTGGGAGGCCTGGGGGTGGTGTCCAGGAGGAGGACTTGTGTTGGAAGCGAGTGAAGGGGTCAGTGGAGGGAGGGTTAGGCTCCCGGTTGAAGAAGTAGGCGTGGAGGCGAACGCGGCGTAAAAACTGCTCTATGTCCAACCGTGACTGGTATTCGTTGATGTGTGGTTGTAGGGGGACAAAGGTGAGCCCCTTACTAAGGACTGACCGTTCGTCCTCGATGAGTTTGGTAACATGCAGCAAGAAAGCCCTGCTAGGCCTTGCAGCAGAATTCCCACCAAAGCAACTTGACTCAATTCAGACTTACCCAAGAAAATGTACGGTGCAGCCCAATGCCTCCTGCTGGCTCTTGTTTCCGAAAGCAAAATCCTTCAGATGCTGGGTATAAAAGCAGAAAATGCTGGACAGCTTATTTGGTAGCGACTTTTAAAAGTGAAGCAGAGTTCATTGTTCAAGCCAACATGACTCTTCTTTTTCAAAGCCTTTTTCCTCTTCTTCCAAAGAAGAGTTGCACTGGAGCAGAAACATTAATTGATGTTTGTCCATTCCTTAATATTGAATGTCCAGAAAACTTTGGATCTTACGCAGCTCGTTTTGATCTGGTCCTCAAGCAGCATTCTGCACATACTGGCACAACTCATCAAATGGTCAAAATGACTTATTTTGTCAGAGTTTGATGCTGTCTCTCGTATCTCTAGTGGATTCCACTCTCTCCAGGCTATTGCCATGACTTTCTCTTTCCAAGATATTCGAAGCATTATCACATGAGCCCACATTTTAAAAGTTTTGAGTTTTTTGATAATTCGGTCGCCCATTGTTCAGGTTTGACAGCCACATTGAAATATTTTCTTGTACATTCGCTTATTCATTTTATTGTTAGAATTAAACTTATTTTTACAACTTTCGAATGAGTGAATGAATGATTGATGGCTGTGCGTATTTTACAGTGAGAAAAACAGTAAAATATTAGTGAAAAGTTTTGGAAGACCCTCTTGCTATTTCAGTTTTGTTTCACCTAATCTAATTTGAGATCACTGCAAATTCGACTCTATAAAATTCCTTTATGTCAAATTTGCAAATATCTGTAGACAGCTTGATGGAAATCGGAGATCCTCAACTTAGCATACACGATGCTTGCAGCCACTTCCAGCATGACTCTCACAGTTCTCCATGCTGAGGGAATGGACCGTATAGTACCATGTGTGCAGTGGAAACATGGACAGTGGTAAGATTATAATATCAAAATCCTGTCAGATTAAACGAATGAATGTTCTTCAAAGTTGGATCATGCAATAAGGTCAGGGTTAGCTGGCCACAAGTAAACCTCCTCACAAGGCTAATTAAAGGGCCAGATGTTCAGTGTTTGACTTACTGTCGTTCTAGCAAGGTTTGTGAAAATATCATGGTGAACAGCAGTTCCTGTTGAATTCAGTTGATGAACATAATCACGGAAGCGTGAAGTTGGTGTACCAGTGCATGGGTTGACAGTGAATTGCAAAGCTCCAAGCCTAAAAATAGGATTAAGCTCATATTTAGCCTCACATTCCTTTTGACATCAAAATGGCGTCCAAAGTGAGTGTGCTGAGATCAACGCAGATGGTTTCTGCTAGGCAAAGTAACCTGCAATTTTCTGTTCTGAGGAAGGTCACCGGACCCGAAACGTTAACTGTTTTCTCCTCCACAGATGCTGCCAGACCTGCTGAGCTTTTCCAGCAACTTTGTTTTTGTGCAATTCTGAATAACAGCTCAACCACCTGAACATTGTTAGCAATGCATATATGTTATTATACTACAGAGCAAGCCCACTTTTTATTCCTAAAAATAAAATGACCTTGCTAATGATTATTTGCATTGTAAAGGGACTCATGGATCCTTGGAAGACTGTTCTTGATGAGTCCAGATGGCAAAACATTTTTATTTTTTCAAATTGGTGCTGTATTTAATTCTCAAAACCTCTCCCAAAAGTAAGCCATGGGGAAGATTATATTTATGTCTACTCCTTGTGAAATCTAGTGAACAACATTGCTGATGTGAACAGAATACTGTAACCAAGATAGCTTTTTCTCTTAAGAGAAAAGTTAGTAGCAAAATGCAACCTTTGATAAGTATTATGCTCAATCACCTACAAGGTATTCCCATTTTTTTCTGCATTCTGTAAGCAAAAATGAGAAGTAAACCTCAACAAACACATCACTGAAATTAGGTGCTGCAATTGAACGCTCCCTAGCGCATTGGTTACACTGTCTAGTTATGCCTGTGCGTGCAAAAAATGTGAACAACTTGAGAATAAAGAAGGAGAGAGAATATCATCAAAAGAGGGAACAAGAACCAAATATATTCAAACCAGAGACTGTGGCAGAAGAGGCAAGAATGAAAGAACAATTGTTTCATATCTCTAAGGGAGACAAGTTCATATAATATGATACAAATAGATATTGCTTTGGCAAGGCTGACCTGTTACACTTTTGTCAGAGCCAGTGTGCACATTTGCATTTGGCAACTACCAAAGATGAGCAGCTTGAAGAATTCCAGAAGTTCATCAACCAACATGGCTTGACAGGCTGAAAGAAGATATCTGAGTAGATATGTTCATGGTATTTCGTAACAAGTCACTTTCAACAGCAAGCCAGCCCAAATATCAATTGGATTGTGCTGAGGTCTCAGGTCCATCATATACAAAGGACACATAACATAGAATGTACAAGATGGCTAATACACAATTCAGTTTGCTAGCCAGAGACAAATCATGATATACAAAAACTCATAAATGCATGTCAGAACATTTAAGAATAGAGAATAAATACCAGCTGAGGCGACGACATCCACATCTCCAGAATGAATATAAAATATGACTGAACTGCGGTTTTATACCAGGATGTGCTTCCATCCAAAAACCATCTCTCCTGCTGTTGTCTGTCTGTAAATAGTCCTTTTTTAAGCAAGTGATGATGCTGTTCCAGATAAAATGTGTGTGCATTGTCCAGGGGATCCTAGCAAGGAGTGGAACTTAGTTACCTGTCGAAAGGTGAGCATCTTAAAATGGACATGATTGAATCTTGGAATGGAGTTTGCAATTATAATGTCTAATTAAAAAAGCCTACTAATAGGAAGGGGACTAGAACTCTGAGTGATATTTGGATATAATAGTTTAAGGAGCGCATGGAAATTGACTAATCTAATGTTACTGTGTCTAACAATTCACTGGATCTAGATCTTGTCTGGTAGGTTAGATATAAGAAAGATTTATTCCATTATAAAGAACATTTTTTTGGTTTTAATACTTGTTAAAATACTCTCCCTGTACCAATGAAAGTTATCACAATTTTACCACAGCGAGGGACAGCCATTCTAAGCTGGCACAGGTTGGGTATTTATCCGAAATGGGTACAAGCAGAAGGTGGTAGGTTCTGTAATTATAAACTGTATTGGGTTTCAAGCCACGGATTTCTAGGCTGGAGAGCTACCAGAATCTACCATGCAGAATGATTTCCCATTGGTATGAGTCCATTACCGGAACTCATCAACACTCTTCAGTCTTCTTGTAAATGGTCTCTATAAGGGCAAGAAAAAATATTATTTCATCAAAATACAGCTGGGCTGGGAGGGTGGGTATAATTAACACCATGTAATGAAAAAGAATCCCAAACACCCAGGCAGTAGAGTATAATATGTTTGTTATAAAGACCACACCTGGAACCTCACTTTGCAGATAAAATTGGAGCCATTTGGTGAGCAAAGGTACCCGTCAATCCCTTAGTGAAATATTCCTTTATGTCACACCAAGTCATCCACAGACAAAATCTCGTAATGCTATCGACATGCCGAAATATCAGACACAAATTTCAGCTTTATATACCTGAACTTTCAGTACATCGAATGTTATAACATTGGGAAAGGCATTCAATAGAAAAATAAAGGCACAAACAATAAAGGTACAGCTGTAATGATAGAATCTCAACAGTGTGGAAGCAGGCCATTTGGCCCATTAAGTCCATGCTGACCCTTCTGAAGGCATCCCACCCAGACCCTACCCCTACCCTATAACTCTGCCTTTCTCTTAGCTAACCCACCTCGCCTGCACATGCCTGGACATTATGGACAATTTAGCATGGCCAATCCATCCTAACCTGCACATCTTGGACTGTGAGAGGAAACCAGAGCACCCGGAGGAAACCCACGCTGGCACGGGGAGAACGTGCAAACTCTACGCAGACAGTCACCCCAGGCTGGAATTGAACATCAGTCCCTGGCACTGGATGGCAACAGTGCTGACCATTGAGCCACCATTACTTTAGTCTGCATGTGGACTGGGCAGGTCAAACTGTAACAATGCCATGAAGATGGAATTCCTGGAGCATGTAAAAGTTTGTTTTCTGAATCAATACACTGAGGAACAAACTAATGAATAGATCAGCCTAGAACGGGTGTTGTGTAATGAAAAAGGGATTTTTGGTAAGCTGTGAAAGATCTCATGGGGGACAGCGACCATAATATGAAAGAATTCTTCATTGAGATGAAGAGTGGGAAGGGTGATTCTGAGACAAGGACACTGATTCTAATTAAGGGAAACTATGACAGCACGCGGCATGAGTTGACTGTGATAAATTGGGAATATTATTTAAAGGGATGATGGGAGACAGGGCAATAACAAAATTTAAATATCACCTGGACAACCAATAACAACTGTTCATTCCTCCCTGGCACAAAAAATAAAACAGCAAAGGCAATTGGCTAACAAGTGAAATTAGTTTCAGTATTAACTCAAGGAAGGGCCATAGACATTGACAAAAACGAAACATGATTAGGAGCAGTTTAGATTTCAGCAAAGGAGGAGTTAGGATTTGAATAAGAGGGCCAAAATATAGTATGAGTAGGCTTGCAGGGAACATAAAAACTGATTGCAAAAGTGCAAAAGATTAGTGAAGACAAGTGCGGGTCCCTTACAATCAGAAACAAGGGAAGCTACAGTAGGAAACAAAGAGCTTGCAGAACTGTTAAATATTTATGTTAGCTCTGTCTTTATAAAGGAGGACACAAATAACATCCCAAAAATATTGGGGAACACAGGGTCTAATGAGAGGGAGGAAATGAAGTTAATTAGTATTAGCAGGGAAACAACATTGAGGAAATTAATAGAATTAATGGACGATGAAACACCAGGGCCTGATAATTTACATTCCAGAGCATTTAAGAAAGTAGACCTTAAAATATTGAATGATTGGTGGCCATCTTTCAAGATCCAAGAGATTCTGGAATAATTGCTATGGATTGGGGGTGGTTAATGTAACATCACTACTTAGAAAAGGAGACAGAAGGTAAACATGAAATTATAGACTAGTCACCCTTGATGAAAATGGTGATACTAGAATCCCTTCTAAAAGGTTTAATGGTGGAGCACTTTGGTGCTAGGACACTTGAAAACCAGTGACATGACTGGACAGAGTCAGTATAGATTTACAGAAGGGAAATTTTGTTTGACAAACCTCCTGGAATTTTTTGAGGAGACAACTGGGAGAGTTGATAAGGCAGTGCAAGAGGATGTGGTTTATTTGGGCTTTCAAAAATCTTTCGATCAGGTCCGATGTAAGAGATTTACATGTAAAATGAAAGCACATGGGATTGGAGATAATGTAGTGACACGGATAGAGAATTGGTTGGCACACAGAGAACAAAAACTTGGAATAAATGGGTCTTTTTCTAAATGGCAGCCAGTGACTAGAGAGGTGCCACAGAGATCAGTGCTTAGGCTCCAGCTGTTCACAATATATGTTAATGACAGAGATGAGAGAACTGAATATAAAATCTCCAAAATGGTATGTTAAACAAAGTTGGGTGGGGATGGACCGTGAGGAGGATGCAAAGATGCTTCAGTGTGATTTGGACAGTTTGAGTGAGTGAGCAAATCCTTGGCAATTAAAGTATAATGTGAATAAACGTCAAGTTATCCACTTGTAGCAGTAAGAGCAGGAAGACCTTTTTTTTTAAATCAAAAGAACTTCAGATGTTGTAAGTCAGAACCAAAAAACAGAAATTGCTGGAAAATCTCAGCAGGTGAGGCAACATCTGTAGAGAGAAATCAGAGTTAACATTTTGGGTCCAGCGTCCTAGTGTTCTGAGGATGTGTAACTAGAACGAAACATTAACTCTGATTTCCCTTCACTGATGCTGCCTGAACTCTTGAGTTTTTACTGCAATTTCTACTTAAGACAGATTAATATTTGAATGGATATTGATTAGTAAAGTTAAAGATATGACAAGTCCGAGGTGTTCTCGTATACACGTTGCTAAAAGTAAGCATGCTAGTGCAGCAGGTGGTGAAGGCCAGTGGTAAATTGTTAACAAGGGGTTTTGAGTGCAGAAGAAGGGATTTTTTTACTGCAAGAGTACAGGGCCTAGGTTAGAAAACAGCTGAAATATTGTTTGCAGCTTTGATCTCCATGTCTAAGGAAGGATGCTCTGACTATGGAAGGAAGTGCAATGAGGGCTTATCAGACTGATTCCTGGGATGGAAGGATTGGTGTATGAAGAGAGATTGGATCACTTAGTTCTAAAATCACTGGCGTTTAGTACAATGAGGGATGGTTTCATACAAATCTACAAAATTATAACAGAACTAGACAATATAAATGCACGATAGATGTTCCCAGTGGCTGGAGAGTCTAGAACCAGGGGTAACATTCTAAAAATATAGCAAAGGGCACTTAGGACTGAGGTGAGATGTTAGTGGTGCCATTTTCAATCTGATGCCCCAGTTAACATCCACTTTTTGCAAGCATCAGAGGATGTGTTCAAAGGCAAGAAGAACTCCACAATAGTTCTATTTAAATGGATCGTTAGTTAGATTTTTATTAATTTCTACTGGCTGTTGCTGAGTTAATCATCTGTGAATTTGTTAGTGTTGGCTGAGTTATATTATTTTTAGTTTCGATCAGGAGGTGTGCTCACTTTAATTAGCCTACTCAAACCCATAGCACTATAAGAAGAAGGCACAAAGATAAAACAGAGGAGGCCATGTTGCTTGAAGAGGAGGGAGAGGTGGAGAAAGGCACTCAGCAGGTGGCCGTAATTGCCCAGAATGTTCAAAATGAAATTCTTTCATTCTTCCACCTCAACACACAGTAATGCATACAAACGGCAGTCTACTCCAGCATCTGCATTTGAGCTCCTACAATCTACTAAAAGAAAGTTACTGATTGACCTTTTCTTAAAATCTTTCGCAGGATGGGGGTCCATCACTGGCCAAGCCAGCATCTTTTGCCTATCCTTAAATGCTCTTGAGAAGGTGTTGACGAACTACCTTTTTGAACTGCTGCAGTTTATATAATATAGTACACAAGATTTGGGAGAGATGGGGGCATATTTCCAAAATTTTGATCCAGCAACAACGAAAGTAAGGTAATTTTATCCAAGTCAGGGTATCTGTGGCTTGCAGGGAAACATTCAGCTAATGGTCTTTCCAAAGTATCTCCGCCCTCATCCTCCTAAGGTGGTAGAGTGTGTGGGTTTGGAAAGTGTTGATGAAGGATCCTTGCAATCTTTCTGCAGTGCATCTTGTAGATAGTACACACTGATGCCACTGTGCATCAGGGTTGGAGGGAGCAAACGTTGAAGATGGGTGCCAATTGAGCAAACTGCTTTCACCAGAATGCTGACAAACCTCTTGTTGTTGGAACCACATTAATCCAGGCTGGAGGATACTATTCCACCACACTCTGTCATAAGCCTCCTTGATGGTGGATGGATTTTGTGAAGTCAACAGGTGAGTTATTCACCACAATATTCCTTGCCCCTGACCTGCTCCTGTAGCCATAGTTTTCATATGGCTGCTATAATTAAATTTCTGGCTCATACTAATGGCAGAAAGGTTGATAGCAGAAGTTTCAGTGATGTGATAACATTGAGTATAGAAGGAAGCAGTTAGATTTTCTCTTGTTGGAGATGGTCATTATGAGGTATGTGTTGAGTTGATTAGATTTATTTGCTTTCATGTGTATTTTGTTACAAAGCGTAGTGAAAAATATTTTACAGTGTTGCCACTTTCCAGCACCATCTTAAAACACAGAAAAATAACCCAAAACATAGAATGATTGAAGAAATAAAGAAAAAGGATTTAACTTTACAGGCTGTCTGATGAAGGGCCTAGGCCCACAACGTCAGCTTTTGTGCTCCTGAGATGCTGCTGGGCCTGCTGTGTTCATCCAGCATCCACGCTTTGTTGTCTTGGATTCTCCAGCATCTGCAGTTCACATTATTACTAACTTTACAGTACTTCCTGTTACGTGCTCCACCATGGGCCATGGGCCTTGAGGCCAGGAATTGGTCCCTCCACCACATTGTCACCAGCGGAACAAAAGCCCGTACTCTTCAACGTCATCTCGCCTCCACTGACACTGTCGTCACTTTGAGCCCTCATTTGACCTCAACAATGCAGGCACATGAATGTTACTCATGAGTCCAAGTCTCAATATTGTCCAGGCTTTGCTACAAATGGACTTGGGCTGCTCCAATACTTAAGGAAGAACCTACCCTGGCAAACTCCTTCAGCAATATTATTGGATTAGAGATTGGCCACCAACAACCATTATAATTTACCTTTGTGTCAACTATGATGCCAACTAGTGAAGATTTCTACTCCAGCACCCATTTGCCAGGGCTTCTTAATGCCACATTTGCTCATACTCTGCCTTGATATAATGACAAGTTACTCTCACCATGTCTCAGGAGTTTACCTTGGTTGTCGCAGGAATAGATTGGCCCAGATGAAACCCAGCCCAGTATCCATAAGCAAGTTATTGCTCTGTAGGTGTCATTTGACAGCATTGTCATCAAAAACTTACATCACATTGCTAATGATTGAGAAGAGGCTGATGGGATGATGGCGAGATTAATCTTACAATTTGCATATCTCCATTTTTACTCAATATTTTGATCGCATTTTACTGATACATAAAACTCTCCCAGTCCCTTATTCGTTAAAACATTTTTCACATTGTCTTTCAATCTAGTACTACCCTCAATCTCTCTAGTCAGCCCTGAAGAATCTTCCTCACGTTTTTGTTTTGCTTTTTATTGCAAGATTTTTATGTGCGTTATTTTAATGCTGCATCATAGAGATAATAACTGTTACCTGTGTTGTTCTTTTGACAAGTTTTCACAGCTGGCATAAGTCGTTGCTCAGTTCAAGGACAGACCGCATAAAAGTCTTGAATATCTGAATCATAGCCCTGCCAATTTCCTAATTATTCATTTTAAATTAGCAATATATTGGGAGCGCCATGAACTGGGATAGCTGTTACCTGTGCTCAAATGTTCCAATTGCCTCCCTTTTCAGCAAGGTTCTGTTACAGCCAGGATAATTTAGAAACTCTCTCTATTTAGAGACATGGAAACAATAGCTGCTAGATATTAAATATAATGTTCCCAAACAAAATATCAGCATAATAACTGCAAAGAATCTCATTATTTCATTTATTATTTTCAACCAATCTGGAATCTACACATTGCACAATATGATTTAACAAAGGGAAAAATACAATTTTGAGTGTCCATAATTATATATGTGTATCCATAGTTACACACAGTACAAACTAGCACAGTCTTATAAATGTACGTTTTGTTTTGCAAATATCATTCAACAATGTAAAATAAAATGAAAAATTGACACTGAATGTCAGGTTTTTCAAGCTTAGTAGCAATTTGGGTACTTATTTATAAAATTTCATAGTGCCCTTCTTTGTCTCATTTGTCCAAAAAGTTGTTTCTGTGTGGAAAGATAATGATCTTGAGAGATGTCATAACCTACATTGCAAAAATTATCACTACCTGTCAGGGAGGTTCTGTGTTGATTAAAAATAAGAGCTTTCAACATCTTTTGCATCAGAATAATTTTCTTTAAAGCATCAGGAATTGGCAGAACTCTGATAGATGTTGGAAAATACACAACATCACATAGAGATGGAATGTTTCAAAGTAGGATGGTCCAGGCATGGTTGGTAGCGCTATTCCAACTGTAGCATACTAACAAGGCTATGATACTACAAGGTGACGAGATGGGCTGGCTAGAAACTTATGTGCAGAAGTAAATTAGGTGTAAAACATGCCCAAATTCTGATTGTCTAGATCTTAATGCTCCTTCCTTTCATTTCAGTTGTGCATTTGCATATGTTGGTTTCTCCTGAAACGATCTGAGGTGTCTCACATGCATTTTGTTGTCACCAATCCTTCTTGTTGGTGTCAGTCTAAGCTACTGGTACCATGTGGAAGTTGGTAGACTCAGACTTGATGAAAAACAAATAGGCTTCTTACATATTATGTCATAGTTAGTTACATTATATCTCAGATGCTGTCTCCTGTAAGACATCAAATTCAATTTAAGAGTAGGTACACGTTACACTTGCAAAAACATTTTCATTACATTAGTAACAAACATAAAACTCTAGTTCATTACTGCCAGCCCTCTACATCATGATGGGCAAAGCCTATCTCTTGTTGAGAGTTAAGCCTCTCAGTTCTTAACTGCCATCTACAACACAACTGCTCAGGAGAATTGTCGTACTATTTACAGAGTATAAATGCACCATTTGGTCACCAGTACTAGCATTTTATTATCACATTGTAGAGAAGTATAAACAACTGGCTGAACTTTCAGATTTGTTTGCACATTTATTAGCAAGGGCTACTTTAAGTGGCCTGACCCAGGCAGTCTAGTAAATTCACTGAAATGGGATTGATGTACTAGTCCCAAATACTTCCACTAGTCCAAATTAAATATGGGCAATATTGGAACAAGAAACATCAGGCAATCCAGATCAATATCTCGTGTAGACAATAATAAACATGATTTTTGCTCATTTAGAAAATTCTGATTGTGTTATGAGTTAAAACAATGGCCCTTGAAGCCTACTGTTTTACATTCATTTCTTGATTTATTTTTTGGGGGCTTAAATTTTCTTGGCAGATTATCATGTGGATTTCAGGACAATGATTTTCCATCCATTGTTTTTAATATAAAGGCATTGGTGATTTTTTAAAAATCATAAGATAAATGCAGTTTATAAATAGCTAGGAAAGAGCAGCCAAAGGAATTCTAGTCAGTGAGAGGACTCCATTAGTTTACTAATTTCAGGGAATGTTCATCAATCCCATTTGTGATATCACTGGGCTAAAACTTTTTCTTTATTTTTCTACAATGCCTCAAAAGAAAGGTGACAATAAGTGATTGAGGAATGTTTGCCTTTTATATCCACAGAGTCATGGAGTCATGCAGCACAGAAATAGACCCTTCAGTCCAACTGGTCCATGCCGCACATAATCCCAAACTAAACTCATCCCACCTGCCTGGTCCTGGCCTACATCCCTCTGAACCTTTCCTGTGCATGTACTTATCCAAATGCCTTTTAAACATTGCAACTGTGCCTACATTCATCACTTCTTCAGGAAGTTCATTCCACATATGAATTAAAGCTGCTAATGCCATGTGACATGTTTAAAAAATATGATTTTTTTTAAAAAACTCTAACATGAGAAAACTACTTCCAGGATTTTATTTTCACTTCTCTAATGATCCTCATGATTCCATTCTGAATGAAATCTGTAATTTGGTGACAATGTCTCAAAAATTAGAGGCATCTTTAAGACTTCAGGTTCACTCCCAATAAAGCTTTGGTTGAGGTTTTTCAAGTTAAAAGTGATTTCAGATAGGATACTCACAGTTAGATCTCAAGGAATAAAAGCAGAATTAAACACATAACACCTAGAAACCTTGGTAACATGGAGGCGATCTGACACATTGATCTTAGCTAAACAGTAAGCTGAGGACAAGTAGACTGCTGTTCAGATCTAACCCAAACAGAATAATGGAGAGATGATGCAAGGCACCTTTCCATTTCAGGAGACCATGAGATTGAAATGTAAGACGATGACTGGGATACTAGGTTTTTAATTGCCATAACATGCCATTTGTTGAAGAATTATTCCACCTCAACCTGCAAATATTTTCATGAATATTTACCGTATGCCGGTAAAAATCAATCACTGAACACCTTCAACAAAAAATTCTCAAAAATTAGCTGTTTGAACTCACCATGAAAATTTTGAATTATTAGATGAATTGAAATATAATATTTTCAACTGAAAGTTAACAGTTTTGCTGAGATGAATACTACTGCAGATTCAATATGGCATATAAGCAAAGAAAACAAAATATATTTAATATCATCACCACAACAGAATTGCGTGACAGCCAGAAAAGGTGAAATACAGGATCAAAATGGGATACCATTCGCAATAAATTAGCACCATATTGTTTCAAGCATGAAACCTCAAGTGGGTTTTGTTATGGCAGCTTCTACTGGCAAGAATTCCACTGAAGATTTATAGAGTGGAATACACAGAATATCCTGGTTAACATTGTTATCACTTCCTGTCATGGTGAGCAGGCCATTAGCTAATCATGCCACTTCTGAAATTCAGCCAATGATATCATTGGCCACCTGTTTTCCTTAGTTTAGGGTTTCTGGAACTGTTTGCCAGGCATGTATGTCCAATGCCTCATTGGGGCAGAATCTGATAGAAATGTACGGCTCCAATTCTGCAACTTCACCTTCCTTTCATTGTGATTAAACGATGTCCAGATGAAGGGGACCTGAAGAAGCCAGTGATTAGCCATTCAGATGCCGCCTCATAGCTTTCTGAGTGAGGAGATAAGGAGGGGCAGCAAACACTGAATCAATGGAAGCCAAAAAGGTACACTTAACCTCTTACCTTATGATTGTATGATCTATACATGTTCAGGCCCTAAGGCGACCCCATGGTCGATTCCATAACTGCGACAATCTGTATTTACCCTATCCATGCCTCTCATGATTTTATAAACCTTTATAAGGTCACCCCTCAGCCTTTGACAGTCCAGGGAGAGTAACCTTCGCCTATTCGGCCTCTGTCTTTAGCTCAAACCCTCAATATAGTTTAGTTTCTCTTTCTCTAAGCACACTCAAAATCTTGAGTAACAGCAAAGGGAACAGTCAACCTGTCAAAACACTGGAGAATGGGTGACAACATCATTTCCTTAATATATTTTTCTTAATATATGATATTAAGCCATCCTGAACAAGGAGCATATGCACATTGAAATCCTTCCTTAGAGATCAGCCCCTCAACTTTCTTCCCGTACAGCCTTTGTGGCATGAACATTGCTGATGATAGCAGTGAGAGTACAAAATTAAAGCTGTGATCCTGAGTAAGCAGCTCGCTGAGAAGGACAGTCAACATCATTGGTAGAAAAGGAAACATGCCCCCATATTGACTATCCTCAAAGTATCAGAGATAATGGGAACTGCAGATGCTGGAGAATCCAAGATAATAAAGTGTGAAGCTGGATGAACACAGCAGGCCAAGCAGCATCTCAGGAGCACAAAAGCTGACGTTTCGGGCCTAGACCCTTCATCAGAGAGGGGGATGGGGTGAAAGTTCTGGAATAAATAGGGAGAGAGGGGGAGGCCGACCGAAGATGGAGAGAAAAGAAGATAGGTGGAGAGGAGAGTATAGGTGGGGAGGTAGGGGGGGGATAGATCGGTCCAGGGAAGACGGACAGGTTAAGGAGGTGGGATGAGGTTAGTAGGTAGGAAATGGAGGTGTGGCTTGAGGTGGGAGGAAGGGATAGGTAAGAGGAAGAACAGGTTAGGGAGGCAGAGACAGGCTGACTGGTTTTGGGATGCAGTGGGTGGAGTGGAAGAGCTGGGCTGGTTGTATGGTGCAGTGGGGGGAGGGGACGAACTGGGCTGGTTTTGGGATGCGGTGGAGGAAGGGGAGATTTTGAAGCTGGTGAAGTCCACACTGATACCATTAGGCTGCAGGATTCCCAAGCGGAATATGAGTTGCTGTTCCTGCAACCTTCGGGTGGCATCATTGTGGCACTGCAGGAGGCCCATGATGGACATGTCTTCTGAGGAATGGGAGGGGGAGTGGAAATGGTTTGCGACTGGGAGGTGAGGTTGTTTATTGCGAACCGAACAGAGGTGTTCTGCAAAGCGGTCCCCAAGCCTCCGCTTGGTTTCCCCAATGTAGAGGAAACCACACCAGGTACAATGGATGCAGTATACCACATTGGCAGATTGCAGGCTCAAAGTATCTTGCTTTCTCACAAAGAAATATCTCATGTTTCACTTTCTATGTAAATAGTAGTGCCAAGCAACTGCTTGATCTGCTTGTGAGCATGTGCTCGATATTAGAAGATTAGATGCAAACACAGTCTTGAACTATAAACCATAAGGAGATCAATGAACAGATCCTGACAACATGGTAGCCCCTTGGTTATTGGTATAGCGAATAAACTTTTTAACCTCGAGACATTTGTGTTAGTCTTCACCAGAAGAGATGAAGGCTAGTGCTTCCCACTCTGCAGTAGTTCAGTTCACAACTATGGGTGTGACATAATTAATTTAATCCCTTCAATTTACTGTAAGAATACAGCTCCAATTGGACTTACAGATGCATGTATTGTAACATCTATTGCCATGTGTAATGAAATGTGTGGAGACTGCTATAGCTGCTACTTTCAGCTTTAACTGCAATGTGATAGTGAATTATAGACCTGCATTACATTTTGACACATTAAACTTTAAAGCAAGCTAGGTGTGTCGCTACAAAGGTCACAGCTGATGATCATTCACTAAGGTACCCCTGCATTTTAAGATTAGAAAAATGTTTCTCTCTTTCACTGATTGCTGAAAGCGAGTTGTAAGTCCATAAAATTATGATCGGAAAGGGAACAGATCAATTCCCTTTGGCTAACCAACTGAATCAAGAATTTCCAGACTAACAATTCTACTGCTGAGGCCAATACTATCGGAATCAGACAGCTTAATGACTTTGATGTTCTACCATCTACTCCTAACAGATAAGGCAAAGACTAATCTGTGTATCCTTTTCTTCATAACTCATTTCTCAATTCCAATCTGTGTGCTTGTGTATATGACACACTTTCTTCCTCAAATTTGAATAAGTAATACAATGCACCCCTTATTTACTCTGAGAAAACCTTATTAAATTGGCTCCTTTCAAACCACTAATATATTGGAATTGATAAAAGTATCCAAAAAGAAAGGAACCCCTTGTGTTATGTCACATCAAGGTGTGGAGCTGGAAGAACCCAGCAAGGCCAGGCAGCATCAGAGGAGCAGTAAAACTGACATTTTGGGTCTGGACCCTTCTTGGAAATGGGAGAGGGGAAGACATCTCTAAAATAAATAGAGAGAGAGGGGGAGGCAGATGGAAGGTGGATAGTGGAGCAGATAGGTGGAGAGGAGATGGACAGGTCAAGGAGGCAGGGATGAGGCTGGGAGGTGGGTGATGGGGGGAGCGGTTAGTCAGTGAGGTGGAAGGAGTGGGTAGGTGGGAGAAAAGATGGACAGGTCAAGGAGGTGGGGACAAGCTGGGCTGGTTTTCAGATGAGGTCAGGGATGGGGAGATTTTGAAGCTTGTGAAGTCCACATTGAGACCATTGGACTGCAGGGTTCCCAAGTGAAATATGAGGTGCTGTTCTTGCAAACTTCGGGTGGCAAATTTGTGGCACTGGAGGAGGCCCAGGATGAACAGGTCATCCAAGGAGTGGGAGGGCAAGTGGAGCTGGTTCTCGACTGGGAGGTGCAGTTGTTTGTCGCAAACCGAGTGTAGATGTTCGCAAAGCAGTCTCCAAGCCTCCGCTTGGTTTCCCCAATGTAGACGAGACAACAACGGGAACAGCGGATACAATATACCACATTAGCAGATGTTCAGGTGAACATCTGCTTGATGTGCAAAGTCTTCTTGGGGCCTGGAATGGGGGTGGGGGGGGCGCAGTGAACGTGTAGGGGCATGTGTAGCACTTCCTGCGGTTGCAAGGAAATGTGCTGGGGGCCGGCAGGGCTGTTGGGGAGTGTGGAGTGGACAAGGGAGTCGCAGAGAGAACAGTCCCTCCGGAAGGCAGATAAGGGTGGCCCTGAAACTACTCCTCCTCCCTCTGTAAAGAACTCAGTGGATCTCTCTCCCACTGCAAAACTCTGGTAATCTCTTTAGCCCTGAAACTGTCCTTCCTCCCTCCTTGTGTTATGGTAACCTTGCTGTGACCAACCAAGGCAAGGGGAGATTGAATAAGGGGAGCCAGTACCTCGCTTCTCATTTGGGAATGTGATCATTTGGGTTGTCCCATCAGATATCATAATGCAATGGTGATCCTCACTTTTGGTGTTTGTAGCACATGACAAATACTGTTTTCCATGCAATTGTCCATTTTCATTATATATTTTATGTAGTACCTCCATAGTCTTTGCTTCCTTAGTTTATGATATAAGTCAGCAGTACCAAGGAATACTATCAATTCTTTCAGTTTATCAGAGCTGGAACCATATGAATGGATTTGACATTGTTGTTAGCAGGCTTTACTCTAGTTCCTGCCTCTCTGTACCCTGGAAAGTCAATTTTGATCATCTAAATGTGAATTTGACCTAATAAATATTTAAACTGTATTGTGCAAGTCAAGTGAGACCATTGATAACTATTCATTGTGTGTTTCTTTGTTTCTTCCATGAGCGATTACATTGACAGTTAGACTGTGCATTCCCTCAACATTTGACAATGATGAAACAATATTTTGGAATGCATTAAATATTGAACTTAATTATTGAGAATCTGGTGGCATGGAAACTGAGCTCCATTAGTAACAGAAGCTGTAAGAAATCGATGATAATGGGAACTGCAGATGCTGGAGAATCCAAGATAATAAAATGTGAGGCTGGATGAACACAGCAGGCCCAGCAGCATCTCAGGAGCACAAAAACTGACGTTTCGGGCCTAGACCCTTCATCAGAGAGGAGGATGGGGTGAAAGTTCTGGAATAAATAGGGAGAGAGGGGGAGGCAGACCGAAGATGGAGAGAAAAGAAGATAGGTGGAGAGGAGAGTATAGGTGGGGAGGTAGGGAGGGGATAGGTCAGTCCAGGGGAGACACACATGTCAAGGAGGTGGGACGAGATTAGTAGGTAGGAGATGGGGGTGCGGCTTAGGGTGGGAGGAAGGGATGGGTGAGAGGAAGAACAGGTTAGGGAGGCAGAGTCAGACTGGTCTGGTTTTGGGATGCAATGGGGAAAGGGGAGATTTTGAAGCTGGTGAAGTCCACATTGATACCATTGGGCTGCAGGGTTCCCAAACGGAATATGAGTTGCTATTCCTGCAACCTTCGGGTGGCATCATTGTGGCAATGGAGGACGCCCATGATGGACATGTCATCTAAAGAATGTGAGGGGGAGTGGAAATGGTTTGCGACTGGGAGGTGCAGTTGTTTATTGCGAACCGGGCGGAGGTGTTCTGCAAAGCGGTCCCCAAGCCTCCGCTTGGTTTCGACTTTGGTTTTTTGACATTTATTGAGTTTCACGGAGACGGCAGAATCATGAAATGATGCTGATAGTTCTTTGATCATATGAAGTGGAAATATGTCTGGAATGGCTATTCTCTTGGCTGTCTTAAGGCTGTGCATTGTCCAGGTCAATCACAATAACCAGGCATTATACTCATAACAATGGGTCAGTTCGCACCAATTTTATGGGGTGGTAGTTAGATTGTCTCTTATTGCAGATGGTCATTGCCTGTTGCAAATGTTGCAAGGTCAGTCCCTGTTATGGCGTTGATGGATTTTGGGTTCAACGCCTATTTTATCACAATGTTGACAGATTTCACTGGTGATACCTTGTCAAGAGGTGTTAAACCAACTCAAACTATGGCCAGAACTGACACATGACAGTACCAATGGCAAAGCCCCTTAACTTCCCCAGGTTTTGTACATGGGAAGGATGCAATTGCATGCAGTTCAGTGCCTTCAATCACATTAATGCTTGCTCGAATGGGGTTTTCACATTTTAATTCAAGTTGTTGAATAGGTCAGCCCAGTCCATAAAGGCTTTGGCTATGTAGAATGTGAATGCATTTTTGGACCAGACTGGGACTGTGGTTGCTTGCAAAGCTGGAATAAAACCATTATTGTACACTTAAGAAGTGTACATTACTGAAGTTGGCTGTGAAAGTAACTACGGTGCAATTTGCTGCTTACTGTAAATAACTTGGCTCCAATGGTGATGATAAGTGACACTGAGATACTTGCAAACTTCATTGAGAAATCCTGAAAATGATGGTTTCTTTACTATCTGTGATGGCATACACATGTTGTATCCCACTCTCTGGACAATATTCCCCCTCATGTGTCAAACCAACAAGGTCCTCTTCTCCAACAATCTGAACACCTTCTCAAAATGATTCCACCTTTACCAAGTGTTCTACTTTGTTTTCCTCAGGTTGGAAGTCATGCTGGCCTTCACTGAGCCCCTTGGCAATTTAGACATATTTGTTAAGGGTATCTCACCATGATGGATGAACAAGTAAACCGAGTGTTCTTTGTCAGTAAACCTTGAATGTGAGTTGGTTAAGTAAGTTGTGTCTAGGGGCATAAGGCTGGAGATGCATTTCTAGGTGAACTTTCAAATCGACCATAACACTTCAGATCAATCAAACCTGTCATGGTTATGGCATTTCCAAAATTTAAGATTATCACAGTTCTCTAATTTGCGGATTTGAGCTATTTTCAATTAATTGATGCAAATTAGTTTCTTAGTTAAAGTACCAAATTTATATTTACCAGCCAACCACCGCTAGGACATCACATTGTTTTTATAGGCTCACCATTTCTCTGGCCTCACCAGTGGAACGTATATATAATTCAATCATCACACTTTTTTGATTCAAAACAGTTTCCAAGAGCTCTTAATGCTGTTACAAACATCGACATTTCGTTTGTGAACTACTCGAATATTTGTTGGCCTTCTACTAAGATAGAAAGTGCATATTTTTGCAACCTTTTTGCAGTTGCTGCAACATGCAAACTGTCCATCAACGTCGTGATAAAATAGAAGTTGAACCCAAAATCCGTCAACCCGACAACAGGGATTCATCATGCAACATTTGCAACAGGCAATGACCATCTGCAATAAGAGACAATCTAACCACCATCCCATAAAATTCAGTGGTGTTACCATCACTAAATCTCCCACTATCAAGATCCTATGGGTTAGTATTGACAAGAAGCTCAACTGGGCTGGCCAAATAAACAACAGGGTCTTGAAAAATAGGTCTGAGGCTGGGAGTACTGCAGTGCGTTACTCACTTCCTGAATCCACAAGCCAGTCCACCATCCATAAAGCACAAGCCAGGATTAAACTGGAATAGTCTCCACTTGCCTGGATGAGTAAAACTCCAAAAACTCTCAAGTCGCTTGACACCATCCAGTACAAAATATTCCTCTTGATTGGTATCACATCGATAAGCATCCATTCCCTTCCACACCAACACTCAATCGCAGCAGTGTGTACTATCTACAACATGTTCTGCAGAAAGTCATCAAAGATCCTCAGATAGCACCTTCCAAACCCACAACCACTTCCATCTAGAAGGAAAAGGGCAGCAGATACAAAGGGAACCACCGGCAAGATTTCCTCTAAACCAGTCATTATCCCGATTTGTAAATAATTGTCATTTCTTCACAGTCACAGGGTCAAAATCCTGGAATTCCCTCTCTAAAAGTATTGTGGATTAACCCACAGCTGATTGCCTGCAGTGGTTCAATCGGTAACTCAACATCATCTTCTCAAGGGCAACTAGAAATGGGTAATAACAGCTGGTAGGTCCAGGAGTGAATAATAAACAAGTGAAGGACAGAAAGATGCTGAAACTGGTACAGTTAATCTATTCTCTATCTCAAATCCAAATGGTACATTTTATATCTCAAGGCATGCAGAAGTGACACAAGTTTCTCTGTGTGAACAGAACGTTTTTCAATTATGTTTAAAATGTTTACTCCCATGCCTCCAGTTTCCTGCTGCAGTTTAGTTTCTGTTTTTTTTTTCAATTCCCACCCACAGATTTTACTAACAACACAGAAACCAGTTAAAGACACCCAATTACTTACCAAACAAGCAAACACCACACTAGGGTTCCAGCTGTTGAATCAGGGGCCAAGGAATAGAGGATACTTAAGCTATTTACTAACTAATAGTAACCCAGTCAGTGGCATCAACAAATTACCCACAAGATTAAAAGGCTGATGAAATATCAAAAAAAATTCAGACAATTCTGGTCCCCTGTGAAATGTGAAAGGGTTCAAAACAGATACCAGGTTTGGAGGGTTTGAGCTCTCGTGAGAGGACAAGTAGGATGGGGCTATTTTCCTTGGACTGTCAGCGACTGGGGTGGGGGTGAACGTGTAGAGGTTTATAAAATCATGAGGGACATGCATAGCGTAAATAGATAAGGTCTTTTCCCCAGGGCGGAGGAGTATCAAACTAGAGGACATAGATTTAAGGTGAGAGGGATAAGATTTAAAAGGGACCTAAGGGGCAACATTTTCACACAGTGGGTGGTGCATGTATGGAATGAGCTGCCAAAGTGGTGGAGGTTGATACAATTACAACAATTAAAAAGCATCTGGAATCATACGTCAATAGGAAAGGTTTAGAGGGAAATAGGCCAAATGTTGACAAATGGGACCAGATTAATTTGGGATATCTGGTTAGTATGGATGAGTTGGACTGAAGGGTCTGTTTCTTTGCTGTCCCATTCTGTGATGCCATGACTGTATTTTTCAAATTTCAGTGTGAAGTTGATGGCTTCTTTTTTAGGATAATAATTATGGTGAATCCTAAATTAAGCCAAAGAATAATTTATCAGTTGTGTATATTTTGACTTTGCACTATAATTTAGCAGGCCCAGACAAAAAGAATGCTCGTTTTTGTTTCAGGCCTTCAGCATCCTCAGTCCTTTGTTTTTTTTGTTATATCTACTTTACTGTTGTTCACAGTACACTTCCAAACAAATTCAAAATCTACCTGTCAGAGCTACGTATGTACTTTGTAGAGTATAATGCAAGTTGATAGATATTATTCTATATGCTACCATTCATCATAACTGTTACAGAATATTTTGACTCTTTTGTTGGTAAAGTGAACACTTCTAGTGGCATTTTCTATTTACTTTATTAAAAGCTATCAGATAGAATAGCCAATTTCTGTGTCATGCTGACTCTATTAAAAAGGCTCAGGAATTCCAAATGGTGGAACTCAACAAAAAGTTTGACAGTTTCTTTTCCTTTGACGAAATCTGTTAGGCATATTAAAGAAAAGGTTAAAATTTACTTCCCTGGGATCTTGCCATTTGAAACTCAGTGTTAGTTTCAGTTTATTACAACAATGTATTACAAGTTCTGGAAATCTGAAAATGAAAACAGAGCACAGTGTTCCTCAGAGATAGTAGGAACTGCAGATGCTGGAGAATCTGAGATAACAAGGTGTAGAGCTGGTTGAACACAGCAGACCCTCCTTTGTATCAGTGATAATGGGAACTGCAGATGCTGGAGAATCCAAGATAACAAAGTGTGAAGCTGGATGAACACAGCAGGCCAAGCAGCATCTCAGGAGCACAAAAGCTGACGTTTTGGGCCTAGACCATCCGATGAAGGGTCTAGGCCTGAAACATCAGCTTTTGTGCTCCTGAGATGCTGCTTGGCCTGCTGTGTTCATCCAGCTTCACATTTTGTTATCTTAGACCCTCGTTTGTGTTTCCTTCTTCACTGTTGGGGTGGCATGGTGCCTCAGTAGTTAGCATTGCTGCCTCACAGAATCAGGGACCAAAGTTTGATTCCAGCCTCAGGTGACTGTCTCTGTGGAGTTTGACACATTCTCCCCGTGTCTCCATGGGTTTCGTCCGAATGCTCCTGTTTCTTCCCGCAGTCCAAAGGTATGCAGGCTAGGTGGATTGGCCGTGCTAAATTGCTCATAGTGTCCAGGGATGTGTAGGCTAAGTGTGTTAGCCATGGGAAATGCAGCATAACGGAATAGGGTAGGGTGCTGTGTCTGTGTGCAATGCTCTTTGGAGGGTTGGTGTAGACTTGATAGGCTGAATGGCCTGCGTCCACACTGTAGGGATTCTATGATTCAGCAGTTTGGGCAGTATCTGCAGAGGGAGAATGTTTCAGGTAGGGACCCATCATCGAGATTGGGAAAAATTAGTGATGTAATAGAATTTATCCAATTAAAAGGAGAAAGATGAGAGAAAGAAACAAAAGGGAAGGCCTGCGATAGGGTGGAATGCAGCAAAGACTAAGTAATAAAATATTGATGGTACAAGTCCAAAGACAGTGTTAATGGGACAAATAAAGAAATAACAGTTGAATTGACAGAAGGAATCAAGGGCAGAATAACGAGCAGTTTTATCTTAAAATAATACGAATATAAAATCAAAAATAACAAATAAAAATGAAATAAAAGAAAACAGGTTGGGAAATGTTGAACACAACATTGAGTCTGGAAGGTGCAAATTGCTTAATTAACAGATCATGTAGTGTTCCTCGAGCAACTTTCAGTTTGATGGATGTGAAACAAACAGATGTGAGCCATGGTAAAGATTTTTCAAAAGTTGCTGTTGTTACTTTGTCATTTTGTCCCTAAACTACAAAGAGAGCTGAATCTTTCATTTCTTTTGATTAAGTCTGAGTTACATTGAGTTTTCTGGATGCAGTCTTGCTGCAGGACCCAGAGATAGTAAGAACTGCTGATACTGGAATCTGAGATAACAGTGTGGAGCTGGAGGAACACAGCAGGCCATGCAGCATCAGGGGAGCAGGAAAGTTGACGTTTTAGGCCGGGACCCTTCTTCTGACCTGCTGTGTTCCTCCAGCTCTACGCTGTGTTATTGTTGCAAGACCCAATGCTTTTTTCTTCATCTCACTACATTAATTGATGGCCCCACGCCAGTAGCGTCTCTCACAGCTGATTTCCACCTCATCCTACCATGTGCCATTCCTTGAACAACTTAACACTCAGACCAGCATTGCTTGGGTCTATGCTCTCTTTGAAAGCCTATAATGCACCTGAAAGCTGCCCTGCTTCTTTTTAGGAATAGTGAGCATAAATTGAATCATATAGCATGAAAACAGACCCTTCGGTCCAACACGTCCGTGGCAATCAGGTTTCCCAAACTAAACTAAGCCCATTTGCCTGCATTTGGCCTATATCCCTCTACTCCTTTCTGACTCATGTACCTGTCCAAATGTCTTTGTACATGTCGTAAATATACCTGCATCCATCACTTCCTCCGGCAGTTCATTCCACATACGAAATGCCTTCTATGTGAAAAATTTGTTCCTCAGGTCCCTTTTAATTCTTTCTCCTCTCACCTTTAAATTATGCCATCTAGTTTTGAACTCTCCTACCCTAGGGAAAAGACCATTGCTATTTACCTTATCAATGCCCCTGATGACTTTATAAATCTTAAAATGTCACCCCTCACCTTCTATACTCCAGCAAAAAAGGTCCCAGCCTATCCAGCCTCTCCTGTAAATCTCTATGATATTGTTAATAGGTAACTCACCGCTGCCTCATGAGAATCTCATCAAGCCACTTCTGAAAAATGTAAAGGATGGAGCAAGATAATCTTGACATTGCATTGGGTCTCGCTGCTCTTCTCAACTGATCCTACCAGAGATCTCGCCATGGCCCACTTTGCTAAGGCCTGGTTATATTCCACCCATAGTCAGTTTTACTTTTATTAAAAAATTTAGAATTCAAATTTGATTAGAATTAGATTTTATTTTCATGTGTACTCAAGTAAAGGGATACAGGGCTACAGTGAAAAGGTGTGCAGTGTCATCATTCTCCTGCACCATCGTAAAATACAAAATACAAAACTACAATTTAAAACAAAGTTGATCTGTATGTCCTCACTATAATTTGTACGTCCTTGCTTACTATGTTCTGCCTATACTATTTCCAAACAAAGCTTTTCACTTTACTTAGGTATGCTTGACTACAATAAATCAACTCAAATCAAAAACAGAAGGAATAAAAGAAACAGAGCCAATGCTTTCCAGTAGAGATAACAACAGTTGTTATTCAATTAAATCCAACATTCTAACTAAATTATTACAACTTTACCTTTCGTTTTCTTTATAAAGAACCACAGCGAGTAATATTAAATAACAGAAGCTTAAGGTGATGTACTTCGGTGTTACAGGGTCGAAATTCACATGGCATTGAGAGCAGTTATTTGACTGTAGCTCTTACAGTTCGGAAAGGGCTTAACTGCATAGTTGAATATTTCAGCGCTGTCAGAGAACATTGGAATGACCTTGACCATATCCCAGAATGATTAGAGTGGATTAGAAAGAAAAGAAAGTGCCACTTGTGTGGATATATATACATTGGGGAGGCATTGGTCGACTAGTGCATTTGCCAGGCTATTTATCCAGACACCCTGGTAAGTTCTGGGGTCATGGGTTTGAATCTCTCCATGGCAAATGGTGAAGTTTGAATTTAAAAAAAACTAGAATTAAGAGTCTAATGATGACCATTAAACCATCATCAATGATCAGGAAATACTCGTTTGGTTCATCAACATTTAGGGAAGGGAACTGCCATCCTCAACGAGATAGCAAAGTGTGAAGCTGGATGAACACAGCAGGCCCAGCAGCATCTCATGAGCACAAAAGCTGACGTTTTGGGCCTAGACCCTTCATCACAGAGGAGGATGGGGAGAGGGTTCTGGAATAAATAGGGAGGGAGGGGGAGGCGCACCGAAGATGGAGAGAAAAGAAGATAGGTGAAGAGGAGAGTATAGGTGGGGAGGAAGGGAGGGGATAGGTCAGTCCAGGTAAGACGGACAGGTCAAGGGGGCGGGGTCAGGTTAGTAGGTAGGAAATGGAGGTGCAGCTTGAGGCGGGAGGAAGGGATGGGTGAGAGGAAGAACAGGTTAGGGCAGGTTTTGGGATGCATTGGGGGGAGGGGACGAACTGGGCTGGTTTTGGGATGCAGTGGGGGAAGGGAGATTTTGAAGCTTGTGAAGTCCACATTGATACCATTGGGCTGCAGGGTTCCCAAGCGGAATATGAGTTGCTGTTCCTGCAACCTTCGGGTGGCATCATTGTGGCACTGCAGGAGGCCCATGATGGACATGTCGTCTGAGGAATGGGAGGGGGAGTTAAAATGGTTTGCGACTGGGAGGTGCAGTTTTTTATTGCGAACCGAGCGGAGGTGTTTTGCAAAGCGCTCCCCAAGCCTCCGCTTGGTTTCCCCAATGTAGAGGAAGCCACACCGGGTACAGTGGATGCAGCATACCACATTGGCAGATGTGCAGGTGAACCTCTGCTTAATATGGGAAGTCTTCTTGGGGCCTGGGATGGGGGTGAGGGAGGAGGTGTGGGGGCAAGTGTAGCACTTCCTGCGGTTGCAGGGGAAGGTGCCAGGTGTGGTGGGGATGGAGAGGAGTGTGGAGCAGACAAGGGAGTCACGGAGAGAGTGGTCTCTCCGGAAAGCAGACAGGGGTGGGGATGGAAAAATGTCTTGGGTGGTGGGTCGGATTGTAGATGGCGGAAGTGTCGGAGGATGATGCGCAGTATCTGGAGGTTGGTGGGGTGGTGCGAGAGGATGAGGGGGATCTCTTTGGGCAGTTGTGGTGGGGGCGGGGTGTGAGAGATGTGTTGCGGGAAATGCGAGAGACGCGGTCAAGGGCGTTCTCGACCACTGCCCCACCCCACCAACCTCCGGATACAACGCATCATCTTCCGACACTTCCGCCATCTACAATCCGACCCCACCACCCAAGACATTTTTCCATCCCCACCCTTGTCTGCCTTCCGGAGAGACCACTCTCCCCGCGACTCTCTTGTTTGTTCCACACTCCTCTCCAACCCCACCACACCTGGCACCTTCCCCTGCAACCGCAGGAAATGCTACACTTGCCCCCACACCTCCTCCCTCACCCCCATCCCAGGCCCCAAGAAGACTTTCTATGTTAAGCAGAGGTTCACCTGCACATCTGCCAATGTGGTATACTGCATCCACTGTACCCGATGTGGCTTCCTCTACATTGGGGAAACAAAGCGGAGGTTTGGCAATCGCTTTGCAGAACACCTACACTCGGTTCCCAATAAACAACTGCACCTCCCAGTCGTGAACCATTTTAACTCCCCCTCCCATTCCTCAGACGACATGTCCATCATGGGCCTCCTGCAGTGCCACAATGATGCCACCCGAAGGTTGCAGGAACAGCAACTCATATTCCGCTTGGGAACCCTGCAGCCCAATGATATCAATGTGGACTTCACAAGCTTCAAAATCTCCCCTTCCCCCACTGCATCCCAAAACCAGCCCAGTTCGTCCCCTCCCCCCACTGCATCACAAAACCAGCCCAACTTGTCCCCTCCCCCCACTGCATCCCAAAACCTGCCCAGCCTGTCTCTGCCTCCCTAACCTGTTCTTCCTCTCACCCATTCCTTCCTCGCACCTCAAGCTGCACCTCCATTTCCTACCTACTAACCTGACCCCACCCCCTTGACCTGTCCGTCTTCCCTGGACTGACCTATCCCCTCCCTACCTCCACACCTATACTTTCCTCTCCACCTATCTTCTTTTCTCTCCATCTTCGGTGTGCCTTCCCCTCCCTCCCTATTTATTCCAGAACCCTCTCCCCATCCCCCTCTCTGATGAAGGGTCTAGGCCCGAAATGTCAGCTTTTGTGCTCCTGAGATGCTGCTTGGCCTGCTGTGTTCATCCAGCCTCACACTTTATTATCTTGGATTCTCCAGCATCTGCAGTTCCCATTATCACTGCCATCCTCACCTAGTCTGGCCTACATGTAACTCTAGACACACAGCAATGTGGTTGACATGTAACTGCTTTCTGGGCAATTCAGGATGGGCAATAAATACTAGGCTAGCTAGCAATGCCTCATCCTGTGAACAGGATCTTTCTATCGGAAAGATGTGTAAGCGCTGGAAAAGGTGCAGAGGAAATTTACCAGAATGTTGCCTGGAATGGAGGGAAGGTCTTACGAGGAAAGGTTGAGAGAGTTCGGGCTTTTCTCTTTAGACCGACAAAGGGTGAGGGGTGTCTTGATAGAGGTGTACAAAATGATCAGAGGTATAGATAGACAGCCAGACACTTTTTTCTCGGGTGGAGGTAGCTGTTACGAGGGGGCATAGTTTTAAAGTGAGTCGAGGTAGATGTAGGGGAGACGTTAAAGATAGGTTCTTTACTCAGACAGTGGTAGGGGCATGGAATGCATTGCTGGAGAGGGTAGTGGAGTCAGCCTCATTAGGGGCATTTAAGCAGCTATTAGATAGGCATATGACTCATAGTATAAGGTAAGGGTGGAGGTTGGATAGATCTTAGGTTTAGGGTTAAATTTCGGCACAACATCATGGGCCAAAGCGCCTGTAATGTGCTGCACTGTTGTATGTTCTATGTTCTAAATGGAAAAAATATAAAACTCAACTTTTTACCTCAGGGATTTGACAGTCAAAATCTTCAAGCAGTTGTCAGCCTGGTGATTGGACGCATATCGGCAAAACAGCTGCAGACTTTATCTGTAGAAAGTAGGTTTTGTCAATTGAAGTAAATCGTCTAGCAGTTTCCTTTTGTCCCGTAAGTAAATAAATAAATATAACTTTTTCTTCCTGCATAATGATAAATATGAGCTGAGTTCAACTAATCACGAACGGTTCTAATTTTGTACTTAAGTAATTATGCAACACTAAATTGGAAAATTAAAAATTGCAATCAGTGGTTCACTATTACATCCTTGGTACAAAATTCAGATGTACAGTATACATGTTAATGACACTGAGAGTGACACTAGATGCTGAAAATAATGTCTGGATACAAACACTAACTGCTGCTGTGCCTTCGCGTATTGGCGAGAGAGTCCGATTGAATAAGGCACTGTATAAAAAGTACACAAGGTAGGAGTTAACTGTTTTGGTGATAATATATGAGAATGGTTAGAGGATTAGCTAACTAAGATAAAAGCATCATTTTCAGGTCAGCAAATTATAACTAGTGAGTACTAAAGACATCAACACCATAGACTCAATTATTTTCTTGTAATGACTTGGATACAGGAATTGAATGTGTTGTAGCTAAATTTATGCTTGGTGCAAAGGCAGGTAGCAGAGCAATTTGTGAGGAAGATGTAAAGGATTGGATTTTTCGGATCTTGCTGGGGACAAATAGAAAAGATTGAATGGGAGGCTGGATGTGGTGCTCCATTTCGGCTCTCAGTCATTTTCTTTCGAGTGTAGGAGGGAACATGTCCCAGAGACAAGAGATAGTATCTGTACTCAATAATAGCCCACACCACGTAATATTTATCATAATCATGGAGGCAGCCAGACTTTGTAGTTATCCAGTTTTAAACTAGCAGCACTGTGTAACGGGTTAGAGATGGGAAGAGTTGAAAAAGCAAGTTAAAATTGTCTTGCCTCCTTTATAAAAACCAAAAGAACTGAAAATGCTAAAAATCAGAAACAAAAATTGAAACTGCTGGAAAAGCCCTGCAGTTCTAGCAACATTAGCGGAAAGAAATCAGAGTTAATGGTTTCAGACCAATGACCCTTCCGGGTGGTAATAGACATGCTGAGCCTTTCTATCAGTTTCTATGTTTGCCTCCCTTTTTGTTCATCATTAAATGCTGTAGCATGTGTTGCATTTACGTCTCAATGGGATGAGTGATGACAATGCTACGATTGGAAGATGTAACTTCCTTTTAAATGATGCATTAGGAAAATTCTTGCTCCTACCAACTGGCAAACTGTCAAACAAAAATAAACAACATTAGAAACGTTTAAAACTTTTCCAATGAGTTTAAAATGTTCATCGAAAGGATGGGGAGCTGGAGTACATTTCACACTATTGAAGAAGTGTCCTATTATGCAAATATGTGTAAATTTTAAATCTTTTCCCATGTACGTTATATTTGATTTGATTTATTACAGTCACATGTACCATGATGCATTGAAAAGTATTGTTTTGCTTGCTATCCAGACAAATTATGCCTCACATAAGCACATCAAGGTAAAAGAACAGAATGCATAATACAGCTACAGAGAAGAAACAGAGAAAGAACAACTCTAATGTATGTGAGGCCTGTTCATAAACCTGATAAAAGAGGGGAAGAAATTGTTCTTAAATCTGTTGGTACATATTTTCAAACTTTTGTATCTTCTGCCCGATGGAAGATGGCTGAAGAGATTATAACTGGGTGGGAGGGGTGTTTGATTATGTTGACTGCTTTCCCGGTACAGCAGAAAGTGTAGATAAAATATATTCAGTCTAGTGATCTATTGAGGCAGCAGTTCTGCTTGTTTATTTAATTGGAAAGCTTTATAAGCTCTTCTCTGCAATCCAATTGTCGAATCATGTTTGTTCCAAACATTTAATGAATGGTTGAAGAGTCTGTTGGTTCCCTCAGCAAGTTTCCAGGTTTTGGCAAATTCGAGAAATGTCTTCACACTTACTCTTCTTCCTGAGACCTACAAAGATCATTTTCCTTCCAGTAGTATGTTTCTTTGGGTTGTCCACATAAAAACTGAATGTGGTATTGAAAATCATTCCAGTGTTTTAATTGGATTTATAAGTTCTGGCCATTAAGTAGATTAAGAGTAAGACATTAAGAAGGTGTGGGTGAAAAATATGAGACGATAATATTGAAGGCATGAAGTAGAACACAAAACAATGAGAAAGCTCAACTGCAACTTGTTAAGTTATTGATTGCAAAGAAAACATCAAACTGAGGCTATTTTTGGGAACAGAGGTTGGCTTTTTAACCTGCCTGCTCTGGACTCAGCTCCCTCCTTCATTTCTGCCATGAGTAGCTGCCAGCAGGCCCACGTCGAGGCCAGTTAGGACCTAGACCACTTTCAGCATTCACAAAATGAAGTTGGAATTAGTGACAGTGAGATTAGACTTACTTCCATAGTCCCACCTGCAACGTGAAACTCTGTCCTACTGATTTTGGCAGGAACACAACAAGTGAGAAAAAATTTGGTTGAGTGGGAAAGTGTGATGTTGCCTACTTGTGGTAGGAAGAAGAGTAAATCAAAATATTATTTCAAAGGAGAGAGACTTCAGAATTCTGCAGTTCGAGTGGCTTTGTGCTATCTCCCACATAAACCACAAAATGTTAGCATGCTGGCACAGCAGATAATTCAAAAGGCCAAATGAATGTTGGTTTGTACTGGAAGAGGGTTGGAGTGTCAAAGTAGGATATTTACGCTACAACTACACAGGGCATCGATGAGATTGCATCTTAAGTTCTGTGCACATTTTTGGCGCCCTAATATAAGGAAAAATCTTATTTGGTGCCTTTATTTAAGTATCCACATTGGAGTTCTATTTAGAGAACTTGCACAAATAACATATAATCTCCACATTTAAGTTATTGAGAAAGACTGTAACAGATATTCAAACACACATCCTGCCATTCCAAAAAGGATCCATTTCATCTTACTCTATCATTGGCCTGTTAACCATGCCTCAATCCATGCCATTCTGTCATATTCAATCTACTTGCGCATTACTAAATGCATGATTAAGTCAAAATAGACCACATTCACTAATTCCTCTTTCTCAACATTGCAACTGAAACACTTATGGAAAAAACAGCCAGTTTTACAAACATGATTTCCCTATCATAAAACAACATTGACACTGTTGAATCATATTTGGATTTTCTAAGTATCCCCTTCTCACTTTGAAGCAATTGAGTACAGCTCTTTATGATCTCCTGTTTTAATTGTGGCTGCAAGTATTGTGCATTAGGCTAAATAAAACATTAAACCAGATGCAGTAATTTCTTGTTTTATGAACATGCAAATGATAAGCATATTGTACTGAGTCAGCTCTTTGGGTCCTCAACCTAAGTGTGAGAGTTTTTTGGCTCACATCAGGACAATTTTCCTTTCCCTGCCTTCTGTCACACACTGCCTGTTGCTACTGTTAGGCACATTACCCAACAGACACCCTCACTCCGGCATTAAGGGTTGCGACAACCATCCTTAATATAATTTACAAAATAAAAAAATTGTTCATGGGTCAGAGGAGGTGATAGGCTAACAGTATTATCACTGGACTGTTGATCCAAAGACACAGGTGATGTAAAGATCTGTGAGCTAACACTCTAATAGAGATATAGAGTCACAGAGTTGTAGGATAAAGGAGAAGAAAGGAAGGTAAACGTGAAGGACAAATGGCAATGAAAGGAATAAAGAAGAAGGGAGACAAAAGTGAGTGGGAAGGGGGCTGGAAACAATATGAGCCAATGTAGTTTAGCTTTAACTGGTGCTAGCCTCCAATCATTTAGGCAGCCTTCAGTTGAGAAAAATAGAAATCTTCTTGATTAATGGGCAGCAGAAACATAACATTTTTTCTGCCTAACACTGAAAGTTACAAGCTTGAGTTCACCCTTGTGCCTATTTGGGAATGATCAAATGTTTTCCCCTTAAGAAATCTGTCATCAGATTTCAAAACAAAATATTTTCTTTTGTTCTGTAGATTTTCTGTTCGACAATATTTATTTTACCAATGACTGCTAACGACATCTTCAAGAGGCTGACTCGCTGGAGTTGTTGAGTCTGGCAGTCTAATGATGATTATTCAAAGTGCTATTGAAATTGTAAAGATTGCTGAAGCACTGAGAGGGAATGATTGTATTTGTGATGTTATTAATTTCAATGACACAAATGGTTAGGGCTCAGTAACTTCTCTAAACCAACCATTCATTGATATCAACACACTTGCTGTGTAAGCAAAAATGCTCCTCTTATTTGTTTTAAAGGTGCTGCCCTCATGAGAATATGCTAATCAAAAATAACACTCGTCTAGCTGGAAAAATCAGGAAACTTTTTTTCAATCCATTTATTTATAGGAACAATTTGAAAGGGTGAATTTTAATCTGTAACATTTTCAGCACTTAGTTTTAGACACTGGTGCTCAGATCAGAAGTTTCGGTATTTCAAACTCCTCTTTCAAGCACCTCCACATTTCACATTCACTCATCTTGTCTGATGAAAACTCCACAGTCTGCCCCCCTGAGTTCCCCGATACACATTTAATTAGTGAAATTCTGCAGTGAAATTTGCTTTGTGACATTACCTTGTAATTTATGTCAATGTGATACATATAATGTGAAGAAAGATGAAAATATTCCTCTGGCCCAATTTTTAAATAGTCCATTGTTTTGTTGAACCATTCTTTACAACTTCCTGGCCCTCATGTCTATTTTTAATAAAGAAATTATTCAAAAGATTCCTCTTTGTTACTCTCTATTTCCATTCTTAGCAGAACAATTTCACTGCAATCTGCTTTTCAGCTATCCCCCTATCTTTGTGATCTCTCCCTATTCCTCAACCACGGTTGAGATGTCAGTCTCCCTCTCTCTGTCAATGTGTCTCTTACCGATGCTACTCTGAATTTCCTGCATTGATTTATTTTCCAATCTTCATCTTTTTCTGCCTTGCAGTCTACTTGTCCTTTCAATCTGCTGATATTCTTGTCAATCATACCCTTTGATCCTCTCTGAGAATTCCTCTGATGTCAATTTGACCACAGACAGCTAAGTTTGCTTCTGGTCATAGTCTGACTATTAGAATGCCAATCTGATGTCTAGAGTGACAATTAGACCACTGTCGTTCCAATCTGGCCAAGTTATGCCAAGCTGACTATGGCGTTGCAAATCTGACAATAGCAATGCTAATCTAATGCTGCTGTACCAACGTGACCACTGGCAGAGATGCCTGACCATTAGCAATGACGATCTGACCGCTATCGGTGATAATTTAACCCGTTGGCAGAGACAAGCTGGCCACCGGCAGGGACAATTTGATGACTGGCAGTGACAATCTGTCAACTTGCATTGATAATTTCTTCCCCACTCTGATCGGATTTTTGAATGGATCGCTCATATATTAGGGTTGATTTTTCTCTGCACCTTCTCTGTAGCTCTAACATCACATTATGCATCTGTTCTATTGCTCTGATGTACTTATGTTAGATATGATTTATCCACATAGCACATACTTTTCACTATTTCATAGTACATGACAATAATAAATCAAATTTTTTAAAATCCCAGCTATAACAATCTGATGACTGGCAGTGAAAATCTGACCATAGGCATTGATAATTTGATTGGTGCCTTGAAAAAGTTTCCTCTGATTGGTGTTGAATTTCTACTGCAGCTTCTGTGTTAATTTCCTAGGTCAGCGGTCAGCGTTCAACTTCTGAGTCCCAATTGGTACATAAATCCCATAGTGGCCCTGTGCCTCCATCTCAATCAAGTCTCCGTAGAAGCCTTCTGGTCTACTTGGAAATGTGATCCATTAGTTAAAATTATTTTCCAGAAATAAAATGAATATAGCCGTAAAAATAGATGAGACAACAGTTCAAGCAAAAGACAAAGGGAAAAGTAATAAACAATTAAAGTAAGTGGTGGGTAATGTTTTTTGAGATCATGTGATATGAGAGTACACAGCGGCCTTTCTATTCAAATGTTTCTGGTTCACTGCCCATGATTGTCCAATAAATCTACCATTGTACACAAGGACCCCTGGCTGGCCAAGTTCACAGAATGTTTAGCTGATTTAATTTATCAAAGCAAAGCTAAATTATCACTCTCAAAATATTCAGTCATGTTTGTCATGCAAAAAGCCAGCACAAAATTCTGATCTGATTCTGATAGTAAGCATATATAATTTGGCTAGAATTTGTGCATGACCTACTTCTGTTCCACTGCAGTTACAACATTGACATCGACCTGGCAATGTGGAAATATCTCCAGGTACGTCTTGTGAACAAAGAGCAAGACAAATCCAATTATTGGTCTATCAATCCACTCTCAATCAACAGCAAATGGGTGTCAATAATCATTTAAAGTGACACATGAAAAGGAATAATCTGCTCAGTTTTACTCCTGCCAGGCCCATTTGGCTCATGCCCTCTTTACAGCCTTGGATCAAACATGGCAAAGGCACTGATTTCCAGAGGTGAGGTGTAAGTGATTGCCCTTGACATCAAGGCTGCATTCAGCTGAGCTTGGCACTAAGGAACCCGAGGAAAATTGAAGCCAACAGTATTCAGGGCAAAATCTCTGCTGGTGGGAGTCATACCGAGCATAAAGAAAGATGATTGTGATTGTTGGTGGTCAGTTAGCTCCGCCTAAAGACATTGCCTCGGGAGTTCATCAACGTAGTGTCTTAGGGCCAGCCATCTTCAGCTACTTTTTGACAAATTCATTAATAGAATGTGGGCTAGGCCAGCATTTATTGCCCACACCCTTAATTGGGAGTCAACCACATTGCAGTGGGTAACAAAGTGTGGAGCTGGATGAACACAGCAGGTCAAGCAGCATCTCAGGAGCACAAAAACTGACGTTTCGGGCCTCGACCCTTCATCAGAGAGGGGGATGGGGAGAGGGTTCTGGAATAAATAGGGAGAAAGAGGGAGGCGGACCGAAGATGAAGAGAAAACAAGATAGATAGAGAGGAGAGTATGAGTGAGGAGGTAGGGAGGGGATAGGTCAGTCCAGGGAAGGTGGACAGGTCAAGGAGGAGGGATGAGATGGTAGGTAGGAAATGGAGACATTTTCACATTGCAGTGGGTCTTGGGTCACATGTAGGCCGGACCAGGTAAGGAAGGCAGTTTCCTTCCCTATAGGACGTTAGAAAGCTGAAAAGGTTTTTCCCAACTCTTAACTCCAGATTTTGTAAAATTGTATTCAAATTCCACTGTATGCAATGGCAGTATTCCAACTCAGGTCAACTGTGTCTCTGGACTAATAGGCTAGTAATAATAACACTAGGCCATCAATTGATCATCCTTCAATCATAAAATAAGAAGTGGGCATGGTTGCTGATGATGGCTCAATGTTCAGCACCATTTGAGACTCATTAGATACTGAATCAGGTAGTGTTCATATGCAACGCAACATAGACAGCACCCAGCCTTGGGCTGATATAGGGCAAGTAATAATTGTGCCACACAAGTACTGGGCAACGAATAACTCTAGCAAAGGAGAATCTAACCATCACACCTTTATATTCAATGTTGTTGCCATTGAATCCTGCACAATCAACATTCTGAGTTACCATTGACCAGCAACTGATTAGGATCAGCCATATAAACACTGTGACTACAAGAGCAGGACAGTGGCTAGGAATTATATGGCAAATATCTCACTTCCTTGTCTCTAAATTACTGTCCACCATTTACAAGGCACAAGTCAGGGGTAGGATGGAAAGCGCTCCACCAGCCTGGAAGGGTGAAGCTCCAACAACATTTATCAAACTTGACAACTGCAGATCAATAAAAAAAATTGATTGACATTCCACTAATCACCTTGAATTGCTATCCCCTTCACCACTAGCAAACAGTTGCAGTGTGTATAGTCTGCAAGCTGTACTGCACCAACTGAATACTCTGGATCTTTACCATCTAGGAAGAAAACAGCAGTAGATGCATAGGAATGCCACCGCTTGCAAGTTCCCTTTCAATTCGCAACCATTCTGACTTGGGCTATATAGCCATTACTTCATTGTCACTGAATTAAAATCCTGGAACTTTCTGATGCCTTTGAGGGTGTTCCTACATGCTAAAGACTATAACGGGTCTACAAATTAGCTCACCACTATTTTCCTCAGAGCAATTAAAGATGGGCAATAATGCTGGCCTTGCTAGTGATGGCCACATTTCTTGAATGAATAAAGAAAATAAAAGCAGATATAAGTGAGATTGTTAACTTTTCATGGAATGTGGGTTTTGATGAAGATTATGCAGACAATGTGGATGAGTTGTTGCGAACTAACAATGAAATATTAGCAAATGCAGGGCTAATGAAATTAGACAATAAATCAAAGTTGTAGGAGAAAATTGATGACGATGATGATAACAATAAAGAAACAGAAATAACTCACCAAATTACAATGAAAAATATAATTTGTTTAGTTTAGCTGCTGTGAAGCATTCTATCATTTCAGATACAGTAAATTGCAACTCTTATCATGCTGCAAAGTGACCTTCCAGGAAAAGCTAAAGTTTGTTAACCAAACAAGGATGAGTAAATATTTCCAGAAAAGTCACCTTCCAGCACCATTAATTCTTCATCATCTCTCCTAGCTTCAACTTCTCTTACTGCTACTGAATCAGATGCTGATGATCCTCCTGCAAATTCACTCAGTTCATCTTCAAATACCACTAAACATTAAAATGCTAGTTTTACAAGGGTGCTCCCGTTTTATAAGTGAGTTGCAAAATCATTTTCATAATGTTTTTGTTTCTATTCATCTGATCCTGTGCTTAATTAGTATATAAAATAGGATTCCAATCAAAAAAATTACTTGTCAGCAATGTAACCTAGATGATCTTTTATTCTTAGGAAATGTCCTTCAAGCACATATTCCTTTCACATGTTGCTTTACAGCAATACATTAGGCATGTTAAATGAACGATAGCTAAATGCTCATACGTAAGTTATATCACAGAATATGATTGTTTAGCATCATCATGACAAAATTAAATGTTCGCCATTGCATTGATTGCTGTTAAAAAGATAATTCTATTGTGGGAAGTGGGCAGATTGAACTATTACATGATTTTCAGAAGGTTTGAGGTTAAAAGGTAAAGAGGTGTCCCTCTTTTTTCTAAATTATTCATTAGGGGTATTGACTTTGCTGGCTGGGCAATCATTTATTGTCCGTCCTTAATTGCCCTCGAGAAGGTGATGATGAGCCACCTCCATGAACTGCTGTATTCCATTTGGTGGCTACACCCATAAAGTTGTTGTGGTGAAGTTCCTGTAACACTGAAGGAACAATGATACACTTGCAAGTGAAGATACTAACTAGCCTCAAAATGAACTTACAGGTTCTGGTGTTCCCACATAAGTGGCTCCCTTATCCTTCTGGATGCTGGTGGTCAGGGCTTGGAAGACACTGTCTAAAGTTCCTTGGTGTATTCCTACAGAGCATCTTGTAAATGGTATGCACACTACTGCTACACTGTAATGCACAAAGGCATATGTTGGGCCTCACAGCAATTTCTTCTCCAACAAATTAATTGGGTTAATGGGGCCCATGCCCTGGAGAATAGCAATAGCCTACTGCAGCAAAAAAAAACCCCGCTGTTGTCTTTCAGGAATGAAAGCATTTGAACTTCATCCCTGACACTCTCATCGCACGTTTTCCTTTCAGGCAGCCTGCATAAACTCCTTCCAGCGACACTGACGTGGCACAGTCTGTAGCTGAGCACTTCCAACCCAGAGCAATTCAATAGCTTCCTGCAAGGCCACCTGCAGTGTCCCTACAGAACATTAACATTTGACCATCAGCTATGTTGTGACCACTGGTGAAGTCTTGTGGAGGAGCACTTGGCCGGGCACAAGCATCTGAAAGATGGCTACCAAGTGAATGCACAAAACTGAGCACCTCAATTTTGAGTGTATTACTGGAAATACTTTTTGATGCAAAATTATTGCAGAATGGTTTACTTACTACTGGCTTTTATTTCACAACTGTGGCAAAGATGGATTACAGGGTAGGGATTTAGAAAATGATGATCAGGCCACATTTGGCAAATTCAGTGCAGTTCTGATCACCACAATATAAGAAGGATGTGATTGCATGAGAGAGGGTGCAGAGGAGATTTCCCAGGAAGTGACCTGAGCAGGAACATCTGAACTATGAGGTAAGATTAGAGCCAAGGCCCCTTTCCAAGCAGCAGCAAAATTTGAGAGGGTATCTGATAGAGGAATATAAGATTATGAAGGGCATAGACAGGATGGATAGGAAAGCCCTTTTGTTTTGCATTAGCAGGGAAATCAATAACCAGATGATGAATTGAAGGTAAGAGGTTAAAGGTAAAGAGGAGATTTGAGGCATTTTTTTCACTCGGTAGGTGGTGGGTATCTTGAATTTAGTACCTGAAAGGTTGGTTGAGTCAGAAACGCTTATAACATTTAAGCTGTATTCAGCTATTCACTTGCATTGCTAGACCTTCTATGAATATGCGTCAAAAGTTGTAAAATGAGTGAAATCAGACCTTGTTGACATAATGAGCTGAATGTACACCTTCTGTCCTGTAAATATCTACAAGTCCATGAGTGAGTTTCCCTTTTCTGCTGCTTATTATGCCGCATCAGCCCAGGAAGGACTGTTTCTGGAGGTCCCACCACTGAAACCATGAATCTCCTGTCTGGCATACCCAACTTCTCTAACGTTTTGCCAAAGTCTAGCAGTAGCCAACTGAAAATCCCAGAAGTTTTGCAAAACTTCTCCAAAAAGCACACAACACAGTACTTTCACTGACTGGACCAGCACCATTACAAGTAGGGGTCATAGTCTGAGAATTGCAACCAGACTTTGTATGTGGGAAATCGTGGCTCATAAATTTGAGTTAGTTTTTCTAAGGAATGACAAAGAAGATTGATGAAGGCAGAGCAATAAACATTGACAAAATGTACAATAGAGACAGGCAGAACTAGCCCTTTGGATACAAAATTGGATTGAAGGCAGAAGACGGAGGAAACTGGTGGAGGTTTGCTATTCAGACAGGAGGCCTGTGATCAATGGTGTGCCACAAGGATTGGTGCTGGGTCCAATGCTTTTTGTGCCATTTATGTAAATGATTTGGGTGTGAATACAGGAGGTATGGTTAGTAAGTTGCAAATGATGGTGCTGTGGGCCATGAAGAAGATTCCCTCAGAGTAGAGTGGGACTTTGATCTGGTGGGTCAATGAGCTGAGGAGTGACAGATGGAGTTTAATTTAGATAGACCTAAGGCCTGCATTTTGGAAAGGCAAATCAGGGCAGGACTTGTATACTTAATGGTAGGGCCCTGGGGAGTGTTGCCAAACAAAGAGACCTTGGGGTACAGCTTCATAATTCCTTGAATGTGGAGTCACAGTGACAAAGTAGTGAGGAAATCATTTGATACACTTATCTTTATTGGCCAGTGCATTGAGTATAGGAGTTGGGAGGTCATGTTGTGGCTTTCAGGGCATTGGTTAGGCCACATTTGGAATTCCATATGCAATCCTGGTCTCCCTGCTATTGAACTTGAAAGGATGCAGAAAAGATTTACAAGGATATTGCCAGAATTGGAGGGTTTGAGCTATAGGGAGAGGCTGAAGAGGCTGGGGTTACTTTCCTTTGGATATCAGAAGTTGAGGGGTGCCCTTATTGATGTTTATAAAATCATGAGGGGCTTGGATGGGGTGAATAACCTAGATCTTAACCACAGGGTATGGGAGTCAAAAACTAGAGGGGCATAGGTTTGAGGTGAGAGGGGAAAGATTTAAAAGGGACCTAAGGGGCAACATTTTCACACAGAGGGTGGTCCATATATTGAAAAAGTGGCTAAATGAATTAGTGGAGGTTGGTAAATTACAACATTTTATAGTCAACTAAATGGGTATATGGATAGGAAGGGTTTAAAGGACAATGGGCCAAATGCTGGCAAATGGGATGAGATTAATTTAGGATACCCGGTTGGCATGGACGAGTTGGACTGAAGGGTCTGTTTCCTTCCTGTATATCTCTATGACCCTGTCACCTTTAAGGAGACATTTTTAGAAACACTTCCAAATACAAGATTGACTGATGTTTGGAACTACCTTCCACAAATGGCAGCTGAGATCAGATCGGTCATTAATTTTAAATCTGAGATACATATTTTTAAAGCAAAGACCAAAGTCAGGTATACAGATTTCATCCACAGATCAGCCATGAGCTCATTGAATGGTGGAGCAGGCTCCAGGGGCTGAATGACCTAGTCATCTTCCTGTGCTTCTAAAAGTAAGTTGAAACCACCTCACCTGGAGGTAATACTATTGCTGTTGGGTGCAGGTGGGTCCCTTATGGAACAGAGTGCATTTGCTGAACCAACATAGCCTAAAAGGGCAGGTCTTGTCTAAAATCAGCTTTACAGGCTGTTAGATGGCAAAAGTTGCTCACATGCTTTCAGCGCATATGAGGAGATGCCAGCATTAGACTGGGGTGGACACCTACACACATACACACACACACACACACACACACACACACACACACACACACACACACACGCACACACGCACACACACACACACACACACACACACACACACACATTTCTCTCTCTCTTTCTCTGCCCCCCTCTGTCTCTCACACAGACACACATGCACACAAATCTATGGGGTCAATATATATTTGCAGACACATTCTATTTTGTTCAAAAAGCACACAATGTATAGACAGTCAGTCAATGCAGCATTTTATAAATTCCTACTTTAGAAATAAAGCCAGTCTCACTCCAAACCAAGACACAAACATTCTAAACAAGGCCTCATATCTAACATGTATTATCTGACGTAAAATGTCACCTCTTCCTTACACTGATAAAATCTTGATTTCTCTCGGGACAGTGACTTGAAATAAATTTGGATTTACATATGCATAGTAATCAATTAAAATATTAGCAGCACCTTGGGTTTCTTTAATACATCCTCATCAGTTGTGTGGCCCTCTGGTCATTTACTTATAAATTCTGTGTTCTGTGCATTTCTTTCTCACTTTGCCTGACAAAGGGGCTACGATCTGAAAGCTTGTGCTTTCAAATAAACCTGTTAGACTATAACCTGGTTAATAAAATGTGAGGCTGGATGAAGACAGCAGGCCAAGCAGCATCTCAGGAGCACAAAAGCTGACGTTTCGGGCCTAGACCCTTCATCAGAGAGGGGGATGGGGAGAGGGAACTGGAATAAATAGGGAGAGAGGGGGAGGCGGACCGAAGATGGAGAGAAAAGAAGATAGGTGGAGAGAGTATAGGTGGGGAGGTAGGGAGGGGATAGGTCAGTCCAGGGAAGACGGACAGGTCAAGGAGGTGGGATGAGGTTAGTAGGTAGATGGGGGTGCGGCTTGGGGTGGGAGGAAGGGATGGGTGAGAGGAAGAACCGGTTAGGGAGGCAGAGACAGGTTGGACTGGTTTTGGGATGCAGTGGGTGGGGGGGAAGAGCTGGGCTGGTTGCGTGGTGCAGTGGGGGGAGGGGACGAACTGGGCTGGTTTAGGGATGCAGTAGGGGAAGGGGAGATTTTGAAACTGGTGAAGTCCACATTGATACCATATGGCTGCAGGGTTCCCAGGCGGAATATGAGTTGCTGTTCCTGCAACCTTCGGGTGGCATCATTGTGGCAGTGCAGGAGGCCCATGATGGACATGTCATCTGGAGAATGGGAGGGGGAGTGGAAATGGTTTGCGTCTGGGAGGTGCAGTTGTTTGTTGCAAACTGAGCGGAGGTGTTCTGCAAAGCGGTCCCCAAGCCTCCGCTTGGTTTCCCCAATGTAGAGGACGCCGCACCGGGTACAGTGGATGCAGTATACCACATTGGCAGATGTGCAGGTGAACCTCTGCTAAATGTGGAATGTCATCTTGGGGCCTGGGATAGGGGTGAGGGAGGAGGTGTGGGGGCAAGTGTAGCATTTCCTGCGGTTGCAGGGGAAGGTGCCGGGTGTGGTGGGGTTGGAGGGCAGTGTGGAGCGAACAAGGGAGTCACGGAGAGAGTGGTCTCTCCGGAAAGCAGACAGGGGTGGGGATGGAAAAATGTCTTGGGTGGTGGGGTCGGATTGTAAATGGCGGAAGTGTCGGAGGATGATGCGTTGTATCCGGAGGTTGGTGGGGTGGTGTGTGAGAACGAGGGGGATCCTCTTAGGGCAGTTGTGGCGGGGGCGGGGTGTGAGGGATGTGTTGCGGGAAATTCGGGAGACGCGGTCAAGGGCGTTCTCGATCACTGTGGGGGGAAAGTTGCGGTCCTTAAAGAACTTGGACATCTGGGATGTGCGGGAGTGGAATGTCTTATCGTGGGAGCAGATGCGGTGGAGGCGGAGGAATTGGGAATAGGGGATGGAATTTTTGCAGGAGGGTGGGTGGGAGGAGGTGTATTCTAGGTAGCTGTGGGAGTCGGTGGGCTTGAAATGGACATCAGTTACAAGCTGGTTGTCTGAGATGGAGACTGAGAAGTCCAGGAAGTTGAGGGATGTGCTGGAGATGGCCCAGGTGAACTTGAGGTTGGGGTGGAAGGTGTTGGTGAAGTGGATGAACTGTTCGAGCTCCTCTGGGGAGCAAGAGGCGGCACCGATACAGTCATCAATGTACCGGAGGAAGAGGTGGGGTTTGGGGCCTGTGTAGGTGCGGAAGAGGGACTGTTCCACGTAACCTACAGAGAGGCAGGCATCGCTGGGGCCCATGCGGGTGCCCATGGCCACCCCCTTAGCCTGTAGGAAGTGGGAGGAGTCAAAAGAGAAGTTGTTGAGTGTGAGGACGAGTTCAGCTAGGCGGATGAGAGTGTCGGTGGAGGGGGACTGATCGGGCCTGCGGGACAGGAAGAAGCGGAGGGCCTTGAGGCCATCTGCATGCGGAATGCAGGTGTACAGGGACTGGACGTCCATGGTGAATATGAGGTGTTGGGGGCCAGGGAATTGGAAGTCCTGGAGGAGGTGGAGGGCGTGGGTGGTGTCACGGACCACTTCCACGTCCAGGTACAACACCCCACACACCACCCTCACCGCAGCTGCTGCCGCCCACCCCGATCCTCCAACGGCCGACGGAACCCCGCCCATGGCCGACGCCGGCGAAACCCCGCCCACGGCTGACGGAACCCGCCCATGGCCGACGACCTCATCGCTCCGCCCACAACCTCCACAGCCAGCAACCCTAGAGAAGACAGCCACACTGAGCCCTGCCGCATCTTCACCATCCCCCCAGACCTCCCACTGACTGAGGACGAACGGTCAGTCCTTAGTAAGGGGCTCACCTTTGTCCCCCTACAACCACACATCAACGAATACCAGTCACGGTTGGACATAGAGCAGTTTTTCTGCCGTCTTCGCCTCCATGCCTACTTCTTCAACCGGGAACCTAACCCTCCTTCCACTGACCCCTTCACCCGCTTCCAACACAAGTCCTCCTCCTGGACACCACCCCCAGGCCTCCTACCCTCCCTCAACCTCTTCATCTCCAACTGCCGTCGAGACATTAACCGCCTCAACCTCTCCAACCCTCTCACCCACTCCAACCTCTCCCCCGCAGAACGGGCAGCCCTCCGCTCCCTCCGCTCCAACCCCAACCTCACCATCAAACCCGCAGACAAGGGTGGCGCAGTGGTAGTATGGCACACTGACCTCTACATCGCCGAGGCCAGACGCCAACTCTCCGACACCACCTCCTACCTCCCCCTCGATCATGACCCCACACCCGAGCACCAAACCATCATCTCCAACACCATTCACGTCCTCATCACCTCAGGGGACCTCCCACCCACAGCCTCCAACCTCATTGTTCCCCAACCCCGCAGGGCCCGTTTCTATCTCCTTCCCAAAATCCACAAACCTGCCTGCCCTGGTCGACCCATCGTTTCAGCCTGCGCCTGCCCCACCGAACTCACCTCCACCTATCTGGACTCCATTTTCTCCCCTTTGGTCCAGGAACTCCCCACCTACGTCCGTGACACCACCCACGCCCTCCACCTCCTCCAGGACTTCCAATTCCCTGGCCCCCAACACCTCATATTCACCATGGACGTCCAGTCCCTGTACACCTGCATTCCGCATGGAGATGGCCTCAAGGCCCTCCGCTTCGTCCTGTCCCGCAGGCCCAACCAGTCCCCCTCCACCGACACTCTCATCCGCCTAGCTGAACTCGTCCTCACACTCAACAACTTCTCTTTTGACTCCTCCCACTTCCTACAGACTGAGGGGATGGCCATGGGCACCCGCATGGGCCCCAGCGATGCCTGCCTCTTTGTAGGTTACGTGGAACAGTCCCTCTTCCGCACCTACACAGGCACCAAACCCCACCTCTTCCTCCGGTACATTGATGACTGTATCGGCGCCGCCTCTTGCTCCCCAGAGGAGCTCCAACAGTTCATCCACTTCACCGACACCTTCCACCCCAACCTTCAGTTCACCTGGGCCATCTCCAGCACATCCCTCACATTCCTGGACCTCTCAGTCTCCATCTCAGGTAACCAGCTTGTAACTGATGTCCATTTCAAGCCCACCGACTCCCACAGCTTCCTAGAATACACCTCCTCCCACCCACCCTCCTGCAAAAATTCCATCCCCTATTCCCAATTCCTCCGCCTCCACCGCATCTGCTCCCACGATAAGACATTCCACTCCCGCACATTCCAGATGTCCAAGTTCTTTAAGGACCGCAACTTTCCCCCCACAGTGATCGAGAACGCCCTTGACCGCGTCTCCCGTATTTCCCGCAACACATCCCTCACACCCCGCCCCCGCCACAACCGCCCTAAGAGGATCCCCCTCGTTCTCACACACCACCCCACCAACCTTCGGATACAACGCATCATCCTCCGACACTTCCGCCATCTACAATCCGACCCCACCACCCAAGACATTTTTCCATCCCCACCCCTGTCTGCTTTCCGGAGAGACCACTCTCTCCGTGACTCCCTTGTTCGTTCCACACTGCCCTCCAACCCCACCACACATGGCACCTTCCCCTGCAACCGCAGGAAATGCTACACTTGCCCCCACACCTCCTCCCTCACCCCTACCCCAGGCCCCAAGATGACATTCCACATTAAGCAGAGGTTCACCTGCACATCTGCCAATGTGGTATACTGCATCCACTGTACCCGGTGCGGCTTCCTCTACATTGGGGAAACCAAGCGGAGGCTTGGGGACCGCTTTGCAGAACACCTCCGCTCAGTTCGCAACAAACAACTGCACCTCCCAGTCGCAAACCATTTCCACTCCCCCTCCCATTCTCTTGATGACATGTCCATCATGGGCCTCCTGCACTGCCACAATGATGCCACCCGAAGGTTGCAGGAACAGCAACTCATATTCCACCTGGGAACCCTGCAGCCATATGGTATCAATGTTGACTTCACCAGTTTCAAAATCTCCCCTTCCCCTACTGCATCCCTAAACCAGCCCAGTTCGTCCCCTCCCCCCACTGCACCACACAACCAGCCCAGATCTTCCCCCCCACCCACTGCATTCCAAAACCAGTCCAACCTGTCTCTGCCTCCCTAACCTGTTCTTCCTCTCACCCATCCCTTCCTCCCACCCCAAGCCGCACCCCCATCTACCTACTAACCTCATCCCACCTCCTTGACCTGTCCGTCTTCCCTGGACTGACCTATCCCCTCCCTACCTCCCCACCTATACTCTCTCCACCTATCTTCTTTACTCTCCATCTTCGGTCCGCCTCCCCCTCTCTCCCTATTTATTCCAGTTCCCTCTCCCAATCCCCCTCTCTGATGAAGGGTCTAGGCCCGAAACGCCAGCTTTTGTGCTCCTGAGATGCTGCTTGGGCTGCTGTGTTCATCCAGCCTCACATTTTATTATCTCAGGTTCCCCAGCATCTGCAGTTCCCATTATCTCTGAGACTATAACCTGGTGTTGTGTGATTTCAGACCTTGTTCAGCCCATATTCATGACATCAATTTTGGTACCCGGCCAGTGAGCCCTGGACGTACGCAAAAACCTTCTGCTCTTTGTTATTTCACTTCACAGCTTTTGTAGCGTCAGCACCAGCAATGCTATGGAGCCCAGTTTGATGGCCAAGAGAATGCAATGGCTTCTTTAAATCTAAGCCTCTCATGTTCCTACTCACATTTTGATATCCAATAGCAATTTAAATATTTTCAATATATTTTGTTACTCATCCTGATAAAATATTGCTAACATTTCTAAATTTGTCAGGAGAAAGAAACAATCTTCCTGATATCTCTTTTCAGTGTTTTTCTCTATCATATTCATTCCTCACCCTTGATCTCACTTTTCTAGTTGATTTTAGCCATACCATTTAATATTTATGTACTTTTGATGAGATTTCCACTTCATTCGAGTTTTCAAGATAAACTGTAGAGTCCTGAACATGTGAGGTTTTCTGCCAATACAGAGTCACGCTTGGAGTGAGTGTAGTTATTGAAATCAACCATGCAGGGTCATGGCTTGATCTGTAATCTGTTGCATTTTGCAGGAAAGAGAAATCCAAGGATTCTCCCAGCTGATCAGCAGAAACCTTGTTATATAAACAAATTTCATTTAAATGGATCTTGTACTGGATCTTGCAGCTTACCCAACCCTTTTCCGTTTATAGCGCTGCTCACCCAACGGAAACATTTACAGTAATGTATAGATGACCTCATCTCTACAAGTAGTACTTTTTAGGATGTCTATCATCTTTTAGCCTGCGGTTAAAAAAAAGTTTGCCTTTGTTTTGCTTACGATCCTAATAACCATTTTAGTTGACAATTTAAATCTGTCTTGCCATTATTTTTAGGACCTCCTGTCCAACTCAATTATTTCATTGTTTTTCTCTCTAAATGTCATTTCATCCATTGTGACTGGGCAGGAACTCCTTCAGGAGTTTTAATGAGGCTCCTGGGCTTGCAGGAAGAAGCAAAGTTCCTATAGGCTTTGAGAAAGACAGATACAGTTGTGTGATTCAATCTATGCAAATGCCCATCATTTCCCAAAGCAGCTATGTGCCACCCCATTCTTGAACATCTCAGAGCAGGCATATAACGTCCCTTCACCTTCACCATCTCTTGGAGATCTACAGGGACAGATTTTCTCATAAGTGTGAATGTCACTCTTTCAGTAACCTTTTGTACCATAGCCATGACTCGATCCTCTATTGGTAACGTGGAAAACCAGTCAGCTGACTTACAGTTGCATCAAGTAAGTGACAGAAACCTTCAGTGGTCAACCACATACTTCTAGCACAGGTCACATGTTGAGCAGGAAACCAGAGTTAGAGCCTGAATTTCTTTCAAATACAATCATAACTCCTCAGACTTGGAGCAGATCTGCTGTTCCCCTTTGTAACCTGTGCAATGTAGGACTGTAACTTTTATGGTACTGTGTCTCGAAAGATCACAATGCTTCGGGGAAGCAAAATGGGCTTTATGTGTTTGAGATAGTACAGGTGTACCAAAGTGTAACAAATTTGTGTGTTAGCATTCATGGAAAAATTGTTAACTTCTGCCCGTGCTCCTAAATTACTGCTGGGAGTAAGCAAATACAATGCATACACTGCACTAATAGTGTTTCTGTTTCCAAAGAAGCAATTAAAGCATTTCTCCCTGGATTCCTAAAGGCTTGGCTTCTAACAGAAAAAGACATATTGATGCCTGTTCAGAGTTGGCATTACACACTGAAAATGATTTGAACCTGACAGAGTCAGCATGTGGGACAGTGGGGAAGCTGAAGTAAAAGCATGGAGTGGCAAGCAGAGAGGTGAAAATCACAGACTGCTCTGAAGGGAAAGAGCCCACATGCTGCAAACACTCCATGTGGGTGTCTAGGGCATATGTTATCACTGAAGCAAATGTCATCAATTATGTTACAGCTGAGCACTGTTTGAGGAGCAGCGCTGAAGGTTTCTCTTGAAATGAGAACTTTGCACTGTGGATAACGATAACCATGAACGGGAACAGCTGGGTCAAGATCTTTGCTTCATCTGGCCCACTTTCCAAAGTATTCTTTTACTGCACTTCTAATAACCAAGAATGGAATTTTATCGATATGAACCTTTCTATTTTTTATCTTGAAATTCCTTGATGTTTTCTGTTGCACCATTCGTTCTGTTACTCTGTTGAACAAACTTTTCGGCACTTTAATGAAATGTTCCTCAATTTCCCATTTTCAAGTTGCTTTCTCTCTCACACTGTTTTCAAACACATTCTCAACAGTGCTTAATGTTTTAGACTTAAAATTCAATAGATCATCTGCTCCCTTTGCCTGATAGATAAAAGTTACATTTGTTGTTTTCCAATCGTATGAAGATCATCTGGGTCTGTTGAATTCTGAAATATGCCGGTAGGTAGAGTACTATGATTGAAGCCAGGTCTTTCACTGTCATGAGGTGTTATAGCCAAGCACCTCAATTACTTTTAGCTTCAACAAACTTCACCATGCCCTGCTTAGTGAGCATAACAATGTCAGCCAGCTGGACTTCAAACAATGAATTCCCTGATTGGGATGATTAAACCGATCCAATCAGGGAGCCTTGGCTGACATAAAAAGATGAATTTCAGGGATATTGAGGCCTGGGAATGACATCGTGAGAGGCAGTGCAATTGTCAAATACTACACATTTGTAAATAAAGGGGATTGCTGATGGGATACTCGTCTCCGAAGAGTTATTCCACCCTGGTGATTTTAGATTAGGACATGCAGGATTAGTAGCTTATTTTAGTAACATGCCTATGAACATTTAGAATATATGTAGTCATTTTATCTATTAGGCGTGCATGGTTAAATTTAGCTTTCACATAAAGTATTTTAAGGAGTGTTTCTTTTTTATTTTACCCATATTTGGATTGTGGACTAAAATTGGGAAAGGACTGCTTTAAACCAAGATATGTGGAAGGAATTGTTGGGTATTTAAAAAGAAGTTACTGTGGCTTATTGCGAGTGGTGTTTACATTGTTGCTTTGTTCCAATAGCGAAGGGAGAAGTTTAAGATGCCATAACAGCATTGGCATGTATTCTGAGCAAACTTTGCCCTGATAATAAAATGTGAGGCTGGATGAACACAGCAGCATCTCAGGAGCACAAAAGCTGACGTTTCGGGCCTAGACCCTTCATTAGAGAGGGGGATGGGGAGAGGGAACTGGAATAAATAGGGAGAGAGGGGGAGGCAGACCGAAGATGGAGAGAAAAGAAGATAGGTGGAGAGGAGAGTATAGGTGGGGAGGTAGGGAGGGGATAGGTCAGTCCAGGGGAGACACACATGTCAAGGAGGTGGGACGAGATTAGTAGGTAGGAGATGGGGGTGCGGCTTGGGGTGGGAGGAAGGGATGGGTGAGAGGAAGAACCGGTTAGGGAGGCAGAGACAGGTTGGACTGGTTTTGGGATGCAGTGGGTGGGGGGGAAGAGCTGGGCTGGTTGTGTGGTGCAGTGGGGGGAGGGGACGAACTGGGCTGGTTTAGGGATGCAGTAGGGGAAGGGGAGATTTTGAAACTGGTGAAGTCCACATTGATACCATTAGGCTGCAGGGTTCCCAGGCGGAATATATAGTTTACTGATTGGTTTTTGTAGATTGTAGATTGTAGAACATTACAGCACAGTACAGGCCCTTCGGCCCTCGATGTGGTGCCGACCTGTCATACCGAACTCAAGCCCATCTAACCTACACTATTCCATGTACGTCCATATGCTTATCCAATGACGACTTAAATGTACCTAAAGTTTGTGCAGTCAAGACTGGTAATGTAAGGCATCAGCATGACAACTGTTTTCTCTGCGGCCCCAGGCAGGTGGACAGTTTGTATATGAACAATACAGAGGCAGAAGCAAGAGATATCAGCCTCTCTCTCCCTGTCACATAGATGATAGTAAAATATAGGATACATGTGGTAGTTTGATCGTAGAGTAGGATAATAGGCCAGTACAACATCATGGGCCAAAGGGCCTGTACTGTGCTGTACTGTTCTATGTTCTATATCACTGAAAGATAGCCTCCTATTCTCTCCCAGCATTTGCTGTAAGCCATTGACTGTAAACAGTGGCTGAAAACTGAACACTTCTTATATCAACTGCCTTATGCCTTCAGCAAAGAACTGAGAGAATGGAGAAGTAAGAAGTCAAAGATTGGAAAGGCTTGGAGCATACTGGATTGTTAAGGGTCTTGGCAAGGCAAAGGCTGAGAGGATGTTTCCCCTCGTGGAAGAGTCCAGGATTTGAGATCATTGTCCCAGCATATAGGGTCACCAATTTAAGATTGAGATGAGGATGACTTTGTTCTCTCAGAGGATTGTGAGTCTGTGGAACTCCTTGCCACTGAGAGCTAAGGGGGCAGAGCCCTTGCGTATCTTTAAAGCTGAGATAGACAGATACTTGATCAGCCAGGGAATTAAAGGATGTGGGGGACAAGCAGGATTGCATACGTGAGGAATGTCAGATCAGCCGTGATCTTATTGAACGGCAGAGTAGGCTCAAGGGACCAAATGGCTTACTTTTGTTTGTATTTCCTCTATTGGAAGAAACAAACCTGAAAATTGGTGCTAATGAACCGTGTTTCCCTAGAACTTGTCACTCCATTTATAGAATTTTTGTTTATTTGTTTATCTGTGTCAGTCTGCATGTATGTATACACATTTACGAATGGGATAGAGCTTAGGCCAACAGAGATAGAAGATGATCATTCATATTCTGTTGTCCTGTTATTAGAAATGACTAATTTGCAATAAATTGTATTTTCTTGTTATGTACGAAAATCTGGTTAGACTTCTCTGTTAATCTGAGTCTGTCAAATAGGTATATTGGGGAGCTTTGAATAATTCAATTAAATCTTTAATTCTTGTGATGTACCTGGAAGTTGTGGGGCTTGAATATCTGTGCATATTCCTTCCCAAGTGGGCCACGACAGTATAAAGATTCAAATTGGCCATCCATACAGGGTTCTTGACGTTACAGGTTGAAATATCACCAAAATTGCTTCTGAACTAAGAACAGATTGCGGTTACCACTTCTGCTAGCTTAGATGTACTAAACTGTTTCACTATTTTTCTACTGATAGTAACAAACAGTACACCACTTACAAATTCCGTGTCAATGCATTCAGGTTTATAAGCTTTTGTGATACCAAACATTGTAAATGCACTAACGATCCCTCAATATTTGTTTAAAAAATTGAGTATTTATTGCACAGAAGGAAATCACTCTGCTCATTATATCTGTGTTTTTGTGAAACAAAAGACTAATCTCACTTTTCAGCTCACAGCCCTGTAGATTGCAGCACCACAAACGTATATTAAAGATTTTTCCCTTAAATGTGATGAGTGTTTCTGCCCTTTCAGACAGCAAATTCTGCATGCTGACTACCATCTGGGTGATAAGAATTCTCCTCAACTCTCCTCTGACAGTATTTATTTTTAGTGGGAGATTTGAACACCTGGGTGGCTCAAAGATCATGATATGAGGATTCTGTATTCTACTTGCATCAGACCTTTACAAACATGAAGGGAAATTAAGATTAAACTAGGAAACCAGAGTAATTACATGAAGTTAAGCTTGTACTTTACATCTGGTTGAGTAAATCCTTTTGTTTCCTAGGAGGTAACAAGAACTGCAGATACTGGAAGTCGGAGTCGATACAGTGTGGAGCTGGATGAACACAGCAGGTCAGGCAGCATCAGAGGAGCAAGAAAGTTGGCATCTCAGGTTCAAAACATCGACTTTCCTGTTCGTCTGATGCTGCCTGACCTACCGTTCTTCTGCATCCACAGACTATCGGCTCCTTACTTTTCTGTTGCTTCCATTCTTCTAAGACTTTTTCTGACCAAAAGAGACAAAGAAGGTCATCTCAACGACTTGAGTTTCCCTCCTTTGTGACTTTTCCTACTGTTTCCATCAGCTGTTGTAAACTCCATACTTTAAATCTATGCCCTCTGCTTACTAACCGCTCTACCAAGGGAAATGTACCCTTCCGATCTGCTCTATCTGGGTGACACATGATGTTATGCACTTTAATTAAATTTCTGTGTAGCACCCTATGTTCTAAAGAAAATACTTCCAGGCTATCCAATCTTTGTATATAGCCAATATGATCAGTTTCTGGAAAAATCTTCATAACTCACCTTTCTGTGCTTTCTTTAGTTTGAAGACATCCTTCTGATAATGCAAAGACGAAAACTGAATACAGTTCCGAAGCTGTGACCTAATGAGTATTTTATACATCTCATAGGATAACTGCACTGTTCCTTTATTCAATGCCCTGATCAGAATATAGCACATAAGTCTTCCTAACATTGTATCTGACATTAGCATGCAGATTTCTATAGATATATGCTCCAAGAGCCAGCTTCTCAGTTTCCCAGCATTTGTTGTGTAATGCCTTCCCTTGTTTATCTTCTCCAAAATGTGTTAGTTCACACTTCTTTGGATTTAATTCTATTTTCCACTTTCCTGATCAACAACCAAGATGATATCATCCTGTAGCCTCATCACAATTTCATGACCAATATTCGTATCATCTGAAAAAAAGATAAATTTTCTGCGTACCACTCTCCCAGACAGCATATTCCCAATTTCCAACATCTCCTAGGAGAAGAGAAAATTTCCACAAAGCCCCTGTAAACCTCCTGCCCTTCATCTTAAAAAAATGTCACCTTTGTTACCCACTGTTGATGACCTTTATCATCTCATACATTTCAATCAGGTCACACTTCAGCCTTCTGTGCTCTGAAAAAACAGCCCAAATCTGTCCTGCTCCACTTCATAGCTGAACAGCTCGATCCCAGGCAGCAACCCGATGAGTCTCCTTTGTTCCCTTCCAGTGCAATCACATGCTTCCAATAGCATGCTGGCTGGAACTGCACACAGTACTCCTGCTGGAGCCTAACCAAAATCCTGTAGAGTTCAAACAAAACCTTCCTGCTCATGTACCTTCTAGACTACCCTCTAAACCTATACTGCCAGCCTCAAGGATATGTGAACAAACACACCAAGATCTCTCTGCTCCTGTGATCTTCCTCATGTTCTATTCTTCATTGAGTACTCCCCTCGTTACTTCTTTCAAAGTGCATCACCTTGCATGATCAGGGTTAATTTCTATCTGCCACTGATCTGCTCATCCAACCAATCTGTTTAGGTTCTTCTGTAATCACTGAATTTAGCGAGTTTTGAGAATATTTGTATTATATTCTATTATAAATAGAAAGTGGGACATAACACCAGCGCTTCATCGGAGGCTCACTGATGATGTTACCTAGAATGGTGACGAAACGTCTGAAAACTAACCTTCCAGCTCAGCAAACAAACTCACATCCAGAATCACTGAATTTCTTATTCACCGTCAACCACTCCATTAATCTTTGTGCCTTCTGCAAACTTACTAATCATTTCCTCCACATTCTCATCTACATTGTTTGTGTATAGTCATGGACAATAAGTGACTCAGCACTGATCCTTGTGGTGCACCACTGTACACTGTAACACAATCATACAAATCGCCTTCCATCACCACTCTGCCAGTGTTCTACCACTAGGCCAATTGTGGATCTATCTTGGCAAGTTACCCTGGATCCCATGTGCTCTCTTATCAGTCTCCCACATGGGACCTTGTCAGAGGTTTTGCTGAAATCCAATTAAAGTACATCAACTGTGCTGCCCTCATTGACACATCTGATCATTGTTCCTGCAAAAGACAACAAGGAGCTGATAGATTTGGAGCAAAAGGACAACTTGACCAACATTTTGATAGGGTCCCATAGTTCCTTTCGTTCAGGGTTGGCCCTGTCAGGGTATACTGTCTCTGGTGCACTGTCAGTCGTGTTGGAGGGGTAGGGGATTGATGCAGTAAATGACAATGAGTTGGAAGGACATTGAAGGCAACAATGAGATGGTAAGTGAATGAGTCTTGGAGGAAGGTAGGTGTAGCAGCAGAGACAGAGTGAATGTGAAGGAGCAGAAAGAAGATGGTGGTCTGGTTTTATGGCTTTCTTTGGCAGAAAAAAAAGGTGGTCTTTCCCTGCACCAACCTCCAGGACCCCAAGGCTGAAAAACAGGACACTGATTTCCCTTTGCCTGCCATGTTTGGGGTAATTGTCAAAAAACCATGCAGGCTGGCTCTAGGCTGCCAACACTTTATCAGGAACTACCTGGGGACTTTTCCAGAAATCGAGAGTTAACAATGTTTTAAATAAAGTCAGTTCTGCTATAACGTGTGTTCTGGCAACACAAATTGTCTGTAACATGACTGACAAATAGGGGAACGCTATTTCTGAAACGCTAATTTGTGTTGGCTAGGACACAATTCCATGGACGAGTGTGCAATAACAGCTTTTAAAGATTGTTATTTAAGGTGGAAATTTAAGAGGCTGATTGCAGCCATGGAGGGGGATAAGGACAGTGTCCTTCAATTCTGGAAGAGCTTTAACGTCAAGAATGCAATTGATATCATTGTTGGGGCCTACAGTAACATCAGTAAGGTCTGCTTTACACAGTTTGGCAGAAGCTTATCACAGAATGTTTCCAAGACTTTAAAGGCTTCGATCTTTCGGAGGAGCTCCCAAGAATCAAAGAACATAGTGTTGATCTTGCAAAGAAAGTTCAATTTGAAGATGTGGAGAGTGATGATGTTGAAGAGCTGCTTGAGCCCCACTGTGAAAACCTCTCTAACCGCTGATCTACAAGAACTTGTTACTGAGGGAGAAGTAGAAGCTGGAGGTGAAGAAGATGAAGTTCAGAATGCAGGACCATAATAGCCTTCCATTTCTGTTTTGTCTTCTATCTAGAGGGAAATTGCAGTATCAGCTCTTAGAGGACAATGATTACAATGCAAAACGCAGCAGGTTATCAGTTTGAGGGATAAGATCTTATTTGGCACCCTATGAACGACTTCTTCATAATAGACGAAAAAATGGTAAATAAGCAAAAGCTGGATGTCATTTTTAAGCCAACTCCCAAGAAGCAGTCAGAAGACAATGATCCACAGCCATCCATTTCTGGATGAACTATTTTTCACCCTGACCCTGCAACCACAACTGCACCTGAAAGTAATGATGATGATGATGACCCTCAGCCCCTCCAATAACAGCAGAGCAACCTCAAAACCTCCTCCCTCATCAAGTCATCTCAACGTTTTCTCAAGGTAAAGTGTTAAATTTACTTTTAATATTAGATGCGAGTTAAACATTTATTCAATCTGTGTGATCATTTGTGTTCAACTTTTGAGTGATTTTTGAGCGATTTTGTGTGATATCTTTTGGTGGCCTGCTGCAACCCCAATATTCCCACAGGCTCTGTTATTTCTCCGGCACGATTTTCTATAATGAGATGTTGCATAGGAACACAACTGTTGCATTATAACAGAACTGACTGTATGGGGCTGGCACTGGGGCAGGAGGGGATCTCAGGAGATTCTGACAGTGGTGAGCACTCTGCTTGCAGCAAGTGAGAGAATCAGGCTAGTATCAGATGTGCAAGGCATCATGAGACGTAGCACATAGTTAATGAGGTGAGCTTGGGATAATATCCTTTGTGAAAGTAGCTGAAAATGACAATTCATTGACATCAGGTAAGGTTCAGCCCAATGTCCTGATTCGATCAAACCAGTGACATCTTTGTGAACAACCTCCAGTGAAGTGAACGGCGAACATCACTCCTTGCTGCTGATTGCAAAATGTGCATCTTTACATCAGTGGCAGGGATATAAACAGGTTCCTATTGGGAGCCCATTCACAAGTTGGAACACAATGCAGGGCAATGTAAAAGAGCTGTTCATTAGTGCAGGAAACATTTGCTTGTTGGACCTTCAAAATTATACCCCTGTACAAGATCACACTCATTTCTACAAACATTTGTAAGTCAAACGTTCATAAATGGGGGACCTCCTGCAGATTGGGAACCAACATATTTTTGATTGATTTCACTGCAGAAAATGTGCGCCAATGATTAAAGGTAAGTAGCTGTTGAAGACTGTAATTTCCTTTGTGTCTTTGATACATTGCTTCAGTAAAGTATTCACTTCCTGCTCCACAGAAATGAGGTTTATGCCTGAGTTGAGCTTTGTAGCCACCTTTTCGCAAAATGGACTCATCATCAAGGTGAAGTCATAGTCCAGCCGGACCTCTCATGAGAGACAAACAAACCGGGTGTTGGTTTAACCTGAGGGACACCATGCCACAGGCAAGTGGAGAGGTTGAGAAGGGCAGTCCTTCATGGTAACTTCAGCCAGTGTGGGAGTTGAACCTACAATGTTGGCATCACTCTGTGTCTCAAACCAGCTCTCTAAGCTAACCAGCCCACAGTCACTAACAATGGGAAAGAGAATCGTCTCTAGTTATTAAATTGTTTAATGTACTTTATTATCTCCCTTTTGATTGGGTGACTTATCTTACAGTAAGCGACAAATTCTCATGAGAAAATTCAGAAAGTCATTTAGTTTGTTTGGTTAAAAGCTATATTTAATGCAATACATTTACTACACAAGTAGACATAATAACAGGCTGACATGATGTTGTTCACGATATCAATTTTTCAGGTTTTTAAAGTTTTTTTATATCAATGAAAGCATTGTTTCATTTGTATTATGTACGTGTATATTTCAGATATCACTACAGTTCAGATCACAGGGTTGTTGCCAGATAAGTTTAGGTTCTAGGCTGGTTATGATGCTTCGTATGGTAGAATAACTTAGTTGGCACTCGCTGTGTTGGTTAACATGAAGAAAAGTGTTGTCTATGGATGTTGTTAGAAGATGGTGGCATCCAGACAGCCATTCATGGGGAGCAGTTGTATTCTCATCTTTGCCATGAAAGGCGTGGGTTCAAGTTCCACCGGAAGATACAGGAGCAGAATGAGCCAATCAGCCCACTGGTTCCCCTGCAGTAACTTGTGCACAAAATCTAGGTTAATAACCCAGTGCAGCACAAGTTCCAGAGGTTGGAGATGTTGACTTTTTGTTAAGGTGTTAAGACTAGGTTCTGCTCATTCAAGTAGATAAAAGCTGATGTGCGTATCGCCTCCAGCGGGGTATCTGTACCTGATGCGGCAATGCTTATTTTATCTCCTGCAACATAAGGAGTAGATGTAGTTAGTTTTGAAGAATCCAACCAAGTGATTTTGCAGGTCAATGTTGTATACAAACATTGTATTCAGTTAGGTTGCATTAGGTTACAAAGAGCAATAAAGGCAGTTGCCAATTTATGAACGTTCAACACATGAATGCTTTTGGATTTGATTTATTGTTGTCACTTTTACCTAAGTAGAATGAAAAGTTTTGTTTTGAAAGCAGTACTGGCAGATTATAGCATACAGATCAAAAGATGATTGAACAGAAGGAGGCATACAAGGTTACAGCTGCACAGAAGGTGCACAAAAGCATGACCAACATGAAATTTGACTTAGGTTTTAAAATGTGGAACAGTTGTAAGAAATGTGAGAGTAAGATCTGCTTCAGAGAGCTCACAAAGAGTTATCCAGTATCAGCGCCATCTTGAATCTTACTTAACATTCATAATCTCATAACGGGGGTGGGGGGTAATTTTAAAGACCTGACATATGAACATTTCTTATTGTTATGAAGGCTCCTTTACATCATCTTACATCATGCTCCAACTTGTACACAAATCGATTTGCAACCAGAATCCACAACAGAACTAGTTAACAGCTCGGCAGCTGCCTGTGAGGTGCTGAATAATTGCTTGATAGTGGCAGGATCATTGTGCAAAGTAAATTAATGGGTCACATGTATTTCCAAAGAGAGAAATAATGTTACGTTTGTGTTGTCAATAATAAAGGTTCCCTGGTCCTGTACTGCACCCCACATCCACAACTCCCCCTCTTTCCTAGATAACAAAGTGTGGGGCTGGATGAACACAGCAGGCCAAGCAGCATCTTAGGAGCACAAAAGCTGACGTTTTAGGCCTAGACCCTTCATCTGAAAAGAAGGGTCAAGGCCCAAAACGTCAGCTTTTGTGCTCCTCTGATGCTGCTTGGCCTGCTGAGTTCATCCAGCTCTACACTTTGTTATCTCAGATTGTCCAGCATCTGCAGTTCCCATTATCTCTGGCAATGTGTTGCGTCTTCTTTTAGCAGCCTCAGCTTTCTTCGGTCTCAGGCAAAACGTATTGGTGTTTTGTTTCGTCTTACCTGGACACTGATTTTGCCCCATTCCCCTAACTCCATCCCAGCTCTCACAACCAAGCAGAGCAGCTGGAGCTCAGCACTGGAAGGTCAGTGCTGTTCTTTGGAAAATTATGTGTTGCATTTGCAATTTCTTGCTACATGCTCCTGGTGTACAGTAAAAGCACTGAAATGGAAAATCTCTGTCCGTAGCTGGACACAATGTTGGATGGATTGCCAAGTTAGGTTTAATAATTTTAAAAGGGTTAAGTTGCAGTTGAATGTCTTATCCATTTTCAAATTGGTTTGGTTCATAAGTTTGAAAATTCCTTGCTCCTGTGATATTGGTGCTCAAACATAGCTTACTCTAGGTGACGTGTAATGTGCAGAATTGAAATCATTCCGCTGAGTGTCATGCGTTCTCATTTTATAACAATATTCATAACTACTTCATGCAAATTTCTGGTTTCACTTTTTTTTTGGATTTTATCCATTCATGAGATGTGAATGTTGCTTTATTGCAATCCCCAGTTGCCTAGGCGATGGTGAGCTGTCCTGTTGAACTGCTGCAGTCCATGTGATGTAAGTAGACCCACAATGCCATCAAGGGAGGGAATTCCAGCATTTTAGCCCAGTGACACTGAAGGGGCAGCGATATATTTCCAACTCAGGATGGGTGAGTGGCTTGGAGGGAAATTGCAGGGGGTGGTGTTCCCATACATCTGCTGCCCTTGTCCTTCTAGACTTTGGATATTCTACCTGACAGCTTTAGTAAGACTTTCAGTATGATACAAGCTTTTTTAGTATGTTTTCAATGTTGTTTTGATATCCTGCTCTGGTTCAGCAGCCTCTTTAATTGCTTCCTGCTGCTCTTACTATAACTGACTAGTTCTGTGTGCTTTAATTAGCTGAATATTTCAAGATACACTCACAATTCTCTGACTAGGTTTTATCATTCTTCTCTTTGGATGACAGTGGATTTTGTAGAACTGATATTTTTTCCTCAGTGGATGATCATTGCTGACATATTATGAAACACAATTGCTCATCTCCAACAACCATGGTAATTTTGATGAAATCCAGACTCGCAGCATGGTATATTTTGTGCTTATGTCCAGCAGGGACATTTGAGATGCTTTGGGTAGGTTCACTGCTGCCAATCCTTCTTATTGGCATCAATCTAAGTCACTGAGAGCAACTGGAGAAGGATGCCTGCATAAAGTCTTCGACAGAAGGTAACTTTAGCTTTACTACACAGAATGAGTCTACTCCATGCAGGTACTTCCCAGGGTTACAAACTCATTCTGTACAAGAGTCCATTCACAAATTGACTTGTATGCAAGTTGGAACAAAATGCAGGACAATGCAGAGCAGTCATTTTTAAGTGCAGGAGCTGTTAGTACGTCGGATCTTTAAAACTACATCACTTATGGGATCATGATCGTATGCATGAAGTTCATGCGTCAGACAATTGTAAATGCTGTATTACCTAACTAGTTACAATACATCTGAGTTAAACAAAAATCACTACACAGATATATTAAGTTGGACTTGGGAGTAGGTACACATTACTGTTAGCTACATCAAAATTAGCACAAGAACAACAATTGTTATTACACAATTCTGACAAAACGTTAACTCTGATTTAGCTCCACAGGTGCTGCCAGATCTGCTGAGCTTCTTCAGCAGCTTCTGTTTTTTTTCTGATTTCCAGCATCCTCACTTATTTCAGTTTTTAACTGGTAATGCACAAACTGGTTAACTCTACCCACAGATAACAAAGTGTGGGGCTGGATGAGGTCAAGCAGCATCTCAGGAGCACAAAAGCTGAAGTTTTGGGCCTAGACCCCTCATCAGAGAGGGGGATGGGGAGAGGATTTTACCCACAAACAGTTCTTTATAATCAGATGGGTGGAGTTTATCTCATGATACCATTTAACCCTTTAAGATACAGCACCTTAAAGGGCCAGATGCACCCCAAAGACTGATCGAGTATTGCAGTAGTGACAATGCTATCACTTTATAAAAAGTTATTTTCTCCCTTTTTTTGAAGACAGGTTGGAAGGCAGAGATGAAAAATTTGCTATTTAAAAATCGCTTGATAAATGGTTTGGAAGGTCTTGTTTTTTTCTTAATCATCTAAATGGGTGTGGCTAGCTCTCACAGATTCAAATTTCTGGGTTTTGGTCTTGTTTTCAGGAACGTCAGAACATATTAGAATCTCAAAAGAATTGGAAGCTTCAGTAAATTTCTCTTGGCTGCTAGTGTCTCTGAACTTTCTCTTGATGTATTTCCTCCTAGATTAGAGAACTCCATGTGAGAGTCGTTTTGCCAAGGGGTGTGTTTATGGGATGTTACTATCTTGGAATAGCTAATTATTAATAATTACTTTATCTATTATTCCATTAAGTTTCCAATCTGTTGTTATTCTAAATTCCACCTTCTTTGGTTGTATTTTAACTGCAGTGTTTAAGTAAATTGTGCCTTGCTTAACATCGAGCATTGTGACTCTATATTACATCTGAAACACATTGCAATTGCTTTTAAAATAAGAAAAAGTTAGGGTCTAGTTTACCTTCTCAAAATAATTTTGAGGAGATCTGATTTGTTCCAAGACGTGGTAAAGGGCTCTTCAAGACAAGTCTTTCGCAGGTCACTGCATGGGATTAAGTCAATGTTTAGATCGTTATACTAAGGAGCATAGGAACAGAAGAAGGTCATTCAGCCCATCAAGCCAGATTGCTATAGTGAGATCATGTTTTATCTATGTCCAGGCTCTAAACGCCTGAATTTAACCCATATCCTTTAAGACCTTTACTTATCAAAAGTTCATCTATCTTAGATTTAAAATTATCAACTGATCCAGCTTCCACTGTCATTTGAGAAAGAGAGTTCCAAACATCTACAACCCGTTGTGTGTAGAAGTGTCCCCTAACGTCTCTCCTGGATGGTCTGGCATTAATTCTCAGACTATGACGCCTAGTTCTAGATTCCCCAACCAATGGGAATAGTTTATCTTTATCTACCCTGTCTTTTCCTGCTAATATCTTGAGTACTTTAATCAGGCCATCTCTCAACCTTCTAAATTCTCAAGAAAACAGGCCTAAATTTGTGTAACCTCTCCTCATAAATTGACCTCTAGTGCCTGGGTATCGTTAAGACTACATTGTACTCCCTTCAAGGCCAACGGATTGGCCACACTAAATTGCCCAGTGTTCAGGGCTGTGTAGACTAGACAGGTTATGGGGGATGGGTCTGGGTGGGATGCTGTGAGAGTTGGTGTTGACTTGCTGGGCCAAAGGTCCTGTTTTCACACTGTAGGAAGCCTAGGCCTAAGAGTCTAAGTCTAAGGTAAAGTCACCATCATTCTAATCTCTCACTAGAGCGACAGAGAGAGATAAATGGTGATGTCTTAACCTGAGGGTCACCACACCTCAGTGAGGGAGAGGTTGAGAAGGCGTGTCCTCATGGTAACCTCAGTTGGTGTGTGAATTGAACTAGCCGTACAAGTTAACCAAACCCCTGGCATAAGGCCAGCATATCCTTCCTACTAAAACATTTTCCCTTCATGAGATTTCCTAGGTCTCTGTTCTCTCCTATCGGGGCCTATTATCATCTTGCATGCAGCAGCTCAAGGAAATAGTCATAAACAAGATGGACCTCAGAAGCCTAGGCATTATTCCCTGCAGCCATCCTCATACGCTCAGTCGATTGGAGTGACCAGAGAAAACATGGCAAGGACATTGATACAAAGGAAATCCTCTCTGCTGAACTCTCCCTTGTTCTCAATCTTGAATATCACCTGATTCTATATAGAATGGCACAGCAATTTACCTCAACAAGTTAGATGCATCTTACTTCAAATAGTTTTTGAATGCTCCAGATATCAAAAAGCCATTTACAATTTTCTAACATTGCAGAGACAAACAACATAATTTAATTTTGCTTCCTACAGATGATGAAACAATGAAATTAGTGATGCAGCCCAACAAAAGGCACAAAGACATGGAAAATCACCAAATGACAATATATTAGAAATTGTTCCAAATTCCCACATTGAACAGTAGCAAACCTGAAATTGTCCAAACTGGCGCATTTCGAATTAAAGCCTCTTGTCATTTATTTCCAGTTTTTAGCCCCTTCCTTACAATCATATTTTCTTGATGGAAGTTATAGAACATAGAACAATACAAGACAGGAACTGGTCCTTTGGCCCACAATGTTATTCCGACCATGATGCCAAATTAAACTAATCCCAGCTTGCTGCCCTTGGTCCATATCCCTCCATTCCTTGCATATTCATGTGCTTGTCTAAAAGCCCCTCAAAAGCCTCTGCTGTACCTGCCTGCACCACTAGTCAGTGGTGCATTTCAGACTCCTACCACTCTCTGTATATAAAAACAAATTGCCCGATCAGGTTAATTCCATTTCACTTCACAGAGACTGTTCTATCAGCTAATATTCACATCAGCTGTCAGCATTTCATGCCCCTATACTGTATTTAAGCTCTGTGCTCAGCTTTAAACCTTTATCTATAGCTTAGACTCTCTCCAGTAGCTCCCAATAAAAACAGGGCAATATTTCAACATCAGAGTACCCCAGGAAATTTGTATTATTCCCGATGATTTCTTGGGAATAAATGCAACTTTGTAAATCTCTAGTTGTGCCTCCATTAAATAAGACAAAGGTAACTTTAAATGTTCAAGTGCTCTCACATTCCTTGTATATTCACCAGTGTAAGAGGTGACAAATTAAACTATAAACTACTGGATTTTTTTTAAATGGTGACATTTTTAATTGGATAGCCGGGCCAGCAGGTTTCACAATTGTCCCTTTCCCTCAGGAGGTGGTGGTAGAAGCGGGCTGGTTTAAAAAACTGTGGACTGACTTGATTGCTGGAGTTACAAGCCAGACCCCCCCCCCCCCCCCCCAACCCCCACGTCCCCCCAGCCTCGGGCTCTGCGGGAGAGCGAGGAAGAGCCTGGCCCAGACTTTTCAGGCTAGGCCGAGTCTCCAGGTTCTCAGTTAGTCCCGGGCACCTGAAGGAGGAGAAAGGCAGACTTAGCCTGGTGGTCTGCTTCAGTGCCCAGGTTTTCCAGCAGCCCAGCAGGCAGTGTCATCCAAGATTGACAGCCTCAAACTGGCATGACAGTCTTCTTCAGCAGAGGCTTCCAGCCCTGTATTTTAGCAGCCTGGAGTGATGGCTTCATCCTGGCTGCATCACATCCCTGGATCCTACGGGCAATTTAGTATGAGCAATCCACCTCATCTGCGCATCTTTGGACTGTGGGAGGAAGCCAGAGCATCTGAGGAAACTCACGGAGGCACATGGAAGTGTCCAACTGCATATAAACAGTCGCCTGAGGGTGGAACCACACCCAGGTCTCTGGCATTTGGGGCAGAAGTGCTAACCACTGAGTCACCATCCTGCCCCAGGGCAATGCATTCGACTCCTTGGGTATCAGTAAGGCTTTTGATCAGGTCCCTCACAGGAGACTGATAATGAAGGTGAGAGTGCAAAGGATTGAAGGAAAGATGGCAAATTGGATCTGGATAACAAAGAGTTGTATGTGTGGAAGGAAGCAGAGGTTGAAGTTATTTTGTGACTGGAAGTCTGTGTCAATGTGGTGAAGTGGTTGAATTCAACATTGAGTTCAACAATTTCACAGCATGATACCCCTCGACTTTTGTTATATCCCACTTTACCCCCCCACCCCCGCCCCACCATCTACTGTGTCTTCTTAACATTACTCTCAACAGAGTGGGTCCATTGTCTCCTCTTCACTCCAATCACTTACACCTACATTATATCTCTTTTGCTCCTTTACTACAATTAGCACGCCTACTGCCTTTTGCCCTGGGCACCCTTATGACCTATTCCACACCCTCTTTCTCCCTCACTGACAACAGCTTAGAAAACTCTACTGTCCATCCCTCTCTGTTCTGAAGAGATTCATGTCGGACTCAAAATGTTAAACCTGTTTCTCTCTAATCAAACTAGGTTGCCACATGACACCAGGGTATAGTCCAGCAGGTTTATTTGAAAATGCAAGCTTTCAGAGCTCTGTTCCTTCATCAAGCGTTGTGTCACTTCTGAGTTTGTCAACCCAGTCCGAAACCTACATCTTCACAAAGTAAGTTGCAACTCAGAAGAAAAATGGGCAGACACTAAGGATGGCTATGTGACTCTCACTGTGTCGAGTCAAAAATGCAGTGAAATGTAATTAATGGTATGGGTGCTTCAACTTGGAACACCCTCTCTCTCCTAATTTTAAAATTTAAATTAACATCATAACTTTTGCAACAAGGCTGTACTGAAGGGAGGCATGACTTCTGCTCTACTTAGGTAAACTGGGTGGTTCACTCAGCCAACCTAAAGTACTCACACACTCTGATCTGCCACCAGGAGGCCATTGTCGAACAGTAAAGCCAGACCCAACTGGCTGTAGGCTGGAGGCCCAATGTTAATCCCCTTTTATTTTCCTTTATTTGGCATTACAATTCTCTTAATGACCTGGATCTAATACCCATTACAAGTGAGTACCAATTTCCTGAACCACCTCTACCCAAATGTAACAGTGTTACACTGTTGGATATTGTAGCCTCTCTATGAAATGTTAAATGAGGGCTCTTTTTGTTTATTTCACGGGTCAGCTGATTACTTCAGTTTCCACCTTGAAGGAAGGGATGGAAATTATCCTGGTGCACTCTTATTACTTCCTCAATAAACATATTAAAAGCAGAATAAACACATATCATGTGTTTAGTTGTTAATGGTAGGACCATCCTATTCACAAAAAGAATTTTGACAAGGGCATTGAACGTATAACCTGTTGAAATTAGTTACATAACTGCCGCTTAAGTTTTCGTCATTTGTGGGACATGGGTATCTGTGGCCAGTATTCATTGCTCATCCCTCATTACATTTGAGAAGCTGGTAGTGCCTTGAACTGCTGTGGCCCAAGTGCTGTAGGTTGGCCCTCAATGCCCTTAGGGAAGGTATTCCAGGATTTTGACCCAGCAACTCACTGCAGCCAAAGTAATTTTGTGTATTGGAAATATTTGGAAAGACGTAACACAGTAATATATAAATGCATTTTTCTTTTTCCCTTATTTGTTTCTCATAGAAGGTATATTTGTGTGTCGTTTGACTGAAGACTGGCTTTGGGTGATTAAAGTTATTACAGATAGCTGTGTGGAAATATCAATCAGTATTAAAAGTATATGTTAACCCCTGGAATAAAACAATAGACCATGGAATTTCACGTGAACATATTAAACATTGATCCATCATTGATACCATCGCCAGTCATTTCTAGTCTCCGATGTTTAGATTGTGGTGAAAAGTTAGCTCTTGCACTCCATGACCATGATGATGTTTGGAAGGCAAGTTAGCATCTGGGCACTCAGTGAAGGTAACAGACATTCATGCCACTCTGCAGACAGGCTTTTGTCTAGCTCTCTTGGAGGAATAACAGAAGAACATGTCAAAATATGATTTTAAAATGAAACACTTGTGAACTGACAGAAAGTAGAAACTACTGATACTTTTTAACAATATATATTAGCTTTCAGTAGCGGTAGCAATTGTAATGAGGCTAGCCAGGTGGACCTCATAGAATAGGAGTTCCGTGATTGGGGCTGTTAATCTGGCACAATCAGGGAGATCTGGCTGACAGATAGAAATAGGAGTGTCAGAGGTTCTGTTCACTCTGAGAGCTGGCCTTGAGGTAGATGGATCAGTGTCAAGCACTGTGCACATGTAGGCAAAGGATGCCTTGATGATGGGGTATTGGCTTCTGTGGAGTTATTTCAGTAACAATCTCTACCAAACATGGAAAATAATTTCTTTACAAAAAGTTTCAATTTTTATGGCATTGGAAGCATTGAACTTTATATTATTTTAGAAAGTTATTACCTTATAGTTAGCTGAATGCATGCAATCAGCTGCCTAAGATAAGCATTATCTGTGGCTGTTTCCTACAGGTATTTTATCATAAAAGCCAATGACAGTGGATAAATGTGGTGGCAATTTGTGGAATTGAATTCCATTCTTCTGGTGATCTGTGTACTGTGTGTTAAGTAAAAGCAAGAAAAAGACTTTAGCCATAAAACCTCTGGGGTCTCAAACAGAAGACCAAAGCCAGGTCCATACTTTTAAAATGAATCATATTTCTTATTCATGCAGTGAACATTTCCTAATGAACATGTCCAGGTTCAAAACCTACTGAACTGAGCCCACTGGAATTTACAGAAGGTTGAAGATGGACAATCAAACTGCCAGAAGCCAGTAGATGTATCCACTACAGGGACATCTCTGAGGTTCCATTCAATTGGAAGGGGCACTGCTTCACCAATGTTAAAGAGAGAGGAACGTTGTAGATTTTCCTACATTGAAAGATGATGGCCGAGTTGTGGTATTGCTAATTTAGTAGTCCAGAGAGGCAGATAATCCTCTGGAGATTTGAGTCCAAGTCCTGCATGGGCAGGTGGTAGAATTTGAATTCAGTTAAGAAAATGCCTAGAATTAACAGTCTAATGATGACCACACATCATTTTCCACTGGAAACTCTACAAGCTTCTGGGCTCAATTTTAGAGGTTGAGGCACCTTCTCCCATGTCCTTACCCCAACACCCACACATCAGGCCTTGTGATCACGTGGTCCATTATTACACACAATCCATTGTTAGCCACTAATATACCCATCAGTAGCTATTCATTCTCCTAGGCTGACCATTACCCATTAATTCATATGTCCAACTGTTCTTTCTCTTTGAGTTCTATCTCCATCTATTATTAACTCCTGACCCCCTCCTCCCACCCTATCTTCTGCATAAAAAACCAACATTTTCCTAGGTACCATCAGTTCTGAGTATTGGCCACTGGACTTGAAACATTAACTCTGATTTCGCTCCACAAATGCTGCCAGATCTGCTGAGATTTTCTGACGATTTCTGTTTCTGTGTATATTATTCTTATCCCCTCTCAATTACAACTAGACAATTTGCTAGTCCACATTGACCAGGAGTTGTAATCAAATTTGGTCAGATGAGAACAAGATGACAGGTTTTTTCCCTTCCAGGATATCAGTAAACTTGTCACTTTTGTCGTTGTGGTTTCAGAATATCAATCATCTCATCCCCATGGCACCTCTGCAGGAGATACTAAGCAAGGCCCAGCTGTTGTCGGCTGCTTCATCAATGGCTTTCTTTCCCTCACATGGTCAGAAGTAGGGATGTTTGCTGATGATTGGAGTAATTAGTTCCATTTGCAACTCTTCTTCTCTCTGTGTCTGCAGCTAGCAAGTCTCAGGCAGCATTCAGACTTGGAGTGAAAACTGACTCCCACCATCCATGCCACACATTGTTAATAATGATCTTGTACAACAAAAGAGGAATGAGCCATCTCTTCTTTACTTTCAGTTATATTATTATCACAGAATCCCTCACCATCAGTTTACAGGCGATTGCCAATGTTTAGAAGATTTATTTACAAAACCAGATCAGGTATTCATAGAATCCCTACAGTATGGAAGCAGACCACACTGACCCTCCAAAGAGCATCCCTTACAGACCATCTTACCCCAACCCTATAACCCTACATTTCCCATGGCTAACCTACCTAAGCTACACATCCCTGGACACTTTGGGAAATTTAACATGGCCAATCCACCCAATCTGCACATCTTTGGACTGTGGGAGGAAATCAGAGCACCCAGAGGAAACCAATGCAGGCAGAGTGGAAAATGTGCAAACTCCACACAGACAGCCACCCAAGGCTGAAATCGAACCTCAGACCTTGGCACTGTGAAGCAGCAGTGCTAATCTCAATGACCCTCTGGTAACCTCTGTAGCAAATGTTTCCCCAGCTCTTCTCCAACAACTTCAAATCACAAGTGAGGAACGTGATTGAATGTTGCTACATGCCTGAATTAATTGCTACATGCCTCTATTAACACTCAAGAAGATTCACACAATCCAGGAGAAAGCTAAAAGCTTATTTGACACACACTGCATTACCTTAAATTTCACTTCCTTCACCAGAGGCACATCATGGTACAGAGGTAGCAAGAACAGCCAATGCTGGAGTCAGAGATAATACAGTGTGGGAGTGTGGAGCTGGAGGAGCACAGCAGGCCAGGCAGCATCAGGGTAGCAGGAAAGCTGCCATTTCAGGCCAGGGCCCTTCTTCAGAAATTGTGGGGAGAAGGGGGCTCTGAAATAAGTAGAAAGAAGAGGGGTAGGGCTGGGGAAGGTAGGTGGGATGGTGATGGGTGAGTGAAAGTAGGCAGTGGTGGGGATTGGTCAGTGAGGTGGGAGGGGCTGATAAGGGGGAGAGAAGATGGACAAGTTGTATCAGATCTAGGAGGTGGAAATGAAAGGGAGGTTTGGTCATGCGATGAGTCGGAGGGGAGGGAGGGCGGTATATTTTAAAACTGGTGAATCCCATGTTTAGGCCATTGGGCTGTAGGCTCCTGAGAGAGAATATGAGGTGTTGCTCCTCTAGTTTCCGGGTGGCGTCAATGTGGCACTGGAGGAGGCCCAGGATGGACATGTCACTCAGGGAGTGGGAGGGGGAGTTGAAATGGTTCACAACTGGGAGGTGATGTCATTTGTCATGAACAGAGAGCAGATGCTTAGCAGAACTGCCTCTGAGACTCTGTGTGGTCTCACCGATGTAGAGTAGGCCACAACAGGAGCAGCGGATGCAGTAGACCATGTTGATGGGTGTGCTGGTGAACATCTGTCAGATATGGAAAGTTGTTTTGTTCATTGAATGGAGGCGAGGGGGGAGGTGAGGGGGGAGATGTAGGGGCAGGTGTAGCACTTCCTGTGGTTGCAGGGAAAGGTTTGGGATAGTGGTGTTGGTGGGGAGTGTTGAGCTGATGAGGGATTCATGGAAAGAGTGGTCCCAAGAAAGGCAAATAGGGGTGAGGATGGAAATACCTCATTGGTTGTGGGGTCAAATTGTAGGTGGCAGAAGTGGTAGAGAATGATACTTTGGATTTCCCCCCCCCGCCAACCCCCAGCCTGATCCTATGCTCAACCCTCCCTCTCATCCCCACCTCCTTGAACTGACACAACCTGTCCATCTTCTCTCCCACCTATCTGCCTCTCCCACCTCACTGACCAATCCCCACTACTGCTTACTTGCACTCACCTATCACCAACCCACCTGCCTTCCCCAGACCACCCATCCTCTTGCTATTTATTTCCCCCTCCCCCATTTCTGAAGAAGTCCTGACCCGAAGCGTCAACATTCTTGCTGCTCTGAGCTTCCTGGCCTGCTGTGTTCCTCCAAGCCCACACTGTGTTGTCTCATGCTGGAGCATGCCCCATTTGCAATGAGGCTTTGCAGACACTTACCAGCCATCCAACTGCACCTCGCAAATCTATGACCTGCACTGCCCAGAAAATTATGGCAATAGGCACCATCATCATCAGCAAGTTCCACGTCACCTAGACTTGGAAATAGTTTTCTGTTCTTTTATTGTTTCCATATTTAGGCTACATGCCAGTGGCAATGGTGAGAGCTCGGCATTAGCTTCTGATGATGAATGAGAGAACAATATCAAATCCTTGCTCTGCTGGTCATGCTGCCATCCCATGAAAGGAAGCAACATTTGCACTTCTGCTTATACTAGTTCTTTCTAATTTTGATATTTTTAACAAGTCCTGATGGGACTTTTTCAATGATTAATCCTGTTTTCTTGCCAGCCCAATAACATAACAGTCACACCAACAATCCGAAGTTACCATTGTCTCTGGCTTCCTTCACTCAGTGTGGCCAGATAAAAACTGAAAGAACTGCGGATACTGTAAATCAGGCACAAGAACAGAAGTTGCAGGAAAAGCTCAGCAGGTCTGACAGCATCTGTGAAGAAATAATTCAAGTTAACGTTTTGGGCCCAGAGCTCTGAGGAAGGGTCACTGGACCCAAGCACGTTAATTCTGATGTTTTTCTTCACAGATGCTGGGAGACCTGCTCAGCTTTTCCAGCAACTTCTGTTTTTGCACTTTGGTCAGATTGTCAGCCTGCCTTTTGTTTCAACCATACACTTTCTCTGTAAACAAAAGCAGAGCCTTTCATTTCTTGATTCCAAATTTCCTACTTACACAAAGACTTAAAAAGAAGTTTGATATTGTGGGTGAATGTCCTTCCATTCTTATGAAGATACTAGAATGACATTACTGTTACAGTGAGAGCTGTTTGTGGCCAACATACAATGAAAAGGCTTTGTCCTAGTTTTCTTGCAAATCTAGGGTCACGTAGTGAGCCGGTCATCAAGTTACTACTTAATCACAGTAGCGTATGCTGAACTGAGCAACAGTGGCAAAAAACACCCTGAGTTCCTGGATTTTATGAGCTGCACTTAGGACAAATTACACTTCGTTAAATGGAACACAGCTACTGACAAGATGCTTTTAGCAAAGAAGATTAGGATTTTTGAACACTGACTCTGTGAGTAGGAGGCAAATTTTGAGCAGTTTTTAGGTTAAATGAAATTTACGAGACCCTGCATTTCCTTCTGACTGTGAGTCAAAGGTATGGAGGGTTTTCAAACGCTTCTCAAGCTCCTCAGAGAAATATCTTACCTGCTGATGTTAAGGAACAGGAGTGGGCACTTATTTTCGTCATTTTTGGAACCAGTTGAGGTTGGAAGAGGGAGTTGGTTTTTCACGTCATTTACCTCATTACACTTATGGTGAGAACATAGTGTTGCAGCATAAGGGAGACTGTTGATTCATAAAATAGTAAATCAAGACAAAGCTGTAATCCAATATCTCAGAATCACACCCAACAACTACCCGTACCACCAGGCCATAGAACTGGTAAAATAAAGAGCATGAGTTTGATCCTTTCTTCTGTCATCCACAGCATCTTTACGTGGTGTCTAACATTGGCAATGATTTTGGAATTTGTTTCCAGTATTTGAGGAGAATGTGGAACAGCTCTTTGCTATTGATTCATTGTCTAGACTTTGAGTGCATTGGGATTGCATCAGTATAGCTATTAGATCCATTAGTGTTTGACAAGGCCTATGAAGTAAGCCCACAGACAGTGTGATTATGAACAGTGTATGCTAGGCTAAATACAGAAATAAAACTTGGATTTTGTAAGCCTATGGTCACATTATAAAGTTTATACACCGGCAAGCATGGGCAATGAAGTTGCAAGCTGTCAATGACAATTGTGAATGACAGAAACACACCAAAGTTATTTAAATTAATGGAAAACAAAGAAATGTGGGTGCTGGAGATTTGAAACTAAACCCCTTCAAAGGCCACTGGATTCAAAACATTAACTCTCGACATTTTTTTCTCTCCACAGACCGGTTGAGTTTCTCCAGAAACTTGTATTTTTACTTAAATTAATCCTTTGCAGAACTTAATGGCTGTTAGATAATTCTTCATAAAAAATTGTCTCCTTATCAATAGCACTGTCCCTTCACCCATAACAAGTCTCACACAGTAATAATATTGTTCACATAATGTACAGTGCAAGACAGCATTATTCACACACCGTTAGCACTGCTTGGACACTTCTATCACTCTTCACTCATCAATAGCACTATACAGTCACCAAAGATACAGCTCATCCACAAATATCACTTCTCCCTCATGAATAGCACTGCATTGCTGCATCACCAAAGCAGTGTTTAAACACCTCTATCATAGGTCCATTACAGATAGCCTCCAATACTTATAGCACTGCTTCGTCATCAGCAGACATTCTCATTCATGAGTGACTCGACTCACTCACCAACAGTACAGCTCAACCATACGCAACTGTATGTGGATGATCTAACATTTTGTCTTCAACTATCTGTCAACACAAGGATGACATTACTCAGGATCAGGAGTTATTGCCAGAACTTTGGTTCATAATTCCCATCGCTGGGACTCGGACTGATACTGTACTACAGTTTGATGGACAAATCATCATTCTGGGTGATTGGTGATAGGCTTCCTCCAATGACTAAGATCAATATTGCTGCATTTCGAGCAGAACCTCAGAGTGCCTTTGTAGTGTGTTCTTTGTTGTCTCTAGGACACCAGGCTTTTGAAAGTTGAGAGCCCGGGATCTGGCAGGGATACAATTTGCAGCCATCCAGAAAGTGTTAAGTTCTTTTCAGTTGATTTTAAGAGAGTTTTGTCTGGGTATTTGTAGACACCAATTCAAAAAGTGATAATTTGGCCCTTCTGGCTTGAATCAGGTGAAAGTATGTAATGGACCAAACCAATTGTCCTTAAAACATATCAAGAAGACAGCCTAAATACTAACTTTTTCCTTATTTAAAGGAAAATGTAACATGCTGGATTCCAGATGTGATTCGATTGGACAGACTATTAGACTTTGAGCAAAATACACTTTATTCTTATGGCACAGCTTAAATACAAACAGATAAAGAAGAATTGGTGTAACTCTAACTCTATGAAATAATCAACAAAATTTCAACTGTTCCAATATAGCTGTATCCCATAAGCACACACTTGGCAAAGGCAAATTCAGCAAAACCTGTTTGCTATCTCCTTCAGTTCAAGAGAAAGGAATAGTGACAATCCTAATACGTGCAGGTTAGGTGGATCGACCGAGTTAAATTGCCCCATAGTGTCCAGGAATGTTCAGGCTAGGTGGGTTAGCCATGGGAAATGCAGGGTTACAGAGATAGGGTAGGAAGGTGGTTCTGGAAGGGATGTTATTTCAGAGGGTCAATGTGGACCCAATGGGCTGAATAGCCTGCTTCCACAATGTAGGGGTTCCATGATTCTATGAATGAATTGAACAGCATAGAGAGTTCCCATGCTTTTAGCAACCACAGAGAGACTGCTGTACCTAGCAGCTTTAACTGCAAAAAACCCAACTTAACAACAGAAAGCAAAAACTAAAACCATCTGTCTGTGTGAACCTGATGCCATCCACTCATGCATCTTTTGTCGACTTTAAAAAAGCCCAAATTTACTCTGTTTTCCATAGAGTAGATACATCTTCACCAAGTTAACAATATCCTCTTCAAGAGAAACAGGACAGAACAAATCCCTCTTAAAGGCACATAGCGTCATGCAGCAATGGCACTATTGATGGAATTTCTCTCAGTTTTTTATATGGCGCTGACCCAAGTTCCAGGGTTTCACTGCAGTAAAGGAATGCGGTGACAACAACCATTTCATACACTGGGACTTTGGTTGACTTGCAAATTGTCAGATTGTTGTTTATGGAATATTGGATTGCCACAGTTGATCTCGTCTTACATCTCCTCATTCATGGTAGCCTTTTGAGAGAAGTGGTGATCGTGATATTGGAGGTGCTGAGCATATTCCTGAGTTTCTCTTGAAACACATATCAGGGGGGATGGGTGGAGTGGGGTTTGCGTGTGGTGCTGTTTGGGGTGAATATTTAGCTGACTAGATATGAATTACTGTTGGATGCTGGAACCCAAAACAAAACAGAAATTGCGGGAGAAACTCAGCAGGTCTGGCAGCAACTTTGGAGAGAAAGCAGAGTTAATGTTTCAAGTACAGTGGTCTTTCATCACTCATCACTAGGAAAAGGTGGAATATCTGCTGAATGGGGTGGGGGGACAGGAGTGATTGGATAGGTGGAGATAGCATCAAAATGGCACTAGATTGCGGTAACTGTTGAAGCTTTTCACAATATTTTACCTATTAAATGCAAGTGACAATAAATCATTCAAATAAATCATTCAGATAAAGAAAAGAGACAGAGAAAGACAGGCAGAGAAAGGAGCGGATAATGGTATGCCAGGGAAAGAGAAAAGCTGTTAATGGGGAACATGACTAAGTGAAAATGGTCTGTCTGTGCTGAAAGCAGTCCGTGTGATGACATGGTGTGGGGATGGCTAAAGATCATGGAAAAAAGTGTTCAGGCTCTAAAATGATTGAATGTTTGTGTCTGGAAGGCTGCAGGGTCCCCAAGTGGAAAGTGAGATGTTGTCCTTTCGGCTTGCACTGAGATTCACCGAAACACCAGCAGAACCGAGACAGAGATGTTGGCCATGGAACACAGTGAGGTGTTGCAGGCAATTGGAAGCACAGGGTCATTTTGACAGACAGAACATAAGTGTTCTGCAAAACAGTAGCCCAGTCTGCGTTTTATCTCCCCAATGTAGAGGAGACCATATTTTGAGTAGCAATTGTTTCGTTTATACACAGAATTGAAGAGATCAATAAATGAATTGCAAATCTAGTGCAGATTGGACACTGACACTGCAGTCAGCTTGAAACTACGTGTGTGTGTATCTATGGTGATCAATTTAGTTTGGCACAGGGGAACTGAGTCTCACAGTTTCCATTTAAAAATGATAATACAGGGCAATTGATCTGAATGAGGTGATTAGCCACTTCAGGAGAATTGCAAATAATGTTGGAAGTTCTCACATAGCTTTCTTGCCCCTAATCCAGATTTTGAAGGCATTTGTTTGAGATCTCCCGTTCAAGGTAGACGTGGTAATATCAGCCATTATGTAAAATTCATTCCCTGGATATGGGCATCACAGGTTAGGCTAGCATTTATTGCCCATCCCTAAGTGCCCAAAGGGTCCGGAGTCACATGTAGGCCAGACCAAATAAAGATGACAGTTTACTCCACTTAGGGACAGCAGTGAGCCTGGTGGGCTTTCCTTCGCAATGGACAATGGATCTGTAGCCATCATCACAGTCTTAATTTGATCTTTTTCATTGGATTCAAACTCCACAATTTGCCATGGTAGTATTTGAACCCAGGTGCCCAGATCCATTCCTGGTCTCTGGATTAACAGTCCAACAATAATACTGCTAGGTTGTGTCACTGCCTGAAGCAATTGCAAGATTGTGATGAAGTTTCTCAATCATCTAAATCTTTAAACACACAATCCACAGAGCCTTGTGATTCACTGAATGAAATTTGATTAGGTTGATGATTACAATAAAGAGTTTTGGGTGGTATTCTTGACATTTGTGTTGAATTGGTCTGATAATAAAGGCTACTTTCAAGGCCCTCTGTTGTGTAGTATCTCCGAGTCGTACAGAAATAACACTAGTTTCTTTATGTGTGTAACAGATTTCATATAAAATACTTTAAAGTGATGACTCCATGCCACTTCTACGGTTTATTTATGTTTCTTTTAGTCCAGTCCCAGGAATAACAGAGTATAGAACAGTACAGCACAAGGAACAGGTCCTTTGGCCACATCTATGTTGACCATGATGCCATCCTAGACTAATCCCATCTGTCTGCATGTACTCTGTATCCCTCTACTCTTTGCCTGATCAATTAATCAACCTAGTGCAGTGAGAATACATAGTATACTGACTTCCACAACCAACTCGGAACAATGGAATACTGCACTCTGAAAGCCAAAACCACCTGTGTGCCACCTCAGCTCCAGGAAGGAAGTGATTCAGAAGAATACATTTAAGTATTTTCCTTGCTATGAAACGAGGCAAATTCTACGACATTTTCCACAAGAAAAAAAACTCCCTCTCTTTCTTACTGAGGTGGATGATACACTGTTCATTGTTATAGTTTACTTTGGATAATTTCTTCCTGAAAACTTTGATTAGATATTGCATTTGGCTGGAAACTATTCCTCCAAACCCATCCATCAACTTGCACTGCTCTGTCAGACCATTTTCCACATCATCATGTTGGCCAAGGTGTGTATAAACTTTTCACATGTGTTGAGAATTGTTCAGAAACTTTCAATCTTTGCTACAACATTTTGCCATACCCCCGTACACTTCAGCATTTTTAACCAGCATGGAATAGCACCAAACAGTTTAAGAAAAGCCAACAGAAATCGGTCAGCTACGAATCTGCTAGGAGAAAGTCTCTTTTTAATGAAATGGATTCCTGATACTGGAAACATGTTCTGCATTTTAGGACTTTAGTTAGCAAATTGAGCTGCAGAATTGCAGCATAGTCAACAAATCAGTATTATGTATTCATACAGTCTGCCTACTCCCCATGCTTTGGGCGTTGCTCTCTGTTCATGCCCTAACTACTTCACTAAGTAGTTGGTGATACAGCCAGCATGCAAAGTGCACACTGCAGATTCTGTTTGAGGCAAAATAGATCCATAGCACTGAAAAGAAAGGCACTATGTATCCAAATCTTGCTGCCAGTTTATTGCCAATGAAGTTCACCTAATTCTTATGTTTTTGGAAATACTTGGAGAGAGGTCTCACAGGTGTAAAACTGGCATAATATTGAGGATCAATGAAGGAAAACTGAGAAATATGTATGGTCCTTGTGGCTAAAGGGAGAATGCCTAAAATTGCGTGATCAGCCATAATCCTATTGAATGGTGGTGCAGGCTCGAAGGGTCGAATGGCCTACTCCTGCACCTTTTTTTTATATGTTTCTATGTAGTTGTGAAAGGGGCTTTTTTTTCAGCTTTGGCCACCGAAACCATGTGTTAAGCCCATGATGAAAGAAAAACAAAGTACAGCAGATGATGGGGATTTGAAATGCAAAAAAAAAATGTGCCAGAAAACCCAACAGACCTAGCACAAAATGTGGATGAGAGGCATGAAGGTGAGAGAAGCCACTGTCATTGGATCATCATATGCAACTGGAATAGTGCTGTGTTATCCATTAACATTCTTTCATCTAAGGACTGCATCTACACTTCTCGTTACCGCAGAAAGGCTGCCAACATCATCAAAGACCCTATCATCCCTGGTAATGCTCTCCTACAACATCTTCCATCAGGTACAAGATACAGAAGTTTGAACATATGCACCAACAGGTTCAAGAACAGCTTCTTCCCTACCATTATTACACTGATGAACTGACTGTCTAACTTCAAATAATGTTGACCTTTTTAATCTTGTTCTTGCCTCACACACCTCCTGTGTAGTGTAATCTGTATGTCTCACTCTGTCTAAGCACCCTATGCTCTGTATGTCCTTGCTTACTATGATCTGCCAGTGCTGCTCACAAACAAAGCTTTTCACTGTACTTAGGTACTATGTGACTGTAATAAATCAAATCAAATCAAAACAAAACTCTTTTCATGTTATGTGAGTATTTCTAGGTTGATAGCACTTACTCTTTCTGATATCTCCTACTAAACTATATTTTGTGGGCATCAAGCTCTCGGTTATCAGTAGCCTTCTTTCTAGCCCTTAATTTAACTACTAACATATTCAATGACATGCCCAAGAGCCCATTATTCTGATGAACCATCTTGCTACCACAGTAACTCCTTCAATTTCACATGGTCTGTTGTTTTCTCGGTCATTGTAGATCCCATGCCTTCAACAAAGCAGGCTTTTTTTAAAAATTGAGAGCATCTGCTGATACCATCCATACAATGATAAATTGTGACAGCAGATGCTCAGTTTTGACTTAAATGTATGCATACACAATTTTTAAAACTTTAAAGAATTTCCACTTTATCAGTTCTTTTTTCTCTTCACCAGAAAGTAACATCGAGTCACAGGATCATAGAGCACAGAAGCAGACCGTTCGGTCCAATTCATCTGCATGAACCAAACATTTCAATCTGATCTTATCCCATTTGCTAGCATTTGAACTATATTCCTCTAAACCTTTTCTATTCTTTGTACCCATCCTGATGCCTCTTAAATGTTGTAATTGTTCCAAAACCACCTCTTCCACTGGCAGCTCTTTCTATACATGTGTCACCCTCTGTGAGAAAAAACTTATCACTTCAGGTCCATTATATATCTTTCCCCTCTCACCTTAAACTTATGCCCTCTAGTTTTGGATTCTTCTACCCCAGGAAAAAGATCTTGACTATTCACCCTATCCATGCCCCTCATGATTTTATAAACCTCTATAAGGTCACCCCTCAGCCTCTGATGCTCCAGAGAAAATAGCCCCAGCCTTATTCAGCCTCTTCCAATAGCTCAAACTCTCCAGACCTGGCAACATCCTTATATATCCTTTTTGTACCCTCCCACACTTAATAATATCCAACCTGCAGAAGGGTGGCCAGAATTGTATGCAGTATTTTGAAAGTCGTCTCACCAATGTCTGTACGGCCAAAACATAACACCCCATATCCTCTACTCAATGTACTCACTGATGAAGGCAAGCATGCCAAGCCTTTGTTTTATTTTAGTAGATAAGGGCTTGTTAGGCAAAGCAGTAGGAAGTTATCTGGGGTAGTCAAGAATGTGCATTCAAGATTACAATCAGATCAGCCATAATCTCAATGAATGGCAGGGAAGGCTTGAGGGGCTGAATGGCCTATTCTTGCTCTTAATTCATGTGTTTGTAGATAGATTCACGAGTAGTGCAACTGTTGTAACAACCACAGTTTTTATTTGCTCCTTTGTTTTGCCTCTAAGTAATGTTTAAATATTTGGATTAGTTGTTTCAGTGTCAACTATATATCATGACACGGAGGTACTTTCTGACTCAGGAACAGATAACGATCTGCATTAGGGAATCCAGAAGGATCTTGTGGAGAGAAATCAAAGGCTTAACGTTTTGGGTCCGGTGATGATGTTACATATATAATTAAAGATCACTCCACCCAAATCGCTAACTCTGATATCTCTTGAAAGATGTTGCCAGGCCTGCTAAGATTTTCCAGTGACTTCTGTTTTTGTTTCAAAAAGATATAATTTTATGGAACATGTCATATATGCCAGAAGGTAGGAAAACCCCAACATGTTATTGTACTTTTGATATGCTCACCAGTTTCTGAAAAATCGCTCAGGTGAGTGGGTAGGGCCATTGCCAAAAATAAAAACAGTTCATCAATCTATCCTCACAACAACCCAATTCCCAGAAGCTATTTCTTTAGAACAATAATTAGAGTTGAAAAGAAGTTAGTACAATTTTCTATTCCTTATTGACTTACTACCAATTGAGGCTTAGTGAGTAGGGTTGCAGTTTTATGCCTAAAGGTTTCCAGGAAATCATTAGCAGTTAGGGTATAAAGTATTTGACATGAACTGTGTATCATTCACAAACACAGGAAGCTTTGGAAAGGTGCCATCAGACTCTAAAAACCATGATTAAGACATACTGTCACAACACACAGAATTGGAACAAAGGATTAGATTTCTTATGATTGTCTCCAGAGGTTCCCCAAATTAATCTACTGGATTTAACCCATTTGAATTGTTCACAAGATTAGAGGTCCCTTGAAATTGGCTGGGGAGAAGTTCTTTAACCTTTTTTTGTCCTTTTATGTTTTCATTTTTGAGGGTTTGTTTGGTTTTTCTCATTCTTTATTTCAACTTATTTCGGAAATTTTGCAGCCACTACACATGATTCTGGCAAACACAGCCTTTTTAGCTATCTGAACTTCATAAGCTAAAAAGAACTGTTTATTTCCCTTTCTTTCCATTATGACAACCAATGGAGAGTGAGATTATCTTCCATAACCATTATTGCATATGTAAATAAATTCTCTGCAAATTAAACCATTGTAGTTATGTGGGAAGACTTAAGTTTTATCTGTCCCCAATCTGCCCATCTGAAGAAAATCCAGGACCATTTCTCAGATGACCTACTTGCTGACCATTAATTCTTGACTTGAACAAACTCTATATCATCTGAAATTCAGCTATACACATCTCATTTTACAAAAGGATTTGTTATGTAATTTTGTTCTTGTTGCCCTACAAAGGGTCTCCTTCCTCAGCGCATCAAAATTCAGAGACCTCATTCTTGCTTTTTCATCCTGTCATGAATCATCCTGCTCCTTTCTTGTGAAAATGTCTTTCACTCTTCCATCCTCTTACTCTGGGAATTGGTGTCTCAGTGCCTAAATTTAGCATGCATTAATGTCTGCTTCCAATTTTCCCACCTTTCTCTTTGCAACTCCTTTCGTACTTGCATTTTTTGAAAAATCATTCATGAGACAAGGGCATCGCTGACTAGGCCAGCATTTATTGCCCATCTCTAATTGCTCAGAGGGCAGTTAAGAGTCAATGACATTGCTATGGGTATGGAGTAGCATGTAGGCCAGGCCAGGTGCGAATGATAGATTTCTTCTCCAGAGGCATATTAGTGAACCAGGTGGCTTTTTTCAACAATCAACAGAGGTTTTATGGTCATCAGTAGATTCTTAATTTTCTTTCCTTTATTGCATTCAAATTCCACCGTCTGACTTGGCAGGATTTGAACCCAGGTCCTCAGACCATTAGTTGAGTGTCTGGATTAATAGTCTGGCAATAAAACCACTAGGCTATCTCCACTTATCCCTCCACAGTCACAAATAACCTCAAGCCAGCACTTGTGACTGCCATCAGAGATAATGGGAACTGCAGATGCTGGAGTATCCAAGATAACCAAGTGTGAAGCTGGATGAACACAGCAGGTCAAGCAGCATCTCAGGAGCACAAAAGCTGATGCTTCGGGCCTAGACCCTTCATCAGAGAGGGGGATGGGGAGAGGGTTCTGAAATAAATAGATCACTGTGAAGCCTCTTCCAGGGATGCCTAACCTGAAGAAGTTATCCTCCTCCTTCCGGACCAACATCAGGGAATCTCTCTCCCACTGCTACTCTCTTGTTCTCCTCTATCCATCTTCGGTCCGCGCCCCCCCCTCACTATTTATTTCAGAACCCTCTCCCCATCCCCCCTCTCTGACGAAGAGTCTAGGCCTGAAGCATTAGCTTTTGTGCTCCTTAGATGCTGCTTGGCTTGCTGTGTTCATCAGCTTCACACTTTGTAATCTTGCGACTGTCACCATGGTTTAATATCCTCTGTCCCTTGAACATACTTCCCTTTCACCTCTGTAAAAGACACCTTGCTTTCGACATTGAAACTCATAACTATAGAAATGCAAATGAAAAAAATCCTATCCTTCTACCTCTCACTCAAACATCACGACTACTGCCTTCTCCTTGGGTGTGCAGTTGGTGAAATTTAATATTTCTTTTGGTACTTTAGTCAAGTGTTAGTGCTATTTTAAATAATGTATGTAGGATTATCACAGAAAAGTTGAGTTTGTCCAGAAATCTCATGCAACAGCAGTTTCTAAGCTCATCATCACGGATCATTTCTTCTGATAAATATTTGGCTGAATGAAGCGTGCAGGAACGTAGCTATCAAAATGCAAGGGAAATTGCTGACTTTAAAAATATGCATAACATTTTGACTGTAGAGTAGGATATTTTCTTCTACGTTTTCATTTTAATAAACAGTTGGGTATCTCTAAAGAAATAGCATTGAGTTCTATATCCAGTAATTCAAAACAATGCATGTACACTACCCTCCAAACAAGCAAAAGAAAACTGTGGTTTAATAACATTTGTGAACGTTCTATTTATATGAGCGTTACTAATGAAAGTGCACCTCTTACAATGGGTTAATATATCCATTAAAGTGGGACATAGTGGAACGTACAACCAGCTCAATGAACATTTATTACCTAACACTGACAACAGTAAATTTCAGCCTTTTCTCAAATACATTCCAATCAGGCCTGAACAATAAGCCGATCCTCAGCTATAGTTTCAAATAACATAAAGAAATTATTGCTCCTTTTATTAAAACAGTCATAATTCTTCATTGCAACATCTTACTTTCCAAGTGGCACTGTGGGTGAAATTGAAAACTGTTTATATTCTATTGAACATTTTAACAAGGTGACCTTGATTTTTCACTAGCCCTGACAATGCAGTACCTTTTTATCCAAACACACCCAAGGGATGATGCATAAATAAGTCATTAAGAAGTGTTTAATTGCACCATCATTTTATATCGATTCCTTTCAACCTGCTTTTTTAAAGCTAGCAGGAGAGTCTCATTAGAAATAAGCCTTGGTTTTAAGCTGGAGATGATGCTTCATAGTGCAACTTGTTGAAAAATCTCCACAGGCAGCAAATAATTTGTTTCCTTGCATAATTAATAGATTTGTCAGAAAGTACTTAGATTGTGAAATACAACGAGTGGATCTCTTTACAGATATATTAAGATGAATGGATTGTGCTGCATGTTGGAAAATCTCATTGCTCAGCATTTGGAAATTTACAGCTTTTGGATTTGCTTGTGGGTTCGCTTGTATTTTTCAAGGGAAGTGAGAGGGCAAGGGAAGATTCATTGCCTCTTTTATTTCTTTGGGCCAAACAAAGTCTATATGAGAATTAAATGTGAGGCTGGATGAACACAGCAGGCCAAGCAGCATCTCAGGAGCACAAAAGCTGAAGTTTCCGGCCTAGACCCTTCATCAGAGAGGGGGATGGGGAGAGGGAACTGGAATAAATAGGGAGAGAGGGGGAGGCGGACCGAAGATGGAGAGTAAAGAAGATAGGTGGAGAGAGTGTAGGTGGGGAGGTAGGGAGGGGATAGGTCGGTCCAGGGAAGACGGACAGGTCAAGGAGGTGGGATGAGGTTAGTAGGTAGATGGGGGTGCGGCTTGGGGTGGGAGGAAGGGATGGGTGAGAGGAAGAACCGGTTAGGGAATCAGAGACAGGTTGGACTGGTTTTGGGATGCAGTGGGTGGGGGGGAAGAGCTGGGCTGGTTGTGTGGTGCAGTGGGGGGAGGGGACGAACTGGGCTGGTTTAGGGATGCAGTAGGGGAAGGGGAGATTTTGAAACTGGTGAAGTCCACATTGATACCATATGGCTGCAGGGTTCCCAGGCGGAATATGAGTTGCTGTTCCTGCAACCTTCGGGTGGCATCATTGTGGCACTGCAGGAGGCCCATGATGGACATGTCATCTAGAGAATGGGAGGGGGAGTGGAAATGGTTTGCGACTGGGAGGTGCAGTTGTTTGTTGCGAACTGAGCGGAGGTGTTCTGCAAAGCGGTCCCCAAACCTCCGCTTGGTTTCCCCAATGTAGAGGAAGCCGCACCGGGTACAGTGGATGCAGTATACCACATTGGCAGATGTGCAGGTGAACCTCTGCTTAATGTGGAATGTCATCTTGGGGCCTGGGATGGGGGTGAGGGAGGAGGTGTGGGGACAAGTGTAGCATTTCCTGCGGTTGCAGGGGAAGGTGCCGGGTGTGGTGGGGTTGGAGGGCAGTGTGGAGCGAACAAGGGAGTCACGGAGAGAGTGGTCTCTCCGGAAAGCTGACAGGGGAGGGGATGGAAAAATGTCTTGGGTGGTGGGGTCGGATTGTAAATGGCGGAAGTGTCGGAGGATAATGCGTTGTATCCGGAGGTTGGTAGGGTGGTGTGTGAGAACGAGGGGGATCCTCTTGGGGCGGTTGTGGCGGGGGCGGGGTGTGAGGGATGTGTTGCGGGAAATACGGGAGACGCGGTCAAGGGCGTTCTCGATCACTGTGGGGGGAAAGTTGCGGTCCTTAAAGAACTTGGACATCTGGGATGTGCGGGAGTGGAATGTCTTATCGTGGGAGCAGATGCGGCGGAGGCGCCACACCTCCTCCCTCACCCCCATCCCAGACCCCAAGATGACATTGCACATTAAGCAGAGGTTCACCTGCACATCTGCCAATGTGGTATACTGCATCCACTGTACCCGGTGCGGCTTCCTCTACATTGGGCAAACCAAGCGGAGGCTTGGGGACCGCTTTGCAGAACACCTCCGCTCAGTTCGCAACAAACAACTGCACCTCCCAGTCGCAAACCATTTCCACTCCCCCTCCCATTCTCTTGATGACATGTCCATCATGGGCCTCCTGCACTGCCACAATGATGCCACCCGAAGGTTGCAGGAACAGCAACTCATATTCCGCCTGGGAACCCTGCAGCCATATGGTATCAATGTGGACTTCACCAGTTTCAAAATCTCCCCTTCCCCCACTGCATCCCTAAACCAGCCCAGTTCATCCCCTCCCCCCACTGCACCACACAACCAGCCCAGCTCTTCCCCCCCACCCACTGCATCCCAAAGCCAGTCCAACCTGTCTCTGCCTCCCTAACCGGTTCTTCCTCTCACCCATCCCTTCCTCCCACCCCAAGCCACACCCCCAGCTACCTACTAACCTCATCCCACCTCCTTGACCTGTCCGTCTTCCCTGGACTGACCTATCCCCTCCCTACCTCCCCACCTACACTCTCTCCACCTATCTTCTTTACTCTCCATCTTCGGTCCGCCTCCCCCTCTCTCCCTATTTATTCCAGTTCCCTCTCCCCATCCCCCTCTCTGATGAAAGGTCTAGGCCCGAAACGTCAGCTTTTGTGCTCCTGAGATGCTGCTTGGCCTGCTGTGTTCATCCAGCCTCACATTTTATTATCTTGGAATCTCCAGCATCTGCAGTTCCCATTATCTCTAAAACTTTTGCACAATCTGTTTAATGAATTTGCAGTATTGTTACTCCCAAATTCTAACAGCATAGATTGTAAATATTAGAGTTCAGGGATTGTATCAGCACTGCCAAGCCTCTCTCACTGTTTCGATTCTTTTTGCACTCTTGATTTAGGAGATTGTGTTCATACTGCTCGAAATTCAAACCAACGCCAAAATCTAATGAGGCAATTTTTCTGGTCCCAGTACAAAAGTGTCTGCACCCAAGAACAGTATTTCATTCATTGAAATGGAATGGGGCCAATTCTGCACACTTTCCAGAATTGACGTCATTAAATTTTCATTCGAAACTCTTCCTGCTGAGTGAGAGCTCACTGACAGTTTAAAGCAGGAATCAGCCTGCCATTGAAGCTCTTAAAGTTGGCAGATCGACCCGAAGAGGAACAAACATGACTTTGCTGTGCACATCAGATGTTGTGATGGGCCAAGGAGCATATTTAATCAATTTTCTAATATTTATTTGCAAATTCTTAGGCAGGAAAAAAGGACATCACTAACATGGTTGCACTAAAAAGTATAGAAGGCTAACAGAAGCTTTTTTGCAATATTCTGTTTTCCCTACTCCCTATTCAGTTTTCTAGTAATGGGTTCATGTGCTGACTCTTTAACTTTGCAAGAGCATACATTAACACAACGATTGTAAAATTGTTGTTTTAGCAGTAGTACAATCAGGCTAGGAGAATGAATAGCTACTGATGGGGCCTGGTGTTCCATGATGGGGTCATGGTTCAGGGCAGGATAAGAGGAAGTCGAAGGAGATTATTAGCAATTCATTCTCCTAGCCTATTGTTATCCACTCTTTTGCCTGTCCAACTGTCCTTCTCTCTATTTGGGCTCTATCCCACCTATCGTTTACTCTTTACCCCTCACTCCCACCCCATCTTCTGTACATAAACTGACATTTTCCTGGCTACTATCAATTCTGAGGATGGGCCACTGGACCCAAAATGTTAATTATAGTTTTTCTGTACAGCTGCTGCCAGACTTGCTGATACTTTTGGGCAATTTACGGTCTTGTTAAAGAAACAGCCTATAGCTTTACCTGATGCCAAGCTGTCCCAGTTCCTGTGATAATAGGAACTGCAGATGCTGGAGAACCCAAGATAACATAGTGTGGAGCTGGATGAACACAGCAGGCCAAGCAGCATCTCAGGAGCACAAAAGCTGACGTTTCGGGCCTAGACCCTTCATCAGAGAGGGGGATGGGGAGAGGGAACTGGAATAAATAGGGAGAGGGAGGAGGCGGACCGAAGATGGAGAGAAAACAAGATAGGTAGAGAGGAGAATATAGGTGAGGAGGTAGGGAGGGAATAGGTCAGTCCAGGGAAGACGGACAGGTCAAGGAGACGGGGTGAGGTGGTAGGTAGGAAATGGAGGTGCGGCTTGAGGTGGGAGGAAGGGATGGGTGAGAGGAAGAACAGGTTAGGGAAGTAGAGACAGGCTGGGCTGGTTTTGGGATGCAGTGGGGGGAGGGGACGAGCTGGGCTGGTTTTGTGATGCAGTGGGGGAAGGGGAGATTTTGAAGCTTGTGAAGTCCACATTGATACCATTGGGCTGCAGGGTTCCCAAGCGGAATATGAGTTACTGTTCCTGCAACCTTCGGGTGGCAACATTGTGGCACTGCAGGAGGCCCACGATGGACATGTCGTCTGAGGATTGGGAGGAGGAGTTGAAATGCTTCGCGACTGGGAGGTGCAGTTGTTTGTTGCGAACCGAGCGGAGGTGTTCTGCAAAGTGGTCCCCAAACCTCCGCCTGGTTTCCCCAATGTAGAGGAAGCCACACCGGGTGCAATGGATACAATATACCACATTGGCAGATGTGCAGGTGAACATCTGCTTGATACGGAAGGTCGTCTTGGCGCCTGGGATGTGGGTGAGGGAGGAGGTGTGGGGGCAAGTGTAGCACTTCCTGAGGTTGCAGGGGAAGGTGCCGGGTGTCGTGGGGTTGGAGGAGAGTGTGGAGCGGACAAGGGTGTCACGGAGAGAGTGGTCTCTCCGGAAGGCAGACAAGGGTGGGGATGGAAAAATGTCTTGGGTGGGGGGGTCGGATTGTAGATGGCGGAAGTGTCGGAGGATGATGCGTTGTATCCGGAGGTTGGTGGGGTGGTGTGTGAGAACGAGGGGGATCCTCTTGGGGTGGTTGTGGCAGGGGCGGGGTGTGAGGGATGTGTTGCGGGAAATACGGGAGATGCAGTCAAGGGCGTTCTCAACCACTGTGGGGGGAAAGTTGCGGTCCTTGAAGAACTTGGACATCTGGGATGTGCGGGAGTGGAATGCCTCATCGTAGGAGCAGATGCAGCGGAGGCGGAGGAATTGGGAATAGGGGATGGAATTTTTGCATGAGGGTGGGTGGGAGGAGGATACGTCCAGCAGAGTTACGAATGAAGAGAGGGCTCCACGCCAGGTTAAATCTGATTTGAAAGAGCGTAAGGAACATCAATGCCGGTCATAAGACTCCTCTAAAGGAGGGGGGCGGTTTACAACTGGGGACGAAGTTTGCTATAGAAACCATGGGAATGACCCTGCATGGGTAAGAGTTGTGGTCAATGCAATGTCAGGTCCAATGTGAAATAGATAACATGCCAGGATCCAGTATGCACAGGGCTCAGGATGGCGCAACAGTTCTGAACACGTGGACATACAAAGGCAGTTGCAGATATTAATAGTCACAGAGGCATACATGAAGTTCTTAGACTTCAAGAGTTTGTAAAGAACAAAGTTGATCTGCCATAGGTTTGAGTTTGACCACAAGGATGCTTTATGAACCCTCTAACATCATTAATTGAGTTACCTCTATGAAATCCAGAACAACATTACATCTCAAATAAAACAAAGAACTACAGATGTCAGAAATCTGAAACCTTAACAGAAATTTCGGGAGAAACTCAGCAGGTCCAGTAGAGACTGTGGAGAGAAAGCACAGCGACAGTTTTGAATCCAATTTTCTGAAGAGGTCTCAATGGATGTGAAACATCAACTCTGTTTTCTCTCTCCACAGAAGCTGCTCGACCTGCTGAGCTTCTCCAGCAATTTCTGTTTTTGTTAACTTGAAACTGGCTGGGAATTCTCAGACAAGTTCATTCTCACGTTACAGGGTAGCTTCCTCTTCCAAGAATTGCTGCTGCGTGAGGACATCAAAGGAAGAAAAAATGGAGGGAACACTGCTGTGGGAATGCAAGCATGATGTTAGAATCACTATCTCCAGTTCAAATCCTTCTACAAATAGCTGCAAAGGACACTTTCAGTTCCCTGCTGAAAACCTCTTTGATTTGATTGAGTTAACCCGAAGTCACCACTGCTTGTTCACATCTTATTAAAATATAGGCATAGTGCTATTATAGAGTCATAGAGCCATACAGCAGGAAACAGACCCTTCGGTCCAGCTCATCCATTCCAACCATATTCCCAAAGCAAATTAGTCCCACTTGTTTGCATTTGGCCCATGTCCCTCCAAATCCTTCCTATATATGTACTAATCCAAATGCATTTTAAATGCTCTTCCGTTACGAACCCTTACACAAAAACCTCAGACCAATATCAGAATGTTTTGGCTGAAAAACTTACAATCCACAATACAGTTGGTTCATCTGGCATTGCCTGTAGATCTGAACCAAGCTGACTAGCCCTGACCCTGCTTCCAACTGTGATGAACTCCTTTTGGCTTTGTCCTGTTTAAATGATGCATATTGCAATGTTGGAGCAATGATGCCTGCCACCATTCTGCTGAATCACCCTACATTTTGTACCATTTTCTCTTTTGTTTATATAATGCCCTAATCTACACAGGACAGCAGATATACTCAATTCGCCTGTTATTTCCGTAGTGGAGAACAATGTGCCAATAAGCGTATAGTGAGGGAATCCTGCTCTCAAAGTTTGTGGGAATGTAAATACTTTTCTCTTTCCTTGACAGAGTGAGTGGTGCTCTGGAATGACTATTTCCTTTGGCTATTTGTTTACCATAATCGTGTTTTTGATTTTGTTCCTTCTCACCCACCCACATCATTCTGCACGCAACGTTACCTTGTGCTCACCTTTGGGTCTTGCCGCTGTCGGGATCTTCTGGGTTTTCCATCATCAGTGCCATGTTTAAATTCTAGCTGTGTGCTGGGGCCCCCTCACAAGCAGCACTGTGGGCCTACCCACAGCAAATGGACTGCAATGGTTCAAGGAGGCACTTCATCATTCCTTTCAAGGGCTTCTAGGAAGGGCAATAAATGATGGCTCAGCTAGTCATGCCCACGTCTCCTGAATGAATGCAGGGAACTTTTTTTTTAAATTGTGAAGAATGGTGCGGAAACCCTGGCCCTGAAAGCCCTAAGCAGCCAATAGACCTTGTTAAATCAATAAACAGAGACCAGATGAAACACGTGACTGACTGTGATGACATGCCCCGACTGACAACGCTCTTCTATTTACCCAAGGACATTCATAGTGCTTGTCCCGTAAGCTGCTGGCATGGAGTGTAGCTGTGATATTGACATAGTGTGATGCCATGCAGCAACATGTCCATTCCCTTGCCTCATTACTCCAGGCAATCATGTCAAACTGCTTGGATTTGAGTCTGCATTAAACAGCCAGGTGAAACAACTGCAGTGTAAGCGTGTAGGTTCTGATGCAGCAATGCTCAAAAGGCAAGGCAAAGCAGAGATACATCCAAATAGGCACAAAATGAATGAGTGCTATCGCTGCAAGCATGCTGCAATGCAATGGATAGGTCCATATCCTTGTGTACAAAGCAACCTAGCGACAATATAGCACTGAAAGGTATCACTGCAAAGTGCAAAGTCAAATTGGCGAACTCTACCTGGCCTCCTGCACTGCCACAATGATGCCACCCGAAGGTTGCAGGAACAGCAACTCATATTCCGCCTGGGAACCCTGCAGCCATATGGTATCAATGTGGACTTCACCAGTTTCAAAATCTCCCCTTCCCCCACTGCATCCCTAAACCAGCCCAGTTCATCCCCTCCCCCCACTGCACCACACAACCAGCCCAGCTCTTCCCCCCCACCCACTGCATCCCAAAACCAGTCCAACCTGTCTCTGCCTCCCTAACCGGTTCTTCCTCTCACCCATCCCTTCCTCCCACCCCAAGCCGCACCCCCATCTACCTACTAACCTCATCCCACCTCCTTGACCTGTCCGTCTTCCCTGGACTGACCTATCCCCTCCCTACCTCCCCACCCACACCTTCTCCACCTATCTTCTTTTCTCTCCATCTTCGGTCCGCCTCCCCCTCTCTCCCTATTTATTCCAGTTCCCTCCCCCCATCCCCCTCTCTGATGAAGGGTCTAGGCCCGAAACGTCAGCTTTTGTGCTCCTGAGATGCTGCTTGGCCTGCTGTGTTCATCCAGCCTCACATTTTATTATCTTGGAATCTCCAGCATCTGCAGTTCCCATTATCTCCGAACTCTACTACAGATGTGTCCGAAATATGCCAGGCCAATAGAATAAAGCATTAAACAGGTATTTTGTGTTGACATTCACAGTGAAAGAAATAAATAACATGCCAGTAATTAATGTAAAGGAGGCTATGGCAGGTGAGGACCTGGAAATGATCATTATCACTAAAGAGGTGGTGTAGGGTTAGCTAATGGGGCTAAACATAGACAAATCTCCTGGTCCTGATAGAATGCATCTCAGGGTACTGAAAGAGATGCAGGGAATAGCAAATGCCCTTGCGGTAATTTACCAAAACTTGCTGGATCCGGGGACTGTTACAGCAAACTGGAAAGCAGAAAATGTGATACCACTGTCTAAAAAAAGAGGTAGGCAAAAGGCAGGTAACTATAGGCCCATTAGCTTAACTTCTATAGTAGGGAAATTGCTTGAATCTATAATCTAGGAAGAAATAGCAAGACACCCGAATGGAAATTGTCCCATCGGGCAGACAGAGCATGGATTCATGAAAGTTAGGTCATGCTTAACTAATTTGCTGGAATTCTTTAAGGGCATTACGAGGTTGGTGGACAATGGGGAGCCAGTGGATGTGGTGTATTTGAGTTTCCAGACGGCATTCAACAAGGTGCCACAGAAAAGGCTGTGGGAAAAGATTAAGGTATACTGCATTATCGGTAATGTATGAGCATGGATAGAAGATTGGATAACTTACATTCAGCAAAAAGTGGGGATAAATGGGTGTTTTTCTGGTTGGTGATCAGTGGGTAATTGTTGTGCCTCAGGGATTAGTGTTGGGACCACAATTATTTACCATTCATATAGATGGTTTAGAGTTGGGGACCAAGCATAGTGTGTCGAAGTTCACAGATGACACTAAAATAAGTCATATAGTAAAGTGTGCAGAGAGCACTGAAAGTCTGCAGAGGGACATAAATATGTTAAGTCAGTGGCCAATAGAGTATAGTATTGTTAAACCTGAAGTCATCCATTTTGGTAGGAATAACAACAAAAAGAACAGTAAAAAAACTTACAGCATGCTACTCTGTGCAGAGGGACCTGGGTGTCCTTGTGTATGAATTGCAGAAGGCGGGTTTACAGGTGCAAATGGTAATTCAGAAGGCAAATGGAACATTGTTCTTCATTACAAAAGGGATTGAGTTTAAAAGCAGGGAGGTTATGTTACAGCTGTATAGGGTGCTGGTGAGGCCACACCTGGAGTACTGTGTACAGTTTGGTTTTCTTACTTGATAAAAGATGTTCTGGCACTGGAGGGAGTGCAGAGGAGATTCACTAGGTTGATTTCAGAGTTGAGAGAGTTGGTTTATGAATAGAAATTGCATAGGCTGGGATTATGGTCACTGGAATTTAGAAGAATGAGGGGGGAATCTACAGGAACATGTAAAATTATGAAGGAATTAGATAAGATAGATGCACGGAGGTTGTTTCCCCTAGCAGGTACAACTAGAACTAGCAGTCATAATCTCAAAATAAAGAGAAGCAGATTTAGGATTGAATTGAGGAGGAGCTTCTTCACCCAAAGGGTTGTGAATCTATGGAATTCCCTGCCCAGTGAAGCAGCTGTGGCTAAGTTGTTGAATGTTTTTAAGGCAAAGGTAGATAGATTTTTGAATAGCAAAGGAATTAAGAGTTATGGTAAGCAGGCGGTTAAATGGAATTGAGTCCACAAAACAGATCAGCCATGATCTTATTGAATGGGAGCAGGCTCAATGGGCCAGATGGCCGACTCCTGCTCCTGGCTCTTATGGTCTTATGTTCTTTTATTTTTCAAATATATCATTTATGGCATACTGTATCAAATATTTTTTGAGAATTTCCATATACATTCACTGTACTATGTCATCAGCCCTTTGTGTTGTTTCACAAAAGATTTGTAGTAGCCTATTCAGAATTGGTTTGTCTTCAAGTGAAACATCTTGGCTGTCTCTTATTAGCCCATATTTGCCCAAGTGAGAATTTTAACATTGTAAAAAGTCTTTAGTAGCTTCTGGTGATGATTAATGTGTCACTTCTTTCCTTTTGTAATCGGATGTGTAGTATTTGTAGCTCTCTTGTTCACCCGCATCATTCCAAGATCTGAGAAATGAAAGATTATGGCCAGGGCTGTGGTTAGTTCCCTTGTCAAGTTAAGATGCATGCTATCTGGATCTCTTGATAACTCAGTGATGCTACCTTATTTAGCAAATTACATTTCCCGCCCTCTGAGTGGTGTAAATATGCCGGCATAAACAGGTTGGTTGGAATAACCTTTCATCCAATATCTCAGCCCAATGCCACGCCTACTCTAATATTAACTTTATCCACTATTTGCAGAGACTGACACAAAATAAACAATGCCTTATTCAAAACTTTGGTTTCTCGCCAATTATTTTTCTTCTGCCTTGCTTTGCTTGCCTTTTGTTTGTTAATAAAATTTTGGTGTTTGTTTTTATGTGACCTGCTAAACATTTGCGCATTCTCTGTTTTTCCATTCCCACTTGAGACTCAGCAAGCCTGGGTCACTGTGTATGTCAAGCTCATTAAGCAACTTAACTGGTCCTCTGGTGAATTATTTGCTTGCCTGCTTTTCAGTGTATCTAATGAATTTGTACAGTTGTGTACAGTTGTGTACATCTCCAGCCATTGGAGACGAAAGTCAATTCAACTTAATATGCTCTGCACAATAAGGAATTTGCTTTCTTGTTTGTCCATCTGGCATGGGGATCTGTTGACTTGATCAACGCAGCTCTTGATATTAGTGACGGAAAAACCAAAAGTGGTGGCTAAGCTCATTAGCAAAAAATATCAATTTGTATACTGGGAAGAAAATGGGACAACACTGTGCATGCATTGTTTTCATGGTCTCACCAGATAGTTGCTTGTTTTGATTGACAGTTCAGTAATTTGTTCAGCCTGTTAAAAATATTCCGATGTGCCTTTATGAACTATTGGCTAAACTCCAGGTCAGTTAATGGATTCAATTCTGTAGGGGGTTGAACTGTGAAGGGTGCTGATAGTTTTTAACAGTTTGTGACTTTATAATAGCTTTGTCTCTCTTTTGAAATGTTTCTTCAATGTCTGTTTATTTGGACAAGATTAGCAGGCATTAATAAAAGGATGAAAGCTTTTGCCATTAGATACATGTAGTTCGTGAGCTCCTAAAAGAGACATTACTTTTTCAAGGCAATTTTGAATGTATGTTTATGTTGAACCATCTTCACATTTGACAAGAAATAGAACTAGGCCATTCAGCTCCTTGATCCTGCTTCATCATTCAACAAGATCATGGTTGATACATTTGTGTTTCATATTCTACATTTCCATCAAGCCTTGTAACTTTTGATTCCCTTGACTAATGAGAATGTATCTATTAACCAAAAAAAAAACTGCAGATGCTGGAAATGAGAAATGAAAACAGAAATCTTCCGAAGAAGCGTCACTGGGCTTAAAAAATTAATTTTGCTTCCTTTCCAAAAGGTACTGCAAGACCAACTGAGTTTTCCCAGCAATTTCTGTCTAAGAATCTATGTCTGCTTTAAGAATATTCAACAATCCTGTCTCTACGACCTTCTGAAGCAGAGTTTCAAAGTCATACATGCAGCTGAGAGAAATATTTTTTTCTGTCTTAAAAGGACAGCCTCTAAATTTAAAACAATACTCCCTGCCTGTGCACACGTCCACAAGAGGAAATGGTTTACTCCATGCCCATCTTGTTAAGGCCTTTCAAGATTTTTATTGAAAGATGCACTGCCAAGGAAAACCGGGTTTTAATGTTAATTGACAGTTAACATCAAAGCTATGTTTACATTTTTAACCAGTCACGTTTACTCAAATTAATCAGAGTGTTGCCCTGACATACTAATCAGTGAACAGCTATCACCTTTTATGTTGAATGAAATAGGCATAAAACATGTCAGTTTTCTTTCTATCTGCAAAGAACAAGGTTTAGTGACTACAAGTCTGACTATCAATATTAAATTGGTTTGACAGATTGGTGGTAATTCCTTGCACATTCACTATTATTCACCAAATACTATTCAAGTTCAGGATCCTACCTCATGTTGGACACCGTGTTGCATGTTTTGCAAACACAGGCAACTTGGGCAGTTAATACCCTGCTCACTGTGAACAACTGAAGACATGTTGTTCACGTCAGGAGTGAGGAGAGAAAGGGAGAGGTAATGGCATCAAGTGAATAACTTTTGTAGAGAACAGGCTCGGACGGATGGTCAAATGGTCTACTTTAATGATTCTACATGCTTTCATTCGAAGAGTAGTCGAGATTGAGAAAAAAGCTTAGAGAGCAGATAGACTCAATGATATGTTATGTTCAATAGATTAACTTCACCTAACTGTTCTTCCTTGTTGTTAAAAGCTCTGGCCCGGATTTTGTCACTGTCCAGTTGCTCGTTATTCCACCCTGAATGGGAGTTGGGAATTTTGTGCATTCCCCAATATAGTAGACTCAAAAGTAGGAAACTGAAGGCACTCTAATCAATGTCTCTATACCTGCAACCCTGAGAAAGTCTCCGTTTCAAAATCAGAGAATTCGGAACTTTTCAAGTAAATTAAGTCAGTAGTTACTAAGGAAAAGTCAGTCTATGAAATACAAAGTCTAACTCCTGAATAACTGTTCAACAGACCCCATACTCCTCGTACTCCCAACTACAACTCTCCCAGACCACTTACACCGCTCCCCCCAGCTCCATGTCAGACCCAGACAATCCTAGACCTGAATCTGCGTGAACCCAAACCTCTTTACCATCCTCAGGTACTGAGAACTCCCATGAAGTTATTACATTGGCCTTCCGAGGGTCTTCGGAAAAACATGCAGTCCCTGATTACCTAGACACCGGAGTATCGGGATCATTGTGTTCACAGTAGACTACCCTTTCAATACAGTGAAATGTACTTTACCTTTTTATTTATGAGATGAACGTTTTTTTTCCCATGAAGAACTGTCTGCATTTACAATATTGATCTTTTATCTGAACATTTGTCATTTGACATAAATAACAACTTGGCAAACACATTGTTCAAGGCACTATCGTGTCTCACCTGATGGAATTCTTGCCGCAACATTAAACTGGGAAAGAAGCAAAACCATTTTGCTTGTCTTTTAAACTCTTCCCACCTCCAATTCATGGCTCATTCCTCCAATCACCTGGGAAAATCTAACAGTTGCAAGAGTCCAGACAACTCTGTACATATTAAGAGAATAGATAAGATAGAAGCAGGGATGTTGTTTCCCCTGGTGGATGAAACTAGAACCAGGGGGCATAAACTCCAGAAAGCAGGAGCTGATTTAGGACTGAATGGAGAAGGAACCTCTTCACCCAAAGGGTTATGAATTTGAGGTATTCCCTGCCAGTGAAGCAGTTAAGGCTACTCCGTTGAATGTTCTTAAGGCAAAGATAGATAGCATTTTGTACAGTAAAGGAATTTAGGGTTATAATGAAAGAGTGAGCAAATGGAGCTGAGCCCACAAAAAGATCAGCCATGATCTTAATGAATGGAGGAACAGGCTCAACAGGCCAGTTGGCCAACTCCTGCTCCTATTTCTTATGTTCTTACGTTATGTTCTTATGCAACTTAATAAAAATGTGATAGGGATGGGCTCTCTGTTAGAGAAATAATAACTAATAACTAATAAATAATGCCCATTGGAGTAGTTCACTTCAGTGGCATATTGCATCTCCTGCCTTTGTGAAAACAATCACGAATGAGAATGGAGGTGGGAATTCTGGTTTACATACTTGATGGTCATTTATTATCCAGTCCTTCCTCTATTTGATATCAATGGGGATCATGGAAATCCAGTCATGTCCCTGCTACAGAGAAAGTTAGGCTCAAGTCCCATTCCTGATAGAAAGGATTGTCACATCTCACTGGCATAGTGTGCTGAAAATGAAGCCCCACTATGACCAGAACCATCAGGAAAGTTAAAGGTTTTATGAAACTATGCAAATTTCCTGAAATTCCCTCTTCTTTTATACCCAGGTTGACAGAAAGCACAGAGGATCTTCTTATTTCACAAGAATTACTCTTTATTGCAAATAAATACATTCTAGCTACCGATAAACAGTGATGAACACCTAGCTTCTTATTCTACTAGCTTAAACCCTAACCCACTGACTAAACTTCACATGCGTACGGTCAGATACACAAAGAAGCCATGAATATTATGAGCAAAAGGAACAACTAACAAGGCAGATCAATGGACTCGTAGAATCCCTCAAAGAGTCCATTTGGCCCATCAAGTCAACAACAACCGTACAAGAAAACCATCTCATTCGGAGACCTTGTCCCCTTCCCCAGAAATCCCACATTTACCACAGCTAATCCGTCTGGGTTGTAACTGGAGCACCAGCAAAAACCCACACAGACACAAACAGATCATGTAGACTCCACACAGACAGTCGCCTGAGGGTGGAATCAGACCTGGGTCCCTGGTGCTGTGAGGCAGCATTGCTAACCGCTGAGCCACTGTGCTGCCCACAGATGAGATGATCCTCTGCCTTGTTGGGCCCTGCTGCTCATCATTCCCCCTTTCCCAAGTACTTCCACTCAATATCATTCTTTTAAAGCCTTTGATTTGTTTGTTAAAAGCCCCAGCTTGCAGCAATTAATGAGAAGAAATAAATGGGTTGCTTTGGGCTTGAGACAAAAGCCTTTCTGGCTGTCCAATGGCTTCTGCCCAGACATTCACCCCCACTTGTTCCCACTCCCTGGGAACAATCGCACTGTAGCCAGCAGCCTTTCCCATTAACAGTTGGTCACCACTCCCCTGTCTAATCAGCAACTTGTTTCCAGCTGAATCTCCCTCCATATATACCCCTTGGCTAAGGCTCAACTCCAATTAGAAACTACCCCACAGCCCCCACCATACCACACCCATTGCATAAACAAACAGCAGTGGAAATGGCACTGCAATGAATACCAGATAACTTGCTTTAAAAGTGTGCAGTAATTCTTTCCATAATCCTTTGTATTTGAGACGGCCGTTTTTCCCCATTTTAGTCCACAATCAAAATTATGTAAAAATAATTCTTTAAAAGAATTCTGACTGGATTTCATTAATTAAAAATTTTTCAGCATTAACTCCAGAGCTTTCTTTGTTTGTCAGAAGCTTGTTTCTTTTTTCACATCTGGATGTCCCCTGAGGTTTACCCGCACAGGATAGTGGGTAAGTGGTTATGGAAGGTGATGGGAAATATGACAGAGCCTAGAGGTGGTTCCTGTGTTGATGCAAGGGCCAGAAAGCCTAACAGGAGTTTATACCACTGGGCCAAAGTCTCAAACAGCCAAACCGGGCCTTCTAATTAAATTACCTCAGCACTCACCCATCACCCTGGTGGCCTCCAAACTACCTTCAGTGGTGGAGGGACTAAACCATCCCACTTGTGCCTCTCTATAATGACAGGAGTTTTTTTTAAAAAAGAAAATGGCATACTTCTCTGTTCAAGCTTCCCTACTCTTTGGTGAAAATCCAGCAAAAACTGTTATACTGATAATACAAATGGATACTAAACATCCCATGGTATAAGTTAAAGGAAAGCAACTCTCTAGCTCTCTGGCTAACCTTTCTTTCAGAAATATCACCAAAACAGAATGAGATTGTTCATCTTCCTGCTATGCTCCATGGAAATTTGTGGAAAGGATAATGTCAGACCACACGGAGGCCCCCTGGACTGGTCTGCTGCAGAGAGCTGTTGGAAAGAGATTGTGATGTTTGTCTTTCTGACTTTGTTTCTTGTTTTTCTGATCTATGGTCACACTGTCTATAGCTGTAATGTAGCTTTATTTTTCTTCATTTATCTATACTATACCTATGGATTGTACCTAGGTGCTCCGTAGCTAAGATGGCACCAGCTTTGGTGCCATTGTTATACTGTAAGTAACCTGGCAAATGAAGAACCTGCATCTAGGTACCTTTCTACCTGAGATGGCACTTTAAGTGGTGGCTTATAAACTTTTCACTGTACTCATTCGATTATATGCGACAATAAAGCTAATTCAATTCAGTTCAAGTTCAATTCAGATGCGCTAACGTAACTTCTAAACTAAAGTGAGATGCTTTCATTAACTCGTAAAGGAGACTTTCAGGAGAGTTTTAATACAGTCTGTTCATGACTTTTCCAATAATTGAACCTGCTCACAGATAAATTACCACAAAAGATGGGCGAAACTAAATTGAAGACTTTTTTTTTAAAAGTGATGTGGAAGTCTCAGTCTCAGGTGGTTTACATATTCGCACATCAAAGATTCTCCGTTATATTTTGCCAGATGTTGCTGATTTGTATATCCATCCTTGGAATTTGATTATTTTGCCAACTTCTGAAAATCATACAACACGTACAACCCACAATAACTTCAGCACTAAAAATGCAGTCCTTTCTACGCAGTGACATAAAAATTGAAAAGGAAAAGAAAGAAGTACCTGACAACATAGTAACTGGAAAGCAATTCCAGAGAGAGTGCTTTCTACCCAAAAGCTTCTGAGATCGAGATCCATTGCGGAAGATTGAAGTTTGACAGATTATTATTATTATTGCCTTCCTACACACAGTAATAGTAAACTTTGTCTGTTGTCAACAATTTCAAGGTGACAAGCATAATCTCTTTGAGCAACATGTAATTTTTTTCACACTAAAGTAAGGCACAGCAATTGTCTCCTTGATAAAATATGCATCAAGCATTGTTTGCATTCTCAGACATCAAGGATTAGATTTTAAAATGCTGAAGTATGAAGTTATTTGTTCTTGCTTTTCTTTAATATGATGCTTAGTTTGTTGAAATGCATTTTTCAAGAAAAACAAGCAACCTGATAATCTTATATGTAAATAACCAATGATGAGCTTGCATTTCAACTATCTAGCAATATTTGGGGGAGAGACATGAATGTGTTTCACTGATTTTAGGGATCTGAAATGCACCGAAAGGAAGCTAATTTTGCAGAAGGTTGTCCTTTGCAAAAGACTGTTGGAAGTGTATTCGGTCAACTGAGACAAACATTAACTTCATTTGAAATATGTTAGGGCGGGTCCAGCAGCAGAATTAGGGCCATTTTTTGTAAAATAGATGTCTGGCTCTACCTGATTTATTCATTGCTCACCACATTAAGGCAAAATGCAAGGCACTAACAATTGATTAGAAGGTTTCTGCAATCATTTTTAAATCGATCCTCAGATTTAGTAAGGTCACTTGTTTTTAGTTTTGCTTAGATTTCCAGTGCTTCTGTGAAATCATTCTAAGTACTATAATTTGATCAGCATTCTCTCCAGATAAAATATATTGGCATGCTGATGTCATTTGGAATATCTTTTGAGGTTGCTTAATGAAGAGGATACAGTAGATAACACAGAGCAGGAATGGCTACTGGATAAATAAGGCAAAAGCATAGGTGACATATGTTCCATAAAACCTCAACCTGACATAAACGGCTATTCTTCGGCAGTAAGCCAGTGACTAAGTTCAGTCACAACATTTCTGTCTCTCTGGCAATCATTGGGCTCCAGTGCCGTTGCAGGAAAAAATGACAGTGAAGCTAACTGTAGCTACACATGTTTATCCACCTGGATCACTCCAAAATCCTTCAGGAGACAGCAGCATGATTACTGAGTTTGCCACACAAGCCTCAGATAGGCACATGGCAGGGGAACTGTTTTTATTCAGCACCTAGCCTATGGATACTCACAAGTAAGAACAATTTTCTGGGTTTTTCCAGAACAGTTGAACTTTCACAAATCCATGTTGGAATAGCCACATTTAGCAAGGCGTGTTCCTTGGGAATTTGGAATTATTGACAATTTGTTATGAAAATTTGTTATGAATCATCTTTAATCATTTTTATTTTTAAAAAAATAATTTAGGATTAATTTAGGGGGATATCTGATCAGCATGTTCGAATTGGATCAAAGGGTCTGATTCCATGTTGTACAATCTATGATTCTATGATGCTAACAAAGCATTTCTTGGAAATCACATGAATCATGATAATTGCTGGCCTTGTTTGCTTGAACTTACTTCAGAGGAAATACTGGACTCTGTTCTTATAACTTTCAGAGTGCTAGTTCTGCTCTGAAATTCATTGGATTCTCAGCTGAGCAGAGTTCTGATGAAAGAAAATAAGCTTCCCAGGTCAGCTCTCCAATTTCTGGAAGGATACCTTTATGTGTGTGTGTGTTACACAGTCATCTTGGGATAAGTTTAATTTTATAATGAATTAATGATTTTGTATTTATTAAAGAAGTCTGATTGCTGTACCTTTTTATTCTAAATCGAATCTGAAGATAGCAAAATGTCGGCTATAGAGAGAACTGGGTAACACAAATGCATTTGGTGTGGCTTTTGGAGTTAAAATCTAACAGGAAGGCACCAGGGCCTGGGTTCAATTCCCCCCTTGGGTGATTGTCCGTGTGGAGTTTGCACATTCTCCCTGCGTCTGTGTGAGTTTCCTCTGGGTGCTCCAGTTTCCCCTCACATTCCAAATATCTGCAGGTTAGGTTGTTTGGCCATGCTAAATTGCCCATAGTTTTCAGGGATGTGTAGGCTAAGTGGATCAGCCATGGGAAATATAGAAATAGGTTGCGGGAGATGAGTGCTAGTTGATGTTCATGTAGCCACAAAACGACATGATCCACTATCACTAGTATCCTTACATACAGATGAGGAAGGACACCACTTTGACTGGGACAACACATCCATCCTAGGACAAGCCAAACAGAGACACGCACGAGAATTCCTAGAAGCATGGCATTCCAACCGGAACTCATCAACAAACACATTGATTTGGAGCCAATCTACCATCCTCTGAGAAAAAGAACAGGAAATGACATCACCAACATAGGAAATGACATCACCAACCCAAGGAAACCTAAACAGATAAATAGAAAGCGGGACATAACACCAGCGCTTCATCAGAGGCTCACTGATGATGTTACCTAGAATGGTGACGAAACGTCTGAAAACTAACCTTCCAGCTCAGCGAGCAAACTCTCATCCCGAAACTCAACCTGAGCTACAAATCTTCTCAAAACTTGCTATTGATTAACTCTAAAGAAGGTAACTGAAATAACTGCACACAGGCCAGTATCCCACCCCCATGTCATCCATTATTTACATGTGTGAACAGTATAGGCAATCTGAACAGCCAGCTCAGAGATAGTCCCTAGAATGAGGAGAAACCCTGAGGCTCCTATTTCTATCTGTCAGCCGTGGCTCCCTGATTGGCCCAGCTTAACAACCCTAATCAGGGAACTCATTTTCAATTAGATCTACTTGGCCAACCTCATTCCAATCACTGCAGTGACATTCCTGGTTTTCTGGCCTGAAGTAAAAACTCTCACTACATGGGTTCAGAGCTTTTAGGCCTCCTTTAACCTGAAGAATTTCCTGAAGCCTTAGAAAAACAGTTGATTTGTGTTAAAATGTATAAGAGTACACCCAAACAACCTCCTTAAAAAGATTTTACTCATTGGCTCGTCTTCTGAGAATTGTTCTCTTTGTACCCTAGAGCAGACATGGGGCCACAGAGCTAAGAGACGCGCTGCCACACTGTACAATTGTGCGCAGACCTCCATCACTACCTGAACGTTATTATTAGCCTCTAACCATGAGACCACACAGGCTTGAATTCCACTGAATTCCTCCACATTCTCCAATATGCCACACAAGCTTGTGGATAAGGTAGGCATGATTCCCGAGAAAATCCTTTTGTATTGCAATCAAACTCTTATATATAGTGGACTTACATACTCTTTTTTTTCCACCTGGCATTCTCAGCTGTAGGGCTCATTCATCTGTGATTTGGTTCTTGGATTCTCGTTTACATCTATAATCTCCCTACACCCTTTCACTGTATGCATCTCCTAGTTCAGAAAACTGTAGCTTAATACCAGAAGTGTTCCTCTCTGAAATGATGCCTGCGAGGTTAAGGACAAATGATGTGTTTGATTTCCCACAAATAAGTTGCCCCTTTTGTTCCTCTGCTGTTTTCTAAGCATCATCAATTTTTTACAAAAGGGAAAAAGTTAAAGCCTAATGGCATGAACTAACAGAAACTGATGAGTAGCTATCGGAAGTAACCACGCTTCAACAAGTGCAGCATATGAAAAGCTGTTTGTCAGTACAGTACTTATACAGTGCAGTAATAAAATCCATGTTGTCAGCGCTTTTCATCTCACACTCATCAGGAAAAACATAAGGATGGTAAATTTCAAAGGAAGCAACACGTTTATACTGCTTGAAGAATAAGTGTGATTGGTTGAGAATTGGACTACAATTAGTTGAGGTGTTGCAATATAGAATCCATTAGGGAACAGTTAGACATTTTTACTCTGTACACTAGCCAAATGTTTATTTTTATTGAACATGTGCAGTGCCTGGGTGTGTTTTCTGTGTGCGCACATGGGGCCCTATGTATTTAGCATTCAAAAAATTTTAGGTCTTATCACAGTTGAATTTCTTAGAAAGTAAGATAAAATTTACATCAGCTTGGCGTTTGGTCAGGTGGATGTCAACACTGCTGCAGAAACAATGTGATTTATGTGTCACTCAAAATTTAGCTATTAAAAGCATTAATGATTACAAATAGAAAATTTAATTATTTCATCTATGAGCAGACTTTCCCATATTCTGCCCTCTAAGTTGATCGTGGGGGAAAGGTATTATTGTCTGTGAGATAAGACTGAAAAGATTGATTATTCATCATTGTCATTGTACACTGTTTGCATGTAGTTTGATTGGCATTATAATTGTAACATTGGAGGCCAAATTGCAGTTGGAATGAAAACAGAAGTTGCAGGAAAAGCTCAGCAGGCCTGGTAGCATCAGTGGAGAGAAATCAGAGTTAACATTTCGGGTCAGTGACCCCGTCTCACTTGAAACATTAAGACTGATTTCTCTCCACAGATGCTGCTAGATTTGCTGAGCTTTTCCAGCAATTTCTGTTTTTGTTTCTGATTTACAGCATCCGCAGTTCCTTCAGTTTTTATTGCAGTCAGAATGGTTGGGATGAGATTGTATTACTAAGTACAGTACCCCAAATTTAAAACAGCTGATGGTCCATCCTTGCCCAACTGATTAAATCAAAAATCATTTGTTGGATTTAACATATTGAAATCCTTAAATGCTGAAATAAGTCTACATTCACTGACCTATAAATTTTTTTGAGGGAATCATGAAATCCCTGTGTGTAAGGGGAATTGTGATGTATTGATTAGTTTTAAAGCCAGTTCACTTCAAATTTCCTGCATTTACAATATTCAATTTTTATCTCTATTTTTACCCTTTGACTATGAATGATGTGCTTACCAATCACAATATTCCTGCAATTTAACTTTATAATATTCTGCACTAGACATTTAAAGAATGTCATTTTTCAATGATGTTATCTAACAGAAAATGCACTTTAGATGAAAACTGCATAAGAAATCCAATACTGATTTGGATTGCATTTTATGACGAAGATCCCATGATATCTGATTAAATCGGTGGTTATTCTGCCTTCTAAATGGTCAGCATATCATTATCCTTTAAATAAGACTGTATAAAATAGTTACAATGAAATAGAATAAGGGTCTCAAAAGTATTTTTATTCATTAATGGAATCAGGGCATCACATTCCAGGCAGCATTTATTGCCCATCCCTAATTGTCAAGAGGGCAATTCAGAGTCGACCATATTGCTATGGGTCTGGCAGGTAAGGATGGCAGCTTCCTTCCCAAAAGGACATTAGTGAACCAGATATAATCAGAGATAATGGGAACTGCAGATGCTGGAGAACCCAAGATAACAAAGTGTGAAGCTGGATCAACACAGCAGGCCAAGCAACATCTCAGGAGCACAAAAGCTGATGTTTCGGGCCTTGACCCTTCATCAGAGAGGGGGATAGGATGAGGGTTCTGGAATAAATAGAGAGAGAGGGGGAGGCGGACCAAAGATGGAGAGAAAAGAAGATAGGTGGAGCGGAGAGTATAGGTGGGGAGGTAGGGAGGGGATAGGTCAGTCCAGGGAAGACGGACAGGTCAAGGAGGTGGGATGAGGTTAGTAGGTAGGAAATGGAGGTGCGGCTTGGGAACCCTGCAGCCCAATGGTATCAATGTGGACTTCACCAGCTTCAAAATCTCCCCTTCCCCCACCGCATCCCAAAACCAGCCCAGTTCGTCTCCTCCCTCCACTGCATCCCAAAACCAGCCCAGCCTGTCTCTGCCTCCCTACCCTGTTCTTCCTCTCACCCATCCCTTCCTCCCACCCCAAGCCGTACCTCCATTTCCTACCTATTAACCTCATCCCACCTCCTTGACCTGTCCATCTTCCCTGGACTGACCTATCCCCTCCCTACCTCACCGCCTATACTCTCCTCTCCACCTATCTTCTTTTCTCTCCATCTTCAGTCTGCCTCCCCCCTCTCCCTATTTATTCCAGAACCCTCACCCCATCCCCCTCTCTGATGAAGGGCCTAGGCCCGAAATGTCAGCTTTTGTGCTCCTGAGATGCTGCTTGGCCTGCTGTGTTCATCCAGCTTCACACTTTATTATCTTAGTGAACCAGATGTTTTTTTTCTGACAATCAACAATGGATTCATGGCCATCAATACACTCTTAATTCCAGATATTTTACTGAATTCAAATTCCACCATCTGCCATGGCGAGATTCAGACCTGGGTCCCCAGAACATTATCTGTGTCTCTGGATAAATAGTCCAGTGATAATACCACTAGGCTATCACCTTCCCTAAACATAATATATCAGAAATAAACATTCACATTTCACAATGTGGTCAATCTAAACGTTTCTCAAGAATTGAGGAAGTTGTTTTTAAAAAAAACTGAATGCTTAAGGGCTATATCTGGTTGGGAAATTTAGAAGACAAGATAAGCAGGACTCCTAAAACTTATCATATTGTAGGAGAATGGAAAACTTTGGGGTTCTGGAAAAAAATGTATTCAGACTGGAAATTTGTTTCAGAACAAGAAGGCAGATGCCAGCACTGTTGGAGTTCATGGGGGAAGCAGACAAGGTCGTGATTTTCATGTCATTGACCAGAGAGTGCACAGATGGAGGGCTTCCCACCTAATTAACAACAGTGAGTAGGCTCAGAAAGCTAGAGGGCCAACTTGAGAACTTCCAGGTTTAAAAAGGCAGCAGGCTAGAGCAAAGTGTAAAGAAGGAGATTTCACTTTGCTTCAAAGTAGAAATGCCCTCTCTTGAAAATTTGTCCAACTTCAAACATGGATCTTGTTGCCAGGCCGTGACTATAGGAGGGAGGCCATGTTCCTGTACTTTGTCAGTCCAGTCCAGAGTGCTGGCTTCCAGTTCCATACCTACCATTGGGTCACCACCTCAGCACAGCAAAAATTCACCTGCTGCAAGAAACTGGAGACTGACTGGAAAAAGCTAATCACCCTCCTTCAATTGCTCTTGATAGATATTTAATGTGTTCTTGATCAGAGGGCTAGGGGGTTGCCTGTGACACACCACGAACCACTCTGCCTTCACAAAGCAGATAAATTTGAACCAGCAAACCAGGATGCTGGTCACCAGCATGTTTCTCAATGTCCGCACCTGTCCTCCAGATCTCAGCTCTGGAACAGGCTGAATTCCAACATTGCCTTGGCCTTCATCAGATTAAGATAGACGTGGGGAGGTGAGAACACAGATGAGGAAAAAGCATGGCCTCAGAACTTAAAGGAGCATGGGCCCCAGCCATCTCCATAAAACCCCAACACCAGAAATGTTGCAAAGGAGAGGATCCTTCAAGTGAAAAGCCTTTTGTACATTCAGTTTAGGAATGCAAGAAAACACTGTCCCTCAAAAGCTGCAATTAGTTCCATTTCAGATAATAGTCTCTTCTGTAACAGACATTTAGTCACAGCTCTGAGTCAAGAGTCTAAAAAAACCTCATACAAATGGTAATTAAATTATTTATAGCTGTTTTGTACTCTTTTCCATGATTTCCTTAACTACCCAATTACGAAGTGTTTCCACAATAGCTGTAAAGTGTATATTTGACAGTTTCTTTGTTATTCATTATCAATGATCAAACCATCTATAGTAACTACAAGAAATAAATTGTCGTATTAGGACCAAAAGGTTCGAGAACATTTTTCAGAGTAAGGTCACAACGTAAATGGTCACTGCTAACGAGTAAAATGAATAATTATGATAAACTGATTGCAAATGCATTTCAGAACCTCGTCCCCAGAGTTTAATTGTCCAGTGAAGTAGTGGTTTCCTACGGTGGCTATATCTTTCTGCTGGCCCTTATTCTAACACTATTTTGTGGCCTTTAACTGCCCCCTGTTGGCATAATCATTCAACAACTTTCTCCAAGAGTTCAGAAAGCAATTGATTATTTAAATTTAAACATCAAAATCCTTAATACAAATTGTGATGGTTTGCTTTGGAAACATTGACAAATTAATATTAGTAAAGGAATTAAAATTCCACAATTAAATCATTTTTGTGTAATTAACACCCAAATCTTTAAACTATTCTAGAGGTTATTTTGATATTCAGTTGGCACCAAAACAAAAGTGCTATTTCACATTTAAAGAAGTTTGTTCAAATCATTTTAAGACAATCCTATGCATTCTGCAGAAACAATTCCTTGATATTTCTGGAAGTAAATAGATTCTGTAAATAAAATTGAAAATGTACATAATCACAGGTATATTTCTACAAGAGAACAGCACAGCTGGTTATCCTGGACTGCAGACTGATAGGAGGAAAATGAAGATGTGGTTGACCTTTCTTTCATGGTTCCCTTTCCTAGACATTGATAATTTTGCGTGGGAAAGTGATCTGGTGATCTGATAGGAAAAGTGATCTGAAAGGGGGAAGAATAGCCCAATGTTATGTACGAGTAAGAGAGGAACAATATAGTCTGTAAAATGCCATTCAACAGTGACCCTCCCCCCTCCCCTCCATGACTTTCTGTCTTTGCAAACATCACTTACCCACACATCCAGTGACAGCTGAAAAGCCACAAACTGGTTAAAACCATCATTGATGCTCATCAGTTACCACTGGGTGAGACTTGTTCAGCCCACCTATCACCTGCCTCGCACTTCAGATCTGCATATGGACTATTCTCCCAGACCAAGCTCTACTTGCTGTCAGCATTTGGATTACACCATGCAAATCATGGGAAAACACAGGTAAGTTCCTTGTGACAAACCTGTTCTATAAAATGGCAAACTCTGAAATACCACAGTGAGAATGGCCTGTGTAGAGTCATAGAGATGTATAGTACTGAAACAGACCCTTCAGAAAAGCTGTTCCGTACCAACTAGATATCCTAAATTGATCTTGTCCCATTTGCCAGCATTTGGTCCATATCCCTCTAAACCTTTCCTATTCATATACCCATCCAGATGCCTTTTAAACATTGTAATTATACCAGCCTCCACCACCTCCTCTGGCAGCTCATTTCACATTCGCATCATCCTCTGTGTGAAAACGTTGCCCCGGATGTCCCTTTTTTAATCTTTGCCCTCTCACCTTAAACCTCTAGTTTTAGGCTCCCCTGCTCTGGAAGAAAGATCTCAGTATAAACAGTTTCAGGAAAAGCCGGATCCTTTGCACGTTACTGCTCCATCACTGGGGCCTCAGTCCAACTCTGTTACACACTTGTGGAAACAATGGGACCTGCTGCACATTACTGAAGGGCATCCCCTCAACAGACTACCTGGCAGATTAAGCACCTTAAGCTCAGCCCGTGAGGAGACTATCTTCAGGGATTTGCATCCACTAAGTAATAATGAAGCACTCTCGGCAGAGAAAACTGAATGAGAGAACAGCTGCAAGTGCAAAACAAGGAGTTCAAAGTGGAAAAAATAACTGTGAGATTTGAAATAAAGAAGCAGAACAGATATGAAGGAGGCGGGTGAGCGCTGTAAGGAACTTAGCCAAAGATAGATAAAAAATGTCCATTTGATCAGGGGGTTGACATTAATGTAATGAAGGGGATTCCTATTTTCTGTGATGATGCTTGCTATAAGTCACACAAACAGAAAGGTGAGCTGCAGAAATAATTTACAGCACAGAAAGAGGGCAATCAACCCCTTGAGAATAAACCACCCATTCTGATCCCACTTCACAGAACTTGGTCTGTAAGCTTGCAGGTGTTCACAGTTCAGGAGCAGACATACGTCCCTCCGCCATCTACAATCCGACCCCACCACCCAAGACATTTTTCCCTCCCCACCCCTGTCTGCTTTCTGGAGAGACCACTCTCTCCGCGACTCCCTTGTTCGCTCCACACTCCCCTCCAACCCCACCACACCCAGCACCTTCCCCTGCAACCGCAGGAAATGCTACACTTGCCCCCACACCTCCTCCCTCACCCCTATCCCAGGCCCCAAGATGACTTTCCATATTAAGCAGAGGTTCACCTGCACATCTGCCAATGTGGTATACTGGATCCACTGTACCCGATGTGGCTTGCTCTACATTGGGGAAACCAAGTGGAGGCTTGGGGACCGCTTTGCAGAACACCTCCGCTCGGTTCGCAATAAACAACTGCACCTCCCAGTCGCAAACCATTTCCACTCCCCCTCCCATTCTTTAGATGACATGTCCATCATGGGCCTCCTGCAGTGCCACAATGATGCCACCTGAAGGTTGCAGGAACAGCAACTCATATTCCGCTTGGGAACCCTGCAGCCCAATGGTATCAATGTGGACTTCACCAGCTTCAAAATCTCCCCTTACCCCACCGCATCCCTAAACCAGCCCAGTTAGTCCCCTCCCCCACTGCATCACACAACCAGCCCAGCTCTTCCCCTCCATCCACTGCATCCCAAAACCAGTCCAACCTGTCTCTGCCTCCCTAACCTGTTCTTCCTCTCACCCATCCCTTCCTCCCACCCCAAGCCGCACCTCCATTTCCTACCTACTAACCTCATCCCACCTCCTTGACCTGTCCGTCTTCCCTGGACTGACCTATCCCTTCCCTACCTCCCCACCTATACTGTCCTCTCCACCTATCTTCTTTTCTCTCCATCTTCGGTCTGCCTCCCCCTCTCTCCCTATTTATTCCAGAACCATCACCCCATCCCCCTCTCTGATGAAGGGTCCAGGCCCGAAACGTCAGCTTTTGTGCTCCTGAGATGCTGCTGGGCCTGCTGTGTTCATCCAGCCTCACATTTCATCAACATGTTCCTTTTAGATGAGTTGACTGTTTCTGTTGCAAGGCAGAGAATTCCAAACACACATTACTCTCTGGGTGAAAAAGCTTTTCCTCATGTTTCCTACATCTGTTTTACCAACCACCTTAAATCTTTATCCCGTGACAGTGAGCTCTCCATTAGTGATGCACTGTCAATTCTATCCAAGCTTTTATTACTTTGTACATATCAATTACATCATTCCACACCTTCCTCTGTTCCCTAAGGAAAGCAACACTTGCCTATCCTATTGTTCCTTACAGCTGCAATTTTCAATATGTTCAATATGTTCTGAGGAAGGGTCACTCGACCATTAAAGTTAACTCTGATTTCTTTCCACAGATGCTGCCAGACCTGCTGAGTTTTTCCAGCAATTTCTGTTTTGGTTCTAATTTACACGATCCGCAATTCTTTCAGTTTTTATTTTCAATATAGCTCTGATTGTGAAGCGGATTGTTAACACAATAGGATTCATACGGCTACAGACCTTCATGACATAGAACCCACCTTTAATGTACCTTTTATCTTCTCAAACGGGATATATTTTGACCCCGGTACAGTAACAGACCTTTCTAGAAATGTAAGAGGATTTCAGATTCGTGAAACAGTTCAAAAGCCTTTGCATTTGTCCAAGGAGATTTGACTTCTATGTAGGAAATGTCCCTGCAGATTATGCCGAACACCATGGGGAAAATCAATGACAGGTTCCATTCTCTTTCTCTTTTGAATGTGATTCCTCCACTGTCATTAACTGGGAACACTGTTATCGGCAGCAACAGTTTTTACTTTCTGGCCTGATTGCTGTGAAATATCAACTGTTTAACAGATTTGCAATCATTCTGGTCCCAAATTTCCTGTGGTTGGAGACAGCATGAGTAACATAAAGGTTCAATGTGAGACTGGACAACTTAATCCAGACAACTGGACTAAATGCACAGTCAATTCATCCAAATTCTTATATTAATAAATTGAATCAGAAGCAGTGATTGCAAAGCTGTTGAGTTGCCCTTAATACCCGACTGGTTCTTTCATGTCTTTTGAACAAATGAGACCTGCTCGTGAATATATGTCACCAGAGTCTCATACAAACAGGATTGATTCATAAGTACTGTCTGAAGTGGCTGAGGAAAGCTGCTGTCAGCATTTCAAAAAGGCTATCCAGCAACATACCTTGAGGACAACTAACAATGAGCAATGAATACTATCCCTATAAACCATGTTAACTTCAATCTAAATGACTAAGCAGCCAACTTTCTTTCTTGACTCGTAATCTAATTAACATTGTAAATAGTTTCCTCATTCTGACTACTATCTATAGTCTTTCAAACCTCCTGTGATCACCTACTTGTTCAAGCAATATTCATTTTTCACCCATCTGTCTTTGCAAACCAGTGCATAATCTTGGCAACAATGGAAACGTTTTTCACTGCATTTTGCTGTTCTTCTCACCGTAAAATGCACATGACAATGAAATCATTCATTCATTCTTTCCCTTCTAAAGGTGGAATGATGGCCAAGTTGTTAGCATTGATGCCTCACAGCACCTGGGTTCAATTCCAAACTCAGGAAACTCTGCATAGGGTTTGCACGTTTTCACTCTGTCTGCATGGATTTTTTCGGGGTGTTCCAGTTTCCTCCCACAGTCCAAAGACGGGCAGGATGGGTGGATTGGCCATGAGAAGTGCAGGGTGACAGGGGTAGGGGAGCAGACATGGGTTTGCGTGATTTGCCCTTTGGAGGATCAGCATGGGTTAAGTGTCTTCCTTCTGCACTCCAGTAATTTTATAAAGTTCTTGAAGCTGTTATTGCACTCAGAACATCAACAATTTTATCCTCTTCTCTGTCTAATGTCTCAGGCTAAGCTGCACTGTTTGGCAACTCAATATTCTACTTCATTGAACTAAGCTTCTAAGCTGGTCTTTTCACCAAAGATACCATTTACTTCAATGTGCAAGATATTACCTGTCTCCATCTCTGTTTTTCTTATGACTTAGACTCCCTACAGTGTGGAAACAGGCCCTTCAGCCCAACAAGTTCACATCGACTCTCACAACATCCCACTCAGACCCATCCCCCTGTAGCCCACCCAATCTACACATCCCTGAACACTACGGGCAATTTAGCATGGCCAATCCACCAGGCATGCACATTTTTGGACAGTGGGAGGAAAGCAGAGCATCAGGAGGTAACCCACGCAGACACAGGGAGAATGTGCAAACTCCACACAGACAATTGCCGGAGAGTGGAATCAAACCCAGGCCCTCGTTTTGTAAGGCAGCAGCGCTAACCACTGAACCACCGTGCTGTTCTACTAAAACCTTCAAACTAAACTGAGCTATGCCAACCTTCTCCTAACTAGCTCTACTAATTTCCATTAACCCCTTATTCTATGTTTGCTGAACTGCTATGGCTTCCATTATACCAATTCATTCAAATTTTCAAATCTTTCCATGGTCTTATTCCACTCTATCTCTAATGTCCTCAGACCTAATGCTTTGGAAGCCCCACCCTAATTCGCTTTGGATTTTAGACACTCCCTCCTGCATTAACACCCCTTTTACAACTTGGTTCTTTGATCCAATTTTTAGTTATTTGTATCAATAACTCCTTCTTTGGCTGGGCAAATAACTCTTGTCCAATTGTGAAAGGCCATGGGATGTTGTTTATATCTTAAAGGCACTACTATAATGCAAGTTGCTATTGTCATGGACATTCTACTTTCAGAACTGAAAGGACAAGCAAGGGTGATTAAAGATGTCCAGGATATAGTGCGTGTGTACCTCTGATAGTTTCAAGCTAGTGCATTTCAGAATGCATAAAAATGACCATCTTAATTGAAGAACTGTGGCTGCGTTTTTCCAGGAAAGATAGTAACTAATTTATGTGGATTTATACTGACATAACTCAGTTAAATCATTAAAGATGCTGTTGCTCACCAAATTAATGGGTGGCAATGAGGAATTTTCATTTTTACAAGAAGTTGCACATTTAATAAATTGCAAACTATTTTTTTCCCAAAATATCCCGTAGCTTGCTTCTGGGTTCAGCACTATTCGGGTGGCAACTCCAAAATCTGGTGACTGTTCACTCATTTACTTTTAACTTACTTCATTAATTAAACTTGAATCTTCCATCTGTCTCCTGTGTGTGCTGGTCATGATTTTTAGCAAGGAAAGTACAATGCTCTGCAGAATTTTATATATCGGATTTTCATCAGCTTATACACTGAATGATAAATAAACATCAAGTTATTCAGACAAAAGAATGCATTAGACATCTAAAATATTGAGGGAATAAAAGTCCACTCTCCAGTTATCTTAAAACGTTTCTTAACAGGCTGCAATTTTCATCTCTCAAATGAGTATTTCCCTACACAAAAAAAATCAATGGAATACAAATTTAAGTATTGGGAGCTGTGTAAAAGCAGCATCTGACCGGCTGTTATCAGAAATTAATACTCTTGGAACCTCATCCCTTCATACCATATCAACCCATAATAACTGCCTTGACAATAATGATTTGAGAAACCCAATCCAGATGCAATGCGTACCTCTGGAGATGGTACCATGTAAAAAGTATGATGATGAACAATAACACAAGCAAGGTCAATGTGATCTCCCAGGCTGAGTTTTGATCACCTGAGGGACTTGGTAGAAAGAAGAGCTCCCTTATTGGTTTACATTATCATTTGCCTCCCCGAGGAAATTGCTGTGCTTTTTACAACTTGCTGGTTAGGAATGGAAATGCAGGTCTCTGCATTGTGAGTGTGAGTCTGTCTTAATGATCCAGATGTTTTCCCTTGGTTCTCACTTACATTGATATGTTCATAAATTGCATGAAATAGTGCGGGTAGGACATAATTTATACATGTAATATGTGCAGCATGTTGGCATAGAGTAAATAAGATCAGAACGTTGAAAGTGTTGCTCAGAAATTGATTGAGAGAAATGGGTTTCAACTCATGAGAAACTGATAAAAGTACTGGGGAAATTGGGAGCTGTGCTGTTGGGATGGTCTTCTCTGAACTGCTTTGGGACATGTGCTGGTGAATCAGTTCAGTAGGGCTCAGAGATTCATTTAAACAGAATAGGGGAATTAGGAGGAGATCAAGAGTTCACACGGGAGGTTGGAAAATTAAAAAGAAATGAAAAGACAACAGTGCAGAGTAGCAATGCAGATTGTAATAAGAAGGGACAAACTGTACAAACATATCAGTGCTCCAGGAAATAAGGTCAAAGTGGGAAAATGTAGCAGGGAAACCATACTAAAAGCTCTTTGACTGAATGCACATAGCATCAGAATAAGATAGATGCATTGACAGCAAAAAGAGAAATTAATTTATATGATACAATAGCCATTACAGAGATATTGTTGAAAAGTAGACAGAGCTGAGACCTGAATATTCAGATGTATTTGATATTTCAGAAAAGCAGAAAAAAAATGCAGGAGGAATAGCTCTGTTAATTAAGAATGAGATCAGCTCGGTTGTGAAAAAAAATCTTGGTTAAGAGAATCCAAAACAGAATCATTTTGCGTGGAAGTTAAAATTAGCAAATACAAGAAGGCACTGATGAGATGGTTAAAAGGCCCCTGGCAGTAGCTGCTCTATAGGCCACAGTATAAATCAAGAAATAAATTGGACTCGCAAGAAAGGTACAGCAACAATCTTTGGACGTTTTAGTCTTTATTTAATTTGGAAGAATCACATTGACAAAGGGAGCCATGAAGTATTCACAGCCATTTCTTCCAATCATATCTTCTGGTACCAGGCAGGCACTAAACTATTTTCAAAACTTTAATGTGTAATATCGTGTCCAGCACTGTCAAGCATGCTCTATTCTGAATTTTGAACTACTTCTCACATCGTAAAATGTGAACATAAAAGACTACACAAATGACTGTGCTAGGGTCACCTGACTTCTTTTGTGGACTGAAATCACTACTTTGTCCCAGGAGGGAACAAAATAAACATAATAAAGCCCAAAAGAAATGTGAATGCTGTAAATCAGGAACAAAAACAAAGTTGCCGGAAAAGTTCAGCAGGTCTGGCAGCATCTGTGAAGGACAAAAACAGAGTTAACGTTTCCGGCCCTTCAGCTCCGAGGAAGGGTCACCAGACCCAAAATGTTAACTCTGGAAAAACAGAATGTTATTTAAAGGAGAGAGGCTTCAGCTATTTTTTACAACAGAAGGATTTTTTTTTCTCCATGAATCACGACAAATTGGTATACAGTTACAGCAAGTAATTAGGAAGGCAAATGTTGAATTTTAACGCAAGGGTGTGAAGAATAAAAATAGGGACCCCTAGCTGCAGCTATACAGCTATCAGTGAAATGGTACCTCAAGTACTGTGTACAGTTTTGGTTATCTCACTGACGATAGGAGATAATCGCATTGGAAACAGTTTGGGGAAGGCTTACGCCACTGATTCCTTGGATGAAGGTTTTTATTTCAAATGGAAATGTTGAACAGGTTGGGCCCTTATTTTTTGGACTTTGGAGAAGTGATCTTACTGAAACATTAGATTTAGAGGAGACTTGACCAGCAGCTGCTGAGATGATATTTGTCTTCACAGGTGAATTCAGAACTAAAGGACACAGTTTTATTTTAAAGGTGTCTTTAATTTTAGATTGAAATAAGAAAAAATTACTCTTCGCAAAGTGTTTGAAGTTCTCTTCAACAGAAAACAAAAGAAGTGAGTCATTGAAAATATTCAAGGCTGAGATAGGCAGATCTTTGATTGAAAAGAAAGTTGGGGTTATGGAGAAGAGGCAAGAAAACTGAGTTCAGGCCACAATCCGATCAGCATTAATTTATTGATCAGTGAAGCCAGCTCAATGAGGTCAATGACCTCTTACTGCTGCTGTTGCTTATGATTTCATGAGAACATTGCTCCAATGCATGTTATTACTGACCCTAATTAATATTCATTTGGAATTTAGCTGTTTTGTACAGTTGCTAAGAAATGAATGTTTTTTTAATCACCCTCCCACTTTTTGTTTTGTTATCATACTTTCAATTCACCCAAAGTGCTACGCATATATATACTAAAACAACAGCAAAAAAAACCCAGGAAATACTGGTATTTAGTCATAGAATCTCTACATTGTGGAAACAGGCCATTCAGCCTAATTTATCCACACTGACCCTCTGAAGAACACCCCACCCAAATCTATCCCCCTACCCTATTTTCCTCATGGCAACGCAACTAACTTACACATCCTTGGGACCTACAGGGCAACTTAACATGGCCAATCCACCTAATGTGTCCATCTTTGGGCTGTGGAAGGAAAACCACATTGACACGGGGAGAATGTGCAAGCTAGTATATCAGTAGGTGGAATTGAACCTGGGTCCCTGGTGCTGTGAGGCAGCAGTGCAAACCACTGAGCCACTGTGCCACCCCATGTAGTCACTGCATTACAGAAATGGTGATATTTTGTTGAAAATACTGCTTATTTTAACATGGAAAATAATTGGCTGGGAAAGCAACAACTTTCAGACGTGCTTTACTGTTAACATAATTGCTGCTTACATTTTTTTTCATGTTGGCCTCTGTGTGACATGGATATTAGCAATATCACCAGCCACATTCATTAGATTTAGATGAAATGTAGCCCTATAGAATGCCAGAGCCAGATTTGTATTTCAACTGCATCTTTTCTGAAAGTAGTCAATACAAATTTCAAGAATAACATTTATCCCAGGTTTCTAGGGGATTCCATTCCATTGTAACCCCGTTAAGAAACAGTGAAATCCACAATAAACTCCAAAAGAGAATCATCATAATATTTGTACAGTAGGGAACAATTTATTTGATTGCTGCCTTCGGAGCTTACATTTGGCTGGCACAACACAGCTTGTTCAAATTGTGTTTTTTTTTCATGAATATTAGCATACTTTTAATATCTACAAAATATTCAACGTCCCCTTCATAAGTATTTTCTGAACAGATACAACGAGTAATACCACGTAACACATCGAACATATGACTGTCATCAGTTGCAGGAGAGAGCGCCACCTAGTGTTTTAAAAGCTGACGCAGTTAAAACGTTACAAATAAAAGCAAGTGTTCTTAATTCAGCAGAAAGGCGCAAGTTTGGACCGGGTAAAGGGGTCAGAAAGACTTAATGTACTAAAACAGAAATGATTAATGGTGAACAAATTATAGAAATTGACCTTTCCTTGTCTTTATATGCTAATACAGTGTTCTTGTAGACCTAAAATGAGAATGTTAGCAATATAATCACTCATTATGACTACCCTGTCCAGGTCACTTTGGATTCTAGATACAAATGCTGACTCACTTACCATTAAACAGAGAGCAATTTGCAGATTTTAGACAAACCCACTCAGGTCTTAAAATAGTTTGGAATACATTTTGTGAGTTGCCAAACATGCAGACTGTACACATCAGCAACACACCATGTTTTTTCAATATGAGGAATTACTCATTTGTTGCGAATAGTGAATGAGAACACCTACTACTTTGTAATGTAGACTCATTAATCTTGATAATAATTATCCTTCACAGCCTCAGAAAGTCCTTATTTTCAAACTCCTCTACGGCTTCCAAAGGATTCTGGTAAGGTAAACATCAGTATCGGTCATGTGCCGAAAGTAGCTGGAGATGATGCGTTTTGATCTACATACACAGTGAATAGCTTAAATGAAAACAGAAATTGCTGGAGAAGCTCACAAGTCTGTGGAGAGACAGCAGAGTTAATGTTTTTAGTCTGATGAACCTCCTTTAGGCTGAAAGTGGTAGGATTTGTGTGTGTGTGTGTGAGAAAGAGAGAGAGAAAATGTGTGTGTGTGAGACAGCGTGTTTGTGACAGAGTATGAGAGAGTGTGAGAATGTGTGTGAAAATGTGTGTGTGAGTGTGTGCATGAGAACATGTGTGTATGTGTGTGAGAGCGTGTGTGAGAATGTGTGCGAGTGTGTGCATGATAGTGTGTGTGTGCGAATGTGTGTGTGATATGCGTGTGTGTGTGTGTGTGCGTGATACAGCATGTGTGTGAGAGAGTGTGTGTGTATGAGAGAATGTGTGAGTGTGTGTGTGAGTGTGTGTGTGTGAGACTGTGTGTGTGCATGTGAGACAGCGTGTGTATGTATGAGAGAGTGTGTGAGTGTACGAGAGAATGTATGTGTGACTCTGTGTGTTTGTTTTGGGGAGGTTGGCATTGAGCACAGAAGTGGCGATGGATCCCAGAGAAAGAATGACAGGCAGACGAAGGAATGGATATGCCAGAAAATGCCCTGACAGTCTGCAGGAAATACTGAAAGATGTAACTACAATAAGAGGCTGCGCCACGCTTAACTTTTAAGAACCTGGAGGCTTTAAAGTCCTTCAGATCCTGCCGGCTCGATTCCTAAATCAAGACCCCTGCAAAGACATTGGAGCTCCTGATATGAAAGCTGAAAATGCCTAACTTCATGACCCACTGAACCTTCATCTCTTGGAGTGAATTCTGTATTAATCCTGATATCCAGCTCCAGCTATCTGAGCTCAACTAGACTGCAAGTCAAGGTTGGACAAAATTTCCTTCTTGACTGAACCCACAAAGATGTCTTGTCATCCATATGAATTATGAACTATTTTCTTCTTCACAACTTATAAAAGCTCTCTATCCTCGACAAACTTTTTTTTGTCATGTGTATGAGAGTTGAGTGATTGATGTAGTTGTAGAACCAGAGTGTTTGTGTGAAAGAATTAAATTCTCTATTTTTAAATCTGCAGACATCAGCTAATAGCTACTTAAATCAACCAGAAGCTAAAGGTGGCTTAAAAATAAACACTTTCCAAAAAAGTGTTGATGACAGATTGTAAGGGAAGGGAATTGGATTTTAGATTATCTCTCTTCCTTTGTCTGGAGCATTGCACATTCTCCGGTGTTTAAGATTGATTGTCATCCTACACCTTTGGCAACATAATGTATCTGTCGCTGTAACACTCTCTCTCTCTGAAATGGTTCCGTACGCCTTGCATCAGAACATTGATTTAAAAGAAAATAAGTTTGGAGCTTACAGAACCCAACTTTCATTCTTCATTTATGTTTGTTTTTCATCATTGCTCGGTCATATAACAATTGAACAAGCTGCTGAACACCTATTTCAACAATGCTGCCGCCAAAGCAAGCCTGATGACAGAGCACAGGTATAACAATGATTCTAAGGATGTATCTTGATCCAGGGTGGTGTCTGTTGTATGAGGTGCCACCAATATCTTCTATCTATATGTCCCTCAAGGGCCTGCATGGTCCAATATCGACTTTTGGATCCACCGAGAGAGTCTCTTGTTGTAAACAAAATGTAGCCTGTTGCTCCATTAAACTGGAAAATAGCAAATATATCCCTCTATTCAAGAAAGGGTGGAGATAACAAACACAAAACTATAAGCCAGTTAGCTTGGGGAAGCTTTCAGAATCATTGAATTAACAGCATAGAAGGAGGCTAATCAACCCATCATATCTATACCAGGTCCGAAACAGCTACTCAGCTGGTTCCATTCTCCAGCCCCACCTCCATAGCCCTCAAAATCAGACATAAGTTGGTTAGAACAGGACATTTGGAAACTAATCAGGGAGAGTCAGCATGGTTTTGTGAAAGGGAAATCCTGTTCAATCAATTCAGTGGAAATTTTTGAAGGGGCTAACACATGCAGCAGATAAAGAGGTGACCATAGATGGGCTGTATTCCCAAAAGGCATTTGACAAACTTCAACATAACAAAGTTATTGTGCAAAGTAGGGGTTCATGGTAAAGGATGGTAACATACCAGCATGGATAGAAAGTCGGCAAGCTGGCAGAAAAACAGAGTGCATGTTTAAGTGAGAGAGAGAGAGATAGAGAGAGAGAGAGATAATGGGAACTGCAGATGCTGGAGAATCCAAGATAATAAAATGTGAGGCTGGATGAACACAGCAGGCCAAGCAGCATCTCAGGAGCACAAAAGCTGACGTTTCGGGCCTACACCCTTCATCAGAGAGGGGATGGGGTGAGGGAACTGGAATAAATAGGGAGAGAGGGGGAGGCGGACCGAAGATGGAGAGAAAAGAAGATAGGTGGAGAGAGTATAGGTGGGGAGGTAGGGAGGGGATAGGTCAGTCCAAGGAAGACGGACAGGTCAAGGAGGTGGGATGAGGTTAGTAGGTAGCTGGGGGTGCGGCTTGGGGTGGGAGGAAGGGATTGGTGAGAGGAAGAACAGGTTAGAAGTGAGTCTGTTTCTGATCACCAAGGCTTGACAAGTGGGGTTATGCAGACACCTGTGGTGGGCCCTCAATGTTTTACTATGACTTAGATGAGGGGTTAGAAGGCTTGGTGGTTGAACTTGTGGATAGAACAAAGATAGGTTGGGAGGCTTGTTGTGAAAAATATCCGGTATAACATGTCACAGTACTGAGACATTTGCTGGTAGGCAGAATAGATTGCTGAGTATTAATTAAGTGGAGAGTGACTACAAGTTCTGAGGGGCTGAGGGATCTATACATTCCAGCGTTAAAGTCTCAAATACAGGTACAGCAAAATGTCATGCTTTATTACACAAGTAATTGAACACAAGGAAGTTATACTCCAGTTATACAGGACATTGGTGGGACCACATCTCAAATAGTGTGTATAGTTTTGGAATCCTTTCTTGAGGAAGAATGTATATGTATTGGAGACAGTTCAGCGGAGTTTTACTAGATTCAAAAACAGAAATTGCTGGAAAAACTCAGCCAATGTTGTAGCATCTGTGGAGAGCAATCAGCTCACATTTTGGGTCTAGTGACCCTTCCTAGGCATCATAGTCTAAAAATTAGGGCCAGTCTGTTAAGGAATGATGTTAGGGAGCACTTTGAGATACCAAGACTGGTAGATGTTTGGAACGTTCTTCTGCAGATGACCATTGATGTGAAGTCAGTTGTTAATTTTAGATCAGAGATAGACAGATTTTTATAAAGCAAAGGTATTAAGGGATATGACCCTTAGATCATACCGAATGGCGGGACAGGCTCAAGAGGCCGAATTGCCTGGTCTTGTTCCGAGAGACTGCCAGGAGAGCCTGGTCTTCTGTCTGCTTCCTTTAAGATTCTTAATTACTCTGTCCTCCAGTCCCTAGGATTTCATCACAGCATGTGGAGCTTATGGTATTCAATCACAGTTCACCCTTTCAAACCGATTCACAATAGTATGCATTTGCAGTAAATAATACTTTAATACGGTATTGCAATTATTGAATGGAAATCGGGAAAATGCACACTATGGAACCCATATTATTATCATTAATTAAGCATTAACTCTTACACTTTCCAACTTCGACCTGTATTTGTCTTGGTAACAGAACCATTGTATCAGGCATTAATCAAGAATGGAATACATCTCACTCAACCCCTAAAACAATCGGATATTTAACCAATTAATTTATAGGTGAGTGGATTAGCATATCACTAGCTGTTTTTGCCTGTAAGGGACTGAGTTTTGCACATCAATCAATCTGTGCAGTAACAATTCTTTTAATGTCACGTTTTGTTGCAGGCTTATTAATTTAATTGCTGATCCAAGAGTTTAGCTAAAACTACCTGAACCACAAAGGAGAAAAAAAAGCATTTGCTGAGCTATCATTAATGTAATAAGTTAGCATGCCTGGTGGCAACTGGAGCAGAAACAAATTGAAAACTCACCCCACAGAGATTCCAAACTGAAGTATATGTTTCTCCCAGAGGCTAGAGCCTCTGGAAACAACATCTGCCAGAGGGTTTTCATTGTCTACAACACATCAAAAATTCAAGTCATGCAACTTTGCCTGCTGTAAAATCTGAACAGCAAGGAGGAATACATGAAGAAATTGTTGGTCTCCCATTCCCTGCTCAATGAAGAGAGATCCCTGAGGAAAGACTTGAAATAGGAATGGCATCAAAGGTTGTTTACTGTCATTAGGCCAGGTACAGTAGTGCCCTAATTGTGACAATGTAATAGCGATGCAAATTGTGAGTTCAAATCCTACATCAGCCAGCTGTCAAACTGAACTCAATAAATCAGGTAAATTGCAACAAATGAAGAACACGATGGCTGCAAGACAAACCCACCTGATTCATTAGTGTCTCTCAAAATAAATGAGTCACGAAGGGCTCTTCAGCCCAGTTTGGTTATGGGGTAGAACGTGTGCACAAGCACACATATTGATGTTCACAGGGATTTTAGCTGTCTCACTTCAATCTTCAGGTCCATCAGAGGTCACTGCTTGGTAGAAATGTGGTTGGCAGGAAACCACTGTCGAAAAACTCAACACTAGTGAGGCAAGTGATGAGGATGGGCACCAAATACGATCCTGGGAGCAAACAGGAATCTGTGGTCTTCCGGCACCTCATGAACCAGAATGCAACTTAGAAAGCTCCTCTGGATTGTCTATCCTTCAATATAGCTCTCTGGGGACTTGGGAGACCATCACTGCCACATGGTGAAATTACAAGAGCAGACCATATTATCAGGTCTTGAGCTGCACTATGTCATCTGTGGATTGGTATCTGTTGCATAAAGGCCTGAAAGGGTTGATGCTGAGAAGTGACTTACCTTATAAAGATGTCACCAGTTTGATGACAGGAGAGTTTAGGAGTAAGGGTTAAAATCTACCACTCTGGTCGTCCTCGTAGATTCTGCCAAAGTCCATCATACCAGTGTAATCTGTACTTTGCTGTCACAATCATGGTAGTGGGACTACACTGCCATTCACTAGCATAAAGGATGCACAGGTCACATTAATTAGATTAGATTAGATTCCCTACAGAAACAGGCCCTTTCTTTGGCCCAACAAGTCCACACTGCCCTTTGGAGCATCCCACCCAGACCCGTCCCCCTATAACCCACACACCCCTGTACACCAGAGGCAATTTACCATGGCCAATCCACCTAGCCTGCACACCTTTGGACTGTGGGAAGAATCCCACGCAGACACGGGGAGAACGTGCAAACTCTGCATTGACAGTTGCCTCAGGCTGGAATTGAACCGCAGTCCCTGGTGCTGTGAGGTTGCAGTGCTAACCACCAAGCCACCGTGCTGCCCAAATGGAGCCTGTAATAAAACAAGGCTGCTTTACCCAGTTCCCAATATGGCCCATTATACACTTTGTATTAAACTTAGAATAATGAGACCCATCGACTGGGTTTATTCATAAATACAAAAGTATCATCTGTTATAAAACAGAATCTATTCAACAAGGTTGAAGACTGAATAATGGACAGTTTATGGTATCTAATAATTAGTGACTCAAAACATACATGCACATGTGCACATATACCAGGTCAGTTAAGGGAAACAAATTCATTTTTCTCTCCAGAAATTCACTTTAAGATAAAACATGTTTAATTAACAATGTTTGGAACTCCTTTGAACAGACATACCCTAAATGATTTGATGGATGAGGGAAGGTCAATACAGAATTCATCACACTGACATTCTGCAGATGGATGCTAAACTATTATATTTCTGTACACGCAGGCAAATTCTGGATCCTGTAATGAAACAAGATGTGAAACAACTTGTAGTGATGACTGGAGTGTGCATTATTTCCTGGTAATAAAATCAAGCAAGTTGTTCTCAAGTCCTGCACCCAATCTTAATTGGTCCATCCATAATTTGTGTTGATCTCAACATTTCAGAAAGTTGATGACAGTTTGGCTACATTACTCAAGTGGATTCACATAGGTGCCACAAAACAATCAAGATTACTTATAATATTTATTATTCCCTTAGGAGGTATTACTTTAAAAAACAGCCATTTGGAATTACCTTGGTCCCAGAGATTTTACAAGATCTTCAGAGAGATGTGCCACATGGATGACATCAATACATGGCAAAACAGTTGAAGAGCAAAGGAACAGGAGTAGGTTATTTAACTCTTGAGCCTGTTGTCTCACATGATATGATTATGGCTGGTCTATAGCTTAACTCCATACGCCTGCCTATAACCCATATCCCTTAATACCTTTGGTTACAACAATGTATGATTTAAAATTAACACAGGAACAAAAACAGAAGTTGTTGGTAAAGCTCAGCTGGTCTAGCAGCATCTATAAAGAAAAAAAAAGTTAACCTTTCGGGCCGGTGACCCTTCCTCAGAACTGATGGGAGCTGGGAATACTTCAGTTTATGTGCAGTAATTATTGTGTGTAATGCCATGTGGTAACAAGGCCTGGTGTGTGGGGTATTTAGGGAACTAAATATTGAGTCCAATAATTTTAGGGCCTACACTCTCCCCTGTCCTAGTCCCCTACCCCACAGACCAGGCCTTATTACCACATATCCTGCCATTACACACCCGCTCTGTTATTAGTCATTAACAGTCCCCATTAACAACTATTCACCATCCTAGCCAGATCATTATCAACTCCTTTGTCTATCCAACTGTTCTTCTCTCTCTCTTTAGGCTCTGTTTTATCATTTAATCCCTACCCCATCTCTCTCCCTATTTTCTGCACATAAACTGAAGTATTTACAGCTTCTACCAGTTCTGAGGAAGGGTCACTGGATCTGAAACATTAACTCTGAATTTTTTCATCACAGTTGCTGCCACACCTGATGAGCTTTTCCAGCAACTTCTGTTTTTGTTCCTGATTTAAGGCATCCTCAGTTCTTTCGGTTTTTATTTTAAGTCAACAATTGATTTAATGGAAATTGTCATTTGTGGAAGAGAGCTCCAAAGCTTTTCCGCCCTTCCTGTGTAGAAGTGCTTCCTAACATCTCTCCTGATCAGTCTGACCCTAATTGTCAGACACTGCCTTAGTTCTAGAATCTCCAACCAGTGATATATAAATGTTTTTAGGGATGATAAACTGAATATTTACCTGACTTGGTGATGACTATAGAACTTTTGAAACATCTGAAGAAGTCACAAGGATGGATATGAACCTCCATCCATGAGATTCTTTTCGGATGATTAAGAGTATACGGATGTCCTTTGGACGTTCTAGCCACCACAATCTGTCCTTTTCACCCAACAGAATTGCTAATGCTACAACCACAGATCAAAGAGCAACACTGTTCTAGGGGCAACCAGACAGGATTTGCAAATTGGTCCACAATCCATTATGACCATTGCCAAATTCAGGAACAGGAAATGTTTTAGAGCGAGGCTATCTCTGTTGAATGGGTTTATGAGAGATTTTCAGAATACATCCTTAGCCTGAAGTGATTGTAGAGTCAGATCACAACCACCTGGCTTTTCAATATGATTAGGAAGGCTGCTTCCAAGAATGCAGATATTTCTACTCTGCTTTATGAGGTTATCGATGGAACAGTAAATATAAGCAGGGAATACTGTACGTGTATTCACTACAGTGATAGGCCTGACCATGCACAGTAAGATATAGACTAGGAAAATCAGCCAGAAATCTCCATCGCAGTGAGGGAGATTGGGAACAGTGGTCTGCAGGCAGAATTGCAATGATCGAGACCGGGAAGAGTGGTCTGCAGACTGCATTGCAGTGAGGGGGATTGGGAAGAGTGATCTGCAGGCAGCATCGCAGTGAGGGAGATTGGGAACAGTGGTCTGCAGGCAGCATTGCAGTGAAGGAGACCAAGAAGGGTGGTCTGTAGACAGCACTGCATTGAGGGAGACGGGGAAGAGTGGTCTGCAGGCAGCATCGCAGTGAGGGAGATTGAGAACAGTGGTCTGCAGGCAGCTTCGCAGTGAGAGAGACCGGGAAGAGTGGTCTGCAGACAGCATTGCTGTGAGGGTGACCAGGAAGAATGGTCTGCAGACAGTATTGTGATGTGGGAAACCAGGAAGAGTGGTCTGCAGGTAGCTTCGCAGTGAGAGAGACCGGGAAGAGTGGTCTGCAGACAGCATTGCTGTGAGGGTGACCAGGAAGAATGGTCTGCAGACAGTATTGTGATGTGGGAAACCAGGAAGAGTGGTCTGCAGGTAGCTTCGCAGTGAGAGAGACCGGGAAGAGTGGTCTGCAGGCAGCTTCGCAGTGAGAGAGACCAGGAAGAGTAGTCTGCAGACAGCATTGCTGTGAGGAAGACCAGGAAGAGTGTTCTGCAGACAGTATTGTGATGAGGGAGACCAGGAAGAATGGTCTGCAGACAGTATTGTGGTGAGGGAAACCAGGAAGAGTGATCTGCAGACAGCATCATTGTGAGGAAGACCAGGAGGATTGGCCAGGAATCTTCATGATAGTGAGGCAGACTGAAGAGTGACCTGCAGTTAGCATCACTGTGAGGCAGACTGGGAAGAGTGGCCTCATTGTTTAGGATTGGAAAGGGAGGATTTGAAGGCAGGAAGGTCAAACCAAATATCAGATCAAGAGCTGAAACAGAACTCCTGTTCATCAGGGATGAGTATCCATGAATTAGTTGAAGCCTATTCAGTTCTTAAATTTCAGCATAACTTTACAACCAATGTTTATACTAACACAATACATAAAAAAAAATGATTAACATTACTACATCATTAATTAACAACTCATTAACAATAGAAACAATAGGAGATGTGTCAAGACTGTAATATGTGGGAGCTCTAGGATCCCATTCTGATCCATGGCAAATGAATCTGGGGTAAGTCTTTTTTTATTCTCTAGGATGTGAGTGTTCCTGGCTGTCCAGCAATTATTGCCTGTCACTCGCTGTCCTTGATAAAGTGGTGATGAGCTGTCTTCTTGAGCCATTGCAGTCCATGTGCTATAGGATGTGAAAATAGTTACTAAATGTAACAGTCATATGCTATAGAACAAGTTCATTGCATAGACCATTTGAGACGTGCAATACAAATATGTAAGTACTTTTCAACCCAGTTAACACAAACACATCCTTTTCTAAAGCAAAATAAAGACTGTATTAAAGCTGCAAAGTCGATGGGTATTTTTCCAATGCTCACCTTAGCTGATAATTATTGGATCAAATAAAAGTCTCTGGACATTACAAATCTGAAATGGAAAGCGAACTAGACAGGAGCAAGCTGTGAAGAAAGAGTTAACATTTTGAATCATAAAATTAATGGTCATAGCCCTGAAATCTGAAAGGTTTCTTCAAGAGATTCCCAAAGCTTTTGCAACATGGAAAGAAGTAAGATTCCAGAAAATTGGATTAATTTTAAAGGATAAGAATTTTAATAAAATGGCAATGATTTGTCGATTCTAAAAGCAAAAGCTCGATAGCTGACACAGAGAGGGACCCTCAGCCAGACTGGCTCAGAATATGACTTCACTGAGCTCTTTGTGTCAAACAATAAAGAAAATTAATTTGACTATTTTCAAATGCTTTGTTCGAGGGTATTGTCACATAATTAATCCAATTCAAAACAATGTCACAGTAATTCAAGATAACAAGGTGTGGAGTTGGATGAACACAGCAGGCCAAGCAGCATCGGAAGAGTGGAAAGGCTAACGTTTCAGGCCTTCCACGTTGCTATGTGCATGCTTTGTGTTTTCGTTGGAGGTGTGTGGTGCACTCTCTACTTTTGCCCTTCTCCATTGGCATGCAAGTGGCCTGAAACATTAGCCTTCGTGCTCCTCTGATGCTGCTTGACCTGCTGTGTTCATCCAGCTCCACACCTTGTTATCTCAGATTCTCCAGCATCTACTATCTCTCACACTAATTCAATCTCAATTACAAGGTCATTGTTTTTTGACATTTCAAAATGAAGACTACACACTTCAGTGGTTCAATTTGAACTCAACCATTAACACTTCTTTCCATGTTCCCCTTCAATATCTTTCTGCAGAGAGCATAGAGCACCTAGAGTGCAAAGATGAAGGAAGAAGAGGATGCAATCACTGCTGAAGTGTTAACTGATTATCATGAAGAATGTGTTTTGTACCTTTGATAAGACATTTTTCCTTGGAACTGAGACAAGGGCAGAAATAAGACTGCAGTGATTCAAACATGGTGGCATAAGCTCTCTTTGAACCAAGAGAGGGGTGAAGAGACTAAATTTAATAAATGGTTAACTAAAGACAAGGTTGAAGCCAGGTAGGAGAGGGTTAATGTGGAACCAAACTAAAAGCTGGCACGAGGCAATTTTAAACTCTCTCTCTCAGGAGCTTGGAAAACCCAGGAATTAAAAATGAATGTGGATCGGGCCAGTGGCGGAATATACATTGTGTCATTAAGCAGCAGTAATGGCCTGGAAGCACAAACCCTTCAATCCTTGTAAATCCTTGTTAATCTTTTCTGAAACCTTTCAAGTTTCACAACATCTTTCCTAAAGCAAGGAGACCAGACTGGAGTTAACAAATTGTGGAGCTGGATGAACACAGCAGGCCAGGCAGCATCAGAGGAGTAGGAAAGCTGATGTTTTGTGTCAGGACCCTTCTTCAGAAATGGGGGAGGGGTGGGGGAGCTGAAAAATAAATAGAGAGAGGAGGGGTGGGGCTGGGGAAGATAGGTGGGATGGCGATAGGCGAGTACAGGTATGCAGTGGTGGGGGTTGATCAGTGAGGTGGGAGTGGTGGATAGGTAGGAGAGAAGATGGACAGATCAAGGAGGCGGGGATGAGAGGGAGGTTTGGTTAAGGGTTGAGGCCAGGGATGGGGAGATTTTGAAACTGGTAAAATCCATGTTTAGGCCATTGGGCTATAGGGTCCCAAGGCAGAAAATGAGGTGCTGCTCCTCCAGTTTCTGGGTGCTGTCATTGTAACACCTTGGGAGCCTATAGCCTGATGGCCCGAATGTGGGCATTACCAGTTTCAAAATGTCCCCATCCCCGGCCTCATCCCATGACTGACCCTCCTTCTCATCCCCTCCTCCTTGACCTGACACAACCTGTCCATCTTCTCTCCCACCTATCTGCTCCTCCTGCATCACCGGCCAATCCCCACCTCTGCCTACCTGCACTCACCTATCACCATCCCACCTACCTTCCCCAGCTCCAACCCTCCTCTCTCGATTTATTTCTGAGCTCCCATATCCCTACCCCCCCCAACCCCCGCCATTTCTGACGAAGAGTCCTGACACAAATCATCAGCTTTCCTGCTCCTCTGATGCTGCCTGTGTTCATCCAGCTCCACACTTTGTTATCTCTGACTCTCCAGCGTCCGCAGTTTTTGCTAGTCCTACACCAGAATTGAAGGCATTATTCCAAAAGTGGCCTATCAAATGTCCTATACAGACACCACATGACATCACAACTCCTATACTCAGTACATAGACCAATAAAGGAAAGCATGCCAAACTCCTGCTTCACTACATGTCTACCTGTGACTCTGCTTTCAAGAAATCATGAACTTGAACACCAAGGCTTCTTTCTTCAGCAACACTCCCCAGGATCTTACCATTAAATGTATAAGCCCTACCTCTATTTGCCTTACCAAAGTACAACACCTTACATTTATCTACATTAAACTCATTTTTATCATAGCTGTAGACAAATATATGCAACAGATAATATCCCTCATGTGTTCATTTAGGGGAAAGGACCATAGTTTGCAGGTGAGTGCTTAATCTGATTTGCAACAAGTGTGGATTTGAACTAGCTCACTCAGATAACCAGTCGATAAGAAGCCAAACATGGGATCCAAATGGTCAAGCCACCTTTGGAGAAAAATGTCGACTTCTGCATACTTGTCACCACGACTGCTTCATATTAATAAAAGGAAATGTTGGAGGTCTCAAATAAAAATAGAATGAGCTGAAAAAACTCAGCTGGCCTAGCAGCATCACATGAAGATAGAAACTGAGTTAATTTTTCCAGGTTTTTGACTTCTTCGGAGCTAAAGAACTGAAGAAAGTAGTTCTGTGGAAGAGTTATATTCAACTCGAATGTGAACACTGTCTTTCCTTCCACCGATGATGATGTTGAGATTTTCTAGCACATTCTGTTTCAACTCCTGAATAAAGGAACATTGCCAGATTTCTCAACTCAGAATGAGAAATGCCTTTCTGCCAACAAAAAGATTTAAAAGAATGGTGCTCGCAAGACCCTCAATTTAAATTGATACTGTTATGGTGGTTATTTTTCAGTGAAATGTGATAGAAATACTGCTAAATTGAAAAATTATTAATACATGCAGAGGATGGTTACTGATACTGTTTAAATTGAGTTGAAAATCCATGAAATAAAAACAACCTTTGCGTTCAGAATGAAAAGATCAATTAAGATTATAGGAATATGACAATTCTTTTAAAATGGTTTTACTTTATTGATATAAATGAGGTTCACTTTGACAAGTACAGATGAAAGCTCAACAATATTGTTTGCAATTACACTTTCTGTCACATTAAAATGAGGTGCAATATGTCAGTTTCACTTTTGCTGAACAGGACTTTCTTTTACAGAAGCTTGTTTTATTATTGTTCATTAACATCATGTACTGTTATTCAGAATTTCAATTTTAATAGAACAGATTGTTTGCTCTGAATAAAAGTTTGAGTTAGTTCATCTAAAAAAATGCTGAAAGATGTCAGAAATATGACTGTTTTAAAATATATCCAATATTGCAAAATATAGTAGTATAATATTGACTGTATCTTATAGATATAAGAAACAGTTCCATTAAATTCTATGAGTAGAAGCCTATAGGTGTGTGAGGAATGAGGCCCATGTTGAGACTGGTAGCAGAATCCAACAATAAGTCTAGTGAAGATTATCTTGATATCAAGAGAAACTTGTTGCATCATTCGTTTCTTTTATTTCTACCAAGAAGTGTTATGACAAAAAAACCAAGAGCCTTCCCACCATAAAAATCACCGTGACATTGATGGGCGTTTATAGGCGCAGGCTATCTGCCATGATCACACCCATGGTTTTTCTTCTGGCTATGTGGGACATGGTACCTTTAGCAATGAGTGGGCAGGAGCTCAAGTTAGAGAGCAATAATATTTGAGAATACTCAGGAAACTAAGGAAAAAGGGAATGGCGTGGGAAGTGGAGTTGAGACGGAAGACCAGCCATTATTTTACTGAATATTGAAGAATACTTAAAGCCAAATGACCAACTTTATTCCACGTTAGTTTATTGTTGTAGGATTTACACCAGTGGAATTAGACTCCCGTGGTTTTTTACTTAACAATGCCATTTTGCCACTAATTTAATGGCTGTGAATCATGCAAAGTATTTCATTTGTTTGGAGTTCCTTCAAACTAAGCCCAAATTTCCTCATTTATCTTTAAGGAAGGTTTCATAAAATAAAATTAATTTTGGGTTTATTTGATTATAAATTTCAAATGATGAGCGAAAAACGCAGAGAGAGAGAGAAACAGTTAAGGGACTAAAGTAAAAAAATATTGTCTCCAGTTTGCCATAAATTGTCCCCCTACCATTTCTCCTTCAGTGACTTTCAGAATTATATAAAGCAGGATTCAATTCTTTGAGCACTGTTAGCTGATGGATAGATTGTGGTACAAAATCTACAGTTACCCTTGATGCCCTCTGATTGCCGAAGGGGAAATGAATCAATACATTGACTCTTATAAGATGGACATTAAGAGGACTGGGATTAGTTGTAATGTCACCAAGGCTCACATAGTCTGTGAATATTTACTATCCAATTCAAAAACGAAAGTCATGGAGTTCTGGCTCTCAGATCTTGTGAAAACATTCCATAGCAAGTTGTCATTTTCAGGGATGGAATTAGCGACATGTCAGGAAAAATAAATTAAAACTATTAGAGTGAGGGCAGGAAGAAAAAGCTAAAACTCCATTTGTTCAGTCAAGAATTGAAGCTTTCAACAAGTCACAAACATTTAGTGAGCCATCCAAGTTAGCCACTGATATTTGTGGGTTGCCATTACAGAACAGTTGCATCTGACTAACCTCTGAAAGTTACTTATGCCTCTTGGGATGCATGTTTTTGGGCTGGCTCAGGAGAAACAGATGTGACGACCTACAGAGGATATAGAATTTAAATAAGTCACGACCAAGCTTGCACAGACTTGGTTCCTGCGGTTCTAAGATATGTGCCTGTCAACCTCTTATTATATCAGCACAGTTCATTGCATTTGCTATCATATTGTTCAGATAAAAGCCATAGGGTTTGGAACCCCACAGTGACAGTAGGGAAAATTGCCACATTTATAATTCGCTTTTTTTTGTTACCAACGAGAGTTTTGGTCTGGGAGTTCTTTTCCTGGGAGTTTCGGTCCAAAACACACAATCTGCAACAGCTGTTGGCTTGTGACGGGCAGCAAAAGGGATTCTTGACATATAACAAATAATGCATCCCAGCATTCATTGCCGCAAGGGTGCTTCTGGCTACACTCACTTATAGCAGGATGAAGGCTGATATAACAGTTACTGACGTGCAAACATTTTACATTTGATGGGACTCCAAGCTGTGAAAAGGGAAATACAGTATGCAGGAAAGAGTTGCATTAAGAAGTGCGCAACTTATCATGGTTTTAAATCAGGAATATCTAACCTCAAAAGCAACCATGCAAATAGGTTAATAAAAATAAATACACCATACAGATCTAAACTGAGCCAAATTCCTCTTATAGTTCCATTTTGTGCAATGAGTGTCTCAATTAAGTTTTCATTTTAGTCAAAATTCTTTAATTCAAAGCTTCTTATTTTCACACACTAATGAATTGCTGATATAAAAATAGAAAGCGCAACAGAAACTGTGGAGAGACAGAGTTAACAGTTCGATTCCAATCTGACCTTCTTCAGAATGACGTCTGAAATCAGCTTTCTGAATGTCTAATTCCTATAATATAAAAATAAGACCTCGCATTGTATTGTGCTTTTGCGTTTAGAGCATCCACACAGCACTTTCCAGGCTATCCTTCTTAAGTAATATAGGGAAACACAACAGTCAGTTTACAAATGACAAGGTCCACAAAATAGCAACAAAGTAAATAGTAACATGCTTTTGGTCGTGTTGTTTGAGAACCCTGCACACCAAGAAAACATCCCTGCTCTTCGTCATGCAGCATAGGAAGGTCAAACATAAATGCCCATGAAATGGTTATTTCCAGAATAGGATAAGGTGTGCCATGCCTTATGGGTGCCACCTATTAGTCAGGAAGGTCTGCATCTTTGAATTTTTCACCTCAGTCTTGCTCACTGTCTTGTCCTGTGTTGTCAGTTCCCCTGCTTGCAGAGACTCTGTCTCTGTAAACAGAATAGGAAAGTGTGTGCTATTAGCTTGAAATTAAGTGCATAAGAAGTTTGGAGTTTGGAGATTTGGAATAGCGGTTGTGGCAATTAGAGTACAGTTGTTGATGAGGTTGGTGCTCAGAAATGGGAGGGGTTTTGTTGGTGAGATTGAGACTGCTTTAAAACTAGGAGACACTTTATCATATCTTTGGCAACAGTCAGCAATGCTTTTAAGGACTCTGTTTCAGCGATTGTAAGACTGAGGAGGCAAAGCTGATTAGAGCCCATGTAATGTAGGGGAATCAAGGGTTACGGGGAAAAAGCAGGAAAGTGGATGTCAGGAGTGTTGGATCAGCCATTAGCCTGTAAGTTCCTTGCAATAACTGACACACTTTGCAGAAGTATACTGAAACAGCTATAAGACTCTATTGGATTAACTTAACTATGTAAAAGACTGGGAAAGCAGCCTCCAGCCTAAAGGCTTGAGGGATAATACAACAGCCTTGCAGCTAATACAGGTTAACCACAGGACCTCGCATTCAGAAACTTGTACATCTTTTCCATCTTCAGCCAACATTATTCATTTCATCGAAATGGCTGAAATTGCTGGATGCAGGCAAAAGGCTACAAGCCCTGACAATGCTGTTATATTATTGAAGATTTATGTCTCTGGACAACTCAAGCTGTTCCACTATAGCTAGCACCTTGACATCTAGCCAAGAATGTAGACATTTGCCCAGTAAATCCTGTCTGCAAAGAGAGCAAATCTTATCTAGTTAGCTATCATACTGTCATTCTGCTCTCTGGTAAGCAAATTGCCAAAGGGAGCAATTGACAATGCTGTAAAGTCACACTTCATGTAGCTGGAACTTGCTCACTCATTGGCGTTGGGTTTTGTCAGGACCACCCAGTTGCTGGCCTCATTAGAGCTTTGATTGAGTCGTGGATAAAACAGCTGAACTTGAGGTTAGGAGAGAGTGACTGTTTTTTGCAACAAGACTACACATTGCTCGGTGTGGCATCAAACAGCCTTAGCAAATTATCAGTTAGAATGGAGTGCGTGGGTCCTAAACTCATTGGTTATAGTCATGCCCAGCACAACACTGTTGGAGGTTAATCATATCAGTCCATTGACATTGCTTTAGGAATATCTCTAGGTAGTGTCCTAGACCCAATGAACTTCAGCTATTACATTAATATGCCTTCTTTCATTATAAGGTCAGCAGTGAGGATATTTGCTGGTGATTGCACAATGTTGAATACTATTCACTATACTCCAGATTCTGAAAAAGTATACTCACATATGGCCAGACCGGGACAATATCCAGGTTTAAGCTGATAACGGGCTTGTAACAATCATGTTTTACATGCCAGGCAGTGATCATCTCCAATGAGAGATATTCTAACCCTCTCATCTTGGCACTTAAGGGTAATCCCATCACTGAATCCCTCACCATTAACATCCTGGAAGTGGGGGAAGTTACCATATTATAAAAACTGAACTATACCAGGCATACAAATACTATGGCTACAGGAGTAGACCAGAGCTAGGGAACACTTAGACAAGCAACTTACCAACTGATTCTGCAAAACCTGTCCACCATTTGCAAAGTACAAGCCTGTACCATGATGGAATGCCCTCATTTTAGAGGAATACAGGTCTGAAAACCTTCTGGAAGTTCAACATGATCTATCACAAAGCAACCTGCTATAATAGCATCTATCCACTGTGTTAGTATTGAGTCCCTCCACTGCTAATGCATAGCAGCCACAATGTACACCCTGTATGTTTGAGCTGGAATGCAATCATGCACAAATGTGCCTCCTAGAATGCTATAATCATGTGAGCTTTACCATGAGAGATACACCCTGCAGGGAAATCATTTCAGGCTTATCTCAATAAGGTCCTTGAGTTGAACATACAAAACATGCCAGAAGAGGCGCTGAGGTGAGAGTCCGGAACTGAAATAAAAAGCACAGCTGCTTTCGATCAAACAAAACGTTTGGAATTAAAGCTGAGAAAATGGCTGCATTTTCTCCCTTTCCAGCTCCCATTCAAACTGTTGGGGACATGAGACAAAACAGGGCATTCCTCATGAACAAGAGCAATATTGTATAATAGCTACTAGATCAATTACAAGTTATTACACTTTTATTGCTGTTGGGAAGAAGCTGTTTCAAAACATATTCCACTCTAATACTCTCTTGTGCACAGAGAAGAGGGACATGATTGAAATGTTAAAAGCTTTGAAGGTATGTTTTGAGCCCCAGGTGGATGTTATATATGAAAACTACATGTTCCATATTAGAGAACAAAGAAGAGAGGAATCCCTGGATGAGTAGTTTGCATTATTAACTCAGGTCACAGAATGAGCTAATTAGGGATAGGATTGTATGAGGAATAAGAGATACAAAAATGGAAGCATGCCGACCGAACAAAGATAAACTTGCAGTCAAGAAAGCATCAACAATGTGAGCACCACAGGCCTACGCAACATGGCCCCATATGATGATCTAAAAATGAAACCATCAACAGCAAGGTTATGGCAATGCAATGCATCATACTCTTGCTGAGGGAACAAGCTACCCTGTGAGCTCATTGCAATAACAAGGATTTAGTATTCCAGATCATAAGCAGCAAGCAAATGACCTTCATCTCGACCGGATTATGTACAAAACTTGGACCGTGATTTTCAAGGCATCAACAGAGATTTATACTCTGTACTATTGAACTTTGAACACATCCCAGTTGAGTGTAAAGATGTTTTCACAGTTTTAGGACATCTTCCAGGAGAATATCATTTTAAAGCAGGCAATGAAAGACCAGTTCAATGTGCCAAGGATAGGCACAGTTGCTCTCAAGGCCAGTCTGAGAAACAACGACAAGAAGTCTGGACAAGAAAGTAAGTGACCACTCCTAAAAAATGGATTAGCAGTGCAATACCAGGCAAGCAACCTTCAAAGCTGAAAGTGATAATGGGAACTGCAGATGCTGGAGAATCCAAGACAACAAAGTGTGGAGCTGGATGAACACAGCAGGCCAAGCAGCATCGCAGGAGCACAAAAACTGACGTTTCGGGCCTAGACCCTTCATCAGAGAGTGACGAAGGATCTAGGCCTGAAACATCAGCTTTTGTGCTCCTGAGATGCTGCTTGGCCTGCTGTGTTCATCCAGCTCCACACTTTGTTATCTTCAAAGCTGAAAGGATGCATTGACCCAAATAATCTCAATAAAAACCTGGAGAGATCTCATGACACCAAACCATCCACTGAAGGAATTTTGGCACAAACTGTGGTCACAAAAGCTTTCACACACGAGATAGTAAATGAAGTTAGATGTAGAAGTAATTTTATAAACACACACTGGGCTCCCTTCAGAAGATATGGGTCGTTTTGCATGCTATTTGGCATTTGGATTCACCACTGGGAGTTCAATGTACAATTCAAATACGTGAAACAAAAATGGAGATTGAAATACATTCACACCAAATTTTAACAACCAGGAAGCCAGTTGCCTTAAAGAGAACAACAGTAACACAATGGCAAGTGCAGATTTGACACTAAAATAAAAGACACACAACTCGTATAATTGCAGGCCCCGGCCTTATCTAAAAGAGCTATCCCCGCATCTACCCTGAGGAGCGGGATCCAAAAGAGCTACCATCCCAAGAGCCATTCCCACAGCCATCTTCAGAAGTGGGATCCCAGACAGCTACTCTCTGTGAGAACTACCTGCACAGCTATCTCTCTGAAACCTAACCACACAGGCCAGTTCCGTACCAGGGGAACCAATGGCAACTGACCACGACAAGCAGACCTGATGAATGGCAACCTCCAGAAACCACCAACCGACAGGGTCTCAGGCTCATCCTGAGGTGAAAACTGGCCCGCAAAGACCACCACAAAGTAAGGAAGACCAGGTACTCATCCGATAAATCCACTATGCGTCCTACCGCATGAATGGATTCAACCCAGATTGAAGACTTACAACATCCAAAGTCTTCATCAAGGCACCAGGCACGGCAAGCGGGAACAGCCAGCTGTATTTCAAAATTGCATTTATCCCTAGTGGTGAGTTTATATCCTCTAGATCCAAGCTAGCTAGCGGGGAGGGTAATGTAGGCGGTGACAGTGCAATGAGTAAAGTGTCCGTGATTAAAGCTACTGTTTAGCTTCTAATAGTACTTAACATGTGTTTAATTTTAATAGTAGATTTAGGTACAGTGCTCTGTATAATTGACAGTGTCAATTTAACTGCTTTTCAAATGTCTTTATTTCATGTAATGTGCTCACCTTTTGTATTAAATAATTGCAGAGACGCCTGCTGCTCCCTCCTTTATTTCACATTCCCTCAATTAGTCCAGTGTCAGAACCAGGGATCACGGGGTGATTCGAACGACCGAACATTCAACAAATTACTGATCAAAAAGCAGAGCCCCTACATGTGACAAAGGAGTACTGCTCCAAAAGCTTGTTATTTCACACAAGCCTGTTGGACTATCACCAGGTTTGAGACTTTGGGCTCTTATGGTGCAGTGATATTGTCCCAACCTCTTGCTCGGAAGGTTTAGGTTCAATTTCCACCTGATACAGAGGTCTGTTATGTTTGACCATGTTGATTAAAAGCAGGTAGAAAATGAGCTCTGTAATCTGAGCACCAAAGAAAGGAGATCCTACATTGCTGGTGCAAAGGTTACGGAAGAGAAGCTGGGTATATAATGAGGTGATGTGTTTTGTCCCACTTCCTTTTGAATATTTTTCTGAGAGTCAATATCTTGGATGAATCCATGAGCTCCTCGTCCTGAACTGCTCTGTAACTCTGTTTGCCCTTCGTAGTTCAAAGTGAACCTGGTCGTTGACAGGAAAACATTTTGTTTAACTATGCCACAAGACTTTATATAATCTGTGTGACTTTGGAAGCTAGTGGAATAAGCATTTTACTCAATCTTGACTTAAGCTACAAACTGCAAATGGATTTAAGGAACAGCAAATAGGTCATTTAAAAAAAATTAGTGAATTGACAACAAATAGTATACATTTAGAATGAGTATTGGTAGCATACAAAAGGAAACAAGAAGACAAGTTTTGACACTTCTTACTTGATTAATGATGTATGAAATCAAAGGGATATTGAAGCGAGTTAACAGCAACACTTAGGACAAAATTAAACACTTAGTCAAGAATTTATTTTATCATTTCATAGCTGTTCCAAAATGCTCATTCTACCAAAATCAGGTTCCTTATAAATCTGATTAAAATGTACGAGTTATTTAAATGTACAGAATGAAAATTAAATGTACACAATTATTACCCTGAACACAATCAGTACAGAAGGAAATATTGAATTTACATCAGAGATAATGAGAACTGCAGATGCTGAGAATCCAAGCTAACAAAGTGTGAAGCTGGATGAACACAACAGGTCAAGCAGCATCTCAGGAGCACAAAAGCTGACGTTTCAGGCCGAGACCCTTCATCAGAAAAGGGGGATGGGGAAAGGATTCTGAAATAATTAGATAAATTTTAATTAATTTAATTAAATAAAATGTCCTCAAAAATAGATACATTTTCAGTCTACTTCACTAAGCAAGTGTCATGACTGTCATTAGACAAGATTTGAATACCATACAGTATGAGAATAGCAGAAATTTGTCAAAGGTGAGTCCAATGTTATTGTTCCCCACTTCATCTAAAGTTAATTAATCCAAAACAAAATCCAACAATGAAAGTCAAGACAGAAATATTGACCGGGGGAATAGAGGAAACTGAACATTGAGTTAGGAGGCCCTATAAAGTTGGAAAATTAATTCTGAAATAAATAGGGAGGGGAGGGAGGCAGACTGAAGATGGATAGAGGAGAAGATAGGTGGAGAGGAGAGTATGGGGGGAGGTGGGGAGGGGATAGGTCAGTCCGGGGAGGACGGTCAGGTCAAGGGGTCAGGATGAGGATAGTAGGTAGGAAATAGAGGTGCGGCTTGAGGTGGGAGGAGGGGATAGGTGAGAGGAAGAACAGGTTAGGGAGGCAGGGACGAGCTGGGCTGGTTTTGGGATGTGGTGGGAGGAGGTGAGATTTTGAAGCTTGTGAAATCCACATTGATACCATTGGGCTGCAGGGTTCCCAAGCCTAATATGATTTGCTGTTCCTGCAACCTACGGGTGGCATCATTATGGCACTGCAGGATGCCCAGGATGGACATGTCATCTAAGGATTTCCACATTGATACCATTAAGCTGCAGGTCTCCAAGTAGAATATGGGTTGCTGTTCCTGCAGAACAGGCAGCCCTCCGCTCCCTCCACTCCAATCCCAACCTCACCAACAAACCCACAGACAAGGGAGGCGCAGTGGTAATATGGCGCACTGACCTTTACATCGCTGAGGCCAGACGCCAACTCTCCGACACCTCCTCCTACAGCCCCCTTGATCATGACCCCACCCCCGAGCACCAAACCATCATCTCCCAAACCATCCATGACCTCATCACCTCAGGTGACCTCCCACCCACAGCCTTCAACCTCATTGTTCCCCAACCCCGCACAGCCCGTTTCTATCTCCTTCCAAAAATCTGCAAACCTGCCTGCCCTGGTCGACCCATTGTCTCCGCCTACTCCTGTCCCACCGAACTTATCTCCACCTATCTGGACTCCATTTTCTTCCATCTGGTACAGTAAGTCCCCTCCTACGTCCGTGACACCACCCACGCCCTCCACCTCCTCCAGAACTTCCAATTCCCTGGCCCCCATACATCATTTTCACCATGGACCCTATACACCTGCATTCCCCATGCAGATGGTCTTCAGGCCCTCCACTTCTTCCTGTCCCGCAGGCCCGACCAGGCCCCCTCCACTGACACTCTCATCCGCCTCGCCGAACTCGCCCTCACTCTCAACAACTTCTCTTTCAATTCCTCCCACTTCCTACAGACAAAGGGGGTGGCCATGGGTACCCGCATGGGCCCAAACCATGTCTGCCTCTTTGTATGTTATGTGGAACAGTCCCTCTTTCGCACCTACACTGGCCACAAACCTCACCTCATCCTCCGTTACATTGATGACTGTTTTGGCGCCGCCTCATACTCCCCAGAGGAGCTCGAACAGTTCATCCACTTTACCAACACCTTCCACCCCACCCTTCAGTTCACCTGGGCCATCTCCAGCACATCCCTCACCTTCCTGGACCTTTCTGTCTCCATCTCAGGTAACCACCTACAAACCAATGTCCATTTCAAGTCCACCGACTCCCACAGCTACCTGGAATACACCTCCTCCCACCCACCCTCCTGCAAAAATTCCCTCCCATATTCCCAATTCCTTCGCCTCTGCCGCATCTTCTCCCAGGATGAGGCATTCCACTCCCACACATCCCTCCCACATGCCCTCAACTGCATCTCCCACATTTCCCGCAACACATCCCTCACATCCCACCCCCGCAATAACCGCCTAAGAGAATCCCCCTCATCCTCACATACCACCCCACCAACCTCTGGATACAAAGCATCATCATCCAACACTTCTGCCATCTACAATCCGACCCCTCCACCAAAGACATTTTTCCATCCCCACCCTTGCCTGCCTTCCAGAGAGACCACTCTCTCTGCGACTCCCTTGTCCGCTCCATACTGCCCTCCAACCCCACCATACCCGGCACCTTCCCCTGCAACCGCAGGAAGTGCTACACCTGCCCCCACACCTCCTCCCTCACCCCCATCCCAGGCCCCAAGATGACCTTTCACATCAAGCAGATGTTCACCTGCACATCTGCCAATGTGGTGTACTGCATCCACTGTACCCAGTATGGCTCCCTCTACAGTGGGGAAACCATGCAGAGGCTTGGGGACCGCTTTGCAGAACACTGACGCTCAGTTTGCAATAAACAACTGCACCTCCCAGTCGCAAACCATTTCCACTCCCCCTCCCATTCCTCAGAGGACATGTCCATCCTGGGCCTCCTGCAGTACCCTAACAATGCCACCCGTGGGTTGCAGGAACAGCAACTCATATTCCGCTTGGGAACCCTGCAGCCCAGTGGTATCAATGTGGATTTCACCAGCTTCAAAATCTCCCCTCCCCCCACTGCATCCCAAAACCAAGCCAGCTCGTCCCCGCCTCCCTAACCTATTCTTCCTCTCACCTATTCCCTCCTCCCACCTCAAGCCGCACTTCCATTTCCTACCTACATTCCTGCATCCCAAAACCAGCCCAGCTTGTCCCCGCCTCCCTAACCTGTTCTTCCTCTCACCTATCCCTCCTCCCACCTCAAGCTGCACCTCCATTTCCTACCTACTAACCTCATCCTGCCCCCTTGACCTGTCCGTTCTCCCTGGGCTGACCTATCCCCTCCCAACCTCCCTACCTATACCCTCCTCTCCACCTATCTTCTCCTCTATCCATCTTCAGTCTGCCTCCCCCTCTCTCCCTATTTATTTCAGAATCGTCTCCCCATCCCCCTTTTCTGATGAAGGGTGTAGGCCCGAAATGTCAGCTTTTGAGCTCCTAAGATGCTCATTGAATTTACACCATATTTTTTTAAATATAAAAAATAAAGTTTGAAGTCATATAACAATCTTTTCCGCAAATTAGGAGCAGCATGTATATGAATCTACAATTAAGGAAGCATTTTAATTTGAATGAGAGATACATATGCCATGAAAATCCATTCAGGATTTTTAAAAAAAAATGCACAAATATGTCAATGAAGCAGCAGAGAAGTGACTGACTCCTGCTGTGCCTGAAAAGTTATTTTTAATTTGAAGAGATTCTCCGAGTGAATATGACTGGAAGAATTGTGCACACAAAGTTCTGTCAATTTGGTGTGGGGTCACTATGATGGAATAGTATTTTGATGAAACTTTTCTGATTTACATCATAAAAGATCAAAGAGGTTTAGGTATATATTGTGCTTACACACGAAACAGCCAAACTATCATCGCTTTTATACTACATGTCTGAATCTTTGTGACTCCAGGTATAAATACAAAGGAAATTCATTTATGAAGAGAAAAGTCTTGTCTTATGGAAGGAAAGAACAATGAAATAAGATTCAACTATATTAAAATCACATTGCAGACCCATGAAACGTATTGGGAGTTGGACGCTACTTTTTTGTAAAAAAGAATATGGAGACTATAAAATTGTAAAATGAACTAAAACAGGCAGAAGCCTCCAACCTCCATTGTCTCCAGAAAAGTGAAATAGAAACCCTCAGGCTTTCAATATTTCAACCACAATCTTAAGAGCTCTGTAAACAAGTGATCTGTATTAATTAACAATCTAAGTGTTTACTGCATTTTAAAAATCATCTGTTCTCCTGTAAATGTATGTGTGAATATAAAGAGTGAGTGTTGTCACAATTACTGATGTTGTGAGTGGTAACACTTAGTCTTTTTTTTGACTTAAACTTATTAGACGGCCTGCTTTATATCTGTTCTTTGAAGACACAATAATCAAAATGGAGAAACATTCATTTTCTAAAAGACATTTTGTTGCAGCCAGCTGACTGGTGTGAAATGAGATCATTTGTTTCCCATATCTCTTCCCATCTGTAACATGAATTAGAGTGAATAGCTTTATCATTAAGGGGAGATGATGGGTATTGATAATATCACTGGACTAGAATCCAGAAGCTCAGGTTAATGCTCTGGGGGCATATGTTCAAATCCCAACATGTTGCACAGTGGTTCAGTGGTTAGTATCGTTGCCTCATAGCACCAGGGAACCAGGTTCAATTCTATCCTTGATAACAAAGTGTGGAGCTGGATGAACACAGCAGGCCAAGCAGCATCTTAGGAGCACAAAAGCTGACGTTTCGGGCCTAGACCCTTCATCAGAAAAAGCTGAAGGGTCTAGGCCCGAAACATCAGCTTTTGTGCTCCTAAGATACTGCTTGGCCTCCTGTGTTCATCCAGCTCCACACTTTGTTATCTTGGATTCTCCAGCATCTGCAGTCCCCATTATCTCTGATCTCAATTCTACCCTTGGCTGGCTGTCTGTGTGGAGTTTCCACATTCTCCCTGTGTCTGTTAGATTTTCTCTGGGTGCTCTGATTTCCTACCACAGTCCAAACACATGCAGGCTAGGTGGATTGGCCATGCCAAATTGGCCATATGTGCAGGCCAGGTGGATTAGCTGTGGGGAATGTAAGGTTACAGGGATTGGGTGGGATGCTTTTGGAGGATTGGTGTGGACTTGATGGGCTGAGTAGCTTTCATCAACACTGTGGGGATTCTTTCACACTTGAAACGTTTTGACAGTATTGTGTGCAACTCAGGTCTCCCTGCTATAGGAAGGATGTTGTGAAAATTGAAAGGGCTCGGAAAAGATTTAAAATGATGTTGCCAGGGTTGGAGGGTTTGAGCTATGGGGAGAGGCTGCATGGGCTGGGACTATTTTCTCTGGAGTATCAGAGGCTGAGGGGTGACTTATAGAAGTTCATATAATCATGAAGGTTGTGGATACAGTAAATAGACAAGGTCTTTTTTCCCAGGGTGGAAGTGGGGGGAGTTCAAAACTGGAGGGCATAGGTTTAAGGTGAGAAGGAAAAGATTTAAAAGGGACCTAAGTTGTAGCTTTTTTCACGCAGAGGGTGTATGAAATGACTGTCAGAGGAAGTGGCAGATGCTGACATGATTGCAATAACACTTAAAAGGCATTTGGGTGGGTATATGAATATGAATAGGAAGGTCTAGACGGATATGAGCCAAATGCTGACAAATGGGACTATATTGGTTTAAGATATCTGCTCAGCAAGGATGAGTTGAGCAGAAGGGTCTGTTTCTGTGCTGCACATCTCTATGACTCTATGGCTGCTTCTCAAGATAGTGGACAAGTCTGACCTGCTCATCAAAATAATGCGCAGGCCTGGACTGCTCCTCCACATTGTGGAGAAACTTACCTGCTCCCCCATGTGCGTGCTATAGCCATTGATATGCAAGCTCAGGTGTTCTCCACACATTTATAAGTTCCTTGAGAGTCAGGTTCTCTTCACTTAGCACTGCCATGGCTGGATCTCTAATATCTGAAATAATTTTCCTTTTGATGAGATCATTTTTCATGTGTTCAAATGCACAGGTTTTTATGAGGTGGACTAATATTTTCTGACATGTATCAATTTCATATCTAATTTCACCTTGAGCTCCAACAATTGAATACATATCATTCACAAGTCACATTCATTTGGAGTTCAAAGTTTGCCTTCAAAACTTCAATGGTCTGTTTTTCTTTCTGCTCACAATGATTCTTCCACGCTTGGAAATAGTCTCTTCACAAATGTGACAACAGTGTAGCTAATCTTAGCTGCTCTAGCTTGTTAATTATATCTGTCGGATTCTGGTAGTTTTGCCATTGAAATTGGAAAAAGCACCAGTCCTGTTTAATATCAACTTTTTGCCTGACTAGAGCCAGAAGAGAAAAAAGTTGTAGCCATTGTTTCAGCTGTGGTTTACTTTGCTGATCTTTCTTTTTCTGTATCTTTCAATGTTTTTTCTTTTGCTGCATTCACAACTCTGAACACTTCCATGTTCGTCTTTCAGAAATCTGTTTCTGTTCAGCTCATCAACACTCAGTCTCAGCTCCCAGTCCTGATATCACAATCATGGGTTCACATCATCACAGTCCTGTGCCTACTGTGTCATCATTGAAATGTGTGTGAGATTGCTGTTTCTGGTGTGTGTAACTCCTGGTAGTGGTCTGATGACTACATCAAACAAAAAAGACATTTGTACAATTTTATCCCATTATGCACTGAATGGAATCAATTGACAGTGGGCATCCAAACCCCCACGTACACCCCTCCCCCACCCTAATTTAGTTCTGCTGGAAGTAGGAAGACAGTGGGATTCAAGCAAGCCATTATAATCTAGTTAAATACCTTCCTATTCTCAAATGTACCATGAGATGGCCACAAAATGCCCATTAAAATGCAGAATGGAGAAAGCCAGTTTCAACTTTACTGGAGTGGGCTAACTGGACACTGTGGTTTGTATAGGACTAGGTTCAAGCAGTAGCATACTAGTTAGCTGTGCTTTACAGGTAAAGAACGCATCCCACTCCAAGTGTTACAAGCCAATTTTTAAAAAAAGGAATGGGACAAAGGAATATCAGTCACCCTACAAAAACAGGAATCTCAAAAATCATCTGTTTGACAACCAACATCAACAGGTAACTATCACCACGATAATGTTTAACTATCAATTCTTTGAGAACATTTCAGAGACTCTTCTGAGTAATCTTTCCTTTCCTCTGGGCCATGTGCTCAATGGTAATAATTGAGCACCACTGTGAAAGTGGCACTTCCTGGTATTTTAGGGGTGGTTTGCAGCTGAGCTTTAAACATAGATGCCATGGTATAAATGCTGGAATGTTCGAGCAGCAATGACTTCATCTCTACAGCTACACTGTTCCCCAAGAAAGGTACACAGTAGCCCAACTGCATAATTGGATAGGGTTGTAGTGATTGGAACCAGGGTAAGGTGGATCTCATTGACTGTAAGATTCTTGATTGGGGCTGTTAACCTGGGCCAATCAGGGAGCCTTGGCTGACATATAAACAGGAGCGCTGCAAGATCTCCCTCAGTCTGGGCACTGGCTTTGGGCTGTTTGGTGATAGTCCATGTAGTATGCACATGTAAATAAAGGGTGACTTGGTGACAGGATAACAGTCTCTATGCAGTTATTTCAGAGGTAAACAGCAGGCATTTGCATAAATAAAGTCACTCTGGGCTGCAGCACACCAGCTGCTATGAATCTCAATCAATAACAATTTAAACAAAAATGGGAAAATTCCACCCAGGGAGCTGAGGTTACAACCGGGTCACCCATGATCTTATTGAAAGGCAGAATAGACTTGAGGGATCGAATGGCCTACTCCTCCTCTTTGTGTACATACCCATGTCCTAGGAACGCTTTAGAGAAAGTTCAATGATTGTAAATCCACGGGAGTAATTCCAAAATCAATGTTTTGTTCCAAAAATGAAATTAATTAATTATTATGTTAATTAATTTGGCATTATGCACATAAGACTTTTTTTTTAAAAAAGTTATGAGACGAGAATTCAAATCTGGGGACCCAACTTTAAACAGTGGGAACAGGTGACATGCTTCACATGGATCTATTTTTCAGGGTGTTTAGGTGACCTGGTGTCACTCTGCAGTTTATTGCTTGTAAATCATCACTGGTCCTCTGAATTGGACTAAATTGTTTACATTGTGTTTGAATGAAAAATTACAGCTGCTCTCAAGCCTATGCTCAACTGATAGGGGATAGGTGTGTGATTGATTGTTCTGTTTGGATGTGATGTTTCATACAGAAATCAAATGTTCCTGCAGACTTGCTTCTTTAAAATCAAGTCAGTCTTTTTCAGAGAGCAGCCAAAGCATCAAATCTATTTTTTTTGCAATGTCTTTATTTTTGCCTTAATATTTTTGAGTGTTTTCAACACTTTTATTCTTGAGCAGTTCAAGTGGTCCAAATTACATTGTGACCCTCTGATTTTTGTTTTGTTAATTGCTTTGCAACTGTCATCTTACATTGGATAAATGATGCCATAAATTCCAATCTGCTGTGTACATGTATATAAAGTAAAGCTCAATGAGATTTTGTTTCCAGAAGTGCACTTGTTATACAGTCATTATCATTGTAACATTTTAGATAATTGATTTACTTGCTCATCCACAATGAATAACCAAAGGACCTCCAATGATAAAATAATGGTAAGATCTTAAGGAGTTCTTGCTGTGAAGTGGCATGTACTGGCTTCCCCTGGTAATCAGTGGCAGCTTGGCATTTCTGTGTGAGAAAAACAGTACTTACAAATTAAATTAAATGTATTCATCCAAGGGCATTTCTTGAATGAACAGTCCCACATAAAGTCTATTTTTTTTTCCTGACGACAGCATTAAATAATGGAAAAAATTTCAAACAACTGAATCTCAAATCTTACCGTTCATTGAGAATTGCTAATTATCATATTTCCACCTATCTTTTCTAGACTGGAATAATTTATTAGTTTTCCAAATTACGCTTATGTAAGATCTGATTAAATATAAATCATTTAATGCATAACAATACAGGCTATAGAAGATTTCTGAACACTTTTGTAAGTTCTAACCCTGATAAAGCTAATCTTTTGGTAATTTTATAGTGATGGCCCAAGATGATTGAGATACTTGAATCTTCATCTTTCACTACTACAGTCCTTATTGTAATTGGTCAAAAATCCCACAACACGCGTCTCCCGCATTTCCCGCAACACATCCCTCACACCCCGCCCCCGCCACAACCACCCCCAGAGGATCCTCCTCATTCTCACATACCACCCCACCAACCTCCGGATACAATGCATCATCCTCCAACACTTCCACTATCTACAATCCGACCCCACCACCCAAGACATTTTTCCATCCCCACCCATGTCTGCCTTCCGGTGAGACCACTCTCTCCGTGACTCCCTTGTCCGCTCCACACTCCCCTCCAACCCCACCACACCCGGCACCTTTCCCTGCAACCGCAGGAAGTGCTACACTTGCCCCCACACCTCCTCCCTCACTCCCATCCCAGGCCCCAAGATGACCTTCCATGTCAAGCAGATGTTCACCTGCACATCTGCCAATGTGGTATATTGTATCCATTGTACCCGGTGTGGCTTCCTCTACATTGGGAAAACCAAGCGGAGGCTTGGGGACCGCTTTGCAGAACACCTCCGCTCGGTTCGCAACAAACAACAGCACTTCCCAGTCGCGTACCATTTCCACTCCCCCTCCCATTCCTCAGATGACATGTCCATCACGGGCCTCCTGCAGTGCCACAATGATGCTACCCGAAGGTTGCAAGAACAGAAACTCATATTCCGCTTGGGAACCCTGCAGCCCAATGGTATCAATGTGGACTTCACCAGCTTCAAAATCTCCCCTTCCCCCACTGCGTCCCAAAACCAGCCCAGTTCTTCCCCTCCTCCCACTGCATCATAAAACCAGCCCAGCTCGCCCCTCCTCCCACTGCATCCCAAAACCAGCCCAGCCTGTCTTCGCTTCCCTAACCTGTTCTTCCTCTCACCCATCCCTTCCTCACACCTCAAACCACACCTCCATTTCCTACCTACTAACCTCATCCCACCTCCTTGACCTGTCCGTCTTCCCTGGACTGACCTACCCCCTCCCTACCTACTTACCTATACTCTCCTCTCTACCTATCTTCTTTTCTCTCCATCTTCGGTCCGCCTCCCCCTCTCTCCCTATTTATTCCAGTTCCCTCTCCCCATCCCCTCTCTGATGAAGGGTCTAGGCCCGAAACATCAGCTTTTGTGCTCCTGAGATGCTGCTGGGCCTGCTGTGTTCATCCAGCTCCACACATTGTTAACCAGGTTATAGTCCAACAGGTTAATTTGAAGACACAAGCTTTCAGAGTCTCATCCTTTCAGATGTCAATGAGAGAGGTGGCATCATGACAGAATTTATGAGCAAAGGATTAAAGGATCATAAAACTGATGAAAATATACTGAACAATCCTAAGATGGTGGGTATATCTTCGATCATTTATAAAGGATTAATATGCAATTCCCAGAATTTCTTTCAAGTCACTGCTCTGACATAATTAAAGGTTTTAATAGTATACCAGAAGTGATATCTCAGGACAGACAATGTATTTTAGGAGAAAGACCTTGTTTAGAACCTGGTTATGTATTCAATTGGAATCAGACTGGTTTTATTTCCAAAGTAGGAATTTATAAAATGCCACATTGACTACCTATAAATTGTGTGCTTTTTGAACAAAATAGAATGTATCTACAATTACAAATCGCAAATGCAAATTCACTCCATCGATTTATATGCTCTTGTCCGCGGGGCATGTGTTTCTATGTGGGCATGTGTGTATGTCTGAACTGAGATCTGTCCTACACACACACACACACACACACACACACACACACACACACACACACACACACACACACACACACACACACACAAAGTTGGCATGAATCTGAACTATATATGAACCAGCGTACAAATGGAGCCAACTCCATGCTCCCCCAAGCCCAATTCCCACTCCCACCCCAAATTGCCAAATAGCAATTAAGGGTCTGCAAGTTGTGCTGAATTCCAAATGACTTGAAGCTTGTACATAACATGATGGAGCTCAGAGATAATGGGAACTGCAGATGCTGGAGTATTCCAAGATAATAAAACGTGAGGCTGGATGAACACAGCAGGCCAAGCAGCATCTCAGGAGCACAAAAGCTGACGTTTCGGGCCTGGACCCTTCATCAGATGGAGCTGACTATTTTCCATGCTTCTTGGTAATTGATGGGCTGAAGCAGCAGTGTATTCCATACAAAGCATATCCTTCAACCAGACTATATTGGTGAAGAGCAGGGTAAGGCCAATATTCGGGATGCAAAGTTATCATAGATGGCACTGTGATGGTGTTTCATTCATTTTGTGTTTTTGGAATCGTAAACAGAGCAGCTTGAACTTCTATGATGCTTCATTTCATTAAATGTCTCAAATACTTTATGCCATTATGTTTTTGAGTATCAATGATGAGTCTTATGCTATCAAATGTACATGTTTCTTTTGAACACAGTTTTCAGTTGCTGTACACCAACAGTCTGTTTCCAGTGATTTATTTCAATGTTATTTGACCTAATAATTATATTTGAATATATTCAGGTCATATGGGAAACTTAACCTCTGGCACAAAATTAAAAAAAAACTCATATACAAGTTTCTGATTTTATTTGAGCCAGTGAACTCTCATTGAGATCAGCCTATTAGAATATTTATTCTCTCTACAGACATTCTGCTCATTCAACATCAATCACTTCTGTTTCGGCTCTCTCAATGTTGAGCAGCAGTATTTCAAAGTTTCCTGTATTTCACAGAATCCCTAAGGTGCGGTAACAGGACACTTAGCCCATCCAGTCCATACTGACCTTCTGAAAAGCATCCCTCCCAGAACAAATCCCCTATCCTATCCCTGTAACCCTGTGTTCCCCACAACTGATTCATCCAGCCTGCACACTATAGCAAGGTCAATCCACCTAATCTGCACATTTTCGGGCTGTGGGAGGAAATGGGGCAAGTGTAAAAACTGCACACAGACAATTACCTGAGGCTGGAATCAAGCATGGGTCTCTGGTGCTGTGAGGCAGCAGTGTTAACCACTGAGCCACTTTGCCACCTCACCACCCACGTTCACCCAGTGCCAACCCTAGAAATGAGTCCAGGGCTCCTTCCCTCCTTGTTGGGCAAGAAACTTAAAGTACACCTTTACAATTTAGGAATTCTTAACCTTTCTTGTCCTAAGGCTAGGCAGTTCTTTTATTTTCACCTCATGCAAGCAAGTCAGAGTATCACAAATTTTGATAAATTAGATAGTCACAGGAACGGCATCTGGCTACAAAATAAGCAAATAAATCCAAGTTATACGCGATATAAGTTGAACCATTATGGGGTTTATCATGCAATGACCAAGCAAGGTTCCTGTTTCAACCTTTTGAGGAAGGGCTGGGTGAGATTACCATCTAAGAAACAAGTAGGACTGAAGAAGAAAGTCTAAAATAGAGCTGAAAAGATGTCTACACTCAAAATAACAACTCCAAACGACAATGGTCTTACCAGGAGATTCAGTACAGTATCTGACCTCATGGTGAGTAGTCTTGCTTCTCCAGAACATAAAGAGGAAAGACAGGAGGTCAAGAGAAATATGTAGTCAATATGTTTTGCTATCATGCAGGGAATAGGAGAAAAAACTGAGCTGGAAAACATTTAGCAATGAAGAACTAGATGTTGGCACTGCACAGAAGCAGTGAAGAGTAGACAAAGTAAAGCTAAAATTTAAGGACCTAATTTGAAACACAGTTGTTGTGAACCAGATAGCGTTTGGATCTGAGATTTTAAAAAAAATTTGGGAGACAGATGGAAAAACATCAGACAATGCCAGGCAGTGACACACTAATTGTAGCAAGTGAGCTAAAGGAAAATGTGAGGTGAGAATGGATAGAACATAAAGTGAAACACAGTGAGCAATACTTTGAAGAAGCAAATGAAGAAGGAGCCAAAATTCTGGAGCTTTCTGCGTGGTACTGAAACATGGACACCACCTTAAATCCAACAAATATGGTTGTAGACATAAACAGCTGGAAGTTTTCAGAAAAGAACCTCCAAAAGAAGAAAGAACTGAAAGTTAGACATTGACAACACACACGAAATGCTGATGGCAGAGCTAATTGCAAAGACAGCAAATCAGCAACAGACTAACGATAGAACATCAGGTGGTGGAAGCTCAAAAGTTCACAACTGAAGAAGGAACTGAGCCAGCCTACAGAGAGACAGCTAAGTGGAATAGAAGATGTTACAAGAAGCACTGTACAAGTTTGCTAGATAACAAAGTGTGAAGCTAGATGAACACAGCAGGCCAAGCAGCATCTCAGGAGCACAAAAGCTGATGTTTTGGGCCTAGACTCTTCATCAGAGAGCCCTCTCTGCTGAAGGTCCAGGCCCAAAACATCAGCTTTTGTGCCCTTGAGATGCTGCTGGGCCTGCTGTGTTCATCCAGCTCCACACTTTATTAACTTGGATTCTCCAGCATCTGCAATTCACATTATCACTGTACAAGTTTGGTCAGGTTTGATAAGGAAAACTGGTGAAGAGATACATGAAAGATCATCAGAGGGAAAAGACTTGTGAAGGTACATCGTGGTGGAATCAAAACACAAGTTGCAGTCAAAGAACATAACAAACTTTTAGAATGAGAACATCAGAGTTCAAAGAAAATAAAGATCAGTGAATAAAGGAATATATAAAAGTGATTCCTAGCAAAAGATCCTTGGCAATGAAAGAAATGTATAAAATTCTGTATACCAAAGACAAAAATTCAGACTAACAGTCGACCGAGATATGTTAACAAAAAATGTGGGAAATATACACGCAGTCAAAGTTGCTGGTGGAGTAACAGCGAAAGGATGAAATCAAAGCGAGGTAGAGACAAGAATTAGATTGGTTTAGAACATAAGAACTAGGAGCAGGAGTAGGCCATCTGGCCCCTCGAGCCTGCCCCACCATTTAAAAAGATCATGGCTGATCTTGGAGACTCAGCTCCACTCACGCGCCCACTCACCATAACCATTATTTCCTTTACGGTTCAAAAATGTATCTAGCCTTGCCTTAAAAACATTCAGCGAGGTAGCATCAACCGCTTCACTGGGCAAGGAATTCCACAGATTCACAACCCTTTGGGTGAAGAAGTTCCTCCTGACCTCGGTCCTACATCTGCTTCCCTTTATTTTGAGGCAATGCCCTCTAGTCCTAGTTTCACCTGCTAGTGGAAACAACGTCCCTGCCTCCACCTTGTCTATTCCTTTCATAATCTTATTTGCTTCTATAAGATTTCCCCTCATTCTTCTGAATGCCAATGACTCTAATCCCAGTTTACTCAGTCTCTCCTCATAATCCAACCCTCTCAACTCTGGAATCAACCGAGTGCATCTCCTCTGCACCCCCTCCAGCGCTCGTATACCCTTTCTCGAGTAAGGAGACCAAAACTGCATACTGTACTCCAAGTGTGGCCTCACCAGGACCCCATACAGCTGCAGCATAGCCTCCCTGTTTTTAAACTCCATCCCTCGAGAAATAACAGACAAAATTCCATTTGCCTTTTTAATCACCTGCTGCACCTGCAATCCCACCTTCAGGGATTCATGCACAAGGACCCCAAGTCCCTCTGCACAGCAGCGTGCTGCAATTTTTTACCATTTAAAACATAGTTCATTTTGTTGCTATTCCTACCAAAATGGATGACCTCACACCTATCAACATTGTACTCTATCACCTGACCTTTGCCCGCTCTCTTAGGCTATCTATATTCCTCTGCAGACTTTCAGTGTCTCCTGCACACTTTGCTCTACCTTAGTGTCATCTGCAAATTTTAACACACAACACTTAGTCCCCAACTCCAAATCATCTATGTAAATTGTAAACAATTGAGGTCTCAACACTGATCCCTGAGGCACACCACTAGCCACTGACTGCCAACCAGAAAAGCACCCATTTACCCCTATTCCTTGCTTTCTACTGGTCAACCAACCCTCTGTCCATGCCAATACGTTACCTGTAATACTGTGCAACTTTATCTTATGTAGCAGCCTTTGGTGTGGCACCTTGACAAATGTCTTCTGGAAATCCAGATACACCACATCCACAGGTTCCCCATTGTGCACCATGCAAGCAATGTCCTCAAAGAATTCCACCCAATTAATTAAACATGACCTGCCCTTCATGAGCCCATGCTGGGTATTCCAATGGGACAATTTATATCCAGATGTCTTGCTATTTCATCCTTAATGATAGATTCAAGCATTTTCCCCACTACCGAAGTTAAGCTCACTGGCCTGTATTTACCTGCTTTATGTCTACTTCATTTTTTAAACAGTGGTGTCACATTGGCTGTTTTTCAATTTGTGGGAACCACCCCAAAGTCCAGTGAATTTTGGTAAGCAGTTACTAGTGCATTTGCTATTTCCCCCATCATCTCTTTTTGTACCCTGGCATGTATCTCACCAGCTCCAGGAGACTTAACGACCTTTAAGCCCATTAGCTTGCCCAGCACTGCCTCCCCCTTTAAAATGATAGTTTCTAGGTCCTCACCTTCTATAACCTTCTTGCCATTAGTTTTTGGCATGTTCATTGTGGCTTCCACTGTGAAGACTGACATGAAATAACTGTTTAATGTCTCAGCAATTTCCTCATTCCCAGTTATTAAATTGGCCTCCTCATCCTCTAAAGGGACAATGTTTACCTTCACCACTCTTTTACAATTTACATATTTGTAGAAACTTTTGCTGCCTATTTTTATATTCTGAGCTAGCTTACTCTCAATCTATCTTACTTATCTTTATAACTTTTTTGTGGCTTTCAGTTGGTGAATAAAAATTTCCCAGTCTGCTAATATCCCACTACTCTTTGCTTTGTTGTATGTGTTTTTTCAGTCTGATACTTTCATTTATTACCTTAGACATCCATGGCTGGCTCTCTAAGCATGAAGAAAGCACAACAGCAAAGACATAAAAGATTGCTGCAAGTCAAGAAATGACAGCTAGCATCAAGTTGGAAGAAAGCACAACAGCACAGGGAGAATTAAAAGCAAGAGGACAGTATGAGATACCTGCAGAACTATGAATCTGTCTAGATGAGTATGGAGTTGTTTAGGCCACTTTTGGAATACTGCAGTCAATTCTGATGACCCTGCCATGGGAAAGAAGTTGTTAACTTCAAAAGATTCAGAAAAACATTCTAAGGATGTTGCTGGGATTGAAGGGCTCGAGTTATAGTTAGAAGCTAATTGATTGGGTTTCCCTGGAGCCTTGGAGGCTGAGAAGTGACATTTATAAAGGTTTATAAAAAGGCATGAGGAGCATTGATAGGGTAAATATCCAAGGTCATTTTCACACAACAAGGGAGTCCAAAACTAGTCGGCACAAGATTAAAGTGAGGGGGAAAGGCAAAATAGGGGCCTGAGAGGCAACGTTTCCATGCAGAGGGTGGTGCGTGTATGGAACAAACTGCCAAGGAAGTGGTGGAGCATGGTACAATTACACCATTTAAAAGGCACCTGGATGGGTACATGAATAGGGATGGTTCAGAGAGGTATGGGCCGAATGCAGGCAAATGGGACTAGATTAATTTAGGATACCTGGTCGGCATGGATGAGTTGGATCAAAGGGTCTATTTCTGTGCTGTATAACTCTCTGACATTATACTTAATGACTCTATGAGTTCAGGACCTGACAATATAAATAAATTTTGTCATGATAAGACAGAAAATCCCAGGGAAATGTTGGAAAAATATTTTGGCACCAATATTTGAAGGAAAGGGAGTAATTTTAGATTGAAAATCAGCCTTATAAGTTCAAGAAACTGGGAGAAAACACTGCAAAATATGATATAATTCATGAAGACCCATCAAAATCAGACTCAAGAATAGGGAAGGGCAATGCAACCTGAAGATTCTATTCATTGATCGAGAGAAAGATTCGGATGGAATCTCTGAGAGGGACATATGACTATCACAGAACATGAACAAGGAGTGCCAAGCAACTGTGTAGATGTTAACATGGAGAATATTGAGAGTCTGGAAGGAAAAATTGGATTCTGCCATTGATCTGTGCACAATCGATTCCTCTTTCTGATTGTCACAAATGTTCTAACTAAGTGAATGAGACAAAAATTGCCAAGGCAAATTGTGTTTCAAGGTGAAAGTTAAGTTTGTATTGAGGAATGATAAGAATATGACTGAGCATCTGGAGAATTGGAGAAAAATGCATTCATGTCTAAAGTAGTATCAGAGGTAATGGGAACTGCAGATGCTGGACAATCCGAGATAACAAAGTGTTGAGCTGGATGAACACAGCAGACCCTTCATCTAGGCCCGAAACGTCAGCTTTTGTGCTCCTAAGATGCTGCTTGGCCTACTGTGTTCATCCAGCTCCACACTTTATTATCCCATGTCTAAAGTATGTTATTGTTGTTTAGAAGAGTCGAGGAATGAGGATCAGATTGAAGATGTAAAGATTTTGAATGAAATCCTGGAGAAAGTACCTGCAGTCAGTTATGGCAAATGTGAAAGCATGGAAAGTAAGCAACAGTTGAGTTATTCAGTTGGAGTACTTGAATAAAATTCTGTACAATTTGTGTGGTACAATAGTATTCTAAAACTGAAAAAGAGAATCTACAAAATAATGAGTGATGGGCTTCGTTATATATTGCAGAAACACAGACATCATCAAACTGATATGAATGATGCAAATTTTGGTATGGATGGGTGGAGTAACTAAAAAGACATGATCAGAATCCAATCCATCAGAGGGTCAGTGGTGATTGCGGAAGATTTGAAGAAATTCAATGAAATAATTTGGTAATCTGTTTCAGAGAAACATAGGAAATGTTGTGAGACACATGACAGAGATGACGATCCCAAGAATTAGAAGTTCTTAAGATCAGATAGAAGGAGAGAATACAAAACTTGAACACACTATGGCTCAAGGAGAAACTGACAGGAGGTGGAATAGGGTGACCAAACAGCATTATCACAATCTCAAAGAAAATGGGATAAATCTAAAGAGGAAATACTACAAGTGTGCTGCAGCCAGCCCGAGAGGAAAAGAGGGATGGCTCATTTGTGAACTCTACTTTACAGTGCTCAGAGGAAGATGACATATAGGAAAATTATTGCAAGTTATGCATGCTGAAAAGCTTGGTGCATCGGCAAACTGGGTACAGCATCCCTTGTTACTTTGACTGACCATAAATGAATGGAAGAGCCCGGCATTAATTTCACAGTGCCCATCTTTCTCAGTCTAAAAATGGAAGGAAACTCCATATCTGTTTGTACATACTCAACATTGTCTGGCTAATGTCTCAGTTTCTACTGTAGCATAGGCAGAGGCCACCCAAGGACTGAATATCAACGTGGAGACCTAGCTTCAGTTCATGAGATTCATTCTTGTTGCCATGTATTCAAGATAGTAATTTTTATTTGCTCTTTCACAGGATGTGGGCATTATTGGCTAGGGTAGCATTTATAGCTGTTGAACATTCCCATGAGAAAGCTCAACCTACAGTTATCACAGCTATAGATACCAACATTCAAAAAAGAAGAAAGAGGATCCCAAAGTAGTCCAGAAATATTTATGTTAGTGGATTGTTGAGGCTTTTTATTGGGATAGCTCCAGGCAGTATCGCCTAGAGTCATGGAGTTGAACAGCACAGTAACAAAACCTTCGGTTCAACTCATCCATGCTAACCAGATATCCCAAATTAATCTACTCCCATTTGCCAGCATTTGGCCAATATCCCCTTAATTCTTTCTATTCATGCACCCATCCAGATGCCTTTTAAATGCTATAATTGTGCCAGCCTTCACCTCTTCCTCTAGCAGCTCATTCCATACATGCATCATATTCTTCATGGAAATGTTATCTCTTAGGTCCCTTTTACACCTTTCCCCCATCACCTTTAACTCATGCCATCTAGTCTTGGACTCCCCCACACTGAGGAAAAGACTTTGGCTATTCATACCAACCATTCTCCTCGTAATTTTGTAAACTTGCATAACCACCTTGATGCAAAACCCAATACTCCTCCTGAGAGTGATACTATTGGCCTAACAGCAGCACTTTAGCCACGCTATTTCTGTTACCTCTGAGCCAACAAACCTACTCTGCAGCCATCCATGCCAAAGTGACACAATTTGAGCCTGAACTCTTAGATCTAGAGTTGTTATCAACACAGGAAGTCTCTTGATCTCATGTTCATTTTTGAAAACAGTCATGCATCTAGAAATTAAACATTAGAAGTCAACCATTAAGACACTTAAAAAGCAGTATGAACCTAGATTAAAATCCAAACTCTAAATTAAAGAAATTAAATTATATGTAAATCTCACAATTTATGTTAAACAAGGCACTCACAAGACCGGCACTAGGAGATTGCTTAAGTGTGACGATTTGATGTCCCCTTACGTAAATAAGTTTCAAACTTTTGTTAGTTTTCTTTTAATTTTAGGATTTTGGCCATAAAAGACAAAGTAACATACAAATATTAATGTTTCCAAAGGAGTACAACAGAAAGTTGAGGAACAGTGGATGAACAGTGATCTGGGGATTTGTCCAGGGTGGTTAATGAGCTATTCAGCACAGCCCATATCTATGTGTAAATAAAGAACTGATGTCACTAAAGAGAGGGAGAGTGTCTTATACCAGGATAAGGACAAACTCAATATGCAAGGGACTCAGAACCATACCAGCCTGGTCAGACAGTCTAAGAGTGTAACTTTAGATATCCAATGCCATATGAAACCACGGGACTATAGAACCCAGCAAGAGACAACTTAAGGCAAGACACTGGATGAAGTACAATCCATTAACTGTACTGCAACAGCCAGGACATTGTTATTAGAGACCAGGGCGTGTTTACGACAGTCCAAGATTTACAACCCAATACATGGTTATAACAACCCAAGGCATGGTTTTACAGCATGAACATGGTCCTTACACCCCAGACACAGTTATTACAGCACACGATATGATTAATTCGGCCCAAGGTATGACTATGATAATCCTAGGCACAGTTATTACAGTTTAAGGCATGGTTATTTTAGCCCAAGCTGTGTTGATTAAAGCCCAAGATGCAGTTGTTACAGCCCCAGATACATTAATTACAGACCAAGGTCTCGTTATTACAGCCCCAGGGATGGTCATTACAGCCCAAGGCTGGTTATAACAGCCCGAGGCCTGGCTATTACAGCTCTTGAAATGGTTATTAGAGAATTCAACAAATCTGATATCGTGACTTGCAACTATTCACATGACTCAATAAGTGATCTGATCCAACCTGAACTATGTGAAGACCCTGCTCTCCTCCTACTCCTCCCTCAATGCCTACTTCAATCTCTGTCTTCAGTATTGCAGCCCAACTGAGGGATAGTCCCCATGCATGACAACATAATTTTGAATTTGAAGGCCTTCAAAATCTACTAAATGTCGTGTCTCTGACTTACTAGAACTCCTCCAACAACACAATTCATTGAACTTCCACTTACTCTGTTAAAGCTGTGAGCTACAGAAGGTTAAATGTACATCACCTAAAAGCCCCGTGCTGATACTTCTAAATAGAGCTGGCATTGGTGTGACTCCACATATAACTGATCACATTTTCAGCTTATATTTTTAAGACTGTTTATTGACTAAGGTGCACAATCTATAGGGGAGGCAGTGACCTAATAGTATCATCACTGGACTGTTAATCCAGAGACCCAGGTAATAATCTGGGGACCAGTGTTTAATTCCTGCCACAGCAGACAGTGGAATTTGAATTCAACAAAACATCTAGAATTGAGATTCAAAGGAATCGGTTGCTGATTTTTGGGGAAAAACCCATCTGATTCACCCATTGAAATCTGCCTTCCTTATCTTTTCTGGCCTACATGCGACTTCATTCGCACAGCAATGCAGTTGACTCTTAACTGCCCTCTGGGCAATTAGGGATTCGCAATAAATGCTACCCTAGCCAGTGATGCCCACATCTCATGAATGAATACATTAAAAAAAATTCAAAGTTGTAGGTCGGATGTGAAATTGGTGTTGGGCTCTGCCTGACTGCTATCTTAGGCCTCCAGCATCCCATCATGCCAACAAGACTGCATTACAGAGTCCAATTTCACAGCTTGCCTGGTAGCTAGTAAAATGGGTCTTATGTAGCATGGCAATAAAATAAAAATAGAATCTAGATCAATAACTGGAGCAAAATGAAGAAAGCAAATAACTTCTTGAGAATGTCCACAGTGAAGTCTAAAACTTACAGAGGCATGGGGTGGCAGGAAGTAGTTTTCCGGTAGATTAAATTTAGAAAGCCATATTTCTAATATCAGAATGATACACAAGGGGGCACATACATAATTTTTTTCTTGATTTGGAAAGAACCCGATAAGCATCTCAGTGAGTTGAAAATAGAATGGTACCATGTGAGGAAGCATAAGCTTTAAAAAAGTTGGAATTGGCTGGTGCATCAGATTTAGTTAGACAATGTAGGGAAAAGTGATTCAGAGTCATCCCTCAGAAGTGGAGAAGTTAAGATTGGAAAAGTAGGGATTGAACAAGGATGAAGAAATTCACCATGCAGTAGCAGCCCTGAAACTTCAGAATAATGGAACATTAGTAAGCTGGAAACGTAATTTAATGCATTCCCCTAATGGATCAATCTGTTTCTAACTCATTTCCGTTTGAAGAATGCTTTTATTGTATTGCATTGCTATATTGAATTGCTGTGAATGGATAACTATTTAGTGTAACAATGTATGTTGAGAGCTGCTTTGAAAAGATTTTTATGTATCGGAAACTCAGTATGAAATATACCCTTTATAAATGATGCATATGATTCCCTGTACTTTCTGCCCTTTGAAATTTTCACTTAAATTTGCATAAATATGTTGTCACCTATCTTTGTTACTAAATTACAGAATCTGGTTTTCCAAGGAGAGTAAAAGTAAAATGGTCATGTTTGTTATCAACTTTATCCACTGATGCCTTGAGGCATTCTCTCTTCATGTGCGGATCATCAACTGCAGACACTGAGTTATCTGCTGTTAACCTATGAAATTGAAAAAAAAGCAGAAAATTGTGCAAACACTTTTGCAATTGCAAATAATTGTGCAGATCCGGCTGAATCTATAGATATAAACAATGACGATAGTTCAGCTCAATAGCCCTTTAACAGAACCTGAAAAATGATCAACCTGCCTTCCGTGGGCCTGAAGACAAGGAAGACCATTAATAGTTCTCAAGTCTTCTTTCAAAGTGGCAGTCTCCTTTCGTGGGTTGTTATTCGTGCTGAGGTGTTTCATCATGTTGCTATGATATAGTGGCACGAAAAGACCAAGTAGAGATTGATACCTTCAGTGAACATGTCTCTGATAAAGATAGTAAAAGATAAAAAATAAGACAAGCAGCGTCATAGACTGCGATGCATAGAAAGCTTGCCATTTACCTATTGTTTCTATGCTGGCTCTCAGAGAAAGCTATCCAATTAGTTGCAGTCTCTTACTTGGTCACATATTATGGCATGGAAAAGAGCCTACATAATTTACAGAGCAAGAATAATGCAAATCGCCCCTCGGGCCTGTACCACCCTTCAATAAGATCATGGCTAACTCACAAACTAACACCATTTCTCCCAAATCCTTTGATTTCAAAGTCTAAATCTTATTAATGTCTACATTGAAGATGCTCAATGACTATGCATCCAGACTCAGTGAGATAGGATGTTCATTGGGATGCATGTCACAACCATGTACATGAAGAAATTTCCCCATGCTTTATCCTAAATTATTGACCTCTTAGTCTAATATGATACTGTCCTAATTCTGTCCAACCAAGAGGCACAACCTCACAGCATCTTACCTCATCAACCCCTGCCATAGGTTTTGCTGAGACCACCTCAAAACCTCAGAATATAGGCTCATTCTACTTAATTTCTCCTCACTAACAGCTCTCTTATCACAGGAATCAATCTAGTGAATTACTCAAGGCAAGCCCATTCTCCCATAGCTAAGTATATCAAACCCATTCGTAGGAGTCATAGGAACATAGGGAAAGGAATAGGCCATTCGGACTTTTGAGCCTGTTCCATTATTTAATAAGATCACGGCTGATTTTTGGTCCAACTCTATATACCTGCCTTTGGCCCATACCCCTTCATACTTTTGCATAACAAAAAGTTATCTATATTACATTTAAAACTAACACTGATCTAGCATTCACTGCCATTTGTGGAAAAGAGTACCACACATCTACCACCCTTTGTGAGTAGAAATTCTTCCTAACATCCCTCCTGAATAGTCTGGCCCTAATTCTCAGACTCTGCCCCCTAGTTCTATAATCCCCAACCAATGAAGGTAGTTTATCTTTGACTACTTTGTCTATTGCTGTTGACATCTTGAAGACTTCAATCAGATCACCATTTAACCTTCTAAATTCTTGAGAAAACAGGGCTAATTTGTATAATCTCTCCTCATAACTTAATCCCTCAAGTTCATGTATCAGTTTTCCCAAATCACTGAACTGGATGCCCTAGAGGTATTATCACGATAGTATTAACTCAGGGATCTAGATAATGTTCTGGGGACCTGGTTTGAATCCCACCATGGAAGATTGTGGAATTTGAATTCAACAATAATCTGGAATTAAGAATCTAATGATGACCATGAATCCATTGTCAATTATCAGAAAAAAAAACCATCTGACTCATTAAGTCCTTCATTCTTGCCCTCGCTTCAGACCCAATATAATTGACCCTGAGCAGTCAGGGATGGGCAATAAATGCTGGTCCAGCCAGCAATGCCCACATCCCATAAATGAATAAAATAATTAGCAAAAATGTTTCTTTATTCTTGCAATCCATTTGTGCATAGCTAGCTCATCTGTTGTACTGTGCAGTACATTACAAATTACTGTGCAACCGCTCAGCTACAGATTCTAAAGAACCTGTTGGAACATATGGATAATATAGTGGTCTTTTATAGTGAAATGGCCTATGGGGTGATTTGTGGATGAAAAGGGCAAGACATCTGGTAAGGTTCATGTTTAAGTCAGGAGTGTCTCCCTCTATATTTTATGTTTTTGACGAGTTGCAAGCTAAGTTTCACACCAGTCAACAATGAATAGCCAACAAGGGATGAGAGAATCATAGAGTCTCTATTGTGTGGAAGCAGGCCATTCAGTCCATCAAATCCACACCGACCCTCTGAAGAGAATCCCAACCGGACCCACTCTCCTACCCCAGCCCTGTAACCCTGCATTTCCCATGGCTAACCCACCTGGCTTGCATATCCCTGGGCACTATGAGCTATTAAACATGGCCAATCCGCCTAACATGCCCATCTTTGGAATGTCAGAGAAAACTGCAGCAGCTGAAGAAAACCCACGCAGACACGGGGAGAATGTGCAAACTCCACACAGACAACCACCCAAGGGTGGAATCGAACCTGGGTCGCTGTTGCTGTGAGGCAGTGGTGTTAACCACCGAGCTTCCATTATTTGCTTATTAAATGTCTTGTTATGACCCCAAACAGATCCATTGATATTCAGCTTTCTAAGCTTACCAAAGTCACTAAACAAGTTAAACATCATGAAATCCAGGCATGGAAACCAAAGTTGGAACCTGCTGATTCAGCTGCTTACTCCAATGGACTTATGGGAATAAAGATCTCAGGGGATATTCCTTGGTAACCGGCCATACACAGCCATGTTCACAGACATTGTAGCTGACATTTACCAGCAACAACCCTGATCCATGTACAGGACATTTCTAAACTACAACGTTTCTCCTCTGACTACATCAGCAACTGTCATCGTGATGCAAGGGCATGTTATGTTCAGGGACAAACATCCAGCTCATAGTCTGGACCAGGCTGCATCTCCAGGCCTTATTTACTGTCTTATCACTCATTCACCCTGGGCCGACCTGAATCCTCACAGCATCCCTACCTTGCCTTACTTTAACATTTTGAGTTCTGCCTTCAGCCAGATACACCAATACTCATATGACTTCTGTCTTGCTTTGCCATTCAGTACAGACACTCAAGCAGAGAGCTTGTCATAGTTGGTCACCTGCATTAGTCAAGTTAAGGGGATAACTCTCTGTCAGGGGATGTCAGCACGGTAAGTCAAGGACAGACTCCGAGACCAGTCCAGGGGCAAAGACTCTGTTGGTCAGCCTGTGGGACAGTCAGAGTGAGGATGCTCTCCAATAAAGGGAGAGGAGCTGAACGTCTGGCAGCCTACCAGCTATCTTGGCTCTCACTGCCCTATTGTGGGCTGTTTCCTCCTGGAATGAGACAGAGACAGAAACTGTGGGGAACGAAAGTGTTGCTGTTAGATTTGATATGGATGGGGTGATATCCCAAGTGAGTGAGTAGGCACTGTAGAGGGTTAATGGTGTCAAGACTTGGGATGGTTGACAGCAAGTGAGGCAAGGTGTTGCAGATATTAATGAAAATGTTAGAGTGTGATCCTAGCTGGGAGGTGGGTGCATCGCAGATATAGCATGAGATTAAGATATCAGAAAGAAAATGGTGACACTTACTTTGGTGGAATCTTTGGTCTTCTTTTGAGATTGCTGTCTACTGCTCCAGATGGCAGGCAGTGCTCAAACCTGGCAACCCCAGACCAGGCTTCTATGTCCAGTATCATAGCCTCCACAGCTGTTGCTGTGGGAAGAGGTAATCGCATGCACATACCAAGCCATTCATTAGTTTCCTACCTGAAAAGCAAGGGCATGATCTCCTCCTGCCTGTCATGCCCAAGTCAAACATGCATACACCTCTGGGCTGATAGCATGCACATTTCAGTAATGGCACGGGCACAAGGGAGGTCATGAATTCCGGGATAACTGCTGAGTACAGGTACACTGTGAAGTAAGACATGACCAGGGTCAGACGGGGGAGAATCCACTGGATACAGTGGATAGTTAATCCAATGGGTTTTACAAGTCAAGGTAAGAAAACTCACCAGGCCAAACTACAGAAATCCCTCCAAAAAAGCTCCAGACAACTTAGACTTAGGCAGAAAAGTAAGATTCAGCACATTGTATGAGCTTCCTTGCAAAAAAGGCCAATATGCAATTTGACTGTACCAATACAACAATTATCTCTATTTAATGTCTCTGGACTTCCAAATCTTTCTGAATATCAATGTTGAGAGTTAATTTCACATTTAAAAATAGTTTTGTTTTTCTTTTTTATTCCACCAAATTCTCTTATATTACTCTATTTTCTTCTTGATACCCAATTACATTGTTTCTAAACCTTTCGAATCCTTTGTCTTCCTCAACAGCTTCCTTTTCCATTTAGTTTTGCAATTGTCAGCAAAATATATCAAATTCTATCTCTTCATTGAAAACCTGAAGTGGAGCTGCTGGTGTTAGACTGGAGTGGACAAGGTCAGAAATCACGCAACACCAGCTAACATTTTCAAATAAACCAGTTGGACTATAACCTGGTGTTGTGTGATTTCTGACTTCATTGAAATCATAAGGTAGCTGTAAATAATAGTGATGCAACATTGCTTTTTGCAGCATCTAACTATTAAAATCTTACAAACATGAAAATTACAGGTTTATTCTTATTCTGTCTTACCAATCATTAAACAATTATTAAAGGTGTGCAGGTTAGGGTGGATTGACCACACTAAATTGCCCATAGTGTCCAGGGATATGCAGGCTAGGTAGATTAGCCTTGGGAATTGCAAGGTTATAGGGATAGGGTAGGGGGATAGGTCTGGGCAGGATATTCTCTGGAAGGTCAGTATGGACTCAATAAGCTGAATGGCCTGGATCCAAGAATTCTATGGATTCCACGAAGTTCCACTCTAGGGTCTACTGTTGAGACAGGATACTGACTTGATTTGAGAAATGTATTGAGTAGCGGAATTTGGTGAGTGAGGGAAGTGATGCTGTTTACTTCCTTTATAGAACAAGGAATTTTCTTAAAAGGGAATATGAGATAGAGACACCTGAGAATTGAAGCCCAGAGGCATTGTAAGTAGTAGGTGGCACATCCTTAAGACTAAAACAAAGAATTAAGAGTGCTGGAAACCTGAAACAAAAACAGAAATTGCTGGAGAAACACAATGGCTCTTGTAGGATCTGTGGAAAGAACAGATTTAATGTTTCAAGTCCAGTGACCTGTATTCAGAACAGAACAAAAAAGAAAACTTTTTACAACTAGTTGGGGATTGCAGCATCTACAAGAAATGCATACGCAATAGGGCAGAAGAGCATAGGGAAAAAATGAGAGTACTAGAGAATATTAATGCTGAGGACATGAACGGAGTGTTTGTGTGGGAATCTAAAAAAAATCTAAACATTAAGTGACAGGAAAATCTATTAAAAATTAATCAAATTTCTGCAGAGGAACATGCATAGTATCCATAATGAAATGGGGCAGTTTCAGGCAATCGTGTTTTGAGAGGGGCACGGTATATGATTATGGAACCATGGTACAGAAAATTCAGAACTATGGATTATATATAGGTCAGGCAGACTGGATAAAATGGGAAGATTATACCTAATATTAGTGGTACAAAGGACGTAAAAGTTAAATAGAACAGGCATTTAGTTGATTTAGTATCAGTTTACAACGAGGATAATGGACAAAATAATTGAATTACAGAGAGACAAAACTCTAGATTCCACCAAGGGCATTTTTGCTTGTATTTTCAGGATACTGCATTGATCTCAAGTGATATTTTCTGACTTTTCCATGGCTATCATTTAAACTGTTTCATTTGAAATTATGCTATTGATATTATCAGCATGACAGATGTTTGCAGATATTTTGATGATCTAAAGATGCCAAGGGAGTTGGTGATAGCCGGGAGGCAGTCGAGGTATCAACATGGCATGTTAGTGAGGTATCACATCTGACAATGGTAGGCTTGTGTTTGCTCCAGTGACAGGGTTCTGTGTTGGTGCCATACACAGAGGGTTGGGTGCAGAGGGTCAAGGTGGGCATGGAGTGGTTTTTCAGATTTGGGGTGAGGCAGACATATAATTGGCCAGAGGTATCAGGCCCTGAGCTGGCATCAGGCTGGCTGTGGGATGTTGAATAATGTGGGGGTGGAATCATGTTGAGTGGATGGGGATGTCTGGTTGTGGAAGTGGTTGTTAGTGGCCTGGGGTATGTAAAAGATCAGGATGGTAATTGAAGAGGTATAATTGCAGGTGTAAATGTATGTCTGGTGTTTAGTTTAACAGTTATCTCAGGTGTCTGTGGAAGTCTTTAATCATTTAAAATTTCCTGAGTAACTATTAGCTAAACAGTATAAGAACCCTCCAAATTCTCCAACTTTAATGGACTCCTTGGAGCCTTCAATATATGAGATTTGCCCATTCGAATCTTCTAGGTCGCAGGCAATTCCCACAGTGTCCACTGTGTCCCAAATTCCACAGAGTCCCATCCCATAGCCCTAGACAATGCAGCTCCAATAATTCCCTGACTACTGGAATATCTGAGCCAACTTTGCATAAATGCTATGTGTGAGAACATGTGTTAATTGGCCACATGTTGAAATTTTCAATCCTAGGGCCTAGAAATAAGGGACATCATTTGTTTAGTTGACATGGCTCTAGTTTGAGAGATGCAGTGACATCTGATTGCCATCATTTTAAACCATTGGAAGAAGTTAACTTGAACCGATTGTACTAGAATGGTGTCACACTTCACTGGAGTAGCATGTTGAAAATCAAGCTCCATCATTCCCATAATCATCACCAAAGTTAAAGATTTTAAAGTACACAAAATTCACTAAATTGCCTGATCTTCAGACCCAGGTTGATATCAAGAACAGACCAGGTTTCCATCCTTATCAAGAATCACTGTCACAAGTGGTTAGACTCCATCTACGGGTAAACCATTATAAACTGACAGCCTATAAAAACTCTAATAAGCTTGTAAACTCCCCCATGGAGACATAAACAGACATAGACAGAACAAATATGGGTGGAGAGGAAAACTGCGAAAGCACTTTGATATTCTTTGTTCACCACATCTCTTTCATTGATTCTAGCTGATCTTCTCAGTCTTGTTTGGCTAAAACTTCCACTAGTTTCCAAGAGGTACAGGTTGTCTGATCCACTTATCCACTCCGACTAATCAATTAAAAGATCTAAACTCACAATAACTGCTGAAGAATACATAAATTGATTTATTCCAATTTAAAGTGGGCTTTGACTGCAGAGAACAGAGAGTCAGTTCCTGAGCTGGTGGAGATCTGAGCTCTTCTCTGTATCTTGTTCCCTGCCTTGAGTCATTTTTGTTACCTGAGAACCACTTACATGGATGTTGGCAGGCAAAAGGCTTTTCCATCAATAAATAGTCACTAGTCCATAGACTAATTGACCTCTTGTTGCCAACCAAAGCTCCATCTATTCATCTGAAAATGCTAGTATAACCCTCAATGTATCAACACTGTTCAGTATCAAGGAAACCAAGCGGAGGCTTGGGGACCGCTTTGCAGAACACTGACGCTCGGTTCGCAACAAGCAACTGCACCTCCCAGTCGCGAACCATTTTAACTCCCCCTCCTATTCCTTAGACAACATGTCCATCATGGGCCTCCTGCAGTGCCACAATGATGCCACCCGAAGGTTGCAGGAACAGCAACTCATATTCCGCTTGGGAATCCTGCAGCCTAATGGTATCAATGTGGACTTCACAAGCTTCAAAATCTCCCCTCCCCCCACTGCATCCCAAAACCAGCCCAGCTCGTCCCCGCCCCTCACGGCATCACACAACCAGCCTAGCACGTCCCCGCCTGCCTAACCTGTTCTTCCTCTCACCATACCCTCCTCTCACCTCAAAGATGTGCAGGCTAAGTGGATTGGCTATGCTAAGTTGCCCGTAGTGTTTCAAGGATGTGTAGGTTATAGCGGGGTGGGTCTGGAAGGGATGCTCTGAGGGTCAGTGTGGACTTGTTGGGCTGAAGGGCTTGTTTCCAATCTGCAGGGATTTTATGAATAATGTCCCTTCAGCAGCTGAATAAGTCACATGCTATTTTTGCCAGCAACCTTAATAATAAGTCTGGAGACTGAAAGATAAGAAACTTCCATTTATTCTTTGTTGCTTGCTTGTTAGTAGTTATGTAATATTGTTTAATACAGTTAGACATTACATCAGGTTATAGTCCAGCATGTTAATTTAAAATCACAAACTTTTTGAGCACTGTTAATGAATCTGTTGAAATATAAGCTGGTGTCATGTAACTTCTGACTTTGCCCAGCCCAGTCCAACACCAGCATCTCCTGTTTAAGAAGCTAAACTTGATTCATAAATACTGCGTGTTCGCACTTTGCCAGGTCAAGCACAACTGGGGATCCCACTGTTTTCTTAATTTGGATCTTAAAAGAGTTTTTCTGTAACGGGTTTTAAGCCTCAAAAATCCCAAAACCTACAAGATGAAAGGAAATAAGTGAGGAAATTGTAGGTGCATTCATCAGCATTTTCTCAATTTCAGACATCTTTTGTCCTTTGAATTGAAAAATTACCAATGTCGCTCCAGTACTTAAGCAGAGATGGAGAGAGTGAAATGAAATAACCATAGACCTGCCAATTTAACATTCATGGTTACTGGAACTGATCGGCAGAGATTAAGTGACTAAGCACTTGCTTAGGATTCAGTTATTCAATGAGAATCAGCGTGAACTTGTAAACATTATGTTATTACTGACTAAGCTAGTTGAATTTTTCAAAGAAGTCTATGAATAGGAAGAGCTTAAAGGGATATGGGCCAAATGCTGGAAAATGGGATTCGATTAATTTGGAATATCTGGCCAGCCTGGACAAGTTGGACTGAAGGGTCTGCTTCCGTGCTGTATAACTCTATGACTCTAAGTCATTACCATCATGGATACAGGAACATCAGAATGTTGTTTATGTGAACTTCCAGAAATCATTTGATAAAATTCCAAATAAGAACTGGGAAGTGGGAATTACAATCGATAGGCTGCCACAATGTCTGACTAGCAGGCCTGTCAGGAGAAATGGACGCTACTGAAACAGATCATGGGCTAAGTGAGTGAGCAAATTCATGGGAGATTGCATTCATTGTGGAAAATTTGAGGTCTTTCACTTTTGTTCTGATGAAGCTAAATCACAGAGTTTACTTAATGTTGAGAAACTAGGAGCTGTAGCAAAACACAGTGATTTGATTTGGTACCAAAGTACATAAATCACTCAATCTTAATGTGCAGGTAGACGGAGGAATCAAGAAGGCTGATGTAATGTTGGCCTTAATTCCAAAATGGTTTGAATGCATAAACGAGGAAGTTGTGTTTCAGGTACTACAAAACATCGTGCAGTCCCCAATTATAATGAATCATTTAATTTTGGGTCCATCAAACTGTTCTTTTTTAACTACTATATCTTGAATACATTTTTAATAAGTAATTCATAGAATCTCTATAGTGCAGAAACAGACCATTTGGCCCATTGAGTCCACATTGAATCTCCAAAAGACATCCCGCCCAGAAACAATTCCCCTACCCTATCATGCTGCATTTACCATGGCCATTCCACCTAACCTACACATCCCTGAACACTTCAGGCAGTTTAGTATGGTCAATCCACCTAACCTGCATATCTCTGAGCTGTGGCAGGAAACTGGAGCACCCAAAGGAAACGCCTACAGACAAGGAGAGAATGTACAAACTCCACACAAAGGGTGGAATTGAACTTGGGCCCCTGGTGCCGTGAGGCAGCAATACTAACCACTGAGCCACCATAATTTGCAACAATGTACAGAACATTGACCCTTAATATCTGCCAACTCCAGGCTAATCCAGAAGGACTGGTATCCCAAGTTTTGAATATCACAAAAATGTTCAACGAAGCAGTTTAATTATATCATGAATCAGCTGAAATGACACTTTTTTACACTTCTTGTTTTGAATTCTGCAAAAGATGTTGCCTGTGGCAGAAATTACAACAGTACTCCCGAGATTTGGAAGGCAGCTGTAGTGTTATTTAAGATAAAAGGAACTGCAGATGCTGGCAAATCTGAGACAACAAAGCAGAGAGCTGGATGAACACAGCAGGCCAAGTAGCATCTTAGGAGCAGGAAAGCTGACGTTTCAGGCCTAGACCCTTCACCTGCTCCTAAGATGCTGCTTGTCCTGCTGTGTTTATCCAGCTGTACACCTTGTTGTCACAGTGGTGTTATTAACCTTTCTTTGCAAAAGTTAGGAACAGACATTCAACAAATAAGAATGAGATTGAACAAATTATAAATAGAGTGTAAGTGTTCAACAAACTGGGGGAGAACACACATGCAGCACAGTGGGGAGATGAAGTTACATCCCTGAGACACCAGCACATTTATGGGACAATGGGAAATTTCCATGAATGATTAGATTGATTTCTTAATTAATTTATTTAAGCTGCTGTTACTTTTCACACTGGAAATTCTGATTTGGAACTCACCCACGGGGTGAATCCACTGAAAGCCATGAGCTGGAAAGCACCATAAGAATTTGGTTTCATGATTGGGAGTCCAAAACTAGACAGCATAGGTTTAGGATGAGAGGGAAAAGATTTAAGGGCCTGTTTCCTTGCTGTAAGGATTCTGTGATTCAATCTGTTACTCCTTTACCATCCCCACAACCCCCCAACACCTTGTCTTCAGCATATATACCACCTCTTCCTAACTATTAGTAATTCTGATGAAGGGTCACCAGACTTAAAGTGTTAACTGTGCTTACTCATGCAGATGCTGTCAGGCCTGCTGAGTTTTTCAGGAACTACTGTTTCTCTTCGAGATTTCCAACATCCGCTATTCTTTGTTTTATTATTGACTTGCTAGACTACTGCCTAAATTTTCATGATAGGGAGCTAAACACAGATATTTTTGTATCAATTAGAAGGTGCAGAAAATTCTATTGTTTACCAAATAATTCTAACTCCCTGACACGTTGGATAGAGGCCACTTAGCTTTTTTCAAAAGAAAAAGAAATTACTAACTTTTTTTGCACTTTGTGGCTTCTAAAGGTTGTTTTTGATCAGCTACAGCTTGAGGTATAATGTCTAAAATGTACACCTGAATGTCAAATGGATACTTCATCGCAAATTGTAAAATTGCTTCCCTTATGTAGATTAATACAGTGAGGATCTTAGATTATAGTGGTTCTGTTCCAGAGCCTTAGTGCATGATATTCCTTCCGCTATCATGTTTTTGCAAACAGATCTCATGCTCCCCAAACTGTATCATTTTAGAAGAGCATAATTTTCACCTTATACTGCATTTCATGTGCTACTGGTTGGTCCAGCAAACTACTGCAGGTGCTGGAATCAATACTGTAAACCAGAAATGCAGGGCATCACAGCAGGTCAAGCAGCAGTCATGGAGAGAGAGCAAGCTAGATGACTCTTCATTGTTAATATCTCTAACATGTAATTTGTGAAACAAACTATATTTGTGCACTCTGTGCTGGAACTATCTCAATAACTTATCTAGAAGTAATTATTGTCTATTTTTTGGAGGTGGGCAATGGGATAAATTGAAACAATTTAGTATAAAATGTAAACCATTGTATCTGCAGTATATTTGTCTTAGATTAGGTGAAATAACTTGCAAAGCAACTCTTTGCACATTAACTATACAAGTTTCAAACTAATTATTAGGAATTAGTGGTGCCATTACAATTGCATCTAGATTATGTGCAGGCAGAAGATAACTTTGTTCATTGGTGCAAAACATCCTGTCTTCCAAGATTTAAATTTAATAAACAGATGTTTCACATTTTATATGAGGAGATGAAGAGTCACCCCCCTACTGACACTCTATCAGGTTTCCAGTTGTTTCTCATTTGCTGTTGAGGAGATGACCCACAACTCTTTCCCACCGCTGCCTTCTCTAATAGCTATCCCTCACAAAAGGTACCTATATCATCAGCCATGCGACTGTTCCTACGTGGGCCTGTTTGCTGTAACAAGAAAGGATTTCATTTACTACACACACAGACATTAAATGATTGTTAGATAGTAACCTATTATCCTGGATTGTACTGCAAACTATGTCAAGTCACATATTCTGAGGAAGCCTTTTTTTGAGAAACAAGAGCTAAGCTGCGAGATAAGTAGCTACCCTGGAGTCATCGCCTCATTGCATCTGTATACTTAACATCATGCTGTCTTTCTTATGAGAGAGAAACTATGGTTTTAAGCTTTGGCTCATGCAGTGCTAAAGCCCCAAAGCCTAAGGCAATTCAGCTTTGATGGGACACATACATCCGCATAAGCAGTAATAAAATACACATTTGGGATCCTGAAAATACAGTTCTGTTGGTTAGATTTTATTAGGCCAGTGCATTACAATAAAATTCAATATAGCAATATGGTTTAACAAATAACTTGCTGCCTGCAGTGCCATCCACCATATGGCAACACTACAGGGTATTAAATTAGAAAACTACAGTGACAGTGGTGGTGATAGATGACCCAGAAGCGTTGTCAGAATAAGATCATATGTTTGCCATGGGTATCCATGAAGGCTGAGTAAGCAATCACATTTCATAAGGGCTATTGGACAGAATTATTACAGCCTTATGTGCAGCTCATGGTAATGGAATAGAATGATGAGCACGTGTTTAGAGTTACAAGTATGAGCAAATTAATGATCAATCCACTTGGAAAACTATTATGAGCAGGATCGTTGATTAATTGTGACTGAATGCCTCAAGTATGTTTGGTATTATAAATATGTCTTCGATTTTTATCAAATTTAGAATTGCAATTCACAATTCAATCTGTTTTTCTGTGAAAAGCGTAAATTAACTTTCATTAGGGAGAATGGAAAAGAATAGAAGAATTCTACGCTATTGCAGGATATGTACTGAGTGGATCACAAAGGAAGGAGGCCTCAATAGCAGATAAAAAATACCACAGCTTGAAGAAAAAAGCAGCAAGATCAGCTTCACTCAGCCAACTGAATAAAACACATTCGTTTCTGACGGTGGTCAGAAGTATCAAACCCTTTCTGCACTGTCAGAAGAAAACGTTTACAATTATGGAAGTAAATGTCTAATTTATTTCTATACTTAAAGCTGAGATGGATAGATTCTTGAGCAGTAGGAGATTCAAGGGTTACTGGGAAAGGCAGGAAAGTGGAGGAATGTCAGAGATAGTTGGAACTGCCAATGCTGGAGAATCTGAGATACACGGATCAAAAGCAGACTTGTTGACCTCATTGCAGAAACCCTCTGCTCTAAGGAGGTCTACCCTTTGCCCGCATTTCAAAGCACCAACTTGCCTTCAGTCATTTTGATGTCTGGAATGATGACATCAGGCTGCCAACTCAATGCTTTTAAACCCTATTGTACTTTGAGAGGCTGCCCGTCCAGATTATTGATGCAAAATACGGTTTAGGATCTGAAGGCAGTTGTAATTCAGTGGCAGTATCCCTACTTCTGAACCATGAGGCCCAGCTTCAAGAGCCCACCTCACTCCAGCTGTACATAAGCACATCTCTCAACAGGTTGATTTGGAAAATATCTACAGTTCGAGGTCTTGTATGTTTGAGACAGGAACAAGTTGGGGGTGTTTCATGGCAACAAAGATAGCAAACAACAAAGGAAACTTCAGCAACAACCTTCATTGAACAGAAGGAACAGAGAGGCAATTCCAGTAAAGAATAGCTCCCTCAGTTGGCGAGTGTTGGAGTTTCAGGCATCCATTATATCAGGCTGGATACTTGTGCCGGGTGTGTTTTTGCCATGGGTACATGGAAAATAGATTAGTTGGCTAACACACCATCTTCTCATCCACCATTGATCTCAACCCCATAATGGATTAATGGCCACTTGTTAAAAGCTCAATTAACTTAAGTATTACCTTGTCAATATTATCAAATGGGTCATGTGGCAGGATTGGGAAGCCCGTAGACCAAGGAACAATACAGCAGAGGAATAGGTCCTTTAGCCCACCATGCCTGTGCTGACCATGATGCCATTCCAAACTAATCCAATCTGCCCGTTCATGGTCCACATCCCTCTATTCCCTGTTCATGTATCTGTCTAAATACTGCTTAAACATTGCTCATGTATCTGCTTCTACCATCTCCCTCGGCAATGCAATTAAGGCACCTAAATTTCTGTGTAAAATAATTTTCCTCACACATCTCCTTTAAACTTCCCAGCCCCTCACCTTAAACCTATGCCCCATAGTATTTGACATTTTAACCCTGGGAGAAAAGACTCTCACTCCCCCAAGAAATAGAAACAAAATCAAAATGAAAACAAAAATCTTTTTAAAGTTTTAATAAAGCAGAAAGGGAGAGTGTAGGGGAGGTGATGGCCTAGTGGTATTATCGCTGGACTGTTAATCCAGCGACCCAGATAATATTCTGGGGACCTGGGTTCGAATCCTGCCACAGGAGATGGTGGAATTTGAATTCAACAAATACCTGGAATTAAGAGTCTAATGATTATAGTGAATCCATTGTTGATTGTTGGAAAAATTGATCTGGTTTACTAATATCCTTTAGGGAAGGAAACTGCCATTCTTACCTGGTCTAGCCTACATGTGACTCCAGACCCACAGCAATGTGATTGGCTCTGGGCAATTGGGGATGGACAATAAATGCTGCCTAGCCAGTGACACCTCATGCCATGAATGAACAAAGGACTAACATTACCCAGTCTCCTTTGCTGGCCAGGAGCACACAATGAAAACATCCTGTCCTACCAGCTGTAGGTTGGAAGTCACATGACAAAAGTAGTGTTCTGAAAGCTTGTGGTTTCAAATAAGCCTGTTGGAGCCCACTCCTATCCTTGTCGTAAAGTGCAGTATTAAATATTTATGGCTTTATCCAACTGAGCTTCTATTCCTAATAACTTGTGGTACTGAGCCTACAAATCCCTCCGCTCTGCCAGATTGCACAGTCTCACCTGTTCAAAAGAAAATATTACATCTGCTAACATTTATTTGCCCATTTCATAATTTTACAATTGTTCTCTTTCAACTTCTTTCTGCATCTGCTGGCATTGTACATGTTAAAAGCTGGAGGAATGAAATAGCCATTTTCTCTTTCTGTACACAATCTTCATCAAAAGCCTTCCTCCACTGCTGTATTTCAATACATCGTAGCCAAGCTGCTTTCTGAAAGAGACAGGCATTACTGTTGTGATGCATTGGAGATAGAAATCATTGGACTGAGTTCAGGCTAATTTTAATATAAAATTGCTGATGTGGATCTTGGATTCCCACAATAGGAAGCTAATGGCCTGCTCGTGGAGATATTTACTGCATCTTGGTTGGGTGCCTTTGTTATCAGTTAAGTTAATAGGAGCTTTATGTGGAGTGATAATTTACCCCGATCCTATGAGTATGGCAATCATCTGAATCTTGTTTCACCTGAAATCTGAGACTAGGACAAAGAGATTCGTAAAGCATAAAGAAAAATTGCACATACATTAGGCAGCTGAAAGTAAACAGGAAGGACAGCACTAGATTATTATTTAATTCATTATTGAACTACTTGAAAAGACATCCACTGTTATGTGAAATATAAGGAACTATTACTGCATGTGGTGTTGTGTTTATAGTAAGTTTGTGTTTGTTTATAAAAAAAACTTCGTAGTTATATAAAGATTATAACACAAGCACTTGAGAACATTGGAGGGATTAGTTCAATGTACAACTTTGCAGATCACTGTAATGTCAAAAATATGTCAACTTATTTGGTATAATTTAACAGTCCCTGTGTGGTGGCATCTTTTTGACAGTTTAGAAAAAAAGAAAATCTGTTGTAAGGAAATCTTTAAAACAAAATACAGACCAAAATGCAACAGAACAAAAACAAAGTATTACTATATCAACAGTATGGATTTTACTTCTGGTGTGACTTTTACATGTATTTTGTCATGAAGTCAATGACCAAAAATTATTTAAAATGGCCAAGGTTCCAAGACTCCAGCACACACACTGATCCTTTCCATGTCATTTGACTCCAATGCACAGATATCTATTCAGGACAGCTCAGGCAGATAATTGTCACCCTATTTATCTCATCTTCTTTTCGTTCAATCTACTTCAGATACAAAGTGGCAGCAGAGTGTACCATCTAAACAATGCACTGGGCCAATTCACCAAGGCTCCTTAGAAAACACCTTACATGGGAACACTATCACTTGCAAATTTCCCTCCAAGCCACAAATCATCCTGATTTGAGACTTTATTACCAGAGATAACGGGAACTGCAGATGCTGGAGAATCTGAGATAACAAAGTGTGGAGCTGCATGAACACAGCAGGCCAAGCAGCATCTCAGGAGCACAAAAGCTGACGTTTCGGAATGGCCTAGGCCTGAAACATCAGCTTTGGTGCTCCTAAGATGCTGCTTGGCCTGCTGTGTTCATCCAGCTTCACACTTTGTTATCTCGGGACTTTATTACCCTTCCTTCACTGACAATGGAGAAAATGCCTTGAACTCCCTCTTTAACAGCTCTGTGGTGGTCACTACATTCTAAGGATTAACATGCTTCATGAAGGCAGCTCGCTATCACTTTCTCAAGGTAAGTAATGTGTGGGTAATAAATGATGGCCTAGCTCATGATGCCCACCTTCCACAAATAAGTCGTAAAGCAAACTACTGCATCCAGGCAGTAGGTTTCCCAACTACAGTAGAAAGGCTACAGTGTGAAAGTTTTTGAATTCCTGACTAATTGTCAGCGAACCATGACATGGAAGCTCTGACTTAGTGAAAATAAGACCTTATAGCCTTGCTTCTGCTAGAATCCAACGCACACCCTTTTAACTTCTGACTTTGACAGGGAAACAGACACGAGCCTCAGGAATTCATGCAAATCATCATTTTGTTACATTATTCCATGAGATTCCTCATCGCTATGGCTACACAGTCCTCTCCTGCTGTGGGATGTCCAGGCGGCTGGTCACCAGCACTCCTCTGCGCTGGTGCCTGGGGAATTCTAACCACTCCACTTCACCCCTTCGTTCATCTGCACAATTGTGCGTGTTAGGTCCTCAGCATATTCCACAAACACCACCCCTCCAACACACACACACACACACACACACACACACAGACACACACACACACACACACACTTTGCCAATTGAATCCACTGGCATTTCAGAGCCAATGCTGGTGGGGGTCCAGTGGGCAGCATGGCCGATGGTTCCTCCAAACTTTGAACAGTCTCTTCCTCCAAGGTGGAGGAGATCTCTTCAGAGAGTGATGACTGCCTCAGGGCTCAGTGCACTGGCTACACACACAACTCATGCCATTGGTTAAAGCTGCTGGCCAGTGCAGCTCACTGATAGCCTGGCGAATATCTATGTTTCAGGGTTACTACAATGGATACTTACCTGGTTGCTGAGATATGGCTATCTCTGCATCTTCATTGAGCTTGTCCTGAGACAGGTAACCCATTCCTCACTGGGGGCAAGGACCCTGACATCCAGATCTCAGCTATCAGTTTGTCTTCACTCCTTCGTATTTTGGGATGTACACCCAGGTAATGGCATAATGGGGGTGAATGGTTTAGAAACATGATGAGGGCACAGCTGTTGGTGCCGTCATATGTCAGGGAAGGGTGTTGGGGTGTTCTAAGGGATTAAGGAGGAAGTATGGAGGAGTTACAGGGTTAGCAGCATTGGGCGTTGATGATTTAAGGGGAGGAGGCTAGAGAGAAGGTCTCAGTGGCTCATTGGGAGATGAGGGCAGTTTCAGAAATAGGTTGAATGTGAAGCAGCAGACAGCAGTGTATAACACTTCTCTGATGAAAGGTCAAGGCCCAAAACGTCAGCTTTTGTGCTCCTAAGATGCTGCTTGGCCTGCTGTGTTCATCCAGCTCCACACTTTGTTATCTTATAGTGTATAACACTTACCCTGGCAACATAAAGAAAGTTATTTATCTTCTTTTTGCGCTGCTTCCCGGTTCTCCAAATCTCTGGACAGTACACTGACTCGAGTGGCAATCTTTGGCCAGGCAGGCATTGTGGTGGGGCGGTCTCCTCTTTCTGTTATCTGGGAATAGGGCTGCAACAAACCATCAAACCAGCTCCCTCAGTCCCTACCAGGGAACGTCGGTGCCAACTTGCTGTTGTCAGCCATCTCTGCCCAGTCATCAGTCACAATCAGGACAGATGCCAGATGTCAATGTTCCTCCAGGTGCACAGTGAGATCTTGATGATGGTATGGTTGCAAGAAGTTGGTCCTCAGCACAGCACGCGACAGCACCCACCAACCCACATGCCTTTTGTAAACCAAATCCATTGGCATTTCAGTATCAATGCTGGTGGGGGCCCAGTCGACAGTTGGCCTTATGGTAGACATCCAATGAGTATCAAGTTCTTCTGGGAATGCCGTGTGGTAACATGGGATGGAAATATGACGAGACCAGGGTTTTTTTAAAATTATTATTGTCACATGTACCTAGATATAGTGAAAAGTTTTGTTTTGTGTGCAGTGTAGCAGACATACCATATACAATGTATTAGGGCAGTAGAACAGAGTGAGGAATACAATGTTATGGCTGCAGAGAAGATGCACAAAGAGTAAGATCAACATTGAATGCCTTCTATGGTATATTTACAAAAATTGATAGGAGCCTTTGCAGACCAGCCAAATTTCTTTAGTTTCCCAAGGAAGTTGAGGCATTGGTGATAATGGGAACTGCAAATGCTGGAGAATCCAAGACAATAAAATGTAAGGCTGGATGAACACAGCAGGCCCAGCAGCATCTCAGGAGCACAAAAGCTGACGTTTCGGGCCTAGACCCTTCATCAGATGCTGATGCTAAGATGCTGCTGGGCCTGCTGTGTTCATCCAGCCTCACATTTTATTGAAGTTGAGGCATTGTTGTGCTTTCTTGATTGTAGCATCAATGTAGATGGGCCAAGTTAGACAGATGGTGATTATCACTCCTAGGTGGGCAACATGGATAGAGTTAAGGTTAGTAAAAATGTTGAGCTTGGTAAAATATGGCAAGAAAACCCACTCAGCCTTGCCATGATCTTCACTGTCTCAAACTCAACCCAACTTGCACTGAGCCAAAGAAGTTGTAAGATTCCATCAACTGAAACTAGCCCAACCAGTCAGGCATAAAGAAAGCTTCTACTCTAATTTTGATTTACACTCAGTTGATAATTTTCACATGTTGAAGATGAAAGACATCACCTACAATTATCAAGATTTAAAACAAGGAACTGGGCACCAAAACACACAAACCAGTTAAATTTCAGGGAGATGTTATTGGCAGAAATGAGGAGATGGATTTGAAACTGGAACCAACTGGAGAAAATGCTCCCTCAGCCTCTCCATGAGATTAGCACTCAGTGGCAACCCTAATTAAAAGGAAATGTTAGAACCTCTGAGAACTTAAAGGACCAATTGGTGTTTGTGTTCATGCTTGCTGGTGCACAGGGGATTGGTTAGCTCAATTACATGGCTAGTTGACTGCAATGTAGAGTGTTACCAACAACATAGGTTCAGTTCCTGTGCTTGCTAAAGTTACCTTGAAAATCTTACCTTCTCAACATCAATCCTCACCTGAGGCATAGTGACCTCTTGGTTAAGCTCACCAGCAGCCATCTCTCTCATGGACTCAAGAGCACAGTCCTCTGAGGCAATGGCAGCCATTGCTTTACTGATAGAACATCTTCAATATTTTTCTCAGAGTTAGCAGATAATAAAATTGTTGCATTTTTCATTCATTTATTCATTCAAAAATCCTTAAAATTGGTTTCTAATTGCTTCTGGTGAGCAGGTGAATTATATTTTAAATGAAGACATATACAAATTCAGGCTAAAAAGGAATGAAAACATCTTTGTTGTGGTAACTGAAGAGGTTGAAAAGAGTGATGTCAATTTGTAATTGCTTGGTTGTAACAATGGTTGAGTTGGATTAGATCCAAAACAGCAAAAAACTATCAACAAACAGCACAACGAAAACAAATGGACTAATTGCACCATAAAATGCTGACTTTATCAAGTCAAAAGAGATGGGAAATAAGACTAAAATTAGCCAATCTAGCTTTAAGAAGTTGTACAATGAAAATCAGAGAAGCAACCCATTTTATGTGGGTTTTAATAAATGAAAAGGTGCACACCTAGGAGTGATAATCACCATCAATCTGTCTTGGTCCATTGCTATATAGATAATGGTAGTGGGTTGCTTAATACTTCTGAGTCTAATGAGGCTAGTGGATGCTCTTACGTGGCATCAAAATATGGAAAAGAAAATGAATTCTCCTGTGGGTCGTGAATTGACAAAATGAAAATTTGACACTAATGTTGCAGTTCATTTTTTGGTCAGTGCCGAGTGAGAGAAATGCTGCCCAGGGCTGAGGTCAAGAAACTTATGCAGAATTCAAACTCCCAAATGAAATGAGAGAAAATCCTTGCATCTTCTGTAATTAATATCTCATTCATATTTTCAAACATTGCTGTCCCTATATGTGTACTATTATTCTTCAATTAGCCAATTTATTAATTACAAAAATGTGAACATTGCTCCATTTGCCACTTCAGCTTGAAACATGGAATCTCAAACCTGCCTTTTCTCCTTTGCAACTAAATGCTCACATGGATGATACAGGTGAGATACAAATTGGGTTTGCCTATGACAGCCAAATCCCAGTATTCAATGTTTTAGCTTAAAGGATGCACCTTAGTGAGGTACAAGAGATTTCTTGTGAAATTATACTTCATGGAGGCCATGGTATTGGCGATTTCTGTTATATAGTGGGCCCCTAGCATTTGATGACATTACATTTCACTGAATTGCCCGCTAGCAATATTCTAGGGATTCATATTGACCAGAAACTGAACTGGAACAATTGCGTAAATACTGTGGTTACAAGGAGCCAGGAATGTTGAAATTTTACGAACAGGAGGCCAGGTCTTTAAACCCCAGTAAGTATTGGGTGTGGGTTGAGAGACAGCCAGATTAATACTGTGGCTAAAAGAGCAGGTCAAGTCCATGAAGCCTGCAGCCACCTCCTGACCCCCCAAAGCTTATCCTCAATCGACAAGGCACAGGTCAGGACGGAGTTTAATGGAATGCTCGCTACTTGCCTGGATGGGTGCAGCTCCAACAATATTCAGTAAACTCCATGTCATCCAGGACAATGCAACCCACTTAACTGGCACATACACAAATATTCACTCCCTCCGTCACTGATGCTCTGTAGCAGCAATGTGTACTATCTGCAAGGTAAACTTCAGAAGTTCACTTAAAATCTTTAGACAGCGCCTTCCAAATCCATGGCCTCCATCATCAAGAAATACAAAGCAGATACATGGGACATCACCACCTACATGTTCCCCTCCAAGCCACGTAACAGACTGACATAGGGATATGTCCCTATTCCTTCAGTGAAAGCAGCAGAACGTGTGGGAGATGTCTGGCCATTCCTTTCAACTAGCCCACTCCACATGATCTGTGCATGATTCTGTCAAACTGATCCCTTTTGCAGTACGTCTTACAGATAGCACAAGCTGCAGCTTCAGCCAGACCTGTGCCTTTTAGATTGAGGATAAGCTTTGGGGAGTCAGGAGGTGGCTGTAGCTTTCATAGACTTTGACCTGCTCTTGTAGTCACATTATTTATATGGCTTTCTCTCAGCCCAAACCTAATTCTTACAGGAATTTAAAGACCTGGTCTCCTGCTCATAAAGTTCCTACATTCCTGGCTTCTCCTTGTTGTAAATTGTGCTTGTACACCGGCCAGCGAGGGTTTGGGATTTAAAGAGCAGAAAGGAGAAAAGGAGAGAACATCATTCTTAAGAAAAAGACAACTTTACTTCACCTTAAGGTCGGAACTGGGGCTCAAGGTCGGCTTTGGGTAGATGAGTGAATGGGTAGATCATTACAGTTGCTGCAGAAGTAAGACCCAGAATATTTTAACTCACTTAAAGCCCACCAAGTGATTGGCCACTCATTCTGGTGAGGAAACTCATGAGCAGATCATCCGTAGAAAGTAGAAGGGCATCTAGGGAAGGTGGCCCTGAAGGCATATGAGATATTTGCTTTTCTTAGCTAAGGCACAGAAAGCAAGAGCAGTGAACTGATGCTGAAACTGTATAAAATGCTGGTTTAGTGATAACTGGAGCACTGCATGCAGTTTTGATCTCTATATTACAGGAGGGATGTGAGACAGGGCAAGGGACATTCATCAGGATGTTGTCATGGCAGGAAGGCCAAAACAATAAAGAAAGTTTGGATAGTGTTGGTTTTTTTTGGAGCAGCAAAGTTTGAGAGAGGGTCTGGTAGAAGTGTATAAAAATATGCAGATGTGAGAAGGCAGTTTCCCAACAGTAGAGGAGTCAATAATGAGATGATATAGATTTAAGGTCAGAAGTAGAAGGCTAAGAGAAAAGTTAAGGGGAATTTACTTCATGAAGAGGATGGTGGGAGTCTGGAGCTCACTATCTGAAAAGGTTGTTGAGTCAGAAACCCTTGTTTCGTTTAAGCAGTATTTAATCACTCACTTGTGTTGCCATAATCTTCAAAGTTCTGGGTTTGGATATGGGAAATGGGTGCCATGACATTTTAGTTGGCTAGCACAGGCATGGCATACCTCCTTCTGTGCTGTAAACATCTAGGGGTACCTGAATAAAATCACATAGCCCCTAAAACCTTGAGAGATCGCCTGCATCTTCTTACTCCTTTTGTTTTTTGAAGAAAGGAAGGAGAACTTCAATTTCTTCAAAGTTTTCTTTTTTTTTTAAATCACGGTTTGGGCCTCTTCTGAAATCAATATTCTTAACTATGTCTTCACCTGTTCGGGGAATCTCTGCACTTCCTTACTTAGACTATCCAGTTCACATTTCACTCACATCCTGATGACGTATCAGGTCCTGACATATATTGAAGAAAACTATTATTGAGATTCTTCCTTCCTGTTCAAATGACTGGATACTGGAAGAATTAAATAATTACACCAAAGATACTCACTCGTAACAATGGCAGTTGAATTTAATCTTCTTTTGTGATATCATGTCCTTTTGATACTGAACCAGACCTTTCCCAAGTCCTATTCATCCTACTTTCTGCCCTCACCCACCCACCACCATCTACCACTATCTACTCACCATGTTAGGAACACAACTGGTCAAACAATTTATTACTCCTCAGAGATCCAGGTTGCACACCTTGCCCAGCCACCCTCTCCCAGTGACTCCCACTTTCGCTCATCTTTCTTTTCAATCATTCACAAAGGTAGGTGTTGCTGGCTAATTCAGCATTTATTGACCGTCCCTACTTGCCTTTGAGAAGGTGGTGATAAGCTACCTTCTTGCAGTCTGTGTGCTGTAGGTTGACTCAAATGCTGTTAGGGAGGGAATTCCAGAATTTGACCCAGCAACAGTGAAGAATGGTGAGTGGCTTGGAGGGGAACTTGCAGGTGGTGGCCTTCCCAAGTATCTGCTGCCCTTATCCTTCAGGATGGAGGTTGCCATGTGTTTGGAACCTGCTGTCTGGAGATCATTACCTGCTCACTGTGACCAACCCAGGACTCACCAGCACACCAGGTTTGAAATGATGCTGCATAATGTGAACTCCTGGTGTTCAAAGTTCCTGCATTCATAACCCTGATGATATTTTCTTTTCATGAACAAAATCGAGAACCTCAGTACTGTTATCTCAATCCCTGATGGCTCCTCACGAAGTCTACAGGTCTTTCACTTTGCAGTTTTGGCAGAACACCAAGAGATTTTTAAGACATTTTTCTTTTCTTCAAATGGGTATACATGTGTGAGTCCAGACTCAACCAAAGCTGATTTCTTCCATTGCCGTAATTTTTTTCTTTTAACTCATTCTTATTAAAATGCTGTGACATAGAGATCAGTAGATATGATTTGATTTAATACCTCTTTTTTTCAAATCAAGTAAGAAGTATAATTTTATTGCATTAGTTGAAAGTAATTTTGTGCATTTTCATCTCATTTAAAAATGGATCGTTGAAGTCTTCCTTAATGACTTGTAACAGGATAAAAGGCTTCAATCAATTATTGATATTCCCTTCACTTTCAAAGCTTCCTCTTTTATTAAATTTCAATCAGAAGAAGAATGAATTGTCTTTCCACAATTTCAAGTGTATCTTACAGTGAATGAGGAATGGTGACAAAAAAATTGGTTGACTCTCAAGACTACTCACTGATAGATCTGAGCATTAATTCAAGCATAACTTGACAAATTGAAAGGCTGAATGCTGACTTTATGCAAAACCTAAAATTCAAACCATCATTTTCACACAATTAATTTTCTGTAAAGGTATTTTGCACGCTTTAACTCCTTATTAGAACTCATCAATAAACACTTGTTAAGAGTTTATGTATCAAAATTTATATGTGGTGTTTTTATACAAGCATTGAAAATATAAGGTTGTGCTGGATTAAGAACTTTGAAATTTCCTTGGAGTTTTCCCATTCCACAGATGGAGATTTCTGGTAACCTTATCCTTGCAATTCAATGCAATTCATGACACAGTCTCGCTAAATTTTGTCACGACAATGTAGTTAATTTGGGGACATTACAGATTTAGCTCTTGATGTCCAAGCTAAAAATCTGGCACTGATATTGCTTGCATTTTCTTTTTCCTGACTAAAATTCTGAGTAAGGAAAATTAAGGAAGAGATTTTGCTTCTCATTGGCTGCACTGTTTATTTGCCTTAGCCTTACTGAATGGTCCAGTTCTCAGCTGAATGTCAAGAAAAGCAGTGTGAGGTTCACTCTAAGCTTCAATCCATTTGTGATATTTTGCAAGATGTCCTTTCCTGGTGCTGTGCGTTAATATCCACTTCTACCAGCGCACAGTACTGAGTAAGGGTTATTTGAGGTCATTTATTGCTACCAATTTTCCCTCCTCTCTGCTTTGATCTGGGCCCATCTTCTGATTAGTTGTGGAGGGAACACCACCATCGCATGTCTGCAGAAGGGACACAATTCCTAGAAGATAGGAACGTTCATTGTATGATAACAATACCCACAATTCCATTTAGTCGTGCATATTCATCAGGCCTTTAGGGAGCTGGCAGAGACATATCTGATCATATCTGAAAAATACCCTACCCTGGAATCCATGGACAGAAGACATTCAAAAGTAAATGCATAATTTTAGTTCATTAGTTCTCTAGAATGGTCAACAGGATCTGAAATGTTAAATTTGCTTTTTCTGCGCAGATGCTGCCTGACCTGCTGAGTTTCACCAGCAATTTCTATTTTTGTTTCAGATCTTCAGCATCTGCAGTGCTTTATTTTGTATTCCTGTGTGTAATCTGCTGTCTTCAAACTTGTTTCATTGCCTTAAATCAATGGCGTTAAAATTCTATTATCTTAAAACATCTTCAGATTTATAAACTCTGAATTGTTCCAGTATTTTCTTTGCCTTTTACGTTCTCTATTATGGCAATACCATAAAAAAGATCCTCTATAAAGTTTGAATTAAATTCACCAGCCAAAACTGCAATGTGTTATTTATTTAAAGCTTAAAATTGCGTTAAAATGCAGAAGTTTATCTCTGCACAAAAAACTCATCCCTGGAACATCTGGATAACAATGACACCTGTGTGAAAATCCCATTTATCGCCTTTAGCTCTGCCTCAATACCACAACTCCAACAAAATGAATATCCAACTCCAAGACCTAGGACTGCTCTACCCTCTGCAGCTGGGTCCTCAGTTCCCTGAAGTGCAGATTAAAATCAGTATGGACCAAATCCAGCTCTAACCCAATGTCCAAATTTGCTGATGGCACTACTGAAGTGGGTCTCAATGACGAGACAGAGTATAGAAAACAGGTAGACAGCTTAGTGGCATGATGTGAAGGCAACAATGTCTCCATCAATATCAGCAAAACAAAGGAGCTGGTCATTGAAATCAGGAAGTGGAACAGAGCATGTTCCCCTGTGTGTATCAATGATCGAGTTTGAGGTAGTCAAGAGCTTGAAGTTCGTAGCAGTCATCACCGACACTACAGTCAAGAAATCACACCAACATCTCTACTTTCTCAGAAGGCTAAGGAAATTTAGCATGTTCGCAATGACTCTTAGCAATTTTTGTAGATGTGTCCTATCTGAAGTGTCGCTGCTTCATAAGGCAACCGTTCTGCCCAAGACCACAAGAAATTGCAGAGATTGGTGAACACACGCCAGTCCACCACAAAAACCAGTCTTCCTTCCACTGACTCCATCTACACTTCCCACTGCCTCAGAAAAGCAGCTAACATCATCAAAGACCTCTGCCACCCCAGTTATTCTCTCTTCCATCCTCTTCCATCGGGCAGAAAATACAAAAGTTTGAAAACACATACCAACAGATTCAAGGACAGTTTCTTCCCTGCTGTTATCAGACTTATGAACTGACCACTCATACATTAGAGTTGATCTTTCTCTGCACATTCTCTGTATTGCTAGAGATAATGGGAACTGCAGATGCTGGAGAATCCAAGATAATAAAATGTGAGGCTGGATGAACACAGGAGGCCAAGCAGCATCTCAGGAGCACAAAAGCTGACGTTTCGGGCCTAGACCCTTCATCAGAGAAGGGTCTAGGCCCGAAACGTCAGCTTTTGTGCTCCTGAGATGTTGCTTGGCCTGCTGTGTTCATCCAGCCTCACACTCTGTATTGCTATATTCTGCATTCTGTTGTTATGTAGGGAATGATTTGCCAGGATATAACACAAAGCATTACTTTTCACTGTATCACAGTACATGTGACAATAATAGACTAAATCAAAATCAGAGGAGGTCACAAGAGCAAGCATGCCAGTGTGGCCGAAGATTGGCATCCAGAGTGGAGCAGTCCCAGACATCTGAAGGAATGCCCAGCACTGTAAGGAGAAGCATTTGCAGGAAGCTGTGAGCTTCTCTCGGCCCTTGCTCTGACTCCCCCGCGAAGGATTCTTGGTATTTTGTTTCTTCAACATCTTTGCTCAAGATAGGAAACTGAATGTTAATGAAGCAAGAAACTTATCTCGACAACCAACAGTTGCATAAAGGATGCAATGACTTTCTCCCAAAATAATCCTCACTGGATGATTCGGCCACAAACCTCACTGTGGTCCATGTCATTCAGACTTTGCCTAATTTAACTAAATGGGTAGAATATGAAGGGGAGAACGTTTTGCTATAATTTTCCAACTCATCACTAGATCACATTCAAAATCCTGTGTAAATTCTGGGAGCTTCATTTTTATATGTGCATTTTCTATTTAAAATCATGAAAGGAAAGCGAATTTATATTTCTGCTGCAAATTTAAATGTTGTTCACATAATAATTATCAGGCACTTCAGCAAAGGTTGGTCAACTCTGAAAATTTTTCCTCAGTCAGTGATTTTGTTGCTGCATTTCATTTTATTACAATGAATTTAAAACTCATGGACATTCTGTTCCGTTCCAATGTGATGGTGCTTTACAATCAAGCTGATTTTATCTTATCTGAGCATTCTTGTGTGTGTTTCATTGTTCAATTATTTCTTTTGCTTTCTCGGACAAGGTAAGTGCTGATTCAGTGCAGTGAACAACATAACTTGCATTCAAATTGCTTGGGCCGCAGAATTGTCAACTTAATCCAACAAGAAGCATGTTAGGTGTCATCTTACAGGCTTTCCAAAGCTTTGCCTCAGAGCGTTAGAAAAAAGATTGTGAGACTTGTACAAAGTTAAAAAGTTAGGTAGAGTGCATGGTGCGACAGTGAAATCTTGTAGTCTGAATGATGAGCCACACTTGTAAGCAATGTGGATTGGAGTGCAAAGAAACAGGGTTAAACAGTTACAGCTGTATCATTTTGGAACTCAGAGAAACTGATGTGGTGGCTCCCATAATGTTGTCGTATTCCCAGGTTACATGTGATAAGCTGACTATTTACACAGAGTCAGACATCCCATAATATACAATGTGCCTCTCCTTTCTGTAACAATAAGTGATAGTCTGAGCTGTGTACAATTCATGGCAGAGGCAGTGAGGTTCAGTAATCATGTTAATTATGGGTTGAATCTTCTCTACTTTATGGGTAAGTGTAAGTTGCATTGAGTACATCAGAGCAGAGGGATTCTCATCATGATGCCCAGGAGGTTGTCCATCAGTCATTCAGAATTCTGCAAGGGGACCTGTAGGAGTAGTGGGTGCCAAAAGATGGGTGGGGAAGTCTTGGAAGGAAATAAAGTAACTTGCAGACATAGGGATGAGGTCAATGATGGGGAATTCCTATAGTCTATTGGTGGTGGAGTGAGGGTGATATACAAAACAACTTCAGAGATAGGCAAAGGAAGGGAGCGTTATTGACAGTAAACACAACAATGGTATCTGCATGGACAGCAAATAGGAACAATCTGAAGGAGTAATACTCTCTGCCATCGTTCTAGAGACAGGGAGGATAGTTGGAGGTAATACTCAATGTGGTAGGGGAGGGAGGGTGGAGGAGGTGGAATGGGTAGAAAAGGACTTTCGGAGTAATGCAAGGTTTAGGGAGACATAGATGCTTTGGGAAGGGGGGAGTCTTGTGAACAGATGGAGCCCAGTACAACAATGTCCACAGAGGGTGACATTCCCTGTTGTAACTTTCCTTTTGCTACATGTACATTGTCACTGGAAACTGGCTGGGACTGCGCTCAGTGTGGGCAGAATCGTTGTCTCTGTGTTGATCACATGATCCAAGTTTGCTGATTGCTACATCATTAAAGGCAAAAAAAACATGAAGCAGCCAATTACAAATCCCAGCTATAGTTAATGTATGGAAGCCATTTAGGACAGATACTGGTCAAAGGTTATTTGTACCTCGATACCATTGATACTTCAGATCAGCCTCTCAGCAATACTGGAATTAGCAGCAATATGTGAAAAATTCTGGCCATCGATAAACAATTCTTCATGGGCTGGAGGAAACTGTTCTTGTTCATAACAGAGCTCAGTTACACCAGACACTGCAAGTCAGACATTGACACTCAGTTCCAGTCACTGAGGGGTGAGAGAGCAGCCAAACATCATAGAACGTAGAATAATCATTTGCTGTAATATAAAATTCTGTTTTATATTGTCAGGGTAAATTTCAACCTCTGTTGGGTTTGTTCCAGAAACTTTTTGCTGGAAATAAAAGCTTTTGTTTGGAATTTTCTGACTGCTTGCCTGTATGTGATGTTTACCCCCCTGGATAAAGACTCAGGTCTCCAGTGGGCTCTGAGGACGGGGTAGTGCTGACTTCAAGGGTGTTCAGATGGGATGTGGCTATAGACAGGTAAAGCATGTGGCACATTGGTTAAACAGCAGTAAGGCTGAAAAAAATGCGGTTTTATGTGCGACAACGTGTCATTCACGCCCCTCTACTTGAGAACGGTGTGGTTTGAGGCTGCTATCCCATCGTGTTGCTAATGAGGGGTAATGCCTGTCTGGAAGCACAGTGGCCTTTCAAGGATGAAACAGGCAAGAGTAACGTCCGTCTTTCAGTGGCAGTTTTGTTATCAACTGTGCATGGTGAGATGGGACTGGAATCAGTGCTGATGATAGCCACAGGAGTGGGTAAATAGTTAGTGACACAAGTTAAGTAAGATATGATGAGAAAGCACACTCAGTCTCATGAGCCCTTTCCCAAAAATTCAATCCAACTCAATCTTTGCCAGAAAGTTTACAATATTCTGCACATAAAACTTGTATAACTCATGTCAGTGTTGAACAAGCCTCCTCCCATTTGAAACCCATCCCCCCACCCCCTGCCAAGGTTTGAAAACTGTTGCAATTCCTCATAAGGGTATGGGCACTGGCGTGAACAAAGCAATCAGGGGACTGCTCAGGCATATCTAGTGACTGCGCATCCAAGTCAGTCAGGTGTTGGGGCAAATTACAGTCTGAGGAGTTGGCCTGTCAATCATTAAAGAGGGTGAATGCAGGGGAAGTGGCTGTGGATCATTACCAAAACAGGGTGAGAGAATTAAGGCCGGGGGTTGGGGTTGACAGAGGGGGAGGGTGGAGGTATTTTTAAAGGAAGGGACAATGATAGGGTTGGGCTCAAGTTCAAGGTACAAAGGGGTTTTGTGGAGTAGCATTGGACAGATTGGCAGGAATGGGCATCATTGACAGTGACCACCTCTGCGCCTCCACAGAGGGGGCATTAAGAAGCAGAGTGGTGTAATTTCAGTGGTTTGGGGGGGCATAGTTGGAGGTGAATTCAAGGGGAGAGAAGCCCCCCATGAGAGTAGGGCCGAAGGAGAGGACACCCATGAAGCTGGGGAGATAGCAGATCTCTATGGGTGACCATTGCTGCCGTGGACCTTGCAAACTTATGTTGAACTTTGGGCCCTGACCCTAATTTTGGGAAGCCCTGCCTTGAGGCAAAATAGATTCAACCTGACATTTAATTGATGCCTTGGCCCTCAGTGGTACTGAATGTTTATCCTTTTGGTTCTCTGCACCCTGATGTTCATTTTTACTCAGTTTAAAAGTTCGGCCTTTCGACATGCCCTACTATTTAGATTAATTTTTAAGTATTTTTTGATAAAAGTATCAACTCCAGTTCACTTGATATTTTTCTCTTCCATGTAGCTTTCATGAAATGAGGCTAACCTCTATAGTTAGCTGCTTGCTTGGCCATTTGAAGTCAGTGTGTTTTTTGCTCTTTAAAACCATTTTACTTCATGGATAAGTAACCGAGATATTAAAATCAAATCAAGAAGCTCAAAAATCGAAAGTCTATATTTTATCACTATTTTGCAAGTGCCATAATGTTCAGAGCTACAGCACAAGACTGGAAAGTAGGATTGGGCTAGACAGGTCTCACTCAAACAGCACAGACACAATGTGCTAAATGTCCTCCTTCTGTGACTTAACTTTCTTGGATTCTTTGTCATTTTATGGTTCTTTTCAACTGAAGGAGACATGAACCATATACTTGAGTTACAATAAGAAAGCCGGTTATTGTATTCAGTTAAACAAGATAACAAAGGAACTGAACTGTTAAAATGTGCTATCACCTTTATTTACTGCAGATAAGATGACAGTGTTGGATCATAACATTCAGCTTTCTCTTAAAGAAAATGTCTTTGTGAATCAAATTCAAATACAGAAGTAACACTAAGTTGGAAAGATGTTTTGAGACTGAATCAATATTATAGATTTAGCAAACTAAGGCAAAGAAAAGAGTGATATAAATTCCCAAGAAACAGAAACATAATGCAATGTATGTTTCAAAATGTTTGTCAGCAATTGTTCATTCCTTTCTTTGCCCTTTCATGATAGCACTTCTTCGCATTCTAAAATATATTGTGAGGCATATGCAAGCAAATTGTATTTGCAGTCATAACAAAGTATGGAGCTGGAGGAACACAGTAGGCCAGGCAGGATCCTTGTCTGCTGTGTTCCTCCAGCTCCACATATTGTCATCTCTCACTCCATCATCTGCAGTTCTTGCTATCTCTGTATTTACAACAAATTGGATTGGTACCTTATGAGATATGCTAAGTATTTCTTGTTAATTCAATGGAAGTAAGTTGGTATTCCATTAAGTGAATTTTAGGAAAGTCAATACGGAAGAGAGAGGCTTTGCTGTTGTAAATGGAATTTGTTGATTTGTGGGTGAAGGGGAGTGAAGGTGAGTCGTTCACTGAAGACAGACCCTTCCATTGGTGGAAGCGTAGCGATCATGAAAATCAATGTTAACTTCAGATTAAACTGTTCTATTTAGGCCAAATAGCCAAATGTGGAAATCAAAGCTTTGGGACATTTTTAACAATTTGAAATAGCTTCATGACAAGTCTCAATCTTGCCAAAAGAAAAACAATCACAAAAATGAAAAAAAAAACAGAAAATGCAGAGGTACTAAATGAAGTCTTGTCTTCACTTGGCTAGTTTCCCAGATAGACAAATGTGTGAATGAAATAAATGTGGGTGGAAATTAAAATTCTAAGATACTTTCCTCTGAGGAGTCGAAGACATCATACCTGGCAGGTGAGTAGTCACAATACTGTCCCCAGTTCCTGAAGAATCCAGAGGGATCGTTGAGGACAGTCAATGAAAGGAAAGTTGGGTTTTCTGTTCGGGTAATGGTAAATATGAAATATTAAATCCAACTTGATTTATTTATGACCACACGTGCCTTGTTACAAAAGACAATGAAAAGTGTTGTAACATATTGCGGCTCTCTGGTCCCTTCTTAAAATTTAGAAAAGTAAACCCAAACATAGCATATAAAAACAAAAAATAAATAAATAAAGTGTCCAATTTTACAGTCCTTCTCTTATTAAGTGCTTTGTCATGCGCCATGGACCGGGTGGTAAGGCATATGTCCCCTTCACCACGTTGCTGCTGGAATAAAAGTTACCACACTTCAGCGTCATCTTGCCTCGACCAATGCTGTCACCAGTAAGAGCCCATGCTGGGCCTCACCACTGCAGATGCCACCAATGCTGTCAGGTACAGAATTGGCACAAATTTGACTCCACCGCTGCCATGACTCAGCTTTGGAACTGCCTCGCTGATACAGCCACTGCTGATACCAGCAGGCCTTATACTGGGCCCAATCACACCTCCACCCCAGCAGCCATGAGTCAACACTAGGGGCACCTCAATGATGCGGAAGCCACTGGGAGCCCAACTCACTTCTGACACTTCTACCGAGGGTCAATGCTAATGGGCCTACATGGGTACATGCAGCTGGGCCTAGATGAGTACATGCAGCTGGGCCTAGATGAGTCTGTGTGGCTGGGCCTACATGAGTACATAGATCTGGGCCGAGGTGAATCTGTGTGGCTGGGCCTATGTGGTACAGGCAGCTGGGCCTAGATGATTCTGTGTGGCTGGGCCTATGTGGGTACATGCAGCTGGGCCTAGATGAGTCTGTGTGGCTGGGCCTACGTGGGTACATGCAGCTGGGCCTAGATGAGTCTGTGTGGCTGGGCTTACGTGGGTACATGCAGCTGGGCCTAGATGAGTCAGTGTGGCTGGACCTACGTGGGTACATGCAGCTGGGCCTAGATGAGTTCATGCGGCTGGGCCTAGATGAGTCTGTGTGGCTGGGCCTACGTGGGTACATGCAGCTGGACCTTTGTGGGTACATGCAGCTGGGCCTAGATGAGTCTGTGTGGCTGGGCCTACGTGGGTACATGCAGCTGGGCCTAGATGAGTCAGTGTGGCTGGGCCTACGTGGGTACATGCAGCTGGGCCTAGATGAGTCTGTGTGGCTGGGCCTACGTGGGTACATGCAGCTAGACCTACAAGAATCCGTGCGGCTGGGCTTACGTGAGTCCATGCGGCTGGGCCTAGATGTGTCCGTGTGGCTGGGACTAGATGAGTCTGTGTGGCTGGGCCTAATTGCTGCCATCGATTCTGTCGCTGCGGTCACTAAGAGGTCAGTAAAATAAAATAGATAACAAGGAGAGAAGAGAGAATAAAAAGAGAAAAAATGCAGATAGAAAAGCAGACAGAGCAGATAAGACCTGGATTCAAAATCCCTACTCCACCGCCGTCTGATTGTTATACCTGAGAACTTCCATGGATTAAAACAATTTTTAAGATGGAAGAAAGATGAAGCTAAAATGGCTTCAGTATTCAGCTGACGACAGACTGAGACATGGTTCAGGAGACCCATATAGAATGAACAAAACTCTCTGCCCTGACATGACCATAATTGTCCAAACAGATTGAAACAGGGCAACTGAGTCAATAGGAAGAAATTTGCATCTCCTGTTTGCTTCACCATGTTCATGACAATACTACATACTGGAAGATGAAAAACTTTTGCTAAACAGAGTTAAATCAAGCAGGTACTCTTAAATTAATATTATATTTTGGAGACACTAATTTTTTAAACATGAAACTATCAATAGGATACTCAGCCATCTATTTTTATTTCTACCCAAGAGTTCCTTACTTCTCCTGGGACAAAACTAACATGTGCCACAATTCTCAAGAATTCATGTTGATGGTCCTCAGTATTCCTGATGCTCTCCAAGGCATTAGATTTCCTCTGGTCCTTGCAATTACACCCTGCTGGGTAGCCCTTAGACTCCTTTTAGCACTGATACCCAGATTTCAGACACTACAACTCAAACATGGGATTCACTGCTTTCACCCTTAGTGACTCTAATGCCAAAAGCCTGGCTTTGTTTCAGATAGTCCTTTGCCTGTGGGCCAAAGTTCCTTTCAAACTTCTCTCTCTGCCTCTTTCAGCTGCTCGAAGGCTCCAACTGCTTGCTGTTGTGAGGAGAAAGTAGTGAGGGGAAATTTCTTTAGCCAGAGGCTGGTGAATCTGTGGAGCTCATTGCCACAGGAGAATGTGGAGGTTAAGTCATTAAGTATATTTAAGACAGGATAGATAGGTTCTTAATGAGAAAGGGGATGAAAGGTTACAGGGAAAAGGTAATGAGGTTGAGAATCATATCAGCCACAATTGTTTAGCAGAGCAGACACAATGGGCCAAATGACGTAATTCTGCTTTTCTTTCTTACAGTTTTAGGTTAGATCATTGACAAACAATACATGTATTTTCATCTTCAAAAAGGGAATAAGCAGGAACCACACTTCATTTTGCGTGGATCAATGTTTGAGATGGCTGATCCTCCCTAAGGAGGCCTTCCACCAATGGTTGCAGTCGTAATTCTGATCTCAGGTTGTTGACGAAGTTACCAATGCCTAGGAATATGATTGCAGCTATGATCTTTTATATAACAAAAGCAGAAATTGCTGATAAAACTCAGCAAGTCTGACAGCATCTAAGGAGAAAAAGCAGAGTAAGCTTTGCGGGTCCAGTTCTGAACACTCACTAATCAACGTTTCAAGTCCAGTGACCCTTTTTCAGAAGTGGACTCACAATATTGACTCTGCTTCCTCTCCACAGATGCTGTCAGACTCGCTGAGTATCTCCAGCAATTCATGTTTTTGTTTCCAAACTTCGGCATCCATAGTTCTTTGCTTCATTGTATTATTTTTTCATGTTTTTCGCTCTTTCCAAGCAGGTCCTAGAGATATTAAGGACAATCCCCCAGGTTATGGTATATTGTTATTTGAGGAAAGTCAGTGAGAGTTTATTTTCAGTGTTGTGCAATCTGTTTGGGGTGAGATGATTCTTAAAGTTGAGTGTGGCGAGCTGTGAAATATGGCTGTGTTGCTGGCAGTAGTTCTTTGTATATGAGGCTGAGGTGAAGCATGTGAATATGAAATAACTCTTGACTGATTGAGAACTCATCGCTGAGTGAGCATTGGGAGCATGACAAATTGAACAGAGGCTGGGGATAGTGGAGTGGTTCTGGCATTTGGCATTTGAACTTGCTTTCACTGATGTGAGGTCATTAGGTTATTGTAGGGCTATACTCAGATCCTTGTTTCTACAAGCCTAACATCAGCCTCTTTAGGGATCTCATGTGTTTGGAATAACAAGATGTAGAGCTCGATAAACACGACAGGCCAACCAGCATCTTAGGAGCAGGAAAGCTGATGTTTCAGGCCTAGAGAAGGGTCTAGGCCCGAAACAACAGCTTTCCTGCTCCTAAGATGCTGCTTGGCCTGCTGTGTTCATCCAGCTCTACACTTCGGTATCTCGGATTTTCCAGCATCTGCAGTTCCTATTATTCAAGTGTTTGGAAAGCCTCTTATCCCATTCCCCTCCTTTACTGCTCTTCTTGGTTGATATGGAGTATCCCCTTCCCTTTCCGCTACCTCTACTAAATCTACCGGGGGAGTGCCAGAAAACTTTGGCACACACTTTCAGCAATCAGACAGCAAGCTTTTCACTCTCTGGGACCTCAATGGAATTAAGCAATTAACCTCATTTGTATCTCAGCTCATTTAGTCACTTATTCCATAACTTAACTGATGCTAAATTGTAAAACATTCATAAATCATGAGAAAATTATCATGTTTATGAGCCAATGTCAGCTAGATCACAATTTAATTTGGTAAGATATACTTTATCCCTAGGCACAATTAGATGATGGTATGACAATTCCACACCCTGTTTGTTAATGGTGTGAACAATTAGAAAACACTTTAAACTTGGTATGTGGTTACATATTCAAGTAATATTGCTGAATCACAAATTCTACCTAATAGAATTGAATGGCGCGCAAGATGGTGCTTGGCAGGAGCCTATCAAGATATTAAGATTAGAAATTAGATTAACAATATTGCCTTACTCAGACACTACAGGGAAAGAAAAACTTGCAATTAAAGTAAGAACATTAATTTTCATTTTCCTATGCACCCCCCTCCCCCATTAAAAACATAGGACAATGAGGTATGGGAATTAGACTTAGATGTAATGTGCATCAAGCTGGTGAAAATTGCCTTTGAGGGAAATCTTCTGCACATTTTGTAATCCTAAATACAGTATCAAACTAGAGTATGAAGTGGGCAATGCAACAGAGCAGTGAAAAGAAAACCAATAAGACTACGTTTGAAGTTCTCCTCATGGGCTTTTCTTTGACACTGATAGATGGCTCCTCTTTTATTGAAAATAATTTCAATTCACTAAAGTGTAAAGAACTGGAAAGCATTTATGCATACATGTATTTACACAAAAGGAGGTTTTAATCATTTATTGACTTAAACAATATTCCCATCAAAGATCTTTAAGGAGATTACAACCTTGCACAACCAAAACAAAGCTGAGGAATTTGTTCTGATGACAAGAAGCACAGAGTCATTTGCAATGATCTAATACCATAGGCATTCAGGTTGCACAATGACAGATAAAGACATCATTCATTTGAAAATTAAATGCCGATGATGTTGTATTTTGATGCCAAGTCATTTTTTGTCCCCAAACTCTCCTATAACACAGTAATAAAAAATTCTGTAGCCCTGGTGCCCAAAAGGCACCTCATTGAGTCTAAATGCAGTCATTTGTGACATAAATATTCCCTTTGCACAGTCTTCATCCAACACAAGGTTATAGTATCACTACTATTTCAAGACTGACATTGAGATTATTGCAGAAGCACGTGTTTTCATACTACAGCATATTTTACACACACAGCAAAAAACTAGTTAAGATTTGAGTAACGACTCATAAAATGTCTATTAATTTATCATTTTAATATCAGAAAAGTAAGCATTCTCTTGAAAAGACTGGAAGTTTTTCTTTCATGAGTGAATGGTGAAATAACATGCATTAAGAGGATTGCAATGGTCACACTTACTTCTAGGAATGTGCATGAATGTAGTTGGTCCATTTCCAAATTGATTAGGAAATGTTTTAATTTAAAACTAAGTTTTGCATGAACCAACACCAACACAACATTGTAATTTGAATACAATTAGCCCCATTCTGCAGCATATTGTCAGCACACTTGGACATACTCTACTTGGCCAACACAGTGACTTGGATGAGGGGATTGAAGGATGGGTCAGCAAGTTTGCAGATGACACAAAGGTCGGAGGTGTCATTGACAGTATAGAGGGCTGTTGTAGGCTGCAGCGGGACATTGACAGGATGCAGAGATGGGCTGAAAGGTGGCAGATGGAGTTCAACCTGGATAAATGCGAGGTGATGCATTTTGGAAGGTCGAATTTGAAAGCTGAGTACAGGATTAAGGATAGGATTCTTGGCAGTGTGGAGGAACAGAGGGATCTTGGTGTGCAGATACATAGATCCCTTAAAATGGCCACCCAAGTGGACAGGGTTGTTAAGAAAGCATATGGTGTTTTGGCTTTCATTAACAGGGGGATTGAGTTTAAGAGTCGTGAGATCTTGTTGCAGCTCTATAAAACTTTGGTTAGACCGCACTTGGAATACTGCGTCCAGTTCTGGTCGCCGTATTATAGGAAAGATGTGGATGCTTTGGAGAGGGTTCAGAGGAGGTTTACCAGGATGCTGCCTGGACTGGAGGGCTTATCTTATGAAGAGAGGTTGACTGAGCTCGGTCTCTTTTCATTGGAGAAAAGGAGGAGGAGAGGGGACCTAATTGAGGTATACAAGATAATGAGAGGCATAGATAGAGTTGATAGCCAGAGACTATTTCCCAGGGCAGAAATGGCTAGCACGAGGGGTCATAGTTTTAAGCTGGTTGGTGGAAAGTATAGAGGGGATGTCAGAGGCGGGTTCTTTACACAGAGAGTTGTGAGAGCATGGAATGCGTTGCCAGCAGCAGTTGTGGAAGCAAGGTCATTGGGGCCATTTAAGAGACTGCTGGACATGCATATGGTCACAGAAATTTGAGGGTGCATACATGAGGATCAATGGTCGGCACAACATTGTGGGCTGAAGGGCCTGTTCTGCGCTGTACTGTTCTATGTTCTATGTTCTAAATGAAATAGTTGAGGCCTGAGCTTGATACTAAAATGTTAACCCCTGCCAATCTCATGACCATTACTTTTCTGTAATAGCCACTTCAGTGGCAATGCACACAATAGCCAGTTTTCTGCTTTACCCTGCAAAGAACATGAATCGAGCTTTCCTTTTCATAGTGTTGACTTTGCCAAATCATACTCGGAGGCCCCATTTTTTGTTCCATGGCAGGTGTGAAGCTTGTTATAATGGAAGCTTGGCTAAAAGAGGGACTGGGATACAATTCAAGATTGCTGGATCTAGAGACATAAAGTCACAGAGTCATAGAGCATGGAAATAGACCCTTCAGCCCAATCAGTCCTTGATTACCATAATCCCAAACTAAACTAGTCCCATCTGTCTACACTTGGCCCATATCTCACCAAACATTTCTGTTTCATGAATTTATCCAAATGTCTTTTGAATGTTCTAACTATATCAGCACCCACCACTTCCTCTGGAAATTTGTTCCACACAGGAATCACTATTTGTGTCAAAAATTGTCCCCATCTCAATTTTAAATCTTTTTCTTCTTATCTTAAAAGTATACCCCCCTGGTTTTGAAATTGTCCATCCTAGGGAAAATATACCTGTCATTCACTTTAACTATACTCCTCATATTTTATAAATGTCTATAAGGTCACCTCTCAATCTTGTCTGCTCCAGTGAATAAAGTCCTGGCCACTCCAGCCTATCCCCATTACTTAACCGTCCATTCCCATCAACATCCTGGTACTCAGGGTGCCCAGAACTGGACACAATGCTGCAGAAGAGGCCTCATCAACATCCCGTTCAACCTCAACATTAGGTCCCAAATTCCATGCTGAAAAGTATGAGAGATGAAGGCAATCATGCTAAGTAGACTTTTCAAAAAGGATAGAGAAGGGATAAACAAAAAGATGGGGTGCAGTATTATTGGTTAAAAAAAGATCAACTACAGTGTGAGGAGGATATACTAAATGTTTCATCAAATTAAGGATTAAGGATTAAAATAAGGATTAAGTTCTGAAACAAAATATAACGGGCAACTGAAATGCCAGATGTATACCACAAACCTCAAACAGTGGGGGAAATTAAAGGAGCAAACTGTAGGCAAAATCCTAATTACAAAAGCAACAGAGCCACAGTAATAGGGCTTCAATTACACAAGTATTAACTGGGAATAAAAACAATGTGAAAGCTACTAGGAACGCATAATTCTCAAATTCCCTTCAGAGAACATTTTGGCTCATACATGATAGCACAAAACAAGTTAAATGAGAGAGGGTACAATTCTAGATTTAGTTCTATATGAAATTGGACAGATTAATGCAGTAACAGTGGGTGGCCATTTTGGACTTAGTGGTCATAAAAAAGTTAAATTTAGCATCATTTTGGAAAAGGCAAAGATAGAACAGTAGTAAAAATTCTAAACAGGGAGAAGGTCGAGCATGCAAAATTTAGAGATAATCTGGCCAAAGTGGTTACAGTTACATGAAGGAAAGTCTGTGGTAAATTGGTGGAAAACATTCAAAGGTGAGATTCTATGTAACAGTGTAAATATTTCCCCACACAGAAAAAGGGTGATACAGCCAAATCATGGCCCTCTAGTCATCCAGAACCACTTAGGGTTGGGTGAAGCCAAAATGTAAAGCTTAGGAGAATCTAAAACAAGCAATACATTAGGAAGCTTAGAGTACGGGTGAAGTGAAAAAAATTTGGAAACCCAAATAACCTATGGAAGAAAAAACAGTAGCCAGTAAAATTGAGAAAAAATTTTTAAAATGCTTCATCAGTTCAATAAGAGCAAGTAAATGTGTAAAGTTCTACCAGAGATGGAGATGGATTTGGCTTTACAAAAGAGAAGAATGATACAGACATTCCAGTTAAAGAGGAAAAGTGTGAAATATGAGATAAAATAAGCAAAATGGAAAGGAAAGTTCTGGAGGGATGGACATCCTTGATGGTAGATAAATCACTAGGGCTGGATTAATTATATCCTAAACGGCTAAAAAATATTTCATGGAATAATAATGGATGCTCTGAAGGTCATTTTTGAACCCTCACTGTATACAAGCACATTGCAAGAAGATTAGAGTTCTGCAAAGATTATATCATCATTCAAAAAGCATGCGAGGTCTAGGCTAAATAATTACAGGCAGGTCAGTTTGATGTTGGTGGTATACAAATGATGACAATTGATATTGAGCAATAGGATTCACTTAGTTAAGGGCAGATCATGTCTCTCTAACCTAATTGAATATTTTGAAGGAGTAAGAAGGAGGATTGATGAGGACGGTGCAGTGGATGTCACCCACATGGATTTCAGTGAGGCATTTGACAAGGTCCCATATGTCAGACTGGTCAGAAAAATAAAAGATTTGTTTTCCTGAGAACAGAAGAGGTTGAGGGCTGGCTCAATCAATACATACAAAATAATGAAAGACTTGGATAGAATGATCAGGACCTAAATCCCTGCTGGGAGAACTCAGTCTTTTTGACCAGAACACAACTTACCTCTTCTATCTGGAAGTCTTTCTGAGCCCTGTTGAGGAATTTTGACCAATGAGCTAGCAAGAGCTGGAGGTCCACATCACAACAGCCCTGCTGGACAGGACTGCTCTACAATGCTGTTCTCCAGACTCAAGTGTGAGTCATAATGGATGGTCACTTCGATCCCTTCCCAGAGACTGTCACCATTGCAGATGAAGCTGATTGAGCTCTTTAAAAATAATGCCTCCTGGGGACTCTACTGAGTCTCCTGCTTGGTGAAGGTGATCAGGTAATAGTGACTCCTTCCCCATCCTCTAGAGTCTGAACACATCATGGTGATGCGTTCTTCTGTCCAGAGGACACACCCTCCATTCCCCATGCATGGCAGTCCCATACAATAAAATTTTGAGTCAATTTGCAGACTCCCAGGTCACGTGTCAGTTCAGAAGTAAAGGGATTTGTGCTTCATATTGCTGTACAGTGAGTTTGCAGCCCTCTTTTTATTACCCACATAGGCCTGTTCCAATTTGTGACTGCTCTTCAATTACACACTCCCTGATCTTTACCAAACCAGTGCAGGGGGATGGGCAAATCAAACAACATCCTTATTGTCACGCACTGCTCCTATTGTTGATTGAGATGTCTAAGCTGCAGGCTATCGAGTGCCTCGCTTAGCCTGTCTGCAACCTCTCATCCAAGGTTATAGCCAGGCTCAATGTCCTTGCAGACAAAGCACATGTTTTGAGAAGTGGAGAGGTTAGACATTTTACTTGATCTGATATAATAAAATGTGAGGCCGGATGAACACAGCAGGCCCAGCAGCATCTCAGGAGCACAAAAGCTGACGTTTCGGGCCTAGAGCCTTCATCAGAGAGCCTCTGATCATCTGATCACCTCTTCCTGTAAAGGATGACATGAACTTGGGTTAAATTATTATTCACCATGCGGCAATCTGACTCAATTCACATTATTAGCAGTGGAAAACATTGCAGCCAAGCCAGTATAGTCACAGCCTTCTCGCTCATACAAAACAAATGTTTTATTCCAATGTAATCCCACTGGAAGACGTTTCTTTTATTTATTTTTAAATTTAGGCACTGCCCTGAGCTTACAATGAACAGTACAATGTTCTCCCAGCATTACTTTGATATTTTGTTTTTACACGTCTTCGACAATTTCAGTGAGATTGGGAACAATAGATGTCCTACTCTGGAGAAAGAACCCATTGTTGTGGGATACACAAATGTTAATAGTGTTTGGTGGCCCTTACATTGAAGAATTGCTTTAACATTAAGTGTGATGCCCTGTACTATGTTACTGACCTTTTGTTCACTTTAAACAATGTTTTGACAACTAAAATTCACTATCTGACAATACTGTGACACTTGTTCCTGCGCTTGACTTGAAACTCATGAGACATCCATTGACATAAATGTTTGCTCTACGTCACTGAATTCCCCAACGAAAACTTTGTGTTTATCTCATATTGTATACTGTTCTACTTCATTTATCTCTTTGTATGGATAGATTTTTGTTTTTTTTTCACTTTTCTGTGGCTGTGTCCTGCTTTGGCATATTTTCTGAAAGTGACATAGTTTTTCCAATGAAAACATTTGATTTCAAAATATGAGCAATGATTATACCTGTGAGCTTTCTAAGGTCCACAGTATTGACAAAGATTTTATCGTCAGGTATCTATCTATCCCGCTGCATTGGCTTGTTAGGTGAGTTTTTTTTGTGGTCATATATATTTAGAAATGAATAGATTTAGTAGATCTCCTAAGCCTAATTGTATCGTCTCCTCTCAGGATTGATCTTTTTCAAATGCGCACAGTCCTGGTCACCACGCTACCAAAAAGATGTGGACACTTTGGAGATGGTAGGGAAAAGGTTTGCCAGGATGCTACCTGGTATGGGGTAAGAGACAGGGCTTGTTTTCACCAGAATGCATGAAGTTGAGGGGCAATCTGATAGAAGTCAGTAAGATTGTGAGTGGCACAGATAGAGTGGGAAGTATGAAGCCTTTTCCCTGGGTACAGGGGTCAATTACTAGGGGACACAGCTTTAAAGTGCGAGGGGGGGAGTTTAAAAGAGATGTATGAGGCCAGTTTTTCACACAAAGGGTGGTGAGTGCTTAGAATGTGCTTCCAGAGGAAATGGTGGAAGCGAACACAATAGCAACATTCAAGAAGCAGCTGGGCAAATACATGAATAGGAAGAGAATAGAACAAAATGGATCTTGTAAGCCAAGTCAGTTTTAGTATGAAAGGGCAAAATGTATCAGTGCAGGCTTGGAGGGTTGAAGGTCCTGTCCCTGTGCTGTACTGTTTTTTGTTCTTTGAACCATTTTGGTTTCAGGCCTATGCTTTATCCTCTATCTGACTTTCTGGTGAGCCATGTCTTCTTTAGCCTACAAGATATCTGACAAGGATTCATTAGCCTTGCTGACAATAATCTGCTCTCAAATTAATTCTGACTTTTAGTCACAATAGTAGCATCTCTTCAGTAGTTTACAGAGCTCAGTGATGAAAATATCAACGAACTCACTAAGATGTTGTAGACTTTTATTGAATCTTGTTCTTTCAATAATTGATTCAGCTCTGTGATTGAATTAATTATCAAATACATCCTTGTACTTGTCTGATGTTTAATCTATTTCACAGTGAAATAAAATCATGTCATACTCTCACTTTACATATTCATCTTCTTATCCAGTTCAGAACTTATTCCATTCCTGAAGAACTTCCTTCTTCTTGGCATTCAATTTTGAGCACTTTTTGTTCCATCTCTGAAGTGAAAACTTCCTGGCAATACCATGCCTGATGCTACAGCTTCCTCATAATGTCAGGTTTTTATCTTCTTCATAGATATATATTCTGTAACATTGACAGCTCTCTCACCCTTTGCTGCTAAACCAGAAGGTTTTTCCTGATATCTCAAGGTTGAATTGAAGATTTCCCACCTTTCACAGCTTTAAGTGAGTTTTAAACGCATCTCATAGCTATGGAGGATTCTCCTGTGCCACACTACTGTAATGAGAGTTTCATAACAACAATCTTGTTAGATTATTGTGTACTTGTTTAAACTAGTTCTTGAAATTTTTACCCTATCAGCCTGAACTGCTGTATCATTTCAAAGTTTTCCCCTTTAATGCAAAGGATTTTTGGCTTTAACTCACACAGTCCTTAACGTCTGGTTGGTTCAATGGCTCGGCTCAGATTCAGGGTCATTTCCACAGACAGCCCCCTCAAGATGCAGCCTATACCTCTGCCATGACATTGCAGATCTCTTTGGGTCCTGCGCATCTTTTGTTAGGTCTGAAATGCTTTCTGTGTCATTCTCTGAAATATTCTTCTTTGTGTGTGTGTGTGTGTGTGTGTGTGTGTGTGTGTGTGTGTGTGTGTGTGTGTGTGTGTGTGTGTGTGTGTGTGTGTGTGTGTGTGTGTGTGTGTTTGTGTGTTCCCTAGGAGTTCTAGTTCAGGATTTTCTGAAAGTTAACATGCAGGAACTGAAGGGATTTATGCTTAGTTTACAGATGACACAAAGATAGGTGGAGGGACAATTACAGTTCAAGAAGTGGGGAGGCCACGGAAAGACTTGGAAAGGCTAGGAGAATGGGCTAAGAAGTGACAAACAGAATGTGCAACGTGGAAAAATGTGAAGTTATGAACCTCAGTAGGAAGACTAGAGGCATAGACTATTTTCTAAACAGGGAAGCACTTCAGAAATCTGAGGCACAAAGAGTCTTGGGAATCTTAGGCCAGGATTCTCTTAGGGTTAACAAGCAGATTCAGTTGGCAGTTAGGAAGGTAAATGCAATGTTAGCATTCATTTCAAGAGGGCAAGAATACAAAAGTAAAGATTTACTGCTGAGTCTGTGTAAGACTCTGGTCTGACCACATTCAGAATATTGTGAGCAGTTTTGGAGGATTTGCTGGCATAGGGGAGGGTCTACAAGAATGATCCTTGGAATGAAGGACTTGTCACATGAGGATCAGTAAAGGATTGTGAATATGTACACAATAGAGTTTAGAATTATCAGTGATCTGATGAAAACTTACAGAATTCTGATAGACCTGACATGGAGGTGGATGTGGATAGGATATTTCCACTAGCAGGTGAGACTGGGGCGTGAGAGCACAGCTTCAGAATGAATGGGCAATTCTTTAGAATTGAGATGAAGATGAATTTCTTGAGTCAAAGGATGGGGAATCTGTGGAACTCATTGCTACAGAAGGCTATGGGGATCATGTCATCGGGCATAGTTAAGATAGATATAGATAGGTTCTTCATTAATAAGTGGATCAAGGGTTACAGGGAGAAGGCAAGAGAATGGCGTGCAAAATATATATCAGCCAAGATCAAATGACAGGGCAGATTGAAAGGACTAAATGGCCTAATTCTACTCCTCTATTTTTTGGTCTTCAAGCTCAAAGAGGTAGACTGCAGCTGAAGGTAGACAAGAAAGATAGTTAACTAGTGGACTTTTATGGGGGAAACAATATAATGTTTATTGCATTACTGCAACAATTAACAGATTACATGAACAAACATCCATTATGCAGATTGCTAGGAAAATGCAAGACTGAGATTTGTCTTCAGTAAGACCATTTTTTATCTTCCCCAAGTCCTCATACTTCATCACAGCAGGAAATGCTTTCTATACTTGATTAAGTATTATTTTTTACAGACCCACATACAACATAAATTATGATCAGACTGCAGAGATAATTAATTTGTTCATTTACCAGGGCCGCCTCTGCCACCTAAATGCCTATTTATTATTTCTTTGCATCCTTTTTATAAACGTTCTGCCAGCCATTTCTGTGGAAGTTATGCAAAAAAAAATCATTACCTCAATATTCTGGCATTATGTGGGGCCGTTCTGTTTTACTAAAATCAATACCAACGAGGTGGTAAGATCTTCAGCATAAGGTTGGTAAATTGACCACTCCATTAATGTTGAGGACTGTTCAATACCTTAAAAGGGCTTTGGGCAGCTGTGGAGCTTGCCTGAAATAGAGAGTCAGACTCGTACCAATTCAGATCAGGGTTCCAATGATTTAGAATCACAATTCTACACTAAGTCAATAAGCCTCTACAAAATTTTGAAAATCATGGACAGTGATTCTTAGAGGCATCTAGTTCTAAGCACTCAGTAAACAATCGCAGCACGATTTGCTCTCGTATTTTGGCAACATTGAGTGCAGGAAGAGGTAAAATTCCTCTTGGTTTTACAAATATTATCTTGGTTTTCTGCCTGCCAGCCCTGCTCCCTTGAACTCAGCTATCCCCACAGCCCCATCCCCCAGCCTACTCAGGGAGTCACAATAGCAGCTTTTTAGCATCCTAACCAACTGTCATTTCTGTGGCCCAGAAGCAGCAACCTGAACAATCTGTCTCAGGAGATCATTGGCATTCACCGCACATCAGTCAGATTCAAATAAGGCTGAGACTTCAAATATATGGCAGGCCCTTCTGTGTCTGAAAACAGAGTCAACTGACATGTCCAATAATTAAATTCTATCCGTATGGCTCTATTTATCAAAACCAAATCCTAGTGGTCTTTTCTGTGCCTTTATTAACCTGTGCAAAATCTTGAAACAGGTAATTCTAACGCTAAGCGAGATTATCCCCCCTGCAATTGTAGGTAGGGAGTTTAATCCCCTTAAATTGAAATCACCTGGGATCCCACTTTATCCCTTCTTGTTCTGGGTTTTTGCAGATGTTGCTCATTTCTAATAAGCCATAATCTTCATTTCTTTTCACTAACAAGCTTCTTGTTAAATGCTTTATTGAATACAGTTTTGGAAGTAAATCATTGGTCTGCATCTCCTTTAGATATCCAATCAGTCATTTCTTCTGAAGCCCCTGTTATATTTATCACATTTGAGCCACTTTTAACTAACCGAGGCTGGCTGTCCTTGATTGAACCATATATGTCTAAATGCCAATAATTTTATATTAAATTATGCATTCTATTAATTTACCTACTACTAGTATTAGACATTATGTTGATGGCATATCAGACTTGTAACATAATTTTCTAAAAAGACTCAATAGTTCTCCAAGCTATAGTTTTCAACTCGCATTTGCACCTGCATCTCATAAATCTTATTTTCTGAACAGGAACAATTCTGATCATTGATTAATTATGTCAGAGCTTCCATTTTGTAAGCTAGAGCCTTCAATTCTGCCAGTTGTATTATTGGAAAAATCACTGAGAATAAATAATTCCCAGGCAAAGTATTTTTCAGTGGAGTAAATGGGTTTTATATAAACAGCAAAACAAGGCCATGCATGAACACTTCGAGAAATTATTTATTGGGCAAATGCAGTGTAAGAGAAATGAAACTGCGAACTTAAACTTTCTATATTCATTGTTGGTCGTGTATTCTGTAATTCTTCCTTATGTTTATCGAAGGCAGAACTCAAATAAGTAATCACACACAAAATGGAGACCCTGAATCAAAATTTTGGAAAGAATTAAACTATTGTATTATTATTATCAGAATCTAAATAAAAGATTCTGAATTTAAGCATAATTGAACAGAATCTTTTACTAACTGCCAAGGGAGATTCTGTGCTCTCAGCAAGACCTCTGCTCTTAATAGAAGAAGTTCACAGAAAATTGCTAGTTCTCTGGTCCATGATTTTCTGTCTATTAATCTTTTCACATATAACGTCATGGACTGTACTCAATTAATTCCTTGCAATGTGCACCTATTAGTGATGGCTTACTTGTAAAAATAAATGGACTGCAGAAAGAATTTTGCTAAATCTTGTTATAAAGACATATAACTAAAAAAAATGCAAATTTATTGACTCTTTCTTAACCATTGCTATAAAAACCATACTCTGAATAGATAACTGATGTAGACAAAGAGCTGATCATCTGTTTTGCAGACAGGTTAATTTATTTACGGAGCTTGCACATAATTAAGCAATTTGTCCATTAAAGTGCAATGAACAAAGAAAATTTTCTCTGAAACCAATGTCAAAAAGGTGTCTCCTTAATAGCATGAATATTTTCAGTAGAAATGTGGTAGCTTCAACTATTTCCATACCCTGCATGCTCTTCGAACAGTGTGATCTCGAAATTAATGAGGACAGTTGTGTCTGATCTGTTGGTTTGTCAAAATAATTATTGTATGTAAGTAATCACTTTTTTTAATCCTTGATTAAAATTGTAGTTTCAGTGAAGGCACAGTTTTGCCCATAAGTCTTTTTTAAAATGTCTCCTGTTCTTTTGCAGACCTCACGAGTAACAACATCAATTGTATTTAGTACAAGATTACATTAACATCTGACAGTTGGATGTTAAAAATTAATCTTGGCTCCCATGACTTTTCTTTGTTCATAACGAAAAGATTTCCCAACTGAATTTCTGTACAGAACTGTTCTTTAGAAAGACTATTTTCTTTCAAGGATGAGAAGAGATGGTTGTGGTTTGTGGTGTACAATGGCATGTAATGTAATGATAATAAAACAAATTTTTGTTCAACTGTTTTTATTTCAGATTTCAAGCATCTACAGTATTTTGATTCATGTTTTATAACTACTCCAGGATCGCAGGAGTAAACCTTTTTTTGTTTTGAACATGTTAGTTCTTCTACCACAAACAACGCTGCCGAATGTGATGCCCTCGCTTTCAATTACCCATGCAGCAGCTGAAATTCTGTTCAGCTATCAAAATATGCAGGCACCAGGCAGGCCAATTAGTATTCCCAAGTTGTGTCACTCTGAAAGACATTAACATAATGTAACAAAGAGTTGGAGTAAGGGCATGAAAGCAGAGCTCGCTAAAGCAATGTGGCAATTGGATGACGGATAGGTCAATAGATCCACAGGGGCTGACAGTTAGGGGAATATTTTATAACACAGAGAAATGTATTTACGAATAAATTCAAAGAAAGGAAGATTCCTACAGGAGATAATGGTACACTAAGAAAGTTGAAGATTATATCAAGCTTAAAGGAAAAAAAAACATATAATTAGCCAAAGATGGGTGGCAGGTCAGAAGACTGGGCAGAAGATACTTAAAAAATCTGTAAACAAATTGACACATTAACGAGGAGGAAAAATATAGAATACAAGAGAATGCTAGCTAGAAGTATAAAAGCAGATTATGAGAGTGCCCATGGATACCTAAAAAGCACAGTGGAAGAATTAGCCCTGTAGAAAGTAAGCCTATGGGATCCATAACTGAACATAAGCAGATACATTGAACAAATATATTCCATTGGTTTTCATTGCAGAGAATATGAGTAACGTCTCAGAGATATTTGTAAATTCGTAAAATGGGAGGGAGGAACTCAAGACAATTATAATGATAAGGAACGTGGTGCTGAGCAAATTGTTGGAGCTGTGGACTGAACATTCCTAGGTCCTGGTGGACTTCATCCAAGGTATCAAAAGAAGTGGTTACTGACATAGTTATGCATTGGTTTTAATTTGCAAAATTTCCTAGATTTGGTGAAGGTTCCTGTCAGTGAAAAAATAGCAAATGCAATTCCTTTGATCAGAAAGGGTCAGAAACTGCCTCAGTAATTGGACACAAAGGGTAATGGTAGAAGGCTGTTTGAGTGACAAAAGGTTGGTGTCCACAGTGTACCTCAAGTATTAGTGCTGGGAAATTTTTGTTTGTTACATACATCAATGATATAGATGAAAATGTGGGGGCCATGTTAAGCAAGTTTGCAGATGACACCAAGATTGGTAGAGCAGTTAATAGTGAAGAAGATGGTTGCAGGTTACAGGAAGATGTAGACGGGTTAGCCAGATGAGCAGACTAGTGGCAAATGGTATTTAATCCTGATAAATGCAAGATGATGCACTTTGGAAGAAGAAACAAGCTGAGGGTGTAAGTAATGATTGGCAGGACACTGGATAGCATAGAGGAATAGAGGGACAGTGAATAATTATTCACAGATCCCTAAAGTCATCACAGCATGTGAATGGAATAGTTAAGAATGGGGCACTTATTTTCATCTGTCTCTTTGTTCTGTGCCACAACAATGTCAGCGATGTACAGAGTGTTGGTCAGGCCGTAGGAGGAGTACAGTGTGCAGCTCTGGTCACCTCTCTACAAGAAGGATGTGATGGCATTAGAGGGGGTGCAGAGGAGGTTCACCAGGGGGTTACCTGGGGTGGAGAAATTGAGAGACTAGATTGGCTCGGGATGTTTTCTTTAGACGGAGAAGGCTGAGGGGGAATATGTTTGAGACGTATAAGATCATGAGAGGTATGGATAAGGTGAATACAGTGCAGCTGTTCCTCTTGCTAGAGGGGTTAATCATGAGAGTGCATAGTTTCAGGGTAAGGGGCAAGAGATTCATAGGGGATTTGGGAGAAATCATTTTCACTCAGAAGATGATGAGAATCTGGAATACGCTGCCTGGGAAGGTAGTGGAGGCCAGACACCTCACTATCTTTAAAAACTTTTGGATGAGTGCTTGAAGTATCATATCATTATAGGGCAAGTGCAGGAAATTGGGATTAGCGCACCTTTAGTGGTAGTCATTGTCAGTGCAGATTTGATGGGTTGAAGAACCTATTCCACAATCTATGGCTCTATAACAAAAGTGCCGGGATCTAGAGAGGATCTAGCTTAATATCTGTCATAGGGAAGATATTGTCAAGCTATGATTAAAAGTGTTAAAGCAGACCATTTTGACAGGTTTATGATTAGGCAGAGTCAAGGTGGTTTTGAGAAAGGGAAGTCATGTTTAACCAATTTATTGGAGTTCTTTGAGGAAATGATATATATGGTAGGTAAATAGGAGCCAGCTGATTATTGTAATTAGATTCCCAGACCGTATTTGATAAGGTGTCAAATCAAAGGTTATTGGTTGGATCAAAGCTTACAATGTATGAGGTAGCAAATGGGCATGGATTAAAGATCAGACTAGTTAAGAGGAGGCAGTTTCTGATCCTTTCTGATCAAAGGAATTGTATTTGTTATTTTTCCACTGATTGGAACCTTCTCCAAATCTAGGAAATTTTGAAAATTAAAACCAATGCATCAACAATGTTAGTCATATCCTCTACAATGAAGACCGATGGAATATACTTGTTCAATTTGTCAGGCAGCTGCTTTTACCATGTTATCAATTGCACAGATCCACGTTCTACAGGACTAATTCTTCCACATTGTTAGCATTTTTTATGTATCCATGGACACTCTTATCACTTGCTTTTATACATACAGCTAGCTTTTTCTTGTACTGTACTGTACCTTTTCCTCCTCATTCCTCACTGGCAAGATTTATGTGGTATGCCACAAGGATAAGTGCTGGGGTCTCAACTTATTACCATTTACATAACTGACTGTATGAAGGGACCAAAGGCATTCTTACAAACTTTGCTGCTGATATAAATAGAGATAGGAAAGTAAGCTGTGAAGAGGAATAAGCGGACTATAAAGGGATGAAGGTAGATTAAGGACTTGTAGAACATGTGGTAAATGATCACTGATGCAGGAGAACAAATAAGAGACTGGAAAATCTCTGCAAGCCAGGCAGCATCTGGAAGAAAGGAGCAGTCAATGTTTTGGGTATTACCCTTCTTCAGTACTGGGTGTGGGGTAGTTGGAACTGCAGAAAAGGAGGGGGGGAGGGGTAAAGGTAGAATGGTAGTGATTGGTGGACACCGTGGTAGGTACGACCTGGTTGGTCGTTGGGAGGGATGAATCCAGTTGGTGACAAGAAGGGAGGGTCAGAAGGCGGAATGGAAGGGAGGAGGTGGGGCTGGAAGGGGAGCTAGGCGATGGGTGGGAAGTTTCTTTGAAATTGGAGAACTGAATGTTGAGTCCTCCTGGCCGTGGAGAGTCCAGGTGGAAGATAAAGTGTTATTCCTCAAATTTGCATTGCGAGTCACTGCGACACTGGAGGAGGCTGAGGGAGTGAAAGTGGGGCGGGGAGTTGAAATGAGCGATGATCGGGAGGTTAGGTTGGCCACTATGGGCCTGATGAAGGCAGTAAGTGAAATGGTCCCCTAGTCTATGCTCAGTCTCACCGACATAGAGAAGACCACATCAGGAACACCAGATGCAACAGACTTGGTTGGAGGAGGTGCAGGTGAAGCTCTGCCTCACTTGGAAGGACAGCTAAGGGCGCTGGATGGAGGTGAGGGAGGTGGTGGCCGGGCAGGTGTTGCATCTTTACTTCAGGAAGGATGTAAATGCTGTGGAAGTGAGTAAGGGGGAATGTTTGGATAAGCTAGGCTTGTATCCATTGGAGATTAGAAGAGTAACAAGTGATTTTACTGAAAAATAGATTCTGAAAGATCTTGAAGAGGCCCACCCACTTTCCAACTTCCCTTATTAACAGCTTCTCTCTCATTACAGCAGGGAAAATACCCCACAAAAAAGCAATAAGCTCCAAGACAAGTGGTGGACTGCCAGCATTTGTTTGTCATACTTTGCGTGGAGCAGATCCTGACTGACTGCTATGAGAGACTGACTGACCACTTCCAAGCCCATGGTTTGGGATCAGAAGTTGTTCTTGACTAATTGTCCCATGATCCCCGAGCACAAGCTCTCTCCCTTGGATTTGACTGAGGTCCACTGGCAGCCACAACAAAATTCCTGGCTTTGTGTCTCTGTTAAACAGCAGCTCAAGGTAATGCAAAGCAAGGAAGCTCTGAGTATCCAGATAGGTTCAGAGAGATTAAGTGCTATGACAACAAGTGAACAGGCTGGAGATACAGCCTGGATCAGTCAATGAGCTGGGTATGTGACCCTGAGCATGCTGTGCCCAGTGCTATCAGCTGTGTCTTGATACCTAGATGAAAGAATACGTAATCATGCTTCTGATATGCTACCCATAGTAATACAATACATACTGTTACGTTTGCCTGAATCGAAATGCTCCATAATCCACCCTCACTATGTTTGCACTGATCCCAAACATAGTGTAATAACACAAATCTTTTCTGTATTGTGTCAGCTATAGGTGGCACAATGAAGCTTATTCAGGGAATGAAGTGTTGATTAATATATTGAAGATTCCTTCCTCAGAAATATTAACAAGATGGTGGCACGTATACAGGAGTGATCATTGCAGTGGGTCAGTGCTCATTGTTACAGACTGTAATATACACATACAAATCATTTAACAACTGTTTTACTTCAAATATCATTATTTCACTAAAAAGAGATGACAGAGACCATAAATGAAAATGTTGCATGTTCTGTTAATGGCTAGGTCAAGTTTTCATTCTTCCACATCAATGTTTTAGCATAATTACATAATTTAAGAGAATAATACAAATTAGATAGAACGAAGTGTGCATGAACTAATGATAAATTCATTTCAGCGAATGACCTTTTTCTTTTATCAAATGGATTTATGGCCTGATTCATGTGATACTAATTTAAAATGAATGAAAGTCATTGTTTGAAAGAAAATACATACATACTGACAGCTACTCTCAGGACTTTTAATAAATCTGCATTTCATTTATAATGACAGATGCATATAAGAAATTTAAAAAGAACATTCAGCCCATTGATCCTAGACTTCACAACTGATCATGTACTGTCTGCACTGTTGTGGGCTAAAGGACTAAAGTAATATCCAGGAGGAAATGAATAACCATAGGTAAAACACTGTGAGGCATTTCTCAAACACACAAGTTAATAGAGTGAAAATCCAGGATATCAATTTAACATCACAACTTGCATTATTCAGCAGAAGCCTCCATTTCACATTTGATTATTCACAAGTATGTAGTATGTTTAAAGACACACAGTTATAAAGACCAGTTCTTTGCAGGACCTCAAGGATCCCTGTTCACTGCCATGAAAAAAAGAGGCTAATGGATCCTATACAGTATAGTACTCAGGTAGCCAGAGTCCATGCTTTAAATGCAAGCAAAATTAATACTTTAACTAAATTAAGTTATGGGTCACAATAAAACGTAGGGCACATTAAAAAGGCTACCTATTTTACAAACAAAAATATTTTAAATATGGAAAGCTGGACTATTCTCTCTTTAGTTTAATTTCCAATTTATCCTTCTGTTTCAACACAATTCTACTCTGATCCCTTTCCCGGTCACTCAGCCATTTTGTATCCACATTGCTACTGTCCCTATAGTTCCGTGAGCTATACCTTTCTCATAAGTTGCATGTGGAAGCTTCTGGAAGTCCACGAATATCCCCCTGATAGTGTTAAACTCCATCGACCATTTCTGTTACCTCTGTAAAAAACCCAACAAGTTATTTAAACACAATCTTCCCCATCAGAAATTGATGCTATCTCTTCCAAATAAATTCACCTTTACTCATATGACTCTTAATGTTGTCCTGAACAATTGTTTGCAGACTTTTCTCCTCACCAATGAAGCTAAACTGACTGGTCTAATTGTTGGACTTATCCTGACAACCTTATTTGAACAAAGGTGTATGTAATGGGTTTAGCTCTCTCTTTCTCTGACACCTCTTAAAGAACACTTAAAGATTATGACTAGTGCAAATCCCATTCTCACTTCCTTCAATGTCCTTTGACATGTTTCGCTAACTTTAAGTGCAAACAGTTTATCCAAAACATCCTTCTTAGCAATTTCAACCCCTTCCATTCATTGTTTGCCCCTCTGCCACTATGGCTTCAGCAACATGATCTTCCTCATCTTAGATTATTCATACATTTCAACACGAGGGAAAGGGTGTCTACGATTCAGAAATAGACCAGTGCATATCCAGTTCAATTTTCTGATTTCACAGTCGTCCATATTGACTCATCAATTGGTGCTTCTGTTAAGGCTAGTTAACACAATCACTGTTCAATAATGTGTATTTAAAAAAAAACTAAATAGCTAACCGATTAGAAATAGGATCGACTACAAAACCTTAAAGAGATTCATGGCCACTGACTATACCTCTCGAATTCATAAGAAATCTATTATGGCCAAGAAACGCTTCAAGCAGCAAAAGTTTACTGCCTATTTTACTTTTGACTCATTTTACTTCTTCCTTCTACAGGGTCAAAGCTTCACAAAGCATTCACAATTATTGAACGTAAAACGTCACGTCCATCTGACCATGTAGTCAGTCATATTGTATGCTATGCATGCAGATATGTGTTAGTTTGATATTCTTGGCTGGTAATTAAAGATTTTGAGAGAGTTCAGGAAATAAGTCAGACTGGTAGTGTGGCTCTTACAACTTCGTCAGAGTTCAATGGCAGCCATGTTGCTTCAAAGTTTATGACCCCAAAGTTTTAGTGTAACGAAACCACCTAGAACTAGCCACCAATGCCCTATCGATGTCATTCCCGCTGTCACTACTCCCTTAAACCATCAACATTTCTTGATTTAATTATCCACTTCTTAGACATTTTTTTCCCAAATGTGCTCATCATCAATTACCTAAAGACTGCTGTAACACCAGCAGAAGCCTAATTTTTTCACTGGACATTTTGCAAATCACCAGCTCTATGGTAAAAGAACCCAAAACAAAAAAAAAGTGAAGTTTCTTGGAACCTTCCTACTTAGGCATAAGAACTGATCCCTTCATCTTACATGAAGTCAGAAATAATCACACCAGAATTTCTTCACCAAGAGAGTGATGAGCCCATGGAATTCATTGCCACAGAAAGTGGTCAAGGCCAAAACATTATGTGTTTTCAAGAAGGAGATGGATATAGCCTTTTTGGCTAAAGGGATCAAGGGACATTAGGGTGCAGGGAGGATAGGATTGGTGTATTGAGCTTGATGATCAGTCATGATCATGTTGAATAGTGTAGGCACAAGCTGTTGAATGGCCTACTGCTGCCCTGTCTTTAACGATTCTATAACATGGACTGTAGTGTTTCTAAAATATCAGGTCAGAGGACTAGACTAGTGGAGGATGAACAATGTCATCATGAAGTAGACTTGACATTGAATACAACAGTTTGATAAAGTTTTCTTATTAAATTTGTCTTTTTGAATTATTTTCCCAAGGCAGTTTAAACCTATAGCAGCAGGATGTTTACCAAAGCTAACGCAAGGAAGCAGGTTGCAAAACAAGACCAGGCAGAACAGGGATTAGCTTCCATATTCTCGGTGCCAATGTAATCTACAACAGACATTCAGTTAAATGAGCCAATTAGTCATGCAATGAGTCTGAGTTCCCATTGCAGCATATTATATGCTGGGGTTGTGGACTATGATAGGAAAGGCTCCAATCCCATGGCAGACAGGGTATCTCTCCCATTTTTCCTGACTATCATTGGAGAACATTCGAAGGATTTGCAAGTTAATCCTCAGCCTGCCTGCCAGATTGTAAACACACCTTCTTTGGCCATCATGACCTCAAGTGGAACTGGAGGAACACAGCAGGCCAGGTAGCATCAGAGGAGCAGGAAACCTGTCATTTCAGGTCGGGAACCTTCTTGAGAAAAAGGTCCCGACCCGAAACAGAAGCTTTCCTGCTCCTCTGATGCTACCTGTCCTGCTGTGTTCCTCCAGCTCCATACTGTGTTATCTCAGACACTAGTATCAGCAGTTCTTACTGTGTCCTTAAGTGGGACTTGAAGACAGAACTTCTGGCTTAGATGCATTGCTACTAACCACTGTGCTACAAGGTTTTGGGGCCTGAAGGTATTTCAGCTTTGTCTTTAGAAGCCACAATATTTAACTGCTCCTACAGCTACAGTTGTTAATGAAAACCATTCGTCGCAACTTCCAGAAGCATTAGACTACCAAGGAACATCAATCCATTCACTCCGTATAAAAGGTTAGTAAATGAAACAATTTGAATATAGTTCATGAGAAAGGAGATTGTACAAAATTTGTGAAACTTGATGGGCCAATATATTTTAATGCTGTAGGATTCAGATGTTCCAGGAAAGAATGGAAGTGGTGACTCTACTGGACACTTTTTCCTCTTAAGTTATGAATCCATTGATTTGTCTAGCAGTAATATAGGTTTTCCAATTGATTTAATCATTTGGTGCCTGGTTTTCCTGCAGCCCTGGAGATTAGTTGATCTATTGGCAGTCTGTGGCTAACATTGCTATGGGTTTCATTAAAAGCGCATACCTGCTATTTGGGATGTGATAGAATTTCCTCTGGTCATTAAGTCAAGCAAAATAATTAAAACACATCTGAAAATATAACCTATTCACTCACCCTAGCAAGACTTTAAGTAGATTTTAAATAAATATTTGTGTAATAATACTCAAAATGCAAAGTGGAGAAAGCCTCCACAAGCAGATTAACAATTTCACAACACACAGCGACTAAAGAAGTTCATGACCCAGCGTGATATTTCAGAATATGTGAGTACTTATAGTTTCAGTCAGTCAAAGCTAAATTTTGACAAAAATCAAATGTTCGTTTTCAGTGTTTACTAGAATGAGGTTTTGGGGCCTGAAGGTATTTCAGCTTTGTCTTTAGAAGCCACAATATTTAACTGCTCCTACAGCTACAGTTGTTAATGCAAACCATTCGTCACAACTTCCAGAAGCATTAGACTACCAAGGAACATCAATCCATTCACTCCATATAAAAGGTTGTCAAATGTGTAATTGCACATGCACCAGCCACCCTGGCATATCACCAAGCTATAAAATTCCTTCACTCATTCACCACTGACCAGACACTCTTCACAATCAGATCAGGAAACAGAGGCGCAAAGTCGCCAACTAATTCTATTACATTCAAAATAATTATTATATAATCTACCAATGTGATTGTAATGAGGTCAGCCAGGTGGATCTCATAGAATAGAAGTTCCCTGAATGGGGCTGTTAATCTGGTCAAATCAGGGAACCCTGGCTGACAGATATAAACAGGAGAGTGAGAAATCCTGTTCACTCACAGTGAAAATGGGAACTGCAGATGCTGGAAAATCCAAGATAACAAAGTGTGGAGCTGAATGAACACAGCAGGCCCGGCAGCATCTTAGGAGCACAAAAGCTGACATTTCGGGCCTAGACCCTTCATCTGAGACTCTCTCTGAGCAGAACTATTGCAGTATGTCAGAACCAGCTGTACACAGGTGCAGCAAGTAATCAGGAAGACTGGTGGAATGTTGGCTCTCATTTCAAGGGGATCGAAGTATAAGAGTAGGGATGTATTACTGCAACTGTACAAGGTGCTGGTGGGACCACATCTGGAGCATTGTGAGTAATTTTAATCCCCTTATTTAAGAAAATATCTTGCTTCATTAGAGATAATGAGAACTGCAGATGCTGGATGCTGGAGAATCCAAGATGATAAAATGTGAGGCTGGATGAACACAGCAGGCCCAGCAGCATCCCAGGAGCACAAAAGCTGACGTTTCGGGCCTAGACCCTTCATCAGCCTCACATTTTATCATCTTGCTTCATTAGAGGCAGTTCAGAAAAGATTCTCTGTTGTGTCTTGTCAGCAAAGTCTAAACAGATTGGGACTCTACTCACTGGAGTTTAGAAAAATGAGAGTGATCTTATTGAAGCATGTACAATACATAAGAGGCTTGACAGAGTGAATGCCAAGAGGATGTTTCCCCTCATGGGAGAGTCTCAGACCAGAGGGCATAGTTTCAGGATAAAGGTGCACCAATTTAAGACTGAGATGAGGAAGAATTTATTTTCTCAGAGGATTGTGAATCTTTGCAACTCCTTGCCACAGAGAGCTGTGGGAGCAGAGTCCTTGTGTATATTAAAGGCTGAGACAGATTCTTCATCAGTCGTGGAGTAAAGGTAATGGGGAAAGGGCAGGAAAATGGACAGAAGGAAGTTCAGATCAGCCATGATCCTATTGAATGGTGGACCAGGCACAAGGAGCCAAATAGCATCCTTCCTTTCATATTTCTTACGCTCTTACAGTCTAAATCATAGACATTAAGTGGATTATCTTTTGGCTGTACTAAATTTACTATATTATACATAAGTTAATTTCTTTTCAAATTATAAATTCAGCGTGCAATATCAATTATTCATAAAGCCTGGTTAGGATCAATTGGGAAACTTTGAGAGTTATTTTATGTTTTAATTTAACTGCATTGCAATATTTGCTGTTTGCAAGTTTGATTTGGTCTGACTTTCTATCCCTCTATTTTAATAATAGAAGTAGAAGCAGGATCTCAAAAAGATCTGATGTTTTAAGTGACTATCCAATATTTAGAACTGAAAGAAAGCAAGCCTGAAATTGGGATGTCGCAACTGGATTTAGCGACAATACGGTTAGAAATGAAAAGACTTGATTTGGAAGAAAAAGCAAAGGAAGTGGAAATGGAGCAAAGGGAATTACAGAGACACAGATTTCAGAAAGCTGAAAAGAAAAGGGAGCTTGAATAAATAAAACTTGTAATACAAAAAGATTGGGGAATTTGGAGAACATGAGGTAGACAGGAAACAGCTCATAGCAAAGAGGGATGGAAAAGGTCCTAGTTTTAAAACAGACTGAAGGTCACAAAAATTATAAAGGAGAAAGAATAGAGCCAAAAACTGATATGAAGAAATTAGCATGCTACCATTGTAATATAAAAGGACGCATCAAAATCAATTTCTGGAAGTTAAAAGAGAGACGAAATGCAATAGTAGGGATATCTAAGAAATCTTCAGGGGAAGTGTGAACAGGAAAGGGATTAGGTATTAAACCTGCAGTGGTAGTACAAAATGAATACGTTTCTTTGGAAAGAGCTACAAAGGAAAATGTCTCATGACATTTATGAAAATGTATTTTTAAAATATTGACTAGGCAAATCGGGCTGAGATGTTTTGATTTTATTTACCTGAAAAGGGGAGTTATATCCTTATGTTTCAAAGCAAAATTAAAATCCAACAAAATTATTTGGAGACATTGGAGCAAGTCAGTAACTCATGAAAGCTGATTACAATACTTGCCTTCCAGTGCGTTCAAGAAAGAGAAAATATAAATTAGAAGTATACATGGCAGTTACAAAGCAGTCTTGACACCTGCACTTATTCAACAGATACAAGGTTTTTGCAAGCTGTGGAGATGAGAGTGGAAATTTCAGGGAGAATGAGAGAACTGATGACGGCATCTTTATACAAGGAGATATTTAAGTGGGAGAGGGAAATCAGAATGTAATTGCAGTGGGGAACAGTGTAATTATGGGAATAGAAACTGCTTTCTGCAGCCGTGAGCAGGGATCTGTGAAGACTGTGTTCCCTGCACAGTGCCAGGGTTCAGATTTCTCCTTGGATATGGAGGAGAAATTGCTGGTGGAGGGAAGGAATCCAGTGATCATTGATAATAAAATGTGAGGCTGGATGAACACAGCAGGCCAAGCAGCATCTCAGGAGCACAAAAGCTGACGTTTCGGGCCTAGACCCTTCATCAGAGAGCCTCTCTGATGAAGGGTCTAGGCCCGAAACGTCAGCTTTTGTGCTCCTGAGATGCTGCTTGGCCTGCTGTGTTCATCCAGCCTCACATTTTATTATCTTGGAATCTCCAGCATCTGCAGTTCCCATTATCTCTGAGCTCTCTGATGAAGGGTCTAGGCCCGAAACGTCAGCTTTTGTGCTCCTGAGATGCTGCTTGGCCTGCTGTGTTCATCCAGCCTCACATTTTATTATCTTGGAATCTCCAGCATCTGCAGTTCCCATTATCTCTGATACCAGTGATCATTGTCCATGTTGATAGCAACAACTTTGGTAGGACTAGAAAGGAGGTTTTGCTGAAGAATTTAGAACAAATAGGAGCTAAATTAAAAAGAAGACCATCAAAGGCCATAATCTCTGGATTACTACCCAAGCTATAGGAAAACTAGCATAAAGTAAATAAGGTCAAGTAGTTAAATGCACTTGTGCAATGTGTTTCAGTTCATCGGGCACTGGAACTAGCATTGGAGTGGAAGGAAGCTGGTCCAATAGGATGGGCTCCACTTGAATCCTAGTGGGGCCAGGGTCCTGGAGAATCAAATGACTAAGGCTGTAGAGAGGGCTTTAGGCTAAATTAAGAAGATGTGGTGGATTTGGGAGCAGGAAAATGTCCAAATACTAGGCAAGAGAATATGGCAGCATTACTGGGCAGCTATTTGGATAATGACATCCAAAGTGGGACACATGTATAAAAACAGCAATAAATATGGTCAAAAGGGGAACAAATGGTAAAAAAGTAAAACTAACATTCCTTTACTTAAACATATGCGGTATTTGGAAACAAATAAAAGAATTAATGACATAAATACAGGTTAATGGGAATGATCTTGTGACCATTGCAGAGATATGGCGAGAAGGAGACCAAAACTTGGAACTAAATGTTCAGAGGTATGTGACTTTTTGAAAGAACAGGGAGGAAGGAAAGGGGAGCATTGTTGGTAGTATTGTTAGTACATACACATCACATCATCTTCCTTACTAACATTACTGACTAGTGCCAAAATAGGGAAAGCTGTCTCACAGATAGTAAGACTGTAAGATCACAAGAAATAACAACTGGAGAAGGCCATTCGTTGGTGCTGGTCTGTTTGGATGAAGACTCAGAGAAGCAAGTGATGGACAGTTCTGAGGAAGGGCCACTGGACCTTAACTCTGTTTTCTCCTTCACAGATGCGTCCAGACCTGCTGAGCTTTTCCAGCAACTTTACTTTAGATTGTGACATTCATTTCAAGAATTGGCTCAATGCCTCTTCTTCAGCAATGAGGGGAAAGCTGTAAGTTGCATAGAAATGAGATGAAAATAGCAAATAATGATAGTAATTACTTGAAAATAAGGGAATCACAATTCATTAGCAAGATCCATTACTTAAATATTAAAGGGCAAAGTGGAATTTTTTTCCTCAAATCTAATTTTCTATTTTCTATTTTGCCACAGTCTCTCAACTTCTCACCATTGTCTGTTCTGCATTATCTGCACCACACATTTGCACATTCTCCTTGTGCCTGAGTGGGATTCCTTTGCGTGCGTCGGATTCTTCCCACTGTCCAAAGGGGTGCAGGTTAGGTGGATTGGCCGTGCTAAATTGCCCGTGGTGTTCAGGGATGTGCAGGATTAGCCATGGGAAATGCTGGGTGACAAGAATAGAGTAGGGGGGTGGGTCTGGATGGGATACCCTGTAGATTCAATAGGCTGAGAGGCCTTTTTTCCACACTGTAGGAGTTATATGATGATGTATGAAATGCAAGGCAATAACCATTTCTAACAACAAGCTCTGCTTCTTAATTGAAAGGGCAATAAAAGATTTTGTCAGCTAGCTCTGTTGCTTGGCAACTGTTATGATCTTTAATTTTAGAACTCATTTGTATCAATAAATATATCAATTTATTGCTTCAGATTTTTTTCTAAAATTCTAGAATTCACGTTTTCTGAAGTGACAAACCATATCTTGCCGAAGTTAGAAACAAAAACCGAAATTGCTAGTAAAGCTCAGCAGGTCTAGCGACTTCTGTGGAGAGAAATCAGAGTTAACATTTCGGAATGAGTAACCTTTCAGTGTTTTGAGGAAGGGTCGCTCGACCCAAAATGCTAATGTTGATTTCTCTCCACAGCTGCTGCCCGGCTTGCTGAACTTTTCCAGCAATTTCTGTTTTTGTTTTTTGCATCAACAGCATCCGCAGTTTTATTTGGTAAAATTGCCTTGTAATGGTTGTTTTTTTTGGAAAGATACAATGCATCAACTGTCCTGCAGCAATCCTAACTAATTCAGTAACAGTTGGGATACTGAGTGATACAGAGCACATGTTCCCATTTCTGTCCAAACAAAAAATATACATAATGTACAGCCTAGCTTAACATACTTAAACATGTTCTCTAGTCCTGTTATTGGGCACTAAGGGGCATATCACAGGGTTTAAGATGAACACCCGTATAGGCATAGTTAATTCATATCTTAAAAATGGAACACAATGTCTTTTCCTGTCAAATGAACTCCAGTGTCAGGAGTTTACACTTTCATTAACACTTCCAGTCATATGACATTTCAACCTCCAAGCGTATGGAGATCTATTTCTCATCTGGATTGCAGGCAACACTCTCTATTCCTTGTCCTACATAGCGCAAATATTTCACAAGCATGATTGCACTGACTGCAATTTAACCAGAGCCAGCTGGCAAGATGTGCTGGTGTGACCTGTGAGTGGTACTGTAAATCCTAAAGCTGCATTTCTTTCGGGATTAGTGGGGAACCATCACTGAAGTACAGTGAACTACGTTGAATGGTACCTGCAGCACATTTTGAGGAAGTTAGATATAATTTATTTTCTGCCTCAATTTATCGGCGCAAGGTACCGCATGATGAATGCAGCTGTCTGTTTTCCATTATGGAAACAAACAAAAACAAAAGATTAATGGTGGCATTTACAGCAAGCCAGGTTGTTTGTCCAGGAATCTTATTGCTCTTTGGAACAGTAGCACAAGGTGCAAAACAATATTTTATATCTTGGTTGTCAGTATTGTGCTACAGTGGCCTATGACAGAAAAGTGGGTAGCAATGCACACAGAAACAAAACAAATAAATAGGTAACAGGTATCTGCAGGTTATTGTGAATTTTTTTGTTGTTTTTCATATTTCACTGACATCAATTTATTTTTATTAAAAAACTTTACAGTAATGTTTACAAACTGATTGACAAAGAATGAAAGGGACAATTCAAGCTTACATTCTAAAGCAGGTTTGCTGTCCTTGAAAGTGCCTGCCATAAATCTTAGATGAAGCAGAAGAAGATTCTGATCTCTGATTCATTCTTTTCCATCCTTCAAAGGTAAATGATCCTGATGGAATTAGAGCTGAACAAAATTACTTTCGTCTGTGATCTGCATATACAATAGTCTGCAAATCCATCATAAGAGCAGTTAAATCCTTTAGAGCATTCATGCTTGGATGGTAAGCACTTTTCAATAAAAGGCACTTTGAATTGAAGTTACCGAAGGGTTTTTTTTTTCACTATTTAATTTTTCCTGTATCTGTTCCGTAAAAAGTCAGTATTTTAAATTACTGCTCAAAGTATACATTAAGGAAGCACTCTAAATGCTGTGTCAGTACTTGGAGACAATAATCATATCAATAATGTTGCATAGTATAACTTTGATGGTTATTACCTGCAAGTAGATGGAGGCAGTGAACTGCAAATTTCTCTCTCAGAGAAAGGTACCAACTTCAGCTTTTTCTTTAAATTCTACCTTCTTTAATTTAACAGAAATACTCAGTTTAAAGTAAATTTCAGAGAGATGCATTTTGCTTAGTAATCTGCACTAGAAGTAATTAAAAGTGAATTTTTGAAAGACATCTCTATAGATCACTCCCCAGTACAAACTAAGAGAATGACCTTGAAACTCATCTGTAACCTGGATTAGAATGGACAAGCTTTACTAGTTGCCGACTGTATCCAACGGAGTTCTGGTCTCTGTGTGAGAAAGCAAATTTCAGCTTATGTGACAAAGGTTTTGGTCACCTGATTGGCATTCTATCATTTTGGTGAACATGTGATATGACTTGGAGGTGCCAGTGTTGGACTGGGGTGGACAAAATGAGAAGTCACACAGCTCTTGGGTATAGTCCAACAGGTTTATGGAGGATGAAGCAGCAGCTCTTCAAAAGCTTGTGATTTTAACTAAATCTGTTGCATGATAGCTTGCTGTTGAGAGACTTCTGGCATTATATAATATGAATGGACTTGTTGATTAATTATAGCAATCAGTCTCTATCAATTCATCCACAGCAGATCCAAGTTTTTTTGTCAGACTGCCGTGAATCATTTAAAAAACATAACAATTCTGCTTATTGCAAGTAAACTGAGCGCTTGAAGAGAAATTGGCAGGACACTACCTTAGAAACATACCCACCAATAAGTGATGTGTCCCTGAGAAGTCTGTAGCCTAGACTGTCCATTGATTTTTGATGAGATTTGAAGTGTGACAAGGAGAAAGAGATGAAAAAAGAGACAATTTATTAAAGAATTGCCCATTTGAGAGGTTGCCTTCAGCATGATCAGGTTGATCCCCACAGAATATTCTTTCCCATAGCTTAAACTCACACTGCTTTGGGTCAATTCACATCTGCACAGAAAGTAATATTAAATTACCAGCTTGGAGCATGAGTTCTGTTTTTTTTCTGCTACAGTAAACAAGAGCAGATTTGGATCATTTGCAGCATCTTCTGATGCACAGAGTCCTTCAAAGTGGAAAGGTTTTTGCTTCCATTGTTGCTCCATTGTCGCTGCTTTTCTTTGATTGCAACATATTGTCACATTATAATACATTCATAGAATGCAAGGTACAGTGCACAGTGAGGACGTGTGAGAACTCCTGAGACTAGCTTTGGCTAGTCACCACAGTACTGAAGTGACATCTTTTACAGACCCTTATCCACCCCCTAAAAAGATTGAGTGAAAAGCACCATCATTCTCAGTATGAGCCAACGTTGGATTATTGCCAGCTCTGCACTTTCATTTATTAAATCACTATTTTTGAAAGCTATCTTATGCTTTATAAATGAAAAGAGCAAATCCAGTGAAGCTAAGAGTTTGGCTTCAGAGTACAAAGCTTCAATGTACAGCTGCTCTCAAGTGGGCCCTCCAAGCTAAATGGGCTTGACTGTTCTGCTGGAATAAATGAGTAGCAATCCATTGAAAAGCCTGGAGTACAACAAGAAAACATCTTGACATAAAACCAAGAAGGTCTGTAAATTCACAACAGATCTGGCAGTACTGGACGAGAGAGAAATAGTTTCAGGTCATTACCTTGAACTTGGTCTAATGAAAGACCAGCAACTGGAAACATTGTGGGAGTTTGTCAAGCAAAGACGGAGATAGGCTTGTGTGAATGGGGGGAGGAAATTTCCCTAAAAGTGGCATCAGGGTCAGGACCTAGCCCACTACCAAGTTTCAGCCAGGTTTGAAAGTGAGCTTCTGGTTAAAGTATTTAAATATTTTGACAGATCATTATATTCTTTATTAGCCAAAGACTATGGATTTTATAGGAACACACCTTCTTCCCAACCTGTCAGCATCTCAGCAAGGTCACTGGAGCGTGTACACAATGAGGAGGGCATTGTCAGTGTGGCCAAGTGGCCAAAAGCCTAAGCTACTAGGCCGAACATAAAATTGGCCAAATAGTTTCTGTAAGCAAGGCCTGATGGAATGCAAAGAGCTGAAGTTGCCACAGGTCAAAAATAAACAGGTGTCATCCTAGGCCTGTCCTTCACATTGAGTGGAGGTGGTTAATATTAAGAATGGTAGAGTCATAACAAACAAAAACGCTCAATAAGAGGCACTCGGGCAGAACGTTAGGTGGGTGGTTATTATGTTTGCTTATTCCCTAGTTTCAGCCATACCCTTTGGCACTATGGAGTAATCATAGAAAAGTAATGGATGTCTAACCTCATTGGGCACTGTGACCCCTTCCTGGGACCACATTGGCTGCAGCCAGAGAACATTCCAGAAGGGCTCAGATAGAGGGGGATTCCTTCAGTGAGGTCTTGGCACATGAAGATTCTGTGCAAGACCCACCTTCTCATGATGAAGACCCTGAGTGCCCTGTTGATGAAACTCAGTGAATTGGATTCAGCTGTCCAGTCAAAGTTCACCAGAGTTTTTCAGGCAATCAGCCTGGTTTGGGAAAAATTAACTTCATCTGTGTAAGAGTTGTTTTCTTTAACTTGCAAGCATTTTAATAAAACTAAATTTGGGCCACAGCCGTTTGTTTGTATCTTAAGGGGCTTTGATTAAACACCTTTTACAAGTAATAAACAGGTTGAACTGTCTGTATAGAGTATCTTCAGTGAAGCCAATGAATTAATCAGTGAAACTGAGAGCCTGCAAAGCCTTCGATCAGTGAAACAGCGAACAGCAGAACACCGGCTCTGCTGTAATGAGAAGCTTTTGCCCAGAGTTCCTTCTCAGGCAGAGCTTTTACTGCTTGACAGATGATTGCTAACTTTTTGGAAATCATTTAATTTGTCTGACATTTTGTTCGCCTTCAATTCTGCCAGCCTTCAAGATGGAATTGGGCCAACTCATGCTACTTTGTGTTCCATCTCTGCTAGAGCAGCAGCAAGGCCAAAACTAATAACAGTGACAGGAGAGGAGCCAATACCAGCTGATCTCACCTCAGCCACGCCTCCCAGTCCATGGCTTTGAGTGGCTACACACAAAAATCCAGCTCCAGGGAGGTGAGACTTTTGACAAGGCCCCACATGCAGAGGATCTGTTCTTTGAGCATGACGGATTACCAAAGCCTCAGGATCTTGAAATTCTGCCATAGCTCAGTTAAGCAGCGTACAGTGCAATTTAGCGGGCTCCCCAACCTGCTGATAAGTCCACTGCATGACCAGAGACGTGGGTCTTGATTTTCACAGTCATGACAAAATGAGGAGGCCACCACCCCATTTCTAGAAATGCACAGCAGGTCAGACAGCCTCAGAAGAGCAGGAAAGTCAATGTCTTTGTCCTGCTGTCTGACCTGCAGTGTTTTTCTAGCCTCACACCTGTAAACACTGGCTTCCGGCACCTGCAGTCCTTATTGACTCCATCCCATTTCTGATGGGTCCATTTTCAGTGGCGAGGGAAACGGGACGAGGGTGTGACCCCACAGGAGAGAAAGGCAAGTACAGCAGGCCCATTTGAATTTCATTTTCTTAAGAATGCTGAGTGTCCCAACACTTGGGGTGGCACGGTGGCTCAGTTGTTTAGTACCATCGCCTCACAGCTCCAGGGACCCGGGTTCAATTCCACCCTCGGACAACTGTCTGTGTGGGTTTCCTCTGGGTGCTTTGATTTCCTCCCATAGCCCAAAGACCTACAGGTTGGACGGATTAGCCATGTTAAATTGCCCATAATGCCCAGGGATGTGTAAATTCAGTGGATTAACAATAGAGAATGCAGGGTTACAGTGATAGACTAGAGGGATAAATCTGAATAAGATGCTCTATGAAGAGTTGGTGTGTGCTTGTTGGGTCAAATGGCCTGTTTCTACAAGGATTCTATGATGATACACTTTCTGGCTTGTTTTAATTTTGTAAGCTTTTGGTTCTGAGGTGAATATAAACTGGAATAATTTTGAGGAGATCCTCTTTTCATTGGCATCTCCAAATTTCAAGAGATTGTTGTGAATTACCAGCTCCTTGGATCACCTGCACTTAGTTTAATAGATCTTGGCAGATCTGACTGTAAACAGCTTCTAAGTGATTTTAAAAGCAGTCAACTTAAAGCTGTTTCATCATGTGAGTTCTTATGGGCTCAAAATATTTTACTAAATAAGATGCTGTGTAAATAGTTTCCAACAACCTGTGTTGTTGATTAAAAAAAATGCTTTAGACTACACTGCAGTCACTGTTTTTCCTTCTAAATAACTCGTTCAATTTGATAATAACTCCCTTTTGGATTGGTTTCAGGGAAGATAGTAGAATGACTTAAATCCACAGAAGAAGTCAGGTGACCTGCTGACAAACATCTATTTGTATATTTTTTTAAAAAATCATTCATGGAATGTGGGCATCACTGGCTAGCCAGCATTTATTTCCTATCCCTAATTGCCCAGAGGGCAGTTAAGAGCCAAACACATTACTATGCGTCTGGAGCCACATGTAGACTAGACCAGGTAAGGATGGCAGTTTCCTTCGCTAAAGGACATTAGTGAACCAGACGGGTTTTTCCAACAATTGGTAATGGACTCATGGGCACTCAATACTAGATTTTTATTGAATTTGAATTCCAACATCTGCCATGGCAGAATCTGAACCCGAGTCCCCGGAACCTTCCCTCCGTCTCTGAATTAACAGTCTAACAATAATACTACTAGGCCATTGCCTCCTCCATGTTAAATTTTAAAATGTAAAGGCACAAATTGATAGTCCACAATATATTGGTACAAGATGATGAGTTTAAGAAAATGCCTAATCACCGAGTGTGGAATGGCAAACACATAGAATACCTACAGTACAGGGAAATCCCCTATCAAGTCTGCCCTGAACCTCCAAACAGCGTCCCACTAAGACCCAAAATCCCCTCCACTCTATATCCATAACCCCATGGTGTGGTAAAGCCACCCAGATTGCAAATGCATGGACACTGCGGGGCAACTTAGCATGGTCAATCCACGTGTCCTTCATATCTTTGCACTGTGGGAGGAAGCTGGAGCACTCTATGGAAACCCATACAGCTACAGGGAGAATGTGCAAACTCCACACAGACAGTCACACAAGACTGGAAACAAACCTAGGTCCCTGGAGCTGTGGGCAGCAGTGCTAACCACTGAGCTGCCACTTACACGTCCAATTGTTTAATTTGTTCATTGTTTTGATCTAAATCATAAATTTTCAAGGGATGGCTTCTGTTAGTTACAACTGCTACATGTAAACAATAAACTGCAATATTATGTGAGGCAATGCTGAAATTAAAAGGAAAGTAATATTAATAGAGGTGCATGTATAGAAAGTGAGCATTGGTCTCAATGCAAAAATATAAACCAAAAATACAAACGATAATGAAAATCAGGCAGCTTCTATAGTAAGGTAACTGATAGAGAATTCCAGTTTTACTGTTGTGCATCAACATCAAATTCAGTCCTTGATACTTAATGAAGGAAAGTTTAAGAATAAAAATGGGAAAGATGAGGAGATAACAACAGGAAGTATATTGATTGATGCCATGTATTCCCTTCTCCGGCATTATCTGTCCATCATGATTAATTGCTCATCAGCTAGTCATCCGACGGCAGGATGTTAGCTTCTAGGGAAATGTTTTAAAAAAACTAGTAGATTCTACAACATTTCATAGTTGTGTAAACATAGAAACATAAAAGATAGGAACAGGAATGAGTCATTCAACCTTTTGTGCCTGCTCCACTATTTATTATAATCGTAGGTGTTCATCGAGCTTTGAGAAATGAGAAGCGAACTATTCAAGTGATGTACCCATTTCCTGCCCTTTTTCTGCTGGCTATGGCTGGTCCAGTAAAACGTCTGGCCCAAGATGACCTTCAGGATGCTACTGGTGGGAGTCAGTGATGACGATGTGTTATAGGATTGGATGAGATAATGGGCCTACCTTGTTGGGATAGTCATTGCTGGCATTGAGGTGAAATAAATGTTGCCCAATGATTTGTCAACAGAAGCCTGAGTATATCAAGGTTCTAATGTAGGCTGGCAAGAACTAACCAAATAACCAAAGAAAGACGAATCTAAGAATAGCTCCAAAGTTGTTCAAATCTCAGTCGTTGCCATTCCTGACTTATGCATCCAGAACTGAGCTGGAGTGCAGTCTTATTTGTGAAGTTTGACATAATACACGAAATGTAAAATTGACAAGTTTTTCACATTGAGCTGGACATGCACATAACCAAAGACAATGGAATGAGCAAGACCATATGGCACAGGGGAGAAAATGGTAGCTGAAGAGCACAGCAAACACATAAGCTTAAATTTAACACTCGTGACTTGGCGAAGCATGTAGATGAAATCTTCCAATGAGAAAAAGAGAAATTTGAATTACTTGGTTATGTGGGAGCAAACAATATAGAATATATTTTTTCAAAGGAGAATTTGAGATAGAGAGAACATTTAGAAGAAAGGATGACTTGTGCTTACATCATTCTTTTCACAATCTGAAGACATAGCAACACTTCACAAGCAGAATCAAAGCAGTAGCCAATGCTGTAATATGGGAAATACAGTAGGTACTTTGTACACTGCAAGTTCTCACCAACACCAATGAGATAATGACCAGGTAACAAAAGGGAATTTGCATGTTCACATTTTCAGGTGAAAGGGCACAATTTGTAAATACCTGATAACTGTTCTCATTGAAGATAATGGGAATTGCAGATGTTGGAGAATCCAAGATAATAAAGTGCTCCTGAGATGCTCCAGCTTTTGTGCTCCTGAGATGGTGCTTGGCCTGCTGTGTTCATCCAGCTTCACACTTTATTACCCTGTTCTCAGTAAAGCAGGCTACACGCAAACCTCATTATGCCTCCCAATTTGAATGGTTCCAGTATGCAAGCCAGTGGTGCCCATTCTGCTGGCTGTCAGCCAACTCAACACAGGGCCAAGCAGTGTGGAACATGACAAGCATATGTATAACCAAGCCTGAGCTACTAAAGGCAGCCTGTCCTTCATAACCAGGAATGTCAGGCATCAAACCAAAGGTGTTACTGATAGTTCAAGGCAAGAAGAGGAATTTCACTAAATGGAACAGTGGGGCAGAGAGAGGCTGTCAGGTTTGCTAAAGTAGTATTGGACCTATTTGTGGAAGAGGTGGAAAAATGAATGAATGAATGTTTCTACAAAATACCAGGAGGAGCTCAGCCAAACATGAAGAAGGAGGTGACCAGAGCTCAATGTCCCTTAGGGTCTGGCAGTAGTTTTGCAAGGTATTCAATGACCTCACACCATGGTCAAGGTCACCATATGTATCTTCAAAGGTTACCTCATTCCCAAGTCATCACTAACATCTCATTCCAATGCATTTTCATGGGCCGCTCATTTAGAACCTCTACCCAACGTTTGGAAATTGCACCTCAGCCACACATCAATGCTGTCACCCTCACATTCATGCAGCACTGCTGGCCATTCCTGCACTCCCTGGAGATGGCATTGACCTGGATGCCAACTTCGGAGCAGGCTGCCAGGGTCTGGTGGCACAGCTTCCTCTGCTGGCCCTCCAGGAAGAGGATACCTCTCCTCTGAACCACCCATCCGTCAGCACCTCCAGCTTCCTGGCAGAGAATTATGGTACATTCTGCCCATTCTTTGGTATGTACCAATTCTGTCCTTGACTGACCAAGGCAGCTTTGGAATGCCAATTCTTATCCAGGTGCACAACAAAATTTTAAAAATAGCGCAGATACAAAGGATTCTGGATTATTGACACATACCTGCTAAATGGCTGTAGCAACAAAGCACAGTAAGATAAGGCAGGAATCAGACAGAAAAGGTGCAAGAGGGACTTGATAGGTCAGAAGTGAGCTAAGATCCAGTGAGGCAACTCAGTAAGACTTTTAGTGAAAAGGCCTCCAAAACATTTGACACAACTTAAACTTTGCCAAAAAAAGTGTAAGATTTAGCCCAATGGCTTTGGCTTTCCCGGTGTTCAGTTTCGTGAAATTTGGGCACACAAAATACTGGATTTTGGACAAACAATCTGAGAAGACAGAACAGGATTGAAGATTGTGTGGAATGATAGTGCTGAGTACTAACAAATTTCATATGGAAATTGAGTTTAAACTTTGGATGATTTTGTTCAGTGATAATGTATAGATGGGAAATAGAAATTGATTTATTGCCATGCTTGCTGCAATAACATGACTCGTTCCTAATTATTGGCCCAGGACTGTTATCCTCTCTCTTGAATCTGTTGTTTAAGTATCTGGCAATATTTTATTTACCCTGTTAAATAAAAGCAATGTGTCTCCTTAATTTAGGTCAAGGTTGTCCTGGCTGTGTGTCCTTTCTTTCCAAGAGAAGTGATTTTCTGTGCCCAAGAAAATTAAACCTCTCTCTCTGGCATTTTGCGAAGCATGCAATAATCAATCTCAGAATGGTTTAGAGTATGAGTTTACAGCTTAATGCTGAGATCACTAAACTGTCAGTTACCTATATGACAGTGATGGTACACTGGGGGCTTAGCTAAAGACAGCCAGTTCAATCTGATTTCAGAGACCAACACAGAAAAGTCTCAGCTGACACAAGAGTGATGGTCTGTCTTTTGGATGAGCTATTAAACCAAGGTTCTTTTAGCCCTCTCATTTGGGTTTAAAAGATCCTGTGGCACTGTTTCAAAGATGAGCAGGGGACTTGCTGTTACTGTCCTCAGTGGTCTTGCCAATATTAAACTCTAACCAGTAGGGGAAGAGGAAATTGGGGCCTCAGAACATGCAAATGCAAGGCTGCCTCTTATGCCCTCCCTCACCAGCTGAGATACTGATACCTTTGTGGGGTTGGTGGGTGGCTTAGGCATAGAAAATTAGGCCGAAACATTCTCAGCAAATTTCAGCCAGAAATGCCAAATGAATGATCCATCTCAGTTCCCTTCAGCCATCTCTAGCACTTACAATAGAAGTCTCAGCCAATTCGATTCACCCCACGTGATATCAGGAAACAGTTAGAAACACTGGATACTGCAAAGGCTATGGGCGCTGACAACATTCCAGCAAAAGTACTGAAACCTCGTGCTCCAGAACTTGCCACACCCCTAACCAAGCTCTTTTGATACAGTTACCACACTGACATCCACCTGACAACGTAGAAAATTGCCCAGGTATGTCCTGTACACAAAAGCAGGACAAATCCAACTTGGCCAATTATCGCCCCATCAGCCTCCTCTTGATCATTCGTAAAATGATGGAAGGTGTCATCAACAGCACTATCAAATAGCACCTGCTCAGCAATAACCTGCTCAGCGACATCCAGTTTGGGTTCCACCAGGGCCACTCAGCTCCTGAGCTCATACAGCCTTGGTTCAAAATGGAAAAAAAGGAGCCGAATTTCAGCAGTGAGGTGAGTGTCTAAGCTCTTGATACCAAGCCCACATTTGACAAAGAATGGGTAAGATTTGGAAATTTCTTCAACAAGAGTATTGAACAAAAGATCAGTTTTTACTCTTAACACCGTGAGAGATAGCATTTTATTAAGCAAAGACATTTAGTAAAATAGGTCAAAGGCCTGGAGTAAGGAGTAAGATCACATACCAATCTGTACTAAGTTGGGACGAGTGCTCTTGCCAAACACATAAGATAGAAAGTCAAGAAGATTTTAAACCAAATAATAGGAGCAAGATATAAAATTCTAAAGATGCCAAAGATCAAACTGTAAAGTTAGAGAGAAATGGAATCGTAAGAGAGTGATAAAACATATTGTAATCAGAAATACTGGAAGAATATGAATCCAAAAGTCAACCAGTTGAAAAGATTAGAATTTACAAAGAGAATTATTGGATGAAACCAAGGCCTTTCCAACTGAAAGCAAATAGCATTCAAAACCAAATGCATGAATTGAAAGTGCAAAAAGAGATGATTGTCGACTGACATGGATTGAACCTGAATCTTGAAGGGGAAGGAACATTAAGGAATGACAGAATGTAGGTAAAGGTGGTAGAGGGGATCTGTCAGTTAATGACAATGCTAGCATAATGAAGAGGGATGATCTAAATTCTGATGTAGTTGTGAAAACAGATTGGAAATAATAAAAGCAGTAAGTCATTTGTAAGAGTGAAGTAAAAATGACCACAATGTAGGAAAGCTCATAAAGACAAAAAGTATAAGGAAAACCTTTCCAAAAGGGTTGTAAATAATTATGGGAGACTTTAATCAACTGGAAAAGCCAGATGGGCAAAGGTAGCCTAAATGAAGAGTCCATAGAATGTTTTTTAAAACAGTATGTTCTGGATATGACCAGAAAGCATTTTATGATGACGTAGCATTAATTAATGCTCTCATAGTAGTGGAATAGCTGTGACTGTAATATGATTGAATTTCACATTCAACCTGAGGGAGAGAGGACTTTGCCTCAGACATTCTTTCTAATTTAAATAAAATCAATTTTAAGGGTAGATCAATAGAGATGCAGTGGCAGACTTTGAAGAGAATTGTTCAGAACAGAGGTATTCTAATGAGTAAGAAAAGAAATCTAAGAAGTGGGCTCACCATCCATAGTTAAGCAGAAACATTAAAGACAGCAACAACAATAAAAAAAACACATAATTGTGCAAAGACAATTCACAGGTCAAAGGATTGGGTAGAATATAAAGACAAGCAAAAACAACACTCAGAAAGAGAAATATTTAAGTACAGAAGTGAGCTAGCCAGAAATAAACAAGAAGATAGTAAGTTTCTTTTATACAAATATTTCCATGAGTTCAGAGTAAACAATATAAGTGTTGGTTCAGTAGAAATTCAGACTGAAGAATTAATAGTGGAAGATAAAGGAATGCCACGTTATTTTAGCAGGTATTTTGCTTCAATCTTCACTTTAGAAGATTCAAGTAACTTTCTAGGAGCAATGATGAAGCAGGGAAATAGAAGTAAGGGAGGAACTCAGGTAAATCACGATCTCCAGGGACATGGTACTGAGTAAATTTCTGGAACTGCAGGCTGACAAGTGCCTGGGGTCTGAAAAGAAATGGCTAGTTGACATATTGCTTATAATTTTCCAAAACTCTTGTGATTCTATTAGACTGGAAGATATGGTTAACATGGTTTTATGAAAGGGGTATCATGGTTGATCAATCTATTACAGCTCTGAGGAAATAACACATGCTCTAAATAAAGAGGAACTGGTGAATGGACTGTACTTACATTACCAGAAGGCATTTGATAAAGTTTATTGTGGAAAATAAAGCTCATGGTGTAGGGAGCAGCATATTGGCATGAATGAAAGATTGGCTGACTAACAGGAAGCAGAGAGACGGTGCCAATGGGTTCTTTCAGGTTGTCAAGATGTTTTAAGTGACCTTTCATAAAGATTAGTTCTGGGATTCCAACTCTTTGTATATAGATTGCTTAAATGAAGGGGTGGAGGGTATGGTTGCCAAATTTGCTGATAATACAAAAATCAGTAGGAAGGTAAGCTGTGAAGAGATCCCAAGGAGGTTGTAAAATAAAAAGATAGGTTAAGTGATTGAGCAGACTTTTGGCAAATGGAGTGCAATGAGAAAAGTGTGAACTTGACCATTTTTCCCATAAGAAATAAAAAGATGCGTTGTATTTAAATTGTGAAATATTACAACACACTCAGATGCAAAGGGATCTAGGTGTCCTTGTACATGAATCACAATAGGTTAGTACACAGGTATGGAAAGTAATTAGAAAAGCTCATAAAATGTTCTCATTTATCATGAGGGAAATTGAATGAAAAAAAAGATGTTCTCTTCAATTATGCTCAGCACAGTTGAGACTGCATCTGGGGTACTATGCCCAGTATTGGTCACCTTGTGTAAGGAAGGATGTAAAAGCATTGGAGGGAGTTCAGGAAAGGTGCACAAGAGAAAGACTTGGTATTACGTGGCATGTGTTCTGAGCAAGGCTTGGGACAACTGGAGTTTAGAAAAATAGACGTGACTTGACTGAAACTGATCAACTCCTGAGTGGTCTTTACGTGCTGGATGTGGAGAGGATGTTTCCTCTTATCAGAGAATTTAGAACTAGAAATCATTGTTTTAATCACATGGCCCATTTAAATAACAGATTAAGCAAACATTTTTATTGATGATTTTAAATGTTTGGAGCCATTCTGAAAAGGTGGTAGAATTTTCTAAGGCAGAGACAGATAGATTCTTATGAAGCAAGGTGTAGAGTGATTATATGAAGTAGACAGGAATGTGAAGGATCTGAATGTGTAATCAGATCAGCTGTCTTGTTATTGAATAGCAAAGCAGGTTGATGGGGTTGAATGGCCTACGGATTTCTATGTTCATATGCTCATGTTCTGATTCTCATAGCATGCCCTGTTCACTATTACCCCTGTACCTGCTAAGCTTTGGTGACACCTAGTTCAGCAATACTTCAAGTTTAAAATGATCATTCTTTTCGTCAAATCCATCGATGGTCTGGACTCCCTCTATCACTGAAATTGTCTCCAGGCTACAATACTCCGAGCTGTTTGCTGCCTTCCAACTCTAGCCACTTAACCTTCCCCAGTTCTGATTGTTCCTTCCATGGGCATCCATGCTTCAATTGTTAAGGACCTAAGCTCTGAAATTCCCTTCCTAGACTTCTCTGCCTCTTAATCTCTCATTTCTCCCCTCAAATATTAAAGCTGCAGCTTTAACCAGGCTTTTGGTTTACTGCCCTGAAATTTATCTTTTTAAGTGCCCTGACATCAATTTTATTTTATTTTATAATGCTCCTGTAAAGCAACTTGGGACACTTTACTACTTTTAAGGTGCCATGTGAATTTAAGTTGTTGTTATTGTAAGATGTTGTATTTGTCAAGGGCATAGAAGGGAAAATTTGTGAGCTAGACAGAAAGGTAAATGGGTGATAATAGTTCTAGGATTTACAGAAGCCTAAATAAAAGAAAATGATGAACAGAGATACAAATCTGAAGAGCTATGCAGACACTTAGTAGTTTATGTCATCCACCAAAACAACTCAGTTAGGAGAATGTTAGGCTGAAGGTCTAAAGGTCCTGGGTTTTGGCAAAATGACCACTTCCTGGCCATCTCAGACTTTGCTTAAGGTGGCATGGTAGCTCAGTGTTTAGCACTGTTGTCTCACAGCACTAAGGTTTGATTCCACCCTTGTGTAACTATCTGTGTGGAGTTTGCACATTCTCCCTGTGTCTGCATGGGTTTCCTCCAGGTACTCTGGTTTCCTCCCACTGTCCAAAGATGTGCAGACTAGGTGGATTGACCATGCTAAATTGCCCCTAGTGTTCAAGGAGGTGAAGGTTTGGTGTGTTAGCGATGGGAAATGCAGAGTTACACAAAAAGGGCAGGGGGAAGGGGATAGGGTTGAGAGGGATACTATTCGGAGAATCGGTGTGGACTTGTTGGACTGAATGACCTGTTTCACACTGTGGGGATTCAATGATAAACCAGTTATACGTCACATGGCCCATTATGCCTTTTCTGGTTCTTTGCAAATATGATTGAAATTGACCTGTCTTGTGCCCTTAGTACCGTACCTTCGTCAGCTTCAAAAACTTAGCTGTTCTCCCTTGAAAATTATAGAAGCCTCTGCATCAACCATTCCCTCTGGCAAAGCATTCAACGCTCTAACAATTTTTGCAAAGTGAAATGTCTTATTACGTTTCATGCTCTCTGTGACAATTGTAAATTAATGATCTCTCATTACTGACTCCCCAACCAGAGAAAATGGTCTTTCTCTTTTCAGCCCATCAAAACTCTTCACCATTTTAAAAGCTGTTATTAAAATTCCTCCAGGCACTTCCGTTCCTTTGAAAATAGTCCCAGGACCTTGGAAATCATAACTAGTTACTCTTCTCTGAGGGACTCTTGGTCTGTGCTTTGGGAATGATGAGAATAGAAAAAAATGGAGTGATGTATGTACTGGTGAAAAGTTTATTTATTGCGGGAATGAATGGACTGCTGCATTCTTTCTGGATGATCTCTCAGACTGGGGTAATTACAACCAGCTACTTTGATTCGCAGACCCTCACAATATTCCATCAATGCCAGCAAACCAATATGGAGAAGATCTTAGATTTGAATTGCTGCATTGTGCTTAGTTCCACCTAGGATTAACCCAGGGTTTAGTTAAAATGCAAATACTAGGCAAAGCAAAAAATTGGAAGGGCAGGATTTTGTAGGGGTCTGAAAGACAGGAGATTTCTGGCAGAATTGAATGAGAATTCCAGCAAGGTCTCTCACATCTCACACCATCTTTTATGCTTTTGACAAGTGGTAGGTTTCTCATTAAGCAGTGATGAGGACACAATGAAGGGCATTATTGCTGGGTAAACACCATACGAACAGACCAAATCACCTTGTTAATGTTCAGTTGCCTGTCTTAACAAGAATTCCATGCAAGCTAGACATTGAGAAAACATGGTGAGGAAATCTGAGCAAGTACCTGGCAAATTCAGCTCACCATGTGCTCCAAAGGAGCTCCATGCTGGACACCAGGCACCAAATCTGTAGGTAAATTGCATGGACATTGGTATTGATACATACCAGCATCTAAAAAAAATCCTTACTGTTTAACTCTAATCCATTCACAGTATGCTTCTGCATCTCAGTGCTACTCCCCCAGCTGCAAAGCCACCTCTCCTTACAATGCTGTTCCAAGGGCTCTGTGCACTCACGGACATGCAGTGAACGTATGGATGGGACCAGGCTGCGTCTCCAGGCCCTTTACTTGGTCTCATAGCCCTCACTCACGGTTAACATACATGGAGCATGCCTGGCTTGCTTTACCTTGGCTTACCTTTTATTGTGCCTTGCCCCCTCATCCAGAGATAGCCAGCTCATTTCACTTTTGCCTTGTCACTTAGTGCAGACTGGAAGGGACGACACTTGTCCAGGTTGTCAACAGACCCCTGTCATGTCAAGGAGATGGTATTTGGTGAGGAGTTCCCATCACAGTAAATCAAGGACAGCCTCCTACACCAGTCCAGTGGTTCGGAAACAGTCTTTGAGTGGCCAGAGTTAATATGGCCTCCAATGTCAGACAGTCCATCTTGAGCCTTTCTGCTCTACATGTGTTGTTTTCCTCCAGGAATCAGAGACAGAGGCAGATAAAAGTGGAGAGTACAATTTCTACTTTTGGCGCAGGTGGGGAGCATTAAGCAGCACAGGGGGAATGCTGAGTTAGTGGCATCGGGGGCTGGGAGGGGCATAACAACATGTGAGCAAAAAAGTTGCAGGCATTAGTGGGGTTGGGAGAAGATGAGCCTTTTTGGGAGGGGGTACATCAGCAGAGAGAGAGTATGTCTGAGATATCACAGTGAAGACAGCGACACTTATTCTTTGCACAAGGCCGTTGGCCATGTTCCGATAGTGCGGTGCATTCCTCCTGATGACTTTGAGTGCGTTAACTGGTTGGAAACCTTGAAGAAGACTTGCATGGGCTGGTGTTATGGTCTCCATCGCTGGTCCAGAGGGAAAAGGAAGTCCTACCTGTATACCAGCTCCGGTAGAACCTCCAGTTCCCTGCCCACAAAGGGGAGCAGCAATTTCCTCCTGTCTGCCATGGCTAGGGTAAATATCACCAATCAGACAGGCCTGGGCTGAGAGAGATTCTCTGAGTGCTCAACAACTTTTAAAGGTGATACATAGTGCTGAAGATGCTGGTTAATTCCAGGATGCCTTGGTTGTGGTGAGTTACTCTGCGAATGGTGGGTGATAAGAAGGGGCTGGAATCAGATATGAGAGATACCATGGAGATAATTAACGTAATGTACCTTACCACACAAAAATGCTCTGGGCCCCATGACAAATCCCTGCAAACACTCAACACAACTCAGACTTTGCCAAAAGTGGTAAGAATCAAAGGATAGTAGGAACTGCCGATGCTGGAGAATCTGAGATAACAAGGTGTAGAGCTGGATGAATACAGCAGGCCAAGCAGCATCAGAGGAGCAGGAAAGCAGGAATGTCTGGACCCTTCTTCAGATCTTCTTGTTATCTAAGAATCAGACCAAAGCCTCTTTAATTGGTCCTAGATGATAGAAAGTGTCCGCATAAAGTAAAAAAAGAGATAAATCTACTACTGAGTGATGAAATAAAAAAGTTTAGCAGTGGGACTTTAAGATTCAAATATACTCATGAAAAATTTGAATCTTTCTAACATAGACTAGCACTTAAACTGCAGAAGAGTATACATGACAGAAGTGTATAAAGAAGTTTGATGTACAATCCCTTCTAAATCACAATATCTTGCATAAAAATAAATCCCCCTCGCGCATTTGACAGTCTCAAATCTTTTTTCTCTAGCCATGAACCCACAAATGTGTAGAAACAGTTTCTTATTCACGCGTTGTAAAAAAAATACAGAAATTCTTTGTAACTGTAGAACATCCCTACAGTTTCTGTTCTGTAAATTGTTCAGCCATCATTTTTAATTAACACAAGTCTCACCATTCTAGTTATTGCAACAGTTCAAACACTAGAGCTCAGAATATCCAGTAAATATTGTTGGAATACAAATACGCCATTAAAATGAAACAAAGAGATGAAATGAAAGATGTAGATGGATTATAAAGATGGAAGCAGTAGCTCTTAGATAATTGCAGCCTGTTGTAATGCATAAGCAATGAAGCCAAATATCAGCCTGAAACTAATCTGGGATCACATCTATCAAAGTTAATTTACACTCCATTGTGAGCAATTCAAATACAGCAAGGTGGGAAATTGCAACAATGATTCTGCAGATATTGCATCCAGTGCTTACTATAGCAGTGGGAATATTAATAGAATTCATGGTGAAACTATTATATACCTTAATTACAAAATATTCCAGTTAATTATAGACTTACATTCTTTAATCTTTTGAAAGATTTGTTCTTGTTAGGTGACTCATCAGAGTGGATGATGGTATGATGGAGGGTATTCCCAAGTAAGCCATTAAGTGTGCCGTGCAAGTACGATTGTTTATGCAACATATATAGTACAAATGTGAATGAATATGAAATACCAACAGAGCAGTTCTCTAGAATGCACTGAACCCATTCTCTTCCTCATAGAGTCCCTACAGTGGAAACTGGCCGTTCAGCCTGACAAGTCCAGACTGCCCCTCTGAACAGCATCCCATCCAGGCCCATTCCCCGACTTTTCCCATGTCTAAGTCAAACATCCCTGGACGCTATGGGCAATTTAGCATGGCCAATCCACTAACCCTACGCACTACTGAACTGTGGGAGGAAACCCACACAGACACGAGGAGAACATGCAAACTTCCCACAGACAGTCATCCAAGGGTGGAATCGAACGCAGGTCCCTGTTGCTAACCACTGAGCCACCGTGCTGTCCCCTCTGTTTTTGTATCATTTATATTAGGATTAGATTTAGACTATCGTTTCTTGTCACGTGTACTCAAATACAGGCATACAGCGAACAGTTTATAATGTTGCCCCATATGGTGCCATCTTAGATACAAAGTACCTAGGTACAGATTTCAGATATAAAGTAAAAGGAAATAAAAGGTTAAAGAAAGGAAAAGTTACATTACTTACGGTATTCATAGTATAAGTTAGAAAAAATGAGAAATAAAGATAAAAAGAGAAGCCATACAGTCTTTCTAAAAAGGGCCTGCTGTAGATCAACGCAGGGGGCTCCCCTATCACTGTCTGACTGGGCTTGCAAGCTGGTGACTACCTGCACCAATCCCTAGTCCAACAGCTGTCCCTGCTCCATTCCAAGCCTCCAACCCACTGACTGTCCCCGCTCCGAGCCTCCAGCCCACTGATCATACCCACTCTGAGCCTCCGGCCCCCTGACCGTCCCCGCTCCACTATGAGCCTCCAGCCCACTGCACGTCCCTGCTTCACTCCGAGTCTCCAGCCCACTGCCCGTCCCCACTCCACTCAGAGCCTCCAGTCCCCTGATCATCCCCGCTCTGAGTCTCCAGCCCACTGATCATCCCCGCTCTGAGTCTCCAGCCCACTGATTGTCCCCGCTCCACTCCAAGCCTCCAACCCAGTTACATTTTTATAGTTCCAATATATTGAAATTATCAGAGGCAACTCTCCCAGTTTTAATTGATGGAAAGTTTGGAGATGTGCCGCTTGAATTTTTTCAATATAACCTTGGGTCAAGAATGTGCTGATGAAGTTCACATCTAGAAAACTGTTCCAGTGGCATTTTGGAAATATTGCAATATATATATGTCGAATCTGTATTTCCTTTGGTAGACGCCTAATCAGGGAAAGGATACAATTAGAAAACAGAATGGATTAGAATTTTCAACAATGTTTACACTAGGCTGCTTTTAAACATCTTCTAGTTGGTGCACATTCAATTAAATGAAAATTAGTTAATCATCTTAATGGTTCAAAGTCCTTCAGCTCTAGCACATGTGCAGATGACAGCTAGAAAACCTAGAGAACAGATTGAAAGGAAGCAATATTGCTAATACGCATGTATCCTTTTTATCGTAAGTGTCGGACAGCTAATAACTTCAAGGAATTTGCCGGCTCATGAAAATCTAAGAAATGTCCTATTAAGCACATTTTAATTTTGAAACAAATTCAGCTAGTTGAAAATAACTGATGATTTCTGTTGTCTATCTTGGTTTACTTTAAGCGTGAGAGAAATGAAAGATGGGGTTTTATAGTAGAGTGAAAAATGGAGTAAAAATTGATAAAATAGTTCTGCAAATATATCCATCATTTCTGCAACGTTGAATGTTAGCCTACTCCTCTGAGCAAGCTGAGGTGACATGGCTCAAATTGGGAGGTTTAGAAATAAAATTTCTGGGTCCAGTCCCTGCTGCTATCTGAAATGTGAACTGAGCAGATCAGGCCAACAGAAGCACCCACATGGTTTATTTTCCATTATAATGTCATTAGAAATAAAGGGCTGCATAAGCTGTCCCAAGCTGTGTTCATGTTAGGGCTACAATTTTAATGAAGTATAAGGAGGTAAAGTAGAGCTCTGTGTGTGACTCACATGTTGGATATTGCATGGGATCAGGAATGAGCCTGACTGTGATCCCTGTCAAGGCACAAAATCCTTGGATATTGCATGGGATCAGGAATGAGCCTGACTGTGATCCCTGGCAAGGCACGAAAGCCTGACAGTGGCTTGACAAAAATGGTAAAGTGTGGGGAAGATACTGGCTGATAACTGCAGACTATGGAAAAATACTTTATGAAATCTGGATCCATTGAGAGGTGTTTGGAAAAATGCAATACAACCTCTGATGTAGTTGTTTTCTGTTTAAAGAGCAAGCCATTGAAACTTGAACATGGCTTCTGTACAAAAGTGTGCAGCTGACATTGTATGCATGTCACAATTGTAAAAGAGCTATTATATCTGCTGTTAAAAAACATCAGTAAAAAGTTAGAACTGCAATCTCCAACTTTCTACTGCTGGGTGAATCAAGTTGCCTTTGAGCTTCCCACTCCATGTTTTTGTGGCAATGTCAGAAAGACATAAGGAAACATTTGAGCATTCTCTAGTAACAATGACAAAATTATGGGACAGTCCAAAAGCTAAACAGAAAACTTTCTTCTATTCATTTGTGGAGTGTGTGCATCACTGGCCGGGTCAGCATTTATTGTCCATCCCTAGATAACCTTGAGAAGGTAGTAGTAAGCTGACTTCTTGAACTTCTGCAGTCCACCTGCTACGTGTTGACCCACAATGCCATTAGGGATGGAATTCAAGGATTTTTGACCCCATGACAGGGAAGGAGCACTGGTATATTTCCAAGTCAGGCTGGTGAGTGGCTTGAAGGGGAACTTGCAAGTGTTGACGTTTCCATATATCTGCTGCCCTTGCCCTTCTAGATGGAAGTGGCCATAGGATTGGAAGGCGTTGCCTGAGGATTTTGGTGAATTTCTGCACAGCATTTTGTAAACAGCACACACTGCTGCTACTGAGCATCAGTGGCGGACAGAGTGGATGTTTGTGGATGTAGTGCCAATCAAATGGGTTGCTTTGTCCAAGGTGATGTCAAACTTCTTGAGTATTGTCAGAGTTGCACGAATCCAAGCAAGTGGGAAGTAATCCATCGCACTCCTGGCTTTTGCCTTGTAGGTGGTGGATAGGCTTTGGGGAGTCAGGAGATGAGTTACTCACTGCAGTTTTTCTAGCTTCTGACCTGCCCTTGGAGACGTTGTGTTTTTGTGGTGAGTCCAGTTTCTGGTCAATGGTAGCCCCCAGGATGTTGATAGTGGGAGTATCAGTGATGGTAATCTCTTTGAATGTCAAGGTATGGTGGTTTGATTGTCTCTTATTGGTGATGGTCCTAGTCAGGATGGTGATTTGTGTGGCATGGCTGTTACTTGCCAATTGGATATTTTCCAGATCTTGTTGCATTTGAACATGGATTGTTTCAATATTTGAGGAGTCATGAATGGTGCTGAACACTGTTCAATCATTGGTGCAGTTGAAGATGATTGAGCCGAGGACATTACCCTGAGGAATTCCTGTGGAGGTATCCTGGAGCTGAGGTGACTGACCTCCCTTAACATCTTCCTATGTGTGAGGTATGAAACCAACTGGGGGAGAGTTTGCAGATGCTGGAGAATCCGAGATAACAAGGTGTAGAGCTGGATGAACACAGCAGGCCAAGCAGCACCTTACAAGTAGGAGCTGATGTTTCGGGCCTAGACGCTTCATCAAAAATGGGGGAGGGGAAGAGGATTCTGAAATAAATAGGGAGAGAGGGGGAGGCAGATCGAAGATGGATAGAGGAGAAGATAGGTGGAGAGGAGACAGACAAGTCAAAGAGATGGGGATGGAGCTAGTAAAGGTGAGTGTAGGTGGGGAGGTAGGGAGGGGACAGGTCAGTCCAGGGAGGGCGGACAGGTCAAGGGGGCGGGATGAGGTTAGTAGGTAGGAAATGGGGGTGCGGCTCGAGGTGGAAGGAGGGGATAGCTTACCTGTTCCTAAGATGCTGCTTGGCCTGCTGTGTTCATCCAGCTCCACACCTTGTTATGTAGGGGAGAGTTTGCCCCTGACACTTATTGATTCTGGTTTTGCTAGGGTACCTTGATGCCACGCTCGGTCGAATGCAGCCTTGATTTCAAGGGCTGTCACTCTCACCTCACATTTGGAATTGAGCTCTTTTGTCCTTGTTTGAACCAAGGCTATAATGAGATCAGGAGCTGAGCGGCCCTGGCAGAGCCCAAACTGGGCGTCACTGAACAGGTTATTGCTGAGCAGGTGCTGCTTGATAGCACTGTTACTGACACCTTCCATCACTTTACTGAAGATTGGGAGTAGACTGATGGGGCGGTAATTGGCCAGATTAGTTTTGTGTTGTTTTTGTGTACAGGATATACTTGGGCAATTTTTCACCTTGTCAGCCAAATGCCAGTGTTGTAACTGTACAGGAATGGCTTGGCTAGGAAACGGCAAGTTCTGGAGCACATGTATTCAGTACTATTGTGGAAATGTTGTCAGACCCTGTAACCTTTGCAGTGTCCTATGCCTTCAACTGTTTCTTGATATCAAGTGGAGTGAATCGGATTGGCTGAAGACTAGTATCTGTGATGCTGAGGACTACAGGAGGAGGCCGAGATGAATAATCCATTCGGCACTCTGGCTGAAGATTGCTACAAAAGCTTCAGCCTTATCTCTTACACTGATGTGCTGGGCTCTTCCAACATTGAGGATGGGGATAATTGTGGAGCCTCCTCCCCCAGTGAGTTGTTCAGTTGTCCACCATCATTCACGAGGGAATAAGGCAGGACTGCAGAGCTCAGATCTGACCTGTTGATTGTGGGACCACTCAACTCTGCCCATCACTTTCTGCTTAAGCTGTTTGGCATGCAAGTAGTACTCTTTGGAAGTTTCACCAGGTTGACTACTCATTTTCAGGTATGCCTCATATTGGTATGCCCTCCTGAACTCTCCATTCAACCAGGTTTGATCCCTTGGCTAGATGATAATGGTTGAGTGGGAGAAAAGCTGGGCTGTGAGTTTACAGATTGTGCTGGACCTGAGTGAATAAGAGCAGCACCACTGTCAACAGTGCTGGAGAAACAGGAGGACAAGTTGTATTACACCTTCGACCTAAGTGAGGAGTAGAAATCCAGACTGGACAAGTCCTGAAGATTCGTTTGAACTCAATATGTTTATCATCAAAAGTTCACGATAAGAGTGAATATTGTACGTCAACTCTCCGACACCACCTCCTACCGCCCCCTCGATCATGACCCCACACCCGAGCACCAAACCATCATCTCCAACACCATTCATGACCTCATCACCTCAGGGGACCTCCCACTCACAGCCAATACGTGGAACAGTCCCTCTTCCGCACCGACATAGGCCCCAAACCCCACCTCTTCCTCCGTTACAATGATGACTGTATCGGCGCCGCCTCTTGCTCCCCAGAGGGGCTCGAACAGTTCATCCACTTCACCACCACCTTCCACCCCAACCTTCAGTTCACCTGGGCCATCTCCAGCACATCCCAAACCTTCCTGGGCCTCTCAGTCTCCATCTCAGGCAACCAGCTTGTAACTGATGTTCATTTCAAGCCCACCGACACCCACAGCTACCTAGAATACACCTCCTCCCACCCACCCTCCTGCAAAAATTCCATCCCCTATTCCCAATTCCTCCGCCTCTGCCGCATCTGCTCCCACGATGAGGCATTCCACTCCCTCACATCCCGGATGTCCAAGTTCTTCAAGGACCGCAACTTTCCCCCCACAGTGGTCGAGAACGCCCTTGACCGCGTCTCCCGTGTTTCCCGCAACACAACCCTCACACCCCGCCCCCGCCACAACTGCCCAAGAGGATCCCCCTCGTTCTCACATACCACCCCACCAACCTCCGGATACAACGCAGCATCCTCCGACACTTCCGCCATTTACAATCCGACCCCACCACCCAAGGTATTTTTCCTTCCCCACCCTTGTCTGCTTTCCGGAGAGATAATTCTCTCCGTGACTCCCTTGTTCGCTCCACACTGCCCTCCAACCCCACCACACCCGGCACCTTCCCCTGCAACCGCAGGAAATGCTACACTTGCCCCCACACCTCCTTCCTCACCCCTATCCCAGACCCCAAGATGACTTTCCATATTAAGCAGAGGTTCACCTGCACACCTGCCAATGTGGTATACTGCATCCACTGTACCCGGTGTGGCTTCCTCTACATTGGGGAAACCAAGCGGAGGCTTGGGGACCACTTTGCAGAACACCTCCGCTCAGTTCGCAACAAACAACTGCACCTCCCAGTCGCAAACCATTTCCACTCCCCCTCCCATTCTTTAGACGACATGTCCATCATGAGCTTCCTGCAGTGCCACAATGATGCCACCTGAAGGTTGCAGGAACAGCAACTCATATTCTGCTTGGGAACCCTGCAGCCCAATGGTATCAATATGGACTTCACCAGCTTCAAATCTCCCCTTACCCCACCGCATCCCAAAACCAGCCCAGTTCGTCCCCTCCCCCCATTGCACCACACAACCAGCCCAGCTCTTCCCCTCCATCCACTACATCCCAAAACCAGTCCAACCTGTCTCTGCCTCCCTAACCTGCTCTTCCTCTCACCCATCCCTTCCTCCCACCCCAAACCGCATCTCCATCTCCTACCTACTAACCTCATCCCACCTCCTTGACCTGTCCATCTTCCCTGGACTGACCTACCCCCTCCCTACCTCCCCACCTATACCCTCCTCTCCACCTATCTTCTTTTCTCTCCATCTTCGGTCCGCCTCCCCCTCTCTCCCCATTTATTCCAGAACCCTCACCCCGTCCCCGTCTCTGATGAAGGGTCTAGGCCCGAACCGTCGGCTTTTGTGCTCCTGAGATGCTGCTGGGACTGCTGTGTTCATCCAGCCTCACATTTTATTATAATTGATTGGTACTTAACTGCTCTGAGATGCTTGGTGAATCCTATGAATTTTGCCATCTTGAAGATTGCCTAATTAGTCAGCATGATTGGTTAGGAGAAGAGAAACCTACCATCAAGAAACTCATTGCTATATGCAAAAGCTTTTAAGAGGTTAAGCATCAGCTGGACAGTATTCATGGGAGGTTGGATGAGGCTTTTCATGGTCTTGAAATTCAGTCTGGGCTGCTGAACACGACTACGGAAAATAGGAAGAAATATTTCCAAAAATAATAGCAGAAACATCAAAGCCAGATTATTGGATGTGAGTATGTAGGGATAAATGAAGATAACTGAAGATGAGTGAACAGATTTTGTTGTGAATGCTAATTTTCTTTATGGATCATAAATATTAGTAATGTTCAATTGCCAACGAGACGTTGAGTGTTTGGAGCAATGTATCTGGACAATGTGACCTTCTATAGTCCAATGATATCTGACACAGTTGTTTTCTGTTTCCAGATCAAAGCCTTTAAAGATTTAATGCGGAATAATATCCAATCCATTTTATTATCAATGTAATGGACACTATATCTGATTCAAGATTAAGAATAAGCCACAAAAATCTAAACAAAATAAAAATTACCAGCAACTCTCTTTCTATTTTTGATATTACAACATTAGATGTGGAAAATTTTCAATTGGTAATGCCCCTATAGATAAGTATTATAAGACTACAAAACATATAAGTGCGAATAAATTATCACTCTAAATTTGCACATTTCTACTTTCGTATAAGAACATGTCTGGATTATTTAATAGACAACAAAATTAGGATGTTCACAAACTGATCTGAATTAAATTAATTGGAATACATTGAGGTTTTGAAAATATAATTCCTATTTGTCTTATATTCTTTGTTTATTTTTCAGTATGAACAAAGAAAGAAACATATGGGGACAATGAGTGCTCTCCTACCTACACACTGTCTCTGGTAGTAATTATAGATTTTTCACAAGCAGACTCTCATTAAAAGTTATCAGTGGCCAATAGCTTAATTTTTCTTGTTAAATTGTCACATGGAAAAGAAATACAGATCCTTAGCAATAAGGGTTTAAAGCAGAGTTCTCGAATCACTGAAGTCATTAATTTACTTGAAAAAATATCTACTATTGAAATTTTTAAAGTAATTAAAAACAATATCAATCTTCCAAAATGTGTTGTCAATATGAACTCTTTCCTTTGTGTACTGAAAGTTACAGAATGTTGATATAGTGATCAAATGAGAAAAGACATATCATTTTTAAAGGGTACTGTACAATTAAAAAAACATTTGTTAAGTTTGAAGTTTTCATAAGTTTCAATGACAGGTGATTGATTTTTCCCTTTTTATTTAATCTCAACACTATGTCCAGTGTTATTGTGTTCCTTATTCTATCTAACATGGGAGGAAGTGCTGCAATCCCTCACCAATCTTTAAATGAAATGTGCAAAGATCTCAGGCAAACAATTAGTCACAAAGAGGTAGATGCAGTAATTTAAACAGTTATCTATGGGCATATATATTACTTTGTAATGCTACATTAATCTTTGTGCTTAAGGATAAAGAATGCAGAAGTTTTTCAATTCTGTCTCTTATGACCTGAAGTTATATCCTCCTCAGTTTCAATCTCTGCATTTAAATGAAATAGTGATAAAGGCACATTTAGCTGAAAGGCCCCTTGCTGTCAGCACTGGTTGCTTTATATTAAAACCACAGAATAAAATATGGATGGCTTCAGGAGTTATTGATAAAACCAAAAAGTGTATTATTAAACTTTATTACTGCAGAGGTGAAATTTTCAGTGTGATTATTATTCAGTATTGCTTTTGTTACATTAGAACCTAGAACAGTAGGACACAGGAACGGGCTCTTCAGCCCACTGTATCTGTGACACCCACACTGCCAACTCATCCCCACTGCTGACATAGGTCTGTATCCCTCTATTCCCTCCATGTTCATGTGCCTGTCAAAATGTCTCTTAAACATTGCTGTCCTATCTATTTCTGCCACCTTCTCTAACAATGTTTTCCAGATATCTAACTAAGATTGAGACTACTTTTTTTTCAAAGTCTAATTCCTCTTGTAGTTACCTTCAAATATTGTGCACTTTCAGAGTGGCCTGACACTATGCTAACAAGGCACATCAAGCAGGAGTCCCAAATTCAATTAGATTCTGTGTTGTATTAGACTTGAAAATAAACCCTCTCATGGATTGAACGGTATTGAGAAATCTATATTTATACGTGAGCTTATGATTTAGGAGTAGGGGTTGGCCATTCAGCTCCTCAAACTTAGCTGTAACCCTAGATTCCCCGACTGATCAACAATCTATCTATCTCAGCCTTAAATGTCTCAGGCGAATCCAATAAATGCATTTAAATTAGAGATAATGGGAACTGCAGATGCTGGAGAATCTGAGATAACAAAGTGTGAAGCTGGATGAACACAGCAGGTCAAGCAGTATCTTAGGAGCAGGAAAGGTGGTGTTTCAGGCCTAGACCCTACAACAGAAAATACATTTAAACCCCCACTTTTAACTCAGGTTTGCTAAGGTCCCTATAAGCAGGTTTCCAATCCCTCAGATGTTAAATGACCACCAGAATTCCAATCAGATCCTGCCTTCCTTGCGGCACCCAATGTAGCCAGGTTGTGTCAGGCACGAGAAGAGCTTCCTCCTCCTCAATGTTCTCATCCTCCTACGCAGAAGACTGCTCCTATTCTTAATGGGAGATGTAACTTCATCCCACCTTTCCCGACCTCTAGATTGGAGACCACATCTGGAGCGCTGAGCAGTTCTGGTCTCCTTATTTAAGGAAATAAACCATTTCTTTGGAGGTTGTTCAGAGAAGACTTCACTACATGATCCCCAGTAAGGAGGGACTGTTTTATGAACAAAGGTTAAACAGGCTTGGACTCTACTGATTTAAAAAATGAGAAGTGATTTCATTGAAACAAACATGATTCTTCAGGGGCTTGACAGGGTAGATGCTGAGAGAATGTTTCCCCTCATGGGAGAGGTTAGGACCACAGGGCACTGTCTCAGACTAAAGGGGGGCCAATTTCAGACTGAGATGGGAAGGAATTTCTTCTCTTAGAGAACTGTGAGCCTTTGGAACTTCTTGCCACAGAGAGCTATGGGGGCAGAGCCCTCGTGTATGTTTAAGGCTGAGATAGATTCTTGATAAGGGGGAAAGTGCAAAAAGAATGTATAAGGTATGTTGGATGATCCATGATCCTATTGAACAGCAAGAAAGACTTGGGTGGCCAAGCAGCCTACTCCCGTTCCTGTTTCTTTTCGTCTTACAGTACAGAATCTCCAGATATGATTCCCACCACCCAATGAAGCTGCTAGGAAGCTAAATTAATGTGGCTGCTAGTTCTCTGTCACCAAAGGCGACATTGGCAGGAGAGAGTTAGGACTGCAGATGTTGGAAATGTGGCTCTCTGATGAAGGGTCTAGGCCCGAAACGTCAGCTTTTGTGCTCCTGAGATGCTGCTGGGCCTGCTGTGTTCATCCAGCCCCACACTTTGTTATCTTGGATTCTCCAGCATCTGCAGTTCCCATTATCACTGGTAAAGCACAGCAGGTCAGACAGCATCCGAGGAGCAGAACAGCACCGTTTCAGGCCGAAACCCTTTGTCAGGTCTGCAAGTCCCGAAACATTGAGTTTCCTGCTTTTCAGATGCTGTCTCACCAACTGTGCTTTTCTAGCCCCATATTCACCCACTCTGGCTTCCAGCATCTGCAGTCCTTACTGTCTCCAAGCCACTGAAAACCATTCAGTAAAGTCTCTTCTAAGGATACCCACCTTGAAGAAGTTTTTCTCATCCCTCCAAAGAGAGCTCCACCAACCTCTCTCCCACTGCAACTCCCTGGTTGTCTCCTCTGCCCTGACAGAGTGTTTTGGCCCAAAATGTTGAATTTCCTGCTCCTCAGATGCTGTCCGACCAGCTGTGCAACTCCCCATTTATTGACTCTGGCAACAGGCTGGCGGTCCGGGTGAATTTCCCTGAAGTTATCCACCTTCCTTCTGTCAGCCAGTGGGCATTGCCATTGCTGGCGACTGCATCAGCCTGAACTATATTTAACTGATCTCACCTCCAACACAACCGCATTATTCAGGCACCTGTAAAATGTCACTCATGATTGCCAGTAAGATTGTTCCAATGACTGGCAGTGTCCAGGAGATTAATTTTCAATTCCTAGAGACTGCAGGGCAACAATGGAGAGATGACAATGCAAAGTAAGGGGCGGGGTGGGGGCAGGGAAGTTTCTGCTGCTTGCATGCAGAAGTACCACTTCAGTTTCTTTTTGAGACCGAAACCCATTGTGCAGAATGTTTGTTGCATGAAATTTCTGAATGAATAGTTAAATGACCTGTAATGATAAGGTTTTACACGTTGTTTTTTCCATTTGCAACTTATATTAAATTTCTGGGCAAATGACTTAGATTGTCAGGTTAAAATAAAACAAAGTATTGTGGATGCTTGCGATCTGAAACAGAAACAGAAATTTCTCGCGAAAGTCAATAAGCCTGTTCGCATCTGCGACGAGAAATCAGACCACTCATTTGAAGAAGGGTCACTGGACTTAAAATGTTAACTCTGCTTTCCCTGCTAGACCTGCTGACTTTCTCCAGCCCTCTCTGTTTTTGCTTCTGCATTTGGTGAAGATTTTATGAAAAATGCAAGATGATATCTTTGCTAATATTTATCATTCCTTCAGCCAGCTAACATTTTAAAAATGAACATCCACAGAGGGAAAATACAACACTATAGAGGCGGCAGAGAACAAAGCAATCAGGAAAAAAATGTTGGATTGTTTGAAAGCCTTAATTCTGATATTTGTCTCAGCTGGACTGATCATCTTAACAACTGGAGACAAGTTCAAAGATGTGAAAATAGACTAAAAATTTGGCATTTACTAACACTTCCTCAGAATCTCACCATTATGAAGTACATTACACTTCTTTCCTCTTAAAATCTGCAGGTGTTTAAAGCAAAGTTTGGTGCCACACATGTAATGCACCTCAAGCTTACGTCTTGCCCTTTTCAACCTTGATGATTGATGGACTTTAACTCTTCCTCGAAGTTTCTCAATAGAAAAGCAAGCAGTTTCAATTAAAAGTCTTGCAAAAAGGATGTCAGCTGTGCTGTTGCTATCAAATGATTTATTTTCCAGTGAAACTCTGAACCTAACACCATAATACAAAGCTATTCATTTTCTTCAGAAGGTAGTTTGTTTAAAATATCGGTCTTTCCTCTGTTGATATTGCTGCCGACGTTCAACTCTAGATCATTTATAAAGGATACAATTGTAGCCCAGATTCTGTATTCTGCAGAAACTTTGGTTAAATACACAGCAATTGCTTAGAGTAAGTTACACGAACAATTGTCTGAAGACACATTCCAGATAATAGTTAATACTAAATAATGAAGAGATTTGTATCATTTGAAGTATTGTCATTTTCACTCAGACAATTTGCATGAAATGCATGTATCCCTATTGCTTACAAATCATGGCTAGCCTTTCAAAGGGAACAGGACCTAGTTACAAAATGAAGTGGTTTAGGGCAGAGTTGCATTTTAAAGAGAATCTTGATTATAATGTAGAGTGAACCTCTGCAGAGAGTTACCCATTCAAAGGTCTCAGGAACATATCACAAATAATAAAATTAATTCTTTCATGGATAGGACCATAGATGGTTGGATCAGCATTCAATGAGCACTCATAATTGCTCCTGAGAAAATAAGCTGCTTCCTCGAACTGCCACAGTCTGTGTGATATAGGTCCATCCCGCATTGCTATTAAAAAGGGGAGGCCCCAAAAGATCTTAACCCAGTAACAATAAAGGGTGATATAGCTCCCAATAACTATCTCTAACTCCTTCTTAAAAAAAACATTCAATGTTTTGGCCTCAGAGAATTCCATAGGTTCACCACTCTCTGTTGAAGAAATTTCTTCTCATCTCAGTCCTACATTGTCTATCCCATATCCTTAGCCTGCGACCGTTGTTCTGGACTCCCAGGAACATCATTCCTGCATCTAACCTGACTAACCCTGTTAGGCATTTACAGTTTCAATCAGATTCCCTTTCATTCTTCTGAACTCCAGTGAATATAGTCCTAACTAATCCAGTCTCTTTTCATGTGGCAGAGTTGCCAGCCCAGGAATCAGTCTGGTAAACCTTTGTTGCACTCCCTCCATTGCCAGAACATCCTTTCTCAGATAAGGAGGCCAAAGCTGTACACAATACTCCAGGTCTGGTCTCACCAAGGCCTTATACAATTGCAGCAACACATTTCTGCTTCTGTACTCAAATCCTCTTGCTACAAAGGCCAAAGTACCATTTGCCTTCTTTGTCATATAATAGAACATAGAACATAGAACAGTGCAGCACAGCACAGGCCCTTCCGCCCACAATGCTGTGCCGAACTTCTACCCAAAACCTAAGGCCTATCTAACCTCCACCCCTACCTTATACTAACATCCGTATGCCTATCTACCAGCCGCTTAAATGCCCCTAGAGAGGCCAACTCCTCTATCCTCTCCAGCAACGCATTCCATGCCCCTACCACTCTCTGAGTAAAGAACCTACCCCTGACATCTCCCTGATATCTACCTCCTTCCACTTTAAAACGGTGTCCCCTCATAAAAGCTATCTCCACCCTAAGAAAAAGTCTCTGGCAGTCCACTCTATCTACACCTCTGATCATTATGTACACCTCTATCAAGCCTGGGCTATTTAAATTGCATGAGCATACATGTTCATACAATTTAAATACCCCATTAATTGTTATCAAAATACATTTGACGAGTTGTGTTTTAGTTTTTTTTTCTCTCCAGGTTTAAATACAATGGTAACCCAATCTGTTTTACACCTCATGCATTATTTGGATTGATTATATTAATTGACCCACTACACGGCAAAGACTATCTATTATAATAATGTGTCCTTATCATACAGATTATAATACCAAGCCATTTGTTATTCATATCCATGTATTTTAACCATCTGTTTTCTGAATCTATTTCAGGAACTAGTTTCTTGTAACATTTCCAGCTTAAGCATTCTGAACTGGGCCCTGATTGAAGTTGCAGTTCAGTAATGTTTGAGTTCATGAACCTGTCAGAGGACACTGTCCAGATCTGTAATCACATGTGTTTATAAGGCTGAAAATTATTGCTGGCAATTTTATTGGATGAATGCTTCAACATCCCTATAATATTCTTCTGCTCTCTATTTTAATAGCTGTTAACCTGTTTATTTTAAATGATCATCCAATTTTATTGCCAACATAAATTTCTAGCCTAAAGTTTTAAATATTACAGCAAATTACATTCTTTCAGAAGAATCTTAGAGTCATCAGCACGGAAACAGGCCCTTCAGTCCAACCAGTCCATGCCGGACGTAATCCCAAACTGAACTAGTCCCACCTGCCTGCTCCTGGCCCATGTCCCTGCAAACCTTTCCTATTCATGTATCTATTCTAATGTGTTTTAAACATTGTAACTGTATCCACCACTTCCCCAGAAAGTTCATTCCACACGCGAACCACCCTCTGAGTAAAACATTTACCTCATGTTTATTTTTTCCTGTTCATTAAGTTCATTTCTGCCACATGATTTTGTTTGAACCTCAATGAAAACTTTCCTTTTCTTACCTGACAGGGAGACCCATTGGATAACACAGAGAAAGAAAGGAATAGAAGGATTTGTTGATGGGAGTTCGACATTGGAGGATGCTCAATTAGAGAATTGGACTGGGGTTGACCTGTTCAGCCAAACTTCTTGTTTAAGTGTTGCAGTATTCAGTTATACGACATAACATCATTGCTACAAACATAACAATTAGTAAGCATCGTAAAACACATAAATTCTGATTCTCCTATGGGATCCCTCTGAATAGGATAGACATATTTACACTTGAAATAGTCTGGATCACAGCAAGCAGTTTGGAGTAAACTCTGTAAACTCCTATGGTGAAAACCAGCCACCTGAACCTTTAACTTTCAAACAGGATTGCTATTTTGTCCCCCAATGCCTCATGCTATTAACTTTCTTTATGCTTATTATGGATTTCAAACCATTCTTATGTATCGGAACAACAATCTTTGATACAAGCCGCGGATCCCAAAGCAATCCTACTCCTACCAATATATTGTCGCAACACTATTTAAGAAATGTTCACTGGTCTTGAAATGTTACCTCTGATTTCTCGCCACAGATGCTGCCAAACCTCCTGGGCTTCTCCAGCAATTTCTGTTTTTGTTTCAGATCTGCAGCTTTTTATTATAAACCAAATGCATTGTGTAGGTCACAAGTCGAAAGATAAGTTGTGTTGAGGAAGCAGAGATGCTGCAGATGCTGAAGAGACTATGAAACTGAGCAAAGAAGTGGCTGATAGAATGCAAAGTGAGAACTTGTGAGGTAGGGAGAATAGACTATTTTCTAAATGGAGAAAGATTTTGGAAATGTGTCCACCGAGGGACTTGGGAGTCCTAGTCAGGATTCATTTAAAGTTAACATGCAAGTTCAGTTGGCAGTGGAGAAGGAAAATGTAATGTGAACATTCAGTTCAAAAGGGCTAGAATATAGAAGCAGGAATGCATTATTGAGGCTGTACAAGGCTCTAATCAGACCACGTTGGAATATTGTGAGCAGTTTTGGGCTCCATATCTAAGGAAGGATGTATTGGCATTGGAGGGGATCCAGAGGAGTTTACAAGGCTGATCCTGGGGATGAGTGGCTTGTTATATGAGGAGTGATTGAGGATTCTTGGTGTGTACTTGATAGAGTTTAAAAGGATTGGAGGGGATCTAATTGAAACTTATCGAATTGTGGGAGGCCTGGATAGTGCGGATGTGGAGCAGATGTTTCCACCAGGAGGAGAGACAAGAATCTAAGGGCATAGCCTCAAAACAAGGGATGACCCTTTAAAACTGAGATGAGGAGGAATTTCTTTACCCAGAGGGTAGCGAATCTGTGGAACTCATTGACACAGAGGGCTGTGGAGGCCAATCATTGAGTGTATTTAAGACAGAAATCGATAGGCTCTCGATTAGTGAGAGTATCATGGGTTACAGGGAGAAGGCAGGAGAGTGGGGTTGACAAATCTATCAGCCATGATTGAATGGAGAGGTAGACTCAGTGGGCCAAATGGCCTAATTTTACTCCTATGTCTTATGGTTCTGTGCTCCATCTTCCTATTGCTTCGCCGACACGAATGGTATCCCTGCTGACCACAAACTTACTGTTCTTTCTCGGCATCATGCTTCCACCATTGCAATACCTTCATTGCTGCCTATCAGCAAGACTGCCAAGAGTTCTAGCTCCCATACTGAGGTGGTGCAGTCTGAAGTCATTTCTTCTAAGTCCAGAGTTACTTAAGGTTGATTTGATATTTTGGATTTGAGTTCATAAGTTATTCCAAATTTGTACGATCTGCCATACACGCAGTGATGAGCTTCTTATTTTTAGCAGAATGTAAAACAGGTGATACTTATGTTAGCTTCTATAACATAAGGTCTATTATGTGATAGACCTTATGGGAGGATATGGAGGTTTTGGAAAGGGTACAAAAGAGGTTTACCAGGATGTTGCCTGGAATGGAATGTATTAGCTATGAGGAAAAATTGGACAAACTTGAATTATTTTCACCAGAGCATCAGAGGCTGAGGGGCAACCTGACAGAAGTGTATAAAATTATGAGAGACATGGATAGGGTAGATGGTAGAGTTTGTTTCCCAGGGTAGAAATGCCAAATACTGGGGAGCATAGGTGTAATGTAAGAGGGGAAAGGTTTAAAGATGTGCAAGGCACACATTTTTTAGACAGGGGTGGTAGGCACCTGGAATATGCTGCCAGGAGAGGTGGTAGTTGCAGATATGCTAGCAATGTTTAAGAGGAATTTAGGCAGACACATGAACAGTCTGGGAACAAAGGGATATGGGCTATGTGCAAGCAGATGACATCATGGTTGGTACAGAAATGATAGGCCAAACAGTCTCTTTCCTGTGCTGCACTCTTCCATGTTCTATGTTCTTGGTAGACATGAGGCACTCAGTGCTAAGCAATTTAATAGGTGTCTGCTTTAGCTTCTGTTATCCACTTATATTACAGACAATGCTGTGTCTGAAATAATGCCAAGCAAATTCAGTTGCAAACTGTAGCACACTTCCCTCAGAAAGTAATTTTTCATGTGGCCCCAGTCAGATGGAGACTGAGAGCTCGATATCATCAGGTCACATGCCATGATATGGTGAGGACATCCAAGTATCTATCTTAAATATATATCACATGCTAGTTGAGGGACATTACACATCGAAGGTCATTCTGCTGGACTATCTGCAGTCTCACATATGGAGAGTCATCACTCTTCCACCAGTGATATAGCAACCATAGGAATATAACTAGGTGGGAGAACTGGGACATCCAAAGGCTGATGAGCTGGAGACCCTAGAGAATGAACAATGTTAAAGGGATGAATTGGATAAAATAATTATGGGAAGTTTTTAGGTGTTAATTTCAGGATTTTGGCAAAGAGGTTGTTATGACAGGATGTGAATGCATGATCATTGTAGCCTTACCATTGGATGATTTTTCATCAGAGAGAAATGATTGGTATGGTTTAACCTGAGGGTCACCATGCCTCAGACAAGGGGAGGGTGCATTGTAGTAGCCTCAGCTGGTGTAGGAATTAAAACCATGGAATTGATATTCTTCTGCATTGCAAGATATCATCCAGCCAACTGAGCTATCCAATGTTGTAGTCTACGACGCATTTCAGTTATAGGCCTCGTAACTGTAGCAGCCTTTCTATGAACAAGTCTCAGAACTCTTCCAACTTCCCCATCAGAATGCAGCAACACTCCCATAGCTTTAATATTATTTATATTGTCAATATGCATTATTTTACTGAAAGTTCATTGGGCAACATTCAAACAACTGCAGTGTTTCAGATGAGACAAATTGTGTCTTATAGCAAAATATTGGCACAAATATTCCAGTGGGAAGTTGGCCATTGGAGCAGTGCAGACTTGAATTGTGCATCAAAAACCTTAAGAACCCCAGATCCAACAGACCCCTTGCAAATTGTACCAAAAATTGAAGTTTCTGGGGGCAAATGTCCAGAGCCCTCCAAAACAAAACCCTTTACGAGGTCTCCTAAACCTTGGAGAATTCGGAGAGTTCCAGTTTCGTTAAGTTAATTGCTACCAAGAAAATTTTAGTCAATTACAAACCTAAGCTGGCTGCTGTGTGACAAGTAAACTAGTTCTCCATCACATTGCTGTCTCTTAATAACACTTCCTTACAACCCCTGGATCTCTGCCAACTACCCACCCCAACTGGACTGCCTTAAAACACATGATTCTATGCCTCTGCATGGCCCTTGCCCCCCTCCAACATGAAGGCTCTGACACAACCAAACCCCCATCCCCCGATATCAGTGGCTGCAACATCCTGTACCACCCCACAAATACCAGCACCAATATACCACATTCTACCCATTGGCCCCACTGTCCCTGCCACCTCAGCATCCCTCCCACCCATGGTGACAACAGTCCTGACATCTCCTCAACTATTGTGAGCACTCCATCACTTTTCTGGCACCCTACCCATCTGGCACCTTCCCCATCTGGCACGCTAACCCCACACACACTTACATGTTTATCTGCTCCCAACACCTGTCAAAGCGTTTGGCTGTGCTGCTGGGCATTTGCCTCAGAGAACAACACCCTGACTGCTGCAAAACAGGCAATTGTAGAATCGTAGAATCCCTACAGTGTAGAAGCAGGCCATTCTGCCCATTGAGCCTACGCCAACCCTCAAAAGAGCATCTCACCCAGACCCACCTATCCCTATAACCCTGCATTCCCTATGGCCAATCCACCTAACCTGTACATCCTTGGACTAGGGGAGGAAACCAGAACATCCAGAAGAAACCCACACAATGTTTTGACTTCTACCAACAATCCAATCCTTTTGGCATCATGCTTAGTTCCAAATTTGACAAATCACCAAAACACCTTCAAGAACGTATCACAGTAATTCCACAAAATTTGCAAAAGTACCTCAACTACCTATTTGATTCCCGGCCTTTTAAGTAGCACTTACCCGTGGTTAGGAAGGTGTTGATAGCATTAACTCTGTCCTACAGTATGTTTAACTGTAAGCAATTAGCACACAGCATTCACCAGTCTGCATGATCCAAGTTTGCAGAAAGTTAGTCAAATTAACACAGGAGGCTTTTAAGATATATGCCAAGCTGCTCCGTGAGAACATTTTGGCCTATCCATGCCCTGAATGTACTTACAGCCTTCCTAACATGGAAGTAGGCAGAAATGCTCCTTCGCCCATATTGAGAGCCTTCAGTTTTGATATCTCTTGCTGCAGTGAAACAAAGAAGCCAAACATTATGAGAAAACAAGGTGTAGAGCTGGACGGACACAGCAGGCCAAGCAACATCAGAGCAGCAGGAAGGGTGACATTTCGGGTCTCCACCCTTCTTCAGAAATGAAGAAATGTCACCCTTCCTGCTCCTCTGATGCTGCTTGGCCTGCTGTGTCCGTCCAGCTCTACACCTTGTTATCTCAGAGTCTCCAGCATCTGCAGTTCCTACTATCTCTGAGTCAAATATTATGGCTAGTATTACGTGAGCCACAATGCAAACATGGCCATTCTAATCTTACTTTGCTTACCCTCGATCTCTGTGCACTTTTCTACTTCAGCGTTACTTGAAAATAATTGTGAAACTTAGTCTATAAACATGGCTTAAATGCCACCATGGATGTTTGTGAATTTGAATTCAGTTCAATTGTATACATTTGTTTTCCATAAAAAAACAAATGTCAGTAATTGTGACCATGAAGTTTTTGATAAGGTTGCAATAAAGGCCCAAATTAGCACTTGTAGTTAATATTAAACCAAATATAAAACACATCTGAACTCTTGGTTGAATATCTTTGGTGTTCCTTGTTTAAGTAAGAACACTTCTACTGAGCAGCCTAATTACACATCATACCAACGTCACTTTCCACGATCTGTACTCATGACAGCAACATACTGCACATTACAAATATTTTGGGATTGCAAGATATAAAGCCCACTTACCAATACAGATTTCCTCTAGGAAACTTGATCGTCTTAATCTTATGAATTATAGGAATTTTCATTACATTCTGTGAGAATTGTGCACTCAAATTTTGCCTTTATCCATGCAGAGTGAGTTAGTGAATTATGGAATCATGAATGCTCGTGAGGAGGTCATATGAATAAATTGATGAATATTCTGTTATGTTTGTTGTTTCATGCACGATTCCCATGTGGAGAGCTCACAATTTGAAATTCAATCCTCCACTTTCCATTTTCCATGATAACATGGGAGCAATTTTATATTTGAATGTTTTTTCCTTTTCCCCAAGTGAGTAATAACATTTAACTCTATTGAATGTGGGCAGTGATGTGAAGAAATTTTCCACATTTTAAGGACTCACAAAGGAACGGACTATACAGAGCAGAAGTTTTTTTTTTATTTGAATGATGGCATTTACACAATGTCATAGACAATTAGAGTGAAAATAGAGTCAGAGAATCATAAAGTCATACAGTACTGAAATAGACCCTTCAGTCTAACATGTCAATGCCAACCAGACATGCCAATCTGTCCTAGTTCCATTTGTCAACATTTGGCCCATACCCTCTAAACCCTTCCTTTTCTTACACCATCCAGGTACCTTTTAAATTTGCAATTGAACCAGCCTCCACCACTCCCTCTGGCATCTCATTCCATATATGCACCGCCCTCTGTGTGAAAAAGCTACCCCTCAGGCCCTCTTAAAAACTTTCCCTCTCACCTTAAACCAAAGCTCTGTAGTTTGGATTCCCCCATCCTGGGGAAAAGAGCCTTTGTTATTCACCTTATCCATGCGCCTCATGATTTTATAAACCTCTATTAGGTCACCCCTCAGTCTCAGGCATTTCAGGCAAAAAAGCTACAGCGTTTTCAGCCTCTTCCCAGACCTCAAACTGTCCAGAGCCAACAACATCTTCATAAATCATTTCTGCACTCTCTTAGGTTTAACAACACCCTTTCCCATAGAAGGGCAACCAGAATTTAAGGCAGTGTTCCAAAGTGGCCTGACCAATACGTTGCATGGCTGCAACATGATATCCTAATGCCTGTAGTCAATGCACTGACTAACGAAGCCAAGCCTGCCAAACGCCTTCTTCACCATCCTGTCTATTCCATCACTGCAATTTGACTTCCAAGGATCTATGCACCTGCACCCCTTGGTGTCTTTGTTTGGCAACACTGCCCTGGGCCCTAGCATCAACTGTATAAGTCCTGCCCTGATTGGCCTTAAGAAAATGCAACACCTCACATTTAACTAAATTAAACTCCATCTGCGACTCCCCGACCCATTGGCCAATCTGATCAAGGTCCCATTTAATTCTGAGATAATCTTCTTCACTGTTCGCTACACACCACCAGTATTGGTCCCATTTGCAAACTTACTTACCATACCTCCTATATTCACATCGAAATCATTTATAAAAATCGCAAGAATCAGATAATTTATAGCAGCCTTCATTAAGACAGAAAAGATTCCCAACCTTAAGCTCAAGGCAATGTGTATCATTCTTTGAGATCAGCACACTATAACATTTCAGAAAGGTTCTATTTTCCATTTTAGAATCAGTTATTGTTACTGTGAAGCTTATCACTAAAATCAACACACAGTGTGTTCTGGAACAAAGCTACATAACGGACAATATTCATCCTCAATGCTGACAATCATGATGTTATTGTTATATGCTTAGTAACAAATGATCATCACTAACTACCGGAAAAAGTTCAGACCTTTATTTGTAAAAATATGAATTATTGGAAATGACACATAATTAATTGAGGAGCTGGATGATTCTGTAATTCATGAGTGTAAATGTGCCCAGTTGAAAATTAATATCATATTCCTAAATTAGATTATACATGTATAACACACTGTAAACAGTTTTAATTATTATAATACATAACATTTAATATACTTATGGTTTTACTGCAGTTGATAGCCATTTCAAAAGAGAATGAATGCCCTGTAATGAAAGTAAATTAATGATTTTTAATTTCTGCTGATTAGTAGTATTTATCAGGCTCAATACACAGTACACCCTGTCATTTAATCTGATGCTATCGCAGAAAATGCGCTTATAGATCACTTTCCTTTGTTGTCAGTCGAACTCAGAACCTGTCTGTAATTGTAATTCATCTGTAATGCATTGAAGGAGGTTTGGGAAGAGATGTTTAAGGGGGATAACTATAATTTTCTAACACCTTTGGAAACAGAAACACTGTTAAATGGACAATGGAAACCGAAAGAAAGTGGAAAAGGATAAATTAAGAAGTTATCAATAACCATGCTTCTTTCGATTGATAGTCAACATCTTGAGGCCAGAAGACCTGATCCGCTCAACTACCTGGTAGGATTTCTTTGATGACCTTGCAAACGTATTTGAGGTCAGGGCAGAAGGTCAGTGATTGTCCATGCCAGTATGCGTGTATTGTGAATATGAAAGTGTTCAGCAAGTGCAGTGTTAGATAGTCATTGGAAGAAAACAAGATGAGCCCTTCGGGACCATTACTACATCCTGTGTGTGGAGTAAGGCATCTTAATAGTTAAATTGCAGGGTTAGGACATCAGGCAATAGGTATAATAATTTTGTGCTCCTGAGATGCTGCTTGGCCTGCTGTGTTCATCCAGCTGCACACTTCATTATCTAGGTATAATAATTTGGATATGTAGCAAAATGTCACCATGGACATTTACAAATTTGAATTGAGCTGAAACATATAGATATAGAATTTTCTGTTCGTAAATAAAGAATAAGGTTCAGCAATGATGACCATGAAACTTTTCATAAGGATGTCACAAAGAAACTAACAGTTCATTGATGTCTTTTAGAGAAGACCAGTTGTCTGTACCTGTACTGGACTATATGGTCAGATCCACAGAACATGATTGATGATGAACTTCTCTCTGGAATTGCTGAATGATAATCAGTTCCATCAAACTGTTTCAGTCGAGATAATAACAATGAAATTGAACAGGCCACTCAACAACAAACTGCAGCCAATTCAATGGTGGGGAGTGACAAGTTGGGTCTTCTTTCATCAAAACTAGCCTGAAATAGACATGTATTCATATCCATAGGACCATACTCAACAGCCAAAACCACACTGCCTGGATGTAACTCTGGCCATCAGTTGGACTGCCCTGCCAGAGGTGGTAGAGAGCTGGGTTCTGAAATAAATAGGGAGAGAGGGAGAGGCGGATCGAAGATGGGTAGAGGAGAAGATAGATGGAGAGGAGACCACCCACAACTGACGCCAACATCGATCTGCCAACAACTTCCACAGCCAGCAGCTCCAGAGGAGACAGCCACACTGAGCCCTGCTGTATTTTCACCATCCCCTCAAACCTCCCCCTTGCTGAGGATGAACAGTCAGTCCTCAGTAAGGGACTCACCTTTGTCCCTCTCCACCCACACATCAACGAATACAGGTCACATTTGGACATTGAGCAGTTTTTCCGCCGCCTTCACCTCCACGCTTACTTCTTTAACAGTGAGCCTAACCCTCTCTCCACTGACCCTTTCACCCACCTCCAACACAAGTCCTCCTCCTGGACACCACGCCCAGTCCTACTACCCTCCCTCAAACTCTCAATCTCCAACTGCCTTCGAGACATCAATCACCTCAACCTCTCTATCCCTCTCACCCATTCTAACCTCTCCCCCGCAGAACGTGCAGCCCTCCGCTCACTCCGTTCCAATCCCAACCTCACCATCAAACCAGCAGACAAGGGAGGCGCAATTGCAGTATGGCGCACTGTCCTCTGCATCGCTGAGGCCAGACGCCAACTCTCCAACACCTCCTCCTACTGCTCCCTGGATCATGACCGCACCCCCGAGCACCAAACCATCATCTCCCAAACCATCGACAACCTCATCAGCTCAGGTGACCTCCCACCCACAGCCTCCAACCTCATTGTTCCCCAACCCTGCACCACCTGCTTCTATCTCCTTCCCAAAATCCACAAACCCGCCTGCCCTGGTCGACCTATTGTTTCCGCCTGTTCCTGCCCCACTGAACTCATCTCCACCTATTTGGACTCCATTTTCTCCCCCTTGGTCCAGGAAATCCCCACTTACGCCCGTGACACCACCTACGCCCTCCACCTCCTCCAGAACTTCCAATTCCCTGGTCCCCAACACTCATTTTCACCATGGACGTCCAGTCCCTAAACACCTGCATTCCTCTTCCAGATGGCATAAAAGCCATCCACTTATTCCTGTCTAGCAGGCCCGACCAGATCCCCCTCCACCGACACCCTCATCTGCCTAGCCGAACTCGTCCTCACCCTCAACAACTTCTCTTTCGATTCCTCCCATTTCTTACAGACAAAGGGGATGACCATGGGTAACCACATGGGCCCAAGCTATGCCTGCCTCTTTGTAGGTTACGTGGAACAATGCCTCTTCCGTACCTACACTGGCTCTAAAGCCCACCTCGTCCTCCATTACATTGATGACTGTATCGGCGTCACCTAGTGCTCCCAAAAGGAGCTCAAACAGTTCATCCTCTTCACCAACACCTTCCATCCCAACCTTAACTTCACCTAGACCATCTCCAACACATCTCTCACCTTCCTGGACCTCTCAGTCTCCATCTCAGGCAACCGCCTAGAAACCAATATCCATTTCAAGCCCACCAACTCCCACAGCTACCTAGAATACACCTACCTTCCTGCAAAAATTCCATCCCCTATTCCCAATTCCTTCCACTCTGCCACATCTGCTCCCAGGATGAGGCATTCCACTCCTGCACATCTGATGTCCTCATTCTTCAAGGACCGCAACATCCCCCCCACAGTGGTCGAAAACGCCTTCGACTGTGTCTCCCAGATTTCCCACAACTCATTCCTCACATCCCGTCCCCGCAATAACCACCACAAGAGAATCCCCCTAGTCCTCACATACCACCCCGCCAACCTCCAGATACAACGCATCATCCTCCGATAGTTCTGCCATCTATAATCCGACCCCAACATCAAAGACATTTTTCCATCCCCACCCTTGTCTGCCTTCTGCAGAGACCACTCTCTCCGTGAGTCCCTTGTCCACTCCACACTCCCCTCCAACCCCACCACACCTGGCACCTTCCCCTGCAACCACAGGAAGTGCTACACTTGCCCCCACACCTCCTCCCCCACCCCAACCCAGGCTCCAAGAAGGCTTTCCTCATCAAGCAGATGTTCACCTGCACATATGCCAATGTGGTATACTGTATCCATTGTACCCGGTATGGCTTCCTTTACATCGGGGAAACCAAACGGATGTTTGGGGACTGCTTTGCAGAACACCTAATCTCGGCTCGCAATAAACAATTGCACCTCCCACTCGCAAGCTATTTCAACTCCGCCTCCCATTCCTTAGACAACATGTCCATCATGGGCCTCCTGCAGTGCCACAACGATACCACCCGAAGGTTGTAGGAACAGCAACTCATATTCTGCTTGGGAACCCTGCAGCCCAATGGTACGAACGTGGATTTCACAAGCTTCAAAATCTGCCCCCGCACCACATCCCAAAACCAGCCCAACTCATCCACGCCTCTCTAACCTGTTCTTCCTCTCACCTATCCCCTCCTCCCACCCCAAGTCGCACCTCCATTTCCTACCTTCTAACTTCATCCCGGCCCTTGACCTGTCCGTCCTCCCCCGACTGACCTATCCCCTCCCTACCTCCCCACCTACACTCACCTCCACAGGCTCCATGCCCACCCCTTTAACTTGTCTGTCTCCTCTCCACCTATCTTCTCCTCTGTCCATCTTCAATCCGTCTCCCACTCTCACCCTATTTATTTCAGAACCCTCTCCCCGTCCCCCTTTTCCGATGAAGGGTCTAGGCCCAAAACGTCAGATTTTGTCCTCCTGAGATGCTGCTTGGCCCGCTGTGTTCATCCAGCCCCACACTTTGTTATCTTGGATTCTCCAGTATCTACAGTTCCCAGGAAGGCAGATTACTATCTCAATGGAGTCGAGTTAGGTAAAGGGGAAGCAAAATGAGATCTAGGTGTTCTTGTACATCAGTCAATGAAAGCAAGCATGCAGGTACATCAGGTAGTGAAGAAAGCTAATGACATGCTGGCCTTCATCACAAGAGGAATTGAGTGTAGGAGCAAAGAGGTCCTTCTGCAGCTGTACAGGGCCCTGGTGAGACCGCACCTGGAGTATTGTGTGCAGTTTTGGTCTCCAAATTTGAGGAAGGGCATTCTTGCTATTGAGGGAGTGCAGTGTAGGTTCACAAGGTCAATTCCCGGGATGGCGGGAATATCATATGTTGAAAGATTGGAGCGACTGGGCTTGTATACTCTTGAGTTTAGAAGGATGAGAGGGGATCTGATTGAGATGTATAAGATTATTATGGATTGGACACTGTGGAGGCAGGAAGCATGTTTCCGCTGATGTGTGAGTCCAGGACCAGAGGACACAGTTTAAAAATAAGGGGTAGGCCATTTAGAACAGAGTTGAGGAAAAACTTCTTCACCCAGACAGTGGTGGATATATGGAATGCTCTGCCCCAGAAGGCAGTGGAGGCCAACTCTCTGGATGCTTTCAAGAAAGAGGTAGACAGAGCTCTTAAAGATAGTGGAATCAAGGGTTATGGGGATAAGGCAGGAACAGGATACTGATTGTGGATGATCAGCCATGATCATAATGAATGGTGGTGCTGGCTCGAAGGGCCGAATGGCCTACTCCAGCACCTATTGTCTATTGTCTATTATCTCTCTCAGAGGTAGTGACATCTGGAGGGGGATCTGGTACTGGTCATCCTCAACTTTGACTCCAAGCTCTGTGTGTTCGGCATCAGGTCCACCATCGGCCCACACTAAGTTCAAGTGGTTTTTTAAAAGTAAAAGGAAGCTTTGATTGAGAAGAAGCTTCAAGATTACCTTGAAGGCAATGACAGCAGGTACTTTATGAATAATGAGTCACCCAAAGCCCAAATACTAGTGCTTTAAACTAGTGAAATGGCGGGGGGGGAGGGGAAAACAACAGGAAGTATATGATAGATGACAAAGAAAGCAGCAGGTTAACTTGTGTGCAGGACTACATCGAAGACTATGAAAGAAGTTAAAAGAAAAGAAATCTCAAGAGATGTTATAAATGGACATGTTAGAATTCAAAAGGAAGGTACAAAACTAGCATAAAGGCACTTTACCTAAATATTCTTAGCATTCGAAACAAGGAAGATGAATTAACAGCACAAATCAACGTGAGCGAATACGAATTTGTAGCCAAAGAGAGACAAGGTTATAGGATGGTCTCAACTGGGAATTAAATATTCAGAATATCAGACTTTCAGAAGGACAGACAGGAAGGTAAGGGAGGTGGTGTAGCTCTGTTATTTAAGGATTACATCAGGGCAGGAGTGAGAGATAATATACATTCTATGCAGAATAACGTCGAATCCATTTGGATGGAAATTAGAATTTCTAAGAAGAAAAGCCACTGATAGGCATAGCCTACAGGCCACCAAATAATAACATCCTGTTGGGGAAGTCAATAAACAAAGAAATAACTGATGTCTATAAAAATGGTATGGAAATTATCATGGGGGATTTTAATCTACATGTCAATTGATTGAACCAGATCAGTCAAGGTAGCCTTGAAAAGGAGTTCAATGAATGCAAGTGCAGTTGTTTTCTTCAACAGTATGTAATGGAGTTGACAAGGAAGTAAGCTATCCTAGATCTGGTCTTGTGTAATGACACAGGAATAATTAATGATCTCATAGTTAGGGATCCTATTATAAGGAATAATCACAGTATGGTTGAATTTAGATTACAGATGGAAAGTGAGAAGATAAAATCCAATACAAGGGTCCTGGGATTAAACAAAGGAGACTACAATAGGTTGAGCGAGGAGTTGGTTAAAATAGGCTGGAAGCAAAGACTTTATGGTGGGATAGTTGAGGAACAGTGGAGGACATTCAAAGCAATTTTTCAAAGAGTTCAGCAAAAGTATATTACCAGTGAAAGGGAAGGACTGTAGGAAAAGAGATAATCAGCCAGGGATGTCTGAGGAAATAAGGGAGGCTATGAAATTGAAAGATAAGGCATACAAAGTGGCAAAGACCATTTGGAAACTAGAAGATTTGGAAAACTTTAAACATCAGTAAAATGCCACAATAAAAGCTATAAAGAGAAGTAAGGGAGATTACGAGAGTAAACTGGCTCAGAATATAAAGACCAATAAGAAGTGTTTCTACAATCATATAAAACAAGAAAGAGTTGCTAAGATAAACATTGGTCCTTCAGAGGATGAGAAGGGGCATTTAATAATGGGGAAATAGCTGAAGCATTGAAGGAGCATTTTGTGTTGGTCTTCACAGTGGAGGACAGGAATAACATGCCAGAAATTGACGGCAAGGAGACCATGGCAGGTGAGGACCTAGAAACAATCGTTATCATGAAAGAAGTAGTGTTGGGCTTGCTAATGGGGGTAAAGGTAGGCAAGTCTCCTGGCCCTGATGGAATATATCCAAGGGTATTAAAAATGATGGTAAGAGAAATAGCAAATGCCCAGAGCCTCCTGGTCCACGGATGGGGATAATATCACTGTGCTACAGCATTTTTTTTTAATACTCAACTATGACAGGAAAAAAAACACATACTAAGAGATAACAATGTGTGGAGCTGGATGAACACAGCAGGCCAAGCAGCATCTTACGAGCAGGAAAGCTGACGTTTCGGGCCTAGAGCCTTCATCAGAAATCTAGGAATTTGTACATAGATATGTCAGTCAAGAATAGGCGGAATTACAGAGGAGATTCTATTTCTTCTGACACAGTACATCATTATCACAGAAAACGTGCTTGAACTAGAGCCTGATGGGCTGAAGAATCAATGCATGATCTTCAAGAAAATGATCCTGTTGGCGTTAGAAGTTTTATCATTATTCAAATGAGATCTGTCCAGAGCCTCATTGTGTATATTAATACACCCACACTGTGCTGGGAGATTACAGGTTTTAAGTAACTTCATGTGCCCCGTGAGTAGGGCACCTGAAGAAAAACTAAATAGCAATTTTTGCAAACAAGTAACACTGCCTGTCTGTTTTCACGTCGAGCTCTGCTGGGACCTGACCTTCCTCAGCGCCCTCCAGTCAGGCGATTATTATGACCGAGGGAGAAAGAGAAGAATCTGCCCAACAGCTTTACAGAAGGAGGATTTTCCCCACTTCAGGTTTAATATTCACATGCTGAGGTCTGTTCACAGACTGCCTGGAGTCCCAGTGGAAGGGCTAGTCCACTTTGAAGTCTGAATCTCATTAGCATTTAGCCAACAGACTGCAAGAGCTCTAGAATAACCCACGAACACCAGGTCACCACAACATAATGTAATCTAGTTGGCATCTGCAAAGAAGGTCAATCCATGGTGATCCAAGGAGCTTAATCTGATGAACAACGTGACTCAGTGTGACATGCAGCTACCCAGGATAGTCAGCATTGTTTCTGTTTCTACAACAATTCTCATAAAACATAGCCCGGTATTCATCTTTGGTTGACCATCTACTAATTCTCATCAGAATGTGGATGGCCCACTGGTGTCAAATTGGTAACTGGAATTTGATTTTGTAGATCAAAAGGGGATCGTTATTTATCACCTGGTCTTACTTTCCACTGAAATCAGTCATTACTTCAGAAATCAGGAAGCCGGGCAGGAGGATAAAATATTAATTGCTGTGTTCCCTCCACAAATGCTGATCAGCTTCTGTTTTGGTTTCAAACTGTTAATTCTCATAGATTTTTGTTATTTTTGGCTGTAGAAACATGAACATCTACGTGACATTACTGCCTTTTTCAGTGCTGTAAATTTCTGTGAACATGCATATGTGAATATTCATGTTCTCACAGTCAATCTGATAGTTTATTGAGATAATTTCATTTTGTTAATGTTTATTTAAAGTCCATACATAAAACAGTGGAGTTTCTCGGCTCTTACTTCATCTATTCCTCTTCAGCTGCAATATTGGGGTATTTCGAGATGCTCTAGGGCATATTATTAGAGCTGAAACTGAAATATAAAACTGTGCATAAAGATACAATTCATAGTATCATAATAATGAAGGATAATAAATAACTGTGAATTAAAAGTTGCTAATTTAATCCTTTAGTGTCAGCAAATACAATTGACATTCAAAGTAAACTCTGAATACTTTATCATTGTTTAAATACCGACACCTTTTATGAGCCAGACCAAATCTCCTCAAACCAAATTAAGAAGATAGCCAAGACTTTAACCTTTTCATATTTTAAATATAAGTGTAAGGCACTGCATTCCAGATGCAATTCGACAAGTCAAGCCACTTTAAGCAAAACACGTTATTTTTACACTACAATTAAAATACAGACAAAATTAAATTCAAGAAAAACTGGCTTAACTGTGAGTCTAGCCCGAAACATCAGCTTTTGTGCTCCTGAGATGCTGCTTGGCCTGCTGTGTTCATCACAGTTGAATTTTGTTATCTTGTGTTCTCTAGCATCTGCAGTTCCCATTATTTCTTAACTGTAACCCTGTTGAAATGCTTAACAAAATAATATATATAAACTGTTACTACTAATTAACTCTTCCAATACTGTCATGTTCCATAAACACACCCTTGGCAAAGGCAAATTCAGTAAAACAGATTATCTCATATGCTATTTTAGCAGCAGGAAGAGGACCTCAGCTTTTAGCTGTAATAGAGAGAGGAATAAGAACCTCCACATTCAGCTTCAAGACCCCAGCAACTCTAGAAAGCTAAAACTAAAAATCGTGGTTCGGTGGGAGCTTGACCCATACATTCAGCCTACTTCTATTGTTCCAACTTTAAAAAAAAACCCAAGGCCTCACAAGATGTTTACATTATTGACTTTGAGCAGGTCAATGGGCACCTCAACCTTTCTCCATAAAAAAAGGACAAACCACACCTCTTAAAGCCATAGTGTTATCACATACTGCTTTACCTGTTCGACAGGGGCTTTGGTGTAATGCAATCATCTTGTTAGGTACCACATGCTTATTATGCTTTTCATCTAGCTGCTCTTTGATTTTCTGGTTTTCATGTGAAGCTGAAAACAACCATGCATAATTTCAGACAAAGTTTTTATTAATCAATGATGCTCGGCTTGAAGGTATGCTGGATCACAAAGTTCATTTGACAATGCTATTATTTCCACAACACTGCTGATTACTGAACAGCACATAATTCAATTTATACCAAACACCAATGGAAACATTTACTATTGCATTCGTTGCTGTTCAGAATGCAGAGTAGGGTATAGGGTTCAGATAGACAGTCTCACCTATATTTTGGATAAAGCATGGGTCTCTGGCTGGTTGAGTTAAGTTGTTCAATTAGCTGATATGGGCTTGTCTGGTCATGGAATTGCTTGTCAAGTCTGTGTTCAAGTTGATATTTGGCTAGGTGCATTGATATAATTAACAATAAAAGATGGCTGGCCAAGAGTTCTTGAAAGTGACCTTTAACTGCAATTCTGATAATAATGATACAGGGCAGATGTTAATACAGTTGAAGAAAATAAAACAGAGTTCAGAGATAAGCTTCGAACCAATGAAGTTGATGGATGTAACTCGATTCCATGCATTATATAGCAATTGAATAAGTTGTATGCATCATCCAACAGTTCAGTTTGACATGGTCTGTATTGCAGTATACGTCATGACAAAGAGGTAAAGCTTTCTGAAGGAATGAACATCTATTTCATCTGGAACTTCACTAGAATGCAAAATGCACTGCCAGCTCTTTTAAAGAGCATCTATCTTCTCACTGAGCATTTTGGGTTGATGCATGAGTGTAATTTTAATGCAATCTGTCCCGGAGGGAGGAGATAGGAGGTAACTGAAGGGAAAGGATCGATTGCCCATTTCACACTCATCCTCATTTAAAATGCTGTGCATAAGACAAGTGACCTAGCCGTTTGCAATTAGCCACCAAGAAGGTTAGGTTTAAATCACCTTTGTGAAGTTTGGAATTGATTACTGTGGTGGAATAATTTTCATTTGGTCGTATGGGTGTAGTTTCAAAAACACTCAAGAAACTTGACAATATCTGAGAAGATCAATCTACTTGGGCATTAACCCGACAATTAGTTTAAATATAATTTCTTTTTAGCATTGATGGCTACAGTGCATATCATCCACAAGGTGCACTGCAGTAACTTGCCAAGGCTCCTTCAGAGGTACCTGTGAAACTCTCAACTGTGAACAGCTAGACTGACAAAGGCAGCGGGCTTATTCGAGGATCATCACCTACAATGTCATTTATGATGCACCAAAATACAGAAATACATCCCCTCTGAGCACTGTGGGAGCACTTCTTCCATAGGAACTGCAGCAGATCAAGAAGAAAGTCCTTGGCCACCTTCTCTAAGACATCTAGGAATAAGCAATACATGCCACCCTTGCCAATGACACAGAATTAATACATGGAAATGAAGAAAGAAGAACTAGATTTACAGTAATTACATTAGAGTGTTACAATTTACATGCATTCTATTAGAGGAAGTAAAGAACTATACAACATTGAGAACAAATGGGCAGATATGCATCCTCGTCATGCACAAGCTATCAGTTAACTAAGAGGATATTATCACTTCCAAAATAACAAAAGACACATGTATAGTTTAGAAAAACCCTCTTTGTAAATGCTGTTATCAAGCCATCAAGCTGTCGGTAGATATTGCTTCAAATGTAGTAGCTTTGAAGGTTATCCAAAACCACTTCTGCCCAGAAGCGTTCAGGTCAATTCCAGTAGCAACATCACCCAGGTACGTCACTGACCAGTCATACAACGTTTCACATTGCCAACACTCTTCACTGTCCTATGGACTGTCATCTTCTTTAGTATACAAATGTAACTGTCAAAATTCCTCAACACATTTCAAGTATCAGAGATAACTCAGTGTGGAGCTGGATGAATGCAACAGGCCAGGTAGTATCAGAGGAGCAGGAAAGCTGACGTTTCGGGTCAGGACCCTGCTTCAGAAATGGCTGGGGGAGAAGAAAGCGGAGAAATAAATAGAGAGAGGAGAGGTGGGGCTGGGGAAGGTAGGTGGGATGGTGGTAGGTAAATGCAGGTAGGGAGTGATGGGGATTGGTCAGTGAGGTGGGAGGGGCGGGTAGTTGGGAGAAAAGATGGACAGGTTATGGATCAAGGAGGCGGGGATGAGAGGGAGGGTTGGACATGGGATGAGGCTGGGGGTGGGGAGATTTTAAAATTGGTATAGTCCACATTTAGGTCATTGGATTGTAGACTCCAAGGTATAATATGAGGTGCTGCTCCTCCAGTTTCCGGGTGGCGTCATTATGACACTGGAGGGGGCCCAGGGTGGACTTGCTGCGGAGGGAACGGGAGGGGGAGTTGAAATGATTCACGACTGGAAGGTATTGTTTGTCACAAGAAGAGTGCAGGTGCTCTACAAAACAGTCTCCAAGGCTCCGCCTGGTCTCACTGATGTAGAGGAGGCCGCTTCGGGAGCAGCGAATGCAATAGATCACATTGACGGATGTCCAGGTGAACCTCTGTCTGATGTGAAAGGTTTATTTTGTGCTTTGAATGGAGGTGAGGGGTGAGGTGTAGGGGCAGGTGTAGCACTTCCTGCGCTTGCAGGGCAAGGTGCCGGAGTGTGAAGCAGACAAGGGAGTCACGGAGAGAGCCATCGCTACAAAAGACAGATATGGGTGGGGAGGCAAATGTGTCCTTTGTAGTTGGGTCAGATTGCAAGTGGCAGAAGTGGGAGTGAATGATACATTGGATACAGACGTTAGTGGGGTGATGTGTGAGGACAAGGGGATTCTGTCTTGGTTTTTATTGAGACGAGAGGATGTGAGGGCAGGTGTGTGGGAAATGCAAGAGATGTGATCAAGAGCATTTTTGACCACTGAAGAGGGGCACAAGATGTGATCCTTGAGATAATCTGGGATATTGAGGAGTGGAACGTCTCATCCTGGGAGCAGACGCGGCTGAGGCGGAGGAATTGGGAATAGGGGGTGGTCATTCTTGCAAGAAGGTGGGTGGGAGGAGGTGAATTCTAGGTAGCTGTGGGAGTTGGTGGGCTTGAAATACATGTCAGTTTCAAGGCTGCCACCTGAGATGGAGACAGAGAGGTCCAAGAAGGAGAGAGTGGCATCGAAGATGGTCCAGGTGAGCTTAAGGTTGGGATGGGAGGTGTTGGTGAAGTGGATGAACTATTCGAGCTCCTCATGGGAGCACGAGGCAGTGCCGATACAGTCATCAATGTAACGGAGGAAGAGATGGGCTTTAGAGCCAGTGTAGCTGCAGAAGAGGGATTGTTCCACGTAACCTACGAAGAGGCAGGCATAGCGTGGGCTCATGCGGGTACCCACGGCCACCCCCTTTGTCTGTAGGAAGTGGGTAGAATTGAAAGAGAAGTTGTTAAGGGTGAGGACGAGTTTGGTTAAGCGGATGAGGGCGTTGGTGGGAGGGGGGGGGACTGTTGGGCCTGTGGGAGAGGAAGAAGTGGAGGGCTTTTAGGCCATCCACATGGGAATGCAAGTGTACAGGGACTGGACGTCCATGGTGAAGATGAGGCGTTGGGGGCCAGGGAATTGGAGGCCTTGGAGGAGGTGGAGGGTGTGGATAGTGTCCTGACTGTATGTGGGGTGTTCCTGGACCAGGGAGAGAAAACAGCGTCAAGGTAAGTGGAGATAAGCTCAGTGGAGCAGGAGCAGGCGGATTCAATGAGACGGCCAGGACAGTCAGGTTTGTGGATTTTTTCAGGGGAGTTTTTTAAAAATTTGTGTTCCTGGCACTGGCTTTTCATGAAAGGAGTGTGCATTCGTAAATTGGAGGCAGGAGTCACCAATACCCTTCACAGTTTTCCAGTCATCAATTATAATGACTGGAAATGTTATTGGGGTGTACTGACCTCTAAATTCCCAATGTGCTCTTCTGTTGCAAAAAAGTTCTAAAACTGAGAACATTCAGTGCTAAAAAGGTGCCATACAGTCAATGATTTTAGCATGCTGTGGTTCTTACCCAGACAGATTTCGCTGTCATTTTGAATCACACTAAGTACAGTAACAAATTTTGTTTTGTTGTTGTTGCATTGATTGGAGGAAGAATGTTGCCAAGGCACCAGAAAGTGTTTCTGTTCAATGTTCAATTGTGCCTTAAAATGTTTAACACTTGGGTCCAGCCTAGATTTGTATGTTGGTGTATCCCCAACCCCCAAAGGCTGGAGAAAGGACTGCCCACCTCTCATCAGCACCATTACAAGACATGTAAACAAAGGCAGCATTTAAGGTGGTGGGCAGCTGGAGGTTCAGCACTGTGCCAGCAGCATGGGCTTTGGAAGGTCTAGCAATGATACAGTAGCTCAGTGGTTAGCACTGCTGCCTCACAGCGCCAGTGACCGGAGTTCAGGCATAACCTCAGGTGACTGTCTGTTGTGAGTTTGCATGTTCTTCCCCCTGTCTGTGTGAGTTTGCTCTGGTTTTCTCCTGCAGTCCAAATATGTGCCAGTTAGGTGGATTGGCCGTGGGAAATTGTCCATACTGATTAGGGATTGCAAGCTAGGTGGGTTAGCTATGGGGAATGTGGAGTTACAGGGATTGGTGGGATGCGTTTTGGAGGGTTGGTATGGATTCCAATGGCCTCTTTCTACACTGGAGGGATTCTATGATTCTACGAGTGGCTGCTTTAGCCTTTCCAGCTATGTGGCTCCCATTGATAAGCATCCAGGAGGCCAGTTTAATTGTTAGAAATAATGTATGAGTTTGTGCATGTGTGTAAGTGAACATGCTACAGTTCTGTATGCAAGCAACAGAGGAAAAATATCATCCTGTGAAAGAGAAAACACATAAGCCCCACTCTCCCTTTCATATGGAGAAGTAACAGAAAATTTACTGTTCTTAATCACCATTTTCCTATAAATTTCTCTCTGCAAATTCCCTTGTTAAAAGGAAAAGAGGAGAAACCGTGATCAGCAGCATGGAAAGGGCAAATCCTTAACCAGTGAAAGAAAGATTGAGAAACAGCTTACCCACAATCCTGTATCTTCATTAATCATTCAGCTGGATAGCAGGTTTGCAACGCAGGCATCACATCAACAGCATGGGTTCAATTCTTCCATGGCTGAGGTTACTATGATGGCTTCCAAAATAACTCCATAGAAGCCAGTCTCCCATCACCAAGTCATCTTTTACTTACATGTGGAGAGTCCCTGACACTGATCTGGCTTCCTCAGAGCCAACTCTCAGTGAGAACAGAACCCTCTGACACCCCTGGTCTTGTCTGTCAGCCAGGGCTCCCTGATCGGATTAGATAAACAGCTCCAATCAGGGAACCGTTATTCTGTGTTTCCATGTGCCTGACCTCATGATGATCACTACATCTAAGTCTGGTAAGACTGTGGCATATCTACCTTTTACATGAGCAACAATATATCCTCATTCTGCATCTACTTTGTGATATTATATGGGATGTCATGAATCACATTCAGAGGGGTTAGCCCCTGCCTTACACCAAACAGGCTTGTGTGGTGCAAGAAGCTCAGACGGACTCAACATCCTGTGAGTCATTTGGTGTGTAAAAACCATGACAGCTCCCAGGATATCTGGCACCAAGATCTCGATATAATTTGAACACTGATGAAGCAGAGCCATTTCCATTGATGAACACTGCAGCTCGGCACTTTCAGAGCCATCGGGTGTGGTCAATTGTACACAGTATGTGGGGGAATTCAGTGGATAGTGCAGGGCCCTCTGCCTAAGCTGCCTGACTCTCCTCCTGACAGGGCAAGGATTTGCAAAGCTCTGTAGAAATTGGCAGGAGCAACAGCCCAGTTGCATTTGTGGCTCAATGACCAAGAAAGGCCACAAGATAAAAAGACATACAGGTTAGGTGAATTGGTCCTGCTGAGTAGCCCAGTAGTATCCAGGGATGTGCAGGCTAGGTGGATTCACCATGGTAAAATGAAGCATTAAAGGGCTACACTAAGGGGCTGGATCTGGGTGGGATGCTCTTCAGGGGGTCAGTACAGACTCAATGGGCCAAATTGCCTCTTTCTACAATGTGAGATTCTATAATTCTATGAAAACAAGCAACTGACGTCAAAGCTCAGGGCAGGTGTCATCTGTACAAGCACTGGAAAGGGACTGCCACACAGCCCTTCTGAGTATGGGTACAAGTGCAGCTGCTGACACAACTCAGTGATAAGGATTTAAAACATGCTTTGTCATAGAGTCCTAGAGTCATGTGTACAGTTTCTTTCAGAGGGTTGAAGGGTCATGACAGGGAGCCTGGGTAGCTACGAGTTTAATCTTTCTCCTTTGCCTGTTTGATGAATCATCAGCCATTACTTCTGCCTCTGCAGGATGTGTGGTGACAGCTGCTGGATGTTACCTGTTCTACTTCGCTCGCTGATGAAGTTGCAATTTGCTCCTTCTGTACTGTCTTCTGATTCGAATTGAGGCCTCAAAGACTCCAGCCACAGCCATGCCCATACAAGATGCATGACCATTGATTCCACCTACACTTCCCATTACCACAGAAAGACTGCCAACATCATCAAAGTCCTATGCCATGCCAGTTATAATCTCTTCCAACCTCTTCTGTCAGGCTTTTTCCTTGTTCATTAATGGGATGAGGGCATCACTGACCAAGCAGCATTTGTTATCCATCCCTAATTGCCCAGAGGGCAGTTAAAAGTCAACCACATTGTTGTGGGTCTGGAGTTACATGTAGGTCAGACCAGGTAAGGATGGACATTTCCTTCCCTAAAGGGCATGAGTGAACCAGGTGGGATTTTTCTGACAATCGACAATGGATTCATGGTCATCATTAGATTCTTAATTCCAGATTTATTGAATTCAAATTCCACTGTCTGCTGTGGTGGGATTCAAACCCAGGTCCCCAGAACACTGTCTGGGTCTCTGGATTAATAGTCCAATGATAATTCCACTAGACGATCGCCTCCCCTTTTGCTGAAGGTAAAGAAATTTAAAAATACGTACCAAAAGGTTCAATAACAGCTTCTTCCCCTCTGTTATTATACTTCTGAATGGGTCTCTCTAATTTCAAATTGAATGTTGATCTTGCTTTTTGTGCACCTTCTTTGTAGCCATAACATTGTATTCCTCTCTATTTAATCACCTCATGGTCCTCGTATAGTATGATCTGCCTGTACTGCACATAAAACAAAACCTTTCACTGTACTCAGGGCACACCTGATAACAATAAATCAAAGCAAATCAAATTAACAGATGATTAGAAAATCCGGGGACAGGATATGCTATTTGGTCATTTGGGCTTGTTCCTCTATTCAATATGTTCCTCTATTCCATCTCAATGTTATATTTTGACTCTAGCTCCATACCCATTAATGCCTTTAAAATCTAAAACATTATCTATTTCTTGACTTTGCCTACACTGCCTTCAGTAGTAGAGAATTCCACAAGTGCATTACACCTTCAATGAAGAAGTTATTCTTCATCCACGTTCAAAATCGCCTATCCTATATCATGAGACTGTATCCCCTGTTTCTAGGCACCCTACCCAGGGGAAAGAATGCCCCCTGCAAGTAGTCCTGTCCAGCCCTGTTAGAATTTTGTACATTTCAACTAGATTCTCGCTCATCCTTCTGAACCCTCTTGCCTGCAGGCCTAACTTCTCCATATAAGGCAGTATGAATTGCTTCCTTCCCCAGGCATGAGTTGTCCACTTTCCCTAGGACCCCTTGACTGTCTGCTGATAAAATGCCAGACCATTATTGCCCAATACCCCCAGTACTGACCATGGATCACCTTCCAGAATGATCTGTGGTTAGACCTTTGCCCATGACTCAGTCTCAGAACTGCAGGAATATGAATTCCTGGATTCTGATTGGACCAAGTGCCTGACTGGCTGTGGCCAATCCCCTGGACCGGGATTGGTTGAGCTACACGACAGATTGACATGGCAACCCTTTTATTGACCCATTGACTCCTTCACCACCCAAGGACTTGTTGCCCTTTGATTTTCAGGCATGGCGGTGCTTGAAACATGTGTAATGCAGAAGCAGTTGGCACAAACTGCCCAGTGCTAGACAGTGATATGTTTACACTCTGGAACATTCTGTGCGCCCCACCATAACAAACCTCTCCCCCCACAGTAAAGAGCAATGCAAGCCACCAATACTGACAACTTGTAACTTTGTGCTCAGAGCCTGTGAGCAAAAATATACACACTGAACCGGTACATGAGATGTACGTGTGTCCCTGTGTGCAAAGCAATCTGGCAGAAGTATGGATGTGCGAAAAGACCCAGAGTTCCAAAGCTGTGTTGAGGGGCTGAAGCAGTGTGATCGTTGGGCAGGCAACAACAATGTTGAGGCAAGTGGTTTGCCCAAGTGATAATGGGAACTGCAGATGCTGGAGAATCCAAGATAACAAAGTGTGGAGCTGGATGAACACAGCAGGCAAAGCAGCATCTCAGGAGCACAAAAGCTGATGTTTCGGGCCTAGACCCTTCATCAGAGAGGGGGATGGGGTGAGGGTTCTGGAATAAATAGGGAGAGAGGGGGAGGCAGACCGAAGATGGAGAGAAAAGAAGATAGGTGGAGAGGAGAGTATAGGTGGGGAGGTAGGGAGGGGATAGGTCAGTCCAGGGAAGACGGACAGGTCAAGGAGGTGGGATGAGGTTAGTAGGTAGATGGGGGTGCGGCTTGGGGTGGGAGGAAGGGATGGGTGAGAGGAAGAGCAGGTTAGGGAGGCAGAGACAGGTTGGACTGGTTTTGGGATGTAGTGGGTGGAGGGGAAGATCTGGGCTGGTTGTGTGGTGCAGTGGGGGGAGGGGACGAACTGGGCTGGTTTTGGGATGTGGTGGGGGAAGGGGAGATTTTGAAGCTGGTGAAGTCCACATTGATGCCATTGGGCTGCAGGGTTCCCAAGCGGAATATGAGTTGCTGTTCCTGCAACCTTTGGGTGGCATCATTGTGGCACTGCAGGAGGCCCATGATGGACATGTCATCCTATCTTCTTTTCTCTCCATCTTTGGTCCGCCTCCCCCTCTCTCCCTATTTATTCCAGAACCCTCACCCCATCCCCCTCTCTGATGAAGGGTCTAGGCCCGAAACGTCAGCTTTTGTGCTCCTGGGATGCTGCTGGGCCTGCTGTGTTCATCCAGCCTCACATTTTATTATCTTGGTTTGCCCAATGTTGACTTGTGTGGGCGTAGACTTGAGGAGGATAGTGGTCCTGAAGGGTACAGTTACACAGTGGCGTATAACTATAGCTAGCACAGCACATGGAGAGCTGCAGCTGCGAAGAACCCATTCTGACTGTCATGTTGAAAATTTTCACCATCTAGTTTATTGGGGAAGGACACATCAATTGCAAGTGATGTCAAAATAAGGCAAGGTTAGGCTGGAACAAAAATTCTTTGAACTCAGATAATTGCTGTTCAGTCCAAGATTCTGAAGTCACTGATGAATGTCTAAAAGAAAAGTCGCAACTTTTTAACTCAATGTCAAGATTTGATGTCAATAGTAGTGATGGTATAGTGTTTACGTCATTGTAGTAATAATCTAGAGTCCCAGATTAATGTAACACAGATAACAAAGTGTGGGGCTGGAAGAACACAGCAGGCCAAACAGCATCTTAGGAGCACAAAAGCTGACATTTTGGGCCAAGACCCTTCATCAGCTTTTGTGCTCCTAAGATGCTGCTTGGCCTGCTGTGTTCTTCCAGCCCCACACTTTGTTATCTTGGATTCTGGAGCATCTGCAGTTTCCATTATCCCAAATTAATGTTCTGGGGACATGGGTTCAATTCCTGACACAGAAAGTGATAAAATTTGGTTTCAATGAAATCTGGAATTAAAAGGCAGTTTAATGATGATTATAGAACCATAGCCCATTGTTTTAAAAGCCCATTTGTTACATTAATATCTTTTATAGAAGTAAATCTGACATCCTTACCTGAGCTGACCTACATGTGACTCTTGGTCCACAGCTTAGAGTCATAGAGTCATACAGTACAGAAACAGACCCTTCGGTCCAACCAATCCATGTCAACCATAATCCGAAACTAAACTGGTTCTATCTGCCTGCACTTGGCCCATATTCCTCCAAATATTTCTTATTTATGTACTTGTCCAAATGTTTTTTGAACACTATAACCGGACCCGCATCCATCACTTCCTCCCAGGCTCATTTCACGCACAAACGGCTCTCTGTGTAAAAAAGTTACTCCTTGCGTCCTCTCATCTTAAAAATATGCCCTCAGACTTGAAATCTTCCACCCTTGGGGAAAGACACCTGTAAATTTCCTTATCTACACCCCTCATGACTTAATAAACCTCAGTAAGGTCACTTCTCAACTTCCTATGCTCCATTGAAAAAAGTATTCAGCCTGTCCAACCTCTCCTCATAATTCCAACCTCCCATACCCGGCAACATCCTGGCAAATCTCTTCTGAATCATCCCCATCTTAATAATACCCGTCTTATAATCGGCCCACCAGAACTGCAGCAATGTGATTGACTCTCACTTGCCCTTGGATCAGGTCAAGGGCAATACATCATGGCTAACCAACATCAATCTTGCCAACAAAACCCTCAAAAAGAATTTTTTAAAATCTGATATGTTTTTATTCTTTCTGTATTTTCTCAACCGTCTTACCATTTTGTTATCTACACAGGGAGCAGCAAAAAAGTCTCCATGCTGTTAAAATATGCAGTTAAAAGTGTGTGGATTTGCATGAGAGCTATTGCAAAGAAAAAGCAAGACAGAACTTGTTGCCTGTGAAATATTCAATACAGACACTCAGACCAGAGATGTTAGGAACTGCCGATGCTGGAGAATCTGAGATAACAAAGTGTAGAGCTGGATGAACACGGCAGGCCAAGCAGCATCAGAGGAGCAGGAAGGCTGGTGTTTTGGGCCTATACCCTTATTTAGATCCTTCTTCTTCATTTCTGAAGAAGGGTCTAGGCCCAAAACATCAGCCTTCCTGCTCCTCTGATGCTGCTTGGCCTGCCGTGTTCATCCAGCTCGACACCTTGTTACCTCAGATTCTCCAGCATCTGCAGTTCCTAATATCTCTGGTCTGAGTGTCTGTATTGAATATTTCACAGGCAACAAGTTCTGTCTTGCTTTTTCTTCACCCTGCACTCAGGGTCTTCATGGTATGAAGCTGGGTCGTGTACAGTCTACACTGGCCTAGCTTTCACTGAGAGAATGACCGTCAAGTGTCCCTTCTTATCCCCCTTTTCTGAGCCCTTCATGGAATGTTCTCTGGCCTCAGCTTTTGGGGTCACAGCACCCAATGAGGTTAGGCCAGGTCATCCTTGTGTACCATTACCATTCCAAGATATGATTATTCTATGGTGCCAAGGGATCTGGCCGAAACTGGGGAATGTACAAACGTAATGATCCCACCTAGTGCTCTGCCTGAGTACCTCTTAATGAGTGTTTTGGGTCATAATGAAGGCCTCAAGACATGTCTGAGCTGATCCCTGTTTACTTTTGACCCTATGATAACCTTGGCCTCTTTACTTTGATTTGGCCTTGCTCTCAGAAACTGTTTAACCAGTTTTATGTTGGACCTCATTGCTTAGGCCACTAGCCACTTAGACACAAGTTACAACTTATAGAAGTTTATAAAATCATGAGAGGTATAGATAAGGTCTTTGACCCAGGGTAGGGGACTTAAAAACTAGAGGGCATAATTTTAGGGTGAGACTTAACAAATTTAAAGGGATCTGAGGGGCAACATTTCTCACAGCGGGAGATTCACAAATGGAGTGAACTGCCAAAGGAATTGGCCGATGCAGGTACAGTTACAACATTTAAAAGATGTTTAGATGAATACATAAAAAGAAGGATTAGAAGGATAGAAGGATTAGAAAGATATGGGCCAAATGCAGGCAAATGGGATTAGTTTAGTTTTGGAAACATGGGTAGTATGGACAAATTAGACCAAAAGCTCTACTTCTGTGCTGCAAGATTCTATGAATATGCAGTCTGTGACTTTGAATGACTGGGTGATTCAGTATGGTTGTCAGCTCCAACTTTCCAGTTCCTGGTGCCGGAGAAATGAAAGGCCACATGAGACAAAATTGGGGTTTTTTCTCCTGTCTCATTGGCCAAATTATGGCACAGCCATACCATTAATCAAGAACTCTCAACAAGCAATAGCATTTCTGCGGTCAATGCTAAGGAAAGAATGTAAAAATTACAGTGTACTTTTCCTCACTGAAGACCAAAAAGTTCAGAATAGAGAAACCTTTGAAAACCATAAAGACACATTTCAAACCCTGCACTATTATTATTTATGAACAGCATTTGTTCCACAGAAGAGTTCAGTAGGAGAGAGAAAATATTGATCAGAATGTGATGGCACTAATAAAAAGGGATGAACACTGTACATTTGAACAGCTGAAAGATAATACTATTAGTCACTGTTATTGTCTGTTCAACTGTTCTCCTCTCTCTTTGAGCTCTATCCCCACCTGTTGTTTACTACCTACTCCCTCCCCTTACCCTGGCTTCTGCATATAAACTGACATTTTCCTAGTTACCATCAGTTCTGAGGAAGGGTCACTTAGCCTGAAACATTTACTCCAATTTCTCTCCACAAATGCTAGCAGACCTGCTCAGCTTTTCCAGCAACTTCATCTTTGTTTTTGATTTATAGCATCCGCAGTTCTTTTGATTTTACCGTTAGAGACAGGATTGTCTGAAGTTTGAGAAATCTTTCTGTGAGAGCACATCAGCAGAGAAAGGAGAAACATACTCCCAAGAAAGGGATCCACATGTACAGATGTTTTGCGATTACCAAGCATCAACTGTAGTCTATTAAAGGAAAGAACATACAAGATTTTGCATTCACTGATCGACAGCCCAGGGCTAACAAGAATAATAAAGTTGAATAAAAAGGAAAAGAATGTTTGCAGAATGACCAGCAGAAAGTATACAGGATATAAATATTGCAGAAGACACCATACAAAAGATCAGGAAGCATGTCCAGCATGGGAGGCAAAAGTAAGTAAAACTGCAAGAAGCTAGTTCATTTTGCACTCAAATGTTTAGCTAGAAAGAAGCAAGCCAAGTGTAGTCTGATCCCATTGCGACACAACCTGTTTAATTTTTGGATCTTAGATTGACAGTGGTCCAAATTGTTTACTCCTGGGTATTCCAGGCCTCGATTCAAAGCTTACCTTGTCAGTTTCAGGTATGACAATGAACGCAACCATCAAATGCTTCCTCAAGAGCCAATGATTCTCTGAAGAAAAGGAGTTAAGTCAGAGGGAAAATTACTTGACACCTCTCATATATCAGGTTAAAGAATGTCAGTGACAAAGTTCTGAAACAGGTCAGTTACCCATCCTCAGGCCATGCATAGCACAACGAGACCAGAAGTGATTTGAACAGGAGAAAAATACCTCTTAAACAATATAAATGAATAAAGTGAATTGTTACAACACATTCAATTCTACAGGGTAATTGGACAAAGAAAAAATACTATTAACCTTTTGTCTGAGTTACAAAGCAATGAAGTTTCCATTCCTACCGGTAGTTTCCCCTGGTGATTGAGATTTTGGCTGCAACAGTTTATATCAATCTACCCAGTGAATGTGAGTATACAGGATCTTGAAATGTTTCTAATGGAAAGCTCCTGTTGAAGCGCACACTATCTGGACAGCATGTTTTAGCCAGTAGGCCTTTTCTGGATTGCTACGTTGATTGATACTGACATCACGGCAACTCTAAGATTCATGTTGATAGGGCTATTAAAAACATTTGTGATATTTACTGTGGTGACTTCACAAAATGAATGGGAAAGCACGGCATGAAACTTTAAAATGGTAACCAACGATGGGGAGGCTAGCAACAAAGAGCAAGACAACATGGACTGACAGGCGGTGAAATGGTCAGGCACATGGCTGATGAAATTCACGGCAAAGAAGTGTGAAATTAGACCACGTGGTAGGAAAAATGAAGAGCACCAGGTAAATTAAATGAGGCATTGGCAAGAATTTTCTAAAGAATGACAATCACTGACTAAGTTGTATGTTTCCAGCTGAGACATACGGATGCAAAATGAACGCCAACATTGCATTTGCTTTCCTAGCTGCCAAGTGAACCTGCATATTGACTTTAACAGAAACCTGAACTAGGATTCTGAGTACCTCTGTGCTTCAGATGTCCAAAGCCTTCCCTCATGTAGAAAATGTTTTTTTCTTCCGATCAATGTGCTTAACCCAAATTTTCCCACATCGTATTCCATCTTCTGCTAATAGGTCCACTCTCCTAGCCTATCTAAGTCCATCTGCAGCCTTCCCTCTTCCTCAACACTATCTGTCCCTCCACTTATCTTTATGTCATCTATAAACTTGGCAGAAATGCCCTCTGTTCTTTCATCCAGATAATTAATGTAGAATGTGAATATCTTGTCGCTAAGCCAGGTGCCTTTTCTTGCTAACATGATTGGCTCTTGGTTTGTCCTTTGACATTGTGAACAGAACAGGCCAAGTGTAGAAAACACAATTGGTGGCAAAACCATACTCCAATCACCAGGTGCCAGTGGTTACTTCTGCAAACATACAAATGGTGCTCAGCAATAGGATCATTGCTTAATTAGCTCAGGGTAACAATGGGAGAAAAAGGCAAACAAACTTCCCCAGGAAAAGACAGAATTTGGAAGGAAGGTGAGTGTACCACTTTAAGAACATTATCGTTCCACAATTTCTCACTTAACTGCAGTAAGTGTTTGAACTGAGAAGCAATGATTATCTGAACTCAAAGGAGCAATGGCAGGGCTGCGACAGGTCTCCAGATTAAACTCCTCACCTCGATCTTATTGAGAGGTACAAGAACAACAACATGTGCTTGTAAGAGAATGAAATAAAACTGTCACAGTCAGCAATTACAGCTTCTAAGGTGATGAAGGATCTGCAGGGGTAATCACAATTCAATGTTTGACTAGCAATGAAGCCTTTGAAAGCTTGGGGGATAAATTTAAAACAGAAAACTTGGAATTAGCAGAGTAAATTTCCAGGTTAGGAAGGACAGTGATAAAAATGAGCACTTACCATTGACTGCAAATGTTGTTGTAGTGATTGTAACAAGGTCAGCCAGGTGGAACTCATTGAATATGAGTTCCCTGATTGGAGCTGTTAAACTGGTCCAATCAGGGAGCCCTGGCTGACAGATCTAAGCAGGAGTGTCAGACATCCTGTTCACTCTGAGAGCTGGCTCTGAGAGAGATAGAACAGTGTCAAAGACGCTCCATGCGTAAATAAAGGGGGATTTGGTGACACGATACCAGCTTCTGTAGAATTATTTCAGTTGGCTAGTTGAGCATAATGATTAAGTCAGCATGGAGGACTGTACTAGACACATAGATATCTAGAGTTGGATTCTTAATTTTCCACCCAGGACTGCATGACATTATCACTTTGAATGAAGCCTTGAACAGTTTCCAACATTAGCCCTTTCGGAACCTTTACCTTATACGGCAGACATGGTAACTGACGCTGGATTAACAAAGTCAGGAAAATGGAAGATCCTTTGGCAGTTCCCATTATGTTGCTTGATTCTATGAGAAAGACCAACTCAGAAGCACAGAGCATTTTCAGGTCCAGCAAAGCTCAATCAGTACATTTTCTCCCATCCAATTTCAGTGTCATCTGCAAACTTACTAACCATATGTATTAAATGTTTACCAAAGAAACCAAGGTGTTTTAGGAAGATCTCAAATGGCCATTAGGAGAAACTATAGGTGTGCGAATGATGAAGGTCTGGAAATTGCAAGACCTGAAATAGACCAGGATTCAGGAGCAACACTTGCAGCACCCAAATTAAGGAGTCTGTGGTAGGGTAACCACTGACCTCATTTCTGTAACCCTGCCAGTATGCCAACTATATCTGCATTCACCACAATAGCAGCTCATCTCTCAAGGAGGGTTGGGGGCATGGGGAGACCAAGGGAAACATGATTGGCTAACTCATCAGGAAGTCATGGATTTCTTCTTGAAAAAAGGTCCCTTTATGAATTGTGGCCAGGTCCAATTTGTTTAATTCATAACTAATATGGGCTGCTGACCTAACTTCAATTCATTTGTGGTGGAAGCGAATTCAAAGTAAAGGTAAGAGTTCCTTTAGAAAAGTTAAAGATAGTAGCTTCTTCTAATGCCAAAACAAATGTAATGGATTCTAAATTTCTAAGTATGCTTGGTGCCTACAGATCAAATCAGCTCAAATGTAGCTTTCAGAATTACAGAGATAAACCTTAAGCAAGCAAACATCTGACCACAGGGTTTTGAAGGAATGATGTTTGTTATATTTTGTAAGGGGGTGGCAGGAATAAAACAGCTCCTGCGCATCACATGAAATTAAAAACGACAGTTCATGTAATCATTTTCAGCTGTAACCTTTAACAGAAAAAAAATTACAAAATGACTTGTGTAAAGGACAATGCTTTTGTAATTCTTTTTTAAATATATGTTTCATCAGGCTTGTGACTGACAGAAGAACCTACAGAAATCTGCTCAAATGATATGGGATTATCGATCTAAAAGTTCCAACAATAAATTGGGCAACTAGAGTCACTGGACAAAATGCTCCACTGAAAATCCATATGGATATTTTACATTATAACTTGCTTTAGTAAGATCTGCTGACTATGTCTATATAAATGCAAGTATCTTCCTATGTGAAAGAGCAATATAGGCTGTTTGTGGAATCTCTACAGTGCAGCAGGAGTCCAGCTGGCCCATCAAGCTTGCACTGACCGTCCAAAGAGCATCCCACACAGGCACACCCCATCACTGAGATCCCTCATGGGGGCTTTTACCCTGGCTAATCCACATAACCTACACTTCTGTGGACACGATGGGCAACTTAGCATAGTCAATCCACCCAACCTGCATATCTTTGGAATGTGAGGGGGAACCAAAGCATCTGGAGGAAACCTATGCAGACACAGGGAGAATGTGCAAACTCCACACAGACAGTCAACCAAGGCAGGAATCAAAGCCAGGCCCCTGATGCCATGATGCAACAGTGCTAACCACTGCACCGCTGTTCCACCCACTGCTTGCCTACCGAATTCATGATAATTAGATCAACAGCTATCTATTCACACAGAACATGATGTTGAAATAAAATTGAGATTTTGCCTTCCAAAATTGTAAGGACAGTTCAGCCAGGTTGGAATCTGAGTGACAAACCTCCATGCAAAAGAGTCAATCATAAAATTAGGCTGGCAGGATATCCATTATGTCATGTTACACAGCCAAAAAACCTTTAGGGTATAAACCAAAACTGTTGTGGGAGTGTTTATGCCCCACTGGAAATACACTCAGCTTTCATACTTCTGGACTAATCCAATCCAACATTGAGACGCCTCATTAGTTTAAGGATAATCCTTTTCAAATGGCCCATTAAAATAAGATTTCTGCTTCACAACTTAATTCCATAGGTTAAAAAAAAATTAATGTTGATATTTGGTGTTTTGGTCTCTTTTATTTGCTGCTGGACGAGCAATATTTTTGGTTCTTTTTGGCAATGCATTGTTGCACATTAGTGTGGGTGGAAATTTCTTTTAATTTTAATATATGCTGTTGGGAAAACCTTACACCAACTATCTGAATAAACCTCAATCTACCTCTGATTTGGATATCTTTAAGGTCACTCTGTCATCTCTGCAGGAAGCCAGTGCTAATGGCGCTCTGCCAGAAAAGAAATGTCTCATGGGCCACAACTTACTTTTAGACAGTTTGAGAAGATAACCCACAGAGACGGCTGACAAATGCAAATTGGCACACTTCCTTACAACAGGCACCTGATGGGTGAAGTTCTGGGTCAGAAAATCACCCTCTTTCCTCAGTACTGGCAAAGGGGACCAGGGCACCAGTCTGGTCAGAAGTTGCTCCAGAGCAGCACAGAATCCACAGCCCAGCCATGCAAGACACTTGCTTACATTCTGCACTCCACAAGGGTAAGTCCAATCATCTTCTCTTTGCTTCCTCGCACTCTGAAGGAAAGAACATAAGAACCAGGAGCAGGAGTAGGCTATCTGGCTCCTCGATCTGCTCTGCCATTTAGTAAGGTCATGGCTGACCTTCATGTGAGCTTAGCCCCACCTCCTCACCAGAACCTTAGTTCCTTTACTGTTCAAAAATCTATGTTTGCCTTAAAAACATGCAACAAAGTAACCCCAACTGCTTCACTGGGCAGGGAGTTCCACAGATTCACAAACCTTTGGGTGAAGAAGTTCCTCCTCAACTCAGTCCTAAACCTGCTCCCCATTATTTTAAGGTGATGCCCACTAGTTCTAATTGATTCTGTAATTCTGTCACTGCAGACACCACCCTCTGAGACACATGGTGTACCAGTTTCACCACAGTCCTCAGAGTCTCCCACCTACTCATTTTCCCCAAACTGCTAACACTTCCTACCCTCTACGTTCTTACACTGGTTCACTCAGGATGCCTCAAAATGTTTCCCCCAACTGCACCATTCCAGCTGTGCCAGCCACTTTCATCTCACTCACTCCCTTCCTTTGTCTCATTGCAGAAGAGAATGGCCCACAATAGGACACAAAGATCCAGGTTGGGTGGCGGAGCACACAACACCTGTCTCATCACCCATATGAGGAGAAGGTCCTTGAGCTTGTGGAGAGGTCCTTGAGAAATCATGCCGGGATGCCAACCTTGGCAAACAAGTAAACTTCATTGTGCTGTGCTGCTTTCCCATTACCACCATTGTAAACGTATCCTTATCGTGCACAAAACTCTTCCCCCCCCCCATTTCAAAGTTATTCCCTCTCTTGCAGGCACCAGTAGCAGCCAAAGAACATCCTTCCAGAAATACCAACAATTCCAGCCAACCTCGCTTCCTCTTCTCTGAGGAAGAAATCACAAACCCCCTCCACAGAAACACTATGAGCTGGCAATGGCCTAATGGTGTACTCGCTAAACTATTAACCCAGGAACCCAGGTAATGCTCTGGGGACCTGGGTTTGAATCCCACCATGACAAATAGTGAAATTTGAATCCAATAAAAATCTGGAATTAATAGTCTAATGGTGGTTAATTTTCAGGGAAACATACATCTAGTTCACTAATTCCCTTCAGGGTAGATCATTGTTGTCCTTAGCTAGTCTGGCCTACACATGACTCCAGATGCACAACAATGTGGTTGAATCTTGACTGCCCTCTGGGCAACTAGGGATGGACAATAAACGCTTGCATAACCAGTAATGTTCATGTCTTGTGAATGAATAAACATCAGTAAGGCTGTCTCCCATGCCCTCCACCTGCTCTGGTGAGAATGCTTTCGAGATTAGACTCAGGAGTATATTCTGGTGAATATGTCTGTTCCCCATTGCCACAGGTATACAAGCCCCAAGGAGCCGACACTTGGAGGACAGTCAGAGACAAGGCACTTGCTTATCCCCATGCAGGAGAGGAACCCATAGTGACATTCATTAGTAATGTCATTAAACATATACATCTATGTGAGCAGAAGGCAAGCCTGTTATACACACTAGGGAAGCTGGATTGAAGGCTGGAGGAATTCACCAACACCATTTTCACTTTATTGGCTGCATTCATGTGCAATTAAATGCCTCTAACCAAAGAGGGGGATGCCAAAGGAAGCAAGGTCCAGCAGAGTCAGGGTGTGCTGGATTTGTGCACATACCTGCATTCGTTTGTGTCCGACACTGACATCAAAAACAACAGGAGGACTTGGAAATCCTCCAGGTGTCCCCTTCCTCGCAAGAAGACAGGGTGGTGCCAGTAGACAAGGTCTACATGCCAACCCCTCCCAGCTGCCTGTCAGGAAACTCCAGAAATGCCTAGTCTCTCCATCTTCCTTCGGAAAAACATCCTCAATTTCTTTCTCAATACAATTCAAACTGAGGGCCACCTGCATTTTTATTTTTGCTGAGTAAATTTTGGCATATTTGGGCTGAAAAGTCAACACGAGGAGGCTGTACCAATTCCACTGGAGGCTGATGCTGTCCCTGGACTTTCAGACACACACGTCCTTCATCCATTCCTGTGGACACTCATTGCGCAGTGGTCACAGAGATGGCCACAACCTTTGTTCTTGGAGCCACTGTGGAGCAGTAAGGCCATGTGAGCACTGCGGCTCAAAAGTTGATCCATTTAGCAGTCGTAATAAGTACAAACAAGTGACATTTAAACAATGTCTTCAAGGCATTGTGATATGGAGGCCTCCTGCACAAAGGACAATGCAATGCATCTTCATGGACATATTGTTGATCTGCTTCAGATGTTGGTTGCTTGAGCCAGATAGCACACATTAGATTCTAATTGTGGTAGCAATAATCAGAATCATTCCCCCATCCCCAATTCTCACATTATCTAATAACAATAACATTGCAGATAAGAATGCGCAGAGAGGAACTCTTGTGCTGATGAGTTTTGGAAGGCGATTGCAAATTCAGAAACTAACATGAAGTAGAAATCCCATATCCCTTTGAAATTTACTGCTGAAAATGCTTCCATCACACCTTCAGATATTACCCTCTGTTGTAATCCCAGGCGACATCAGCAACAGAACATTATGATCCCAGAAAACATCACAAAATGATGTCATGACTTGGTTAGGAGTCAGTTTACATTTTAAAGATTCTAAGAGAATAAAGCCAAAAGATTACATGGATTGAACAAACAAGACTTTACCATATAAGTTAAAATGGTAATACAATGTACAATAAATGTACACCTTATTTCTGACGCCCAGAATGAACATATTGTAAACATGGATAATGCACCATGGTTCAGCACCCCGATGTGTGCATCAAATAGCAAGTGTGATCAAAATTCATAACAGCCTTCTCAGCAAATCTCCACTCCCAATGACTTTAATGCCATAATGGGTCATTAGATGTCAATAAAACTCAAAGAGATTACAATGCTTCATATTAGTGCCTCAAGCTTGAATTGCCTTGCAAGAGCTGTTCCATCATGGACTCTGTCAACAACTGCTTCAGTTCGAGTAATTCATCCTCTTTCCTGGGGTCTACATTCCCCTTGACTCCAAAACTGCACTCCAGTACTTATTCACTGGCAGAACTCTAGCATTTTGCCAACAGCTGGTTGGCAAAAACAAGTCCCCGATGACGTCCTGTAAAGTTGGCAGCACCCGAACGCATGGTTACCACCGAGTAGCTGTCATTGGTTCAAACATAATTTTGCATTAGCGCTTTAAATTTAAATGTGGGCAAAAGGATGTTCGAGGCAGGCAGGAATGTAAAGCAATGAGGCCATCAATAATCTTACTGGATGGCAGAGCAGGCTCAAGGAACATTTCTTATTGTATGTTTAGCCTTTATAATCTCCCATTTCAATACCCCATTCTAGTGTGCTACCCGGAGTTGGATGCATCCGTTGCAGCCTTATCTTAAACATCATTAGCCCAAACTTTATCCCCCATTTCCCTTTTAACATTCACTTTGGAATGCTCTTTTTTATTTACTCATGGAACCATATAGGTTGATGCATTCCCCATTCTCTTCATGGCACTACATTTTTTTTTCACTCTAACGTTAACATATTTGAAGGCATCCCACTGCTGGTCTGTCGACCTACCTTGTGAACCTTTCTGCCTGATTAATTTGCCTTAAGTCTGGAAGATAAGTCTTTTTCTTCCAGTCCAGCACTTTTATCTTTCAGATATTCACTGTGGTATTGTATTTTTTAATGTTGCGTGCCGTGAACCAGTAAGATATCTGTTGACCCATTCCCAGGTCATTGACTGAGCAATGAACTGGTGCATATTTCTACATAAGTGCAGTGATTTAGTTGTAATCAGTGGTATTAGGTAAATGTGTCAACAATAAATTAGACTGCTACTTCTTTCTTATGTTTTTTTTCTCATTTTCAAAGACACGAAAAGGAACAGTTCAGACGGAACAGTTTTTTTTTCATTTTGCAGCAGTTTAAAAATCATCAGAAAGCCATTTACTTCTCAAAGGCAAAGCAAGGACATCAAACCCATGTGTGGGAGAGAATTAGTTTCTTAAGTGCACATATTCTGCATAGAGCCAAGTTAATTAGAAAAAGCAGGAGCCCATGAATACCACACAATTTACTCATTCTATTCTGACATTGTTCAAGCCCAGTGAGCTGTTTCTTATCAGTAAGGCTTTAATAATTGGCTTAGACGTATCAAATAAACTTTCCAGAGAATTCTGTAGTAGCAGGTATGACATTCTAATAGGAGTTTTATTAGCCATTTCTCGGTGAAGTAATGTATTAGGAATCACTGTGACATTTTCTACTTTAAGGGGTTTTGGCCTTGCTCATTTTTACACTTGCTGTGAAATAAATTTATTCACGGCAGAGATCTAATCAAATACGCAGCACTGTTTGCCCTAGTTTGTGAAGCATTGTGCCTCTCAGATTTAATAGAAAGTGACACATACATCATAGGAGAAAACGTAGCATTTTCACTCAAGCATAACTGAATAGTAATAATCCTTATAACTCCACAATGGAGTGGGAATTCAGTCTTCCACCAGCATAAAACCTGGCATTATTGCAAATGTGGAAGCCAAATCTGACTTGTTAACTTTTGTTGGACGAGCTGCAAATTGCTTTGAGCTGCAAAAGCAGTCAAACTGTTTTTGCTTACATTTCATTGCATGATACCAATGTACAGAACCCTTAGGAGCATTGACATTCAGAGGGATCTGGGCATATAGATCCGCAACTCCCTTAACATGGCAACGCATGTTAATAAGATGGTCAAGAAAGTATACAGCCTTCTTCTATTTTCTTTCTTTGAATTAGACCATTCGGCCCATCAAGTCTATTCCATCAGTCGATCATGGCTGATATCTTTCTTAATTCCAGTCCCTTCTCACTGTATTTGTCTTCAGGTCAGACTGAGATGAGGAGAAATGTCTTCACCAGAGAGTGGTGAGCCTGTGGAATTCCCTGGTATAGTATGCTGTCAAGGCCAAGACTTAGGCCACTGTCAAGGGAGTGTTAGCTACAGTTATAGAAATGTACAGCATGGAAACAGGCCCTTCAGCCCACCTCATCCATGTTGACCAGATATCCTAAATCAATCTAGTCCCAATTGCCAGCATTTGGCCCATATCCTTGGAATCAAATGGTATGGAAAGATTATGGGAACAGGTTATTGAATTAGAGGATCTTCCCCGAATATATTGAACTGCTGAACAGGGGCAAGGAGCCAAATGGCCTCCTCCTGCTCTATTTTCTACATTTCTATCAACTATGTCACAAGCGGCTTCTTTTAAGACCCTTGAAGAAAATCCATCAGGTCCTCGGAATTTGTCAATTCATAGTTCCAACATTTTACTCAGTACTACTTCCCTGGAAGTTTAAATCTTTTTCAGTTCTTGCCTCCCTTTCAATTCCTGATTTGGAACTATTTCTGGAATGTGACTTATATCCTCTCTCAGGAAAACTGATGCCGAATATTTGTCTAATGTGTCTGTCATCTCTTTTTCCTCCAATATTAATTCCTCAGACTCACTTTCTCTAGGGTCAATGTTTACTTTGTTAACTCTTTTTTTTAAAACATTTGAAAAATCTTTTCCTATTTGTTTTCATACATTTCGCTAACTTTCTCTCATATTCCAATTTTTCCCTCCTTATTGAACTTTTAGTAGCTTTTGTCTTTTATTTATATTCTGTTTAATCTTTTGACCTGCCATCTATTTTTGCACAATAGTGTGCATTTTCTTTGAGTTTGATATTATCTTTGACTTTATAGCTAACTACGGATGAAGAGAGGTCAGTTCTTAGAATTTTTCATGTATCCATTTGGCATGTATTCATTCTGCAATTTCTGGAATATCCCCTTCAATACTTATCACTACATCGAGGTGTACATGGTAATGAGAGGCATGGATAGAGTCGATAGCCAGAGACTTTTCCCCAGGGCAGGATTGACTGCCACGAGGGGTCATAGTTTTAAGGTGTTAGGAGGAAGGTATAGAGGAGACGTCAGAGGGAGGTTCTTCACCCAGAGAGTTGTGAGCGCATGGAATAGTTTACCAGTGGTAGTCGTGGAAGCAGAGTCATTAGTGGCATTTAAGCGACTGCTGGACATGCACATGGACAGCAGTGAATTGAGGGGAATGTAGGTTAGGTTATTTTAATTTTGGATTAGGATTAATCCACGGCACAACATCGTGGGCCAAAGGGCCTGTACTGTGCTTTACTTTTCTATGTTCTATGTCCTATGCTCTATCTCTGTTGACTATCTCTTAACAAAATTACTAGTTCACTTTAGCTAGCTCTGCTTTCATTTCCTGATAACTGCTCTGATTAAACTTAAATATCATAGCCTTGGATGTATGTAAATGTCTGCAAAATTCGTCATATTATGGTCACTGCTACCCAAGGGCCACTTTTGCTATGAGGTCAGGAATTAATTCTGTCCCGTTTGTCAAAGCCAGGTGTAATAATGCCTGCTGTCTGGTTGGCCATAACATGTTGGTCTAAGTAATTACCCTGAAAACAGTTAATGATTTCCTCATTTTGACTGCTTTTTCTCATCTGATTTTTCCAGTCCTTGTGTTGTTTAATTTCCCTTACGTTAATCACTGTACTCTTTTGACAAGTTTCCATTAATTGTTACTTCATCCCCTGACCTACCATTTAGTTACTGTTAGGGGACATGTAGACAACTCCCACAAGTGATCTCTTGCCTTTATCATTCCTCACCTTTATACTTGGCTGGCACAGTGGCTCAGTGGTTAACACTGCTGCCTTACAACACCAGGGACTCAGGTTTGATTCCACCCTCAGGTGAATGTCTAAGTGGAGTTTGCATATTGACCCTCTGTCATTGTTGATTTCCTCTGGGAGCTCTCGTTCTTCCCACAGCCCAAGGATGTGTAGGCTAGGTGAATTAGCCATAGGAAATACAGGGCCACAGGGATAGGGTAGGGAAGTGGATCTGGGTGGTTTGCTCTTCAGAGGGATCAGTGTGGGCTTGAAAGGACAAATGGTGAGGGAATGAATGGCCTGCTCCCACACTGTAAGGATTCAATGATTCTACTCAAATTGCTCCAATATCATGGTTTCCTGACTTAAGGTCATCCCTTTCCATTGTGCTAATATCTTTAACGAACATAAGCTCCTCCACCTTTTTGTTATTCCTGTCCTTCTTAATGTCACGTACTCAGGAATAATATCAGTATTCAGGTCCTAACCTTGGATGCCCTGCAGCCCTGTCTCAGGTATTTCTACCATATCATACTTAATTATCTCAATTTGTATGACTAGTTTGTCTGTTTTGTTTCAAATTCTGCATGCATTCTAAAAGGCGCCTTAAATGTTGTCTTTTTTTTATAACCTCTGGTCACATTGATTGATTTGCTCTTTAATCGATGTTCAGTCTTTTCCTATTATTGTCACCATTTCCCACATTAATTCCTTTTTCTTTTGCCTTTTCCCTACTCTTTGATTCACCATAACTTCCTAATATTGGGCCCTTGCCCCACTATTTTGCGTAAAATCTGCTTTACTTCCCTAGTTATCTGGTTCACAAGAACACCACTCCCAGCTCAGTTCGCATATAGACCATGCAAGTGATAGTGCTACGACTTTCCCACTTATTAGTGCCAGTGCCTCACAAAACACTACCCACTTCTCCGAAACCAGCCTGTCAACCATGTACTCGCTCTGTAACCTTATTTATCCTCTGACCATTTACATGTGGTTAAGGTAATAGTCCTGAGTCTATTCTCTTTGAGGTTCTGTTTCTTAATTGTGTGCCTAGTTCCTTATACTGGCTGTGCAGACCCTTCTTCCTAGTTCTACCTCTGTCTTTGGTGCCTGAATGGACCATGCCAACAGGGTCCTTGACCCTCCCAGTGCAAGTTCTTCACCGCCTTAGAGCAGATTCCCTGAACCCTGTCACTGGACAGTCAACACAGCTGCCTGGGCTCATGCTGTTTGCTGCAGACAGCAGTGTCAATCCATCTGAATATGCTGTCCCCTATTACCACCACATTCCTTTGGCTCCCCCAAATGAATAGCTTCCTGTTTGCATGATACCATGGTCATTTTGCTCAAACAATTCACAGCCATTGCTGTCATCCAAACAAACTGAGAGAACTTCAAACCTGTTGGATAGTTACACATGATTGAAAATTGGATGACTGGGCTCCTGCACTGCTGTTGTTTGGCCACGTTACCTGTCTCATTTGTAGTCATTGAATCATAGAGTCATACAACATGGAAACAAGCTGAAAGAACTTCAAACTGTTGAATATTTGCACACAAGAGACTCCTGCACTCCTGTCCTTTGCATCCCCTGACCTGCCTCACTTGCAATCACACCCTCCAGTCAGTGACCACTGACCACACCAGAACACTTATTAAGGATTGTTCAATCTGTCATGATTACCCTGGAAAGCTGCGCCTGCATCAGTAGGATGCCTGGAGCACCAAGGTGTTTCAGTCTGTGCAAAGAGTGACCTACTCCCTGAAAGCCCAATGCAGTGTCTGTATAGATGTGATTTTCAGACAATGGGTACTAACAGAAATAAACCATTTCATATTACCTTCATACATCTTTCTCACAAATATTGTGCCTCCTTTCATCAGAATGTCACTCTGAGGGTACAATATTTCAAGGGCTATATGCATAACTCGAAGCTAGAAAATTGAAAAGACAAACAATATAAAGGCCAAAACTTACAGAGAGTTGACTGAAGCTCATGTTGCTCGCACACAATGATTTAGAATGTCAAACTGCATAAAAGCCAGCCTTTACAAGTTCAGGAAGAAAGCCCCAAGAAGAAACCCAAACTGATGCTTACACAGTGCCACATTTCCTTCTTCACAAATTACTCAGTCTGGAGAACCACACCATCTCTTTAAATTTTGAGACGGAAGATATAAGGTGAATGTGACTGCTGGGGATAATTTATGATGAATGCTCAGAACAGTCACATCGGCTTCAGATGATTGCCTCTTTCTCCCCTGAATTGCTACAGTTGGTATTGCTCTCAAGAAAGCAATAGAAACAATTCTCATGGAGTATTAAGCACAAAGCAATAGACAGCAAAATTCTAACACTTTCTGCAGCTGTCCTCTAAAGTCTCTTCATGCTGAAGTCTAAACAGCGAATATATTTTTAGACGTGTTGGAGTGTTTCTATTTTTAATTACATCTCTTTGGAGACTAGGCTGCCCAGTCTCAATAAAACCTCTGATTTGCAGTCATACGCTTTAGCTTTGGAATCAAATCTATATCACTCTTTGAAAATAGTTTAAAAGAAAAGCTGAACACAAGTGCTACTGTTTAAGTCTAGTTGAGAAGGATAGATACAGGAGAAATACACATCAGAATAGTCAGGCTGGGACAATTCCCAAAACCTCTTGTAGCAACTAGCTAGATTCAGGATTGTTAGTGATATGAGAAAATACTATACTTCTCCCTAACAAATAAAAACAAAGAACTGCTGATGCTGGAAATCAGAAATAGAAACAGAAACAGAAAATACTGGAAAAGCTCAGCAGGTCTGGCAGCACCTATAGAGAGACAGCAGATGTTTTGGGCCCAGTGACCATTCTTCAGAAGAACATCCAATGAACCCAAAACATTAACACTGCTTTCTCTCCACAGGTGCTGCAACACCTGCCGAGTTTTTACAGCAATTTCTGCTTTTGATTTTATACTTCCCCTTGTTTGCCTGTGGAAATTATTTGATCATGTTCTCATGTGGCTTCTTTGAATATCGATGTAATCTCAGGACAAATTTCTTACTAACTATTTTTGTACATTTTTTGTGATGATGATGATATGGTGGCAGAGTGGGATGCTGTACAGGGTCCAATTTCTTATTAGAACCCTGGCACTAATTATTGAGCTCATAATAACATCATTGCTCACCTCAACCATCTCTGTACATAATGACCCTATCACCACAAAAAATCAGATCGGGAAGACAAAAAAGAAAGTGATATCATTTATTAGTGTGAGATTTGAAATAGCTGCACAGAGATTGGTATCGCATCACCAAATCACCCTCTATTTACATGTGCACAAGACATGGTCTCTGACCAGCCGGCTCAGAGCCAGTCCCTCGAATGAGGAGACTCTCTGAGACTCCTGTTTATATCTGCCTGCCAGGGATCCCTGATTGGCCCAGGTTAACAACTCCAGTCAGAGATCTCATAATTAATGAGGTCTGCCCGGTCCTTGGCCCAATCACAACAAGATTCTCACCAAGCAGAGTTCCATATAGTTACAGTTGGAAAATGAAAACACAGCATTAGGCCTTTAATCCACAGAACCTCCGAACAGCAATTTTCAAACAGATGGATAAGTGTGCAAAGTCAGAATATTACAGAGGGAATGCTCAATGGGCATGTTATGAGTGAAGTAACAGAGAGGGCAGTGCAATTGACAGTGTCCATATGAACTTCTTTTGCTGTATATTGATAGATACTAGATGGGGCAGAATTTTACTCCCCCTGCCTTTGATTCGCCAGTCAGCTTGTATATACAGGCATAAATGACAGCTATCTGAGCTTGCATGACTTCTGTCTGAACTTCTGTGGCAGTATCACTATTCTGCGTGGTTTCAGCTTTTGGTATGATAAAGATTAAGCCATCGTCCAACGGGCACTGCATAACAACTGGATCTGCAAAATGTATGAATTAATTGGCCACCACTTGCATGCTGGAAAATTTGGGCATCAAACTCTATACCAATTTAGTGCCAGATTCATTTAAACTCCTTGACATTTACTGCAGGCTTTCTCAGAGGCCTAAACATTTAATTGTGTATTCCCATTAATCTTCCTCAGCAAACTTTGCCTTTATTTTTCCAAAGTGCTTGGGTGCCAATGGCCAATAAATATGGAGCTGGGAAAGCACAGCTGGTCAGACAACATCCGGCAAGCAGGAAAGTCAACGTTTTGGGATGAAACCCTTCATCAGGATCTGCAGTCCTTATTGCCTCCCTGTGGGTGCCAGTGGCTTGTCCCGCAATTATTACTCACCCTTAATTGCCTTTGAGAAGGTGGCAGGTAAGATAATTTTTTGAACATTTCCGTATTAAAAGTGCTCAGCTATGTCCAAAGCAGCTGAATTCAGATGTGATGACACTCTTCAGTGAGCTCGTTCTACGCCAGTCTCTTGTCTGAGCTCCAGGTCCCTCTGCTCAATATCTCACAATGTGCAGATCGCTTTATATGCGCAATCTGTGGGTTATGGTATTTGAAGACAATATGATAAGCAACACAGTTCTATTATTGAATCATGTCACATGCTCAGCATTTTAATTATTTACATAAAAGTGGCATTTAAATATTAAATACAAACATGAAAACATTTATTGCATAAATAAATATTCCAAAGACACAGACAGCCTGTGTGAGATCATTGAATTGTATGCGGCACTACACCTAGGTCCCCAGCGCGTTACCCCTGGCTTTCGCTACCGCAGATATCTACCCCCCCAATTTCAAAAAGTTTGTTTGGAGGGGACACCATCCTCCCACATTCACTCAGCTCTGCCCCCTCCCTGCCAACGTTGACGCTTCACATTTTCTCCCTCCTCCTCTTCATCATCTGCAACAAGTTCTCCACTGTAGCTTTAGAAAAACTTCTAGAGTCCACACTTTGCTGCACTAGAAGCATTCCTGAAAATTTGTCAACTCAATGTCACTTCTGTAATATCTTTTAGCACGTATTCCAGGCACAGTGCACCTTACCTGAAAAGACACAAGTGTACACTAAATAGATTAGATTAGATTAGGCTCCCTACAGTGTGGAAACAGGCCCTTCAGCCCAACAAGTCCACACCACCCCTTGAAGCATCCCACCCAGACCCATCCCCCTATAACCCACACACCCCTGAACACCAGGGGCAATTTAGCATGGCCGATCCACCTAGCCTGCACATCTTTGGACTGTGGGAGGAAACTGGAGCACCAGAGGAAACCCACGCAGACACAGGGAAAACATGCAAACTCCGCACAGACAGTTACCCGAGGCTGGAATTGAACCCGGGTCCCTGGTGCAATGAGGCTGCAGTGCTAACCACTGAACCACCATGCCACCCTTAACGAAGGACCTGTTTCCACCCTGTAGTGCAAACTTTAATTGACTCTGGCCCCTCATAACCTTATGCATCCTAGTGATGCATGCAACCACACAACAGCTCACTTAGAACTGCCTTCGATGAGTTATAGATTAGTAGGCAACACAAGTCCTTGTGCTGTCTGTTCATAAGCAACAGGTACAGATAATTCTAAATTATGATCACTACTCACATTTCAGGCCTAGTCCAATTCTTCCCCTAATTGGGCAAACACGAATTGGGCATAATGGAAGCATAGAGAAAAGAAAATCTAACTAGATCCAATGGAGTTACTACCTTATAAAGTGGACTAAACAAACAGTGTTTCAGTGGTTAGCACTGCTGCCTCACAGTGCCAGGTTCAGGGTTCAATTCCACCCTTGGGTAACTGTGTACAGTTTGCACATTCTCTCTGTGTATGCATGGGTTTCCTCTGGTACTCCAGTTTCATCCCACCGCCCAAAGATGTACAGGTTTAGGTGGATTGACCATGCTAAATTGCCTACAGTGCTAGGATGTGTAGGTTAGGTGGATTGGCCATGGAAAATGTAGGGGTAGGAGGTGGTTCTGGGTGGGATGTTCTTCAGAGGGTTGGCATGGACTCGATGGGCTGAATGTCCTGCTTCCAGACTGTTGGGATTCTATATATCTGTGTACGCTAGAGACCTGAAACAAAATAGAAATTGTGGGTGAAATTCAGCAAATCTATCAGCATCTGTGGGTAGAAAGCAAAGTTAACATTTCAAGTCAGTTGAGTCATCTTCAGAAGTCTGCCTCTCTGATGTGTGACTGGCCTATCCTCTCTCTAACTCCCCACCCATATTCACCATTACTGGCTCCAACCCTGCCTCTTTGGCCTGTCTGTCTCCTCTCCAACTATATCCTCCTTTATCCATCTTCTATCCGCCTCCTCCTCTCTCCCTATTTATTTCAGAATCCCCTTCCCCTCCCCTATTTCAGAAGAAGGGTCCTCTGATGCTGCTTGGCCTGCTGGGTTCATCCAGCTCTACACCTTGTTATCTGTAATGATCTTCATTCTGGCTCCATGCTGAGGCTATTATTTTAACACTATAAATAGTAACAGTTGAGGTCCAATGAAGGACCCTGTGTGGGTCAAGCTCAATGTATCATCCAACTGAAATAGAAATTGCTGGAGAACCTGGACGGGCCTGCTCATATCTGTAGAGAGAGAAACAGAGTTCATGTTTCAGGGCCTGTAACCCTTCTTAGAATGGGCCCAGTCCTTAAGAAGGATCACTGGGCCTGAAATTTCACTCTGTTTCTCTCTCCACAGGTCAAGGAGGTGGGATGAGGTTAGTGTGTAGGAGATGGGGGTAGGGCTTGAGGTGGGAGGAGGGAATATGTGGGATGAAGGATGGGCTAGGGAGGTGGGGACAAGCTGGGATAATAAAGTGTAGAACTGGATGAACACAGCAGGCCAAGCAGCACCTTTGGAGCATAAAAGCTGACATTTCAGGCCTAGACACTTCATCAGAAATGGGGGAGGGGGAGAGGGTTCTGAAATAAATAGGGAGAGAGGGGGAGGCAGACTGAAGATGGATGGAGGAGAAGATAGGTGGAGAGGAGACAGACAAGTTAAAGAGGCAGATTTCCGTGATGTAGAGGAGGCCACAACGGGAACAGTGGATACAGTATATCACATTAATAGGTGTGCAGGTGAATATCTGTTTGATGTGGAAGGGACTGGGATGGGGCTGAGGGGGGAGGTGTGGGGGCAGGTGTAGCACTTGCTCCAGCTGCAAGGAAAAGTGCCAGGGGTGGTGGGGCTGCAGGGGAGTGTGGAGCGGACAAGGGAGTCATGGAGGGAGTGGTCCCTTTGGAAAGCAGATAAGGGTGGGATGGAAAAATGTCTTTGGTAGTGGGGTGAGATTGCAGATGGCGGAAGTGTCGGAGGATGATGCTTGGGATCCAGAGGTTGGTGGGGTAGTACGCGAGAATGAGGGGTTTCTCTTTTGGTGGGTATTGTGGATAGGGGGTGTGAGGGATGAGTTGTGAGAAAAGCGGGAGACACGGTCGAGGGCATTTTCGACCACGGTGGAGGAGAAGTTGCGGTCCTTGAAAAACAAGCACATCTGGGATGTGCAGGAGTGGAATGCCTCATCTCAGGAGCAGATGCGGCAGAGGCAAAGGAATTGGGAATAGGGGATGGCCTTTTTCAGGACGGTGAATGAGAGGAGGTGTATTCTAGGTAACTGTGGGAGCCAGTGGGCTTGAAATGGATATCGATTTCCAGGTGGATGCCAGAGATGGAGACAGAGAGGTCCAGGAAGGAGAGAGAGGTATCACAGATGGTCCAGGTAAACTTAAGGTTGGGGTGGAAGGTGTTTATGAAGTGGATGTACTGTTCAAGCTCCTCGTGGGAGCACGAGGTGGCGCCAATACAGTTATCAATGTAACGGAGGAAGAGGGAATGGGGCCAGTGTAGCTACTGAAGCCACGTACCCTACAAAGAGGCAGGCATGGCTTGGGCCTGTGCAGGTACCCATGGCCACCCCTTTCATCTGTAGGAAGTGGGAGAAATTGAAAGAGAAGTTGTTGAGGGTGAGGATGATTTCGGCTCGGCAGATGAGGGTGTTGGTGGAGGGGGACTGGTTGGGCCTGCGGGACAGGAAGTAGCAGACGGCCTTTAGGCCACCTGTATGGGGAATGTAGGTGTATAAGGACTTGGTGTCCATGGTAAAGATAAGGTGTTGGGGACCAGGGAATTGGAAGTTTTGGAGAAAGTGGAGAGTATGGGTGATGTCATGGATGTAGGTAGGGAGTTACTGGACCAAGGGAGAGAAAATGGAGTTGAGACAGATGGAGATAAGCTCAGTGGGAGCAGGCGGACACAATGGGTCGACCAGGGCAGTCGGGTTTGTGGATTTTGGGAAGGAGATAGAAACAGGTGGTGTGGTGTTGCACAGTTTTTCTCCCCCTTTGTAACCCGCTGTAATCTAGGAATTACTGGAGGGCCACTGATGATGCGCCTGAAAGCTTAAAATTTCCTCCTCCCTTGATACGAGCTGCCTGTAGGGTAAAACCAACATGAGTAACTAGTTTAACCAATCAAGGACTAACTAATATCAATTCTGAGCACTTTTGTTCAGGTTTCCGTGCCTAATGCTACAGTTCCTGGCTATTCTGGAACAGAGTTCCAATAGGATGGCTTTTTCAAGATTCAATTTTAAATTGACTTTTTCTGTTTTAGTTACAATTCTGTCTTTTGTATGCCTGGCAAATAATACAAGTAATTTTATTCTAGATCTTTGCAGTCTCCTGTCAGTCTCCAGCTATTCTAAAAGATGCATTATCGTCTGTGTCAATGTCCTTCAAGACAATTTATCAGGTTCGTAAAAAGTAGAGAGCACAGTGATGCACTTGGGATGCAATGAAATCATCAAATCACAGTACATATCTGCTCCAACAAATTATCTTAATAAATAACAATGATAGAAACATCCTGTAAATCAGATTATAACATTTCATGCTAGAGCATTGACTTTCTCATACAGCTGTGTTTGTCTTTGAAGCAAAGTGCTGCCAATTTTTGATTGGGTCTGAACAGAGTCAGGAAGTCTATTGCTGGCAATGAAGAGTCTTTAACATGCTTCAAGCACAATAGCTCAGTCAGTGAAAGAGTGGAAGGAAAAGATGGATGCCTGGATTTAACAAAGTTCTTCAAAGACAACCAAGACACAAAACAACTTGGGTTAGGACAGGGCACAAATTGGAAACAAGCTGGAGCTGATTATGTAACAGAGTTGAAGGAAAAGCACTAGAATTCAGACGGTGTAGCCCTTTAGTATACTGAGCATTAACAGACACAAAAATGGCAGGATGTTGTGTAATGTAGTAAAGCACATTATTGTACAGAAACACAATGACAGAAATGACATTTATGTGTTGGAAGAAATGCTGACACCTTGCAATCTGCCTGTTGGTCCCAGGATTGAATGTGTTCGCCACCTGGTGTATCCCAGTTTAATATAGCACCCACATAGTTAACTACCAGATAGTGTTTATCATCAAAATATTTATTGTGTTTCATCATGTGTAGCCAAAATACGTACTTAGTGTACTCGAGCTTACATGTTCATTGTTTTTCAGATTCCTAAATTATTTATGCTTTGGCAAAAGCTTGCGTGACTGCAGTGTGCTATATATAGAACTGTTTTATTATTTAAATTAGCTCAGGAATTCCTAAGAGTGCTCTTCTCTCTCCAGATCCATTCTCCCTTCAATTCAATGACCTCCTCCACCTATCATCTAATTTTGTCCACTCTTTTAGTGCAGACTCGTTATAAACATTTTTTCAGGTCACAGTCCCTCCACAGGATATAACCTTCAGACATTACTCAGGAGAATAGCAAAATTTTAACACTATGATCTGCCCCTTACCTTCAATGGATCATCTTAAATCTTGGAATCTTTAAAATGAACGCTGTTGCTACTTGTAAGGTTCTACGTTTATTAAACATGTTTGGGCAAAATGCGACAATCAATAAAGAAGAATTAAAGATTCCAGTGGGAAAAATGGTCCTATTTAGAGGAAATGTCTACTCTGAAAGATGGAATAACACCAGAGCTGCATGGTAAACAGGGGATGTGTGCAAACATCCTAGCAATTTGTCTTTAACAGTTTTATTGCCCAGCAATTTAAAGATGGTACACTATCACAGAGGGAGATTACAATGCACTTTATCGACTGTACATCTATTTAACTGCATGGCCAGCTCCTGTACTTTGAGCTGCTGTGTGTTATTACATTTTCAAAGTGCTGACTGTGTCACACATTAAATGCAACAAATAATACAACACGCTAGAATAAGGTTTATTAATGTCAGGTATTCACTTTTACACAAGGTGACTCCTGTCTGTGACGTTTGAGATAGCACATGGTGTCTCTTAAATTCCTCATCCTAATTTATGTCTCTTTTATATCCTCATGCAGGAAAAGGTTACGTATAATAGAGGCAGTTTAGTCAGAGAGAAGGAAAAGACATTGAGAGGAAAATTGGAGCTGGGGGAGGAGGAGAGGAGTTTGGGGATGTGCTTCAAAGTCATTGCTAGTATTCTTTGGTCTTCATTCTTCATCTCTTTACTAAATCATTTGTTTCATTATTTATCACTTTACTAAACCATTTGAGCAAAAATAGCTATTTCAGTATATGACAGTTCTATGTTTCATTGTCTGAAGCAATATTTAATTGGCCCGTAGTGTACCCATTGCAAAATGCATTCATCTTTTAGTCCTGCTGGTAATGAAGAATAGGATACGGTTGAACAAAATGTACACAAAAATGTGCATTCACAACCAGAGCAGGAAGCAAGGTGAGGTGACAGATGCTGAGAAACTGGGGGAATGGGAGGAGCAGGAGGAGAAGGGCATTGAGGTGGGGAAAACTTTTTTTGTGCCTGACTGGGGTTCTGCTGCAATGGGCACATGAAGGCAAACAGGATCTGATTCACACCCAATTCCAGCCCATGAGACCTGGCTGCAGCAGAAAAGTTGCTGGCCTCAGTGAGAGCACCTGGTTTGTATTTTGATGGAGGGGAGCTGCAGCCTCCACGCATTCTGTTTGTGTTCACTTTTGCTGGCCGTAAATCAAAGTCCATGTTTTGAATTGTTGAATTGCTTGCCTGTTTGTGACGTTCCCCGACTGGAGGATGACATGGCTTGAGTTGCAGCACAATGGCTCAACGGTTAGCTTTGGTGCCTCACAATGCTAGGGATCTGAGTTCAGTTCCACCACAGACAACTGGTCAGTATTTGCGCATTTTCCCCTTCTCTGCATGGGCTTCCTCAGGTTTCCTCCCAAGAACAAAAGATGGATTGGCCGTGTTAAATTGTCCTGTAGTGTCAAGGGATGAGCAGGTTAGCCAAGGGAAATTCATGGTTACAGAGATAGCTCTGGGGGTGGGATGCTCTTCTAAGTGTTGTATGGACGGAATGGCCTGCTTCCACTATATAGGAATTCTATTGTACAAGTTTTCAGTGAGTACTAGTGACAGATTAGTGGCAACTCAGAGAAGGGCTTTAAGCAGGATGTTGTTAAGGAAAATAAATTGCCGGGCTGGTGTTTAAACAGCAAGTAGAGTGAGAGAATGGTGTTGTATGTGCGAGGGAATCTCACAACTGAGCAAGGGCGTGCCTGTGCCATTATGCAGTCAGTGAGGGGGAATCTCAGATTGACAATGCTTGTGTAGGTGCACAGTGGCTTTTTTGAAGAAGGCACAAGCACAATGTCCGCTGAGTGGCATCTTATTCCTGGGATGGCCCATGATAAGATGCCCAAAAGGGGAAGCCTATCATAAATCATTATTTGGTGTAAACACAAACCGAGAGACTCAATCCTGCTACTGTGCCCATGTAATTTTAAAACTGTAAGAATGATCAGGGAATCCTCAATTTACAAGCATCTAACTTACAAATGCTACTACCTGCTAATGCGATCACATGCAAGGGATGTAATTTTAACAATCCAACATGTGAACGTGCTTACAAGTGACTATTTTAAATTATCCTGCATTGTTTTCTGACATATGTACAAATTGCTGAAGGAATCCAGACAGAATCCATTCACAAGAACCTATACAGTTAATAGTAAGGCCCTGGGGAATGTTGTCGAACAGAGAGACCTGATGTTCAGGTGTCTGGTTCTTAGCAAGCTACATCACAGGTACACAGGGTAGTTAAGAAGGCGTTTGACAGGCTTGGCTTCATTGCTCAGACCTTTGAGTATGCTGAGGTTGTACAGGATACTGATAAAGTTTCTTTTGGAAGAATGTGTACTGTTCTGGTCGACCTGCTGTAGGAAAGATATCATTAAATTGGAGAGGGTTCAGAAAAGATTTACCAGGATGTTGCAAAGACTGGTGGTTTTGAGTTATAAGGATAGGCTGGGGCTTTTTCACTGGAGCAGAGGAGGTTGAAGATTGACCTTACAGAGATTTATAAATTTATGAGAGGCATTTAAGCGGCTATTAGATAGGCATATGGATAATAGTATAAGGTAGGGGTGGACGTTAGATAGACCTTAGATTTAGCTTGATACAACATCGTGGGCCGAAGGGCCTGTACAGTTCTATGTTCTAACAATCTCCAAGGATATGATTTTGAAGTAAAGTATAATCAGGTATCACATTGATTACATCTGAACAGATTACCCAATCGCACATAGACCAAGAGATCCCTATTGATCTACACATTGATGTTGCAGGTTATAAAGTTGAAGATGGTGGCAAGGTTGATCTTTTATACTTTGCCTCGAGCCAGTGTGAACAGTGTCAACCGACAACTGCTGAGGCTGGAGTATGTGTTGCAGATCATTTTCCAGGACAGCCTGTCAGTATTAAAGAAGTGTCTGACAAGATTACTTAAAACAAAAATGCTGGAAATCACAGCGGGTCAGGCACCATCCATGGAGAGCAGGCAAACTAATGCTTTGAGTTAGTTGACCCTTTCTGACGAGATTAATTCATTTTGGCCATGCAGAGATGAACTTGTATATCATGAAGAGATTTTTCAAGGGCAAGCTCGTCCTAACAATGAAATCATTGCAGCAAGATACCATGTTCATGCTACACCTGGGACACGGGGATATTTAATGCTCAAGATGTCCAGCCAATGAATCCGTGTACCTGCCTGAGATTAACCAAAATATTCAACAAATTGTGCATGCATGTCAAATATGTCAAATGTTATCCAACCAGCAGAGAGCTTTTCTACATCCACATTCATGAATTAAAGTAGTAATAGGTCTATTCACGGTACACAGGGAAGTTCACAACCTTGTGATGGATCATTTTTACCAAATTTCCCATTGTTCTACAACTTACTAACACAACAACAGGACTGCCACTGACACCGTGAGCACTATTTTCAGTTGATTCAGTATTCTGGGACAAACAGTATCTGGCAATGGGCCATAATTCAATGGTAAACCATTGCAAGGCATGTGTACTGAGTAGGAAGTTAGTCAAGTCACATGATCATCCCACTATCCACATTCAGATGGTCTAGCTGATGATATGGAAGATATTAACAAATGAATGATCATCAAGTGTTGAATGATAAAGCAAGGTTTCCATATTACATTACAGCATTTCTGTGTAACACCAAAAGAGAAAGATTTACCACACCCAGCATGCTGGAAGGTAAGTATGAACAGGAGAAAACAAAGTGTGGGGCTGGATGAACACAACAGGCCAAGCAGCATCTTAGGAGCACAAAAGCTGATGTTTTGGGCCTAGACCCTTCATCAGAAAGTATGAACAGCCTTGTCCAGTGACCAATTGCCCAATCCAATCCTGAAAGCCTAGAACCTAGCAATAGCTGTTCATGGAGCCCAGAATCTAAACCTAAGTATCATTGGCACCAAAAACAATAAGTAAACAAAAAGGAGCAGAATGCAAAAACCTGGGTAAGTGATCAAAAAGATGATCAATAACATCAGCAATGTCACTCGCAAGTGAAACAACAGCAACATCATCACCAATAATTACACAACATTAAGGATGGCTCCTATAAGACTAGGAGAAACACTATCCAAACAGCCTATTTCCATCCATGCCCCCACTGAACCACCATATTGAAAATTTTGTTTAAGCGTTCCTCCCTTCCTCCCGAACCCCAGTCTTACACATTGGCTGATGCCACCCTGATGCTGATTGAGCTGAAACAATGTCTTTTCTTTCTGCAATTTGACACTATGCTCTAACAGTGTGGCACACAACAATATACAACATTAGGCCTGCTGTGCAACTGTGCCAGGCAGCGATTTTGCAAGGCTTCACCATAGTTCAGTAGCCAGCTTAAAAAGAACAATTTTACCAAAATAAGACAAATCTGAAAATGGGCTACTCTACCCTCCATGGGAGTGAGAGGAATTAGGGATGGGCGATAAAAGGCCTGTATCCCATGAATAAATGACAAAAAACAAATTTTTTATAAAGCATAGTATTTGAAAGAGAAGCCATTAAGTGTCTTGGAATACAACATGAGTGTAAAAAATTAAACGTTTCTGTTCCATTTCACACATAGTTTGTTTTAATTGAAGGATTAATCAAGAGGTAATGGTTATATATAATCATCTGCAGCAGTAATGGGGACATAAATAATCCACATAATTCCTTTAAAGAAGTGTTGATAGGATAAGTAACATTATTCTACTCATCTGAAGACATTATTATCTCTACTGGGTATTAACATTCCCACTGCATATGCCTGAAAGGTTCAAATATATCAAGGATCGTAGCTTCCCTTATGTCATTGGTTTGCTGCTGCAGCAACGATATACCATGGCAATCCAGCATACACAATGGATGACTTTAATAGCCCAATTGTTTCTCCGAATAAAAGTGACATTTAGGTCTGTGTTTTCTTTATGATATGCTCTCTGATTTGCTTTTTTTTAAAATAGTAAAACAACAATTCATCTCTTTAGATCCAATGTAGGCATTATGTCCAAGTCAATAAACATAAACTCCTCCACCATTTGATTTTTTTAAAATCCTTGATAAGTTAGCAAGTTAATATATAGTAAACAATGGATACCCTAGAGGGTTTACAGGGCTGTAATCTAATCAGGAGTTCAGATAACCTCATAAAATGCAAGACTAGTTTACAGCTACCCAGGATGAGATTAGGGTTATGTAGTCACTCCAGGCTAGCTATTATTTATTTGATGAGTGTTTTTATTCATTTTTTGGGCAGGTCTCATTGACAACAGAGAAGCTCAATATAAAAGAATGTTAAGATATCCATGACAAAGAGGGAAATGGAAGAAAACTGCATAATTTACTGATGGATTTATAATATCTCTCGCAAAAATTATGAAGTACGTCACTTAAATTATCACGAGGTATTTTGTATGATCAAATGCGATGACCATTTTGTGCACAGCATTCCAGAAAAAAAACAATGAGGCAAGAGACTGATGAGACTACCAAAGGCTATTGACTGTCAGAAAGTAAGACAGTAGAAGTATTTTTCAAATTGGCAAGAACATTGATAGTTGCACGGTTGTAAACCCACTTGATTTTCCTTCCACATGACTGACTGCATAAGGATATCAGCCAGGTTATTTAATCTACAAATAACCATATTGTGCCAATACTCAAAATGAAAGTTGCTCCAATACTCTCTGTACTTGAATGATGTATATAAGACACATCACTCTCCAACTTGCATTCTTGTGACATGCATATTTTTGCATCAAAATAGTCTCTATATTTTGATATTTCACCTTTAGCGTCACAAGCCCCTGGTTTATAATTATCAGTGCATAATTTTTCTTTTTACTCTTGATTTAGTGTGTAAGTCTGACATTGTCAACTGGGAAGATGAAGAGCTGGAACAGCTGGGCACCATTTCCACTGTTATGCCTTCACATCTAGCAAATGATATTTTTGAACATCATTGCCAATCCAATATTTTTGAGAAACGTTAATCTGTTTTGATGCCAGATTGTATTGAATGCAGATGGTAGCTTTTTAACACCAGGCAGTTCTCAGGAATAGTATGAGGATGAAAACACCTTGAATATTTCAGATGAATGGTTCATGAATTGTAGAAGTGTGTTAGGTTTGCTGATTTCAGAAATGTTTCAGTCTACGGTCATATTTGTAAACACTCTGACCAGCTGTTGTTCTGTATTTATAGCAGTGTTTGTTCAGAACTGAGCAAATCAAACAAAGCATTCTGAAAAATTATTCTTCTTTTGAGTATCCAAAACTGATTTCATTTCTAAATAAATTGATGGTTGGAATTAAAAAGCAGACACATTTAATACTAGCTCCTGATTCAAAGGAAATAAGTATAAAATATTAACATTGTTACTTCATTTAAAAATGTTCTGCATGTGTTATCTAAAAAAACTTTTAAGTAGACACACAACACCACATCATATTTAATAGGGACTTCACCTGACAAAGGAGTAGCGCTCCAAAAGCTTGTGATTTCAAATAAAACTGTTGGACTACAACCTGGTGTCATGTGATTTCCGATGTTGTCCAACCCAGTCCAACACCAGCACCTCCACAACAAAATTTTTGTAGTCAGCATATACACTAGGAAGGAATCCCTAATATATTTATACAGTTGCATTGTTTGTTTGGAGATAAATTCTGAGTTGAGGAATAAGGCAATCTCCTCTTTCACAATTTCATTTTGCCACATCTTTTAACTTTTCATTCACTGAGCAATGGTAACACTATCCTGAGCAAGTTTTATTCTAATTCTAGTTTTTTTATTGAAGTTCTTCACCAGGATGCTTGGCAGCACATTGCTTTTGAACTCATGCTGGAGAACTAACCATTATTTCATCAGCTTTGAGCTTGATTTACATCGAGCATTTGTCATATGCATATGTTCACTGTGAAGTATCATATATGATGCACAATTCAAACAGAACCTGTTAGGGCTGTCAGAGACAATCCCAAGGAATAAGACGATTAGGTAATGTTTACAGAGGCTAACCAGATGAGTTGTATGATAATTAAAAGGTTCTTATACCAGCATCATAAATACATCGAATTTCCAGGCACGTATATAACTCTCTGGAACCTATGGTTCAATCTTGCAGATATATGTTGAGAATTGCATTATACTGTATACATTGCATGGTACTGTGCACTACACTTTTAAAGGTTTTAACAACTATAACATCTGATGCTGACAATTTTTAAAAAGCTCAGCGCTGTGCTTCTAATTCAGCACAAACTCAGAATGTTCCTTTGTCCGGTAATGACACAACTTTAACTGGAATGCAATGTTCCTATGCTGCTGGTCTCTAATTAATGCAGAGAATAACACAAAGCAATTCATTCCATCCTTTTAATACCTCACACCCAGTGAAAACAGCTGAGCAGCTGATAAAAGCTAAGAATGATTTGTTTCACAGAAAAATAGATCCTGATGCTTATCATTGAACGTTAACTCTCCATTCCCTATTTTTATAGCCAACTTGGTATTGACATGTGTAATAATTATTGAACTATAAAGTTTCCAATCATCCATCTGATCCTGGTGAATCTCTCAAATGCTTCTTTAAAAATATCTTTTATGTTGCCTGCAAAACCTTCCCAGTTATTTTGTTGTTATTTGATAATTGTATTTTGAATTTCCCCTATCTATTAGCTACAAGCACCAAGTTATATTTATCTCCAGGGTTTGTCTGTCATGCAGTCTTGTTGCCTCCTGCCCATATGATTTCCCTATTACCCAGGGCACTTCCAGAACATTCTCAGGATGTAGATGCTATTTGCAAGGCTGGTTTTTATTATCAATCCCATCTAACTCTGAGAAGATAGTAAAATGTGAGGCTGGATGAACACAGCAGGCCAAGCAGCATCTCAGGAGCACAAAAGCTGACGTTTCGGGCCTAGACCCTTCATCAGAGAGGGGGATGGGGGGAGGGAACTGGAATAAATAGGGAGAGAGGGGGAGGCGGACCGAAGATGGAGAGTAAAGAAGATAGGTGGAGAAGGTGTGGGTGGGGAGGTAGGGAGGGGATAGGTCAGTCCAGGGAAGACGGACAGGTCAAGGAGGTGGGATGAGGTTAGTAGGTAGCTGGGGGTGCGGCTTGGGGTGGGAGGAAGGGATGGGTGAGAGGAAGAACCGGTTAGGGAGGCAGAGACAGGTTGGACTGGTTTTGGGATGCAGTGGGTGGGGGGGAAGAGCTGGGCTGGTTGTGTGGTGCAGTGGGGGGAGGGGATGAACTGGGCTGGTTTAGGGATGCAGTGGGGGAAGGGGAGATTTTGAAACTGGTGAAGTCCACATTGATACCATATGGCTGCAGGGTTCCCAGGCGGAATATGAGTTGCTGTTCCTGCAACCTTCGGGTGGCATCATTGTGGCAGTGCAGGAGGCCCATGATGGACATGTCATCAAGAGAATGGGAGGGGGAGTGGAAATGGTTTGCGACTGGGAGGTGCAGTTGTTTGTTGCGAACTGAGCGGAGGTGTTCTGCAAAGCGGTCCCCAAGCCTCCGCTTGGTTTCCCCAATGTAGAGAAAGCCGCACCGGGTACAGTGGATGCAGTATACCACATTGGCAGATGTGCAGGTGAACCTCTGCTTAATGTGGAATGTCATCTTGGGGCCTGGGATGGGGGTGAGGGAGTCTTGGGGCCTGGGATGGGGGTGAGGGAGTCTTGGGGCCTGGGATGGGGGTGAGGGAGACCACACCTTCTCCACCTATCTTCTTTACTCTCCATCTTCGGTCCGCCTCCCCCTCTCTCCCTATTTATTCCAGTTCCCTCCCCCCATCCCCCTCTCTGATGAAGGGTCTAGGCCCGAAACGTCAGCTTTTGTGCTCCTGAGATGCTGCTTGGCCTGCTGTGTTCATCCAGCCTCACATTTTATTATCTTGGAATCTCCAGCATCTGCAGTTCCCATTATCTCTGAGAAGATAGTGTTGGGCCACATTATTGCATTCATTTGAAGCAGGAAAGTGGATTAATTGGATATTTCAGTGGCCAGTTAAAAATCAGCCAACATTTAATGTGGGAGTGCAGTCACTACTGGCCAGATTGGATGAGGACCACAGATTTCCTTCCTCAAAGGATGTCAGTGAACCAGTGGGCTGTTTAGAACTATCCAACAGCTTTATGCCACATTTACCAGAATTTTATATTCAGGGTTTTAAACTACAATGGAGGAATTTGAATCCACATTATGATCTAATAGGCTAGCCGCCAAATCCTGTTCCGTATATTCCACAAATTGTGCAAATATTGATGACAGAAGATTTTCAAACCCATAAAGATGTTTTGCAATCATGACACTAAACTGTTGTTATATTCCACAAATAGAATCAAGACCTGGAGAAACATTTTCTTTCATTCTCTGCTGCTCAGCCTATCTCTTCTCATTGGGATGGTGCAGTGCCTCAATGATTAGCATTGCTGCCTCACAGCACCAGGAAGCCAGGTTTGATCCCAGCCATGGATGAATGTCTGGATGGATTGTGCTTGTTCTCCCAACGTTTGCATGGATTTTTTCCCACAGTCCAATGGTGTGCGGGTTAGGTGAATTGGCCATGCTAAATAGCCTGTAATGTCCAGGGATCTGCAGGCTAACCGGCAGCTTAGCCCTTGGAAATGCAAGGATATAAGGATGGGGTGAGTCTGGTTGGGGTGCTCTTCAGAGGTTGGTGTGGACTTGATGGGCCAAATGGCCTGCTTCCATACTGTTGGGAATCTATGATCTCCAATATTCAGAAACAAACGTTAAGTTTTATAGTATCGTGGAGGAGTTTCAAAGGTTGGAGAATATTTGGGCAAGAAAGCTGATTTGGGGTTTTGAGACTCTACCCTTCGGTTGGCCATCCTTCCTAGATCACATGAGCAGCTGTCCTTAAACTGAGATACTATAGACCCAACAGTGCTACGAGACAAACACTAACACATGAAGCAGCAGTTTGAGAAAAGGAGAGAGGAAATTAAGGAAAAAATTAAGTAAGTTTTTTTTGCGAGTAGATTCTGAGTGGAAATAATTACTGACTTGAAGTAGGGAAAATAAAATTAAGTCAAGGAATTGCAGAATCACATCTCTCAACTGTTAAAAACTTCTGGAAAAGAAAATCCCAAGCTTCTTACTGCTGAAGTGATAGGAGTCAGCATGGTTCACATTTTGGTCTATGTAGCAAATGCCTGATCTGCCCTCAGAGCTCTGCACAGCTGTCAGAAGTGCTGTTCTGTGATGTGCTGACATGAGGTGCATTTTCTTTGCTTTTGTTGAGCAAACAAAAGGAAAATAAAAATCGCAGATCTCATCCATTTTTCAGGCTACTTTTACAAAATACTTACTACACACTACAATATTTATCCAGAGCTGCCAGCGAATCTTCCACTGTCCCACAAACTCGGATAGTTCCACCAAAGTTTTACATTTTTTTGGAGTCAGAGAGACTCAGGGTCACTTTCTTGATCAAAAATATCGATTCTTCTCCAGAATGCAGAGGTTACCTCTATGTTTTTGAAAGCTCAGTCATTTGGCAGGTCCAGGGTGATGGAATGATATAGTATGGTTATTGCAGCTGGCCAGAATTTCTGTGGGCTCCTTGTGCAACAATCTATAATATTGAAATGTATGAAACTGAGAGATAGGTTAAATGGGAAAACATTTTTCCCCTGAATGCCAGGATCAATGACCAAGGGACAGGAGATTTATAGGAGACATGAGGATAAACATTTTCACCCAGAGGGTGATGGGAATTTGGAACTCACGTCCTGTGAGAGTTGCGAAGGCAGAAACTCTAATCACATTTGGGAAGTATTTAAATGTACACTTGTGATGCCAAGGTATACAAGGCTATGAACCAAGCACTTGAAAATGGGATTGGATTAGCTAGGCAGCTGTGTTTTTTTACTGGCCTGGATGCAATGGGCTTTAGGACCAGTTTCTGTGCTGCATATTTCCATGACTCTATGACGATTCTAAAGACGCATTTCAGTGTGACATCCTTAATCCCAGGATACAGCTGTGTGTCACTTTTGGTTCAAAGGTATTCTTTCAAGCAACACGCAGGGACCATAATTGAATAAAGCTGCACCTGCTTTTGGGGTGCTACAAGGTTGTTGAATGTTCCATGATCACATCCATAATGCCAAACACCACACTGCTGAAAGGGTTATCCACTGCATACCTAACATACCCAAGGCTAGTGGTGTTAATCGCTGAACTGTTAATCCAAAGACCCAGACAATGTTCTGATGAAAGGTCGAGGCCCGAAACATCAGCTTTTGTGCTCCTAAGATGCTGCTTAGCCTGCTGCCTTCCTCCAGCTCCACACTTTGTTACCTCTAATGTTCTGAAGACCCAGGCTCAAATCCTGCCACGGCAGATGGTGGAATTTGAATTCAATTTTAAAAAAGTACAAATTAAGAATCTAATGATGACTATGAATCCATTGTCGATTGTTGGAAAACCCGTCTGGTTCACTAATGCCCTTTAGGGAAGGAAACTGCCATCCTTACCTGACCTGGCCTACATGTGGCTCCAGATTCACAGCAATGTGGTTGACACTTCACTGCCTTCCGGGTAATTAGGGACGGGCAATAAATGTTGACCTGTTCACTGATGCCCACATCCCATGAATAAATAAAAAACTGAGCAGAAAAGATACTTGCTTATCAGTGCACAGAGTTGATTCAATGACAGTTTGAAGCTCATGCCACAGTCTATGCTCTCATTTTGTCTTAGAATATGTGTTCAATGATATAATGGACTTCTGTCCTGGGCCACATCAGACCCTCTACACTCCTTGACATTGAATGCAGTTTTCCGACTGTACCACACATTTGGATGTGTCCAGCCTATTATCTGTATTTTTGTTTTGCCAGAAAAAACCTGCAGGTGCTGGAGGTTGGAAATAAAAGTAGAAAATGCTGGAAATGTTCAACATAACTGGCAGCATCTGTGGAGTAAGAAACAGAGTTAACAGGCAGCCCAGTGGAAAGAGGTTTTGGAGCATGCATGGCGAAATTGATGTTGGATCAGGATCTCAATGTGATCCTCCAGCTAATCCCAAGGGTGGGATCGAAGGAGAACAGAGAACTGCCTTAGAGATAGTAAGAACTGCTGATGCTAGAGCCAGAGATAACACAATGTGGAGCTGGAGGAACACAGCAGGCCAGGCAGCATCAGAGGAACAGGAAAGCTGACACTTTGGGAAGAAGGGTCCAGACCTGATCCAGCCTGATCCCTTCCCATCCAGCTCCACATTGTTTATATTAGAGAACTGTCTTAGTTCTCTGAGGTAAGTTATTCTAAGAGATGAATGGCACTGATACACGGTTTTTGCAAAGATCTGGTGGCATCAGTGCAATTGTTAGAAATTATCATGTTTCAAGAGATCAAAATCAGGTGATGAAGAGCAGGATGGAAAAAAAATCAGGAGCAGACATCCCCGAGCTACCCCTTGAAGTAAAAATAATGCAGGATAAAGGAAACCAATGGACCTTGCGTGATTTTAATCTACTCATAAACTGGATAAATTAGTCTGATAATGGTAGGCTGAAAGAGGGGCTCATAGAATAATTTTGAGATACTCAGCTCAGCACTTTTGGAAATCACCAGAAATCAGATTCTGAAGAAGGGTCCTGACCTGAAATGATAACTTTCCTGCTCCTCTGATGCTGCCTGGCCTGCAGTGTTCCTCCAGCTCCACGCTGTGTTATGCCAGACTCAGCCTTGTCTAACGTGACAGGATAAATTAATGGTCTCAGAATAAAGCCACTACCTATCTAGGCAATGACGAGCACGATGAAATGTTATGCACAATTTCAAAATGAGTAACCTGTGTCCAAGACTAGTGTATTAAATTTAAATATGGGCCACTGTGTGGGCATGAACGCTGAGCAACTGTAGGAACACCAGGCAAAGGATTAGATCAATAATGAAGTAGTGAGTATACTCCTAATGTAAAGAAAAATTCTGAGGGGACGACCTGCCATCAATGATTAATGAAAGAAGTCAAGAAAAGCATCAAACTCAAGGAAAAAGAAAATTCAATTGAATATAAATGGCAAATTTTATGTTTCACTTATACAGGACATTGTTCTGACCATATCACCATGCACTGTGGTCTCCTTAATTAAGGAGGCATGCAAATACATTGAAAGTGATTCCGAGAGGGGTTATTAGATTGGTATCAGGAACGAATGGATTATGGAGTGAGAAAAGATTGGGCAGATTGTGTTTGTTTGCGCTACGGATGAAGAATGAGTTGATTGAAGCTGATAAGATTGTGAATAGTCTTGAACAGGGTGGATGTGTAGAGGATGTTTCCAAAACAACATGACACTGTTTACAAATTGGGGGTCACCCTTTAAAATATCGAGATTAGGAACTTTTTCTTTCCCTGCAGAGGCTTGTGTGACCTTTGACCTGTCTGCCTCAGAAGGCAATGGAGGCAGGATAGTTGAATATATTAAAGGTGGAGATTCTTGGGCAAAGGAAACTATGATTATTCTGATTAAATCGGAATGTGGAGTTCAGTACTTGAATAGATTGGTCACCATCCTATTGAATGGCAGATCAGGATTAAGAAGCCACTTCCGTTCTGAGGGACACGTTTGCATCTCCTCTGGCCCTCCGATTCTGCAACCCCGTCCAGCGAAACCTATCTCCACATTTGATTTGGTCGTCTTCTCAACACTGTGACTGAACATAGCTGAGCCCCTGGACTGACTTACTAGACAGCCAGGATTCACCATGGTATTGGCCACCTTGTTCATTCCAATGACCCAATCGCACCGCAAACTGACCAAGATATGATCCTCAGATTACTTGCACATGACCTGCCGGACTGACTATGGCCCATTTCCTGGATACATCCTTTGATTCCTGGGGGACGGATGGTCTGACGAACTGTGGTCAAACTTCTTTGTGGCATAATCAGAGGAGCCCCTGGATTGATGTAGGCTGCACCTTCAGACATTGCCCTGTATTTGCAGAGTTTTTGCTGTTACAGCTGTTGACACAAGCTGCACATCGGACAGTGATGTATACTCAGGATAGCAACAGGGTAAGATGCTCAAGTCGAAGCTCTGCTACTCGCCAGTTCGTTTGTGTTGTTCTCCCTTTCATTCACATTTTACACCAGATTCATTTTGCTTCCAAATATAACAGCCAAAGTACCATACCAGACCTGGAAAATGGAGGAGAGACAAAGGGAGGCGAGCGACGGCAGGAGCCCAGGGGGAAGCACAGCACCCAGCAAAAAATCCCGGAGCAGTACAAAATGAGTGCAGGACACATCCCGGAGCAGGAGCACAATGAGTGCAGGACAAGTCCCGGAGCAGTAGCAGATTGAGTGCAGTACAAGTCCCACAAGAGGAGCAGAATGAGTGCAGGACTAGTCCCGCAACAGGAGCAGAGCAAGCGTAGGACAAGTCCCAGAGCAGGAGCAGAGCGAGTGCAGGACAAGTCACGGAGCAGGAGCAGACCGAATGCAGGACAAGTCCCGGAACAGGAGCAGAGCGAGCGTAGGACACGTCCTGGAATACGAGCAGAGCAAGCGCAGGACAAGTCCCGGACCAGGAGCCGAGCAAGCGCAGGACAAGACACAGAGGAGGAGCAGAGCGAGTGAAGGACAAGTCCCGCAGCAGGAGCAGAGCAAGTGCAGGACACGTCCCAGAGCAGGAGCACAGCAAGTGCAGGACAAGTCCCGGAGCAGGAGCAGAGCGAGTGCAGTACAAGTCCCGGAGCAGTAGCAGACGGAGCACAGGACAACTCCCGGAGCAGGAGCAGAAGGAGTGCAGGACAAGTCAAAGAACAGGAGCAGAGCGAGTGCAGGACATGACCCAGAGCAGGAGCAGAGCAAGCGCAGGAAAAGTCCCGGAACAGGAGCAGAGAGAGCGCAGTCCAAGTCCTGGAGCAGGAGCAGAGTGAGAGCAGGACAAGTCCCAGAGCAAGAGCAAAGCAAGTGCAAGACAAGTCCCGGAGCAGGAGCAGAGCGAGCGCAGGACAAGCTCCAGAACAGAAGCAGAGCGAGTGCAGGGCAAGTCCCAGAGCAGGAGCAGAGCGAGTGCAGGACAAGTCCCGGAGCAGGAGCAGAGCGAATGCAGGACAAGTCCCGGAACAAAAGCAGAGCGAGCGCAGGACACGTCCTGGAACCGGAGCAGGGCAAAGCGCAGGACAAGTCCCGGAGCAGGAACAGAGCAAGCGCAGGAGAAGACCCGGAGCAGGAGCAGAGCAAGCGCAGGACAAGTCCCGGAGCAGGAGCAGAATGAGTGCAGGACAAGACCCGGAGCAGGACCAGAGCGAGTTCAGGACAAGTCACAGATAAGTACCAGACGGAGCACAGGACAAGTCCTGGAGCAGGAGCAGAATGAGTGCGGGATAAGTCCCGGAGCAGGAGCAGAGTGACTGCAGGACAAGTCCCAGAACAGGAGCAGACCGTGTGCAGGACAGGTCCCGGAGCAGTAGCAGAGCGAGTGCAGGACAAGTCCCGGAGCAGTAGCAGAGCGAGTGCAGGACAAGTCCCGGAGCAGGAGCAGAGCGAGTGCAGGACACGTACGAGAACAGGAGCAGAGTGAGCGCAGGACAAGACCCGGAGCAGGAGCAGAGCGAGTGCAGGACAAGTCACGGATAAGTACCAGACGGAGCACAGGACAAGTCCTGGAGCAGGAGCAGAATGCGTGCGGGATAAGTCCCGGAGCAGGAGCAGAGCGAGTGCAGGACACGTCCCAGAACAGGAGCAGAGCGAGTGCGGGACAAGTCCCGGAGCAGGACCAGAGCGAGTGCAGGACAAGTCCCAGAGCAGGAGCCGAGTAAATGCAGGACAAGACCCGGAGCAGGAGAAGAGCAAGCGCAGGACAAGTCCCGGAGCAGGAGCCGAGTAAATGCAGGACAAGACCCGGAGCAGGAGAAGAGCAAGCGCAGGACAAGTCCCGGAGCAGGAGCAGAATGAGTGCAGGACTAGACCCGTAGCAGGACCAGAGTGAGCTCAGGACAAGTCACGGATAAGTACCAGACGGAGCACAGGACAAGCCCTGGAGCAGGAGCAGAATGAGTGCGGGATAAGTCCCGGAGCAGGAGCAGAGTGAGTTCAGGACAAGTCCCAGAACAGGAGCAGACCGTGTGCAGGATATGTCCTGGAGCAGGAGCAGGGCGAGTCCAGGAGATATCCCGGAACAGGAGCAGAGCGAGTGCAGGACAAGTCGCGGAACACGAGCAGAGCAAGCGCACGACAAGTCCCGGAGGAAGAGCAAAGCAAGTGCAGGACATGTCCCAGAGCAGGAGCAGAGCGAGTGCAGGACAAGCTCCGGAACAGAAGCAGAGCGATTGCAGGGCAAGTCCCAAAGCAGGAGCAGAGCGAGTGCAGGACAATTCCCGGAGCAGGAGCACAGCGAGTGCAGGACAACTCCCGTAGCAGGAGCAGAGTGGGTGCAGGACAAGTCCCGGAACAGGAGCAGAGCGAGTGCAGGATATGTCCTGGAGCAGGAGCAGGGCGAGTCCAGGAGATATCCCGGAACAGGAGCAGAGCGAGTGCAGGATAAGACCTGGAGCAGGAGCAGAGTGAGCGCAGGACAAGACCCGGAGCAGGAGCAGAGCGAGTGCAGGATCAATCCGAGAACAGGAGCAGAGCGAGTGCAGGACAGGTCAGGGAGCAGGAGCAGAGCGAGCGCAGGACAAGACCTGGAGCAGGAGCAGAGCGAGTGCAGGACAGGTCCCGGAGCAGGAGCAGAGCGAGTGCAGGACAAATCCCGGTGAAGTAGCAGAGCGAGTGCAGGTCAAGTCCCGGAACCGGTGCAGAGCGAGTGCAGGACAAGTCCCAGAGCAGGAGCTGAGTAAATGCAGGACAAGACCCGGAGCAGGAGCAGAGCGAGCGCAGGACAAGACCCGGAGCAGGAGCAGAGCAAGTGCAGGACAAGACCCGGAGCAGGAGCAGAGTAAATACAGGACAGGACCCGGAACAGGTGCAGAGCGAGTGCAGGACAAGTCCCGGAGCAGGAGCTGAGTAAATGCAGGACAAGTCGCGGAACACGAGCAGAGCAAGCGCACGACAAGTCCCGGAGGAAGAGCAAAGCAAGTGCAGGACATGTCCCGGAGCAGGAGCAGAGCGAGTGCAGGACAAGCTCCGGAACAGAAGCAGAGCGATTGCAGGGCAAGTCCCAAAGCAGGAGCAGAGCGAGTGCAGGACAAGTCCCGGAGCAGGAGCACAGCGAGTGCAGGACAACTCCCGTAGCAGGAGCAGAGTGGGTGCAGGACAAATCCCGGAACAGGAGCAGAGCGAGTGCAGGATATGTCCTGGAGCAGGAGCAGAGCGAGTCCAGGAGATATTCCGGAACAGGAGCAGAGCGAGTGCAGGATAAGACCTGGAGCAGGAGCAGAGTGAGCGCAGGACAAGACCCGGAGCAGGAGCAGAGCGAGTGCAGGATCAGTCCGAGAACAGGAGCAGAGCGAGTGCAGGACAGGTCAGGGAGCAGGAGCAGAGCGAGCGCAGGACAAGACCTGGAGCAAGAGCAGAGCGAGTGCAGGACAGGTCCCGGAGCAGGAGCAGAGCGAGTGCAGGACAAATCCCGGAGAAGTAGCAGAGCGAGTGCAGGTCAAGTCCCGGAACAGGAGCAGAGCGAGCGCAGGACAAGACCCGGAGCAGGAGCAGAGCAAGTGCAGGACAAGACCCGGAGCAGGAGCAGAGTAAATACAGGACAAGACCCGGAGCAGGAGCAGAGCGAGCGCAGGACAAGACCCGGAGCAGGAGCAGAGCGAGCGCACGAAAAGTCCCGGAGCAGTAGCAGAGCGAGCGCAGGACAAGTCCCAGAGCAGTAGCAGAGCGAGCGCAGGGCAAGTCCCAGAGCAGTAGCAGAGTAAATACAGGACAGGACCCGGAGCAGAAGCAGAGCGAGTGCAGGATATATCTCGGAGGAGGAGCACAGCGAGTGCAGGACAAGTCCCGGAGCAGGAGCCGAGTAAATGCAGGACAAGACCCGGAGCAGGCGCAGAGCGAGGGCAAGACAAATCCCGGAGCAGGAGCAGAATGAGTGCAGGACAAGACCCGGAGCAGAAGCAGAGCGAGCGCACGTCAAGTCCCGGGGCAGGAGCACAGCGAGTGCAGCACACGTCCCGGAGAAGGAGCAGACCGAGTGCAGGACAAGTCTCGGAGAAGGAGCAGAGCGTGTGCAGGACAAGTCCGGAACATGAGCAGAGCGAATGCAGGACAAGACCCAGAGCAGGAGCAGAGCGAGTGCAGGACAAGTCCCGGAGAAGGAGCAGAGTGAGTGAGGGACATGTTCCGGAGCAGGAGCAGAGCGAGTGCAGGATAAGTCCCGGAGAAGGAGCAAAGCGAGTGCAGGACACGACCCGGAGCAGGAGCAGAGCGAGCGCAGCACACGTCCCGCAACAGGAGCAGGGCGAATGCAGGACAAGTCCCGGAGAAGGAGCAGAGTGAGTGCAGGACAAGTCCCGGAGAAGGAGCAGAGTGAGTGCAGGACATGTCCCAGAACAGGAGCAGAGCGAGCGCAGGACAAGTACAGGACCAGGAGCAGAGCGAATGCAGGACAAGACCCGGAACAGGAACGGAGCGAGTGCTGACCAAGTCCGGGTGCAGGAGCAGAGCGAGTGCAGGACAACACCCGGAGCAGGAGCAGAGCGAGTGCAGCACACGTCCCGCAGAAGGAGCAGAGCGAATGCAGGACACATCCCAGAACAGTAGCAGAGCGAATGCAGGACAAGTCCCGGAGAAGGAGCAGAGTGAGTGCAGGACATGTCCCAGAACAGGAGCAGAGCGAGCGCAGGACAAGTACAGGACCAGGAGCAGAGCGAATGCAGGACAAGACCCGGAACAGGAACGGAGCGAGTGCAGGACAAGTCCGGGAGCAGGAGCAGAGCGAGTGCAGTAAAACTCCCGGAGCAGGAGCAGAGCGAGTGCAGGACAGGTCCCGGAGAAGTAGCAGAGCGAGTGCAGGATAAGACCTGGAGCAGGAGCAGAGCGAGCGCAGGACACGTCCCGGAGCAGGAGCAGAGCGAGTGCAGGACAAGTCCCGGAGCAGGAGGGCAGCGAGTGCAGGTCAAGTCCCGGAACAGGAGCAGATCGAGTGCAGGACAAGTCCCGGAGCACGAGCAGAGCAAGTGCAGGACACATCCCAGAACAGGAGCAGAGTGAGCGCACGACAAGTCCCGGAGCAGGAGCAGAGCGAGCGCAGGACAAGTCCCGGTGCAGGAGCACAGCGAGTGCAGGACAAGTCCTGGAGCAGGAGCAGAGCAAGTGCAGGACACGTCCCAGAACAGGAGCAGAGCGAGCGCAGGACAAATCCCGGAGCAGGAGCAGAGCGAGTGCAGGTCGATTCCCGGAACAGGAGCAGAGTGAGTGCAGGACAAGTCCCGGAGCAGGAGCCGAGTAAATGCAGGACAAGAGACAGAGCAGGAGCAGAGCAAGTTCAGGACAAGACCCGGAGCAGGAGCAGAGCGAGTGCACGACAAGTCCCGGAGCAGGAGCGGAGCAGGTGTAGGACAAGTCCCGGAGAAGTAGCAGAGCGAGTGCAGGATAAGTCACAGAGCAGCAGCAGAGCGAGTGCAGAACAAGTCCCAGAGCAGGAGCACAGCAAGTCCAAGGCAAGTCCCGGAGAAGTAGCAGAGCGAGCGCAGGACAAGTCCCGGAGCAGTAGCAGAGCGATTGCAGGACAAGTCCCAGACCAGTAGCAGAGCGAGTGCAGGATAAGACCTGGAGCAGGAGTAGAGCGAGTGCAGGACAGGTACTGGAGCAGGAGCAGAGCGAGCGCAGGCCATGTCCCGGAACAGGAGCAGAACGAGTGCAGGACAAGTCCCGGAGCAGGAGCTGAGTAAATGCAGGACAAGACGCGGAGCAGGAGCAGAGCAAATGCAGGATATATCCCGGAGCTGGAGCAGATCGAGTGCAGGATATATCCCGGATCAGGAGCAGAGCGAGTGCAGGACAAGCCCGGGAGCAGGAGCAGAGCAAGTGCAGGAAAAGTCTCGGAACAGGAGCAGAGCAAGTGCAGGAGAAGTCCAGGAGCAGGAGCAGAGCGAGCGCAGGACAAGTACAGGACCAGGAGCAGAGCGAATGTAGGACAAGTCCGGGAGCAGGAGCAGAGCGAGTGCACGACACGTCCCAGAACAGGAGCAGAGCGAGCGCAGGACAAGTCCCGGAGCAGGAGCAGACCGAGCGCAGGACAAGTATAGGACCAGGGCAGAGCGAATGCAGGACAAGACCTGGAACAGGAGCAGAGCGAGTGCTGACCAAGTCCGGGTGCAGGAGCAGAGCGAGTGCAGGGCAACACCCGGAGCAGGAGCAGAGCGAAAGCAGGATGAATCCCGGAGCAGGAGCAGAGCAAGCGCACGACAAGTCCCGGAGCAGTAGCAGAGCGAGCGCAGGACAAGAGCCGGAGGAGGAGCCGAATGAGTGCAGGACCAGTCCCGCAACTGGAGCAGAGTGAGTGCAGGACAAGTCCCGGAGCAGGAGCAGAGCAAGCGCAGGACAAGTCCTGGAGCAGTAGCAGAGCGAGTGCAGGACCTGTCCCGGAGCAGGAGCAGAATGAGTGCAGGACAAGTCCCGGAGATGGAGGAGAGCGAGTGCAGGACAAGTCCCGGAGCAGTAGCAGAGCGAGTGCAGGATAAGTCCCGGAGCAGGAGCAGACCGAGCGCAGGACAAGTCCCGGAGCAGTAGCAGAGCGAGTGCAGGACAGGTCCCGGAGCAGGAGCAGAGCGAGTGCAGGACAAGACCCGGAGCAGTAGCAGAGCAATCGCAGGACGAATCCCGGAGAAGGAGCAGAGCGAGTGCATGACAAGTCCCGGAGCAGGAGCAGACCGAGCACAGGACAAGTCCCGGAGCAGGAGCAGAGCGAGCGCAGGACAAGGCCCGGAGCAGGTGCAGAGCGAACGCAGCTCAAGTCCCAGAGTAGGAGCAGAGCGAGCACAGGACAAGTCCCGGTGCAGGAGCAGAGCAAGTGCGGGACAAGTCCCGGAGCAGGAGCAGAGCAAGTGCGGGACAAGTCCCGGAGCAGGAGCAGAGCGAGCGCAGGACAAGTCCCGGAGCAGCAGCAGAGCGAGTGCAGGACAAGACCCGGAGCAAGAGCTGAGCAAGTGCAGGACAAGACCCGGAGCAGGAGCAAAGCAAGTGCAGGATATATCCCGGAGCAGGAGCAGAGCGAGTGCAGGACAAGTCCCGGAGCAGGAGCAGAGCGTGTGCAGGTCGATTCCCGGAACAGGAGCAGAGCCAGTGCAGGACAAGTCCCGCAACAGGGGCAGGGTGAATGAAGGACAAGAGACAGAGCAGGAGCAGAGCAAGCGCAGGACAAGACCCGGAGCAGGAGCACAGCGAGTGCAGGACAAGTCCCGGAGCAGGAGCAGACTGAGTGCGGGGCAAGTCCCAGAGCAGGAGCAGAGCGAGTGCAGGATGAGTCACGGAGCAGGAGCACAGCGAGTGCAAGACAAGTCCCGGAGAAGTAGCAGAGCGAACGCAGGACAAGTCCCGGAGCAGTAGCAGACCGAGTGCAGGACAAGTCCCGGAGAAGTAGCAGAGCAAGTGCAGGACAAGTCCCGGACCAGTAGCAGAGCGAGTGCAGGACAAGTCCCGGAACAGGAGCAGAGTGAGTGCAGGATACGTCCCGGAGCAGGAGCAGAGCGAGTGCAGGACAAGTCCCGGAGCAGTAACAGACGGAGCACAGGACAACTCCCGGAGAAGGAGCAGAATCAGTGCGGGTCAAGTCCCAGAGCAGGAGCAGAGTGAGTGCGGGTAAGGTCCCAGAGCAGGAGCAGAGTGAGTGCAGGACAAGTCCCGGAGCAGCAGCAGAGCGAGTGCAGGACAAGTCCCGGAGCAGGAGCTGAGCAAGTGCAGGACAAGACCCGGAGCAGGAGCAAAGCAAGTGCAGGATATATCCCGGAGCAGGAGCAGAGCGAGTGCAGGACAAGTCCCGGAGCAGGAGCAGAGTGTGTGCAGGTCGATTCCCGGAACAGGAGCAGAGCCAGTGCAGGACAAGTCCCGCAACAGGGGCAGGGTGAATGAAGGACAAGAGACAGAGCAGGAGCAGAGCAAGCGCAGGACAAGACCCGGAGCAGGAGCACAGCGAGTGCAGGACAAGTCCCGGAGCAGGAGCAAACTGAGTGCGGGGCAGGTCCCAGAGCAGGAGCAGAGCGAGTGCAGGATGAGTCACGGAGCAGGAGCACAGCGAGTGCAAGACAAGTCCCGGAGAAGTAGCAGAGCGAACGCAGGACAAGTCCCGGAGCAGTAGCAGACCGAGTGCAGGACAAGTCCCGGAGAAGTAGCAGAGCAAGTGCAGGACAAGTCCCGGACCAGTAGCAGAGCGAGTGCAGGACAAGTCCCGGAACAGGAGCAGAGTGAGTGCAGGATACGTCCCGGAGCAGGAGCAGAGCGAGTGCAGGACAAGTCCCGCAACAGGGGCAGAGTGAATGCAGGACAAGTCCCGAAGAAGGAGCAGAGTGAGTGCAGGACAAGACCCGGAGCAGGAGCAGAGCGAGTGCAGGACAAGTCCCGGAGCCGTAACAGACGGAGCACAGGACAATTCCTGGAGTAGGAGCAGAATCAGTGCGGGTCAAGTCCCAGAGCAGGAGCAGAGTGAGTGCGGGACAAGTCCCGGATCAGGAGCAGAGTGCGTGTGGGACAGGTCTCAGAGCAGAGGCAGAGCGAGCGCAGGATATGTCCCAGAGCAGGAGCAGAGTGAGTGCGGGAAAGGTCCCAGAGCAGGAGCAGAGTGAGTGCAGGAAACGTCCCGGAGCAGGAGCAGAATGAGTGCAGGACAAGACCCGGAGCACGAGCAGAGCGAACGCAGGACAAGTCCCGGAGCAGTAGCAGACGGAGCACAGGACAAGTCCCGGAGCAGGAGCACATGAAATGCAGGACAAGTCCCGGAGCAGGAGCAGAGTGAGTGCAAGACAAGACCTGGAGCAGGAGCAGAATGAGTGCAGGACAAGTCCCGGAGCAGTAGCAGACGGAGCACAGGACAAGTCCCGGAGCAGGAGCAGAGCAAGCGCAGGACAAGTCCTGGAGCAGGACCACATGAAATGCAGGACACGTCCCGGAGCAGGAGCAGAGCGGGTGCAGGACAAGACACGGAGCAGGAGCAGAGCGGGTGCAGGACAGGTCCCGGAGTAGGAGCAGAATGAGTGCAGTACAAGACCCGGAGTAGGAGAAGAGCGAGTGCAGGACAGGTCCCGGAGTAGGAGCAGAATGAGTGCGGGACAAGTCCCGGAGCAGGAGCAGGGTGAGTGCAGGACAAGTCCCAGAACAGGAGCAGAGCGAGTGCAGGACAAGTCCCGGAACAGGAGCAGTGTCAGCGCAGGACAAGTCCCGGAGCAGGAGCAGAGCAAGCGCAGGACAAGTCCTGGAGCAGTAGCAGAGCGAGTGCAGGACCTGTCCCGGAGCAGGAGCAGAATGAGTGCAGGACAAGTCCCGGAGATGGAGGAGAGCGAGTGCAGGACATGACCCTCAGCAGGAGCAGAGCGAGTGCAGGATAAGTCCTGGAACAGGAGCAGAGAAAGTGCAGGACTAGTTCTGGAGCAGGATCAGACAGAGCGCAGGACAAGTTCCGGAGCAGTAGCAGAGCGAGTGCAGAACAGGTCCCGGAGCTGGTGCAGAGCGAGCGCAGCACAAGTCCCGGAGCAGGAGCTGAGCGAGCGCAGGACAAGTATCGGAGCAATAGCAGAGCAAGCGCAGGACAAGAGACGGAGGAGGAGCCGAATGAGTGCAGGACCAGTCCCGCAACTGGAGCAGAGTGAGTGCAGGACAAGTCCCGGAGCAGGAGCAGAGCGAATGCAGGACAAGACCCGGAGCAGGAGCAGAGCGAAAGCAGGATGAATCCCGGAGCAGGAGCAGAGCAAGCGCACGACAAGTCCCGGAGCAGTAGCAGAGCGAGCGCAGGATAAGAGCCGGAGGAGGAGCCGAATGAGTGCAGGACCAGTCCCGCAACTGGAGCAGAGTGAGTGCAGGACAAGTCCCGGAGCAGGAGCAGAGCAAGCGCAGGACAAGTCCTGGAGCAGTAGCAGAGCGAGTGCAGGACCTGTCCCGGAGCAGGAGCAGAATGAGTGCAGGACAAGTCCCGGAGATGGAGGAGAGCGAGTGCAGGACAAGTCCCGGAGCAGTAGCAGAGTGAGTGCAGGATAAGTCCCGGAGCAGGAGCAGACCGAGCGCAGGACAAGTCCCGGAGCAGTAGCAGAGCGAGTGCAGGACAAGTCCCGGAGCAGGAGCAGAGCGAGTGCAGGACAAGGCCCGGAGCAGGTGCAGAGTGAACGCAGCTCAAGTCCCAGAGTAGGAGCAGAGCGAGCACAGGACAAGTCCCGGAGCAGTAGCAGAGCAATCGCAGGGCGAATCCCGGAGCAGGAGCAGAGCGAGTGCAGGACAAGGCCCGGAGCAGGTGCAGAGTGAACGCAGCTCAAGTCCCAGAGTAGGAGCAGAGCGAGCACAGGACAAGTCCCGGTGCAGGAGCAGAGCAAGTGCGGGACAAGTCCCGGAGCAGGAGCAGAGCGAGCGCAGGACAAGTCCCGGCGCAGGAGTCGCGCGAGAGCAGGACACGTCACAGAACAGGAGCAGAGTGAGCACAGAACAAGACCTGGAGCAGGAGCGGAGTGAGTGCAGGACAAGTCCGGGTGCAGGAGCAGAGCGAGTGCAGGACAACACCCGGAGCAGGAGCAGAGCGAAAGCAGGATGAATCCCGGAGCAGGAGCAGAGCAAGCGCACGACAAGTCCCGGAGCAGTAGCAGAGCGAGCGCAGGACAAGAGCCGGAGCAGGAGCCGAATGAGTGCAGGGCCAGTCCCGCAACTGGAGCAGAGTGAGTGCAGGACAAGTCCCGGAGCAGGAGCAGAGCAAGCGCAGGACAAGTCCTGGAGCAGTAGCAGAGCGAGTGCAGGACCTGTCCCGGAGCAGGAGCAGAATGAGTGCAGGACAAGTCCCGGAGATGGAGGAGAGCGAGTGCAGGACAAGTCCCGGAGCAGTAGCAGAGCGAGTGCAGGATAAGTCCCGGAGCAGGAGCAGACCGAGCGCAGGACAAGTCCCGGAGCAGTAGCAGAGCGAGTGCAGGACAGGTCCCGGAGCAGGAGCAGAGCGAGTGCAGGACAAGACCCGGAGCAGTAGCAGAGCAATCGCAGGACGAATCCCGGAGAAGGAGCAGAGCGAGTGCAGGACAAGTCCCGGAGCAGGAGCAGACCGAGCACAGGACAAGTCCCGGAGCAGGAGCAGAGCGAGCGCAGGACAAGGCCCGGAGCAGGTGCAGAGCGAACGCAGCTCAAGTCCCAGAGTAGGAGCAGAGCGAGCACAGGACAAGTCCCGGTGCAGGAGCAGAGCAAGTGCGGGACAAGTCCCGGAGCAGGAGCAGAGCAAGTGCGGGACAAGTCCCGGAGCAGGAGCAGAGCGAGCGCAGGACAAGTCCCGGAGCAGCAGCAGAGCGAGTGCAGGACAAGACCCGGAGCAGTAGCAGAGCGAGTGCAGGACAGGTCCCGGAGCAGGAGCAGAGCGAGTGCAGGACAAGGCCCGGAGCAGGTGCAGAGTGAACGCAGCTCAAGTCCCAGAGTAGGAGCAGAGCGAGCACAGGACAAGTCCCGGAGCAGTAGCAGAGCAATCGCAGGGCGAATCCCGGAGCAGGAGCAGAGCGAGCGCAGGACAAGGCCCGGAGCAGGAGTAGCGCGAGAGCAGGACACGTCACAGAACAGGAGCAGAGTGAGCACAGAACAAGACCTGGAGCAGGAGCGGAGTGAGTGCAGGACAAGTCCCAGAGAAGTAGCAGAGCGAGTGCAGGACAAGGCACGGAGCAGGAGCAGAGCGAGTCCAGGACAATTCCTGGACCAGTAGCAGAGCGAGTGCAGGACAAGTCCCGGAGCAGGAGCAGAGTGAGTGCGGGACAGGTCTCAGAGCAGGAGCAGAGCGAGCGCAGGACAAGTCCCGCAACAGGGGCAGAGCGAATGCAGGACAAGTCCCGAAGAAGGAGCAGAGTGAGTGCAGAGCAAGACCCGGAACAGGAGCGGAGCGAGTGCAGGACAAGTCCCGGAGCAGGAGCAGAGCGAGTGCAGGACAAGTCCCGGAGCAGTAACAGACGGAGCACAGGACAACTCCCGGAGTAGGAGCAGAATGAGTGCGGGTCAAGTCCCAGAGCAGGAGCAGAGTGAGTGCGGGACAAGTCCCGGATCAGGAGCAGAGTGCGTGTGGGACAGGTCTCAGAGCAGAGTCAGAGCGAGCGCAGGATATGTCCCAGAGGAGGAGCAGAGTGAGTGCGGGAAAGGTCCCAGAGCAGGAGCAGAGTGAGTGCAGGACAAGAGCCGGAGGAGGAGCCGAATGAGTGCAGGACCAGTCCCGCAACTGGAGCAGAGTGAGTGCAGGACAAGTCCCGGAGCAGGAGCAGAGCAAGCGCAGGACAAGTCCTGGAGCAGTAGCAGAGCGAGTGCAGGACCTGTCCCGGAGCAGGAGCAGAATGAGTGCAGGACAAGTCCCGGAGATGGAGGAGAGCGAGTGCAGGACAAGTCCCGGAGCAGTAGCAGAGTGAGTGCAGGACAAGTCCCGGAGCAGGAGCAGACCGAGCGCAGGACAAGTCCCGGAGCAGTAGCAGAGCGAGTGCAGGACAGGTCCCGGAGCAGGAGCAGAGCGAGTGCAGGACAAGACCCGGAGCAGTAGCAGAGCAATCGCAAGACGAATCCCGGAGCAGGAGCAGAGCGAGTGCAGGACAAGTCCCGGAGCAGGAGCAGACCGAGCACAGGACAAGTCCCGGAGAAGTAGCAGAGCGAGCGCAGGACAAGGCCCGGAGCAGGTGCAGAGCGAACGCAGCTCAAGTCCCAGAGTAGGAGCAGAGCAAGCTCAGGACAAGTCCCGGTGCAGGAGCAGAGCAAGTGCGGGACAAGTCCCGGAGCAGGAGCAGAGCAAGTGCGGGACAAGTCCCGGAGCAGGAGCAGAGCGAGCGCAGGACAAGTCCCGGCGCAGGAGCAGCGCGAGAGCAGGACACGTCACAGAACAGGAGCAGAGTGAGCACAGAACAAGACCTGGAGCAGGAGCGGAGCGAGTGCAGGACAAGTCCCAGAGAAGTAGCAGAGCGAGTGCAGGACAAGGCACGGAGCAGGAGCAGAGCGAGTCCAGGACAATTCCTGGACCAGTAGCAGAGCGAGTGCAGGACAAGTCCCGGAGCAGGAGCAGAGTGAGTGCGGGACAGGTCTCAGAGCAGGACCATAGCGAGCGCAGGACAAGTCCCGCAACAGGGGCAGAGCGAATGCAGGACAAGTCCCGAAGAAGGAGCAGAGTGAGTGCAGAGCAAGACCCGGAACAGGAGCGGAGCGAGTGCAGGATATATCCCGGAGCAGGAGCAGAGCGAGTGCAGGACAAGTCCCGGAGCCGTAACAGACGGAGCACAGGACAAGTCCCGGAGAAGGAGCAGAATCAGTGCGGGTCAAGTCCCAGAGCAGGAGCAGAGTGAGTGCGGGACAAGTCCCGGATCAGGAGCAGAGTGCGTGTGGGACAGGTCTCAGAGCAGAGGCAGAGCGAGCGCAGGATATGTCCCAGAGCAGGAGCAGAGTGAGTGCGGGAAAGGTCCCAGAGCAGGAGCAGAGTGAGTGCAGGAAACGTCCCGGAGCAGGAGCAGAATGAGTGCAGGACAAGTCCCGGAGCAGCAGCAGAGCGAGTGCAGGACAAGTCCCGGAGCAGGAGCTGAGCAAGTGCAGGACAAGACCCGGAGCAGGAGCAAAGCAAGTGCAGGATATATCCCGGAGCAGGAGCAGAGCGAGTGCAGGACAAGTCCCGGAGCAGGAGCAGAGCGTGTGCAGGTCGATTCCCGGAACAGGAGCAGAGCCAGTGCAGGACAAGTCCCGCAACAGCGGCAGAGTGAATGCAGGACAAGAGACAGAGCAGGAGCAGAGCAAGCGCAGGACAAGACCCGGAGCAGGAGCACAGCGAGTGCAGGACAAGTCCCGGAGCAGGAGCAGACTGAGTGCGGGGCAGGTCCCAGAGCAGGAGCAGAGCGAGTGCAGGATGAGTCCCGGAGCAGGAGCACAGCGAGTGCAAGACAATTCCCGCAACAGGGGCAGAGTGAATGCAGGACAAGTCCCGAAGAAGGAGCAGAGTGAGTGCAGGACAAGACCCGGAGCAGGAGCAGAGCGAACGCAGGACAAGTCCCGGAGCAGTAGCAGACCGAGTGCAGGACAAGTCCCGGAGAAGTAGCAGAGCAAGTGCAGGACAAGTCCCGGACCAGTAGCACAGCGAGTGCAGGACAAGTCCCGGAACAGGAGCAGAGCGAGTGCAGGACAAGTCCCGCAACAGGGGCAGAGTGAATGCAGGACAAGTCCCGAAGAAGGAGCAGAGTGAGTGCAGGACAAGACCCGGAGCAGGAGCAGAGCGAGTGCAGGACAAGTCCCGGAGCAGTAACAGACGGAGCACAGGACAACTCCCGGAGTAGGAGCAGAATCAGTGCGGGTCAAGTCCCAGAGCAGGAGCAGAGTGAGTGCGGGACAAGTCCCGGATCAGGAGCAGAGTGCGTGTGGGACAGGTCTCAGAGCAGAGGCAGAGCGAGCGCACGACAAGTCCCGGAGCAGTAGCAGAGCGAGCGCAGGATAAGAGCCGGAGGAGGAGCCGAATGAGTGCAGGACCAGTCCCGCAACTGGAGCAGAGTGAGTGCAGGACAAGTCCCGGAGCAGGAGCAGAGCAAGCGCAGGACAAGTCCTGGAGCAGTAGCAGAGCGAGTGCAGGACCTGTCCCGGAGCAGGAGCAGAATGAGTGCAGGACAAGTCCCGGAGATGGAGGAGAGCGAGTGCAGGACAAGTCCCGGAGCAGTAGCAGAGTGAGTGCAGGACAAGTCCCGGAGCAGGAGCAGACCGAGCGCAGGACAAGTCCCGGAGCAGTAGCAGAGCGAGTGCAGGACAGGTCCCGGAGCAGGAGCAGAGCGAGTGCAGGACAAGACCCGGAGCAGTAGCAGAGCAATCGCAAGACGAATCCCGGAGCAGGAGCAGAGCGAGTGCAGGACAAGTCCCGGAGCAGGAGCAGACCGAGCACAGGACAAGTCCCGGAGAAGTAGCAGAGCGAGCGCAGGACAAGGCCCGGAGCAGGTGCAGAGCGAACGCAGCTCAAGTCCCAGAGTAGGAGCAGAGCAAGCTCAGGACAAGTCCCGGTGCAGGAGCAGAGCAAGTGCGGGACAAGTCCCGGAGCAGGAGCAGAGCAAGTGCGGGACAAGTCCCGGAGCAGGAGCAGAGCGAGCGCAGGACAAGTCCCGGCGCAGGAGCAGCGCGAGAGCAGGACACGTCACAGAACAGGAGCAGAGTGAGCACAGAACAAGACCTGGAGCAGGAGCGGAGCGAGTGCAGGACAAGTCCCAGAGAAGTAGCAGAGCGAGTGCAGGACAAGGCACGGAGCAGGAGCAGAGCGAGTCCAGGACAATTCCTGGACCAGTAGCAGAGCGAGTGCAGGACAAGTCCCGGAGCAGGAGCAGAGTGAGTGCGGGACAGGTCTCAGAGCAGGACCATAGCGAGCGCAGGACAAGTCCCGCAACAGGGGCAGAGCGAATGCAGGACAAGTCCCGAAGAAGGAGCAGAGTGAGTGCAGAGCAAGACCCGGAACAGGAGCGGAGCGAGTGCAGGACAAGTCCCGGAGCAGGAGCAGAGCGAGTGCAGGACAAGTCCCGGAGCAGTAACAGACGGAGCACAGGACAACTCCCGGAGTAGGAGCAGAATCAGTGCGGGTCAAGTCCCAGAGCAGGAGCAGAGTGAGTGCGGGACAAGTCCCGGATCAGGAGCAGAGTGCGTGTGGGACAGGTCTCAGAGCAGAGGCAGAGCGAGCGCAGGATATGTCCCAGAGCAGGAGCTGAGCAAGTGCAGGACAAGACCCGGAGCAGGAGCAAAGCAAGTGCAGGATATATCCCGGAGCAGGAGCAGAGCGAGTGCAGGACAAGTCCCGGAGCAGGAGCAGAGCGTGTGCAGGTCGATTCCCGGAACAGGAGCAGAGCCAGTGCAGGACAAGTCCCGCAACAGGGGCAGGGTGAATGCAGGACAAGAGACAGAGCAGGAGCAGAGCAAGCGCAGGACAAGACCCGGAGCAGGAGCACAGCGAGTGCAGGACAAGTCCCGGAGCAGGAGCAGACTGAGTGCGGGGCAGGTCCCAGAGCAGGAGCAGAGCGAGTGCAGGATGAGTCCCGGAGCAGGAGCACAGCGAGTGCAAGACAAGTCCCGGAGAAGTAGCAGAGCGAACGCAGGACAAGTCCCGGAGCAGTAGCAGACCGAGTGCAGGACAAGTCCCGGAGAAGTAGCAGAGCAAGTGCAGGACAAGTCCCGGACCAGTAGCAGAGCGAGTGCAGGACAAGTCCCGGAACAGGAGCAGAGTGAGTGCAGGATACGTCCCGGAGCAGGAGCAGAGCGAGTGCAGGACAAGTCCCGGAGCAGTAACAGACGGAGCACAGGACAAGTCCCGGAGAAGGAGCAGAATCAGTGCGGGTCAAGTCCCAGAGCAGGAGCAGAGTGAGTGCGGGACAAGTCCCGGATCAGGAGCAGAGTGCGTGTGGGACAGGTCTCAGAGCAGAGGCAGAGCGAGCGCAGGATATGTCCCAGAGCAGGAGCAGAGTGAGTGCGGGAAAGGTCCCAGAGCAGGAGCAGAGTGAGTGCAGGAAACGTCCCGGAGCAGGAGCAGAATGAGTGCAGGACAAGTCCCGGAGCAGCAGCAGAGCGAGTGCAGGACAAGTCCCGGAGCAGGAGCTGAGCAAGTGCAGGACAAGACCCGGAGCAGGAGCAAAGCAAGTGCAGGATATATCCCGGAGCAGGAGCAGAGCGAGTGCAGGACAAGTCCCGCAACAGGGGCAGAGTGAATGCAGGACAAGTCCCGAAGAAGGAGCAGAGTGAGTGCAGGACAAGACCCGGAGCAGGAGCAGAGCGAGTGCAGGACAAGTCCCGGAGCAGTAACAGACGGAGCACAGGACAACTCCCGGAGTAGGAGCAGAATCAGTGCGGGTCAAGTCCCAGAGCAGGAGCAGAGTGAGTGCGGGACAAATCCCGGATCAGGAGCAGAGTGCGTGTGGGACAGGTCTCAGAGCAGAGGCAGAGCGAGCGCAGGATATGTCCCAGAGCAGGAGCAGAGTGAGTGCGGGAAAGGTCCCAGAGCAGGAGCAGAGTGAGTGCAGGAAACGTCCCGGAGCAGGAGCAGAATGAGTGCAGGACAAGTCCCGGAGCAGCAGCAGAGCGAGTGCAGGACAAGACCCGGAGCAGGAGCAAAGCAAGTGCAGGATATATCCCGGAGCAGGAGCAGAGCGAGTGCAGGACAAGTCCCGGAGCAGGAGCAGAGCGTGTGCAGGACAAGTCCCGGAGCAGTAACAGACGGAGCACAGGACAACTCCCGGAGTAGGAGCAGAATGAGTGCGGGTCAAGTCCCAGAGCAGGAGCAGAGTGAGTGCGGGACAAGTCCCGGATCAGGAGCAGAGTGCGTGTGGGACAGGTCTCAGAGCAGAGGCAGAGCGAGCGCAGGATATGTCCCAGAGGAGGAGCAGAGTGAGTGCGGGAAAGGTCCCAGAGCAGGAGCAGAGTGAGTGCAGGACAAGAGCCGGAGGAGGAGCCGAATGAGTGCAGGACCAGTCCCGCAACTGGAGCAGAGTGAGTGCAGGACAAGTCCCGGAGCAGGAGCAGAGCAAGCGCAGGACAAGTCCTGGAGCAGTAGCAGAGCGAGTGCAGGACCTGTCCCGGAGCAGGAGCAGAATGAGTGCAGGACAAGTCCCGGAGATGGAGGAGAGCGAGTGCAGGACAAGTCCCGGAGCAGTAGCAGAGTGAGTGCAGGACAAGTCCCGGAGCAGGAGCAGACCGAGCGCAGGACAAGTCCCGGAGCAGTAGCAGAGCGAGTGCAGGACAGGTCCCGGAGCAGGAGCAGAGCGAGTGCAGGACAAGACCCGGAGCAGTAGCAGAGCAATCGCAAGACGAATCCCGGAGCAGGAGCAGAGCGAGTGCAGGACAAGTCCCGGAGCAGGAGCAGACCGAGCACAGGACAAGTCCCGGAGAAGTAGCAGAGCGAGCGCAGGACAAGGCCCGGAGCAGGTGCAGAGCGAACGCAGCTCAAGTCCCAGAGTAGGAGCAGAGCAAGCTCAGGACAAGTCCCGGTGCAGGAGCAGAGCAAGTGCGGGACAAGTCCCGGAGCAGGAGCAGAGCAAGTGCGGGACAAGTCCCGGAGCAGGAGCAGAGCGAGCGCAGGACAAGTCCCGGCGCAGGAGCAGCGCGAGAGCAGGACACGTCACAGAACAGGAGCAGAGTGAGCACAGAACAAGACCTGGAGCAGGAGCGGAGCGAGTGCAGGACAAGTCCCAGAGAAGTAGCAGAGCGAGTGCAGGACAAGGCACGGAGCAGGAGCAGAGCGAGTCCAGGACAATTCCTGGGCCAGTAGCAGAGCGAGTGCAGGACAAGTCCCGGAGCAGGAGCAGAGTGAGTGCGGGACAGGTCTCAGAGCAGGACCATAGCGAGCGCAGGACAAGTCCCGCAACAGGGGCAGAGCGAATGCAGGACAAGTCCCGAAGAAGGAGCAGAGTGAGTGCAGAGCAAGACCCGGAACAGGAGCGGAGCGAGTGCAGGATATATCCCGGAGCAGGAGCAGAGCGAGTGCAGGACAAGTCCCGGAGCAGTAACAGACGGAGCACAGGACAACTCCCGGAGTAGGAGCAGAATCAGTGCGGGTCAAGTCCCAGAGCAGGAGCAGAGTGAGTGCGGGACAAGTACCGGATCAGGAGCAGAGTGCGTGTGGGACAGGTCTCAGAGCAGAGGCAGAGCGAGCGCAGGATATGTCCCAGAGCAGGAGCAGAGTGAGTGCGGGTAAGGTCCCAGAGCAGGAGCAGAGTGAGTGCAGGAAACGTCCCGGAGCAGGAGCAGAATGAGTGCAGGACAAGTCCCGGAGCAGCAGCAGAGCGAGTGCAGGACAAGTCCCGGAGCAGGAGCTGAGCAAGTGCAGGACAAGACCCGGAGCAGGAGCAAAGCAAGTGCAGGATATATCTCGGAGCAGGAGCAGAGCGAGTGCAGGACAAGTCCCGGAGCAGGAGCAGAGCGTGTGCAGGTCGATTCCCGGAACAGGAGCAGAGCCAGTGCAGGACAAGTCCCGCAACAGGGGCAGGGTGAATGAAGGACAAGAGACAGAGCAGGAGCAGAGCAAGCGCAGGACAAGACCCGGAGCAGGAGCACAGCGAGTGCAGGACAAGTCCCGGAGCAGGAGCAGACTGAGTGCGGGGCAGGTCCCAGAGCAGGAGCAGAGCGAGTGCAGGATGAGTCACGGAGCAGGAGCACAGCGAGTGCAAGACAAGTCCCGGAGAAGTAGCAGAGCGAACGCAGGACAAGTCCCGGAGCAGTAGCAGACCGAGTGCAGGACAAGTCCCGGAGAAGTAGCAGAGCAAGTGCAGGACAAGTCCCGGACCAGTAGCAGAGCGAGTGCAGGACAAGTCCCGGAACAGGAGCAGAGTGAGTGTAGGATACGTCCCGGAGCAGGAGCAGAGCGAGTGCAGGACAAGTCCCGGAGCAGTAACAGACGGAGCACAGGACAAGTCCCGGAGAAGGAGCAGAATCAGTGCGGGTCAAGTCCCAGAGCAGGAGCAGAGTGAGTGCGGGACAAGTCCCGGATCAGGAGCAGAGTGCGTGTGGGACAGGTCTCAGAGCAGAGGCAGAGCGAGCGCAGGATATGTCCCAGAGCAGGAGCAGAGTGAGTGCGGGAAAGGTCCCAGAGCAGGAGCAGAGTGAGTGCAGGAAACGTCCCGGAGCAGGAGCAGAATGAGTGCAGGACAAGTCCCGGAGCAGCAGCAGAGCGAGTGCAGGACAAGTCCCGGAGCAGGAGCTGAGCAAGTGCAGGACAAGACCCGGAGCAGGAGCAAAGCAAGTGCAGGATATATCCCGGAGCAGGAGCAGAGCGAGTGCAGGACAAGTCCCGGAGCAGGAGCAGAGCGTGTGCAGGTCGATTCCCGGAACAGGAGCAGAGCCAGTGCAGGACAAGTCCCGCAACAGGGGCAGGGTGAATGCAGGACAAGAGACAGAGCAGGAGCAGAGCAAGTGCAGGACAAGACCCGGAGCAGGAGCACAGCGAGTGCAGGACAAGTCCCGGAGCAGGAGCAGACTGAGTGCGGGGCAGGTCCCAGAGCAGGAGCAGAGCGAGTGCAGGATGAGTCCCGGAGCAGGAGCACAGCGAGTGCAAGACAAGTCCCGGAGAAGTAGCAGAGCGAACGCAGGACAAGTCCCGGAGCAGTAGCAGACCGAGTGCAGGACAAGTCCCGGAGAAGTAGCAGAGCAAGTGCAGGACAAGTCCCGGACCAGTAGCACAGCGAGTGCAGGACAAGTCCCGGAACAGGAGCAGAGTGAGTGCAGGATACGTCCCGGAGCAGGAGCAGAGCGAGTGCAGGACAAGTCCCGCAACAGGGGCAGAGTGAATGCAGGACAAGTCCCGGAGAAGGAGCAGAATCAGTGCGGGTCAAGTCCCAGAGCAGGAGCAGAGTGAGTGCGGGACAAGTCCCGGATCAGGAGCAGAGTGCGTGTGGGACAGGTCTCAGAGCAGAGGCAGAGCGAGCGCAGGATATGTCCCAGAGCAGGAGCAGAGTGAGTGCGGGAAAGGTCCCAGAGCAGGAGCAGAGTGAGTGCAGGAAACGTCCCGGAGCAGGAGCAGAATGAGTGCAGGACAAGTCCCGGAGCAGCAGCAGAGCGAGTGCAGGACAAGTCCCGGAGCAGGAGCTGAGCAAGTGCAGGACAAGACCCGGAGCAGGAGCAAAGCAAGTGCAGGATATATCCCGGAGCAGGAGCAGAGCGAGTGCAGGACAAGTCCCGCAACAGGGGCAGAGTGAATGCAGGACAAGTCCCGAAGAAGGAGCAGAGTGAGTGCAGGACAAGACCCGGAGCAGGAGCAGAGCGAGTGCAGGACAAGTCCCGGAGCAGTAACAGACGGAGCACAGGACAACTCCCGGAGTAGGAGCAGAATCAGTGCGGGTCAAGTCCCAGAGCAGGAGCAGAGTGAGTGCGGGACAAGTCCCGGATCAGGAGCAGAGTGCGTGTGGGACAGGTCTCAGAGCAGAGGCAGAGCGAGCGCAGGATATGTCCCAGAGCAGGAGCAGAGTGAGTGCGGGAATGGTCCCAGAGCAGGAGCAGAGTGAGTGCAGGAAACGTCCCGGAGCAGGAGCAGAATGAGTGCAGGACAAGTCCCGGAGCAGCAGCAGAGCGAGTGCAGGACAAGACCCGGAGCAGGAGCAAAGCAAGTGCAGGATATATCCCGGAGCAGGAGCAGAGCGAGTGCAGGACAAGTCCCGGAGCAGGAGCAGAGCGTGTGCAGGTCGATTCCCGGAACAGGAGCAGAGCCAGTGCAGGACAAGTCCCGCAACAGGGGCAGAGTGAATGCAGGACAAGAGACAGAGCAGGAGCAGAGCAAGCGCAGGACAAGACCCGGAGCAGGAGCACAGCGAGTGCAGGACAAGTCCCGGAGCAGGTGCAGACTGAGTGCGGGGCAGGTCCCAGAGCAGGAGCAGAGCGAGTGCAGGATGAGTCCCGGAGCAGGAGCACAGCGAGTGCAAGACAAGTCCCGGAGAAGTAGCAGAGCGAACGCAGGACAAGTCCCGGAGCAGTAGCAGACCGAGTGCAGGACAAGTCCCGGAGAAGTAGCAGAGCAAGTGCAGGACAAGTCCCGGACCAGTAGCAGAGCGAGTGCAGGACAAGTCCCGGAACAGGAGCAGAGTGAGTGCAGGATACGTCCCGGAGCAGGAGCAGAGCGAGTGCAGGACAAGTCCCGCAACAGGGGCAGAGTGAATGCAGGACAAGTCCCGAAGAAGGAGCAGAGTGAGTGCAGGACAAGACCCGGAGCAGGAGCAGAGCGAGTGCAGGACAAGTCCCGGAGCAGTAACAGATGGAGCACAGGACAACTCCCGGAGTAGGAGCAGAATCAGTGCGGGTCAAGTCCCAGAGCAGGAGCAGAGTGAGTGAGGGACAAGTCCCGGATCAGGAGCAGAGTGCGTGTGGGACAGGTCTCAGAGCAGAGGCAGAGCGAGCGCAGGATATGTCCCAGAGCAGGAGCAGAGCGAGTGCGGGAAAGGTCCCAGAGCAGGAGCAGAGTGAGTGCAGGAAACGTCCCGGAGCAGGAGCAGAATGAGTGCAGGACAAGACCCGGAGCACGAGCAGAGCGAACGCAGGACAAGTCCCGGAGCAGTAGCAGACGGAGCACAGGACAAGTCCCGGAGCAGGAGCACATGAAATGCAGGACAAGTCCCGGAGCAGGAGCAGAGTGAGTGCAGGACAAGACCCGGAGCAGGAGCAGAATGAGTGCAGGACAAGTCCCGGAGCAGTAGCAGACGGAGCACAGGACAAGTCCCGGAGCAGGAGCAGAGCAAGCGCAGGACAAGTCCTGGAGCAGGACCACATGAAATGCAGGACAAGTCCCGGAGCAGGAGCAGAGCGGGTGCAGGACAAGACACGGAGCAGGAGCAGAATGAGTGCAGTACAAGACCCGGAGCAGGAGAAGAGCGAGTGCAGGACAGGTCCCGGAGTAGGAGCAGAATGAGTGCGGGACAAGTCCCGGAGCAGGAGCAGAGTGAGTGCAGGACAAGTCCCAGAACAGGAGCAGAGCGAGTGCAGGACAAGTCCCGGAACAGGAGCAGTGTCAGCGCAGGACATGTCCTGGAGCAGGAGCAGAGCGAATGCAGGACCAGTCCGGGAATAGGAGCAGAGCGAGTGCAGGACAAGTCCCGGAGCAGGAGCAGAGCACGCGCAGGACAAGTCCTGGAGCAGTAGCAGAGCGAGTGCAGGACCTGTCCCGGAGCAGGAGCAGAATGAGTGCAGGATAAGTCCCGGAACAGGAGCAGAGAAAGTGCATGACTAGTTCTGGAGCAGGATCAGACGGAGCGCAGGACAAGTTCCGGAGCAGTAGCAGAGCGAGTGCAGAACAGGTCCCGGAGCTGGAGCAGAGCGAGCGCAGCACAAGTCCCGGAGCAGGAGCAGAGCGAGCGCAGGACAAGTATCGGAGCAATAGCAGAGCAAGCGCAGGACAAGAGCCGGAGGAGGAGCCGAATGAGTGCAGGACCAGTCCCGCAACTGGAGCAGAGTGAGTGCAGGACAAGTCCCGGAGCAGGAGCAGAGCGAATGCAGGACAAGACCCGGAGCAGGAGCAGAGCGAAAGCAGGATGAATCCCGGAGATGGAGGAGAGCGAGTGCAGGACAAGTCCCGGAGCAGTAGCAGAGCGAGTGCAGGATAAGTCCCGGAGCAGTAGCAGAGCGAGTGCAGGACAGGTCCCGGAGCAGGAGCAGAGCGAGTGCAGGACAAGACCCGGAGCAGTAGCAGAGCAATCGCAGGACAAGGCCCGGAGCAGGTGCAGAGCGAACGCAGCTCAAGTCCCAGAGTAGGAGCAGAGCAAGCTCAGGACAAGTCCCGGTGCAGGAGCAGAGCAAGTGCGGGACAAGTCCCGGAGCAGGAGCAGAGCAAGTGCGGGACAAGTCCCGGAGCAGGAGCAGAGCGAGCGCAGGACAAGTCCCGGCGCAGGAGCAGCGCGAGAGCAGGACACGTCCCAGAACAGGAGCAGAGTGAGCACAGAACAAGACCTGGAGCAGGAGCAGAGCGAGTGCAGGACAAGTCCCAGAGAAGTAGCAGAGCGAGTGCAGGACAAGGCACGGAGCAGGAGCAGAGCGAGTCCAGGACAATTCCTGGACCAGTAGCAGAGCGAGTGCAGGACAAGTCCCGGAGCAGGAGCAGAGTGAGTGCGGGACAGGTCTCAGAGCAGGAGCAGAGCGAGCGCAGGACAAGTCCCGCAACAGGGGCAGAGCGAATGCAGGACAAGTCCCGAAGAAGGAGTAGAGTGAGTGCAGAGCAAGACCCGGAACAGGAGCGGAGCGAGTGCAGGACAAGTCCCTGAACAGGAGCAGTGCCAGCGCAGGACATGTCCTGGAGCAGGAGCAGAGCGAATGCAGGATAAGTCCCGGAGCAGTGGCAGAGCGAGCGCAGGACCAGTCCCGCAGCGGGAGCAGAGCGAATTCAGGACCAGTCCGGGAGAAGGAGCAGAGCGAGTGCAGGACATGACCCGCAGCAGGAGCAGAGCGAGTGCAGGATAAGTCCCGGAACAGGAGCAGAGCAAGTGCAGGACAAGTTCTGGAGCAGTAGCAGAGCGGGTGCAGAACAGGTCCCGGAGCAGGAGCAGAGCGAGTGCAGGACAAGTCCCGGAACAGGAGCAGTGCAAGCGCACGACAAGTCCCGGAGCTGGAGCAGAATGAGTGCAGGACAAGGCCCGGAGCAGGAGCAGAGCGAGTGCAGGACAAGTCCCGGAGCAGGAACAGAGTGAGTGCGGGACAAGTCCCGGAGCAGGAGCAGAGTGCGTGCAGGATATGTCCCGGAGCAGGAGCAGAGTGAGTGCAGGAAAGGTCCCAGAGCAGGAGCAGAGTGAGTGCAGGAAACATCCCGGAGCAGGAGCAGAGCAAGCGCAGGACTAGTCCTGGCGCTGGAGCAGAATGAGTGCAGGACAAGACCCGGAGCACGAGCAGAGCGAACGCAGGACAAGTCCCGGAGCAGTGGTAGAGCGAGCGCAGGTCCAGTCCCGGAGCAGGAGCAGAGCGAATGCAGAACAGGTCCCGGAGCTGGAGCAGAGCGAATGCAGGACAAGACCCAGAGCAGGAGCAGAGCGAATGCAGGACAAGACCCAGAGCAGGAGCAGAGCGAGCGCCGGACAAGTTCAGGAGCAGTTGCAGAGCGAGTGCGGGACAAGTCCAGGAGCAGGAGCAGAGCGAATGCAGGACAAGACCCAGAGCAGGAGCAGAGCAAGCGCACGACAAGTCCGGGATCAGGAGCAGAACGAGCGCAGGGCAAGTCCCGGAGCAGGAGCAGAGCAAAAGCAGGACGAATCCCGGAGCAGGAGCAGAGCAAGCGCAGGACAAGTCCCGGAGCAGTAGCAGAGCGAGCGCAGGACAAGAGCCGGAGCAGGAGCCGAATGAGTGCAGAACCAGTCCCGCAACAGGAGCAGAGCGAGTGCAGGACATGTCCCGGAGCAGGAGCAGAATGAGTGCAGGACACGTCCCGGAGCAGGAGCAGAGCAAGTGCAGGACAAGTCCCGGAGCAGGAGCAGAGCAAGTGCAGGACAGGTCCCGGAGCAGGAGCAGAGCGAGCGCAGGATAAGTCCCGGAGGAGGAGCAAAGCGAGTGCAGGACACGTCCCAGAACTGTAGCAGAGCGAGCGCAGGACAAGGCCCGGAGCAGGAGCAGAGCGAACGCAGCTCAAGTCCCAGAGTAGGAGCAGAGCGGGCACAGGACAAGTCCCGGAGCAGGAGCAGAGCAAGTGCGGCACAAGTCCCGGAGCAGGAGCAGAGTCAGCGCAGGACAAGTCCCGGAGCAGGAGCAGCGTGAGTGCAGGACAAGTCCCCGAGCAGTTGCAGAGTTAGTGCAGGACAAGTCCCGGAGCAGGAGCAGACCGTGTGCAGGTCGATTCCCGGAACAGGAGCAGAGCGAATGCAGGGCAAGTCCCGGAACAGGAGCAGAGCGAGTGCAGGACAGGTCTGGGAGCAGGAGCAGAGCGAGCGCAGGACAAGTCCCAGAGCAGGAGCAGAGCGAGTGCAGGACAACACCCGGAGCAGGAGCAGAGCGAGTGCAGCACACGTCCGACAGAAGGAGCAGAGCGAATGCAGGACAAGTCCCGGAGAAGGAGCAGAGCGAATGCAGGACAAGTCCGGAGCATGAGCAGAGCGAGTGCAGGACATGACCCGGAGAAGGAGCAGAGCGAGCGCAGGATAAGTCCCGGAGAAGGAGCAGAGTGAGTGCAGGACATGACCCGGAGCAGGAGCAGAGCGAGTGCAGGACACGTCCCAGAACAGGAGCAGAGCGAGCGCAGGACAAGTACAGGAACAGGAGCAGAGCGAATGCAGGTCAATACCCGGAACAGGAGCGGAGCGAGTGCATGACAAGTCCTGGAGCAGGAGCAGAGCGAGTGCAGGACAACTCCCGGAGCAGGATCCGAATAAATGCAGGTCAAGACCCGGAGCAGGCGCAAAGCAAGGGCAGGACAAGTCCCGGAGCAGGAGGACAGCGAGTGCAGTTCAAGTCCCGGAACAGGAGCAGAGCAAGTGCAGGACAAGTCCCGGAGCAGGAGCAGAGCGAATGCAGGACAAGTCCCGGAGAAGGAGCAGAGTGAGTGCAGGATAAGACCCGGAGTAGGAGCAGAGCGAGCGCAGGACAAGTCCCGCAACAGGAGCAGAGCGAATGCAGGACAAGTCCTGGAGAAGGAGCAGAGTGAGTGCAGGATATGACCCGGAGCAGGAGCAAAGCGAGTGCAGGACAAGTCCTGGAGCAGGAGCAGAGCGAATGCTGGACAAGTCCCAGAACAGGAGCAGAGCGAGTGCAGGAGAAGTCCCGGAGCAGAAGCAAAGCGAGTGCAGGACAAGTCCTGGAGCAGGAGCAGAGCGAATGCTGGACAAGTCCCGGAACAGGAGCAGAGCGAGCGCACGACAAGTCCCGGAACAGGAGCAGAGCGAGCGCAGGACACTTCCTGGAACCGGAGCAGGGCAAGCGCAGGACAAGTCCCAGAGCAGGAGCACAGCGAGTGCAGGACAAGACCCGGAACAGGAGCAGAGCGAGCGAAGGACACGTCCTGGAACCAGAGCATGGCAAGTGCAGGACAAGACCCGGAGCAGGAGCAGAGCGAGTGCAAGACAAATCCCGGAGAAGTAGCAGAGCGAGTGCAGGATAAGACTTGGAGCAAGAGCAGAGCGAGCGCAGGACAAGTCCCGGAGGACGAGCAGAGCGAGTGCAGGACACGTCCCAGAACAGGAGCAGAGTGAGCGCAGGACAAGTGCCGGAACAGGAGCAGAGCGAGTGCAGGACAAGTCCCAGAACAGGAGCTGAATAAATGCAGAACAAGACCCGGAGAAGGGGCAGAGCGAGTGCAGGATACATCCCGGAGCTGGAGCAGAGTGAGTGCAGGTAAAGTCCCGGAGCAGGAGCCGAGTAAATGCAGGACAAGAGACAGAGCAGGAGCAGAGCAAGCGCAGGACAAGACCCGGAGCAGGAGCACAGCGAGGGCAGGACAAGTCCCGGAGCAGCAGCAGACCGAGTGCAGGACAAGTCCCGGAGCAGGAGCTGAGCAAGTGCAGGACAAGACCCGGAGCAGGAGCAGAGCGAGTGCAGGACAAGTCCCGGTGCAGGACCACAGCGAGTGCAGGACAAGTCCCCGAGCAGGAGCAGAGTTAGTGCAGGACACGTCCCAGAACAGGAGCAGAGCGAGCGCAGGACAAGTCCCGGAGCAGGAGCAGAGCGTGTGCAGGTCGATTTCCGGAACAGGAGCAGAGCCAGTGCAGGACAAGTCCCGGAGCAGGAGCCGAGTAAATGCAGGACAAGAGACAGAGCAGGAGCAGAGCAAGCGCAGGACAAGACCCGGAGCAGGAGCACAGCGAGGGCAGGACAAGTCCCGGAGCAGCAGCAGAGCGAGTGCAGGACAAGTCCCGGAGCAGGAGCAGACTGAGTGCGGGGCAGGTCCCAGAGCAGGAGCTGAGCGAGTGCAGGATGAGTCCCTGAGCAGGAGCACAGCGAGTGCAAGACAAGTCCCGGAGAAGTAGCTGAGCGAACGCAGGACAAGTCCCGGAGCAGTAGCAGAGCGTGTGCAGGACAAGTCCCGGAGAAGTAGCAGAGCAAGTGCAGGACAAGTCCCGGACCAGTAACAGAGCGAGTGCAGGACAAGTCCCGGAGCAGGAGCAGAGTGAGTGCGGGACAGGTCTCAGAGCAGGAGCAGAGCGAGTGCAGGACAGGTCCCGCAACAGGGGCAGTGCAAGCGCAGGACTAGTCCCGGAGCTGGAGCAGAATGTGTGCAGGACAAGACCCGGAGCAGGAGCAGAGGGAGTGCAGGACAAGTCCCGGAGCAGTAACAGACGGAGCACAGGACAACTCCCGGAGTAGGAGCAGAATGAGTGCGGGACAATTCCCGGATCAGGAGCAGAGTGCGTGCGGGACAGGTCTCAGAGCAGGAGCAGAGCGAGCGCAGGATATGTCCCGGAGCAGGAGCAGAGTGAGTGCGGGAAAGGTCCCAGAGCAGGAGCAGAGTGAGTGCAGGAAACGTCACGGAGCAGGAGCAGAGCAAGCGCAGGACTAGTCCCGGAGCTGGAGCAGAATGAGTGCAGGACAAGACCCGGAGCACAAGCAGAGCGAACGCAGGACAAGTCCCGGAGCAGTAGCAGACGGAGGACAGGACAAGTCCCGGAGCAGGAACAGAGCAAGCGCAGGACAAGTCACGGAGCAGGACCACATGAAATGCAGGACAAGTCCCGGAGCAGGAGCAGAGCGGGTGCAGGACAAGACCCGGAGCAGGAGCAGAATGAGTGCAGTACAAGACCCGGAGCAGGAGCAGAGCGAGTGCAGGACAAGTCCCGGTGTAGGAGCAGAATGAGTGCGGGACAAGTCCCGGAGCAGGAGCAGAGTGAGTGCAGGACAAGTCCCAGAACAGGAGCAGAGCGAGTGCAGGACATGTCCCGGAACAGGAGCAGTGCCAGCGCAGGACATGTCCTGGAGCAGGAGCAGAGCGAATGCAGGACCAGTCCGGGAATAGGAGCAGAGCGAGTGCAGGACATGACCCTCAGCAGGAGCAGAGCGAGTGCAGGACAAGTCCCGGAGCAGGAGCAGAGCAAGCGCAGGACAAGTCCTGGAGCAGTAGCAGAGCGAACGCAGGACAAGTCCCGGAGCAGGAGCAGAATGAGTGCAGGACAAGTCCCGGAGATGGAGAGAGCGAGTGCAGGACATGACCCTCAGCAGGAGCAGAGCGAGTGCAGGATAAGTCCCGGAACAGGAGCTGAGTAAGTGCAGGACTAGTTCTGGAGCAGGATCAGACGGAGCGCAGGACAAGTTCCGGAGCAGTAGCAGAGCGAGTGCAGAACAGGTCCCGGAGCAGGAGCAGAGCGAGCGCAGCACAAGTCCCGGAGCAGGAGCAGAGCGAGCGCAGGACAAATATCGGAGCAATAGCAGAGCAAGCGCAGGACAAGTCCCGGAGCAGGTGCAGTGCGAATGCAGGACAAGACCCGGAGCAGGAGCAGAGCGAGCGCCGGACAAGTTCAGGAGCAGGAGCAGAGCGAGTGCGGGACATTCCAGGAGCAGGAGCAGAGCGAATGCAGGACAAGACCCAGAGCAGGAGCAGAGCAAGCGCCAGACAAGTCCGGGAGCAGGAGCAGAACGAGCGCAGGACAAGTCCCGAAGCAGGAGCAGAGCGAAAGCAGGACGAATCCCGGAGCAGGTGCAGAGCAAGCGCACGACAAGTCCCGGAGCAGTAGCAGAGCGAGCGCAGGACAAGAGACGGAGGAGGAGCCGAATGAGTGCAGGACCAGTCCCGCAACTGGAGCAGAGCGAGTGCAGGATAAGTCCCGGAGCAGGAGCAGAGCAAGCGCAGGACAAGTCCTGGAGCAGTAGCAGAGCGAGTGCAGGACCTGTCCCGGAGCAGGAGCAGAATGAGTGCAGGACAAGACCCGGAGCAGTAGCAGAGCGAGTGCAGGACAGGTCCCAGAGCAGGAGCAGAGTGAGTGCAGGATACGTCCCGGAGCAGGAGCAGAGTGAGTGCAGGAAACGTCCTGGAGCAGGAGCATAGCAAGCGCAGGACTAGTCCCGGAGCTGGAGCAGAATGAGTGCAGGACAAGACCCAGAGCACAAGCAGAGCGAACGCAGGACAAGTCCCGGAGCAGTAGCAGACGGAGCACAGGACAAGTCCCGGAGAAGGAGCACATGAAATGCAGGACAAGTCCCGGAGCAGGAGCAGAGTGAGTGCAGGACAAGACCCGGAGCAGGAGCAGAATGAGTGCAGGACAAGTCCCGGAGCAGTAGCAGACGGAGCACAGGACAAGTCCCGGAGCAGGACCACATGAAATGCAGGACAAGTCCCGGAGCAGGAGCAGAGCGGGTGCAGGACAAGACCCGGAGCAGGAGCAGAATGAGTGCAGTACAAGACCCGGAGCAGGAGCAGAGCGAGTGCAGGATATGTCCCGGAGCAGGAGCAGAGCGAAAGCAGGACGAATCCCGGAGCAGGAGCAGAGCAAGCGCACGACAAGTCCCGGAGCAGTAGCAGAGCGAGCGCAGGACAAGAGCCGGAGGAGGAGCCGAATGAGTGCAGGACCAGTCCCGCAACTGGAGCAGAGCGAGTGCAGGACCTGTCCCGGAGCAGGAGCAGAATGAGTGCAGGACAAGTCCCGGAGACGGAGGAGAGCGAGTGCAGGACAAGTCCCGGACCAGTAACAGAGCGAGTGCAGGACAAGTCCCGGAGCAGGAGCAGAGTGAGTGCGGGACAGGTCTCAGAGCAGGAGCAGAGCGAGTGCAGGACAGGTCCCGCAACAGGGGCAGTGCAAGCGCAGGACTAGTCCCGGAGCTGGAGCAGAATGTGTGCAGGACAAGACCCGGAGCAGGAGCAGAGGGAGTGCAGGACAAGTCCCGGAGCAGTAACAGACGGAGCACAGGACAACTCCCGGAGTAGGAGCAGAATGAGTGCGGGACAATTCCCGGATCAGGAGCAGAGTGCGTGCGGGACAGGTCTCAGAGCAGGAGCAGAGCGAGCGCAGGATATGTCCCGGAGCAGGAGCAGAGTGAGTGCGGGAAAGGTCCCAGAGCAGGAGCAGAGTGAGTGCAGGAAACGTCACGGAGCAGGAGCAGAGCAAGCGCAGGACTAGTCCCGGAGCTGGAGCAGAATGAGTGCAGGACAAGACCCGGAGCACAAGCAGAGCGAACGCAGGACAAGTCCCGGAGCAGTAGCAGACGGAGGACAGGACAAGTCCCGGAGCAGGAACAGAGCAAGCGCAGGACAAGTCACGGAGCAGGACCACATGAAATGCAGGACAAGTCCCGGAGCAGGAGCAGAGCGGGTGCAGGACAAGACCCGGAGCAGGAGCAGAATGAGTGCAGTACAAGACCCGGAGCAGGAGCAGAGCGAGTGCAGGATATGTCCCGGAGCAGGAGCAGAGCGAAAGCAGGACGAATCCCGGAGCAGGAGCAGAGCAAGCGCACGACAAGTCCCGGAGCAGTAGCAGAGCGAGCGCAGGACAAGAGCCGGAGGAGGAGCCGAATGAGTGCAGGACCAGTCCCGCAACTGGAGCAGAGCGAGTGCAGGACCTGTCCCGGAGCAGGAGCAGAATGAGTGCAGGACAAGTCCCGGAGACGGAGGAGAGCGAGTGCAGGACAAGTCCCGGACCAGTAACAGAGCGAGTGCAGGACAAGTCCCGGAGCAGGAGCAGAGTGAGTGCGGGACAGGTCTCAGAGCAGGAGCAGAGCGAGTGCAGGACAGGTCCCGCAACAGGGGCAGTGCAAGCGCAGGACTAGTCCCGGAGCTGGAGCAGAATGTGTGCAGGACAAGACCCGGAGCAGGAGCAGAGGGAGTGCAGGACAAGTCCCGGAGCAGTAACAGACGGAGCACAGGACAACTCCCGGAGTAGGAGCAGAATGAGTGCGGGACAATTCCCGGATCAGGAGCAGAGTGCGTGCGGGACAGGTCTCAGAGCAGGAGCAGAGCGAGCGCAGGATATGTCCCGGAGCAGGAGCAGAGTGAGTGCGGGAAAGGTCCCAGAGCAGGAGCAGAGTGAGTGCAGGAAACGTCACGGAGCAGGAGCAGAGCAAGCGCAGGACTAGTCCCGGAGCTGGAGCAGAATGAGTGCAGGACAAGACCCGGAGCACAAGCAGAGCGAACGCAGGACAAGTCCCGGAGCAGTAGCAGACGGAGGACAGGACAAGTCCCGGAGCAGGAACAGAGCAAGCGCAGGACAAGTCACGGAGCAGGACCACATGAAATGCAGGACAAGTCCCGGAGCAGGAGCAGAGCGGGTGCAGGACAAGACCCGGAGCAGGAGCAGAATGAGTGCAGTACAAGACCCGGAGCAGGAGCAGAGCGAGTGCAGGACAAGTCCCGGTGTAGGAGCAGAATGAGTGCGGGACAAGTCCCGGAGCAGGAGCAGAGTGAGTGCAGGACAAGTCCCAGAACAGGAGCAGAGCGAGTGCAGGACATGTCCCAGAACAGGAGCAGTGCCAGCGCAGGACATGTCCTGGAGCAGGAGCAGAGCGAATGCAGGACCAGTCCGGGAATAGGAGCAGAGCGAGTGCAGGACATGACCCTCAGCAGGAGCAGAGCGAGTGCAGGACAAGTCCCGGAGCAGGAGCAGAGCAAGCGCAGGACAAGTCCTGGAGCAGTAGCAGAGCGAACGCAGGACAAGTCCCGGAGCAGGAGCAGAATGAGTGCAGGACAAGTCCCGGAGATGGAGAGAGCGAGTGCAGGACATGACCCTCAGCAGGAGCAGAGCGAGTGCAGGATAAGTCCCGGAACAGGAGCTGAGTAAGTGCAGGACTAGTTCTGGAGCAGGATCAGACGGAGCGCAGGACAAGTTCCGGAGCAGTAGCAGAGCGAGTGCAGAACAGGTCCCGGAGCAGGAGCAGAGCGAGCGCAGCACAAGTCCCGCAGCAGGAGCAGAGCGAGCGCAGGACAAATATCGGAGCAATAGCAGAGCAAGCGCAGGACAAGTCCCGGAGCAGGTGCAGTGCGAATGCAGGACAAGACCCGGAGCAGGAGCAGAGCGAGCGCCGGACAAGTTCAGGAGCAGGAGCAGAGCGAGTGCGGGACATTCCAGGAGCAGGAGCAGAGCGAATGCAGGACAAGACCCAGAGCAGGAGCAGAGCAAGCGCCAGACAAGTCCGGGAGCAGGAGCAGAACGAGCGCAGGACAAGTCCCGAAGCAGGAGTAGAGCGAAAGCAGGACGAATCCCGGAGCAGGTGCAGAGCAAGCGCACGACAAGTCCCGGAGCAGTAGCAGAGCGAGCGCAGGACAAGAGACGGAGGAGGAGCCGAATGAGTGCAGGACCAGTCCCGCAACTGGAGCAGAGCGAGTGCAGGATAAGTCCCGGAGCAGGAGCAGAGCAAGCGCAGGACAAGTCCTGGAGCAGTAGCAGAGCGAGTGCAGGACCTGTCCCGGAGCAGGAGCAGAATGAGTGCAGGACAAGACCCGGAGCAGTAGCAGAGCGAGTGCAGGACAGGTCCCAGAGCAGGAGCAGAGTGAGTGCAGGATACGTCCCGGAGCAGGAGCAGAGTGAGTGCAGGAAACGTCCTGGAGCAGGAGCATAGCAAGCGCAGGACTAGTCCCGGAGCTGGAGCAGAATGAGTGCAGGACAAGACCCAGAGCACAAGCAGAGCGAACGCAGGACAAGTCCCGGAGCAGTAGCAGACGGAGCACAGGACAAGTCCCGGAGAAGGAGCACATGAAATGCAGGACAAGTCCCGGAGCAGGAGCAGAGTGAGTGCAGGACAAGACCCGGAGCAGGAGCAGAATGAGTGCAGGACAAGTCCCGGAGCAGTAGCAGACGGAGCACAGGACAAGTCCCGGAGCAGGACCACATGAAATGCAGGACAAGTCCCGGAGCAGGAGCAGAGCGGGTGCAGGACAAGACCCGGAGCAGGAGCAGAATGAGTGCAGTACAAGACCCGGAGCAGGAGCAGAGCGAGTGCAGGATATGTCCCGGAGCAGGAGCAGAGCGAAAGCAGGACGAATCCCGGAGCAGGAGCAGAGCAAGCGCACGACAAGTCCCGGAGCAGTAGCAGAGCGAGCGCAGGACAAGAGCCGGAGGAGGAGCCGAATGAGTGCAGGACCAGTCCCGCAACTGGAGCAGAGCGAGTGCAGGACCTGTCCCGGAGCAGGAGCAGAATGAGTGCAGGACAAGTCCCGGAGACGGAGGAGAGCGAGTGCAGGACAAGTCCCGGACCAGTAACAGAGCGAGTGCAGGACAAGTCCCGGAGCAGGAGCAGAGTGAGTGCGGGACAGGTCTCAGAGCAGGAGCAGAGCGAGTGCAGGACAGGTCCCGCAACAGGGGCAGTGCAAGCGCAGGACTAGTCCCGGAGCTGGAGCAGAATGTGTGCAGGACAAGACCCGGAGCAGGAGCAGAGGGAGTGCAGGACAAGTCCCGGAGCAGTAACAGACGGAGCACAGGACAACTCCCGGAGTAGGAGCAGAATGAGTGCGGGACAATTCCCGGATCAGGAGCAGAGTGCGTGCGGGACAGGTCTCAGAGCAGGAGCAGAGCGAGCGCAGGATATGTCCCGGAGCAGGAGCAGAGTGAGTGCGGGAAAGGTCCCAGAGCAGGAGCAGAGTGAGTGCAGGAAACGTCACGGAGCAGGAGCAGAGCAAGCGCAGGACTAGTCCCGGAGCTGGAGCAGAATGAGTGCAGGACAAGACCCGGAGCACAAGCAGAGCGAACGCAGGACAAGTCCCGGAGCAGTAGCAGACGGAGGACAGGACAAGTCCCGGAGCAGGAACAGAGCAAGCGCAGGACAAGTCACGGAGCAGGACCACATGAAATGCAGGACAAGTCCCGGAGCAGGAGCAGAGCGGGTGCAGGACAAGACCCGGAGCAGGAGCAGAATGAGTGCAGTACAAGACCCGGAGCAGGAGCAGAGCGAGTGCAGGACAAGTCCCGGTGTAGGAGCAGAATGAGTGCGGGACAAGTCCCGGAGCAGGAGCAGAGTGAGTGCAGGACAAGTCCCAGAACAGGAGCAGAGCGAGTGCAGGACATGTCCCGGAACAGGAGCAGTGCCAGCGCAGGACATGTCCTGGAGCAGGAGCAGAGCGAATGCAGGACCAGTCCGGGAATAGGAGCAGAGCGAGTGCAGGACATGACCCTCAGCAGGAGCAGAGCGAGTGCAGGACAAGTCCCGGAGCAGGAGCAGAGCAAGCGCAGGACAAGTCCTGGAGCAGTAGCAGAGCGAACGCAGGACAAGTCCCGGAGCAGGAGCAGAATGAGTGCAGGACAAGTCCCGGAGATGGAGAGAGCGAGTGCAGGACATGACCCTCAGCAGGAGCAGAGCGAGTGCAGGATAAGTCCCGGAACAGGAGCTGAGTAAGTGCAGGACTAGTTCTGGAGCAGGATCAGACGGAGCGCAGGACAAGTTCCGGAGCAGTAGCAGAGCGAGTGCAGAACAGGTCCCGGAGCAGGAGCAGAGCGAGCGCAGCACAAGTCCCGGAGCAGGAGCAGAGCGAGCGCAGGACAAATATCGGAGCAATAGCAGAGCAAGCGCAGGACAAGTCCCGGAGCAGGTGCAGTGCGAATGCAGGACAAGACCCGGAGCAGGAGCAGAGCGAGCGCCGGACAAGTTCAGGAGCAGGAGCAGAGCGAGTGCGGGACATTCCAGGAGCAGGAGCAGAGCGAATGCAGGACAAGACCCAGAGCAGGAGCAGAGCAAGCGCCAGACAAGTCCGGGAGCAGGAGCAGAACGAGCGCAGGACAAGTCCCGAAGCAGGAGCAGAGCGAAAGCAGGACGAATCCCGGAGCAGGTGCAGAGCAAGCGCACGACAAGTCCCGGAGCAGTAGCAGAGCGAGCGCAGGACAAGAGACGGAGGAGGAGCCGAATGAGTGCAGGACCAGTCCCGCAACTGGAGCAGAGCGAGTGCAGGATAAGTCCCGGAGCAGGAGCAGAGCAAGCGCAGGACAAGTCCTGGAGCAGTAGCAGAGCGAGTGCAGGACCTGTCCCGGAGCAGGAGCAGAATGAGTGCAGGACAAGACCCGGAGCAGTAGCAGAGCGAGTGCAGGACAGGTCCCAGAGCAGGAGCAGAGTGAGTGCAGGATACGTCCCGGAGCAGGAGCAGAGTGAGTGCAGGAAACGTCCTGGAGCAGGAGCATAGCAAGCGCAGGACTAGTCCCGGAGCTGGAGCAGAATGAGTGCAGGACAAGACCCAGAGCACAAGCAGAGCGAACGCAGGACAAGTCCCGGAGCAGTAGCAGACGGAGCACAGGACAAGTCCCGGAGAAGGAGCACATGAAATGCAGGACAAGTCCCGGAGCAGGAGCAGAGTGAGTGCAGGACAAGACCCGGAGCAGGAGCAGAATGAGTGCAGGACAAGTCCCGGAGCAGTAGCAGACGGAGCACAGGACAAGTCCCGGAGCAGGACCACATGAAATGCAGGACAAGTCCCGGAGCAGGAGCAGAGCGGGTGCAGGACAAGACCCGGAGCAGGAGCAGAATGAGTGCAGTACAAGACCCGGAGCAGGAGCAGAGCGAGTGCAGGATATGTCCCGGAGCAGGAGCAGAGCGAAAGCAGGACGAATCCCGGAGCAGGAGCAGAGCAAGCGCACGACAAGTCCCGGAGCAGTAGCAGAGCGAGCGCAGGACAAGAGCCGGAGGAGGAGCCGAATGAGTGCAGGACCAGTCCCGCAACTGGAGCAGAGCGAGTGCAGGACCTGTCCCGGAGCAGGAGCAGAATGAGTGCAGGACAAGTCCCGGAGACGGAGGAGAGCGAGTGCAGGACAAGTCCCGGAGCAGTAGCAGAGCGAGTGCAGGACAAGTCCCGGAGCAGGAGCAGACCGAGCGCCGGACAAGTCCCGGAGCAGGAGCAGAGCAAGCGCAGGACAAGTCCCGGAGCAGGACCACACGAAATGCAGGACAAGTGCCGGAGCAGGACCACAGGAAATGCAGGACAAGACCCGGAGCAGGAGCAGAATGAGTGCAGTACAAGTCCCGGAGCAGGAGCAGAGCGAGTGCAGGACAAGTCCCGGAGTAGGAGCAGAATGAGTGCGGGACAAGTCCCGGAGCAGGAGCAGAGTGAGTGCAGGACAAGTCCCAGAACAGGAGCAGAGCGAGTGCAGGACAAGTCCCGGAACAGGAGCAGTGCCAGCGCAGGACATGTCCCGGAGCAGGAGCAGAGCGAATGCAGGACCAGTCCGGGAATAGGAGCAGAGCGAGTGCAGGACATGACCCTCAGCAGGAGCAGAGCGAGTGCAGGACAAGTCCCGGAGCAGGAGCAGAGCAAGCGCAGGACAAGTCCTGGAGCAGTAGCAGAGCGAGTGCAGGACCTGTCCCGGAGCAGGAGCAGAATGAGTGCAGGACAAGTCCCGAAGATGGAGGAGAGCGAGTGCAGGACATGACCCTCAGCAGGAGCAGAGCGAGTGCAGGATAAGTCCCGGAACAGGAGCAGAGTAAGTGCAGGACTAGTTCTGGAGCAGGATCAGACGGAGCGCAGGACAAGTTCCGGAGCAGCAGCAGAGCGAGTGCAGAACAGGTCCCGGAGCAGGAGCAGAGCGAGCGCAGCACAAGTCCCGGAGCAGGAGCAGAGCGAGCGCAGGACAAGTATCGGAGCAATAGCAGAGCAAGCGCAGGACAAGTCCCGGAGCAGGTGCAGTGCGAATGCAGGACAAGACCCGGAGCAGGAGCAGAGCGAGCGCCGGACAGGTTCAGGAGCAGGAGCAGAGCGAGTGCGGGACATTCCAGGAGCAGGAGCAGAGTCAGCGCAGAACAAGTCCCGGAGCAGGAGCAGCGTGAGTGCAGGACAAGTCCCCGAGCAGTAGCAGAGCGAGCGCAGGACAAGTCCAGGAGCAGGAGCAGAGCGAATGCAGGACATGTCCTGGAGCAGGAGCAGAGCGAATGCAGGACAAGTCCCGGACCAGGAGCAGACCGAGCGCAGTACAAGTCCCGGAGCAGTAGCAGAGCGAGCGCTGGACAAGTCCCGGAGCAGGAGCAGAGCAAGCGCAGGACAAGTCCCGAAGCAGGAGCACATGAAATGCCGGACAAGTCCCAGAGCAGGAGCAGAGCGAGTGCAGGACAAGACCCGGAGCAGGAGCAGAATGAGTGCAGGACAAGTCCCGGAGCACTAGCAGACGGAGCACAGGACAAGTCCCGGAGCAGGAGCAGAGCAATCGCAGGACAAGTCCCGGAGCAGGAGCACATGAAATGCAGGACAAGACCCGGAGCACGAGCAGAGCGAACGCAGGACAAGTCCCGGAGCAGTGGCAGAGCGAGCACAGGACAAGTCCCGGAGCAGGAACAGAGCAAGCGCAGGACAAGTCACGGAGCAGGACCACATGAAATGCAGGACAAGTCCCGGAGCAGGAGCAGAGCGGGTGCAGGACAAGACCCGGAGCAGGAGCAGAATGAGTGCAGTACAAGACCCGGAGCAGGAGCAGAGCGAGTGCAGGACAAGTCCCGGTGTAGGAGCAGAATGAGTGCGGGACAAGTCCCGGAGCAGGAGCAGAGTGAGTGCAGGACAAGTCCCAGAACAGGAGCAGAGCGAGTGCAGGACATGTCCCGGAACAGGAGCAATGCCAGCGCAGGACATGTCCTGGAGCAGGAGCAGAGCGAATGCAGGACCAGTCCGGGAATAGGAGCAGAGCGAGTGCAGGACATGACCCTCAGCAGGAGCAGAGCAAGTGCAGGACAAGTCCCGGAGCAGGAGCAGAGCAAGCGCAGGACAAGTCCTGGAGCAGTAGCAGAGCGAACGCAGGACAAGTCCCGGAGCAGGAGCAGAATGAGTGCAGGACAAGTCCCGGAGATGGAGAGAGCGAGTGCAGGACATGACCCTCAGCAGGAGCAGAGCGAGTGCAGGATAAGTCCCGGAACAGGAGCTGAGTAAGTGCAGGACTAGTTCTGGAGCAGGATCAGACGGAGCGCAGGACAAGTTCCGGAGCAGTAGCAGAGCGAGTGCAGAACAGGTCCCGGAGCAGGAGCAGAGCGAGCGCAGCACAAGTCCCGGAGCAGGAGCAGAGCGAGCGCAGGACAAGTATCGGAGCAATAGCAGAGCAAGCGCAGGACAAGACCCGGAGCAGGAGCAGAGCGAGCGCCGGACAGGTTCAGGAGCAGGAGCAGAGCGAGTGCGGGACATTCCAGGAGCAGGAGCAGAGTCAGCGCAGAACAAGTCCCGGAGCAGGAGCAGCGTGAGTGCAGGACAAGTCCCCGAGCAGTAGCAGAGCGAGCGCAGGACAAGTCCAGGAGCAGGAGCAGAGCGAATGCAGGACATGTCCTGGAGCAGGAGCAGAGCGAATGCAGGACAAGTCCCGGACCAGGAGCAGACCGAGCGCAGTACAAGTCCCGGAGCAGTAGCAGAGCGAGTGCAGGGCATGTCCCGGAGCAGGAGCAGAGCGAGCGCTGGACAAGTCCCGGAGCAGGAGCAGAGCAAGCGCAGGACAAGTCCCGAAGCAGGAGCACATGAAATGCCGGACAAGTCCCAGAGCAGGAGCAGAGCGAGTGCAGGACAAGACCCGGAGCAGGAGCAGAATGAGTGCAGGACAAGTCCCGGAGCACTAGCAGACGGAGCACAGGACAAGTCCCGGAGCAGGAGCAGAGCAATCGCAGGACAAGTCCGGGAGCAGGAGCAGAACGAGCGCAGGACAAGTCCCGAAGCAGGAGCAGAGCGAAAGCAGGACGAATCCCGGAGCAGGTGCAGAGCAAGCGCACGACAAGTCCCGGAGCAGTAGCAGAGCGAGCGCAGGACAAGAGACGGAGGAGGAGCCGAATGAGTGCAGGACCAGTCCCGCAACTGGAGCAGAGCGAGTGCAGGATAAGTCCCGGAGCAGGAGCAGAGCAAGCGCAGGACAAGTCCTGGAGCAGTAGCAGAGCGAGTGCAGGACCTGTCCCGGAGCAGGAGCAGAATGAGTGCAGGACAAGACCCGGAGCAGTAGCAGAGCGAGTGCAGGACAGGTCCCAGAGCAGGAGCAGAGTGAGTGCAGGATACGTCCCGGAGCAGGAGCAGAGTGAGTGCAGGAAACGTCTTGGAGCAGGAGCAGAGCAAGCGCAGGACTAGTCCCGGAGCTGGAGCAGAATGAGTGCAGGACAAGACCCAGAGAACAAGCAGAGCGAACGCAGGACAAGTCCCGGAGCAGTAGCAGACGGAGCACAGGACAAGTCCCGGAGAAGGAGCACATGAAATGCAGGACAAGTCCCGGAGCAGGAGCAGAGTGAGTGCAGGACAAGACCCGGAGCAGGAGCAGAATGAGTGCAGGACAAGTCCCGGAGCAGTAGCAGACGGAGCACAGGACAAGTCCCGGAGCAGGACCACATGAAATGCAGGACAAGTCCCGGAGCAGGAGCAGAGCGGGTGCAGGACAAGACCCGGAGCAGGAGCAGAATGAGTGCAGTACAAGACCCGGAGCAGGAGCAGAGCGAGTGCAGGATATGTCCCGGAGCAGGAGCAGAGCGAAAGCAGGACGAATCCCGGAGCAGGAGCAGAGCAAGCGCACGACAAGTCCCGGAGCAGTAGCAGAGCGAGCGCAGGACAAGAGCCGGAGGAGGAGCCGAATGAGTGCAGGACCAGTCCCGCAACTGGAGCAGAGCGAGTGCAGGACCTGTCCCGGAGCAGGAGCAGAATGAGTGCAGGACAAGTCCCGGAGACGGAGGAGAGCGAGTGCAGGACAAGTCCCGGAGCAGTAGCAGAGCGAGGGCAGGACAAGTCCCGGAGCAGGAGCAGACCGAGCGCCGGACAAGTCCCGGAGCAGGAGCAGAGCAAGCGCAGGACAAGTCCCGGAGCAGGACCACACGAAATGCAGGACAAGTCCCGGAGCAGGACCACACGAAATGCAGGACAAGACCCGGAGCAGGAGCAGAATGAGTGCAGTACAAGTCCCGGAGCAGGAGCAGAGCGAGTGCAGGACAAGTCCCGGAGTAGGAGCAGAATGAGTGCGGGACAAGTCCCGGAGCAGGAGCAGAGTGAGTGCAGGACAAGTCCCAGAACAGGAGCAGAGCGAGTGCAGGACAAGTCCCGGAAAAGGAGCAGTGCCAGCGCAGGACATGTCCTGGAGCAGGAGCAGAGCGAATGCAGGACCAGTCCGGGAATAGGAGCAGAGCGAGTGCAGGACATGACCCTCAGCAGGAGCAGAGCGAGTGCAGGACAAGTCCCGGAGCAGGAGCAGAGCAAGCGCAGGACAAGTCCTGGAGCAGTAGCAGAGCGAGTGCAGGACCTGTCCCGGAGCAGGAGCAGAATGAGTGCAGGACAAGTCCCGAAGATGGAGGAGAGCGAGTGCAGGACATGACCCTCAGCAGGAGCAGAGCGAGTGCAGGATAAGTCCCGGAACAGGAGCAGAGTAAGTGCAGGACTAGTTCTGGAGCAGGATCAGACGGAGCGCAGGACAAGTTCCGGAGCAGTAGCAGAGCGAGCGCAGGACAAGTATCGGAGCAATAGCAGAGCAAGCGCAGGACAAGTCCCGGAGCAGGTGCAGTGCGAATGCAGGACAAGACCCGGAGCAGGAGCAGAGCGAGTGCAGGACAAGTCCCGGAACAGGAGCAGTGCCAGCGCAGGACATGTCCTGGAGCAGGAGCAGAGCGAATGCAGGACCAGTCCGGGAATAGGAGCAGAGCGAGTGCAGGACATGACCCTCAGCAGGAGCAGAGCGAGTGCAGGACAAGTCCCGGAGCAGGAGCAGAGCAAGCGCAGGACAAGTCCTGGAGCAGTAGCAGAGCGAGTGCAGGCCCTGTCCCGGAGCAGGAGCAGAATGAGTGCAGGACAAGTCCCGAAGATGGAGGAGAGCGAGTGCAGGACATGACCCTCAGCAGGAGCAGAGCGAGTGCAGGATAAGTCCCGGAACAGGAGCAGAGTAAGTGCAGGACTAGTTCTGGAGCAGGATCAGACGGAGCGCAGGACAAGTTCCGGAGCAGTAGCAGAGCGAGCGCAGGACAAGTATCGGAGCAATAGCAGAGCAAGCGCAGGACAAGTCCCGGAGCAGGAGCAGAGTGAGTGCAGGACAAGTCCCAGAACAGGAGCAGAGCGAGTGCAGGACAAGTCCCGGAACAGGAGCAGTGCCAGCGCAGGACATGTCCTGGAGCAGGAGCAGAGCGAATGCAGGACCAGTCCGGGAATAGGAGCAGAGCGAGTGCTGGACATGACCCTCAGCAGGAGCAGAGCGAGTGCAGGACAAGTCCCGGAGCAGGAGCAGAGCAAGCGCAGGACAAGTCCTGGAGCAGTAGCAGAGCGAGTGCAGGACCTGTCCCGGAGCAGGAGCAGAATGAGTGCAGGACAAGTCCCGAAGATGGAGGAGAGCGAGTGCAGGACATGACCCTCAGCAGGTGCAGAGCGAGTGCAGGATAAGTCCCGGAACAGGAGCAGAGTAAGTGCAGGACTAGTTCTGGAGCAGGATCAGACGGAGCGCAGGACAAGTTCCGGAGCAGTAGCAGAGCGAGTACAGAACAGGTCCCGGAGCAGGAGCAGAGCGAGCGCAGGACAAGTATCGGAGCAATAGCAGAGCAAGCGCAGGACAAGTCCCGGAGCAGGTGCAGTGCGAATGCAGGACAAGACCCGGCGCAGGAGCAGAGCGAGCGCCGGACAGGTTCAGGAGCAGGAGCAGAGCGAGTGCGGGACATTCCAGGAGCAGGAGCAGAGCGAATGCAGGACAAGACCCAGAGCAGGAGCAGAGCAAGCGCCAGACAAGTCCGGGAGCAGGAGCAGAACGAGCGCAGGACAAGTCCTGAAGCAGGAGCAGAGCGAAAGCAGGACGAATCCCGGAGGAGGAGCAGAGCAAGCGCACGACAAGTCCCGGAGCAGTAGCAGAGCGAGCGCAGGACAAGAGACGGAGGAGGAGCCGAATGAGTGCAAGACCAGTCCCGCAACTGGAGCAGAGCGAGTGCAGAATAAGTCCCGGAGCAGGAGCAGAGCAAGCGCAGGACAAGTCCTGGAGCAGTAGCAGAGCGAGTGCAGGACCTGTCCCGGAGCAGGAGCAGAATGCGTGCAGGACAAGACCCGGAGCAGTAGCAGAGCGAGTGCAGGACAGGTCCCGGAGCATGAGCAGAGCGAGTGCAGGACAAGTCCCGGAGCAGTAGCAGAGCGAGTGCAGGACAGGTCCCGGAGCAGGAGCAGAGCGAGTGCAGGACAGGTCCCGGAGCAGGAGCAGAGCGAGTGCAGGACAAGTCCCGGAATTGTAGCAGAGCGAGCGCAGGACAAGGCCCGGAGCAGGAGCAGAGCGAACGCAGCTCAAGTCCCAGAGTAGGAGCAGAGCAGGCACAGGACAAGTCCCGGAGCAGGAGCAGAGCGAGTGCGGGACAAGTCCCGGAGCAGGAGCAGAGTCAGCGCAGGACAAGTCCCGGAGCAGGAGCAGCGTGAGTGCAGGACAATTCCCCGAGCAGTCGCAGAGCGAGCGCAGGACAAGTCCTGGAGCAGCAGCAGAGCGAATGCAGGACATGTCCTGGAGCAGGAGCAGAGCGAATGCAGGACAAGTCCCGGACCAGGAGCAGACCGAGCGCAGTACAAGTCCCGGAGCAGTAGCAGAGCAAGTGCAGGACAAGGCCCGGAGCAGGAGCAGAGCGAACGCAGCTCAAGTCCCAGAGTAGGAGCAGAGCAGGCACAGGACAAGTCCCGGAGCAGGAGCAGACCGAGCGCAGTACAAGTCCCGGAGCAGTAGCAGAGCGAGTGCAGGACAAGTCCCGGAGCAGGAGCAGACCGAGCGCCGGACAAGTCCCGGAGCAGGAGCAGAGCAAGCGCAGGACAAGTCCCGGAGCAGGACCACACGAAATGCAGGACAAGTCCCGGAGCAGGACCACACGAAATGCAGGACAAGACCCGGAGTAGGAGCAGAATGAGTGCGGGACAAGTCCCGGAGCAGGAGCAGAGTGAGTGCAGGACAAGTCCCAGAACAGGAGCAGAGCGAGTGCAGGACAAGTCCCGGAACAGGAGCAGTGCCAGCGCAGGACATGTCCTGGAGCAGGAGCAGAGCGAATGCAGGACCAGTCCGGGAATAGGAGCAGAGCGAGTGCAGGACATGACCCTCAGCAGGAGCAGAGCGAGTGCAGGACAAGTCCCGGAGCAGGAGCAGAGCAAGCGCAGGACAAGTCCTGGAGCAGTAGCAGAGCGAGTGCAGGACCTGTCCCGGAGCAGGAGCAGAATGAGTGCAGGACAAGTCCCGAAGATGGAGGAGAGCGAGTGCAGGACATGACCCTCAGCAGGAGCAGAGCGAGTGCAGGATAAGTCCCGGAACAGGAGCAGAGTAAGTGCAGGACTAGTTCTGGAGCAGGATCAGACGGAGCGCAGGACAAGTTCCGGAGCAGTAGCAGAGCGAGTGCAGAACAGGTCCCGGAGCAGGAGCAGAGCGAGCGCAGCACAAGTCCCGGAGCAGGAGCAGAGCGAGCGCAGGACAAGTATCGGAGCAATAGCAGAGCAAGCGCAGGACAAGTCCCGGAGCAGGTGCAGTGCGAATGCAGGACAAGACCCGGAGCAGGAGCAGAGCGAGCGCCGGACAGGTTCAGGAGCAGGAGCAGAGCGAGTGCGGGACATTCCAGGAGCAGGAGCAGAGCGAATGCAGGACAAGACCCAGAGCAGGAGCAGAGCAAGCGCCAGACAAGTCCGGGAGCAGGAGCAGAACGAGCGCAGGACAAGTCCCGAAGCAGGAGCAGAGCGAAAGCAGGACGAATCCCAGAGCAGGAGCAGAGCAAGCGCACGACAAGTCCCGGAGCAGTAGCAGAGCGAGCGCAGGACAAGAGACGGAGGAGGAGCCGAATGAGTGCAAGACCAGTCCCGCAACTGGAGCAGAGCGAGTGCAGAATAAGCCCCGGAGCAGGAGCAGAGCAAGCGCAGGACAAGTCCTGGAGCAGTAGCAGAGCGAGTGCAGGACATGTCCTGGAGCAGGAGCAGAGCGAATGCAGGACAAGTCCCGGACCAGGAGCAGACCGAGCGCAGTACAAGTCCCGGAGCAGTAGCAGAGCAAGTGCAGGACAAGGCCCGGAGCAGGAGCAGAGCGAACGCAGCTCAAGTCCCAGAGTAGGAGCAGAGCAGGCACAGGACAAGTCCCGGAGCAGGAGCAGAGCGAGTGCGGGACAAGTCCCGGAGCAGGAGCAGAGTCAGCGCAGAACAAGTCCCGGAGCAGGAGCAGCGTGAGTGCAGGACAAGTCCCCGAGCAGTAGCAGAGCGAGCACAGGACAAGTCCAGGAGCAGGAGCAGAGCGAATGCAGGACATGTCCTGGAGCAGGAGCAGAGCGAATGCAGGACAAGTCCCGGACCAGGAGCAGACCGAGCGCAGTACAAGTCCCGGAGCAGTAGCAGAGCGAGTGCAGGGCATGTCCCGGAGCAGGAGCAGAGCGAGCGCTGGACAAGTCCCGGAGCAGGAGCAGAGCAAGCGCAGGACAAGTCCCGAAGCAGGAGCACATGAAATGCCGGACAAGTCCCAGAGCAGGAGCAGCGCGAGTGCAGGACAAGACCCGGAGCAGGAGCAGAATGAGTGCAGGACAAGTCCCGGAGCACTAGCAGACGGAGCACAGGACAAGTCCCGGAGCAGGAGCAGAGCAATCGCAGGACAAGTCCCGGAGCAGGAGCACATGAAATGCAGGACAAGACCCGGAGCACGAGCAGAGCGAACGCAGGACAAGTCCCGGAGCAGTGGCAGAGCGAGCACAGGACCAGTCCCGGAGCAGGAGCAGAGCGAATGCAGAACAGGTCCCGGAGCTGGAGCAGAATGAATGCAGGACAAGACCCAGAGCAGGAGCAGAGCGAATGCAGGACAAGACCCAGAGCAGGAGCAGAGCGAGCGCCGGACGTTCAGGAGCAGTTGCAGAGCGAGTGCGGGACAAGTCCAGCAGAAGGAGCAGAGCCAATGCAGGACAAGACCCAGAGCAGGAGCAGAGCAAGCGCCGGACAAGTCCGGGATCAGGAGCAGAACGAGTACAGGACAAGTCCCGGAGCAGGAGCAGAGCAAGCGCAGGACAAGTCCCGGAGCAGGACCACACGAAATGCAGGACAAGTCCCGGAGCAGGAGCAGAGCGGGTGCAGGACAAGACCCGGAGCAGGAACAGAATGAGTGCAGTACAAGTCCCGGAGCAGGAGCAGAGTAAGTGCAGGACCAGTTCTGGAGCAGGATCAGACGGAGCGCAGGACAAGTTCCGGAGCAGTAGCAGAGCGAGTGCAGGACAAGTCCCGGAGTAGGAGCAGAATGAGTGCGGGACAAGTCCCGGAGCAGGAGCAGAGTGAGTGCAGGACAAGTCCCAGAACAGGAGCAGAGCGAGTGCAGGACAAGTCCCGGAACAGGAGCAGTGCCAGCGCAGGACATGTCCTGGAGCAGGAGCAGAGCGAATGCAGGACCAGTCCGGGAATAGGAGCAGAGCGAGTGCAGGACATGACCCTCAGCAGGAGCAGAGCGAGTGCAGGACAAGTCCCGGAGCAGGAGCAGAGCAAGCGCAGGACAAGTCCTGGAGCAGTAGCAGAGCGAGTGCAGGACCTGTCCCGGAGCAGGAGCAGAATGAGTGCAGGACAAGTCCCGAAGATGGAGGAGAGCGAGTGCAGGACATGACCCTCAGCAGGAGCAGAGCGAGTGCAGGATAAGTCCCGGAACAGGAGCAGAGTAAGTGCAGGACTAGTTCTGGAGCAGGATCAGACGGAGCGCAGGACAAGTTCCGGAGCAGTAGCAGAGCGAGTGCAGAACAGGTCCCGGAGCAGGAGCAGAGCGAGCGCAGCACAAGTCCCGGAGCAGGAGCAGAGCGAGCGCAGGACAAGTATCGGAGCAATAGCAGAGCAAGCGCAGGACAAGTCCCGGAGCAGGTGCAGTGCGAATGCAGGACAAGACCCGGAGCAGGAGCAGAGCGAGCGCCAGACAAGTCCGGGAGCAGGAGCAGAACGAGTGCGGGACATTCCAGGAGCAGGAGCAGAGCGAATGCAGGACAAGACCCAGAGCAGGAGCAGAGCAAGCGCCAGACAAGTCCGGGAGCAGGAGCAGAACGAGCGCAGGACAAGTCCCGAAGCAGGAGCAGAGCGAAAGCAGGACGAATCCCAGAGCAGGAGCAGAGCAAGCGCACGACAAGTCCCGGAGCAGTAGCAGAGCGAGCGCAGGACAAGAGACGGAGGAGGAGCCGAATGAGTGCAGGACCAGTCCCGCAACTGGAGCAGAGCGAGTGCAGGATAAGTCCCGGAGCAGGAGCAGAGCAAGCGCAGGACAAGTCCTGGAGCAGTAGCAGAGCGAGTGCAGGACCTGTCCCGGAGCAGGAGCGGAATGCGTGCAGGACAAGACCCGGAGCAGTAGCAGAGCGAGTGCAGGACAGGTCCCGGAGCAGGAGCAGAGCGAGTGCAGGACAGGTCCCGGAGCAGGAGCAGAGCGAGTGCAGGACAAGTCCCGGAATTGTAGCAGAGCGAGCGCAGGACAAGGCCCGGAGCAGGAGCAGAGCGAACGCAGCTCAAGTCCCAGAGTAGGAGCAGAGCAGGCACAGGACAAGTCCCGGAGCAGGAGCAGAGCGAGTGCGGGACAAGTCCCGGAGCAGGAGCAGAGTCAGCGCAGGACAAGTCCCGGAGCAGGAGCAGCGTGAGTGCAGGACAATTCCCCGAGCAGTAGCAGAGCGAGCGCAGGACATTCCTGGAGCAGCAGCAGAGCGAATGCAGGACATGTCCTGGAGCAGGAGCAGAGCGAATGCAGGACAAGTCCCGGACCAGGAGCAGACCGAGCGCAGTACAAGTCCCGGAGCAGTAGCAGTGCAAGTGCAGGACAAGGCCCGGAGCAGGAGCAGAGCGAACACAGCTCAAGTCCCAGAGTAGGAGCAGAGCAGGCACAGGACAAGTCCCGGAGCAGGAGCAGAGCGAGTGCGGGACAAGTCCCGGAGCAGGAGCAGAGTCAGCGCAGAACAAGTCCCGGAGCAGGAGCAGCGTGAGTGCAGGACAAGTCCCCGAGCAGTAGCAGAGCGAGCGCAGGACAAGTCCAGGAGCAGGAGCAGAGCGAATGCAGGACATGTCCTGGAGCAGGAGCAGACCGAGCGCAGTACAAGTCCCGGAGCAGTAGCAGAGCAAGTGCAGGACAAGGCCCGGAGCAGGGGCAGAGCGAACACAGCTCAAGTCCCAGAGTAGGAGCAGAGCAGGCACAGGACAAGTCCCGGAGCAGGAGCAGAGCGAGTGCGGGACAAGTCCCGGAGCAGGAGCAGAGTCAGCGCAGAACAAGTCCCGGAGCAGGAGCAGCGTGAGTGCAGGACAAGTCCCCGAGCAGTAGCAGAGCGAGCGCAGGACAAGTCCAGGAGCAGGAGCAGAGCGAATGCAGGACATGTCCTGGAGCAGGAGCAGACCGAGCGCAGTACAAGTCCCGGAGCAGTAGCAGAGCGAGTGCAGGGCATGTCCCGGAGCAGGAGCAGAGCGAGCGCTGGACAAGTCCCGGAGCAGGAGCAGAGCAAGCGCAGGACAAGTCCCGAAGCAGGAGCACATGAAATGCCGGACAAGTCCCAGAGCAGGAGCAGAGCGAGTGCAGGACAAGACCCGGAGCAGGAGCAGAATGAGTGCAGGACAAGTCCCGGAGCACTAGCAGACGGAGCACAGGACAAGTCCCGGAGCAGGAGCAGAGCAATCGCAGGACAAGTCCCGGAGCAGGAGCACATGAAATGCAGGACAAGACCCGGAGCACGAGCAGAGCGAACGCAGGACAAGTCCCGGAGCAGTGGCAGAGCGAGCACAGGACCAGTCCCGGAGCAGGAGCAGAGCGAATGCAGAACAGGTCCCGGAGCTGGAGCAGAACGAATGCAGGACAAGACCCAGAGCAGGAGCAGAGCGAATGCAGGACAAGACACAGAGCAGGAGCAGAGTGAGCGCCGGACGTTCAGGAGCAGTTGCAGAGCGAGTGCAGGACAAGTCCAGGAGAAGGAGCAGAGCGAATGCAGGACAAGACCCAGAGCAGGAGCAGAGCAAGCGCCGGACAAGTCCGGGATCAGGAGCAGAACAAGCGCAGGACAAGTCCCGGAGCAGGAGCAGCGTGAGTGCAGGACAAGTCCCCGAGCAGTAGCAGAGTTAGTGCAGGACACGTCCCAGAACAGGAGCAGAGCGAGCGCAGGACAAGTCCCGGAGCAGGAGCAGAGCGTGTGCAGGTCGATTCCCGGAACAGGAGCAGAGCCAGTGCAGGACAAGTCCCGGAGCAGGAGCCGAGTAAATGCAGGACAAGAGACAGAGCAGGAGCAGAGCAAGCGCAGGACAAGACCCGGAGCAGGAGCACAGTGAGGGCAGGACAAGTCCCGGAGCAGCAGCAGAGCGAGTGCAGAACAGGTCCCGGAGCTGGAGCCGAGCGAATGCAGGACAAGTCCCGGAGCAGGAGCAGTGCCAGCGCCGGACAAGTTCAGGAGCAGTTGCAGATCGAGTGCGGGACAAGTCCAGGAGCAGGAGCAGAGCGAATGCAGGACAAGACCCAGAGCAGGAGCAGAGCAAGCGCCGGACAAGTCCGGGATCAGGAGCAGAACGAGCGCAGGACAAGTCCCGGAGCAGGAGCAGAGCAAAAGCAGGACGAATTCCGGAGCAGGAGCAGAGCAAGCGCAGGACAAGTCCCGGAGCAATAGCAGAGCGAGCGCAGGACAAGAGCCGGAGCAGGAGCCGAATAAGTGCAGGACGAGTCCCGCAACAGGAGCAGAGCGAGTGCAGGACATGTCCCGGAGCAGGAGCAGAATGAGTGCAGGACACGTCCCGGAGTTGGAGCAGAGCAAGTGCAGGACAGGTCCCAGAGCAGGAGCAGAGCGAGTGCAGGATAAGTCCCGGTGCAGGAGCACATCGAGTGCAGGACAAGTCCCCGAGCAGGAGCAGAGTTAGTGCAGGACACGTCCCAGAACAGGAGCAGAGCGAGCGCAGGACAAGTCCCGGAGCAGGAGCAGAGCATGTGCAGGTCGATTCCTGGAACAGGAGCAGAGCCAGTGCAGGACAAGTCCCGGAGCAGGAGCCGAGTAAATGCAGGACAAGGGACAGAGCAGGAGCAGAGCAAGCGCCGGACAAGAACCGGAGCAGGAGCACAGCGAGGGCAGGACAAGTCCCGGTGCAGCAGCAGAGCGAGTGCAGGACAAGACCCGGAGCAGGAGCAGACTGAGTGCGGGGCAGGTCCCAGAGCAGGAGCAGAGCGAGTGCAGGATGAGTCCCGGAGCAGGAGCACAGCGAGTGCAAGACAAGTCCCGGAGAAGTAGCAGAGCGAACGCAGGACAAGTCCCGGAGCAGTAGCAGAGCGAGTGCAGGACAAGTCCCAGAGAAGTAGCAGAGCAAGTGCAGGACAAGTCCCGGACCAGTAGCAGAGCGAGTGCAGGACAAGTCCCGGAACAGGAGCAGAGTGAGTGCGGGACAGGTCTCAGAGCAGGAGCAGAGCGAGTGCAGGACAGGTCCCGGAGCAGGAGCAGAGTGAGTGCAGGATACGTCCCGGAGCAGGAGCAGAGCGAGTGCAGGACAAGTCCCGCAACAGGGGCAGAGTGAATGCAGGACAAGTCCCAAAGAAGGAGCAGAGTAAGTGCAGGACAAGACCCGGAGCAGGAGCACAGCGAGGGCAGGACAAGTCCCGGAGCAGGAGCAGACTGAGTGCGGGGCAGGTCCCAGAGCAGGAGCAGAGCGAGTGCAGGATGAGTCCCGGAGCAGGAGCACAGCGAGTGCAAGACAAGTCCCGGAGAAGTAGCAGAGCGAACGCAGGACAAGTCCCGGAGCAGTAGCAGTGCGAGTGCAGGACAAGTCCCGGAGAAGTAGCAGAGCAAGTGCAGGACAAGTCCCGGACCAGTAGCAGAGCGAGTGCAGGACAAGTCCCGGAACAGGAGCAGAGTGAGTGCGGGACAGGTCCTGCAACTGGAGCAGAGCGGGCCTTGTCCTGCACCCGCTCTGCTCCTGCTCCCGGACTTGTAGCAGACGGAGCACAGGACAAGTCCCGGAGCAGGAGCACATGAAATGCAGGACAAGTCCCGGAGACAGAGGAGAGCGAGTGCAGGACAAGTCCCGGAGCAGGAGCAGAGCGAGTGCAGGATAAGTCCCGGAGCAGGAGCAGACCGAGCGCAGGATAAGTCCCGGAGCAGTAGCAGAGCGAGTGCAGGACAGGTCCCGGAGCAGGAGCAGAGCGAGTGCAGGACAAGACCCGGAGCAGTCGCAGAGCAAGCGCAGGACGAATCCCGGAGCAGGAGCAGAGCGAGTGCAGGACAAGTCCCGGAGCAGGAGCAGACCGAGCACAGGACAAGTCCCGGAGCAGTAGCAGAGCGAGTGCAGGACAGGTCCCGGAGCAGGAGCAGAGCGAGTGCAGGACAAGTCACGGAGCAAGACCAGAGCGAGCGCAGAACAAGGCCCGGAGCAGGAGCAGAGCGAACGCAGTAAAAGTCCCAGAGTAGGAGCAGAGCGAGCACAGGACAAGTCCCGGAGCAGTAGCAGTGCGAGTGCAGGACAAGTCCCGGAGAAGTAGCAGAGCAAGTGCAGGACAAGACCCGGAGCAGGAGCACAGCGATGGCAGGACAAGTCCCGGAGCAGGAGCAGACTGAGTGCGGGGCAGGTCCCAGAGCAGGAGCAGAGCGTGTGCAGGATGAGTCCCGGAGCAGGAGCACAGCGAATGCAAGACAAGTCCCGGAGAAGTAGCAGAGCGAACGCAGGACATGTCCCGGAGCAGTAGCAGAGCGAGTGCAGGACAAGTCCCGGAGAAGTAGCAGAGCAAGTGCAGGACAAGTCCCGGACCAGTAGCAGAGCGAGTGCAGGACAAGTCCCGGAACAGGAGCAGAGTGAGTGCGGGACAGGTCTCAGAGCAGGAGCAGAGCGAGTGCAGGACAGGTCCCGGAGCAGGAGCAGAGTGAGTGCAGGATACGTCCCGGAGCAGGAGCAGAGTGAGTGCAGGAAACGTCCTGGAGCAGGAGCAGAGCAATCGCAGGACTAGTCCCGGAGCTGGAGCAGAATGAGTGCAGGACAAGACCCAGAGCACAAGCAGAGCGAACGCAGGACAAGTCCCGGAGCAGTAGCAGACGGAGCACAGGACAAGTCCCGGAGCAGGAGCACATGAAATGCAGGACACGTCCCGGAGCAGGAGCAGAGTGAGTGCAGGACAAGACCCGGAGCAGGAGCAGAATGAGTGCAGGACAAGTCCCGGAGCAGTAGCAGACGGAGCACAGGACAGGTCCCGGAGCAGGAGCAGAGCAAGCGCAGGACAAGTCCCGGAGCAGGACCACATGAAATGCAGGACAAGTCCGGGAGCAGGAGCAGAGCGGGTGCAGGACAAGACCCGGAGCAGGAGCAGAATGAGTGCAGTACAAGACCCGGAGCAGGAGCAGAGCGAAAGCAGGACAGGTCCCGGAGCAGGAGCAGAGCGAGTGCAGGACAAGTCATGGAGCAGGAGCAGAGCAAGCGCAGGACAAGGCCTGGAGCAGGAGCAGAGCGAGCACAGGACAAGTCCCGGAGCAGTAGCAGAGCGAGTGCAGGACAGGTCCCGGAGCAGGAGCAGAGCGAGTGCAAAACAAGACCCGGAGCAGTAGCAGAGCAAGCGCAGGACGAATCCCGGAGCAGGAGCAGAGCGAGTGCAGGACAAGTCCCGGAGCAGGAGCAGACCGAGCACAGGACAAGTCCCGGAGCAGTAGCAGAGCGAGTGCAGGACAGGTCCCGGAGCAGGAGCAGAGCGAGTGCAGGACAACTCCCGGAGCAGGAGCAGACCGAGCGCAGGACAAGTCCCGGAGCAGTAGCAGAGCGAGTGCAGGACAGGTCCCGGAGCAGGAGCAGAGCGAGTGCAGGACAAGACCCGGAGCAGTAGCAGAGCAAGCGCAGGACGAATCCCGGAGCAGGAGCAGAGCGAGTGCAGGACAAGTCCCGGAGCAGGAGCAGACCGAGCACAGGACAAGTCCCGGAGCAGTAGCAGAGCGAGTGCAGGACAGGTCCCGGAGCAGGAGCAGAGCGAGTGCAGGACAAGTCACGGAGCAGGAGCAGAACGAGCGCAGGACAAGGCCTGGAGCAGGAGCAGAGCGAACGCAGAACAAGTCCCAGAGTAGGAGCAGAGCGAGCACAGGACAAGTCCCGGTGCAGGAGCAGAGCAAGTGCGGGACAAGTCCCGGAGCAGGAGCAGAGCGCGTGCGGGACAAGTCGGGGAGCAGGAGCAGCGCGAGAGCAGGACACGTCCCAGAACAGGAACAGAGTGAGCACAGAACAAGACCTGGAGCAGGAGCAGAGCGAATGCAGGACAAGTCCCAGAGAAGTAGCAGAGCGAGTGCAGGACAAGGCACGGAGCAGGAGCAGAGTGAGTGCGGGACAGGTCTCAGAGCAGGAGCAGAGCGAGTGCAGGACAAGTCCCGCAACAGGGGCAGAGCGAATGCAGGACAAGTCCCGAAGAAGGAGCAGAGTGAGTGCAGAGCAAGACCCGGAACAGGAGCGGAGCGAGTGCAGGACAAGTCCCGGAACAGGAGCAGTGCCAGCGCAGGACATGTCCTGGAGCAGGAGCAGAGCGAATTCAGGACCAGTCCGGGAGAAGGAGCAGAGCGAGTGCAGGACATGACCCGCAGCAGGAGCAGAGCGAGTGCAGGATAAGTCCCGGAACAGCAGCAGAGCAAGTGCAGGACAAGTTCTGGAGCAGGATCAGACAGAGCGCAGGACAAGTTCCGGAGCAGTAGCAGAGCGAGTGCAGAACAGGTCCCAGAGCAGGAGCAGAGCGAGTGCAGGACAAGTCCCGAAACAGGAGCAGTGCAAGCGCAGGACTAGTCCCGGAGCTGGAGCAGAATGAGTGCAGGACAAGACCCGGAGCAGGAGCAGAGCGAGTGCAGGACAAGTCCCGGAGCAGTAGCAGACGGAGCACAGGACAAGTCCCGGAGTAGGAGCAGAATGAGTGCGGGACAAGTCCCAGAGCAGGAACAGAGTGAGTGCGGGACAAGTCCCGGAGCAGGAGCAGAGTGCGTGCGGGACAGGTCTCAGAGCAGGAGCAGAGTGAGTGCAGGATATGTCCCGGAGCAGGAGCAGAGTGAGTGCAGGGAAGGTCCCAGAGCAGGAGCAGAGTGAGTGCAGGAAACATCCCGGAGCAGGAGCAGAGCAAGCGCAGGACTAGTCCCGGCACTGGAGCAGAATGAGTGCAGGACAAGACCCGGAGCACGATCAGAGCGAACGCAGGACAAGTCCCGGAGCAGTGGCAGAGCGAGCGCAGGACCAGTCCCGGAGCAGGAGCAGAGCGAATGCAGGACCAGTCCGGGAGAAGGAGCAGAGCGAGTGCAGGACATGACCCGCAGCAGGAGCAGAGCGAGTGCAGGATAAGTCCCGGAACAGGAGCAGAGCAAGTGCAGGACAAGTTCTGGAGCAGGATCAGACGGAGCGCAGGACACGTCCCGGAGCAGCAGCAGAGCGAGTGCAGAACAGGTCCCGGAGCTGGAGCAGAGCGAATGCAGGACAAGACCCAGAGCAGGAGCAGAGCGAGCGCCGGACAAGTTCAGGAGCAGTTGCAGAGCGAGTGCGGGACAAGTCCAGGAGCAGGAGCAGAGCAAATGCAGGACAAGACCCAGAGCAGGAGCAGAGCAAGCGCCGGACAAGTCCGGGATCAGGAGCAGAACGAGCGCAGGACAAGTCCCGGAGCAGGAGCAGAGCAAAAGCAGGACGAATCCCGGAGCAGGAGCAGAGCAAGCGCAGGACAAGTCCCAGAGCAGTAGCAGAGCGAGCGCAGGACAAGAGCCGGAGCAGGAGCCGAATGAGTGCAGGACCAGTCCCGCAACAGGAGCAGAGCGAGTGCAGGACATTTCCCGGAGCAGGAGCAGAATGAGTGCAGGACACATCCCGGAGCAGGAGCAGAGCAAGTGCAGGGCAAGTCCCGGAGCAGGAGCAGAGCGAGTGCAGGACAGGTCCCGGAGCAGGAGCAGAGCAAGTGCAGGACAAGTCCCGGAACTGTAGCAGAGCGAGCGCAGGACAAGTCCTGGAGCAGTAGCAGAGCGCGTGCAGGGCATGTCCCGGAGCTGGAGCAGAGCGAGTGCAGGACAAGTCCCGGAGCAGTAGCAGAGCCAGCGCAGGACAAGTCCTGGAGCAGTAGCAGAGTGAGTGCAGGAGAAGTCCTAGAGCAGTAGCAGAGTGAGTGCAGGAGAAATCCCGGAGCAGGAGCAGAGCGAATGCAGGACAAGTCCCGGAGCACGGAGCAGAGCGAGTGCAGGACAAGTCCCGGAGCAGGAGCAGCGCGAGTGCAGGACAAGTCCCGGAGCAGGAGCAGAGCGAGTGCAGGACAAGTCCCGGAGCAGGAGCAGCACGAGTGCAGGACAAGTCCCGGAGCAGGAGCAGAGCGAGTGCAGGACAATTCCCGGAGCAGTAGCAGTGCGAGAGCAGGACAAGTCCCGGAGCAGGAGCAGAGTGATCCCCAGATAGAGGCAGCACAGCTTCATGCTCTGAAATCTGGCGGCATGGACTCATGTTGGAAAAGGACTGTAACTTGAGTACTTTACACAAACTTATTATTCTCATTCTGGGCTTTTGAACTCTGTACTCCTTGCTTATCTTTTTTATAACTGTTTCAATTTTATGACAACATTTTAAGTATCTGTATGTAGGTTTCCAGTACCTAAGATGTTGCGAAGAAATGTCATTACATACTGTTCACTGCACTCATCGGGCGCACATGACAATAAATGGTATTCTGTTCTATTCGATTGATGCAGCACGGTTTTGCACTGTGATGAATCCACCAGCCTGTCAGATTGAAACATTTACTGTTCCCAATTTCCAAACAGCAGAAGCTGCCTGTATCACCCTCTTTTAAACGGAAAGGTAATCTAAGCACTAACATCAATGTACACACAAGAAATGTTCCCCATCCTTCCTGTTTCACATTTACAGTAACTCTGCAATGTAAGACACCTTTCTGACAGCTGTTCCTGCTGCATCCTGAGATCCTCACTCAGTGCCATGTGCTGTCACATATACAAACTCAACCTCTCCCTCCCCAACTGCAATGTTTCACGCTATCTCAAACTTCTCCTGAACCTTGTTTCCATTTCATTTTTCATCGTGTTTGACGTTTTAACAAGAAGTGTTTTCTCGTCCTTTCAGTTGTTTCAAGCCACAAAAACTCAGTTGCACTGACTCCCCTGTGGGTACTTCTTCCCCTCCACTTCCCATGGTTCCATCCCTTCTTCCCATCCCACTTCTTGCTGTGCCTTCATTAGCTGGGGAATAGGCTGTCTACCAATATCTGTTACAACCGCTTCCTGTAATGATTCTATTCCATTCTCCCACTTTCTCTATCTCCATTGCATCCATTTCAATTATGTCACTTTCCACCATGCTGCCTAACATGACCGCCTTCGTCCTTGATTTAAGATTCACCCCATTGGGTTTTTTGAGCCTTCAGATGTGTCCATGTCATCTCCCGCCCTTCCCCCCATCCCAGAATAATATTAGGTTCCCCTTGTTGTCACTTTCCACCTCAGTCTCCACATCGAAAAGATCATCCTCTGCCATTTCTGACACTTCCAGCAGTATGCCACCAACACACTCAACTTCCCATCCACACCACTGTCAGCATTTCTCATGGACTGTTCTCTTTATGACATTCTGGTCCACTCCTCCATCACTCTGAACACTGACTCAACCCCTCCATGCTTCCATTGTATCTTCTCAGGCAATCACAGAAGGTATGGAGGGAAGGTCTTACGAGAAAAGGCTGAGGGACTTGAGGCTGTTTTCATTAGAGAGAAGAAGGTTGAGAGGTGACTTAATTGAAACATATAAAATAATCAGAGGGTTAGATAGGGTGGATAGGGAGAGCCTTTTTCCTAGGATGGTGACGGCGAGCACGAGGGGGCATAGCTTTAAATTGAGGGGTGAAAGATATAGGACAGATGTCAGAGGTAGTTTCTTTACTCAGAGAGTAGTAAGGGAATGGAACGCTTTGCCTGCAACGGTAGTAGATTCGCCAACTTTAGGTACATTTAAGTCGTCTTTGGATAAGCATATGGACGTACATGGAATAGTGTAGGTTAGATGGGCTTGAGATCGGTATGACAGGTCGGCACAACATCGAGGGCCGAAGGGCCTGTACTGTGCTGTAATGTTCTGAGTTCTGAGTGTAACACTGGCCCACTCACGCCCAGGAGACATTGTGGAGACAAAGCAAAAGGCTAGCTTGGGCATTCGACAAGTAAAGTTACCCAGGATCAGATTGGCATATTGAGATTTTGCACCATATAGTTTGTCATTGAAAGAGAGGAAAATTAGAAATAAATATAAATACAGGGTATTAATGCTATGCAAATGACTGAAAATAAGGTTGTCACTATTCAAAGGTGAGATTTTGAGAGTTATTTGATGACTTTAGGGAAAAATGTGCCAGTTTCTCTCTACGTCAAGAATCTGATTTTTCATTCTCTACTTATTTTGGCATCTCATCCAACGAGGAAAGGGAAACTCTGCCCCGGTGTTTTATGTCAGCTATGTGGGGTAAGTATTTCTAATATTTTACAACAAGATTCTGGATAAAGTACCCAGGTAACAGCACCTGCAGAGGAGCAGCACAGATCAGATACTGTGCATGGTCACACACCCAAAATTGTTGTCTCATTTAGCCTATAATCATGCTTATTGTTGTCAGTTATCTTGATCACTAAATCCATGCTCATCTTTATAACACAGACAATGCACTATTCTGTGCTGTCGAACCACTGTTGGTTTTGTGTTAAATTGATTATGCCTGGGGTATTTATCCCCATATCAGGATTGGGCTGTGTTTTCGTTTATTGCTTCTTTTGGCAGTGTTTAGCATTTAGATGACAAACACATGCTAAATCTCTTACTGGAGACAGACAATGGACTGACAAAGTTTTCATGTTTCTCATTTCTGACAGAGAAACTGGTAGCTTTTATTTTTCTCGTGAGGTTTGAGTGTTAATAACAACTAGTAGTGTTTTATTTCTGTGTTACAAGCAACTGAGCTACTACACTATAGGACCTCCATGAATGAAGTATTATCTAACTTGCAACAAAGGTACAAGTTAAGATTAAAGCACTATATAATAGCACATAAATCGCTTCATTGTAGGTAGCCTAAGGCAAACATTGTGCCAGAAAAGCAACATTTGCTAACGCTTCAATACAAGTCCCTTTTGTTCACACTTAAGACCATCAACAGATAAGGCCATTCTCCTCTTCAGAATGCCTGTGGAAGTAACACAGCCTTACAACATCCAAAAAAGAGGGCTGGAAATTATGGGGCAGGGTTACCAAAATGCTCCAGAAGGAAAGACACTTGCAACATGATGGATAAACAAGAAGTCCACCTTGCGGACAGAGAGGACTGCAGATGCTGGAAGCTGGAGTCAATCAATGTGGAGCTGGAAAATCACAGCAGGTCAGACAGCTTCTGAGGAGCAGGAAAGTCAGGAGAAGCCCAGCTTGCTATGGTAATGCTGATTGGCAGCTCCAGGCAGACCAAGAGCACCATTAGCTCAGTGGATGGCACTGCCAGGGCTGCTATCAATCGTGCACAAACAGGACAACATTGATCTTAAAGCCCTGGAGTGAGGTAGATCAGGAGTATGTGGTGTAAATTGAATTGAATTAACTTTGTTGTCACATGAAAGTACAGTGAAAAGTTACAAGTCGACACTGATGGTGCTATCTTGGATACAAAAGTGTGTAGGTACAGCTTCTTCTGTTACAAGATTAGTTACAGTGTAGCAATGTCACCAATACACAACACTATCTTAGGCAGGGCAGTCAGGTACAATCCTTCCTTAAAGAATAGAGAAATGAAGAAGCAAACATTATAGCTATGCATAGTTTAACTACAGCTCCGAAAAACAAGAAGCTAAGTTAGAAAGATAAATATCTCAGTCTCTGTCCAAGGGCTCTTCACAGCAGACCAGCACAGGAGTTCTCCTCCTGGCCTGACCCCACATGGTGGGGGACAGTTAGGAAAGTTTAGGCGAGGAATGCTGGTTTTATACAGCAGGGCTGTGAGGGAGTAAGAGGATATACTTTCTTTAGCAGGAGTGGAGTGGGTGGGATGTGTGGTGAGCATGGGGACTGGAGGCATTGAGGGGCTGAAGATAGTCAGACTGAAGATGGATGCAGCTATTTTATAAACTTCTTTAAAAAACAGCTTACACACACCAGTCCATTTGCCCATGCCAAGACACGGTTGATTTTGGCAGCAGATTATCAAGGTCACTCAATAAAACTTTTAATGGGCTCCATTAGCCCTCAATCACTTCTTTACACATGGTGGGTAGATTGCTGAAAATCAGCTCCCGCCCACACTCCGTATTATGGGGTCGAGCTCAGAAGGTGAGTGGAAAGATTGTGGGCTGGCCACATTGTATGCCTTCCCACCAAAACACACACAGCGAAAATACATGACAATAAAATGTGAGGCTGGATGAACACAGCAGGCCCAGCAGCATCTCAGGAGCACAAAAGCTGACGTTTCGGAAGGGTCTAGGCCCGAAACATCAGCTTTTGCGCTCCTGAGATGCTGCTGGGCCTGCTGTGTTCATCCAGCCTCACATTTTATTGTCTTGGATTCTCCAGCATCTGCAGTTCCCATTATCACAGCGAAAATACATAACATCCAGCCCTGCTCCTCACAAATTAACTCCTGGGAACAAATGTCCTTTCTGAAAAATTTTTCTGTTTATAAAATAATAAATCGTCAATGCACTGGCATTTAGACTATGATAAAATCTATAAAAGGTTTGTCTTGATGTGTCATATATTTTTCTTTCAATGACTCATGCTTTCGATCTGCGCAAGTGTTTGTTTGGTAGTTTTGAAGTTGTTGTAGGGGAAGGGGAAATCACACCTGGTGAGATACCACTATGTTGTATTCATAGAGCTTTAAAGTACGTATTCAAATAAATCCAGACATGCAAGGAGGATTAATCCGACCAAATTTTACACAGTCCCTTCATCCATTTTTTCTACATTTTGTTTTCCTTGTCACTTGTGTTAAACTGCAGATTCATGTAGCAAGCCGCACTCCAGCAACATGGCAATTAATTACTAACATTGTCTAAGTGCTATAAAAGCTGTGCAATTATTGAAAGAATCAGTCAATGTTTATATTCAAGCAGTCTCTTAGAAGTGTTGTTGGATAGTGATTAGAATGAGAACACTGGCTGATTTCTCCCCGAACTAGGCCAGGTTGCCAAGATGTGAGGAGTGATGAGTGCTGGTAAGTTTAATGTTTTTTTAATTGTTTCTGAGATTATCATTTTTAAGTTGTAATACTGAGCTGTGCACTTTATATTTTCGCAACCTAAAGTGGACACTGTCACTAGTATACAGCTTTGCAGCTATCAATATTCTGCCAGTGTACCAGCCCAATGTTCAATGTTAGAATTTACACAGGGTGTACAAATGTTGGGACCATCTGTGCTCTGCTCATCTGTGTTTTTGGGTCACTAATTGACAACCACGATCGTAAGTCACTCTCCCAGACATGCAAATATAGGAACAGCATGAGGCCATTCAGCCCTTTGAGCCTGTTCCACCATTCAATGAGATCATGACTGATCTGTCACCCAACTCTGTACACCTACCTTTGGCCCATATCCCCTCCATGCTTTCACTGAACAAAAGTCTTATCTTTCTCAGGTTTAAAATTAAAAACTGATCCCACTTTGGCTGCTATTTGTGGAAGAGAGTTCCAAACATCTACCAACCTAAATATGTAGAAGTACTTCTTAATATCTCTAGCGAACCATCTGATCCTAAATCTCTGACGATGCCCCTTAGTTCTAGAATTCCTAGCCAGTGGAAATGGTTTATATTTATCTACTCTGTTCTTTCCTGTTAATTTCTTAAAGACTTTGATCCAGGGTCACGAATCACATTGCCCTTCCTGTTTCCCCACCTGAGATTGTTTGTTTCAACAGAAATTGAAACCTTCTGATCTACAGCCTACATAGCATCTTCACCACACCGAACCAGCAGGGAAGCTTACAAAAATGCTTTTTGATCAAGGTGCTGAATCTGTTTAATTACAAATAATGGGAAGGCAGTTGTAATGTTTTCAACATTACATAAGTCTGAATTGTGAGGAGAGAGATAATGGGAACTGCAGATGCTGGAGAATTCCAAGATAATAAAATGTGAGGCTGAATGAACACAGCAGGCCAAGCAGCATCTCAGGAGCACAAAAGCTGACATTTTGGGCCTAGACCCTTCATCAGAGAGGGGGATGGGGAGAGGGAACTGGAATAAACAGGGAGAGAGGGGGAGGCGGACCGAAGATGGAGAGTAAAGAAGATAGGTGGAGAGAGTATATGTGGGGAGGTAGGGAGGCGATAGGTCAGTCCAGGGAAGACGGACAGGTCAGGGAGGTGGGATGAGGTTAGTAGGTAGATGGGGGTGCGGCTTGGGATGGGAGGAAGGGATGGGTGAGAGAAAGAACCGGTTAGGGAGGCAGAGACAGGTGGTCTGGTTTTGGGATGCAGTGGGTGGGGGGGGGAAGAGCTGGGCTGGTTGTGTGGTGCAGTGGGGGGAGGGGACGAACTGGGCTGGTTTAGGGATGCAGTAGGGGAAGGGGAGATTTTGAAACTGGTGAAGTCCACATTGATACCATTAGGCTGCAGGGTTCCCAGGCGGAATATGAGTTGCTGTTCCTCCATCTCCAGCACATCCCTCACCTTCCTGGACGTCTCAGTCTCCATCTCAGGCAACCAGCTTGTAGCTGATGTCCATTTCAAGCCCACCGACTCCCACAGCTACCTAGAATACACCTCCTCCCACCCACCCTCCTGCAAAAATTCCATCCCCTATTCCCAATTCCTCCGCCTCCGCCGCATCTGCTCCCACGATAAGACATTCCATTCCCGCACATCCCAGATTTTCCAAGTTCTTCAAGGACCGCAACTTTCCCCCCACAGTGGTCGAGAACGCCCTTGACCGCGTCTCCCGTATTTCCCACAACACATCCCTCACACCCCGCCCCCGCCACAACCGCCCTAAGAGGATCCCCCTCGTTCTCACACACCACCCTACCAACCTCCGGATACAATGCATCATCCTCCGACACTTTCGCCATTTACAATCCGACCCCACCACCCAAGACATTTTTCCATCCCCACCCCTGTCTGCTTTCCAGAGAGACCACTCTCTCCGTGACTCCCTTGTTCGCTCCACACTGCCCTCCAACCCCACCACACCCAGCACCTTCCCCTGCAACCGCAGGAAATGCCACACTTGCCCCCACACCTCCTCCCTCACCCCTATCCCAGGCCCCAAGATGACATTCCACATTAAGCAGAGGTTCACCTGCACATCTGCCAATGTGGTATACTGCATCCACTGTACCCGGTGCGGCTTCCTCTACATTGGGGAAACCAAGCGGAGGCTTGGGGACCGCTTTGCAGAACACCTCCGCTCAGTTCGCAACAAACAACTGCACCTCTCAGCCGCAAACCATTTCCACTCCCCCTCCCATTCTTTAGATGACATGTCCATCATGGGCCTCCTGCACTGCCACAATGATGCCACCTGAAGGTTGCAGAAACAGCAACTCATATTCCGCTTGGGAACCCTGCAGCCTAATGGTATCAATGTGGACTTCACCAGTTTCAAAATCTCCCCTTCCCCTACTGCATCCCTAAACCAGCCCAGTTCGTCCCCTCCCCCCACTGCACCACACAACCAGCCCAGCTCTTCCCCTCCACCCACTGCATCCCAAAACCAGTCCAACCTGTCTCTGCCTCCCTAACCGGTTCTTCCTCTCACCCATCCCTTCCTCCCACCCCAAGCCGCACCCCCATCTACCTACTAACCTCATCCCACCTCATTGACCTGTCCGTCTTCCCTGGACCGACCTATCCCCTCCCTACCTCCCCACATATACTCTCTCCACCTATCTTCTTTACTCTCCATCTTCGGTCCGCCTCCCCCTCTCTCCCTGTTTATTCCAGTTCCCTCTCCCCATCCCCCTCTCTGACGAAGGGTCTAGGCCCGAAACATCAGCTTTTGTGCTCCTGAGATGCTGCTTGGCCTGCTGTGTTCATCCAGCCTCACATTTTATTATCTTATAAGTCTGAATTGTCATTGCTATGGATTTTCAGTATTTTCTGTTTTGCATGTATTAATAGTGTGATTTTTTAAAAAATGTGGAAAACATAAGAGTATAAACAGTTTGTTCACTTCAGTGCTCTGTCTGGTTGTGTCAGCCTCTGAACTACATTGTACAATAAATAAACTTCAGCTTCATGTCAGAGCGGCTGTGCTGGTGATGAAAGAATTGGAGCATTATTTTGGACCCTTGGAGCTTTCTGAGGGAGGGAGACTCAACATGAAATGCTAACTCTTGACTCCCTCCACAGATGATGTCAGAGCTTTTCCAGCTATTTCTATTTTTGGCTCTGATTTATAACATCCACAGTGCTTTCAATTTTTATTGTCTTTCCAGCAAATCTTACTTTTGGCTCTGGAGTTCTGAACAGTTCTGTCTCTATTTTCCCACAAAATTTCATACATTCCTGCCCAGAACTGCCTTATTTTAGGTGCAAGAATTAAAAACAAATCCATATCACCTATGAACCTGAAGTATGGCAGAATATAAAAAGAGAAAAAAAAACAGAGTGCTGGCAAAGCTCGGCAGATCAAGCAGCATCTGTGCTCAGAGAAAGATAGATTTGACATTCAGTCTGATGTGACTCTGCTTCAGAGCACATCCTAGGAGTAACCCACAGAGTTCTGATGAAGAGTTGTATCAAATTCAAAACATTAACTCTGTTTATCTATTCCTGCAGGTCAGACCTGCTGACTTTCTCCAGCAATTTCTGCTTTTATGAGTGATTTCCAGCGTCTGTGGTATGTTGATTTTACTTTGTAAGGACCTCCTGATTTTGTATTTTAAAAAAAAGACTGGGGACTGAAAAGAGAAAGAGGTGTGTCAAACACCAGTGCTTGAAGGAATGGATACAGTGGTTGAAAGCGTGGATCCACTTCTGCAGGACAACAGACATTGAAGGGACAATATATGAAGGATCCATTTGCAAACTGCAGATATATTTGTATTGGATTCATTTCATCATCCATTCAGTATGCCTACAGAGTGTAGGTGCTTAGGGGTCAGATACTCATCAAAAGTAATTTGCAGCATGCCATTGATGCCTGAAAATCAAACAATGGTATGTCAATGAATGTGAACTCACAAGAAATCACTTAAAGAAAGAGGCCAAAACTGGCCAAAGATGAGGTACGATTCATGCAATGTCATAGGATACTGCAAGAGTTGCGGATGTATGTTCCATACACTCATTCAAACAGTGAGATGTGCAGAACCCTGATACCAAGGGCCACATCTCCATTGTTCATTCAGCTTTTGCTCCAGTGTGTGCAGCAATTTGGTGAGTGACTGGCATGTTACATCAAAACAGTGTTCTTGCTGAGCTCTGAGCCCCTTCCCATCCCAAACCCATATCAACCATTCCACATTTCATGTTATTCAATACAGACCATCGTTAAACCAAGATGAGCTCAGCAGAATGTGGCCCTTGGTATTAGGGAGCTGCTTGTCACATTGTAAGAAGCGTGTGCAGTACACCCCTGTAAGGTACATCTCCAGTGGGTCTCTTAGATTGAAGATCCTCAGTAACTCCTTACATTTCCAACCTGGGCCATTTCCACCAAGAGTCCTGTGCCCTGCAGCTGGAGGGATATTGGTCACTGTCGCTGCCTTCCTAAGAGGGAAAGGTGGATACAGGATGACCAGGGACAACATAACTCCCTGAAGCAGCAGCAGGAATGGGGAACTCCCAGCTCAGGGAGAGGTCACAGCAGCAGGTCTCTCAACAGACATCTGCTGAGTGGTGAGACAATCTGGAATGACATGTGGTAAAATGGGGGTAGGATCAGGCATAAGGGATGCCATGCGGTGGGGTAGGTAGTTATTGATGTGTGGTTGGCAAGAAAACAGCAAGAAGTGTTGCTCGGCCAACAGTAAGAATCCCTGAAACAAACTTGACAGAACTGGCACTTATCCTGAAGAATTATTATTTCTAGTCTTTATGCATCCAGAACCTCAACCTGAGCTACAAATCTTCTCAAAACTTGCTATGCATTTGTGTGTTGCATTAGTGATTAATAATATGTTATTACATGCAGTAATTAATAAACACACTCTTTTTGTTAAGTCCAGAAAGCCTGGTCGAATTGGTTCTTTTTAAAACAAAATTATTTGTGTTTGGGAGGAAGGCCATACCATGAAGGGATTTGTTTGTTGTAAACAACCAAGAGAGTGGGTGAACAAAAAAGCGGAACCAGTTAATTCCTCTTCACTGGGGAATTTAACAGGTTGGGGCATTCTGTCTGGAAACTTAACAAATTGAAGAACCTCATCAATGATTTTATTGGAGCAATAAATAGTGTGGACAATACAAGAATGTAAGCGATGTGCTCATCTCAGTATATGTTTGTACCAGCCAATAAAATACATTAAATAAGTTACAAAGACAGAAGTTGCTGGAAAAGCTCAGCTGATCTGGCAGCATCTGTGAAGAAAAAAATCCCTTCCTCAAAGGAAAAGTCCCTGGACCTGAAACATTAACACTGCTTTTTCCTTCACAGATGCTGTCAGACCTGCTGAGCGTTTCCAGCAACTTCTGTTTTGTTCCTGATTTACAGCATCCTCAGTTCTTTCAGTTTTCATTTAGAGTTAAAATAAGTTGCACCTCATCCTTTGAGAGCTCTGCTCAGTGAAGGATTCAATGCTGATCCACCATTATCTTTAAATACAGCTCAAATTCATGAACACCTGAAAAGGTCAGTGTAAAGATTGCTCAGTGGTTGGTGTGCATGTATGCCTCTTAGAAAATAACGCAGAAGAAAGAATAATTCCATACAATGTACAACTGATGCATTGCTGCAATCAAAGTTGAAGGAGTTCGCAGACTGTCCAGGCCCATTACTCCAAGGGTGAAATCATAAAGTTAAATGATTTTAAAAGATGCCAGTGTGATCAATTAGGTTTTCAACGTAAGGATAGATAGATTTCTGAACAGTAAAGGAATTGAGGATGAGGGTGAGCAGTCAGTTAAGTGGAGCTGAGTCCATGAAAAGATCTTACCGAGTGGTAGAACAGGTTCAAAGGGCCAGATGACCCACTCCTGCTTCTATTTCTTATGGTCTTAGAACTTTCTACACATTAGGGTAAAAATAAATATAAAATGATAACTGACACAATCAGAAAAAAAACCCAAATCTTTTCTGTTGAGATTGACTTAGGAGAAAAGTTCTTTGGACAGTACGCATCATTCCCAGAAGGGAAAATAGCTGTAGTATGAAAAGATCAAGCTGGCTTTCCGTCAGTATCCTGGCAAATGTAGATGAGTAAACAGGCACAGTTGTCTCTCAAGAACTTTTGCGGACAAGGTCACTCAGAAATTGTCAAGGGGAACACAATTCCTGAGAGCCATGAATTCAGCTAGCTTGTTTTCCACGAAATAAATAAAAGCAATTGGCTTAAGCCACATGACTTTCAATAAGTGTTTTTAAAAAGCCTCATTGTCTTTTCTATGACCTGCCTTAAAAAAAATCGGCACATCTGTCAATGATTCTTTAGAAAGAACACTAAAATTTTTAATGATTTTGGATACAAGAGCAAGGAAGTGATGTGACCAACTCTGCAAATCATTGGTCAGACCACAAAATTGGAGTGTTGTGTTCAGTTCTGGGCACCTCATTTAAGGAAGGATGTTAAAGCCCTGGAGGGATTGCAAAGGAGATTTACCATTTGGGATGCGGTGGGGGAAGGGGAGATTTTGAAGCTGGTGAAGTCCACATTGATACCATTGGGCTACAGGGTTCCCAAGCAGAATATGAGCTGCTGTTCCTGCAACCGTTGGGTGGCATCATTGTGGCACTGCTGGAGGCCCATGATTCCCAAAACCAGCCCAGTTCGTCCCCTCCCCACACTGCACCACACAACCAGCTCAGCTCTTCCCCTCCCCCCACTGCATCACAAAACCGGCCCAGCATGTCTCTGCCTCCCTAACCTGTTCTTCCTCTCACCCATCCCTTCCTCCTACCCCAAGTCACACCTCCGTTTCCTACCTACTAACCTCATCCCACCTCCTTGACCTGTCCGTCTTCCCTGGACTGACCTATCCCCTCCCTACCTCCCCACCTATACTCTCCTCTCCACCTATCTTCTTTTCTCTCCATCTTCGGTCCGCCTCCCCCTCTCTCCCTATTTATTCCAGAACCCTCACGCCATCCCCCTCTCTGATGAAGGGTCTAGGCTCGAAACGTCAGTTTTTATGCTCCTGAGATGCTGCTTGGCCTGCTGTGTTCATCCAGCTTCACACTTTATTATCTTGGATTCTCCAGCATCTGCAGTTCCCATTATCACTTACTCAGAGAGTTGTTAGGATTTGGAATGTGCTGCCTCGGAAAGTGACAGAGGTGGATCCCTTGGAAGCTTTTAAAAGAGAGCTGGATGATAATATTTGCAAGTGATGAATTGATGAAATGGCTGGAGAATGGAACTAGCTGGGAAGGTCTTTTGAGAGCTGGTACTGACATGATGGGCTGAATTACCTCCTTCTGTACCGTAAAATTCTTTGATTCTATGAATCATCTTCAGAAAAACACATGACCTAAACCTCGGAATTTCTGTAATCATGGCCATAGGTAAACCAACAGCTATTTACCTGTGGTTGAACCAGCAGTAAAGGTAGATTTTACGACAAATTCATACCTGCATTTATCAGTCCAATGGTGGATATTAGTCCTCTGCCAGAGGAGACACTCTTATAGTACTTAAAATACATCTGCTCAGTGAAATGTGACACTAGTTGTTAAATTTCAATTTTTTTAACAGAAATATCTTTATTTTTGTTGCTTAAAAGTCTGAATTTGAAGAAAATGTGGTTTTGAATCCTATAATACTCCTGTCCCTTTTAAATGTTGTAAAAGAGTTCTTGCATTATCATTGCACCTGACACATGTGTCAGATATACTGAGCATACGCAAATCGTACGGAATCCCACTGTCTCACATAAGAGAATAGCATGAGCTACATTATTCCATCCCTGATATCTAGGTCAATCTTTTACTTACTGAAAAGAGGACAAAGATACATTAAAAATAAAGTCAGTCACAGCGGTGAGGGCTTGAGAAGAAGTCGGGAAGCTCATATGGTATAGTTATACTGTTTCGAAAAATCACATTATATTTTTCCGTGATATGAAATATCACTGTCTGCTAACTAGGCAGTGAGATGAAGAAATATTTTCTACCAGCATTGCATATGCAGAAAGCAAAAAGAAAGGAAATGTAACAACCCATGAAAATGAATATGTTTTAGTGAGAATAGGCTCAGGAGGTTTCAGATTTGTGATTGAATAATACATGGAATATTGTTATTCATCGTGCTGCAAAAGGTAATTTCTCCACCAATATCCATCCCCCTAAGTAATCAATAAATCCCTTTTATACTTGTGAAGTGTGGTTTATGGCCTACACAGAGGGATCAATTATCATGCATATATTTAATGCAAAGTTCGGCAAAAGTGTCGCTGTTTATAGTGCAGGAAGAGTGTAAATTTTAGCGGAGTGTAAAGCATTACTTTCACCTGTTTTCAAGAGTGTGACTGAGTCCCCAGGTGCACAAGTAACTCCTATTAATCTTAGCTTCTCCTCTCTCACTCTACAGTAAAAGGACCAGATTATTCTGGACAAATGAGGCCGTGCAGCCTCTGCAACTGGAAGTCGTTTGGAAGAAAGTGGTGAACAAAGCAAAAGACATTCTTTAAAGGTTTACTTGAATATGCAGGTCCCGGGCTTTCTGCTCCCCATAAAATGCTGTGCACGGTAGAAAAATTGCACTTCTAATAGCATTGCAGTTTTTCACACTGAGGCTGACAAGCATTCATTCTTCTTCAGCAGTGCCTGCTGGGGAATTATGACACTGCAATAGACTGGTGTGATGATATAAAATAAAACGCCCTAGGTAATAGGTACTATCCAAAGACCTTCATTGCAAGATAATGTTCTATATATCAGATAGTTCTGTACATCAGTCCGCAGGCGATGAGTGCACATCTGTTCATGTAGAAAATAATTGTCATCAAAATCTTTACTATGACAGTAATAACAGACTGTGTTAGGAACCTTCCCTCAGTGCAAGCATGTGAAGTAAGTACTTACATTTTTATAACCTTGAACCATGCAGGGATGATTGTAGTAATGTCTTTATATCTTTTGGGCTATGAAATATCCAATTCATAACTATGAAAATGCAGAGCTACCAACTTAATTGATCAGTTGCTATATTACTAAAATGTGCAAAGTTCAATGATACATCACCAAAGATTTCTACATGACTGGAAAGAGAAATAACAATCTTTTAATTTAGGTAAACATATGCAGAAAGTCAATACGGCAAATTATGGAAAATAGGTTCTGTGCAATTTTCAAGAACATAGCAGTAAAAATTTTAATTGGCAGCTAACATGCATGGTGATATCAAGGAAAATTTGCAGCAAATTGTTTCTGTCTTATAGCTGTGACTCCCTAAAAGTTGCCTAGCAAAGTTACAACAGTCCTTTAACATTTTCCAGAAAAACAAATAGGCTACCTTGAAAATATTTCCAGCTTTCAGTTTGATTTAGTAAAAGGTAAAGTCACCATCATCTTACCAGACCATAGGGCTGCTGTCTCACTAGAGAGAGACAGAACTGGTGATGCCTTAATCTGAGGGTGACCATACCTCAGGCAGGGGAGATATTGAGAGGGAAGGCCCTTCGCAAGAGCCTCAGCTGTTGTGGAAATTGAGCCCATGTTGTTGGCATTAGGCACCAGGCAACTGAGCTAAACTACCCCTTTTAGCAAGTTCACAGACACAGTGACAATTTTCTAAGTATATATACTTGTGTCTGAAAAATCATTTGTTAGCACAGCTGAAATAGTCAGCCCATGTTGGCATGATACACCTGATACTTTTTACATTTGTCATCAATTGCTGTTTATTTTCCTTGTTAGATCATCCCAAAAATACTTCAAGCCCAATGAAGGGGAATACTGTATTATGACCAGAAACCTGCAGATTTTTGCATTGCATACATGGGAACGTGCTGTCAGTTTTACATCATATCGATGACAAGCGTTGAGAGTTTCCCATCATTGCAGCTGCAAATTCCAGTCTTGAGAGTAACTGTTAAACACATGGCCATCCAATTCAGCGCTAAAAGCCCTACATGTATCCAAGGCTGATAACCCTGAACCAAATTGCTTGGAGTTTGGTCATCATACTGCGGAATGTCTAAGTTGAACATTTAGATGTGCTGTAGTGGCACTGTTACGTTATATAGTGTCATTTGCTCCTGTAAATGGTTTCAACATTTTATCTCTATCAAATATTAATAATGTAATTTACTTCTATGATAATGTGACCAACTAGAGAGGGTAAAAAACTGGCCCCTTGTACCCTGAACTGAATATTCCACCTTAATTTCTCCAAAGATGGATTGAACACAAGCTCGATGCAAAACAATAAGCCACTTCATTTCAGTGACTGAACATGCACAGCCACAATTATGATCAGATTCATTTTGTTTAATCAGTACAACTTATCTTTGTAATGTAAAATGTAATGATTAAAACAAGGTGCTATCTATCTTCCATCCTTTCAGTAGTTGGGACATGTTCACAGTTCTACCTTTAACAAAACCTGCCTGCTTTTTGTAGCTTCCTTGTATTTTCTTCTGACTTAAATGACAACTTTTTGGATCCTGGCTGTCCACTACATAAAAGTGGAGTCTACACTTCTGAATTGGCATTAAACTCTGCCTAGTTCAAATGAATAGAGTTGTTGTAATGGCAATAAATGTGAGTGTTTAACTGCAACTCATTGTCTCCTGCATGTTGATTAAGGTAGAGTGTATGCATCTAGTCGATATTTCTCATCCCTTCTACAACATGAATTTAATCAAATGAAAATTAGGTTTAAATCAGGAGCAGCATTTGGACCATATATGAAAACATGATTCCTGTCCTGCCCATTTCGTATAGTCAGAAATCTTAAAACACAAGACTCTCAGACTAGTAACTGTATACAGCAGAATTATTCAAAGTGCCTCTATAAAATTAAGGACAATCATAGAGTCTTGGAGACAATAAGGACTGCAGATGCTGGAAGCTGGAATCAATAAATGTAAAGCACAGCAGGTCGGACAGCATCCAAGGAGCAGGGAAAACAACAGTTCATACCAAAGTGTTGACTGAATCACAGGGTCATAGAGTCATAGACATGTACAGCATGGAAACAGAGCTGCCTGCCAAAGGAAAACTAATGGGCAAATTAGTCCAAATGGAAATTGCTTTACTGGATTTTCTGTTTAAGATTTGTATAGTGAACATTTAGTTCTCTATAAATTGAAGCAAGGCAGTAGGTTGGACGTGCTGTAAAGTTATGCAAAGCTATGGATCCAACATGGGTTCAGAACATCTGCAGGAAGACGGCAGGAGTGTGGGAAGGGATTTTCCAATGGTTAACCTATTAGGAGGATGCCATTGGAACTACTGTCTAATTAAAGACAGTGGTGAATAAAAATGTAAATTAGGAGCAGGAGTAGGGCAATGTGCCCCTCAAGTCTCCTTCATCATTTGACACAATCCTGGCTTATCTGATTATGGCCTCAACATCACTTTCTTGCTTGCACCCAGTAACATTTGATTTCCTTGTTAGGATTGAATCTATCCAACTCAGTCGAAAATATTTAAGCATCTTCACAGCTTCCACTGCTAACTGTGGGAAAAAGTTCCACAAGCTCATGCCTCTCAGAGAAAAGACTCCTCTCACCTCTGTCATAAGTGGGAAATCCCTCATTTATAAAATGGCATCCTATAGTTCTAACCTGTCCCAGAAGGGGAAATCTCCTCACGATTTTAAACATTTACATAAGATCACCTCTTGTTCTTATGAATTCCAACAGGCATAAGTCCAGTCTGGCTGACCTTTCTTCACAACATATTCCCCACAGGAAGCAGTTAACCAAATTACTTCTGTGCAGTTATACCTTTTATAAGTAAAGAGGCTGAAACATCATACAGTACTCCAGATATGGCCTCACCAGGTCCCTATATTTATGGCTGAGATGGATAGATTCTTAAAAAAATCAAGCATTATGGGGGAAAGGCAAGAAAGTAGACAAGACAAATTTTGAATCACCCATGATCCTATTGAATAGCAGAGCAGGTTAAAGGGGCCAAATGGCCTACTCATGTTCATATCATTTATGCGACTGCAGCAATACTTCCCTACTTTTACATTCTTTGCCTCTTACAATAAATAACAATCTTGCACTTGTGCTCCCAATTGAACATTTGAACCTATATACTTTGTGATTCATTTACCAGGACACCTAGATCTGTGGGTATTCTGCAATCCCTTAAATAATATGTTGCTCCTTTATTCTTCCTGCTAAAGTGGACAAGTTCACATGTTCCCACGATATACACTGACAGACAAGTTTTGACCTAGTTACAAACTTGTCCTTTTGCAGTCTGATGAAGGGTCTAGGCCCGAAACGTCAGCTTTTGTGCTCCTGAGATGCTGCTGGGCCTGCTGTGTTCATCCAGCCTCACATTTTATTATCTTGGATTCTCCAGCATCTGCAGTTCCCATTTTCTCTTTTGCAGACCCTGTACCTCCTCCTGGCAATTTACTTTCCCCCTTACCAAAGGGTCATCAGCAAATGTAGCGAAGGTAAATTTGGGTCTTTCTTCTAAGTCATTAGTATAGATTGTAAATTGTTGAGGTCCAGGCACTTATTCCAAGGCCATTGCATTTACGAGATCTTTCCAACCCTAGAAAATGGCCTATTTGTCCCTCCTGTCTGTTCCCTGGCAGCTAACTAATTCTCTGTCAATGAAATATGTGACACCTCCCCCAGCCTACACAATGAGCTTCGATAAATGTTGATACAACAGCTTGTTGAATGCCCTCTGGAAATCCAAATACACCATGAATGTAGGTTATCCTTTATCCATATTACATGTTGCTGGCAATGTGTTTGGATTGCACTGGAGTTTCCTCTCTGTTTGCTCCTGCTATCTCCTTCATAACGGATTCCAGCATATTCCCCACAACTGGTATTAAACTAATTGACCTGTAATTTCTGTTTCTCTTCTCTGCAGAGGAGTTACATTCATTCTTTTTGTATCTTGTGAGTCTTTCCAATATCCAGAGAATTCTGAAAAATTAACGTTAATGCACCCATTACCTTAGCACTCTATTTTTTATAGACTCTAGAATACAATTCATCAGAACCCAGGTTCTTGTCAGACTTTAGTTCCAGTAAATGTCTCAGTAACCTTTTTACTGGTGTTCATAAGTTAGTTTAAGTTCCTCCCTCTAATCCTCCCTCTTCATTGCAGCAATTTCTGGAATGTTATTTTGTCACCCTCAGGAGTGGTGTGGTGGTTCAGTGATTAGCATGGATGCCTCATAGCACGTGGGACCAGGGTTTGATTCCACCTGTGGCTGCCTGAGTGGAGTTTGCACATTCTCCTGTGGCTGCATGGGTTTCTTTTGGGTGATCCAGTTTCCTCCAATATCCAAAGATGTGAATGTTAGGTGGATTGGCCATGAGAAATACAGAGATATGGGTGTGGGTCTGGGTGCGATGATATTCAGACAGTCAGTGTGGACTTGATGGGCTGAATGGCCTCTTTCTGCGTTCTAAAGATTCTATGATTCCACAATGCATGCAAAATATCTGTTGGGCTCACCTGCCATTTTCTTATTTTCCTTTACAAATTCCCTCAACTTGGTCTCTCAACGATTAAATCTTAATTTAGTTACACCCTTTCTTTCTTTCACTCTTCTTCACTCTTTCATGGGATATGGGTACTGCAAGCAAGATATATATTTGTTATCATCTGTATTAGATACATATTGAGGCTTTTCTTGGTAAAAATGATAGACTTCTTTGCCTAAAGGACATTAATATATTACAATCTGCAATATTTGTCATAGTTACCTTTACTAAAACTAGCTTTAAATTCCAAGTTTATTAACTGCTCTTAAATTCTACTTGCTGCTGTGCTAGGGTATGAATCCTGGGTCTCTGCATGACTAGCCCAATGACATTATCATTACATCACTATCTCCTCCTGAATATCTGTAAATACTCTTAATAACTGTTATTATATGTCTACATAGCTTTCTCTTGTACACCAATTTCTCCCTACTATTATTTCAATCATTATTTGCTGTTTTTATATTCTATCCAGCTTTCTGAGCTACCATCAATCTTTACATAACAGAACGTTTTCTGTTTCAATTTGATATCATTTTAAACTTCCTGAGTGAGCCACAAATGGCCCAGTCTTTCTTTCTCACTGCAATATATCTTTCCTGAGTGTCATGAAAGATATTCCCAAATGGCTGCCAATATATCTTGTTAGAGCCCGCGTTGATTTTTTTATTATGTGTATGCATTCTTATTAATTTTTGTTTAGCACTATGAATTGGGAACTGTGAGCTAAAGATGATTTTTGGACTATGGATAACAGCTTGTGTTAAAAAAAACAGGCCAAACAAGTCATGAGGCCAGGACTGGAAATTAATTGCAGGTTGGTTCCTGATCAAAGAAATCTACAGATGCTTTGTCACCAGGGAAAAGCATAGGCACCCCTTTCCTTCCACCTAACCTTCCTAGCATCAGCTGGGTCAGAACCCTGATATGCTAACGTTTTCCACTTTGTTCAGTAGAGACATAGGTGGGGATGGGAATGGGAGAGCTGTGCCAACTCTATGTAAGATCCCCATGTGGTTGTAAAAATGACAAATAATTGGCCAGCCAATTGTAATATTTAGCTACTCACTTTTGGGCATTGGGCACATGACACTGCTACTTTCTTTTTTTTCAGGAATATCCAGTGTCAGCAGAAAGACACTGAATTGCCCTCCGAACACACTCCAGTGCCATTGTAAATGCCATATTAGCAGCCAATTCGTCTGTAGAACACTGATAGCATTCAGTACACAATTGTTCTTTCTGTAAAGGACAAGGGTTCAGAAATGATTCACAAGGATGTTGTCAGGGTTGGAGTGTTTGAGCTATAGGGAGAGGCTAAACAGGCTGGGGCTATTTCCCCTGGAGCGTCAGAGGCTGAGGCGTGACCTTATGGAGGTTTATACAATCATGAGGGGCCTGGATAAGGTGAGTAGCCAAGGTCTTTACTCTAGAGCAAAACTAGAGGGCAGAGGTTTAAGGTGAGAGGAGAAAGATTTAAAAGGGACTTAAGGAGCGATTTTTCATGCAAAGGGTGGTGTGTGTATGGAATGAGCTGCCATTGGACGTGGTGGAGGCTGGCACAATTACAAACTTAAAAGGCATCTGGATGGGTGCGTGAATAGGAAGGGCTCAGAGGAATGTGGGCCAAATGTTTGCAAATGGCACTAGATTAATATAGGATATTTGGTTAGCAAGTTATTCCAAGCCATAGAGCTCTATGATTCTATGACTCTGTGACAGTCAGAAGACAACAAAGAGATGAAATAATCCCTTGAAAAGTCATACCTTTCAAAAGAGTCTTTATATGGCTATCTAACATTATGTACTTAAGCCAAAACTTAGTTTTTTACTAGTTTTCTAAAGATTCAATCCCATTTCTATCTGAAGTAATTATGTTCCTGAACGAAACAAATAAAAGGTACATGTCATATTGGACTGGCTTACTGCTTCATTCCTTTCCCAAACAGGGCTGAAGATTTCCTTTACGGATGGAGTTTATTTATTATCTCAACTCTATGATTCCTTGTTGCTGCTGTCATTTCTCTTACATTGTTGATATTGAATGTAATCCAGAGTGGCACCAGCCCTCTTGGAACATATGCCAACACGAACCCCACACTATACTCAACTCTTTCAAATGGTGAATTATAAAAAAACGTCTCTGCAGCAGCATTCTTAGGTTTTTCTTCACAGATCCTGCGGAGGAAAAATCAAAAATCGGTTTATCATGGAGACTGAGCTGGAAGAGAATTCTAGTTAGAAGGCCTGTATGTAAAATGTTTGCTGCATTTGATGAATTGGATAAAACCATTTAACATAATGGTTTTTAGTGTTCAGCAACCACTTTCCATGATTAATCCCGAGGGCTATGTACAGACTTCAAAGTTTCAAATTGTAACTATTTTCATGCTAGTTAAAATACGAGTTTTTTTTGCATATCTTTGAATGTTAATCATTGCAAATCAGTACAGCTTACATTTCTTTTGTGAGCCACCAGGAATAATTAGCAACGAATCAACATCTTACATCAGAAATTGAATGTATTCAAGGGCTTTGTCATACTGTCAGGCCATGTTACAAAATAAAAATAAACTTTAACTTCTTCATGAGAAGAACAGATTGTTTCAAAGATTTTTTAAAATGTTTATTAGTAATCTTCCTAATACAAAAAAAACACATTTCTTAAACTCCACAGCAACTTACCCAGAAAAATAAAACCCAGAATAACTGCAGATGCTTGAACTGAGGCACAAAAACATAAATTGCTGATAAACCTCAACACTTTGGCAGCACCAGCGGAGAGAAATCCGAGCTCATGTCTTGTGACCAGCCTGCTGAGCTATCCCAGCAAATTCTGTTTGCTTTGAACAAAATCCTTGCGGCAACCTATTCTACAGTTAACCCTTAACTGCTGTCTAAAACGGCTTGGCGCTCCACTCAGTTTAATTAAAGCTATTGTATAAAAGAAAAACTGAAGTCTGCCCAAACTGCCACAGGTCAATATGGCTCTTTGCCGTGACCCGGTAAAGTGCAATTAAAGTTAAATAAGAAATGTTTGGGAGTAATGCCCACATCCTGTGAAAAAAGAAGCACTTAATTATGGCGCTTACATAAGATTTCCAAATCTTCTGTGGCATGCATCCAATAGCAGGTCAAACATGGGCCAGGAACATGCATAGTCAATGCAAATTAGCATAATTCTGCAAAATGAGGTACTACAATGCATTATCCTGTGCAATCATCTATATAGTTAAATCACTGCATATTTTAAAAACCTCTTAATCTAGGAGCATTAATACATTACACTACACAACAAAATATGATTAAGCAATTTATATGGTAATGTCGATACTAACATCCAAATATTCTCGTTATTATTTACAGGAGCTTCTTCAGCTCGAAATTCATAATAGACTTTCTTTCTCCTTTTTCCTTACAAAGTCAATCTCTGATTATCTAACAGGAGTTCATCTTGTGGCAGATCCATTTCCGTCTCTCCTGTCCTGATTGATTGGCTCAATATAATGAGGCAACAAGAAGCAATGCTAGCTCCCAAAGAATTCTACTGAGAGAGGCAATTTTGACAGGTGCCCGAAATGTGAAGAAACAAAAACTTTTTCTGTGTGTAAGATAAGGCTGCTTTCCAATAATCTTATCATGCTTGTTTTGGAAGTATCAGAAATGCTTCAGGAAAACATCTGATTATTGAATGCATTTTGTCAATTATGTTAAGGGATGGCATGATCATGTGACAGACCTTTCTGCAAACAGAACTAAGTTTGAAGGTGATAGAAAAGTTTTCACTGATGACAATGAATTATGGCGATCTTTGCATTGAGATGAAACAGGAATAACTCATAAGTGCTTGTGACATTTGTGTTATGATGAGTGAAAAATATATGAGCAACTCACTGTCACTGATAATAGACTCCGTTGTATTAATATTAGACTTGTAGGAGAAATGTGAATGCTTTCTTATGGACATCTTCAACAAGGGTTTATTTGATATATGATGACTGAGATTATAATACTTCAACCTGGACTAGTAAGAACCTTTTTCTCATTGTTTATAGCAAAGTTTGTTATTTTTAACTTTTAGATTTTTAATGATACACCTATAACTGCAGTGATTCCCTTGAACTCTATTGAACATGGTAGGTTCAGAGCAAGATGAAATGTTTTATGTTGAAAAAAAACTTTCAGTATTTAACATTTCACCCAGAAAAGCTCTGGTTCCCCCAAACTTGACAAATAGTATATAATTAGGGAGCGCAATGCAAAATAATGAAAGGGAATTTTGTTTCACAGCAACTCTGAATCAGTGACGTAATGGCCATGGCATTCTATTGGTTAGTCTACACTGTTTAAATCCTTGTGTGCAAATTCTATAATTTTTTAGTCTATGCCATCTTCACACTCAGTATCCATTCATCACCAAGGCAGCATTGTTCCTTGTCCATAAAATTGCCCATTTTTTCCCTATCTCATTCCATCCATCAATGGAATCTTTATTCATCCTTCCATTACTGAAAGATTCTGCTTTATCAACACCATTTTTGGACTCCAAAGCTACGTTCCATACACACTGCAACTTGTCAAAAACTCTACCACCCACGTAGTTCCTCTAAAGTAAAATATATGCTTACTTTTTATTTTAAGGGTTTCTTTCGTGGATCTCATGAATGGTTCTCCTTCAAGCATGAGGTGGCACAGTGGCTCAGTGGTTAGCACTGCTGCCTCACAGCACTAAGGGCCTGGGTTTGATTCCACCCTTGGGAGACTGTATGTGCGGACGTTGCTCATTCTCTCTGTGTCTGTGTGGGTTTCCTCTGGGTGCTCCAGTTTCCTTCCCCATCCAAAGATGCATAGGTTAAGTGGATTAGTCATGGGAAATGCAAGGATAGGGTGGAGGATTGGACCTGGGTGGGTTGCTCTTTGGAAGGTCGGTGTGGATGCAATGGGCTGAATGGCCTGCTTCCACACAGCAGGGATTTTATGATTCTGAGCAGAAAGGCGAAAGGGGGATTCAATGGAGGCATCTGAAATTATGAGGACTTTGTTTCTCTCCAGTGCTTAGCTCAATGCCTCATGGTCCATTCATTTCCTTTTGGACTTTGTAGTGGCTTTATGCAGCTGATTGGATTGCTAGGCCATTCCAGAGCGCAGTTAAAAGTAAACCACATTGCTACAGTATAGCAGGCGTGAGGTACAGTCCAGTCCAGTTGGTGTGCCGTCATACCCAGCATGCCAACAGGTCAATGCCCAATATCCACTTAGTATGATGTCTTCATTAAGCTACCACCACTGTGACACCTGCATTTCAAGCATCACAGCCAGCCACTGAATGGCTGCTGGCTGATATGAACTATCCTTTGGCAACAATACAATTCCATTCACTTTTACAAGAGCAGTTATGCAACAAAATTCATACTTCTATGCAAAATTTGATTGAGCAGACCATCATGTGCTAAAGAGCACTCCTGCTGCCTTTGTTGGTCTGTTCTTCTGATGGAGGGTCACCGAACCTGAAATGTTAACTCTGCATTCTCTCCACGGGTGCTGCCAGACCTGCTGAATTTCTCCAGAAATTTCTCTTTTCACTCCAGTACTCAATGGAGCTCATGTCAAGATTTGTATTTGGCTTCAACGTTGTTACCATTCTCAGCAATAGTGTAAGCAACTGAGGAAGATAAAAAGGTAGAGGAGGGAATAACAGAGGTGAATAAGTCAACCAATGCAACATTTTCTGAGACAAATATTCAGGATTGATTCATTCAATTGTGACACTGGTAAATTCAAACTTATCTCCCCATTCACCACAAGTCCCACACATTATGCTCCTTGCGTCACTGGCCATTGCATTGGCTGTCTGGTCACATTGCAAATTCAAAAACCAGCAGACAAAATGAATAGGAGTTTGCATAAAACATCAAGTAATCCCCCTTGTGCATTCCCTTAGAGCTCGATTACAATGTGCCTTTGTATGTCCTGGCACAGTGCTACCGCAGTAGCTACAACATGTGGAAGTGGAAGATAATGGATTGCCAGAACAGGGATACTGCATTTGGCTTCACACAATCACCTGGAGTAGCTCTAGCCCTCATAGGCTAAGGTTTGACTGCACCATCTTGGCATGGATAGTGGGAGTTTGGGATAGCTGTCCACCAGCAGCTTCAACAGGCAGGTCAAGTGGTGCCACCCTCAAAGGGGCAAATAAGCCTATGTTCCATGGGTGCACTGTCACTCCCTAACATTCTATCAGAGATCCTGCTCGTGGAAGATTGCTGAAATGCTTTAAACGTTGACCTTCACAGCCATCATAGTAGTAATCTAAGCTTTCCTGGCTTCAGTCTCAGGGCAGAATCTTCCCGTCTGGGAGGAGGCGAGAAGAAAAATAACCAGGAGTGCAAATTTAATCTGGGTGACAAATTCCAAATCTCATTGGCAGGATAAATGTTGCAACTAAATCCTCTAACTTTAAAAGGTGGGCAAGTGTCAGGAAGGCTATCTACTAGTGTTTGCTTCTCATTAAAAATATGACTCATCAGAAATGTTTGATGGATCCCAATTCAGCGCTACCCAATCAAGAAATACGTCTCTTCACATACTAAAGTGTGTATAAGTGATATGTACCTGGCGAACTTGATTTTTTTTCAGGACCCTGGGGCAAGTACTTTCTGGTTTGACCTGAAAGACTTATACAGCCGCGGAGTCATACAGCTCCTTCAGACCAACCAGTCCACACCAAGCATAATCCAAGACTCAACTATTCCCACCAACCTGTACATGGCCTATATCCCTTCAAACATTTCCTGTTCATGTACTTAAACATTGCAACTGTACCCATACCCACCACTTCCTCTGGAAGTTCATTCCACACATAAACCACCTTCTGTGTGAAAAAGTAGCCCCCATGTCTTTTTTAAATTCTTCTCCTCTCACGTTAAAAATATATCCCCGTGTCTTAAAACCCCCACCTGAGGGAAAAGATCGATGTCATTCATCTTATCCTTCATGACTTTAGAAACGTCTGTCAGGCCACCTCTCACCCTCCTATGCACCAGTGATAAAGGTCCCAGCCCATCAAGCCTTTCCTTAGAACTCAAACCTTCCATACCCAGCAACATCCCTCACACCCCGCCCCCACCATAACCGCCAAAACAGAATCCCCCTCGTCGTCACATACCACCCCACCAACCTCCAAATCCAATGCATCACTCTCCAACACTTCCGCCATCTGCAATCGGTCCCCACCACCAAACATATTTTTCCATCCCCACCCTTGTCTGCTTTCTGGAGGGCCCACTCTTGTCCGCTCCACACTGCCCTCCAACCCCACCACACGCAGCACCTTCCCCTGCAACCGCAGGAAGTGCTACACTTGCCCCCACACCTCCTACCTCACCCCCATCCCAGGCCCCAAGAGAACTTTCCATATCAAGCAGATGTTCACCTGCACATCTGTCAATGTGGTATACTGCATCCACTGTACCAGGTGTGGCTTCCTCTACATTGGGGAAACCAAGCGAAGGCTTGGGGACCGCTTTGCACAACACCTCTGCTCGGTTCGCAATAAACAACTGCACCTCCCAGGCGCGAACCATTTTAACTCCCCTTCCCATTCCTTAGACGACCCGTCCATCCTGGGCCTCCTGCAGTGCCACAATGATGCCACCCGAAGGTTGCAGGAACAGCAACTCATATTCCGCTTGGGAACCCTGCAGCTCAATGGTATCAATGTGGACTTCACAAGCTTCAAAATCTCCCCTTCCCCCACTGCATCCCAAAATCAGCCCAGCCCGTCCCCTCCCCCCACTGCATCACACAACCAGTCCAGCTCTTCCCCTCCCCCCACTGCATCACACAACCAGCCCAACTCGTCCCCAGCTCCCCAACCTGTTCTTCCTCTCACCTATCCCCTCCTCCCACCTCCATCCACACCTCCATTTCCTACATACTAACCTCATCCCACCCCCTTGACCTGTCCATCCTCCTCGGACTGACCTATCCCCTCCCTACCTCCCAATCTATACTCACCTCTACTGGCTCCATTCCCGCCTCTTTAACTTGTTTGCCTCCTCTCCACCTATCTTCTCCTCTATCCATCTTTGATCCACCTCCCCCTCTCTACCTATTTATTTCAGAGCCCTCTCCCCATCCACCTTTTCTGATGAAGGGTCTAGGCCTGAAACATCAGTTTTGTGCTCCTGAGATGCTGCTTGCCCTCTGTGTTCATCCAGCTCCACACTTTGTTATCTTAACATCTTGGTAAATCTCTTCTGAACCCTCTCAACTTTAATAATATTGTTCCTTTAACAGGGTGACCAGAACTGGATACAGTACTCCAAAAGTGGACTCACTGATGTCCTATACAATCTCAACATGACGTCTCAAGTTTCTGTATTCAAAGTTCTGAACAATGAAGGCAAGCATGCTAAATGCCTTCTTAACCATCATGTCTATATGTGACTCAATCTTCAGAAGTATTTATCTGAAACCCTAGGTGTCTCTGTTTGACAACACTACCAAAGTTGTGCTTTAACTTATATAAGTCTTGCCCTTTTAACTTTTATCAAAATGTTGTACCTCACAATTTTGCAATAATAACTTTGTTTTAATCAACATTAGAATGAGCTGCAGCGTAAAGCCTGCAAGTGGAAGAAAAGCAGCAAAGGGAAGGGGGACAGCTGTGCTACAGGACAGAGCGGATAATAAGTGACAAATGGAGACAAGGTCAGACAGGAAAGGTTGAGCACTTTAGAAAAGGTCAGGACACTAGGAGGGCAAGAGTGGGCACTGCCGTGTCAAAGGTGGAGCATTATCAGGGTAGGTGTGGGCAGAGTCCATTGTAGGATGGAAGCGTAAAGGTGGAAGAATGTTTTTGTCTTGTCTGTGTTCATTTGGTCTGATGGCTGGAAAGATTATGTTGGAGAAAGTTTGGTGTCTGGGGTATAGTCATTGCTGTGGAATGTTTAAGTCAGCATCAAATGTAGCAGAATGCTGTCCCCCCAAGCCACTCAGCAACCTGACTTGGAAACATATCGCCATTTCTTCAGTGTTGCTGGGTCAAAGCCCTGGAATTGCCTCTCTCAAGGCATTGTAGGCCTACCTACAGCATGTGGCCTGCAGCGGTTCAAGAAGGCAGCTTAGCACCACCTTCTCAAGGGCAACTAGGAGCCAGCAATGCCCACGTCCCATGGGTGAACAGAAAAATATTCCGCTAAATAAACTGGAACTCAAATCTGATCTCATTAAGGGTGACCATGGTAACTATCATCACTTGTCATTAAAAATCTGCCTTGTACTTTAAAGAAGGAAATTTAACCTCCTTACCTGGTCTGGCCTCCATTCGATGCTAGACTCACAGCACTGTGGTTGATTTTTAATCTGCTCGGCCAAATTGATTCTGGAAATGGTTTAGCAAACCAAATGCCTCAAGGAGAGTCGACAACAAATGCTGGTCATACCACTGGCATCCACATTCCATGGATAAATAATAAGTCTCTGATTCCATGATTCTATGAAAACCCATTCACAGATTCCCTTTCAGTATGTGGCACATATCTGAGCACTATAAAATACGAAGGGAAAAACACACATTAGGTTAATAGCTATGAGACATTTTATTTGATAAATATATCAAATGTTAAAACCAAAACCTACAATTTAGTACAATTCTGTTTTCCTGATTGCTTTAGGATGGGTCTGTTTGTAAGTCTTTACAATTTCCACTTATTATAGATTTGCTATTACTGTGAGGTTTTATCTAATTTCATTTATCTGATTGAAGAGTGTGTACCACATGCGAACTGATTTGTATATTAAAGACGTGTATTTTTTACAAAATATGTCAGACAGTGGGAGCCTGTCCTGAATATAAATAAGCATATTATATCATTTAATAAACAGAGAGAAAGATCAGGCAGATTGTAGATCAAACACAGCTTCACAGCAGAAGCAATAAACCAAGATGCCTGAAGACATGCCCTGCAAAATAACCAGAAACAGCTAGATGAACAGCACAACAAATTAACTTAGCTTAAACAGGCTTAGTTATCATCGTGTGGTGGAGAGAACAATAATATACATTTATGTTGCTGAAAGTCATGCTTGAAGTCCTTTATAGTATAAATCAAAAACCATTTTTAAAGATGTTATAAATGCATGCTATAGTATGTGGATTTCCAGAATCAGTTTGGCCTAGCAGATTAAAAAGCAGACATCACTATGATGTAATCCCAATGATATGGAAGTGCTAGTGTTGGATTGGGAAGGACAAAGTTAGAAGTCACATGACACCAAGTTATAGTCCAACACATTTTTTTTGAGATCACTCCTAAAGCTTATGATTTCAAATAAACCAGTTGGACTTTAACTTGGTATCATGCGACTTCTGATGTAACCCCCGGCTGTGCAGGTACGGAATACTTGGTTCACGAAGTCTGCACCAAACCACCGAAGAACATCCCGCCCAGGCCCAGGCCTATCCGTACATTTCCCAGGGCTAATCCACCTAGCTTGAGCACTACAGGGAAATTTAACATGGCCAATCCAGCTAATCTGTACATCTTTGGAATGTGGGAGGAAACCAGAGCACCCAGAGGTAACCCACGCAGACACAGGGAGAATCCACAAAGTTCATGCAGACAGTCATACAAAGCTAGAATTGACCCCAGATCCCTGGTGCTGTGAGGTAGCAGAACTAGGGGCTTTTCCATCTCTTCAACTAGTCACTAGATCTTGATGTACTGAATGTGTGCCATCAGTTGTAGAGAAGAGTGTCATGCATCATGGAAACAGACCCTTCGGTCCAACTCATCCCTGCTGACCAGATTTCCCAAAGTAAACTAGTTTCTCTGGCCCGCGTCTGGCCCATACCCATCCAGATCATTTTTATTCATGTACTTATCCAAATGTATTTTAAATGTTTAACTGCACTTACACCTAACATTATCTCTGGCAGTTAATTCCACGCACGTACTTGTTAGTGTTAGCATGGGCACTCTTTTCATTGATGGGTAGTATCATGCCATATTGTTCAGGCTAGAAAGTACTGACTCATGTTTCTTAGGAAGTATTACAATATAGAAGCAAAAATAAATTATTGCGTGAGATTTATGAAAGCTTAACTTGCACTGGTGCAATTATCTTTCCTGTTTTCTGTGAATGTTGACTGCATTTTGAAAAAGCCAAACATAACCCTAAATATTATGGAATCTGTTTTCTAACCAGGCACCAACATATCTCAGAATGCACTGAAGGCAATCAGACTGTCTCATTGCTACATTTAGCCTTGGCAGATTGCTAACAGCTCAGAACAAACAGCCTATCTCTCATTAAGCAGACGATGCTGGAGAAGTTTGAGCTGGTATGAAGTAAGATAAAGGATGGAAAGCAATCAAACATGCCTATCATTCAGGAGAGAGCTGGGGACTCTTCCCTGGGTTGATTTGTGTAATTTTGATGTGTTTGGAAGCAAACATAACTACCAAAATGTTTATGAGTCAACCCTGGTGGGACAACAATTAGAGGCAACCATTTGTTTTGTAAAATTCTTCTGATCTCGGCACCTAAAACTTTAATTTAACTTCATTTTTCCCTCAGGGTCCTGTATCACCAAGGTCTGTTGTACTGTGTGTGTTTTTCCTATTTCCTTACCTCCTGCTTTAAAGTCCTACTGCTCCATTAATCACACACTATTAGAAGACTTTCATTTAAGGTCTGTACATATCATCTGAGAGACAGAGGCAGAGAAAGAGAGAGACTCACCATAGGTAACTGCTTTGGCCACTTTCCTACCCTTGTTTCAAATCAGCATGATTTATTGTGTTGGATGCTATCACATCCTACATGAACATATTGCAGTCTAGCGAGGTGCAACATAGAACTTTTGCAGAATTCTTCAGTGGTAGACCCAGGGGATCCCACAGAGAAATGGTAGAAATGGCTGGCCATGCCTCTGACAATAACTGGGTGAAATTATGGCAATGGATGAGAAAAATGCCAGGGCCATTCAGGTGAGAGTTTTCGCATGTCATCACATGACAGTACACTTACGTTAAAAAATAATAAAAGCTTTCAATATTGATTATCGGTTTACAATTTACACCGTCTCAACATTGGCTTATTTTTTTCCACAGCTCCTCAATGATGTACTTAGATGATGAAATTTACAGAAAAGATGAAACAGAAAATAGGAGCAGGAGTAGGCTATTTAGTCTGTCGATCTTGTCCCACTACTCAATCTGATCATGGGTGATCATCCAACTCTTTACCTGCTTTTGCCTCACACCCTTTGACCCCTTTAGTTCTAAGAACTATACCTAACATCTTTGTGAAAACATTCAGCATTTTGGCCTCATCAGCCTACCTTGACTGAGAATTTTACAGGCCTTCCTCACTGCTTGCTTCATCTGTGTGCTTACTGTCAGTAACTGGTGTACAAGGACTCCCAGGGTCTCATTGTTCCTCCCCTTATCCCAGTCTAACACCCTTTGGAAGATAAACTGATTTTGCTACCAAAGTGGATGACCTCACATTTATTAACATTAAACTTTATCTGCTATGCATTTGCCCAGCCACTCAACTTGCCCAAAACACACTGAAGCATTTCTGCATCCTCCTCACAGCTCACTGGCTTTGTGTCATCTGCAAACTTGGAGATGCTATATGCCACTTCCTCTTCATATCCATCCAGGGGTTTGAACACAGTCAGCCAATCAACTGCTGGGGGCTGTCAGGGTCAGTCAGTCAGAGCCTCTAAGGCCCAAGAAGTGGGCCAAAGCCAGCCCTACAGTTCTAATTTACCAAGTTTGAGGAATAGCAGCAAGTGTTGGGGAGGATGTGATGACGATCAAAGCTGATAGGGTGGACACAGAGGGCAAGGAAGAAGGGAATATGACATGTCTGGGGGCTATTCCCCAAACTGGAAGGCTGAGCTTGTGACTAACTATTTGAAAAGTGACTACTGTCACCTTCCACTCTCATCGAAATGTGTCATGAATATGAGAAAGGTTGACCCCCTCCCCAGAGCAGATGTAGTCAGTGCTTCATTCTGTGAGGGAAGGTGCTCCACTTGAATGCAATCTGAGACCCTTCAGATGGCAAAAGCATGAAACAGACACCCACAGCCCAGCTGGAAGACAGCTATGATCACAGAGTGCTGTATGTGACCCTGGCAGATTGACCTCCTGTGTCAACTAAAAAACTTGGTCCCCAGCAATCCCGACCACAACATTCCTCATTATGAATCAATCCTAGTAATGTCTGTGAGGCTGAGAGTAATGTTTCCTAACCTGGAAAGACTCAGCTATTCCAAATCGGCAATCATCTTTCAGGGTTCCATTGCCTGCACAAGGTCCAGGAGTTACTCACTTCTTATCGCGGACCAAGCCACATCCTCACCATTACCCTATATACAACACTACCTTTCTTAGGTAATGTGGGGTTTGGCAGTGGAGGCAAAGGTATTCCATATTGCTGCTAAATGTAATATCTGCTTGAATATATCTGCACCATAAGGGCCAAGCAACAGAATTCTGAATCAGGGCAATGGATTCCCAAAATCCCTGTAGAGGCATCCTAGAGGCATCTAAGTCAGGGACTTCCCTGCCAGAGTGGTTGGAAGACACCGTTCAAATGCTTTAGTGCGCACTGTGATGGCAGAATGACCACATTACTGAGGGGCTTTTCTGATAGCGTCCACACAGGCTCATTGGATCTGTCCCCAGTGGATCATAGATCAGAAGGACATCCTGATAGTTGCTACACTAAGTGCTGCTACATGAATGAATGAGGAATGCATGTGTCTGGAAGGCCAGAACCAGCCTCACTCTCCACCATCATCCACCCCACAACCCCTACCACTACCCTTGACCCCAATCCACCCCACTACAGAGCATTCAGCTGTAGCAGCCCTCATGATGCTTAGGGCAAATGTGGGAGAGCCACAATCACTCATCAGTCATGGAACACCAGGCAGATAGGGCAGGGTCAGTGAGGTTATACCCTATCCACAGGTGGCTGGGCTGGAGCAGCATATAATTCGGTGCAGCATTTCAGCAATGCAGCATCTCTTTCCACTGGGACTAATGTAGATCGTAGCATGACCGCTCACTATCAGGAGTTTGTTACGGCACTGCCCAGAGAGAGGACAACTATCAGAATCCTCGCTCCAAACAACAGGAGGACACACTGAGGCTATGGGATGGATGATGGGGATCTGTGAAAGCAGCCTATTGTGATCATGACTGAGAAGCAGATCTTTTAGCTTCCACTGAGCAGCAGCTTCAGCTAACGCAACACAGAAAAGGCCTCCTTGCAAATGTTGTTTCGTAGAACTGAGTTGTGTGAGGTCATCTTTCACTGACCCCGGATGTTAAGGTGTAGAGCTGGATGAACACAGCAGGCCAAGAAGCATCAGAGCAGCAGGAAAGCTGACGTTATGGGCCAAGACCCTTCTTCAGAAAATTTTCAGAAAATTTTCTGAAGAAGGGTCTCAGCCCAAAACGTCAGCCTTCCTGCCCCTCTGATGCTGTTTGACCTGCTGTGTTCATCCAGCTCTACACCTTGTTATCTCAGATTCTACAACATCTGCAGTTCCTACTATTTCTTTCACTGACCCCAAACAGCTTGCTGATGTTGAGACCTGTATCCTCTGTATCACCCCAACTTCAATTGGAGCTTAATGCTTTGATATTTCTGTGCAGTTCATTTAATAAAAAAAAATTACAAATGGATGGAGGCCTTCATAATATCTGATGCTCCTTCATTCAATCTACACGGTTTCATAGTAGTGTGGGCACTGTCAAAACAGTAGCTATCATTCAGAGTCTAATTGAGCTAAAGTAGCCACCATTGTGTCAATATCTGAGCTGCTGGAGGGTGCAGTTGTAGCCCTGTGGACCTGTGGCTTCTTCCTCAGAGGAAGGGGAAAGTTGCCTTGCCATGCTGCACAAGGGCAGAGCAGATTAACCAGTACATTCTGGGAATAAAAGAGTGAATGAGTTAGGAAATAAGGTTAGAATTTCTGACATGCTTAGAATAAATTCGCAGCATTGCTAACAGGAGAGCAACGCTGCAACCGACAATGAATGGCAGAGCAGGCTTGAGAGGTTGAAAGGCCTGCTCTAGCTCCTGTTTCTTATAATCTTATGGTCTTATGGGCTTATGGAATCTCAGTGGGCAAAGGAAATGTTAACATTACCACACGACTGCTGTCTATCACTCTGACAGGTCAAGAATTCTCCGCTCCAGTGGACAAATATTGGGAACCCTATCAGTTGTCTTGTTTCTCTTTCTGGCCGATTGTGGGCAATTGTCTCCTAAGGTGTGACAAAGAAGAGAGTAAGTGAGTTGGAAGTGGATGGCACAGCTGTTAGTGTTGGCTCAAGTGGGAGGAAAGTAGTGAGGTGTCCGGGTTTATGAGTAGGCAGTACTGAATTAGCTTTATTGTCACACGTACTCAAATGATTACAGTGAAAAGTTGATAGGTCGCCACCTACAGCTCCATCTTAAGTCCAAAGGTATCGAGGCACAGTCCTTTGAGACAGAATAGAGAAATGAAGAGAAAAGTTACATTGCAACTGTCAACGGGGCAGGCGATGGCCTAGTTGTATTATCACTGGACTGTTAATCCAGAGACCAAGGTTCAAATCCCACCGTGGCAGATGGTGGAATTTGAATTCAATAAATATCTGGAATTAGTAGTCTAATAATGACTGTGAATCCATCATTGACTGTTGACTGTTGACAGGGAAAAATCCATCTGGTTCACTCATGTCCTTTAGGGAAGGAAACTACCATCATCACCTGGTCCGGCCTACATGCAACTCCAGACCCACAGCAATGCGAATGAGTCTTAACGACGCTCTGGGCAATTAGGGATGGGCAATAAATGCAGCCTCGCCAGCGACGCCCTCATCCCGTTGAAAAAAAAACATAGTATGACCATAGGTCAGAAAGTCAGAAAAACAAGTTAAAAACAAAACAACCATCACAGTCTCTCTCCAAAGGTTTTCTGCAATAGACCAGCACAGAGGGCCTCTATGGTTGATCACTAGCTTACCGCACTGAATCACACTGGGCCCCTTGCCCAGCTTTACATCAGTACAGAGGGCTGCGGGGTTAGTAGTTTGGGGTTGGTGAGAGCGATTGAGAGAAGATGTATTAGACAACAGTGAGAGCCAGAGACCATGAGGATTGGTTTGAAATGGATGCAGTAGCAGAGTGAAAGCAAGTGACACTTCGCATCACAGTGTAGAGAAGGTCATGAACTTTTAAGCAGCATTGCTGGGTCTTTCTCTGAGCTGTAGGCACCAGGAGGCAAACCTTGGCTAGACTGGCATGCAGTGATGGCATGGCCCTGAAAAATGAGGATGACTCTTTCCTGCATCATGTAGTCCACGAGGAATTACAGATCTGTATCATTAAAGCAGGGAGCTAACTTACTTCCATCAGCGATAATGGGAACTGCAGATACTAGAGAATGCAAGATAACAAAGTGTGGAGCTGGATGAACACAGCAGGCCAAGCAGCATCTCAGGAGCACAAAAGCTGACAATTCGGGCCTAGACCTTTCATCAGAGAGGGGGATGGGGAGAGGGTTCTGGAATAAATAGGGAGAGGGGGGAGGCGGATCGAAGATGGATAGAGGAGAAGATAGGTGGAGAGGAGAGTATAGGTGGGGAGGTAGGGAGGGGATAGGTCAGTCCAGGGAAGATGGACAGGTCAAGGAGGTGGGATGAGGTTAGTAGGTAGGAAATGGAGGCGTGGCTTGAGATGGGAGGAAGGGATGGGTGAGAGGAAGAACAGGTTAGGGAGGCAGAGACAGGCTGGGCTGGTTTTGGGATGAAGTGGGGGGAGGGGACAAACTGGGCTGGTTGTGGGATGCAGTGGGGGGAGGGGACGAACTGGGCTGGTTTTGGGATGCGGTGGGGGAAGGGGAGGTTTTGAAGCTGGTGAAGTCCACATTGATACCATTGGGCTGAAGGGTTCCCAAGCAGAATATGAGTTGCTGTTCCTGCAACCCTCGGGTGGCATCATTGTGGCACTGCAGGAGGCCCATGATGGACATGTCGTCTAAGGAATGGGAGGTGGAGTTAAAATGGTTCGCGATTGGGAAGTGCAGTTGTTTGTTGCAAACCGAGCAGAGGTGTTCTGCGAAGCGGTCCCCAAGCCTCCGCATGGTTTCCCCAATGTAGAGGAAGCAACACCGGGTACAACGGATACAGTACACCACATTGGCAGATGTGCAGGTGTACCTCTGCTTAATATGGAAAGTCATCTTGGGGCCTGGGATGGGGGTGAGGGAGGAGGTGTGGGGGCAAGTGTGGCACTTCCTGCGGTTGCAGGGGAAGGTGCCGTGTGTGGTGGGGTTGGAGGGGAGTGTGGAGCAAACAAGGGAGTCGCGGAGAGAGTGGTCTCTCCGGAAGGCAGACAAGGGTTGGGATGAAATAATGGCTTGGGTGGTGGGGTCGGATTGTAGATGGCGGAAGTGTCGGAGGATGATGCTTTGGATCCGGAGGTTGGTGGAGTGGTGTGTGAGAAGGAGGGGGATCCTCTTTGGGCGGTTGTGGCTGGGGCGGGGTGTGAGGGATGTGTTGCGGGAAATCAGGGAGACGCGGTCAAGGGCGTTCTCGACCACGGTGGGGGGAAAGTTGCGGTCCTTGAAGAACTTGGACATCTGGGACATGCGGGAGTGGAATGCCTCATCCTGGGAGCAGATGCGGCAGAGGCGGAGGAATTGGGAATAGGGGATGGAATTTTTGCAGGAGGGTGGGTGGGAGGAGATGTATTCTAGGTAGCTGTGGGAGTCGGTGGGCTTGAAATGGACATCAGTAACTTGCTGGTTGCCTGAGATGGAGACTGAGAGGTCCAGGAAGGTGAGGGATGTGTTGGAGATGGCCCAGGTGAATTTGAGGTTGGGGTGGAAGGTGTTGGTGAAGTGGATGAACTGTTCGAGCTCCTCTGGGAAGCAAGAGGCGGCGCTGATACAGTCATCAATGTACCGGAGGAAGAGGTGGGGTTTGGGGCCTGTGTAGGTGCGGAAGAGGGACTGCTCCACGTAACCTACAAAGAGGCAGGCATAGCTGGGTGCCATGTGGGTGCCCATGGCCACCCCCTTTGTCTGTAGGAAGTGGGAGGAATCGAAAGAGGGCCCCAAGCCTCAAAATGACTTTCCATATTAAGCAGAGGTTCACCCGCACATCTGCCAATGTGGTATACTGCATCCACTGTACCCGGTGTGGCTCCTCTACATTGCGGAAACCAAGTGGAGGCTTGGGGACCGCTTTGCAGAACACCTCCACTCGGTTCGCAGTAAACAACTGCACCTCCCAGTCGCGAACCATTTTAACTCCCCCTCCCATTCCTTAGATGACATGTCCATCATGGGCCTCCTGCAGTGTCCCAATGATGCCACCCGAAGGTTGCAGGAACAGCAACTCATATTCCACTTGGGAACCCTTCAGCCCAATGATATCAATGTGGACTTCACCAGCTTCAAAATCTCCTGTTCCCCCACTGCATCCCACAACCAGCCCAGTTTGTCCCATCCCCCCTCTGCATCACACAACCAGCCCAGCTCATCCCCTTCCCCCACTGCATCCCAAAACCAGCCCAGCCTGTCTCTGCCTCTCTAACCTGTTCTTCCTCTCACCCATCCCTTCCTTCCACCTCAAGCCTGACCTCCATCTCCTACCTACAAACCTCATCCCACCTCCTTGACCTGTCCGTCTTCCCTGGGCTGACCTATCCCCTCCCTACCTCCCCACCTATACTCTCCTCTCCACCTATCTTCTTTTCTCTCCATCTTCGGTCCGCCTCCCCCTCTCTCTCTATTTATTCCAGTTCCCTCTCCCCATCCCCCTCTCTGATGAAGGGTCTAGGCTCGAAACGTCAGCTTTTGTGCTCCTGGGATGCTGCTTGGCCTGCTGTGTTCATGCAGCCCCACACTTTGTTACTTGCATCAGCCATGTCTGTGGTGTCTCTTCAGGCCAAGCAGGGCCACTGCAGATAGTCAGTGCCTGATCTGGTGTAGAGCTGCATTCTACGTATGGTACTGGGACCGGGAATGCCAGGATGGGCTAGCTGTGGTGAACAATTACATCGATGGCCCATGTAAGATTGTGTGAGCAGGATACCATAGAGGTGAGGTACCAAGGTAATAAAGCAAACTGTTGAGAATAGCATGAGACAACCCTCCATGAAACTCCTTGACATTGATACTCTTTCTGGTGAAATACAACCCTATATGTCAAAAAATCCTTAACTGATAGTGAAAAGCAGTATGTACATGCTAACCCTTTTAAAAATATTTCCTGACAAAATGAGCAGAGCCTGCCTCAGTTTTTGATCACATCAAGATCTTGAGGTGGGTCTTGTTGATTGTTTTTCTTGCCTTTCGTGTAATTGTTTCTATTATTTTCCCATCTGGTTTCTGTTCAGATGTATGCAAGTGCATCTGCATATTAATTTGTACCACTTTCAGTCTGTGTCTGTACAAGATGCAAGAATATTCTGCACACTAGCTGTACTTCGATATTACCCTGTACACAGTGAGATGGAAGATCGAAGATATCATAAAATGGCAGGAAAGCTGTACTATGAACTGAATCATGTACTGTGACATATCAGGTGATCATTATTTTGTGAATTTCAAAAAGGGAAGCTGAAAGCTCAGGTTCAGATGAGGGAGGAACCTCAGTAAGAGAAATAACAAAACTTCTGCACTATATTCTCCAACATTAAATTCTTGCGATATGCCACATTCCTTTTATTTAAATGATGAGGGGCATGGATAGGATGAATAATCAGGGCCTTTTTCCTATGGTACGGGAGTCCAAAACTAGAGGGGTATAGGCTTAAGGTGAGAGGAGAAAGGTTTAAAAGGGACTTTAGGGGCAACTTTTTCATCAGAGTGTGGTGCGTGTATGGAATGAGCTGCCAGAGAAGGTGATGGAGGCTGGTACATTTACAACAGTTAACAGGCATCTGGTTGATTATATAGATAGGACGGGTTCAGAGGGATATGGACCAAATGTTGACAAATGTGACTAGGTCGATTGGGATGTCCGGTCAGTGTGGATAGGTTGGACCAAAGGGTTTGTTTCCATGTTGTATGACTCTATGGCTCAAAGTGTATATGTCAACGATTTTCTTCATCTCAAATCTTTACCTCATATAACATCCCACCTCAAGGCAGATTACACTTAACACATCTGAATACAATTTGGACAACCTTACACCGTCATGCTTTGTAAACTTTCTTAACTTCTAAAAATAACATTTTCTGATTGATCCTTTTTTATTTTAAAAGCAAAGAGGACATACTTTACTCCTTTTGTAAATGTTAGTGAAAGGACAGGGGTGATGAAAACAAAACTATTTTCCTTGTTACTTATTCTTATTCACACATTTACTGGGCCAGGGGACACAAACAAATTGCACGGCTACATATGTTGAATATGACAATAAAAATTCCTAAACACTTTTTTCAGAGACATTACTACACACGTCTGGAGCAGGTGGAATGTGAAATTATGTCTCCAGGATAGCCACTACCTTGACATCATGAGAAATCAGTAACATAATGGAGAATGTCAGACATTACTCGCAGTGAAAGTGAGCCTTAGCTATCTCAAAGAAGCATAATGTCACTTTGAGGTGTTTGATTTTCTCGCTATTCTTAGTCATTAAGTAAAGGATTCAGTACTTATCAGATATTTATAATCTTGTTAATTATTCCTTTTCTATAGGTGTTTCATTCTATTTTTGCAATTAGTTCTGCCAACAGTTGCCTTCCGCTCAATGGAAATCTGATTGAAATGTGAGATAACAAAATGTGGAGCTGAATGAACACAGCAGGCCGAGCAGCATCTTAGGAGCACAAAAGCTAATGTTCGAAGGGTCTAGGCCTGAAACGTAGCTTTTGTGCTCCTGAGATGCTGCTCGGCCTGCTGTGTTCATCCAGCTCCACACTTTGTTATCTCGGATTCTCCAGCATCTGCAGTTCCCATTATCTCTGATTGAAATGTTTTGTGTCTTAATTTTAGCTATTACCTTTACAGAAATTCTGTAACTATTCTTTCAGATTCAGATTTGTGCTGTTGCAAATTAATCAAGAAATGATGAATCAATAAGTAGAGGAGGTAAATGAGCCAAATTACATGGGTGAGTCAATCCCCACAGTTTAGAAGTAGAGAATAAAAAAGTCGGTTTGAATTGCCTATCTATTGTCTGTCGATCTTTCTTCCATCCTCATTTTTGTGGGTTGGGCAATGAACTTTAATTGAACTTTAATTGGTCCACATATTGAGAAAGGGCTGCAGGAGTTTGCCATTGTATTCTACAAGATGGTCAACCAAGAAATTTTCCCGCTGTTCACGCCTGATATCAACTGTATTGAAAAGATTTATAGGCTGATAATCAACCAAGTTAGTCTTGTCATGAATGCGCTTTCCATTGCCAACAAGTCCTGGAGTGGGCTCAAACCTTTTGTACAGGATGGTGAGTACCCGAATTGACTGTCAAAGGATGTAATGAGGACTCAAAGCATATAGAAAATCTAGCAGAGTGGGACTGATTTCCAGTATAAAAAATTACCATGATGGGAAAGAGTGAGAGATTATTTGAAATATTGTATTCCCCAGACAGAGGCATTGACCAGAGGATGAAAATGATTTTCCCCATTGCTGTGCTTTTCTGTGCACTCAATGCCTACATGGTAGAAGGAAGGAGTGGAAAACCTGAATCAGTTTACAATCTTTGTTTACATTACTATTTACTTAACCTCTGAGTATCTGACTCAACTGAAAGCATTCTCTGGAACATTGGAAGTTGGGAATATGAGAAACATCTGAGTTGATGAAAGCTAGATAAATCTAAAGTAAAATGTTTAACGTCGTTGCTAAAGTAATGCTGGAAAATTACAAGTGAAATTGATTATTTTTAAATGAAATATAAAACACTTTCTGTCTCTGTCTATCAATCAATATGATGTCTGGATTGTACCATACAGCACCCCACCCATATTTAGACTCAAATTACAGAAAACAATGGATCTCTTTATTGTTCCTAATCTTTCTTCCCAGCTTCATTTTGCTCAATCTCTTTCCATTTTGATGAAGGAACTACACCCAAATGCCAATTTGCTTCTTTTTCCTTTTCAAATGCCAACAGACAAATTGGCCGTTCGATTTTTGTAATTTTTTTTGCTTTATACAGAAACTGATCACAAATTACTATCTGTAGTGCAACAGTAAAGTCATGTCAGAGTTCCCTGAAGGTTTAGAATGAATCAATTGTTCATGCTATTGTTTTTATTTAATTAAATGCATGAAAGTTCTCAGCCTGTATACTCGAAAGGAGATGTGCACTTTTGATAGAATTAAATATTGTTTGAGTAAACTGGCTGACAAAAAACATTCAGCCTCTTTAACTGATTATAATGAAAGGTTGGAGATAAACGATTGCTTTAGGTTACAAATTTATCTAGTCATTCTGCAAAACAGTTTGGTATTTATTACATGTCACCAGATGTGCAAATTGATTTGATTTATTTTGCAAAATGAAACTTCTAAGCACTTCACCAAACAAAAGATAGAAAAAAAAGACTTGGTAATCAAATGAATATAATCATATAAAATATTATACCAGCAAATCAGCATCTGTAATAACTGTGAGCTGAAATTTACAAATAGGTTGTCCTGAAGCAATCAGCCAAACCTGATTGTAAGACACTAAGACACTAAATCATAGGGTACTTGAAGATTCTTTGTTCAAATATTCAACATGAAAGGAGCAAACAATCTTTCAAAGCTAACAAAGCTTGTTTTGTATTACTTTATAACTAAGACACCTAACTATGATTTTTTTTGTGTGCACTATTATTTTTTAATACATTTTTATTCTCTCTTAACTACTCTATCAACTTAGCCCAGTGCATTTGTCTATCCTGGTCAAGAGACAACTACACGCAAACATTTTCAATCTTTGGGAAGTGCTGTAGGATAAAACTTTCATCAACATTTACCCGCTTAGTTTTCCCTGATAGATGGCCCAGCTGGAACTGGTATCTTCTTCACTCATGGAGAAAGTTTTACTCAGTTGAAACTCCAGTTAATCGACCTGAATGCCTTTTACTATTCAGCCCTGTAACTGTTAATCAGTGAACCTACCCTAGTGGTTTACTATAATATCATTAAAGTGACTATACTTGGGCTCTTAAAGCACAGTGGTAGTGTCCATACCTCCTAACTAAGAGGCTCTGGTTCAAGTCCCAATGCTCCAGAGGTGAGTAATAGCATCTTTGAGCAGGTTGGTTAGAAAACAGTATCTGAAGTGATTATACTTATGTGGCGCAGTGATAGGGCCTCTACCTTTGAGCTGGGGGGAATGGGTTCAAGTTCCACCTGTCCCAGAGGTGTATGATAAATTTGAACAGGTTGATTAGAAAACATAAAGTGATTGTAGCTTGTTGTTTGGCAGCACTGTTAAGTTACTTACTGTAGCTCGCCTTGAAAGTTTAGTCTAGTTATCATTAGGACATATACAGCACACACAGCTCAATAATGTGGAATACCATGGTAAATAATTGCATATTGCTTCCTCAAATGGTCTTATGGTGTAATGGTAGTACCCCTACCTTTATACCAGAAGGTCCAGGCTCAAGTTCCACTTGGACCAGAGTTGTGTCATTGAACAAGATGATTAAAATAGCTAATACCATAAACTGGATTACCCTGGCTGATTATTATACACTTAGATAGTCAAAGACAGCGCATAGCCTGAGATACAGGACCCCTTGGAAGTCATAATGCCCTGACCATGTAGCAATTGCTCAAGAAGTTTAAACTTCTAAAGGGCAATTATGCTGTGTTTGAAACTCTCCAAAAGAATTCTGAGTTAAAGTCAGAGTGTTCTGACTTACTGACCTTAATAGTGACCCAGGAACAAGTAAAGGGATCGAAATCTGTGAAATCTGCTCTATTTCTTCACTAACTATATTACTGACTGGTCAATCAAACACATTGACCCTGCCCCAACATCTGGCTACACCCACCTCCTCCCAAACCAATGGCTCTGACACCCGACTCACTCTGCACCTGTCAGTTATCCTTCAGGCACTTGTGAGCCGAACCCCCAATTATCTGTCACCCGCATCCCCTCACTCAGTTGTCACTTTTACCCCAATTGTCCCGCAATCCTTCTGCTCAGCCACATTATGTCCCACTCCTCACCCAATCTCCTGCCACCCTATCCCCTCACCCATCTAGCATCCTGCTGCATCACCTGCTGATCTGCCCCCACTCTGTTACTCTTCGCCCACTTGCCTAGTACCCTCCTCTCTCACTTCCTCAACTTACACAATTAACTTCCCTCCCCACCTTGTCAAAGTGCTTTAAACGCTGGGATAGCATATTTACTGCCAGGCAGTTTTTAGCCCTCAGAGCTATACTGCACTACTTGATGTCCTGAATGGGTATAGTCTCTTTAGAGTAGGGTTTAATGCTTTTATCTTTCCCTGGTCACGATTAAGCTTAGTAAATCAGATGGAAGCTCCAAACTGGCGTTTGGACTGAAATATTGAGCTCGTGCGCAGGTATGTGGAAAGAGCAGAATATCACTCAATTATTCTATGTAAAAATAGTTCTGGTTTCTTGTCTTTAAATCATATTTTGTTATAGAATTTCTGTGAAGTACATCAAATCTGGTTTCAGTCGCATTTTTGTATCTGATCACCAAATAATTTTCTTTTTCTAAAATACAGAGGGATTTAAGTACCGAAAGCATAGCTGCCCTATAGCACAGTCCATCTGCATTATCCTCAGCAGGTGCAGGGTATAAAGACCAAAAGGTTTAATCAGTTTGCATTTAAGTAACAAGCCAGCAGGTTTGTCACGAATATTTACTTATCAGATATAGTAACTATATAGATTCCAGGGTTTGCATGAGTATGGGATTTGTAAAATCCTAGAGTGTCCACAAATACCTGTAAATGTCAGTGTAGTAATCTCTGGTAGGAGCATGTGACTTTCACTAATCCCGTGAATCTCAAACAAGACTAATTGGAATTCCTCCAAATCACAACTGGAGACCAGGAGATTTACCTGTATCGTGCTACTGAAAGATTAACTGGCATATTTTTCAAAGCTGTGAGGATTTCACCAAACAAAAGTTTTACTTTATTTGCTAGGCCTGAAGGATTAACCTTAGCACTCCAAGTGAAGTAATGTGAGTGCCAGTAGCAACACCTTGAAAATATACTTTCATAAAAGAGTTCAGCAAATAGAATTTTTAAACTATGCATTCTTAAAGATCCAGTTTTATTAATTTCAGCATAAATTAGGCCTTTTCTTTTCAATAAGGTACAGCTGATATTCTTTGCTCATTATTGACATTCAAGAAAATTGAGTGTTGAAATTCCTCCCCTGCATTTGTAACTAAAACATATTTCTGTTTTCAAATGAATCCCTCTTAGTGTTACTTTACCGTAAACATTTAAAGTACGTGAGCTAAAATAGTGCAAACAAATTTGTGGGCTTTAGATAATTACTGATGAAATTGATTCCAACCCCATTATTCTTCTGATGGTTTTATTCCAGCATTTACAGAGATTAAAAGCTTCTTGGGCCACACATTTTCTAGCAGCCTATGTTCTGCTGAAATAACTTCAAATATTGCAGCAATAAAACTGCTTAAATGTTAATCTGTCAGTATAAAAGCAAGTTGTAAAAAAAATGTAAAAGCTTGGTGGCTCTTTATCCTAGTCAGCTCCTCTGTTCTTTTCTCTTGTATTTTTCATTATGTTGGCTTAATTCTAAAATCGTTAAATACTACATTTGTTTACTAATGCATTGCATAACTCACATGATCAGCAGTGGCATTCACAGTTTGAATAGCTGATTGAACATAGCTTGTGTCCTGAAAGACTGAGTCTAGAACCTTAAGAACGTGTCAGGGCACATTTTACTTAATGGAAGCTGGAATGCTTTTATGTTAATTCAGGGAATGTGACTTTCACTAGCTGGACTACCCTTTATTGCCCATCTCTAATTGCCCTGGAGAAAGTGTAGTGAGCCACCTTGTAGAACTGCTGCATTTCACGACACAGTCTTGTTAAGAAGTTTCAGGATTTTGAAGGAGTAGTGATACAGCTCCAAGTCCTTTGTCATTTATTCATGGGATGAGGACATCACTGGCTAGGCAGCATTTATTGCCCATCCCTAAATGCCCAGAGAGCAGTGTCAACCACATTGCTGTGGGTCTGGAGTTACACGTAGGCCAGACCAGGCAGTTTCCTTCCCTAAAGGGCATTAGTGAACCAGATGGCTTTTTCCAAAAATTGACAATGGGTTTACGGTCAGATATTTATTCAAATTACACTATCTGCCATGGTGGGATTCGAACCCAGGTCCCCAGAACTTTATCTTGGTCTCTGGAATAACAGTCTAGTGACAATCCAACAGAAGACAGCGAGTGGTAGTAGAAGGAAAATATTCTGCCTGGAAGTCAGTGGTGAGTGGTGTTCCACAGGGCTCTGTCCTTGGGCCTCTACTGTTTGTAATTTTTATTAATGACTTGGATGAGGGAATTGAAGGATGGGTCAGCAAGTTTGCAGACGACACAAAGGTCGGAGGTGTCGTTGACAGTGTAGAGGGCTGTTGTAGGCTGCATCGGGACATTGACAGGATGCAGAGATGGGCTGAGAGGTGGCAGATGGAGTTCAACCTGGATAAATGCGAGGTGATGCATTTTGGAAGGTCGAATTTGAAAGCTGAGTACAGGATTAAGGATAGGATTCTTGGCAGCGTGGAGGAACAGAGGGATCTTGGTGCGCAGATACATAGATCCCTTAAAATGGCCACCCAAGTGGACAGGGTTGTTAAGAAAGCATATGGTGTTTTGGCTTTCATTAACAGGGGGATTGAGTTTAAGAGTCGTGAGATCTTGTTGCAGCTCTATAAAACTTTGGTTAGACCGCACTTGGAATACTGCGTCCAGTTCTGGGCGCCCTATTATAGGAAAGATGTGGATGCTTTGGAGAGGGTTCAGAGGAGGTTTACCAGGATGCTGCCTGGACTGGAGGGCTTATCTTATGAAGAGAGGTTGACTGAGCTCGGTCTCTTTTCATTGGAGAAAAGGAGGAGGAGAGGGGACCTAATTGAGGTATACAAGATAATGAGAGGCATAGATAGAGTTGATAGCCAGAGACTATTTCCCAGGGCAGAAATGGCTAGCACGAGGGGTCATAGTTTTAAGCTGGTTGGTGGAAAGTATCGAGGGGATGTCAGAGGCAGGTTCTTTACGCAGAGAGTTGTGAGAGCATGGAATGCGTTGCCAGCAGCAGTTGTGGAAGCAAGGTCATTGGGGTCATTTAAGAGACTGCTGGACATGTACATGGTCACAGAAATTTGAGGGTGCATACATGAGGATCAATGGTCGGCACAACATTGTGGGCTGAAGGGCCTGTTCTGTGCTGTACTGTTCTATGTTCTATGTTCTATGTTCTAATACGACTAGGCTGTTGCCTGCCCTCTTGTCAGGATGCTGTGTGGCTTGGAAAGGAATTCGCTCATTGACTCGAGTTTTTCTAGGGATTCTTGATGGCATATTCAATCAATTTATGCCTTCATGTGTGCGACCCCTTGGGGAAGAGTGACCGTAACATGATAGAACTTTTCATCAGGACGGAGTGTTGATTCAGAGACTAGGATGCTGAGCCTTAATAAAGAAGACTATGAGGATCTGAGGCATGAGTTAGCCTTGGTAAATTGGGGAGAGTTAATTAAAGGGATGACAGTGGATAGGCAAGGGCAAACATTTAAGGAACACATGGGAGATCTGCAACAACTGTTTATTCCTGTCTGTCGCAAATGCAAAATGGGTACGAGGGCCAATCCATGACTGACAAAGGAAATAGGAGATAGCATCCAATCCGAGGAATAACTGTACAGATTGGCGAAGAAAAATAATAAATCTGAGGATTGGGAGCAGTTTAGAATTCAGCAACAAAGGACCAAGTGATTGATTAAGAAGGGGAAAATAGAGTATGAAAATAAGTTTGCAGGGAACATAAAGACTGACATTAAGCGTTTCTATAGGTATGTGAAGAGAAAGGAATTGGTAAAGGCAAACGTAGGTTGCCTATAGACAGAAACAGAGGAAAGTATAATAGGGGACAAAGAAATGGCTAAGAAACTGAATACATACTTTGGTTCTGCCTTCACAAAAGAAGACACAAGTCAAACACCATAATTTTTGGAAGAGGCAAGATTTAGTGAGAGGTAAGAGCTGAGGGAGATCAATATTAGTAGGGAAAATTGTTGGGATAGAAGGTTGATAAATTCCCAGGGCCGAATAATTTACATCCCAAAGTAATTACGCAACTAACTCTAGAAATAGTGGACACATTGGTGGTCATCTTCAAGGATTCTATAGACTCTGGAACAGTCCCTGCAGATTGGCGGGTAGCTAAGGCACTCCAATATTCAAAAAGGGAAGTAGAGAGAAAACAGGGAATTATAGACTGATGACTGATTATAGACTGATATAGATATCATCGGTAATGAGGAAAAGTCTCAAATCCATTGTCAAGGATTTTATACCAGAGCATTTCGAAAGCAGTTGCAGATCAGACAGTCAGCATAGATTTATGAAGGGGGAATCATGCTTGACCAATCTGTTGGAATTCTATAAAAATGCAGTTGAATAGAGTAGAGTAATAGAGTCGATAGGGGAAGCCAGGTGATGTAGTGTATTTGGACTTTCAGAAAGCCGTTTGACGAAGTCCCACTTAAGAAATTAATGTGCAACATTAAAGCGCACAGGGTTGGGGGAAGTGTATTGAGATCAGTAAGAGATGGGTTGGCAGAGAGAAACAAAAATTAGGAATTAACAGGTCCTTTTCAAATTGGCAGACAGTAACTAGTGGGGTGCCACAGGGATCAGTGCTGGGACCCCGGCTATTCACTATACATTAATGATTTGGATGAGGAATCAAAATGTACCATTTCCAAGTTTGCAGATGATACCAAGTCAAGGGGTGACTAGATATTGCACTTAGGGTGAGTTGGACGAGCACCCATGATTGTGAACAGTGGCAGAGCAGTATTAAAGGGCTGAATGGCCTCCTCATGCTCCTATCTTCTATGTTTCTGTTTCTCATCATTTCTGTAATTGAGCACTTTTTTGATCATGTTTGGGTCAAACTGATAATGAAGCCACACCCTAAGTGTGGCCCTGGTGCAATCCAAACTGAGGGTCCATTGGTAGGATATTGCTGAGCATTTGTAATGTTTACACCCCCTTCCATCACTTTGATGATATTTGAGAGTAGACTGATAGACTGGTAATTGCATTTGTCCTGCTCTTTGTGCACAGGATGCGCCCCTGCAATTTTCCTGTTGCCAAGTTGATGCCATCGAAGCAGGTTGTCTAGGAGCATGGCTAATTCTAGAGCAGAAGAGTGAAGAAGAATCATCTACTTGACACTCCTGACTGAGAATGGCCATTCTTGCTTCAACTTTGTCTTGTTCACTTAATTGCTGGGCTGTCCCATCATTGAGGATGGAGATGTTTATACCTCCAAAAGCAGGCCACAAGTTGGAAATCTGCAATCGGTGACTTATTTAATAGTTATCCAAAACCTGTCCACCACCTACAAGCAGGAACTCCACTGTTTTAGTGAAGAACACAGGATGGGATGCGAGGAGAAGCACCAAGTTGATGCCTCATTTTTTAAATGTTTAGTACTGCTCATGGGATGCCCTCTTAAACACTTCATAGAACCAGGGTTGATCCCCTGGAATGTTGGTAAAGGTGGAGTATGGGATGTGCCGCACCATATAATCACAGTTTGTGGCTGAATATTCTGCCACCGCTGACAATGGCACAGCGAGCAGTCCTTCATGCTATAACATTTTTGAGAAAATATATTCCTAACTCACTAGTAATAGGAGTGAAGTGGTAGCAACATACATTGTGGTAAGGATTACTGGTAAGTCAGATGATTGAAAAGTTTCAAAAACCAACAAAAGTTGGCCAAAAGAAAATTCAAGATAATCATGGACTAGGCGGTAGACTTGCAAGTAATATCAAGATCAACAGTAAGAGCTTCTTTAAACATATTAATGCAAGGTGCACATACAGAATGAACCTAAGGAAATAATAATAGAGAATTTAAAAAGAGCAGAGAATTTGAATAAATACTTTGTATCAGTCTTCACTGTAACAGACAGAAACAATTCAAAATTTGAAAACAATCAAAGCACAAAAGGTGGAGAGGAAATAAATACCATTCCTATCACAAAAAAACAAGCTCCAAGGAAACTAGTGAGGCTAAAGACTGATGGGTGACCTGGTCTGGATGAGATGCATTGAAGGATATTAAAGGAAGTAGCTACAAAGAGAGTGAGTGCACTATAAGTAATATTCCAAGATTCCTCAGATCCTGGGTCTAAATGTGTAGATGTTTAATTAATAAGGGGATCGAGGGTTATGGGGAAAAGGCAGGTAAAGTGAAGTGGGTGATTATGAGAACAGTCATGATCTCATTAAATGATGGACATGGCTTCACCACTATCCAACTACAAGGGGGCATCTTACATGTAGAGTTGCCAAAATGCTAGAAGTTTGACCATGTGGCATTAGGTCAGCATGACACTTTCTGGAAGATTACAAACATTGTTCCATTTACTTTAGTCAAGTGGCATCGTAATACCAGCGGTCAAAAAATATTCACTTTCTGCTTTGTCGCTTACTCAGATATCAGTCAGACATGTTGTAACAAAATTTGTAAACAAAGCAAGTTTGGGTGACACATTACCAAATTCCATTTTATTCTGCTGATCTTCTGTGTCTTGGAAATGCCAGTTCTAAGTGCTGCTTACTGGATGTTTAATTTGCATAACACATTGATGTATTCCAACATTTTTCACTTTGCTGAGTAATTTTTTGGACTGATATTGAACGTTCCTTTGTACTGGGAAAGAATATTCCATTGCTCCCATTCTTTTAACTATCACATTCCTTGCATGTCTTTTGTTACTTTGGCTCCTCACCTTACCTGTATTTTATGTCAACTCTAACTATAGTTATCTCATGACTTTGCCTGTTGCCTTAGCTCTACCTCCCTACTTTATCTCAATTCATTGCCTCCATGAATCTAGAGGTGGCCCAAAGGGCCTTTCAGGACTCCACAATTTTGACTTAAATTGAGGGGGCAATTGCGACATGTCAAAGATTTATCTGTGAAGCTGAATTAAACAGGACTCATTTCTTCCCTCTCAGTTTGGGTTGGATTCTATGAGTTTTGCCCCATTCAAACCTCTGAGGTACATCGATGCAAAGCTATACTTTACAACTGAGTCATTAGGAGCATATTTCAGGAGAGAAAACCTCAATTTCAGGAGATGCCCGGACAAACCAGTCAGGTCGACATTATTTCTGACAAGATTGATGGAAATTTAAGTGTGGAAGGGAGAATTAATTCCATTTTAATCTCCCAATCTTCTGTGTCTTGGAAATATCAATTCTAAGTGCTGCTTGTTGGATGTTAAATTTGCATAACACATTGATGTATTCCAACATTTTTCACTTTCTATTATATTTGTATTGCCCTGATAAGTAGCTGCTGTTGAACTTAGAACAATGATGAAAGAATTACTACAGTACATTTGTGATCATTCAGCTGTTTTAAAGACCAAAAAGTAAGAACTTTTTCAGCACTCTGTGTAATTTATAAGGCTTTCACTCAAGCAAAATTTGTTGTTTTACCATCTTTCTTTCCAGTATAAAATCTCATTTTTGCAATATGTACACAAAATATATGTTCATTCACAAAGAACAAAAGATTGACAGTTGCAGATATACAAATAATAACCTAAAAAGGCCTAACTCCAGAAAATTGAAGCCCTATCAAATGGGCAAACATGTCAAATTAACTGATGTAGAAAGATTTGTTAAATAACTAAAAAGCCTATCTTTAAATTCTCAAATGCTATGCTTTCTCAGCTGGGATTTGAAAGCAAATTTCTAACAGGATTGTTGTCACAGAATACTCATTAAGTCCTTCATCAAAAAAAAAATCTGGAGGTTTAGTTTCAACTGCACAGACTTCGGACCACGCTGAGAATTTGCAATATTGATCCAAGCTGTGAGGTGGGATGACAGACAAATTTTGACATTGTACTGGGGTTCCCATCACCTCCATCCACACCACCCCTACCACCAACCCCGTGTAAATTGTAGAGGACAATCTCTCCTCTTCACTCTGGCTCATTGCTGCATGGCCCATTTAACCCTCAGCAGGGCAGTAACTGGCTCAGAGGAAGACTTCTGTTCTTGCCTGTGAAAGGGTGTCACCTCTGAGTACAGCCAGCTAGCTCTCAGCAGTTCCATTAGGAATGGGGACCACTGTTTAGGACAGCATCGAGTGTCGAATGGAAATGGTCACTGAAGCTGGACGAGGAGTTAAGTGTTTGTAGCGGTGGCCGGAGTTGAGTGTTTCAGAGCTGCAAGCCAGAAGGTTCTTGTGAGGGGTGGATGGTAGGGGTGTGAGAAGGGCTGACAAGGCTACGAACGGTAGAGTGGAGCAGGCACCCAGATGGGGGACAAAGCCACAGGGAGAAGTTCTGATGAGCCAGGGAGCCCACAAAGGACGTATCCCTTGCTTTGCCTACCAGCAGCCTGAACACTGAGAGCTGGCAGGGTTCCTGTCCCTACCCACCCAGGGGAACACATTGGGGCAGGGGTGAGAAGAGATCCTTAAGTGGCCATTAATTGGCTATTTGTGGGCCTCAACTGGCACGTAGGTTGATGGCAGAGCTCACCCACGACTTGTATACCTTCCAACCCTCCCCCAGGGGAGTGTAAAATTCTGCCCAGTATGCTGGAAGGATCATCAAATAATGTTTATAGTTTGGACTGAGGATACAAAGAGAGAATCCCACTGCCGGGATTGCACTATGGAGTCCAAACAATCAACAAGAAGTAGAAGAACAATCTATAACCATTCTTCTGAATAGTGCAAAACATCAACCTCATAATACAAGGGGGCTTCGACTGTTCTATTACCTAGGATATAACCAGCGCAAATATATAGCAGATGTAGACTTCTTTAAAAAGCACAATCAGTGCAGCACGCCCAACAAGATGAAAGGTTGTTCTAGACTTAGGTTTTAGGAAATGAAGCTGGGAAGCTAAGGGAATTTTCTCGGAGTGATTCTCAGTAATTCAGTAAACGTTATCAATTGGGTGAAAGCCAACTTTATCAAGTGGAGTCATGAGTCAGCAAAAGTGGACTGGAAACAGTTACAGGGGGTTCTGCTATCACACAGTAGTTGCGTGCCAACACAAAATTGCACGATAGAAAATTGCATGATAGAATCATGGGATCTATGGGAAAAGTGGGGCTAGGGGCACAAAGGACGCATAAAAATTATATTTTCCAAATTAATTCCTCACTTGATTAGCTTCATTCTTTCAGCTGCGACTATAATGATAGGCTATCAAACAGGTGATGCTGAAAACTGGCAATATGTTTACAAATCTGACATTGTATTTGCAATGAAGGCTTTAGAGTTCTGCCACTGGAAATCACAGCAATGGTCAGTACTGCATGATAGTGCGGGCATGATCCAGAAGAGGTGAGCAGTGCAAAATTTTGTGAGATAAATCTCACAGTCAGACACCCTCCATGAAAATCCCCCGAAACTGAACATCGGTAAGTTTTGCTAAAATCCCCTCCTACATTTACTTGCTGATCTGACCCGACGTCGCATTGGCACAGACTTCCTGATAGGTTTTCAGATAAGTGAAGCAGAGGAATACGACCTTTCTTTCATATGTAGTCCATCAGCATTGAGTTTAATTGTAGGATTAAAATGTGTTGTAATCCTGAGCAACATTGTATTCAGAGTAGTGCTGGAAAAGAGTAGGTTGTAATATAGACAACTTTTGGTTTAAATGATGTACATGAGCAAGTTCAAAAATTCTTACATATTAAATATGTAACAAAATCCATGGAAAAATACTACACAAAGGAATATGTTTAATGTCAAGATAACAAGCTAAAGAGCTGGGTGAGAGAAAATGGGAACTGCAGATGCTGGAGAAGCCCAGATAACAAAGTGTGGAGCTGGATGAACACAGCAGGCCAAGCAGCATCTCAGGAGCACAAAAGCTGACGTTTCGGGCCTAGACCCTTCATCAGAGAGGGGGATGGGGAGAGGGTTCTGGAATAAATAGGGAGAGAGAGGGAGGTGGACCGAAGATGGAGAGAAAAGAAGATAGGTGGAGAGGAGAGTACAGGTGGGGAGGTAGGGAGGGGATAGGTCAGCCCAGGGAAGACGGACAGGTCAAGGGGTGGGATGAGGTTAGTAGGTATGAAACGGAGGTGCGGCTTGAGGTGGGAGGAAGGGATAGGTGAGAGGAAGAACATGTTAGGGAGGCGGGGACAAGCTGGGCTGGTTTTGGGATGCGGTGGGGGGATGGGAGATTTTGAAGCTTGTGAAGTCCACATTGATACCATTGGGCTGCAGGGTACCCAAGCAAAATATGAATTGCTGTTCCTGCAACCTTCGGGTGGCATCATTGTGGCATTGCAGGAGGTCCATGATGGACATGTCATCTGAGGAATGGGAGGGGGAGTTGAAATGGTTCGCGACTGGCAGGTGCAGTTGTTTATTGCGAACGGAGCGGATGTGTTCTGCAAAGCGGTTCCCAAGCCTCCATTTGGTTTCCCCAATGTAGAGGAAGCCACATCGGGTACAATGGATACAGTATACCACATTGACAGATGTGCAGGTGAACATCTGCTTAATATGGAAAGTCATCTTGGGGCCTGGGATGGGGGTGAGGGAGGAGGTGTGGGGGCAAGTGTAGCACTTCCTGCGGTTGCAGGGGAAGATGCTGGGTCTGGTGGGGTTGGAGGGCAGTGTGGAGCAAACAAGGGAGTCACGGAGAGAGTGGTCTCTCCAGAAGGCAGTCAAGGGTTGGGATGGAAAAATGGTGGTGGGGTTGGATTGTAGATGACGGAAGTGTTGGAGGATGATGTCTTGTATCCGGAGGTTGGTGGGGTGGTATGTGAGAACGAGGGGGATCCTCTTAGGGCAGTTGTGGCGGGGGCGGGGTGTGAGGGACGTGTTGCGGGAAATGCGGGGGACGCAGTCAGGGGCGTTCTCGACCACTGTGGGGGGAAAGTTGCGGTCCTTGAAGAACTTGGACATCTGGGATGTGCGGAGTGGAATGCCTCTTCCTGGCAGCAGATGTGGCAGAGGCGGAGGAATTGGGAATAAGGGATCGAATTTTTGCAGGAGGGTGGGTGGGAGGAGGTGTATTCTAGGTAGCTGTGGGAGTCAGTGGGCTTGAAATGGACATCAGTTTATAGCTGGTTGCCTGAGATGGAGACTGAGAGGTCCAGGAAGGTGAAGGATGTGTTGGAGATGGCCCAGGTGAACTTGAGGTTGGGGTGGAAGGTGTTGGTGAAGTGGATGCACTGTTCAAGCTCCTCTGGGGAGCAAGATGCGAGCTGGATAAACTCAGCAGGCCAAGCAACATCATCGGAGCAGGGAACCTGGTGTTTCGGGCCTGGGCCCCCTTCAGAAAATTTGTTATTTCAGGCTCCAGCATCTGCAGTTCCTACTATCTCCTAGTGTCACTTACCAAGTGTGTGATCCTGAAAAGAGCATAAAAAGTACAGGGATAAAATTGCAAAAAGAAGGAATGCAAAGAGGGATCTGAACAAATTGTCAAACATAAACATATTGTCAAACGTAATCATATTGTCAAACGTAATCATACTGGGGAGGCAATGGCCCAGTGGTATTATCACTGGTCTGTTAATCTAGAGACACAGATAATGTCCTGAAGAGAGATAAAGGGAACTACAGATATTGGAGAATCCAAGATAATAAAGTGTGAAGCTGGATGACCACAGCAGGCCAAGCAGCGTCTCAGAAACACAAAAGCTGACGTTTCGAGCCTCTCTGATGAAGGGTCTAGGCCCGAAACATCAGCTTTAGTACTTCTGAGATGCTGCTTGGCCTGCTGTGTTCATCCAGCTTCACACTTTATTATCTAATGTCGTGAAGACCTGGGTTCATAATCCCAGCACAGTAGATGATGGAAATTGAATTCAATAAAAATCTGGAATTAAGGGTCTAATAATGATCAGAAATCCATTGTTGATTGTTAGAAGGGAAACCCTTCTGGTTCACTGATGTTCCGTAGTGAAGGAAACTGCTATCCTTACCTGGATAACAAAGTGTGAAGCTGGATGAACACAGCAGGCCAAGCAGCATCTCAGGAGCACAAAAGCTGACATTTCGGGCCTAGACTCTTCATCAGAGAGGGGGATGGGGAGAGGATTCTGAAATAAATAGGGAGAGAGGGGGAGGTGGGCTGAAGATGGATAGAGGAGAAGATAGATGGAGAGGAGAGTATAGGTGGGGAGGTAGGGAGGGGATTGGTCTGTCAAGGGAGGACGGACAAGTCAAGGAGGCAGGATGAGGTTAGTAGGTAGGAAATGGAGGTGTGCTTGAGGTAGGAGGAGGGGATAGGTGAGAGGAAGTACAGGTTAGGCAGGCTGGGACGAACTGGGCTGTTTTTGGGATGCAGTGGGTGGAGGGGAGATTTTGAAGCTTGTGAAATCCACATTGATACCATTGGACGAGCGTCCCCTTCACACTTTGTTATCTTGGATTCTCCAGCATCTGCAGTTCCCATTATCTCTGCCATCCTTACCTGGTCTGGCCTACATGTAACTCCACATCCACAGCAATGTAGCTGACTCATAACCAGACTCTGGGAACTAGGGATGGGCAATAAATGCTGGTTTAGCCAGCAGTGCTCTCCTCAACATCTGAGTAAAAAGAGATGAGCCATTACTTCAAAATGGAGAAAGAGAGAGACAGAATAACCACAATTAGTGAAATCATTTTAAAGCCTATTCGTACACCAAGCCAGGTGCTGGGTGAGAATTTGCTACCTACAGGAAAAAACAGCAAAGGGAAAACAAGACCAGTCTGAATCATCTTCTTAAAAGCAAAGCTTCAGTATGATCAGTACGCTCATTTCCAAGTTTTTCCATTATTTTAATCTTTTTTTTCCGGTTGGCATGTAGGACATGTCCTGACACTAAAAGCAGGGCATATCTGAGCAATTTCCCATATTGATGAGTCGATGCCAGTTTTGTCACTATAATGAAACAGTTTGTTTTGGAGCACAAATCTTCAGTACCGTTGCCAGGATATCAGCAGGATCCAGGGCCTTTTCCATATCCAGTACCTTCAGCCTTTTCCTGATGTCACACAGAGAATCGAAAAGGCTGTCTTGCTGGGTATCACTGGAGGAGGTTGAAACGGTTCATCCACTTCAATCATTTCAAACACAGGATACATTTTCAGTGCATTTTAGAGCCTATACTGAAGAGACACTGTACTAATCTGAAAAATGAATGCAGAGCAAACTTTGCAAGTCAAAAGAATATCATGCAAAAAACTAAATAGAGAAAACTGTTTTCATTTATTTTGAGAAAATATTCCATGATTAAGCATTAGTTACATTGCAATCATCCATTGGTGCAATGGTATATTTTATTGTAATTCTTTTTCTAATTAAAATAAAGTTGCATCCATTTTAATGCAAAGAAATGCACACTGTCATTGACAAGTGAGCCTGCACGTTATAATACTCTAAAACCATGACAATTCAGCTCTGTTGTTATCATCCGACCTTTCTCTTTCGTACAATGTTAAACCTTCCCTCCATCTCACTCCAAGCTTCAAATCTTGACCTGTGTCCCGTTTCCTCCACTTCTCCACTACTTTCTCAATTCCATTCTCACTAAATGCCTGATAACTCAAGTTTCCTAATAAAAACCAAAAGAACTGCAGATACTGTAAATCAGGAACAAAAACAAAGTTGCTGGAAAAGCTCACAAGGTCTGGCAGCGTCTGTGAAGTCAAAAACAGAGTGAACGTTCGGGTCTGGTGACCATTCCTCAGAACACAGGATACATCTTATACAGGATACAAGCTCCTCAAATTTCCTTCTTGGCTCCAGTTATAAATCCCCTCCACCCTTGGAGCACCCTATGCCTTCCTTTTAGGCTCTACTATCAACCATATTTTGCTTTAATTAATTACCTGCAACCCCACTCTAAATGTAAACTACTGTCCAATCTCTACCCTCCAAACCCCTGACAAAACCACTGAATATGCCATCGCCACCCAAATCCATTCATGCTTGTGCTGGAACAAACTATTTGATCTTCCTCACCAGCTTCTGTTTATCCTCCAACACTGAAATCATTCTAAATCTGCCACAACTGGCATTTCTTGAATTTGATCATCGTGTATTGTTCCATCTCATCCATCTCAACCCATTTTCTGCCTTTGGCTTGTTTCACAGCCTTAATGTCTCTCTTCCATTGGCCAGTTCAGTGGTGTTGCCCCTCACTCGGTTCCACTCTCTATTGAATCTTAGTCATGGTATTGCTTTAATGATTCTCAGTCAGAACCCACAAACCTAATACTTGGGTGATACAAAAGGTCTACCCTTGACCCCTTGACTACACAATGACAGAATGTTGGATCATGTTCCTCAAATGTGGAGATGACAACCAGATCTCTCTCTCTAACACTTCATTTAATTCCTCTGTTACTTCTATATTTAGATAAGTTACAATTCCTGAATTTTGTTGCCACAACCTCTTGTAAACTTGTCAGTGGTTGCATCTCTTACAAGCTACTGACTGGAGAAATGAATCTGTGTGTGAACTTGGTGACTTGCTTGGCCCTGGACAGAACTTTCAATTCTATAACCGCTCTATAAGAATCTATTTCTACCTCCATGGCCAGAAAAATCCTCATCCATGCCTTAATAATCTGCACATTCAATTATTCAATTCGTTGAAACAGCTGGAAAAGCTCAGCAGGTCTGGTAGCATCTGTAGAGAGAAATCAGAGTTAACGTCTTGGATGCAGAGATCCTTCTTCATAACAGTTCTGAGGAAGGGTTATTGGACCCCAAACAAAACCTCAGAACTGTTATGAAGAAGGATCTCTGCACCCAAGATGTTAACTCTGATTTCTCTCTACAGGAGCTGGCAGACCTGCTGGCCTTTTCCAGCAATTTCTGTTGTTTTATATTGCTGATTTCCAGCATCTGCAGGTCTTGCGGTTTTTGAAATGAAATAAAGTACAGCGCTCCAAGTAGTAGAGAGTCCCAGAGGACCAGGGTGAAAATTGAGAGATATGGTTTAGTGAAAAGGCCCACTGTGGCAGTTTAGGTGGGACAGATACAGCTGGGAGTAGAGCTTCCAAGAGAAGAAAGGTGTCACTACAAATATGTTCATTATTCACCAGACCCAAGATTCCAATCAGAAACAACTACAAGTAAAGCCCACAATAAATGAAAAATATGTTGCAATACTGTATATCAAAACATGAAAGGAGATGGTGGCTGAAAGACTGAACTAGTTCGCATATCGTAGAACTCCCCACAGTATGGGGTTCAGCCCCTCAAGTGCATGCCAATCCTCCAAAGAGCATCCCACCCAGCTTCAACCACCACCTCCCCTACCTAACCCTGTAGCACTGCCTTTCTCATGGCTAATCCACCTAGCTTGCACATCCCTGGGCACCATAAACAATTTCCCATGGCCAAACCACCTAGCCCGCACATCTTTGTCCTGTGGGAGGAAACTTGAGCACCCGGAGGAAACCCACGTAAGGGGGAGAATTTGCAAACTCCACACAGACTGTTGTCTGAGGCTGGAATCAAATCTGGGTCCCTGGCACTGTGAGGCAGCAGTGCTAGCCACTAAGCCAACATGCCACGGTATATTGCAGAGCATGTTTTGTTTAAGGAACACTATCAAAATAATATTTTCTCAAAACCATTTTAACCAGAATGTAATCTTATATTATCAATGTAAAAGGTCTTCTGAAGTATAAATATTACCTGATTAGTAGATAGATTGGGAAGTGCTGTGATAAATATTGGTCCATTGTGACAAAGAGAAGTCCCTGGGTTTCTGCAGTGACCCAGAGCAAGGCACTTCCTTTTGATCTATTCAAACCCAATTGTGTAAAATGAAATTATTGCATTAAGAGCTTTCGTTCCAATGGATTGTTTCATATTGTCTGGAAAACATTTAAATTCAGTATATGGAAAATTAAAATAGGGCAGGAATTTTGAAACTATTCAAAATCAAATCAGCAAAATTCATTATGAGGATAAGTGCCCCTTTTAGTGTATTCTAAAAGTAAACCCTTTCTCATGTTTCACAGGATGTCTGAAATATGCTGTACTATTAGTTCTGTTATGATGGATCATCTGATTTTCACATAGATGAAGCATGAAAGTAACACAATCTTTTGTGTCTCAAAAAAGAGCTTAATTGCATATGTAAATGAACATTGGCTTGTCTAATTACAGAGTCACCTAATCTGCATGTATAACAAAAATCTGTTTTGCATACAAAATTTCTCTTACGACCAAGGCAAAACCTTGTATAAAACACTTCATTGCGAAATGAAAACACAAGCAACACCAATTAAAAAAAAACACTTCAGGAATCTAGTTTTTGCATTTGTAATCTAATGTATTTCATCATTCTGTTACCAGACATCTCAGCAAAATGTGCATGAGTCAACGGTAGTGATCTTGCCTGAGTTGGAAGGTTTAAATGCTACTCCAGACATTTCGCAGATAATCCAGACTGAAATGTCTGCGCAGGTCTGAGGGACCACTATTGTTAGGAGTAGTAGTTTTCCAATAAGCTATTAAACTGAAGTTTTGTCTGTCTGTCAAACAAATTCCAAAGGACAATTTGAAGAAAATGGGGAATTCTCATACTAGCTGGTCAATATTTAGTCCCCCATCAACATCATTGACAGATTATCTTGTCATTTATCTCATCGCTGTTTGGGAGATATTATTGCGTGCAAATGAAAGCAAACACTGCACATAATGGAAATCTGAAGCAAAACCAAAAAATGCTGGATTTAAATGTTTTCCAGACAATATGAAAATGCTGGAGAATCTCTCAGACTCAGAACTATTCTTCATCACTGTTTTTCTATCAACCAGACTTGCTGAGTTTCTGCAGCATTTCTTGTTTTTGTAATTGCTACGTGTAAATTGTTTACTGCATTGTCCTAGTTCTGGACAAGTGAGTACATTTTAAAAGTGACTGAAGCATGTTTTTAGAAATCCTGAGGTTTATTATGTCATTATACAAGTAACTTCTTTTGCGCAAGGGATGGTAAGGAGGGAAAATGTTCAAACTTATTAACACATCCACTTTCATTGTTTCTCAGGCACACAAGAGAAGATTTAATTTGCCATTTATTTTCTATATTAATGCGAACTAAAACTTGCATTTATGTAACACATTTAGCATAGGAAAATATTTCACATCTTCCTAAAGGAAGAAAGAGAGGTAAAGAGGGTTGGACAGAAAGTTCCAAAGCTTGGGCCAGCTACCTGGTGGCTTATTCCAATAATGGAATGAGTAAAATTGGGAAAGCTTAAAAATTAAGTACACAATTTCTAAATTTGCAGAAATGTAACTAAAATTCGGTTGGTGTGGTTGTTCTTCATTACCGAGCCAGACTGCATGAGTTATAGGAGAGTGTGAATGAACTTGCAGAAGAGAGACAATCGGTAAGTGAAATTCAACAGGTATGAATGGGGGATTATCCATTTCAGTTTCATGAATAGACATGTCACTTATTTCTTGTAGACTGTATTGGGTTGGGGGGTGCTGCTGGCTAGAAAAACAATTGAATATCAGAGTACAAATTCACAGGTCACTGAAAGTTGCACCACAGGTGAACAAACAACATGGTGGCTCAGTGATTGGTAATGCAGCCTCACAGCGCTAGGGACCCAAGCTAAATCCCAGCCTCAGGCAACTACCTGTGTGGAGTTTGCACATTCTTCCCATGTCTGTCTGGGGTCCTCTGGACACTCTTCCCACAGTCCAAAGATGTGCATGTTAGGAGTATTGCTATGGTAAATGCGTTGCGTGCAGGGATGTATAGGCTAGGTGGATTAACCATGGGAAATGTAGGGTCACAGGGATAGGGTAGGAGTGTAGGTATGGATGAGGTGCTCTTTGGAGTGTTGGTGTGTACAGGATGGACCAAGGAGCCTGCTTCTACACTGTGGGGATTCTATAAACACAATGCTATCACTGGATTGCATTTCCAGAGGAACTGAACTGTAAAGTCAGGAAATTATGCTAATCCTCGTGTAGACCACAGAGCACTGTTTGTATTTCTGGCTGCCACTTTATTAGAAAGGCTGCAGAGAAAGAGAGCGTGCAGAATTTCACAAGCAATATGTAGGTCTGCATATCAAAAATGGAAAGACAGGCTGGATCATTCTCATCTCTACAAAACAGACTCGGGTGAGGCCAAGGAACGACCTTTAAATTCTACAAGGTTCTGATTAGTACAGGGAGTGGGGGACAGCATAGTTAAAATTCATCAACACATGAAGTGACCAATTAATCCAGTTGGGAACAGAGAAGAAATTTGTTTCTAAAAGGAGTGGCAAGATATGGAACTCACAAACACAAAGAGTGGCTGAAATGAATAGTTTAGCTGCATTTAAGGGGAAGCTCGACAAGCATGTTGTGAAGGAGACAAAGCTTATGATGATGATAAATTTAAACAGAAGAGAAACAGGAGAAGGCTTGAGTAGGGCATAAGCACCAGCATAAACTGGTTGGACCTCCATTCTGCACATCCCATGTGATCCTATTTAAAAGACTAGAATTGGAATTGAATGGTGATAAGAAGTTGTGATCTGCAGGGAATTATAGAGAAGCTAAGGGGAGAGAGCCAAGGATTTGAGATCAGCTTTGAGCTTGTTCTTAACAAAAAGGCATCAGCTGACTGGAAGCTGATATGTAGGTCAATAAGCATATGGATGATGGGAAAAAGAGGACTTGTGAAAACATCTGACACAGAATGGAGCTCAAATCGGAGATTCTTAAGCTGATAGGGAGTCCAAAATACTTTGGGCTTCCCATTTGTGTTTTTATTAACTTGAGCATCAGTTGAATGCATCGGTGTTTAAAACTTAATCCATTACAAAAAAGTGGGAAGGCTGTCCTTCACTAGGCTATTTAGATCTGAAATTCTAGAATAAAACACAATTGTCAGTTAACAAGTGCTAAATCATCTCAGTTGGTGGTACCTTTTTCAAACTCCAATTCATGATTTGAGTACATAACATAGCTTTGAGGCTTTAATGCTGTACTGTAACTAGTTGTACTCTCAGAACTCCAGTCCAGATAACTGAAGCCAAGGTCTCTGTTCAGCTGAAACTAAAATGGTACCATCTGAAGACCGAGGCGATTTCCTGGTTTTCTTGAACATGTTCATCATTTTACCAACTACATTACACATACACGAAAATTAGACTATCATTAATTCGTCATTTGTGGTTCTTGCTCTGTACAGATTTTCATATTTGCCTGCACAATTTGGACGTTAATTCAAAATGTTCCATTGGTGCTTTGCATCATTCTGAAATATGGGACTCTTTACCACAGACAGTGGCTGAAGTAAATGATTTAGAAGAATTTCAGAATAAATCACGACCCCAGAGTGTGGTGGAAACCAGGACATGGAAATAATTTAAGGAGGAGGCAGATTTTTATTTAGTAATGTTTTGGAGAGAAATAGAGAGCAGGCAGGAAAGTGGGGTTGAGGCTGAGATAAAACCAACGGTAATTGTATTGATTGGCAGAGAAGGCTCAAGGGTCTGATTGCCTATTCCTATATAGTTCTTATGTTCTAAGGGCATGAGTAAAGTTCTTTGTTTAATATTGGTTATTGCTCACGATGATTTATTAATAATTAAACGATTCACAAACTACAAATGCTTCCGAGCCAATATGTACTCTGATCAGTTGATACAAGGGGCAGTATCCAGGAGAGGACAAAACCAATATATTCACTTATTAGGATCTCAAACAATTTTAAATTTGGAATTACAAATAACTGTTAACTTACTCCTCAGATCCAATGTAACCCTTACTTCTGATGCAAATCTAGAAGGACGAAGGACAAGCATAACTTAAAACAGAGATGGAAACATGGCAAAGGCCAAAAATATCTTTAGCTTAAGGCAGGTTTGAAACTTTGAAAATGACCTGAGGGATGGGAAACTGGGCTATTAGTTAAGAGGTGGGAAAGTGTGGGCATTAATCAGCCTTTGTGAACAGTGGTTTATTGGCAATGAACATTATTTCAAGCAAACTGTGATGTCTAGTTGTTCCTGAAGGTTGAAGCAACGCCTGCAGTCAGTATAGTTTGGGAAATACTAATGTTATCTGTGCTTGATCGGCGCAGGCTTGGAGGGCCGAAGGGCCTGTTCCTGTGCTGTAGGTTTCTTTGTTCTTTGTTATAGAAGCTTTTATTTATGTGGCACCTTGCGCAAACTCATTGTCCAAAAGCACTTTGAAACTTATTCATTGTTGATCACACATTTAATGATGTTGGTTATGAAATTAATATTTGGTCATGTGATGTGGGAAGAGCTCCCTTGCTCTTTCAACATAGTGTGATGATGCTTTAGCTTTAAAAGTCCTGGTTTCTCTTAAGAGATTGAATGAGAGGCATCGAAGGAAGACCACATGAGTAAAAAGCTTGGGAGGCCTTGGGTTTTTTTTAAATTAATGCAGCCTGAATGGGTGTGGCCAACTCTGTCAGATCAGGATTTCTGAGGAACATCAGAAGCTATTGTGGCCTCAGCAGAGTTGGAAGCTACAGTGAATGTTGCCCTCCTAGCTGCTACTCTCTCTAAATTTTCTCAATGATTATTTTTCCTGGATGTGAGTTTGCTCGCTGAGCTGGAAGGTTCGTTTTCAGATGTTTCGTCACCATTTTAGGTAACATCATCAGTGAGCCTCCGACGAAGCAATGGTGTTATGTCCCGCTTTCTATTTATCTGGTTAGGTTTCCTTGGGTTGGTGATGTCATTTCCTGTTCTTTTTCTCAGGGGATGGTAGATTGGCTCCAAATCAATGTGTTTGTTGATGGAGTTCTGGTTGGAATGCCATGCTTCTAGGAATTCTCGTGTGTGTCTCTGTTTGGCTTGTCCTAGGATGGATGTGTTGTCCCAATCAAAGTGGTGTCCTTCCTCATCTGTATGTAAGGGTACGAGGGTATAAGGATCATGTCGTTTTGTGGCTAGTTGATGTTCATGTATCCTGGTGGCTAGCTTTCTGCCAGTTTGTCCAATGTAGTGTTTGTCACAGTTCTTGCAAGGTATTTTGTAGATGACGTTCATTTTATTTGTTGTCTGTATAGGGTCTTTTAAGTTCATTAGCTGCTGTTTTAGCGTGTTGGTGGGTTTGTAGGCTACCCTGATGCCAAAGGGTCCGAGTAGTCTGGCAGTTATTTCGGAAATGTCTTTGATGTAGGGGCGAGTGGTTATGGTTTCTGAGCCCGTTTTGTCTGTTTGTTTGGGTTTATTGCTGAGAAATCGGCGGACTGTGCTCATAGGGTACCCATTCTTTTTGAATACGCTGTATAGGTGATTTTCCTCTGCTCTGCGTAGTTCCTTTGTGCTGATTATTGTGATTATTTTTCCTCCTGGATTGGAGAACTGCATGTGAGAATGTATGTCTGAATTTGCCTTTTTTTGCCAAGGGTTGTGTTTATGGGATGTTGCTACATTCAAACAGTTAATTGGTAATGGCTACTGTACCTATTATTCTAAGCTTCTGATAGAGTTAAATTATTTTAAATTCCCCTTTCTTTTGGTTATAAATTAACTGCAGTGTTTAAATAAACTGTTTTGCTTAGCATTGAGTAATTGGGGAAGTACTGGCAAGAAGAAATTGACAAGTAGAGTTGATTACTAAGCTAGAAAGGCAGCTTACATTGTAATAAAAAGCAAAAACATTTCCAACTTGATGCCAGCAAAATTATCAACTTGTCTATTAAGCATGACTGCTTAGGATAGCTGAGGAGGGGGAGTTTAGCAAGGCATTGGCTGGCAGGTGCATGTACTTGACCATATGATAACCATCTTTATGGGCATGTGATGCCTTAGGAATGTGCAATCTCACATCGGCTGTATTAAGAGCTTAGGATAATAAGGAAGCCCACCAAAACAATGTATATTGAATTTCAGTTTAAGGTAAAGTACTGTGACAGTCTGATAATTTCAATTTTATTGAGAAGCCCCAACTGATCCATCAATATTAACATATTTCTTGTTTTCAGATGATACTTTGAAATTCACAGTAAATAGAAGTATATTTTTTGATCCATTAGTTTCAGGAATACACAATCTCTGGCCATGTATAGCAAGATTCTGGAGCATCAAATAGTGGAGGATTATTTAATAATTTGCCTTTGAGGAGTTTCATCTAGTTTATCAAATTAATCAATTTGCATTGTTGGGCTTTCACATTTTAAACTCATCATGCTTTTTCTAAAGGTTCAGTTTGAGGCTTTTGTGATGAAACATACTGGCTATGACTATTGATAAAAATGTCACAAACATTAGCCCTCAGTAATTCAGGTTGGGCGATGGCCGAGTGGTATTATTGCTGGGCTGTGAATCCAGAGACTCAGGTAGTGTTCTAGGGACCTAGGTTCAAATACTCCCACAGCAGGTAGTGGAATTCAAATGAAATAAAAAAAATCTGGGATTGAGACTCTCATGATGATCATGCATTCATTGTAAATGGTCGGAAAAATCCATCTCGTCTACTAGTGACCTCTGGACAATTAGGATGGAAAAATACATGCTCAACCAGTCAGCAAGGCTTTTTCTCATCAAATGACTGAAGTTCATCTTTTCACAATTTCAGCAAGGCATTTGATAAGGTTCCCCACAGTAGGCTATTGTACAAAATGCGGAGGAATGGAATTGTGGGAGATATAGCAGTTTGGATCGGAAATTGGCTTGCTGAAAGAAGACAGAGGGTGGTAGTTGATGGGAAATGTTCATCCTGGAGACCAGTTACTAGTGGTGTACCGCAAGGGTCGGTGTTGGGTCCACTGCTGTTTGTCGTTTTTATAAATGACCTGGATGAGGGCGTAGAAGGATGGGTTAGTAAATTTGCAGGCGACACTAAGGTCGGTGGAGTTGTGGATAGTGACGAAGGATGCTGTAGGTTGCAGAGAGACATAGATAAGCTGCAGAGCTGGGCTGAGAGGTGGCAAATGGAGTTTAATGCAGACAAGTGTGAAGTGATGCACTTTGGTAGGAGTAACCAGAAGGCAAAGTACTGGGCTAATGGTAAGATTCTTAGCAGTGTAGATGCGCAGAGAGATCTCGGTGTCCATGTACACAGATCCTTGAAAGTTGCCACCCAGGTTGACAGGGCTGTTAAGAAGGCATACAGTGTTTTACCTTTTATTAATAGAGGGATCGAGTTCCGGAACCAAGAGGTGATGGTGAAACTGTACAAAACTCTGGTGCGGACGCACTTGGAGTATTGCGTACAGTTCTGGTCACCGGATGTGGAACCTTTGGAAAGTGTGCAGAGGAGATTTACTAGGATGTTGCCTGGTATGGAGGGAAGGTCTTACGAGGAAAGGCTGAGGGACTTGAGGCTGTTTTCATTAGAGAGAAGGTTGAGAGGTGACTTAATTGAAACATATAAAATAATCAGAGGGTTAGACAGGGTGGATAGGGATAGCCTTTTTCCTAGGATGGTGACAGCGAGCGCAAGGGGGCATAGCTTTAAATTGAGGGGTGAAAGATATAGGACAGATGTCAGAGGTAGTTTCTTTACTTAGAGAGTAGTAAGGGAATGGAACGCTTTGCCTGCAACGGTAGGCACTAACTTTAGGTACATTTCCGGCGTCATTGGATAAGCATATGGACGTACATGGAATAGTGTAGGTTAGATGGGCTTGAGATCAGTATGACAGGTCGGCACAACATCGAGGGCCAAAGGGCCTGTACTGTGCTCTAATGTTCTATGTTCTATGTCCACTTTTAGAACTTGTGGTCAGTATGAAAGATGTGCATGGCGGGCTTGAATTTTTTTGCCCACATGGGTCAGCCAAGCGCTAGCAGATCAAAGCCAATTCCCTTTCACTCTGTTCCAGTAATGAGCTTTAGGCACAACCTTCAAGAGGTCACACATATTACACAATAATTATTCTTTTCTTCCTGCATAAACTTTGTGGCATCAGCCAATGAAATTGTCCACAGTTGCGTGCTTTGAGCTACAGTCACGAGGAATTGGGTTGAAGTCACCTATACATTTGCTATATTTGCCTTAAAACCTACAAGTAGAGGAAATATTCATCCTATTAATTTTGTTGTGTTCAATTTCTGGTCTAAGGTATACATATCCAATGCAAAACTCAAACAACGTACTGACTTCATAAAACCTGCTTAAAATGTAACTGAGATAATAAAATGTGAGGCTGGATGAACACAGCAGGCCAAGCAGCAATGTGCTCCTGGGATGCTGCTTGGCCTGCTGTGTTCATCCAGCCTCACATTTTATTATCTTGGAATCTCCAGCATCTGCAGTTCCCATTATCTAAAATGTAACTGAATTCCTTTCTCCTAAATTATACTTTTAATTTTTGAGCTATTTGGTCCTACTTGCACTTTTGGCTTTAAATTATTCACTTTTGATCAAAATATCTTCAATTCTGTACTAGTTGTATTTCTGGGGCTGAGTTGGGGCAGCATGCTTACATAGTGGTTGGCATCACTACCTCACAGTGTCAGGGACCTGGGCTCCATCCTAGCGGTGTGTGTGTGTGTGCTGTTTGCACATTCTCCCAGGATTGGCCATGCTAAATTGCCTGTAGGGTTCAGTGATATGCAGGTTCGGTGAATTAACTATTGGAAATACAGGGATAGGGGGTTGTGGTGAGTCTGGGTGAGATGCATTTGAGAGAGACAGTGTGGACTTATTGGGCTGAACGGTCTGTTTTCACACAGCAAGGGTTCTATGATTCTACGCCAGAACTCAAAACAACAAAATCAGAGAGTTGCCTTAAACAAAAAAGATGATAATACTCCAACAATTTACAGGCCTAAACTGCTCTCGACATCCAGAATAATAAAAAGGCAATATTTATGATTTATGTTGTGTCCAAACTGAGATTTATCAAAAAAACTACCGCTCTAGGTTCTGATCAATCTTTAGGATGATATAATTATCAGCGGTATGTCTCCAACCAGACAATAGGGAGCTTTCAAAAAAAGATTAAATTCGGAACAATTAGATGGGCAGATTTAAAAAAGCAAATATAGAAAACAAAGGGAAGGAATGGAAAGAAAACCTAATGCGTACTTAAATTTTAAAAATACTCAATTTTGATTTGAAGTGAGGTGGTGAATGTCAGGTGTTCTCTCCTCAGGGTGGAGGATTTCAAGATGATGCAGCATATCTTTAAGGTGAGAGGGGAGAGATTAAAAAAGACAGGAGGGAAGACTTTTTACAGAGTAGTTCATCTGTGCAATGAATTTCCATTGGAAGTGATGGATGTGGGTACAGTTACAATGTTTAAAAGGCAGTTAGACAACTACATGCATAAGAAACATGCGGCGGGATATGGGCCAAGGACAAGCAGATGGGACGAGTTTATTTATGGTCAGCATAGACCAGTTAGATCAAAGGGTCTGTTTCTGTGCTGTATGACTCTGAAAGTCTTTGGCACCCCATTAAGGATTCTCAGCGAGCTTGCTTCAATATGACATTGTAAGCTAATGAATTTAATAGTAATTGTTGATCTTATTAAAAATACCATGAGGCCAAATACATATTGAAAACAGTGCTTCAGTCATCCAGGTGTAAATACCAACTCATTTACAATTACTAGTTGGTTAGGTAAAGCAAGCCTGTATGATTCAAACCAACCCAATACTAAACATAAACATACAAGTTATTAAAAAAAACTGCAGTTTAATTATATTTGAATACAGACAGCTGAGAGAATGACAACAACCCACAACTGACATAAAAGTAAACACTAGAAAATGCCATTCTGTTTTCCAGGGGAATGTTCGGAAATCTGACAGTGGGGGAAATAATTGCTCTGTTGCATTTAGATAAATGCATGTGGCCACTTTCAATATTGTGGCAAATTCTGTTCCGTCCTGCTTAAAGGGGCGAAATTGGGATATAAAGTTTGATACTATCTGTAGCGTAGGATTTCCAAAAATTAGAAGTAATGGGGTGTTTTCCTAATGAAAAAAACACTTTTCAATCAAGAAATAATACATTTCCTAAAATAATAAGCAACTGTTTGCAAAAATAGTTTTAAAATAATGCAACACTCTTCTATTACATAAACCTAGAATATTAGGGGTGTGTGGACGATGGTATTTCCCCACTTCTGGGCCAGAAGGCCTGGGTACAAGTCCCAGCTTCTTCGGAAATTTGTCAGAAGATTTCTGAAAGGTTGATTAGAAAAATATCTAAACAGTATGTTTTCTGAATTGGAAGCAGAATTCTAAGAACTAACCTTGAAAATAGAGATTTCAGCAAAAGAAACCATAGGACTTCCCTCTTATCAAATTAAAATATATTTTACATATTTTCAATGGGCAATTTCAGATCATTTAGGAATTGACTGCTTCATGCCCCACTATACTGAAAAATATACATATTTAATTCCACTGATCTATGCAATTATAGGCCAGCATACTATATCTTCAGTGTGTTGAAGTTAACCTTAAAAAAAGTAAATAAAGCATGAGCGGTCTTAATTTCAATTTTTAGTCAACTTTTCTCTTGTTGAAAAAGTTAACTGGGTAAATATATTCTCTGGCTATTTCTACATTATGAATATAAGATCCAAATATTCGGTATTTAGGAGAGCTCCTTGCTCCAAAATGCATCTGGTTGCTATGCTTAAAATCCTGTTTAAATATTTTTTGATACTCTCAATTTAGAACATTACCCACTTCAACTGGGGCTTAAAAACATGACCTCTTACTATTGTCAGATATGCGCAAAGAATGACATTCAAAACCATTGTAATTTTATAACAGCGCTCAGCATGACAAGACATATTTTAACACATTTTAAATACTATTTTTTACTCTTTAACTCATGAGATTTGTTTCCCCTTCTGAATTTTCCTCCAAAATGCTGGCTCAAATCAAATGGTAAGACTTTACACAAATGCGTATTCATTTCCCATTAGTTAAAAGTTGATAAATATCTCAACATCTACATCAGCATTAGGATGTAAATATTTGAATAAATGAAGAAAAGCCATTTACCATTTCACAAACAGGCAATCAGCCTTCAGGTACAACATACATGAACGTCATAGAAATTCAATATATTACAGAATATTATCACAGAATGACTTTTTTTTACAAAGTGGTTATAACAGTAAAGTTGTGATCCATAACGTAATCCTGAAAAATAGATAACTAATGGACTTCAAATATGATAAATAGACTAACATTTTTAAAAAAATACTAGCAGAGATGATGCACAAAGTAAATTTCCAATTTGAGGGATGGGAGAAATAGGGTGAGTGAAAACATCAGAGAATTCTATTGGGCTCCACGTGCAACACAGCACACCTTCTCTTCATTGGTGGACAAACGGTTTTAGCTCCTAAGGTTGTGTTTTGGTGTCACCAGCTCTCATGAGAGCTTTAATTGCCCTGGCCCGCATTTCCAACTCAAGTAATTCCAGTTGCTGTGCTGAAGGCTGAAGACCATCCCTGTCAGGATTAGGAGAACCAGCTGATTGACGTCTCCCTGTGATGGAGCTCGACAGGCCTAAAATCTCCTTTACGCTCTTTTCAATGTCTTTTTGTATTTCATCTTCAACACCAGCACGAGCAGCCGTACTTTTCTGAGGTACCACATCTGTGTTGTCTTCCTGATCATTGCAGTTTTGTTCTATGTCACTATCGTACGTTTCAGCATTAATGCTAAGGGCATCACTTTCATCCCCAGAGCCTCCACCTGATTCAGAAAGAACAAATGCAGATTATTGACCAATCAACACATTATATCAATTACCAGAAACACAAAAAAAACACATCTTGCTAAAGATTTTTATAAATAATTCATAACTAGAACGTAACGGGAAAACCCAATTATTGCTTCACTATTTCCAAATTTCATACGTTACTGAACTAGTAATATTTCACACATACAAGTTTTTGGTATCACTGATATAAAATTAATCAGTTTAAGCAAAGACTTCTATGCTGTAGGATTTCATTGAACCAGAAGAAAAGCTAATGGAGTAAGGTGTGATCATTGATTCACTCACTAACACGCTGCTTTTGAACTAAAAATCACAAAAACCACTGCACTTCTAGATGACAAACTTCTGAACTTCCATTTTAATTGTGTAGAAGTTAAATAAAATGTTTAAATCTGAAGTGATTCCTGGGTTTGAGCAATAGTACAGTGACTTCAGTAGGTTTTGAAATGATAAAAATGAAAGTGGTAGAAGCTGGTCTACACAACAGATAGAAATACAATGGTGATTTGATTTGATTTATTGTCATGTGTACCTAAGTACAGTGAAAAGCTTTGGCTGCGAGCAGTAGAGGCAGATCAGAAGAAGCAAGGACGTGCAGATCATAGGGATGAGAAAGCTTGGAAACAGTGATGCATACAGGTTACACTGCACAGGATGTGCATGAGGCAAGAACAACATTGTTTGAAGTTAGAGAGTCCATTCATCAGTCTAATAACAGTAGAGAAGAAGCTGTTCTTGAACCTGCTGGTGGGGTGTTCAAGCTTCTGTATCTTGTGGCTGACAGAAGAGGTTGTAGGAGAGCATTACTGGGCTGAGATGGATCTTTGATATTGTTGGCAGCAACAAGCCATGTAAATGGAGTCCACGGTAGACGGTTGGCTTCTGTGACGGTCTGGGCTGTGCACACCATCTTGTGTAGTTTCTTACTGTCCTGGACAGAGCAGTTGTTATACCAGGCTATTATGCACCTGGAGAGTGTGCTTTCTACGGTGCATCTGCAGAAGTTGGTGAGGGTCCCTTTGGATATGGCAAATTTCCTGAGTTGCCTGAGGAAGAAGAGGCCCCGATGTACACTTTTGACCACTGCATCTATGTGGGAAGTCCAGGATGGGTTGTTGGTTACCATCACTCCTAGGAACTTGGTACTCTCGACCTCTGCTCCATTGATGTAGATGGGGACGTGTTTGCTTCCCTTCTTTGTGAGGCCAATGATCAGTGCTTTACTTTTGCTGACATTGAGGGAGAAGTTGTTATCACTGAATCACATCACCGGACCCTCTATCTCCTGCCTGTAGTCTGACTCATCGTTGTTTGATATCAGTCCTACCACAGTTGTGTTATCAGCAAATATTTGTTCAGAATTTGGCAACACAGTCATGGGTATACAAGGAGGACAGTCGGGAGCTCCAGCATTAAGTGTTATGGAGGATAATCTTGGCTATCTTCACTGACTGCAGTCTACGGGTCAGGAAGCCGAGGATACAGTTGCATAGAGCAGAGCCGAGACCAAGGTCACGCAGTATTGTGATAACATGTTGTCGAGCTGGATGAACACAGCAGGCCAAGCAGCATTGGAGGAGCAGGAAAGCTGTCGTTTCGGGCCTACGTTCAGCTTTCCTGCTCCTCTGATGCTGCTTGGCCTGCTGTGTTCATCCAGCTCTACACCTTGTTATCTCAGATTCTCCAGCACCTGCAGCTCCTCCTATCTCACATAGTATTGAGATCAGTCTGGAGAGGATAATGGTGTTGAGGGCAGTGGTCAATGAGCAAGAGTCTGATATAGGTGTCCCTGTTGTCCAGACGTTCCACAGAAGAGTGCAGGGCTAAGGAAATAGTGTCCACTGTGGACCTGTTATGTCAGTATGCCAACTGCAGGGATTCGTGGCAGGTTGGGAGGCTGGAGCTGATGTGGGCTACGACCAGCCTCTCAAAGCAATTCATGATTATGAAGGTCAAAGCCGCAGGGCGGTAGTCAGTAAGGCACAGTGCATGTGCTTTTTTAGGTACAGGGGTGATGGTGGTCTTCTTGAAGCAGGTGGGGTCTTCGGCTTGTAGGAAGGAGAGGATGAAGATGTCAATGAATACCTCTGCCAGCTGGTCCACAGGATCTGAGTGCTCAGCTAGGGACACTGTCTGGACCTGAAGCTTTCCTTGGGTCAGCTCTCAGGAAGACCAATCTGACATCTGCAGTGGTGACGGAGGGAACAGGTGTGTCTGGGGCTGTCGGGGCACTATGCTGCAGGCATTTGCCAGAAATGTCACTGCTCTCCATTGCTACTGCCCCCACCTCTCCCCCGCTGCCAGACAGGCACAGGAACAGAATCACTCACACACACACACACAAACACACACACACACAAGTGAAAGGCTATTCCGCTCAACAACAAATCTCTCAAAATCCAATCTATGGTCTCCACTTAACTTGACCTACAACCTTTTTTTACATTTGTTCATTGCTAATGGATGTCACTGGTCAGACCACCCAGCCCTAATTCTCCTAAGAGACAGCAGTGGTGAGACACTACAGTCCTGCAGGCATTGCAATGCCAACAGTTATTAGGAAGAGAGTAACAGGGTTTTGACCCACCACCAGTGAAGGCGCACTAATACGGTGCCTAGTCAGGATGCTGTGAGACTTGCAGGGCACTTTGTAAACCCATGACCTCCACTACTGAGAATGACAAGGCAGCAGGCGTAGAATGCCACTACCTTTCATTTACTCTAGTAGAGCTGTAAAAAGAATACAGTCTTGTCATGACAATTCAAACTGGTAACTGGGAGTTGCAATCCCTTTATTAAAGTTTTCAGTCTTTGTGGAGATCACAGCTCTGGTATTACAAGGGTCTCACTGCACAGAGTTCTCTGTTAGGGCACTGAAAAATTCCAATTGATGTATTATTATGCAGTTTCCTGAACAGAGCATATGAATGTCATTCTAGAGTTACAACAATTCTTACATGTCTTTTCGATAACTCATCTGTGCTTAGAGTAAAAATTGGAATACAGAAGGATCTGAAATTCTCCCATTTGAGGTATCATTCCATATTCACTGTGAAATCACTTCACCACAAACACAGTCTACGTTTGTCATTTACATGAATCTCATGCAATCAACATTTCACTTATTCATGACACAGAATAAAATAGTTTAATTATAACATTATACACAATTAAGTTCCTCAATTTTGTATTTTTTTACTCATTCATGGGATAGGGGTTATTGGCTAGGCCAGAATTTATTGCCTATCCCTAACTGCCCAGAGGGAAGTTCAGAGACAACCATATTGCAGTGGGTCTGGAGTCACACATAGGCCAGACCAGGTAAGGACAGCAGTTTTCTTCTCTAATGCACATTCATGAACCAGATGGGTTTTTCTGACAATTGACAATGATTTTATAGTCATCATTGGACTCTTCATTCCAAGCTTTTTTTTTGTCAAGCAGAATAAGATGTAAATCCCGTTTCCACTGACCTACTAAGTGACTGTTATTTAGGATATGATATAATAAGACGAAACAAAGATGGGTGAACATCAAATTCACCAACCAGTGAAGCAAAAAGACACACATTTGAACACAAAGGGATTTGGTTTGTATTCTGTTATCTCCACTTGGATATTCAGGGTTGCTAATCTGCTGGATATCAATTAAAAAAAGGGGTCTGCCTGCACCAATCAATGCACAGGAGAAGGAGTAGGCTATTCAGCTTCAGGAGCCCTGTTCCTCTATTCAACGAGATTATGGCTGATCTGTGTAACTCTGTATACCAGCATTTGGACCATGTCGCATAACACTTTAGCTCAATAAAAATTATTTATACAAAAAGCTGAATAAAATAAATGGGGAAAAAAAGGACTAAAAGCAGTCTAATAATTTCTAATAAATGCCCACTGCACAGGATGTTTGGCAAGGGAAACATGTAAAGCAAACAAAAATCAACATTCAACTTTGAGCATTTGAGACGTTTAGAAATCAGTCATATGCAGGATTGGAAATAGCTGAAAACATTGAAAATACTTTTAATACATCAGATTCATCTAAAAGAAACAATCTACTCATAACTAATATAGATGAACAGTGAATAACCACTGAATTAAGGATGTCAAGAGCTTCAATTTTTTACAGTTGAGAATTTTAACAAAATATTTAACTTCTTGCAATATGTCAAATGAAAAAGGACTATTAACCATCATATTTGTTAATGCAAGATTTGGTAACCGGAAAGGATTCAGCGTACATGCCTCAATGCTGTTCGTACAATGGACCAAAATGTATAATTAAACGGTTTGTGTCAGAATGTATGTGTCAATTAAATTACACACATCTAAAAAGGCCAGGCATAAAACTTGAGGAATTAAAACTAATGTTTGTGACATGTTCCATCATCACTTGATCATGCTGTAAATTACTAATAAGTCCTTCAATCCTCCTGATGTTTGATGTAGTTATATCACAGGTGAATACTATGCTGAATTTCAGTGATATGTGCTGGACACAAACATTAACCTCCAAAACTAATCACACTTGATATCCCCAAAAATCTAGCAATGTAAGAAGACTCTTTCATTAGCAACAAATAATGGCTATTTAATTACAAAGGGATTTGTATTTTAAACTGTAGACAATGTCAATGCTCCTTCACTTGCACAGATCAAAGGAAACAAGTACCTGAACACCCAAAAAAACTTTTAATTGAGGAACTGAAAGAGTGTCATTACCACTGCTGAAACTAACACAATGTCATGAAACAGCTATGTACTTTTGAACTACTGCATTTTAGGGATGGTAACTGCTGTCCTTACCTGATCTGGTCTACCTGTGTAACAACACAGATCCCTAGGTCTAACAAGTCACTCACTTGGTAAGTAGGGATGGCCAGCAACATCTACATCCCATAAAGAATAAAGTTTGACACAGTGCAGCAACTCACCAAAACTCCTAAAGTTATCCTCCAAACCTTTCACCTCTACCACCCAGAAGGGTCAGGACAGCAGACACATGGAAACACCACCAAGCAACATATAATCTCAATTTGGAAGAATACCACCTTTTAATTTTGGAACACCTCCTCAAACATCACACTGGGATTATTACCACCACATTAACTGAAGCAGTTCAAGAAACCAGTTCACCTTCACATTCTCTAGGGAAATTATATATTAAAAGTGTATAAAACAATGATAATTTAAAAGGAATTGCCCCTCAAAAAAATTCAATAAGGGTGATTCCTTTTTCTTTACTTAAATTCCTTTCATTAATTTTGCACATAATTAACCAATGCAAAATTGCTTAACTACTCATTTGTAGTGTTTTAATAAATTACATCGTTTATAACGAAACAAGGATCAGGAATCAGGAAGAATGACTGAAATGCAATCCACTGCATATAATACAAAGTATGCAACATTATTAAAAACTGAAATGGCACCCTCTAGTGTTCATTAACCTATGTGCTTTGTATAATTTTTAATTTCTCATTTCTTACTGTTTCTCATTTTGACAAATAAAATGGCTAAGTAACAGTAGAACCAGTAACCCAATTCTGATATTGGAACAATCTTAACCCAAAAATTCCTGATATGGTAAATGAATAGTATTTAAAGTGATAGAAATAAAAGATTAAGATAAGATTAAGAAACCAAAACTTAGGTAAAGCGACTTTAGTTTTTGTTTCTATTGCTGACTAGTAAAATGCTAATTCACTTTAAAATATTAGATTATATGTTCAAATTAAATAAAAAGATTTTTAAAATTAAATGCAGCACCACATTGCCAAGTTAACTTACCCTGTTTCAGTTCAGGTGCCTTTTGTTCACTGCATTCTTTAAAGGAAGATGTAGAATCGATATTATTATCCTGTCTGGAGAAAAAAAATCAAAACTTCACAGTTTGTTCTTTTTTCTTCTTTTTTTAAAGAATATATGTAACAATCCAGATAAAATTATAAATCATAAGGTCTAACAAGGGCAAAGAAAAACTTCTGAAGACTACTTCCACCACCTTGTGGCCACTTTGAAGTAATACATGCTACAAATTTTACAAAAATGTTATCGCAACCAAAAGGGTAGCTCACAGAAATGGACTCTTTAATATAAATAAAACCAGCTCAAATTAACTAATATTGATACTTGCACAAAATATTATCAAAGCAATGTGGAAAATCCTGCAGTGCAATTAAAAGCTGTACCTAACACTTAGTTTCTTAAGAGTAGTGTAGTCAAAAAACATACACACATTTCATTAAATAATCTCAATTTTCCATTACCTTTGAATTTGTTTTTAGAAGTTAGATTCAAAAAGACAAATTAGTGAAACTGATAACTGAACAATATTGTTTTTGTTCGTGATTCTTATCTAGTCACATGGTATTATGGAAAATGAGAATTGCTGAAAAAGACATGCTTTTGAAATTCATCTTGCACTTATGGAGGACAGAATCACAAGAATATCAAATATCAAAAGGCACAAGCTTTCATGAGGGAAAACAGGAAACAAAAGTCCCTCAAGATTTTGCTCGATTATAAGACACAATTGGCTTGATCTTTCATGTTCTTTATATAAGCTGAAAGCTACATATACGCAAATTGCAGGCCTTAAATTTGCAACAATAGTCAATTTTTAGCAATCCTCAAATTCACATTGATTTAAGAAATTAGAACTGTAAAGCGTAGAACAGAAACCAGGAAAAATGGCTGGGCCTTGGCAAGCACTGAAATTGGCAGTTTCCCCCCCAGTGGAAATGAAATAGTTGGTAATGATGCTGAGATGGTGACCAATTATGGTTTTACAAACTGTGCAAGTTTTTCAGTGCAAACCCCGAACCGTAGATTTATTTTTGTTCCTCCACCTTTGCTTTCCCCATTTGTGGCTCATCTGCAGGACATAAAAACCCCTTCCTTAATTCTGTCACCTGAAAGATACCCCCCCTCCACCTTGTGGCACACACCAAGTGCCTCCCCCCTGCCCTCCCCATTTCCCAGGGTCTAATAAGTGACCACCATGCCCCTCCAAGGAGCCAACAATATCGACAACTCCTCTGGACTCAACAACCCCTTACTCTCTTGGCTTTGCGCAGGGCCTGACCAACACCTCTTCCCCCGAACCTGCTGTTCTGCCTCCCATCTCAGGAATTCAACACCCTTTTCCTCTTCTCACTCATCTTTCTCCACCACCTCCCCATCACTTCCAGGATATGCATGCTTCTGCCCGCCTGCTCTTTCCTGGTACCCATCCACCCCTAACTACCACTTACACGCATCACCATTCCTTGTCCGCACATTGGGACACCACCCACCCCCAAGCACACACAGAGTGACAGAAAGCAGCCACGTTAGCCCAAACTCCTCACAGAGACCTGCCCACACACACATTCCCCACCCTCTCCTCCCCACTGGGACCCAAATCACAGCTCTGAACTGGATCTTTGTATACCAGCCTCCACGTCTGTAAACTTGCAGCCCCCTCTGGATCTCAACCCCTTTCTCTCGACTGAGTCATATCCCTCTTAGACACTGGATCACTTAGCTGGCACCATTACTGTCTACCACATTGCATCATCTCCAAAGCAGCTTGTCCCCCCAGTACGTAACTCGTCACGTACCTTACATATGTACCCATACACAAGACTTTTCAAACTTGTTGCCTGTGTTGCTAGACATTTAAATCACAGAACATGGCAATGACAGCCATGCCAAAAAGGGGTGTGGTCATGCAAGCACGGAGGTCCACTTTAAATACACTCTGCGTGATATTCTTTATAATGCCCACGGGGAATCACTGATTCATTGCCCCGTGGAACTCACAGGCAGTGGAGAGAGTGTGAACAGCAATAACTCCCAATTTGAAGCTCTGAGCTCCAGGAGACCCCAGGGTGCTTCTTAGTCTGAGAATCACACAGCACAAAAGCAGACCCTTTGGTCCAACTTGTCCATGCTGATCAGGTTTCCGGAACTGAAGTTGATACATGTGTCTGTGTTTGGCCCATATGCCCCTAAGATTGAGCCCAGGCTGTTGGTGATGGAGGTCCCCCGACACCTGCTGCAGTGCCCATTACACGTAGATCCAGCCCAATGTAGAGAAGATCAAACTCTTGTAGGGGCTGCAAGCCCAGCATGGCTAAGCACTTGAGAAGGACTGAAATGTTAAACTTTTAACCTTATTTCTTTTGTTTTCTGCTTTGTACCCATGATTTTGTACCTAGGTACCTTTGTCAATAAGACTGTGTCGGGAACAATGACATTGTACACTTTTCACTGTACACCTTTATCCCTGTACTTGAGTATGTGGCAATAAAAACTAATTCCTACTTACATAACCTTTCCAAATGTCCATTAAACGTTGTAACTGTACCTGCATCTAATGCCTCCTCTGGCAGTTCATTCCACATTTGAACCACCCTCAGGCCTCCATCCTGTCCAGCACTCCCCAACATCTCAGGGCATGTTGCCTGGATAACAAAGACTAGCACCCCACCACCAACCAATTCCTAATCCAAGGAAGATGAGAATAGAAAAACACCAGCCATCACTACATTATCATGGCATTTCTCCAACATGCTACCAACTTTTTTCTTATAGTGTTCTAAATGCACCCATGGAATATTGCGATTGGTCTGGTGCAGTACTGGGCATCTGAAATGGGAATGTTTTGAGATAATGGAAAAGATATCAAATAAAGCAAAGTTAGAATAGGCAACCAGTAATAAGGGAAGTAAAGGAGAAAGGAGATTTTCAAGACTACAGGTTTTGTTGCGACAGACAACTAATTCTATTTTGATGTTTAATCAAAGTCAGTGTTGATATAGGGAGGGTTAAGATGGCTGATGGCTGGGTGATGTTTTCAACTCCATAAATTCAAATTGTGGCAGTTGTTAAAGAGCACAGAAGTAAAAATGCAACATACTTCCCTCAGACAGACAGAAAGCTGATGCTGGTTTGTAGGGAGCAGATGATGTCTTTTAAAAAATAATTCATTGATGGAATGTCAGCTTTGCTGGCTAGGTCAGCATTTATTGTCTATCTACAATTACAATGGAGAAGGTACTGGTGAGCTGCCTTCTTGAACTATCTGTCTTAGATAACATCCCTCCTCCTTTTAAGGCTTTTTTGTTTTTCATGTTGCATTTTTATTACTTTATTGGGTAGGTTCCTCTTTCTTTAATCATTTCATTTTGATCTGATCAATATTTGCTCATCCACTGTCTGGTCATGGTCACATTGCTGTTTATTTCAATAAAATCTTTCTTTTTCTTCTGAACTCCATGAATGCAGGCCCAAACATCATGTACCGAGGCTTTCCTGCTTTTTGTAGACTTGCTCACTGAGCCGGTGTGTGTGATCGCAGACATTTCGTCACCCTGCTAGGTAACATCATTAGTGTGCCCCCGGCAAAGCATCTGTTTGCTGGGGTGGTCGGCATTATTTCCAGTTCTGTTTTTCAGCAGTCTCAACATCGGGTCCAGTTCAATGTGTTTTATGATGGGAGTTCTGGTTGGAATGCCAGGTCTCCAGGAATTCCCTGGCATGTCTCTGTTTGGCTCGTGCTGTTACGCATGTGTCATCCCAGTCAAATTCATGCCCTTCTTTGCCCATATGTATTGAGACTGGTGAGAACTGGTCCTGTCTCTTGATGGCTAGTTGGCGTTCGTGTATCCTTATTGTCAGGTTTCTTCCAGTTTGGCCGATGTGATGTTTCTCACAGTCCTTGCATGGCATTATGTATATTATGATGGTTTTGTTGGTTGTGGGTATGGGAATCCTTTACATTCGTCAGTAGCTGTCGTAGGGTGGTTGTTGGTTTGTGGGCTAGCATGATACCTTAGCGCCCGAGTAGTTTTGCGGTCATCTCTGATACGTCTCTGATGTACAGTTGGGTGACTAGTGATTCTGCTCTTTGGGTATCCGTTCCTTTTAAAAACGCTGTCACCTCCACAACAACAAGGCACAACAGAACAAGACACACCAGTCACCTTGAGTTCAGACCTTAAAATGTCAGCAGTTTCTCTGTCCACAGATGCTGCAAAACCTAAGGATTTGCTGCTTTTGTCTTTATTATAATTTATGTTATAAATGCACTGTATAGCTCAGTATTTTAAAACATAATGTTGAACTATCAACACAACCTAACATTTTAAAATTCTTTCGTCAAAGATTCTTCCATGGAGTTGACTATTTTAGGTACACCTAAATATGTTCTGAGAATGATCATTAGTTTTGAAAGTCCAATCTTTAAAATCTGGCAGCAATACTAAACAAATTGTCTCTTTGAAAGGATCACAATCTAACTGCACAGAAACTATTTTAATTACAACAATTAAGTACAAGGTTGTGAGAAGAAAATACAAATTCAAAATGTAGGAAGTTGTAAAAAGCTTCAAATGATGAGAAAAGTAGTGAGGTTAAATGTTAGGACAGCTTTGGAAAACAGCAACATTTTTAGAGTATTTGATAAAAGGAAGAAGCATTGAAGAACTGTGAAATGAATGCAATTGAAATGGCACCAACAGGAGGTATGCCGCGATAGGCTGATTAGTATACTGGGCTGATTTTAACCCTTCAGATAAACCACTCACAAAATGTGCAATGAAAATTCCTGTAAGCAACAGGGAGTCCAAGTATTACAGTTAAACCAAACATTGACCTCAGCAAACCCCTGCAACATGCTCATCATACTTAGCTCATGCCTCATCCTTCAGTGCAATTCAAATCAATCCAAGTACACCCTGCCAGAACCCTAGCAAACTGGAGTCAATCTGGCATTTTGTTCTTGGCTTAATGTTTGCACTTGATTGGGCAATGCATCATGGTGGAAGTTATAGCCTGCCCCTTTCTCGGTTGCTGCTGCTAATGAGTTATAGAATTGGCTTATTTAAAAATCTCGATATAAACTCTTCCAAAAGACTTACAATGGGCCCTGGGAGATTGGTGCCAATCCTGGTAGAATCCCAGACTTAGACAGGGTAGTAAACACCAGGCTGAATACTTTAGTCTATCTTGATCCAACAAGTTTAGCAGTTCTTTTTAAAACACACCATAATTAGAAACTAAATACAGCAAAATGTTTTATCACTCTAAAACAGTCAAGAATGTCAAGTTTAAAAACTAAGTAAAAATAGTAATGTGCTAGCATGCCCAAGTGCTTTGAAGTGAAATAATTCATGATTCCCATCACCACAAGCATCTGATTTTGGCTCTGCAAAGCAATGATTTTTTTTTCCCAAAGCAAAATCAAAAAAGCTGACATCTAAAAATCATTTGAATTACTAAATTGCAACTCCTTGCTGACAAATCAAATGCATCAATGACGAGTCTAGAAAGACTCGCTTAATCTTCATAAATAAAGAACCATAATGGAAAATCACAAAAGAAACATCAATGTATATGGGTGCGTGTAAACTGAAAGGAGGTCATCCTGCAATTATACTGTTTATATTAAAAATGTGAACACAGGAATTTGTAATCGAAAAATAGTATCTTAAATAACACCGATCCATGATCATAAAAAAGACAGCAAAGTGAGTATTTTGAACAGGCACAATGATGTGTTTCACATGGGCATATCTAACCTAATCAAATGCAATTTTACAAAAGATTTAAGATCTAACATTTGTCTACATTTGCCATTGTATTTGCAAAAAAAAATCCACAATTTTTGGGAACAATCAGCTAAAATTCCAACATTTACTGAACATTACAGAAGTCAAAGCCATCCTCTGACAAACATCCTAGTGTTCTCACTATGGCATCGAGCCAAATGGTCCACCCAGCACTCTTGCCTGATGCTGCTAGCAAATGCTTCAGCCTTATCTTTGCAGTAATGTTTTGGACTCCCCCGTCATCGAGGGTTGGGATATTTGTGGAGCTTCCTCTTCAAGCAAGGTGTTTAACTATTTACTATTGTACACAACTGAACGTGGCAGAATTACAGATCTGAACCTCTGGCTGTGACAATACCTCGTTCTATCACGTGCTGAGTATGCTGCTTGGCACGCATGCACAAATTGAGTTAAAAGTCAAAAGAACTGTGGATGCTGTAAATCAGGAACAAAAACAAAGCTGCTGGAAAAGCTCAGCAGGTCTGGCAGCATCCGTGGAGGAGGAAACAGAGTTAATGTTTTGGGTCCGGTAACCCTTCCTCAGAACTGATGGTGGCTGGGAAAACATCAGTTTATATGCCAAAAATAGGGAGGTGGATGAGGTTGGGAGTAAACGATAGGATAGAGCCCAAAGAGAGAGAAAGACAGTTGGACAGACAAAGGAGTTGCTAGCCATCAGGCTGGGAGGGTGAATAGTTGTTAATGTGGTCTGCTAGTGACAAATAACAGGGGGTGTGTAGTGGCAGCCTATGTGGTAACCAGGCCTGTGTGTGGGGTAGGGGGCTGGGACATGGGAGAGTTTGGGCTCTGTCCTATTGCTTACCCCCTACCCCACCCACCTCCCTATTTTTGCATATAAACTGAGGTTTTTCCAGCCACCATCAGTTCGGAGGAAGGGTCAGTGGACCCGAAACGTTAACTCTGTTTTCTCCTTCCGGGAATTTAGGCCCTAAAATTATTGAACTCAATATTGAGTCCGGAGAGCTGTAGGGTCCCCAAGCACAAATTGAGCTGTAGCTTCACCAGGTTGACAGATCATTTTTAGTTATGCTTGATACTGCTCTATGCATTCCCTCTTGCAGTCTTCATTCAACCAGACTTGCTACCTTGACTTGGCCTGGGGATTCGCCAGGTCATAAGGTTGCAGACAGAGGTTGAATACAATTCTGTTGCTGCTTGGCCAGTCTATCGTGGATGCCGTCTCCGACTTGCTCGAACTGTTTGGACTCAATCCCATTCAGAACAGCAGAGGTGCCATACTACACGACGGAGGGTATTCTCAACGTGAAGTCTGGATTTCATCTCCCCACGGACTGTATGGTGGGTATTCCTAACAATATTTTCTTAGACAGATACATCTGCTACTGGTTTTTGGCAAGGGTGACATCACAGCTTTTTCCTCACTTGTTCGCTTATTATTTGCTACAGGTCCAGCAGAGAGGTCTTTAGCACTCAGTCAGTGGAGGTAATGGATACTGAAGTACCCTTGCCAATCTCAGTGCATCTTCAACTGATGTTCAACAGAGAGGAAGAGACTCAACAGCTCAGATGCGGCTATGTGACAATCTGTCATGTTTAACCTGATACCATGAGACTTTACGGACTCCAGAGCCTGTGTTGAGGACTCTTTCCTCTGGGGGCCTGTGTTGTCAGTGAGATAGGGAAGATGGTAGTATCTGGTAAATTGCAAGGTATGATTCCTTGTGAATGATTATTTCAGGTTTTTGCACGACAGGTCAGCGGGACAACTTCCCAATTCTGGTACAAGCCTGCAAGATGGTAGGAAGGAGGATTTGGCAGAGTTGACAGGGCTGGGTGTACCACTGTCATTTCCAGTTTCTTGACGGATGGTTTGTCTGGCTTCATTCTCTCCATTAGACTTTGAAGCAGTTGTATACAACTGAGTAGCTTGTTCAGAAAATTCAAACAGCATTACAATGTTCAGGTTGATATTTAAAAAATAGCTGAAGTTATCGGTTACTACAAAGGCCCTTGGCAACATTTTGTTAATGGGACTGACGACTTGCGCCTCAGAATTAATGAAGTATAAAAAATTACTCTCATATGTCCAAACCGCAATTTATGCTAATGATATGAAGAGACAGGCAATAATGCATTGAAACATGTTGACGATAGCAAACTAGGTGGTGAGGCAAAGCTTTGAAGAGGACAAACAGATACAGACAAGTAAAGGAAACACAAAATAACTGAGGTGGCAGACAGAGCACAATGTGGGTGAGTGTGTAGTTATTCACATTTGTAACAGGAAAAAAATCTGTTTTTCTAAAGCCAACTCGAGCATAATAGAAATAAGGACGCAGCCTAGAAGGCACAATCTAGGGACAGGCAAAGGCCTAGACATATCATTAGTAGACTATTAATTCAGGGTTTGAGAAAACATTCTGGAGACCTGAATTCAAATACCACCATGGGAGATGGTGAAATGTGAATTCAAGAAAAATAATGGAATTAAAAGTCTAATGATGACAATGAAGCCATCAATTGTTGGAAAAACCCAACTGGCTCACTAATGTCCTTGAAAAAAAGGAAATTTGGCATCCTTACCGAGTCTGGCCTACATGTGACACCATGCCAACAGCAATATGGTTGACTCTTAGCTACTCTCTGGGCAGTTAGGGAGGGGAAATAAATGCCAGTCTAGCCAGAGAGGCCCACATCCCGTGAATGAATAAAAATAAATTTAAAAATCAGCAGGCTGAGGGCGGGATCTCTGATGGATAAAAGAAAATGTCTTATGTATGAACTGCCAGAACAAAGCGATGAAGCCAGACCATCAATTTAACATGTCATTTTGAGCTGTGACATCAGTTAGCTGCATGTACCCATGCTAACATTTCACAGCACTATCTGACTGACTGCATAAGGCTGGCTCCTGTGTCTAACTTGTACCCAACTCTCCTTTTGGCTTGTCAAGTTGCATCATAACACTGGGCCCATAGTCAAGGGATTTAAAAGAATAAAAGATGATCTACATTAGAACAGGAGCTGGCCATTCAGCCCTTTGAGCCTGCTCCACTATTCAATCACAAAATGGCTGATCTTTGGCGTAATTCCATACACCTATATTTGGCACATATCGCTTAATACCTTTGCTTACCAAAAATTTATGTTCCTCAAATTTAAAATTAACAAATGATCCACCATGCACTGTTGTGGGACATAGTTCCAAATATCAACTTTGCATGTAGAAGTGCTTCCAAACATCCCTCCTGAATGGTCTGGCCCTAATTCTCAGTTTTACCCCCTGAGGTACAGAAACTCCAACTGGTGGGAATAGTTTGTCTGCATTGTCCTTTTCTGTTAATATCATGAAATCCCTACAGTGTGGGAGCAGGCCATTTGGCCCATTGAGTTCATACAGTCCCTCCAAACAGCTTCAGCTCTTGGTGCCTGACGCTGTGAGACAACAGGGCTAACCACTGAGCCAGAGATAGTAGGAACTGCTGATGCTGGAGAATCTGAGATAACAAAGTGTGGAGCTGGGTGAACACAGCAGGCCAAGCAGCATCAGAGGACCAAGAAAGCTGACGTTTTGGGTCTGGACCCTTCTTCAGAAATAGGGGAGGGGAAGGGGACTCAAATAAATAGAGGGGGGCGGGGGGAGGGATGGAAGATGGAAAAAGGAGCAGATAGGTGGAGAGAAGATGGACAGGTCCAGGAGTTGGGGATGCAACCAGTAGAGGTGAGTGTAGGTGGGGAGTCAGGATGGGGGTTCGTCAGTCAAGGGAAGATGGACAGGTCAAGGAAGCCGTGATGAGGCCGGTAGGGAGGAAGGGGGGAACGAGGGTTGAGGTGGCAGGAGCGTATCGGTAGGAGAAAAGACAGACACGTCAAGGACACGGGGACGGGCTGGACTGGTTTTAGGATGAGGTCGCAGGTGGGGAGATTTTGAAGCTTGTGAAGTCCACGTTGATACCATTGGGCTGCAGGGTTCCCCAAAGAAACATGAGATGCTGTTCCTGTTGCGCTGCCCAAGTCATTTTGATCAGATCACCCCGGACCTTTTAAATTCTACAGAAAATAAGACTAATTTGTATAATCAATCCTCATAACTTATCCCTTCACGTCCAGGTATCATCCTTTTAAAACTACGTTTTACTCCCTCCGAGGCCCATATATCCTTTGTAAGGTGTGGTGCCCAGATCTCATCTCATTGATAATGTACAAGATTTTGAAGGGACTCCATAGGGAACACTGTAATTTCATTTATATAAATTTATTTGAATTATATGTACATACATGACGTTAACTGTTTCACAGAAAAATAAACGAAGGGATTTTTTTTTGTTTGCTGCAGCACCTTCAAGAACCAATCCTAGAATACTGAAAATTTCAGAACTCCTACTTACTGACTTTCTGTTTCCAATTTCTTGTACCTGTCATTTTCTCCCACTTCCTCTTCAGTATCAGAAGAACCAAAGTCGTCACCTGGAATAAAAATAGTTTTAAATATTGCAATGTATGTTTCAGAACTTGCAGCTGAGTTGGAATATTTGAAATTTGAATTTATAAATGTAAAATTTCTGTTGTCAGATTTAATCATCCTTATCCAAAGATAAAGCATATAGAGATCACAGATTTAATATTAGTATAATATGAATTATATATTAATTCATTCAAAGTTAGAACATAGAACAGTACAGCATAGGAACAAGCCCTTCGGCCCACCATGTCTGTGCTGACTATGATGCTATTCTCAACTAATCTAATCTAACTGCACATGGTCCATATCCTTTCCATTCCCTGCTTGTTCAAGTGTCTGTCTAAATGGCTCTTCAACTTTGCCAAAGTATCTGTTTCTACGACTGCCCCTGGCAGAGAGTTCCAGGCACCTACCAGCCTGTGTGTAAAAAAACTTTCCTCGCACATCTCCTTTAAACTTTTCCCCTCTCATCTTAAACCTATGCCCCTAGGTATTTGACATTACCAACCTGGGAAAATGACTTTGTCAATCCAACCTATGTCTCTCTTAATTTTATATACTTCTGTCAGGTCGGCCCCTCAGCCTCCAAACACTCCACAGAAAACAATTCAAGCTTGTCCAACCTCTCCTTTTTGCTAATACACTCCAATGCAGGGAACATTCTGGTAAACTTCTTTGCAATCTCTCCAAACCTTCCACATCATTCTATAGTGTGGTGACCACAGCTGCACAAATACTCTAAATGTGGCCTCACTAAAATCTTCTATAGCTCCAACAAGTTTAGATCAAGTATTATATTTCTGTCATGTCAACATCCTTCATTTTTTGTCAAGTCATTTCAATCATCATGATGGTTCCCATAAAGGCTTTATGGTCAACTTTTTCTTTTAAAAGGTCAATAAAACGCCAGCATTTCAAATGTTACATGAAAATAATCCCCAAAACGCAAGCCGTCCCACACATTAGTTCAACCCGAAGGTATCAGCCAGATGAATCTACACTGTATATTTCCTCCATGGCATTCGTATTCTTTCTACACTGTGGCTGTGTTCGAATACCACATTGGTTCGAAGAAAAATACGGCTCATACCCTGAATGTGTACAGTTAATTACATTTGTCAGTTAAAGTGTAACAACCAAAATTAATGTTAAAATGCAACATTTCCTTTTAGAGTGAAAGGTGACTTATCAACAGATGCAGATGGCACAGTTTAATCTCTCAATTTATTCTGATATTGAGATGTTAACTTTACATGGTGGTTTTGAGGATATAAGCTGTCAAAGCACCCTGACTGCTTCTTTTGCTTAAATTCAACTTGAAAACAGGACACAAACTGCTTCAGCTGCATCACTGCATTGACTAATATCCCATTCTGCCAACAATGAAATTTGCTAAACCAGTCACGACTTGCTGAGGATGGGGAGTCTTGATGATCTAAGTTTTCATTGAAATAATCAAATTATGGGTCTTGAAGATTTCAAAAGATGGGGCTGTGACTATTTCCTTTGACAGCCTATTCCAATGAGGATTGTACTTCTGTGGAAATGTCTTTGGAAGAAAGCAAGTAGATACACCATCTCGAAATAAATGGTCTTTGTAGTTTTTGTGGATGGCTATATTATGTTTCGACTTTGCAGAGAGCACTGGATACCAGTTTCTGTCAATTCTCACCGATCCACTCTGTGCTTTATATAACACGGTCAGTTTATTTTGTTCTCCTCCGTTCTCTGCCATCATGATTTCCATTACTAACCTTTGATCAAGGACGTGAAACCAGCTTACTCCCTCATACTGATTCATGTAGTTTTATTTGTAAGTCTCACCAAAGATCCTATCTGCAGCTACTGTTTTAGGAAATATGCTCTCCTACTCTTTTGCAACACTTTGCATTCTCTGTTTTCTGTACGCCTTTCATTCTTAGAATGCTTCTTCCCATAGTTATTTACATCTCATGAATTTAGGAATAACATGCTTAATCCTTCCTCATAAGACAAACTCCTTCATCCCCAGATGAACCTTCTCCGAACTGCTTCCCATGTTAGCATATCTCTCAGTTAAGGAATAAAAGCTAAATATCGTGCTAGTTTGGTCTCACCAGTGAAAGCAAGGCTTCCTACATTTAACCTTGTAATAAGGGCTAACATACAGAGTTGTACAATATACAATTTTTCTTAAAAATGGGAGATAGGTGTTGCTGCCTCCACCAGCATTTATTGCCCATCCCTAGTTGCACTTGAGAAGGTGGTGGTGAGCTGCATTCTGGAACTACTGCAGTCCACCTGCTGTGGATTGACCTATATTCCATTAGGGAGGGAACTCCAGGATTTTCATCCAGCAACAGTAAAGGAACAGTGATGTATTTCCAATTTAGGGCAGTGGTTTGGAGGGGAACTTGAAGATGGTGGTGTTCTCATGTATCACTCCCTTTGTCCTTCTAAATGGAAGTGGTCATGGGTTTGGAAGGTGCTGTCTGAGGATCTTTGGTGAAGTTCTGCAGTACATCTTATAGATCACACACATTGCTGCTTTTGAGAACCAGTGGTGAAGGGAGAGGATGCTGTGGACACAGTGTCAATCAAGCAGGCTGCTTTTGTCCTGGATGGTGTCAAGCCTTTTCAGTGTTATTGGAGCTGCACTCATACAGGCAAGTGGGGAGTATTTCATCATATTCCTGACTTGTTCCTTGTAAATGATGGGCAGGATTTAGGTAGCCAGGAGGTGAGTTACCCGCTGCATATTCCTAGCCTCTGACCTGCTCTTGTGGTGATTGCATTTAAGTGGTGAGTCCACATTGTTGTGGATGATACGAATTGCTGATCATCACTATAAGTTATTTTCTGGCACATGGTATGTCCTTTTCCACTGGAAAAGCAGAAAAACTGCTTACCTTCAATAATCTGGAGAAGTTTCTTATCAGACAGAAGTGTCAGCTGCTCCAAACAGAGAGCCTTAATTTCTTCTACAGAGCAGTTCTGCCGGAGACAGGCACAATTATTGCAAGAAATAATCCCACCACATAACCCAGGCAACAGCCAATAAACTGCAGTTACTAATAATTATAAAGAAGGTAATATAATAACATGGGCACTGCTAATAAGAGAAACCACTTTGAGGCAAAAATCCACTGAATGTGAAAAGAAAGTTTTAGCCAAGCTGGAGCAGTCGGCAACTGGTCTAGCTTCAAGGTCACTTTATGGGCAAATCCAGTTGGTTTATATTCCATTTACTTTTCCAAGTTTTGAACAACTTGATAGATCAACAAACATTGTTTGAAATTGATTCTAGAATAGTTCAGTATCCTAGTTTCCTGCCTTCCCAGTCTATCTCTAAATGTATCTTTCCAGATCCATTATTTCAACTAGATTATCAAGTGATATTACTAAAATTAAGATGTTAAAATGTAATCTATAAATAGAGGTAGAAATTAAAATAAGATTAAATGGATCATGACACACATCACATACATTTTCAAAAATCAAAGCAGCTGCTTAGGCATAAAAAGCCCCTTTTCATTTACACCTTTGCAGAAAACATCAAGTTTTGCTCAACTGGATTTTTTTTAAAAATTGTGTTATAGACCATACAATGACATATTAAGTGATCCATTATTGTTATGCAGTACCTTTAAAATATCAGGGAGCATTTTCTGAAGTTTTCTCTCCCCTATGACTCTGAAGCATTGCTCTAACATTTCTTTCCTGTCAGAGATGTAGCAACTGATTGGCTTCAAGGCAACACTAAGGTCAAGGCCCCCTTCCTCCAAGTCGCTGGTCTCATTGGTCATCTCTCTTTCTGAAGCAATTCTTCCTGACTTCAAGGACATAAAACTGTTACAGAATTTCTACAGCAAAAATATTATGCACACACAACAGAGAAACTTTAAGAAAAAGACGCCAAACATTATGAATATGGACATGCAAATAGAAAACTTAGTTATGAATATCAAAGCTTTAAATTACTTCTTTTTATAAATCAAATTTAACCTTAGTCAAGTAAATGATAAAGCAAAATGACTTTCTGAACCTTAAGGCATTTGAATCTCCCATTTACTCTACAGGGGTCCCTGATCTTTGAATGCTCATATTTACGATCATGATCTCACACAGGGTGTAATTTTAACAATCTGACAAAGTTTCCTGTACTTACAAATGATGCCTCTATATTGCTCTGCACTGTGTTCCAACTTGCCTACAAATCAACACATTAACAGACTCCAGGCCAGAACTTATTTGCAGTTCTGGGGACTACTTGTACAACACTGTGGGTAGAAAGATTTCCTGAAACCTTGAGGGGCAGACCCTGGTGTGTGAACAGATTGCATTCTAGAGTCTATTGGCAAGTTGGGTTGTACACAAGTCAGAGCATATTGTAGGACAATTTAAAATAGCCATTCGTAAGTATTGCAGGACTTATACTATTAAAAGGCAGGCTTTGAGTGATATTATTAAACAGAGACACCTAGGGGTGCAGGTACATTATTCTTTGAAGTTTGCATCACATGTAGATCTGGTAGTTACAAAGGCATGTAGCACGCTTGCCTGCATTGCTCAGTCCTTTGACTACAGGAGTTGGGATGAAATGGTAAGTTGTACAGGACGTTGGTGAGGCCCCTTCTCGAGTATTGTGTGCAGTTCTGGTTGCCCTGCTATAGGAAGGATGTTACTTTGCTGCAGAGAGTTCAGAAAAATTTACTAGGTTGCTGCCAGGAATGGAGGGTTTGACTTGTAAAAGGAATCTGGGACTTTTTCAAAGGAGCATTGGAGGTTGAGGGGTGACCTTATAAGAACATAAAACTGTCAGCACAGGAACAGGCCCTTCGGCCCACAATGCTGTGCCAAACTGAAGCCAAATTAAACTAACCCCTCCTGCCCGATCTTGGTCTATATTCTGCTATTCTTTGCATATTCACGTGCTTATGTAAAAGTCTCTTCAGCATCCCTATCATATCTGCCTCCAGCAATACCTCTGGCAGGGCCTTCCAAACTCCTACCACTCTGTGTAAAAAACCTGTTCCCCCTCTCACCTTGAATGCATATCCCCTAGTTTTAGATATTTCAACTCTGGGAAAAAGATTCTGACCGTCAACCCCATCTATGCATCTCATAATCTTATAAACTTCTTTCAAGCCTTCCCTCAGATTCCACTGTTCCAGTGAAAACTACTTGAGTTTTTTTAGCAGAGATAATGGGAACTGCAGATGCTGGAGAATCCAAGATAACAAAGTGTGGAGCTGGATGAACACAGCAGGCCAAGCAGCATCTTAGGAGCACAAAAGCTGACGTTTCAGGCCTAGACCCTTCATCAGAAAAGGGGGATGGGGAAGAGGGTTCTGAATTAAATAGGGAGCGGGGGGGAGGAAGATTGAAGATGGATTGAGAAGATAGGTGGAGAGGAGACAGGCAAGTTAAAGGGACGTGGATGGAGCCTATAGAGGTGAGTAGAGGTGGGGAGTTTGGGAGGGCAGACAGGTACAAGAGAGATCCCCTGAGGTTTGTCCGGAGGGAGGAGGGTTAACTTCTTCAGGTTAGGCATCTCTGGAAGATGCTTCGCAGTGAGGTTAAAATTTCTCTGCTGTCCATCTTCGATCTGCCTCCTCCTCTCTCCCTATTTATTTCAGGACCCTCTCCCCATCCCCCTTTTCTGATGAAGGGTCGAGGCCCGAAACGTCAGCTTTTGTGCTTCTAAGATGCTGCTTGGCCTGCTCCAAATTTTGTTATCTTGGATTCTCCAGTTCCTATTATCTCTGATACAATTTTAAACTCACTGCGAAGCCTCCTCCAGGATGCCTAACCTGACGAAGTTGCACTCTTCCCTCCGGGCAAACTTCAGGGGATCTCTCTCCCACTGCAACTCTCTTGTACTTATAGCCTCCCTACCTATACTCACCTCTACAGGCTCCATCCCTGCCCCTTTGACTTGTCTGTCGCCTCTCCACCTATCTTCTCCTCTATCCATCTTCAATCCGCCTCCCACTCTCCCCATCCTCCTTTTCTGATGAAGGGTCTAGGCCCAAAATGTCAGCTTTTGTTCTCTTGTGTTCATCCAGCTCCACACTTTGTTATCTGAGTTTTTCCAGCCTATGCTTGTAGTTCAGAGAAGGACATAAATATATAAAGGCAAAAATATAAAGATTTATAAAATCACAAGGATTATAGATAAGGTGAATAGTAGGTGTCTTTTCCTTGTGGTGGGGAACTTCAAGACTAGGAGGCATTTTTTTTTTAAGGTGAGAGGAAAAAGATTTAAAAACGTCACGAAAGAAAACTTTTTTTTTAATACAGTTAGTGATTTGTTTGTGGAATGAACTTCCAGAGGAAGTGCTAGCTGTAGGTACAGTCACAATGTTTAAAATACATTTGACTAAGTTCATGAGTGGGAAAGGTTTCAATGGGGGAAGCAAATTACTGCAGGTGCTGGAATCGAAACAGAAGGCAAAAAAAATTGCTGGAGATTGGTGGTTAGGCAACATCCGTGGAGAGACAGCAAGCTAATATTTTGGGTCTAAGATGACTCCCCATCGGATTTGTAGTCAGGCCATGCACAGGCAGGTGTTAAGAGTTTACTTTGCAATTATGGTTAACATGGCTGGTTGGGTCAAAGGGTTTGTTTCTATCCTGTAGGACTCCAAAGGAAAATATTTGTATGCTGGATCTATGAAAATTAGCAACTGTAAGGAAATGGATTTGTTAATACAAGTGTCAGGCATCCCCTGTATGAGTGTTCAAGGGGGTGGTTCTCAATCCATTGTTTTAAAGTAATTTGGAACAAATAAAAACTGCAGGCTAGATTTACAGAAATGGAAGATCCATTTAGTTAACAAGGTGCAGAGCTGGATGAACACAGCAGGCCAAGCAGCAGAGGAATAGGGAAGCTGATGTTTCGGGCCTACACCCTTCATCAGAAATGGGGGAGGGTAAGAGGGTTCTGAAATAAATAGGGAGAAGGGAGGTGAATCGAAGATGGGTAGAGGAGACAGACTAGTTAAAGATGCAGGGACGGAGCCAGTAAAGGTGAGTGTAGGTTGGGAAGTAGGGAGGAGATGGGTCAGTTCAGGGAGGATGGACACATCAAGGGGGCAGGAATGAGGTTAGTAGGTAGGAAATGAGGGTGCGGCTTGAGGTGGGAGCAGGGGATAGGTGAGAGGAAGGACAGGTTAGGGAGGTGTGGACAGGCCGGGCTGGTTTTGGGATGCAGGGGGGATTCTGAAGCTTGTGAAATCCACATTGATACCATTGGGCTGCAGGGTTCCCAAGCGGAATATGAGTTGTTGCTGTTCCAGGAACCTTTGAGTGGCATCATTATGGCACTGCAGGAGGCCCAGGATGGTCACGTCATCTAAGGAATTGGGGGAGAGGGAGAGGGAGACAGAGAGAGAGAGAGAGAGAGAGAGAGAGAGAGAGAGGAGTTGAAATGGTTCACGACTGGGAGGTACAGCTGTTTATTGCGAACCGAATGTAGGTGTTCTGCAAAGCGGTCCTCTATCCATCTTCAGTCCGCCTCCCCCTCTCTCCCTATTTATTTCAGAACCCTCACCCCATCCCCCTCTCTGATGAAGGGTCTAGGCCCGAAACGTCAGCTTTTGTGCTCCTGAGATGCTGCTTGACCTGCTGTGTTCATCCAGCCTCACATTTCGTTATCTTGGATTCTCCAGCATCTGCAGTTCCCATTATCTCTGATCCATTCAGCTCATCCGTCTTCACAGCAAAACTAGTACAATGCTGCATTCCACGCGCCGGATTAAAGCTTTGAAACTCAATCAAATCCATTGTCCGAGATTAACAGGAAAAAAAAGCTCCAAAAATGAGTGCCAGAGTAGGGGAGAGACAAAAAGAAAACGTGAACAAGCAGTAAAAAGCTGGTGGCTATAAACAAGGGAACAGAGCTGTTATATATTTGTTATTGTTTGAACAGAGGGGTATCTGAGCTGGCAGAGAATGATAATTACATGCAGTTTTTAGTTTAGAAGCAGTAAATCCATACAGTTAACAGTTAAATGAGGTTTTAATATTTCCTGCTGAATGGTATGGACCTGCAGGTCAAAGGTCTCAGAGCGGGCCCGACTCAGGCCTCGGGAGTCCCCGCTGCCCCTTCTCCCCGGGAGCCCACCTCATTGGTGCCGGCCTCGCTACTGGGCCATCTCCGCTCGCTGTGACTCTCCTCGCCGCGGCTCCGTTTGCGCTTCTTCTCCCTCGCCGACTTCTTACCCGCCATAGCGAAAATCAGCCCGTCCGCGCCGCCCACCGGCTTCCACCCAAAACCCCGCCCCCAGCGGCCGGCAGGAGCCAATCAGGGACCGAACCTGCGTCCGGCCGCATCCAATCACCGACTGAGACTGCGCCCCGCGGCGTCCCTTCAGGGAGCGACCCTGCGTCGGCGGGTAGTCATTCAGAGCCCGCCCTTGTGTTCCGGGGGCATCCAATCGGAGACTGAGACTGTGTCGATTAGTAGCCAATCAGAGACTGAGGCTGTGGCCAGTGGCAGCCAATCAGGGGCTGGCACAAACCGCTCGCTACCCAATGTCCGGGAGAGGACAATCTGGTCACTGGCCCCCATTCCCCCTTTCATCTTCATCCAAGGCCCCAAACAATCTTAGCAAATCCTGCACAGATTCACTTGCATTTCATCCAACCTAAACTCTTGTATCTGTTGCTCCCGATCCCAAACGCATGGAGCATCTGCAGGCTGCACACATCAACCAACCCGACCTTCCAGTTGCCATCCATTTTAACTCCTCCTGCACTCCCCTGTTACTCCTTGGCTCCTTCACTGTCAGAGTGAGGCCAAATGTAAACTGGAGGAACAACACCTGATATTGCACCTTGGGAGCTTACAGTCCTGTGGCCCCAATGTTGACTTCAGCAGCTTCAAAAATTCCTCCACCCTCAATTTTACCCCATGTCCAGCCCTCTCCCTCCCCTTTGCTTCACTGACTTGACCTAACCTAACTGGTCCATCTTCCTCAGAGAGCTTTTGTGCTCCCGAGATGCTGCTTGGCCTGCTGTGTTCATCCAGCTTCACACTTTGTTATCTTGGATTCGCCAGCATTTGCAGTTCCCATTATCTCCGGTCCATCTTCCTACTCACGCATCCGCTCTAGCCTTCCCACTGACCAATCACAATAACACCCTACTTGCATCCGCTTATAACCAAACCACCTACCCTTGCCCTAGTCTAACCCCCACCCCAAGCCTCATGAAGGGTCTCAGCAATAAAGGTTGACTGTCCTGCTTCCTCGGATGCTGTCTGACCTTCACATCTTTTGATTCCAGGTCAAGGGGGAAGACAATATGGAAACCGATCTCACGTCAAGGGAAAACAATCTGGAAACAGATTTCCTCATGTCCAGATGGGCACAATCTGGAAACAACAGAGAAACTGATTTTTCCAAAATCCAGGAGATGACAAATCTAGAAACTGATCCAGTGTCCGGGGGAAACAATCTGGCAGTTCACCTTTTCCCAGTGACAAACAGGAAACAATCTAGAAGTTCGTCATTACCTGTGCCAGGATAAACAATCAGCACACTGCCCACACATCCAGGAGGAAACCATTGGGAAACCAACCCCTTCAATAATCTGGGTATAAAAGCCACCAAAATCAGTCAATCAAACGCTTGGAGACTTATGCGAAAACAGTGCTGCTTGTACTAACAAATGAGAGAAATTATAAGATCCAGGAATTTCTACATTATGGTCCAGGACGGTTAGTTACTTTTCAGTTTGTAAAATATAGTCTTTATTTTGGTTGCTGTTTCTGTATGTAGTCAAACTGAAATTTGACTGCTTGATCACTACAAGTAGATCTGCATACCAAGAGCCAAAACTGCTAATTATAAGATTTATTTTAAGCGGCTGGATGGCAGCATTGCTAAACTTGTTTTAATACCGTACAACTTACAGCTGGACCAAGAACACTTTGCAGAATCCATTTGCTACACCACATCCATTGCCAGTTCTGAATAATATTCTAATCCAATCACAGCCTCAATATCTGCATGTGGTAAATAATTTGTAAGTTTAACTACCCACTGAAGAAATTCCTCCTCATTCTGGTCTTCAGTGAGTGACACTTTACTCTGATATTGTGTCCCTATACTAGAGTTCCCCACCTGGATAAACAACCTGTCCATATGTATCCTGTCAAGGCCAGTAAGAAACATTTTTAAAAATTTAAGATTTCCCTTCATTCTTTAGAACTCCAATGAGTGCACACCCAATCAACTTAACCATTCCTGCAGGTGCTCCAGTTTCTACCGACAGTCCAAAGATATGCAGGCTAGGTGGATTAGCCTTGGGAAATACAGGGTTACAGTGATAGGGCAAGGGAGTGGGGGTCTGGGTAGGATGCTGTTCAGAGTGTCACGTGGACTCAAATGAGCTGAATGGCCTACTTCCACACTGTCAGGATTCCATACTATGATTCTTTTCCTATGAAAAATCCACCAAATGAACTTTCTCTGCAATGCCTCCAATGCCAGTATTTCTTTCCCCATTTAAGGGGACCAAACTATTAAACATTCTAAGTGTGGACTGACCAATGCATTGTACAGTTTTAGCAAGACCTGCCTGTTTTTTCATACTCCAAATTCAAATTACAATTTTGATCTCTTATCTGGCAAATCCATTAGCCAAATAATAGGATGGCTGAGAAAAACAGGTGAATGCTCTCTCCAAAATGAAAGATTTAAAGACAGAATGTGTAGTCACCATGTGAACATTACATGTCATCCAATTCAGTTGCTTTTACAAAAGAACATTGTGGCATTGTGCAGAAGTCCTGCAACTGTCTGTGCCTAAAAAAAATCAAATTAGTTTGGGAATTATTATTCAACGGCCAGTAAAAATAATTGTCAAGAGAAATTTGAATGTTTCCAAGTACAGTTTTATACATAAAATGATAAGTCAACTGTTTTACTTTACTGTAAATCTCTCAAGTAATGCTAATAAAACATACAAAGTCACATTTTGGAAAATCATTTATTCTTAATATTTTATTTATACGTAGGACTTTTACTGTGATAGTTCCATCACAAAAATCAAACTTTCCAGCATTTCTTCACCTACCATTTGATTCACCTGTTAGAGTTTACAGAACAAATTAATTAAAATTAATACCACTTAGCTGTATCCAGAGAAAATCTACAATTGGCTATCACAGCATCTTCAGAACAAATCTACAGCAGTCACCAACTTTAACTGGATCTGACACGGAAGAATACTTTCGGATCTGTGAATCAACTCCCAATGATTGAGCCAGCTGCAAGGCATTAGGATCGTCACTAATAATTGTCCCAAGAGCCACCAGAAGTCTGAAAATGGCTTCATAGTCTTGGAGGGCTTCCATGGCTGCACTAATAGCGGATAAACAATTTGCTTTACCTTCAATATCATTTCCTGTATGCAGATTTACTGCATAGTTTAATATTAAAGTGGACAGTGCTATATGAACATTCTTGTTGCTAGTTGCTTTCATTTCTATTGCTTGGGAAAGTATAGTCTCTCTCAAGGACATCATGAGCTTTGAACCATAAGACTGGCTAGAAAAACAATTGCAGATCGTTCGGAGGATGAGCATTTGATTTGCTGGTTTTCCCTGCAGATTAATTTTGTTTAAGAGGTAGTTGCTGAATAGTGTACTGTAGTTTCCACTGCAGAAATGTTCATTTACTGCTGGGTGTCTCATAGCTAGCCGAAGAATATCCAGCACAGGAAACACAATATCTAGTTCAGGAAAAAAATTTAAACACAAGTTAAAATTTATACAGCACTGTCAATACTATATATTGAAAGTACAGTGCGAACAGATTATCTGAATGAGGAGTGTGTGAATTTAAGTTTCATGAAATCTTGTCAACTTCTTAACACTGCTGAAGAAAGTAAGTGTTTCCTGGACTGTGGTATGACCTTTTTTTTGTTTTAAGAATAATTGCGGTCATCAAAGCAAATGAAATCCACAAAGCAACTCTTTTCTCTGATATTCATACATTGACATTAAAATACATGACCCACTGCACAGCTTTATGATATCAAATCTTTCCATATGTCACTTTGAAAATGTTTATACACCAAGCCTAGAAAGAACAAGACTTTAGCAGTAATTTTGAATTAACTTTCACCCAACATAGATATAGACTACAGCTTCTCAGATAATAAATAGATTCTAGCCTGGATTTTAATCAACTGGATTGCAGTGGCAAGAACAGTCCAATTCAGGTCATAGTAATTGAGGAGAAACATCCTTCCGTTAAGTTCAAATATGTCGACAAGAAAAGCTTGCCCAGAGCAATCCTCTTTAGGATGCAAAATTATGGAAGCAACAGTTCTTAAGCCCACTGATATCCGTAAAATGTAAACTTGTAGCAATGGCTTGAAAATCAGCTCAGTTCGTACTGGGTAGAATTTAATGAAGGTGATAAAGTCTCATTCACAAGATGGATAACTAGAATGAGTACATATGCCTCTTTTGGGGATGGCCCATTGTATCAAGTGGCTGGCTGCAGATCCCAGGGTCAGGAATCCTCCCTGGCACAGCTGCTGACAAACCACACTCGCACTGTAATTGCCATTGAGATTTGTGGAAGCTGCTGGCAATGCACTCTTGGATGCCCAGGATCAGCAAAGCATGCAGACCACAGGTGACTGAGGGTGGGCTAGGAATCATGGGAAGGTGGTTAAACAGGATGTGGCTCTCTGCAGCACAGAATCTCTGAGATTACCAGATTGCCCACGCACACCCACCTCCCCCCCCCACCCCCCCAACTTTCTCAGAGCCAGCAAACAAACCTGAATTCTGGGGCTACCTGCACAGTGACTACCTGCCTTTAGTTCAATACCTTCAACAGTAGTAGTTAGGGACAGGCAATAAATACTGACACACCCAGAAACGGCCACATTTCATGAAACAAAACCAAAAAAATAAGCTGTATCAGTGATAATGGGAACTGCAGATGCTGGAGAATCCAAGATAATAAAAAGTGAAGCTGGATGAACACAGCAGGCCAAGCAGCATCTCGGGAGCACAAAAGCTGAAGTTTCGGGCCTCGACCGTTCATATGAAGGGTCGAGGCCCGAAACGTCAGTTTTTGTGCTCCTGAGATGCTGCTTGGCCTGCTGTGTTCATCCAGCTTCACACTTTATTATCAAAAAAATAAGCTGACTAGCAAATCTAAACAAAGGCACCATCAGTTCAAGTACTGTAATACAGAGTCAATTTGGCAATACTTTTGGGAAAAAAATGAAGTACTGAATTATAATATAAATTAGTACATATTTCTACTGCTTACAAGGTAATTATTTAAAAGACTTTCAGTTATGGCAATGGCAATATTCAACAACACTATTAATATTGAGATGAGTCTTTTTTTTCTTTTATTTGATTAGTGTGATATTTTAATAACTTTAGACAATTTCAAAAATGAATATTGTCAATTACCACCTTCAGGCCACTGAGCAGCTTTCCATAAAATCTCCAATTGTTGTGCTGTTGGGGCTTCTCGTGCAGGAGTAGAAACAATAGAAAGGAACTTCTCAAGCATTTGTAGGTCACCTTCAGATAGTTTCTGGTCAGCAGATGTACTCCCATTCAGCTCCTTTAGCTTCCCTGCAATACAGTCGTTTCTTTCAACGATTTATATAATTTTTCAAAATAAGCCTCAGAGAACTCAGAGATATTATGGATCAGACCAAACCCCCTGAAAATATATCAACGAGATAGTCTAGACCCTAACTTTTATTTAAAAGACAAGTGTAACGTGCTGCGTTTCAGATGTAATTTGAATGGCTACACAAATCAGCTTTAAAGGAAAATACACTTTATTCTTACACTACAGTTAAAATACAAGCAAAAGAAAGAAGAATTGGTCTAACTTTAACTTTACAGGAAAAACCGAACAGAATAATAGATTAGCGAGTTTTGAGAAGATTTGTAGCTCAGGTTGAGGTTCTGGATGTGAGTTTGCTCACTGAGCTGGAAGGTTAGTTTTCAGACGTTTCATCACCATTCTAGGTAACATCATCAGTGAGCCTCCGACGAAGCGCTGGTGTTATGTCCCGCTTTCTATTTATCTGGTTAGGATACCTAACCAGATAAATAGAAAGCGGGACATAACACCAGCGCTTCGTCGGAGGCTCACTGATGATGTTACCTAGAATGGTGATGAAACGTCTGAAAACTAACCTTCCAGCTCAGTGAGCAAACTCGCATCCAGAATAATAGATTATTTAACTATTAAATAGAAACTGTTCCAATACAGTAACATCCCACAAACACACCCTTGGCAAGGACAAATACAGTCAAATAGATTCTCTCACATAGCATTCTAGCAGAGAGAACTCAAGCTTTTTAGCTGTAGCTGGGGGAGAGACAGCGCGAGCTCGAGAGGCAGTGTGAGGGGGGGGGGGGGGGGGGGTGGAAGCAACACTAAAGTCCTGGTTCTGTGGGAGCCTGACTCCATTATTCATGATGTTTCTGTTGTTCCAGTTTGAAATAAAAGTCCACGGTCTCACAAGCTGTATATTGAATTGGAACAGACAACTTAGCACCTATGGCTCAAAATCTCCCCAAACAAAAAAAAAATACCTCTTAAAGCCATAGTATTGCCACAGTGGCCAAATGAAAGATGCATCATACTGTTGTAATTTAACCATATTATTTTAATAATTGTTAAAAAACCAAAAACTATTAGAAGAACAGGCTGACAATACTTACCTATTATCTGGGTTATATTTGCCTGATCAAATGTTACAGGATCTTTTTTTGGAAAGTACGGATTGCTGATGGGTATAGTGCCTCCATGTCCATCAGTAGAAACATAGGCATTTCTTCCTGTGAACAAGATAATACCTCAATGTAGAAGTAGTTCCCATTTGAACAGAATTATTTTACTCAATTATGGGTACTTAGTCACACTTTAGTCTCAGAACAATCCTTACAGTACTTAAGTCCAAATCTTCCTAATAATTGTCATTAATATATCAACGACAGTTTGCAAAAAACTAATTTTCATGATCTCAGAACTATTACTATCATCAGATATTAGATTTCTGATTTGGGGTGGGTTTATCTGTCACAAAGTGAAGAACATTCCTTTAAAAACCTCCAGCACTTTGAAATTGAAAGACGTATCAGAACAAACATAGAAGTGCAATACTGTATAGTCTGAATTTAGAAAAGCAAATCAATTAATCCCCTTTCTCTGTAGTTTCTGGAATGTATAAATTGATGTCGGTACTTATTCTTTACTTTAACAATAGCAAACCATCCAGATTACAGCAAATGTTCAGAGAATTGTGGAGGAAATGCAGCATTACAGACCAGTAAAATATGGATTTATTTCTCCCCATGTAATTCTCAAACTCCACCTGTAAAAGGATCACCTCCTGCAGAAGGAGCCAGGTTCGATGGTGCTGAGCCAGGTACATAGCGGCCAGATCCTACAATAAATCAAAAGACAGTCAGTAATTTCAACACCATAAATGCGTGTTAGTTCACACAATTTCAGAAGTGCATTATATACACTTAGCTGTATTATATCAGAGGTTCCACCTACCTCCAAGGTTTATTTTTCACATTTACAAAGGAATATGCACATCCACATTTCAATTTGCTTTACCAGTAATGCAAGAATCTTCCAAAGACCATCCAGTTTGCTGGTCTGTAGTTCAGAAATCAAGCATTAGGAAATGCTATGTGCAAATTCAAGCTGAAATTGGACGGTTCAATATCAACTCTACCTTTACTCAGATTAGAAGCCATAAGATGACTACAAAAGGTAGTGCAAAGTGCTAAAAGAGTAAAAAATTATGACCAATAGGATGCCACAGATAATGAGAACCACTCCAGAATTAAGCCATTAATGCTGGGAGTATTAGAAACAACTCAATCATTTAGAGCTTAAGGAGGGGTAGTTCATTGGCAGGGGTACTGAAAGACCATTAAAACACGAGTTGAAAAAGCCACCTTCTCTCACCACCTGAGAATCAGGAACAAGAGTACGCAATCTGCCATCTTGAATATGTTACATCATTCTACAAGATCATGGTCCATTGCATTTCAACTTCAATTATTCATCTTTATTCTATATTACCCTGGAAGGAAAATGGATCTCAAAAAGCTTGAGCAACAGATGAAGCTAGTTTCATGCTGCTAGTGTGAAGATGCAATATGAGTTAGTGTTGCCACTTACAGGATGCTACAGTAAAGCTTGTAAGAGGTTCTAAAAACTGAAAGAACTGAGGATGCTGTAAATCAAGAACAAAAACAGAAGTTGCTGGAAAAGCTCAGCAGGCCTGGCAGCATCTGTGATCACAAAATGAATAAAGTGGTATCTGAATTTGTCTGTGAGAGTTGCCAAATTTGTAAGCTGCAGATCCTAAAGATTGGTGGATCACACCAAACAGCTATCTGTTTGGCTGTTCACAAGCTTGATACCAACTATCCTCAACCAGGCTGCAACTGCAAAAGTCACAACGCTGTCTAGTGATTCTTCAATTGGACATATGTTAGATAATCTTGTGTGCAAAGCATTACACCAACAAGCAATTTAGAGAATTGACAATAATAAAATGTGAGGCTGGATGAACACAGCAGGCCCAGCAGCATCTCAGGAGCACAAAAGCTGACGTTTCGGGCCTCGACCCTTCATCAGAGAGAGCTGAATTGACACTTGGACTTGTAACTGACACTGATGTGTACACTAGAACTACATACATTAGCATACTGGGCCCTGGATTCTGCTAAGAACACACACTGAACCTGTTTCAGCTCAACTAAATGTGGGATGGTTACTTATTGGTTCATGTCTTCTATTTATTCTCCTAACAGCGAGAGCAAGGACCGGGGGGACTGGCGGGAGGCAAGTTCATCATTTCGGCAATGGAACCAAGTGGGAGCAGTCGAATTGTGCTCCTGGAAGTTGAGTGAATTGATAAATTTGGGCAGTGGCTAAACCCAAGACACCCTATGTGTAGTGTCTCCCGCCTGCCCCCCTCCGACCAAAACAAAACTCTGGTGTGTTGATAAGCTAAGTGTTTTTCTTTTTGTTTTTTTTAAAAATCGTGTGCTGGTAAGTCAAGTGATTTGGTACAATTTTTTTCCCCCATTTCATTTATCTACTATTTGATATTATAGTAGGACTAGGCTTAAGCTTAATGAGAGTAAAAATGGCAGGAGATCCCAGACCCATGTTATGCTCCAGGGCATGACTGATGTTCCTGACTCCTACACGTGCAAGTAGTGTGTCCAGCTGCAGCTCTAGTTAGACTGCATGACGGCTCTAGAGCTGCAGATGGACTCACTCTGGAGCATTCGCGATGCTAAGGAAGTCGTGGATATCATGTTCAGCAAATTGGTCACACCGCAGATTAGGATTGCTAAGGGAGAAAGGGAATAGGTGACTAAAAGGCAGAATTTAAAAAAAAAGGAAGACAGTGCAGGCGTACCCCGCGGTCATCTCCCTCCAAAGCAGGTAAAAAAAAAAAATGGGATGAGGTCCTACAAGCAGGATTTAGGGAGTTAGGAGCTAAGTTAAAAAGTAGGACCTCAGAGATCATAATCTCAGAATTGCTACCAGTGCAACGTGCTAGTCAGAGCAGAAATGAAAGGATAGGCAGGATAAATGAGTGGCTTGAGATATGGTGCAGGAGGGACGGGTTCAGATTTTTGGGACAGGTTCTGGGGGAGGTGGGGCTATTACAGATCGGATGGTCTACACCTAGGCAGAACTGGAACCGATGTCCTAGGGGGTGCTTTTGTTAGCACTGTTGGGGAGGGTTTAAACTAATGTGACGGGGGGATGGGAACCAAATGAGGTGGTTAGTGGACAGTAAGAAGGTAGTAACGAATGCCTGTAAGGAACTAGATTATGAAGTCAGTGTGACCAAGGGGAAGAGGAGGCAGAGAGCAGATGATGAATGCAAAGGGACCGGTGGTCTGAGGTGCACTTGTTTTAATGTGAGACGTGTAGTAGGTAAGGCAGATGAAGTTAGGGCCTGGATTAGTACCTGGGAGTATGGATGTTATTGTTATTACTGAGACTTGTTTGAGGGAAGGGCAAGATTGGCAACTAAATAGCCTAGGATATAGGCGCTTCAGGCAGAATAGAGAGGGAGGTAAAAGGTGTGGAGGAGTTGCCTTACTATTCAAAGAGGATGTCACAGCTGTGCTGAAACTAAGACTCGAGCAGTGAGGCAATATGGGCGGAGCTCAGAAATAGGAAGGGTGCGGTAACAATGTTGGGGCTGTACTACAGGCCTCCCGACAACGAGCGTGAGATAGAGGTACAAATATTTAGACGGATTATGGAAAGATGTGGGATCAACAGGATGGTGGTGATCGGAGATGGCAGAAAGTGTGTTGGATATTCTAAAAGGCATTAGGGTGGACAAGTCCCCAGGTCCAGATGGGATCTATCCCAAGTTACTGAGGGAAGCAAGACAGGCAATAGCTGGGGCCTTAACAGATATCTTTGCAGCATCCTTGAGCACGGGTGAGGTCCCGGAGGACTGGAGAATTGCTAATGTTGTCCCCTTGTTTGAGGATAGCAAGAATAATCCAGTTAATTACAGACCGGTGAACTTGATGTCAGTGGTGGGGAATCTGCTGATATTAGGGAGTAGGATCTATTTACATTTGGAAGAAAATGAGCTTATTAGAAATAGGCAGCATGGTTTTGCGCAGGGAAACTCACATCTTAGCAACTTGATAGAATTCTTTGAGGAAGTGACAAAATTGATAGATGAGGGATGGGTTGTAGATGTCATATACATGGATTTTAGTAAGGTGTTTGATAAGGTTCCCCATGGTAGGCTGACGGAGAAAGTGATGTCGCATGGGGTCCAGGGTGTACTAGCTAGATGGATAGAGAACTGTCTGGGGAACAGGAGACGGAGTTGTCGTGGAAGGGAGTTTCTCAAAATGGACAGCTGTGACCAGTGATGTTCCACAGGGATCCATGTTGGGGCCGCTGTTGTTTGTGATATACATAAATGATCTGGAGGAAGGTGTAGATGGTCTGATTAGCAAGTTTGCAGATGACACGAAGATCGGTGGAATAGCAGATAGTGAAGGGGACTATCGGAGAATGCAGCAGAATATAGATAGATTGGAGTTGGTTGGAGAAACGGCACATGGAGTTCAATCCAGGCAAATGCGAGGTGATGCATGTTGGAAGATCAATTCAAGAGCGGACTATATAGTAAATGGAAAAGTCCTGGGGAAAATTGATTCATAGAGAGAGATCAAGGTGTTCAGGTCCACTGTTCCCTGAAGATGGTAACACAGGTCAATAGAGTGATCAAGAAGGCAGACGGTATGTCCTCATTCATCGGAAGAGATATTAAGTACCAGAGTTGGCAGATCATGTTACAGTTGTATAGGACTTTGGTTTGACCACATTTGGAATCCCCTTTAATTTTAAGGGTGTGCCCACAGGTCCTAGTCTCCCCGCCTAAGGGAAACAACTTCCTAGCGTCCACCCCTTCTAAACCATACATTATCTTGTAAGTTTCTATTAGATCTCCCCTCAACCTTCTAAACTCTAATGAGTACAATCCCAGGATCCTTAGCCGTTCATCATACTTTAAACCTACCATTCCAGGGATCATCCGTGTGAATCTCCGCTGGACACGTTCCAGGGCTAGTATGTCCTCCCTGAGGTGTGGGGCCCAAAATTGGACAGTGTTCTAAATGGGGCCTAACTAGAGCCTTATAAAGCCTCAGAAGCACATCGCTGCTTTTATATTTCAACCCTCTTGAGATAAACGGCAACATTACATTCGCTTTCTTAATTACCGACTCTACCTGCAAGTTAACCTTTAGAAAATCCTGGACCAACACTCCCAGATCCCTTTGCACTTCTGACTTGCGAATTTTCTCACCGTTTTGAAAATAGTCCATGCCTGTATTCTTTTTTCCAAAGTGCAAAACCTCACATTTACTCACATTGAATTTCATCAGCCATTTCCTGGACCACTCTCCTAAACCGTCTAAATCTTTCTGCAGCTTCCCCACCTCCTCAGTCCTACCTGCCTGTCCACCTATCTTCGTATCATCGGCAAACTTCGCCAGAATGCCCCCAGTCTCTTCATCCAGATCATTAATATATAAAGGTGAACAGCCGTGGCCCCAACACTGAACCCTGTGGGACACCACTCGTGATCGGTTGCCATTCCGAAAAAGAGCCTTTTATCCCAACTCTCTGCCTTCTGTCAGATGGCCAATCCTCAATCCAAACCAGTAGCTCACCTCGAACACCATGGGCCCTCAACTTGCTCAGCAGCCTCCCGTGAGGCACTGTATCAAAGGCCTTTTGGAAGTCTAGATAGATAACATCTACTGGGTTTCCCTGTTCTAACATACTTGTAACCTGTTCAAAGAATTTTAAACAGGTTTGTCAGGCACAACCTCCCCTTACCAAAACCATGCTGACTCGTTTTAATCTGACCCTGCGCTTCCAGGAATTTAGAAATCTCATCCTTGACAACGGCTTCTAGAATTTTACCAACTACCAAGGTTAGGCTAATCGGCCTATAATTTTCCATCTTTTGCCTTGATCCCTTCTTAAACAAGGGAGTTACAACAGCAATTTTCCAATCATCTGGGACTTTCCCCGACTCCAGTGACTTTTGAAAGATCACGACCAAAGCCTCCGCTATTTCCTCAGCCACCTCCCTTAGAACTCTTATGGTCTTATGGAATATTGTGCGTAGTTCTGGTCACCACATTACCAAAAGGGCGTGGATGCTTTGAAGAGAATGCAGAGGAGGTTCACCAGGATGTTGCCTGGTATGGAGGGCACTAGCTATGAACAGAGGTTGAGTAGATTAGGATTATTTACATTAGAAAGATGGAGGTTGAGGGGGGACCTGATTGAGGTCTACAAAAATGATGAGAGGTATTGACAGGGTGGATAGCAAGAAGCTTCACCTCCACCCCCAAAAAAAAAGAAAGAGTGGGGGACTCAATTACTCACTACTCAGTCACGATTTCAAGGGGAGAGGGGAAAAGTTTGAGGGAGATTTGCGTGGAAAGTTCTTTACACAGAGGGTGGTGGGTGCCTGGAATGCGTTGCCAGCAGAGGTGATAGAGGTAGGCACGATGGTGTCATCTTAGATATATCTAGAAGATACACGAATGGGCTGGGAGCAGAGGGATACAGATCCTTGGAAAATAGGCGGCGGGTTTAGATAGCGGATCTGGATCGGCACAGGCTTGGAGGATCAAAGGGCCTATTCCTGTGCTGTAATTTGTGTTTGTCCTTTTGTTCTACTGCCTCCTTAAAGAACCGCAGCAAATTTGTCAGGCATGATATCCCCTTTCACAGACTGTTGCTGGCCCTATTTGATTATGTTGTTTATTTCTAAATGTTCACCCACTATTTCCATCATAATTGATTCTTACACTATCCACAATGACAGATGTTAAGTCGCGGCCGATAGTCATTTAATCATTGTTTTCCTCTCATTCTGAATCTGGACGTTACTTTAGTAGTTTTCCAATCCTCTGGATTTTTCCAAAATCTAAGGACTCTTGGCCGATTGTTACTAGTGCATTATCTCTGTAGCCAATTCCTTTAAAATCAAAAGGGCGGTGAATCCATCAGTTCCAAGGAACCACTGGCCTTCAAGTCCATTAGCTTTCCTAGTACTTCTGCAGTGATAGCTATTGTAATTAATTCTTCTCCTCCTCCACAGCACCACACCAGCACCCACAGATTCCAGATTATTTACTAAATTTTGGAAAACTAATAGCGTTCTTTACCATGAAGACTGATGCAAAGTATTCATTCAACTCCTATGTCATACCCTGGTTCCCCATTATCATTTCCTTGATTTCATCCTCTCAGGGGCCACAGCTCACTCTGGTCTCTCTCTCCTCCTTCCATGTATTTTCAAAGAGCTGTCACCGTCAACTTCTTTAAAAAAAAAACACCATACAATTATCCGATTTATTTAAAAACAGCTATTCTCCAGATTAAAATAAATTACCTGTAAATGGATCCACTCCACTTGAGCCTCCAGTGCTTAATCCTGTCCCTGGTATATAACGACCTGAACCTGCAAAATATTTAGTTTATTACAAATTAGTAAATTTGACTGATTTTATTATAAAAAGGAGACGTTTACACCTATTTTAAATTAGGATCACTTGTTCAGAAGTGTGAATTTAAATTTCATTATGCTAAAAACATGCAGTGTTTTACTTTCCTAGTCATAAAATTTGTTTATGAGGAAGGGACTGTCGGTCATGCTCAGTTGTCAACTTAGACTTAATTCAAATTGTTGGCATCTGCAATCTTTTACATTAGTTGGCATTGAACTCAGCTCAAAAATCTTGTCAACAAAAGAAAGGGTGAGATTTATCTCTGCAACTATTCACACAAGACCATAAAGCATAGGACCAAAAATTAGGCCATTCGGCTCACCGAGTCTAATCCATTCTCCTGTTTTCTCCCTGTAACCCTTGATCCCTTTGATGATCAAGAACCTATCTATCTCAGTCTTAAACATACTTGATGACCTGGCCTCCACAGCCTTCTGAGACAGTGAATTCCATAGATTCACCACTCTCTGGCTGAAGTAGTTTCTCCTTATCTCCATTCTAAAAGGTCTTACCTTTACTTTAAGGCTGTGCCCACAGGTCCGAGACTGTTCTACCAACTGAAGCATCTTCTGAAAGTTTCAAAAATCCCCCCCTCATCTGTCTAAACTCCGATGAGTATAGTCCCAGACAGGATTGTAAAGTACTTTTCCCACTAACAAATAATACAGAAGTATCTCCTACATTATACCCGCCTGTGAATCACAGAGACTGAAAAAACCTGGGTTGTTCTTCTTAAAGCAGAGAAAGGAGAGATTTAACAGATTTCTGTATCTATAAAGTTTAGAGATGGCTTTCCTTTGTTTATCTTGTTTCTACTAGTAGTTTTGGTATCTAGAAAAAAAAGACAAAGAACTGCCAAACAGTGCGAAAGGAGAGAGGACCTCTTGTTTTAAAAAGCAGCTAGTTGCAATTTTCTGGAATCTGTCACCTGTGAGGGTGGTAAAAGTAAATCAAGTGACAAACTGCAAAAAGGAATTGGATAAAACGTGAACAAAGAATGTTTCTCTCCCTTTCTGTAAGCTGGCTCATGCTATTGCTGGAATAACATGTTCTGTGAAATCAGATCCAAAATTCCTGCCCTCAAAATTCACCCTACCATTAATATTCTTCTACAATTTTTAACTTCAAACTTCTGTGACTTCTAAGCATACAGCTGATCAACCACTAAAAAAACTTTTATCAGATGGATTGTCATTGCACAGACCAGATTTCTTTCTAAAGGAGAAAAAAAGAACTTGCTATTAAATAAATATGCAAAACCTGGAAGTAACAGATTCATTTACAGGCAGAAGCTGCAAGGCAGTGTCTTTGGTATCCTAATAAATTCGTTTATTTTGGAAATACTGTTTACAGTATGGTATGCAACAGGGACATAGGTCATAGCAAATTCCCAGTTCATGAGAAGAAGCTATTTGCTGACGAAGTGTCGAGAGAAATATTGAACTACAATATATCTAAATGTCACAAAAAGCAACAGAGCTAGAAACACAGTAACAAGGAACTCAATAATCAGAGAAGTGACAACTATTTTTAGTCTAGAAAATGGAATTTAAAGAATAGGAAACAAAGAGCAAAATTTCTGACAACAAATTCAGGGTTAATTCTCCAACCGTCGCACAATAACACAAAAAGGGGGCCAGGAACAGTAGGAAATTTGCATGCTATGTATCAGAGGGAGAATTATACTTTATTGGGAATGTCATCAATGCTGCGGCATCGCAATTATTCTCTATGGATGGGAAGCATCTGGTTAATTCAGTATGTCAACTATACTCTTAATTTTCTAAATTTATATTGTAAGGTAAAGAAAGGCCTGAAATTTTGAATCAGTGTTTCCCATGTGGACCAAAATAACTGGTTTCTTTTTCTCCACTAAAACAAACTTTTCCATTCTATGTGACATATCTTTACCCCAGCACATGCAGGAAGCAAAGCATATGGGAGGGTGTCAGGCTGGGTAGCAAAATAGGCCATTCAAGAAACAGCAATGCTTTTAAAACTAGAAAAACCAAAGAAACCACCAGAAAAATCAACCTCATCTCTTCAAGAGAATTCTTTTCAAGTTTCTTCCACTTGGGCTGGAACTCTTTCAACCAATTCTTAAAGTAAAATTTCTCAGCAGATCTGCAATCTTGATCATTGGATTACATCAGTCAAGTGATGCGAATTTTTTTTCCTTTTCCCTAACAAGCAGCAACAACCCCGTAACCTTTTTTGAATATGTTTGTATGAATCAGCAAAATACCTTTCATTTTTGGGTTATTTGGGTTTTTATGAAAGACGTTCAAAGAGGTCAAGGGTGTTTTAAGCTAATTCCTGAAAGTATGCTGTTATCCAATTTCTTCATAACATACTCGGCGGTTAAAACAAAAATACACCGTTCAAGAGGAATACTTCAGAATGTATGGACTCACTATATTTAGCTAACAGAGTTAATTTAAGTACACTTGTTTCACTGACCTGTAAAAGGGTCTGAAAATCCTGAGCCTGTTGATCCGAGTGTATGTCCTTTTGTGTTCTCAATAATAAAATTTGCAACCTGATCTAGGAACATTGGATTCAGGTCATTCTTTTGTAAGAAATTGTGGGCCACAAGCCAGGGGTCATCAGTGATATTGTAAGGCAGTTTCATTGAAGGTCCACCCTCATTAATATCAATAGTAAATACATAATCAAATTCCTTTAAAACAAAAACGGAAAAATAGATGCTCAAACTTAAGAGCCTTTCTTAAAAAAGAATCTGAACTTTAGTTAACATCAAACCATAACGCAATCCACAATCATCAATGTGACGACAAGGAGGGATCAAGTCAGTACAGTTTATCAAGTTTGGGTGCAAATACACAAGACAACACATTGCACAGTGTACCACAATAGCTTCCTTTCCAGAAAAAAAAACACTGGTTTTAGGCTCCACTCCAGATTTTACATCATGGTTTGCTTTTGTTGGCATGGAGCTATTCATTCATAGCTGGGAGTTTGATCCAGGAGTGTCAAGGCATACACATGGGGTCCAAACTTTCTCACGTTCCTCTAAAACTTTAGCCTGTGGTTGTGGGGCACCTGGTTTCATCATGTTGCAAAGCAGAGGCACAGCTGAGGGCTTGCTGATAGAATGGATGTGTACTGATAGGGAAAGACTTTAGTTCATTTTGTGAACTTATGTAGGCTTAAGTAAGCAGCAAACTAGCATATTCATTGTCCCTCACCGACACACTATAACCATCACAATCAACTGGTTCAACCAAGATCATATTACGTTCCCATCATGTTATCTCAGATGTGGAGGTTAGACTGGAGACATTGGGCAACACTCACAGGGGTTCACATCAACGTGGATGTAGAAACAAGGTTTGGCTAAGGCATGCACAGTCATCGGGTGGGATGTCATGGCAGGCAGTAGACCTTTATGAGAATACAAATGGAGTTTGTAGACTCTTCAGGAAGGAACTGTTTTTAAGTGTGTTGCTGACCTGGCTTTTTTTTTCTTTATTCATTTACAGGATGAGGGTGTCACTGGACAGGCAGCATTTATTGTCCATCCCTAGTTTCCCAGAGGGCAGTTAAGAATCAACCACATTAATGAGAGTCTGGAGTAACATGTGGGGCAGACCACGGAGGGATGGCAGTTTCTGTCCGTAAAGGGAATTAGTGAACCAGATGGGTTCTTCCCCTGAAAATCAGCAATGGATTTATAAGACCATAAGACACAGGAGCAGAAGTAAGGCCATTCGGCCCATCGAATCCACTCCGCCATTTAATCATGGCTGATGGGCATTTCAACTCCACTTCCCTGCACTCTCCCCATAGCCCTGGATTCCTTGTGAGATCAAGAATTTATCAATCTCCGCCAGTAGATTCTTACTTCCAGATGTTCATTGAATTAAAATTCCACCATCTGCCATCGGGGAATTCAAATTGGGTCCCCAGATTATTATCTGGGTCTCTGGATTAACAGTCCAGTGATAATACCACTAGGCCATCACTTTGCTTGGCTGTAGATACAGAATGGGATGTTGCTTGGACCTTGAGGCTACTTTCTATATTTCAATCTGGTTTGACAACATGTTAGCAGCAACCAAATATTATAAAGGTTAGCAGAGATGAATTATGAATGCTCCAGGAGCTAGATAAAATCGAGATAACAAAAAAAAACACAAATGTGGTTTCATTTTTGTTGTGTTGGGATAACCTTAGATTTTACCCTCTGTGTTCACAGGATGTAGTCACTGCAGCATTTGCTGCTCACCCTTAATTGCGCTCAATGTTGGTATTAGCAAACCACCTTATTAAACCTCTGCAGTCCACATGGTGTGAGTAAACCCACAGTGCTGTTAGAAAACGAGTCTCAGCATTTAGACTCAGCAGTGAAGAATTATCCATAAAAGGTTCAACTCAGGATGGCATATGGCTTGGAAGGGGAACTTATAGTTGGCAGCAATTTTCCATACATCTGGTACCTCTGTTCTTCTCAGTGATAGGGGGTCACTGGTTTGGAAGCTGTTGTGAATGTATTAATCGGCTCATACTGTATTCAGTTGGCAGATAACGAACGGAGTGAGTTCAAAAGGAGAGTATTAAGTATTCACAGAAGTGAACCTATACCAAATAAATGCACTTGACAACATTGTTGTTGTTGTGGAGAGAAGAATCAAGTTACATTTTTAAAACTGTAATAGAGACTATTGAATTTTATATTTTATGGAAATAAATTAAAAGCATAAATACTGCAAGAACAGATTACATTTCTTTCCCATTCTGAAACATACTTTGCCTTCGTAAAGAACTTTGCCTGAGGTTTTCTGGGTTCCTCCCGATGAGCCCACCACATCACCAATCTTTATCCATCGCCCATCAACAACACTCCATTGATAAGCATGAACAGCATCTCCAACTCTGATGAGCCGTGTCTGACCTTCCCTTGTGCCTGGAAAATAAAAGGCAAACCAAACAATGTCCAAAGTCCAAACTGTGAATACTGCAACCGAAACATGACCCCTTAGAGTACAATTTGCCCTTATACAATGGCATTGGATTTAGCAGAAAACATAACACAATTTTCAAATTACCATGTGCCAAGTTGTGAACATTTATTCTCTGGCTTTAGATAGCAGAATAATAAGCTAGCCAATCCAATGTAGATAGGAAGATTTTTATCTCTAACTATCAACTCCAGCGGTTGCTATCTTTAGAAATACAGAAATGAAGTGAAAAATCGATAGAAAAAAGAAATCCGCCCAATGCTGCATTTTCTTCAAAGTCAAGATTGTGCATTCTAAAATTTTAAAAGAACTCAACATAATGAAATGCAATAAGTTACTGGAAGATTCTTGCATGGTGCACAACTATCAAACTCCAATATTATTTTAAATAGCAATTAGGTGGTAGTTTTTTTTTTAAAAGAAATGAAACCGAACCATATATACTGCTTTTTTTAAATGAGTTTGGATTTTAATCCAGTGCCATATGGATTTGGTCTATTTGTGTAAAGAGTTTAAATAACTAATTAGGCCAATCTTTTTGATTTTAAACTCGAGGGTCAGAGTTGACTGGAGGATTGTTCATATTATGGGGTTTTACAACTGGAAGAGAACAAAAAATTAAACCATTCGTTTCGCAAACATAGATTAAGCAAGTATTTTTAAAATAAAAAAAAAGCAAAAGGCATTTGAATTCAGTTCTAGGAAGACCTGACTAAAGTCAGGTGCAAAACTAGTTTGTACTGGAAAACAAGTTTGTTCAGATCAGTGGCTGGAATGAGTCACCTCACCGTAAGGGCTGTAATTTGTGAAAACCTTCAGACCAGGAGCGTTTAGTTAGAACTCTGCATATCATTGAAGAGCTGAAAAAAAAATCGACGTTCTCAGTGGAATGAGTGGTCAAGGAAAATGCTTCACAGATCAGAGGGATAGAAATAGAAAGAAGCAGCAAGTCACAACCAAAGTTTTGATGAGGACATTATTTTTCTGAACTGCAAATAACCATATAGCGATAGTGTTCGGAAATAGACCGAATTTTGTTTTGCCTTATGTTTGAAATCTTTTCTACTGTTATACACGGATAGCTTGGTTTGTTTTACTTTAGGAACACAAGAACAGTACACCAGTCAGTTTGTTAAGCTTGTTCTACAATTGAATACAAATTTGGCCGATCAATATTTCAATGCCTTTAAATCTGAAGTAGCTTGTAGGTTTCATTGAGATCACATCTGATTCTTTCAAAATCTAGAGAACATCTGCCCAGTTTGCCTAATCTTTCTACAAAGGGTAGTCCTGCCATCCCAGAAACATGACTGGTAAACCTTTGTTTCAACCTCTCCAAGTGTTCCCAATAGATTGTTGAACTGCTTACCATTCAAGAAATACTCTGCACATCTGCTCTTTCTACCGAAGCAGATAATCTCACATTTTTCCCCATTATATCCCACCTGCCATGTTGCAGCCCACGTTCTGACTCAAGTTTCTTCACAACACACTTAGCTTTGTACCATGTACAATTTTGCAAATAAAACATTTGGTACCCATATCCAAATCATCAATATATACTGTGAACTGATATTGTGGTATCCCAAAAGTCACAGTCAGCAAAACAAGAACAGCTATTTATGCCTGATTCTCCTGATTCTACTTGTAAAAGTGATGAACAGCTACATTTTGAGGTATGGGGAACAGGAAGACCAACAAAGTAAACATGATTGTGAAAAGACAGCCTGGATTAACTTTGGACTTAGTCTTGGAATGCTGAACACTTGTCAGACACAATGGAAATGATTGTAATTAAGATGTGTCTTACATTAGAAGTTGGACAGGAAGACCAACAAAGTTCTATTTTTGACCAGTCAGCCAGTCCTGGGAAGGAAGGGAACCTTTTCAAAAGCCTTCTGAAAGGCCAATTATAGCATGTTGATCGACATCGCAAGATAAAATTTGTTAATAACATCCTCAAATAATGCATCACAGGTTAGCCCAGCTTTATTGCTCATTCACAAAGGTGTGCTGACTATTCCTGATCCAAGTGTCCATTTGTCATATTCTATATAACAGATTCTAATATTTTTCCACTACTGATTAAAGGCTAACAAGTCCCAGTTTTCCCTCTTGTTCCCTTCTTCAATAGTAGGGCAACATTTGCTAGCTTCCAATCTGCGGGAATTATTCCAGAAACTGGAGAACTTTGGATGACGAACACCAGTGCATTGGTTTTATGTAGCCAGCCCCTCCAACAATGATATAGGGATATCACATTCCAGGGAGTTATCAACTTTCAGCCCCATTAATTTCCTTCAGCTCCTCATTTTCACTTATAAAAACAGCGTGCAGGTCTTACAGAAACTGTGGAGAGAGAAACAGAGATAATGTTTCGAGTCCAAAATGACTTCTTCAGAATCTCATTCTTCCTAGTTACTTGGGTTACCACTCTGGAGATTTCAGGCATATTCCTCAGTGAAATGACACACGGTTGTCATTTAGTGTCTCTGCTATTTCTCCACCCCATTCTCCACCACACCCCCACCCCCACCACCATTGTGAATTCTCCTGATTCTACCTGTAAAAGTGATGAACAGCTACATTTTGAGGTATGGGGAACAGGAAGACCAACAAAGTAAACATGATTGTGAAAAGACAGCCTGGATTAACTTTGGACTTGTTCTTGGAATGCTAAATACTTGCCAGACACAATGGAAATTATTGTAATTAAGATGCGTCTTACATTAGAAATTGGACAGGAAGACCAACACAGTAAAGACGATTGTGTAGAGAAGCAGAGAAAGACTTTTGTATCAATAAACAAGGCAGGAAGGAAACAGTATTGATCAGTCTTTTGGAAAGTTAAGGAACAGTAAGTCAACAACGTAAGTCTTGCTGGTCAAAGTTCGATCTTTCAGACTCAAACTGATTAAAGTGACTTATAAAAGAACACAAAGTTTTGACCTAGCATGACAGGAGAAGTGAGTCTAATAGACAGCCTGGTTTAACTTTGGACTTGTTCTTGGAATGCTAAACACTTGCCAGACACACAGCTCACAATGGAAATGATTGTAAGGAAGATGTGTCTTACATTAGCTAACGCAAAACAGCTCTTTCTTCAGCTTGGTACATTTGTTGCCTGACAAATCAATGTTTGATTTATATTTACTTCGTTACAGTAAAAGCACCAACAAGTGAAATCTTGTCCTGCAGTTATTACCGTCCATCATTGGAAAATACGTCTTTTGCTAAATTTATTCTCCATGCCTACAGTGACAAACCCCAACACAAATTCAAGGGCACAAATTCTTACTGACCAAACTGCTAATAATGATTTAAAAAAAGGAGCCAGATGTTATACTGCTTTACTCGAAAATTGTACAATGTTGATATTTTCAAATAGTAGACAGAAGTAAAACTGGAAATTTGAAACAGAACCATTAATAGCAAAGTCAATGGTTTTAATATTGGAGAGATACATTATCAGGCACCAGAATGGGATAAATACTTCCACCTCAAAATATTTTATATTAAAAATAACAGACATGCATTTGAAATAACAGTCTTTGCATAATCTTTTGGAGTTTTATTTTTAATTGTTTTAAATTACTTTTAATAATAATTTTACTGATGAACTTGCATTTCAATTCGGTGCTAAATTGTAATGTTAAAATGCAATAACATACCAGGTTCATCAAGGTGTTCCCTTCCTGGAAGTTCATTAATATTTATATCCCCCAAATCTCCAGTTTTAGGGTCAATAGTTGCACTAGACAACTCATTCTCAAAAGTTTGAATCTCCTCGGCAGTGGCTGTCCGCTCTTCAGTCTCAGTGAACACTCTTATTATGCCATCACTATGGAAGAAATTATATAAGCATAAGAAAACAAGTAATTGGTGATCAAAACTGTGCTTTACATGCGACTTTAAGATAGTAAATGATTGTTGGACATTTGTGTAAGCAATACAAACTGCTCGATATAATTTGACACTACACTAGAGGATTTTAGACCCGGTGACCAAAGCCACTGGTCCTAAAAAGAAGATAGTTTGCAGAGTTAAGTGTTAGGCCTCAGAATTCCTGAGCTTATAGCTAACTGCTGAGGAGAAACGCTGTCAAATGACATGGTAAAGGAAATCAGGAATACACTAAAACCAGAATGTGAAGAAGGTAGAGACTCGAGGCTTGTTGGAATTTACGATAAGCAAGGCCAGCTATTTGAGCACAAAATGAGAATTTTAAAACTGAGACATGGTTTGAATAGGAGTCAATGTAGATCAGTAAAAGCAGCAATGGATGACCAGGATCTGGGCGAGCTTGGATAAAGATATGCGAGTTCATCCAAATGAAATTATCTAAAATTTAAATCGAGAAGCAAATTAAGTATAGCTCAGAAGTTTATAAACTTTCCAGAATTTGCAATAACACTTCCAAAAAGTTACTTGCACAAAAATCTAGTTGTTCAGTGTTGATAGTTGGCTGGCAAAATAAATGCAACTTAAAACTTCAGCTTAAAACATTACTTCTGTATCACAAAAATAGAGATTGCTGGAAAAGGTCAGGTAGCATCTGTGAAGAGAAGGCAGAGTTTCTGAGGAAGGGTCACTGGATCTGAAATGCTAACTCTGACTTTTCTTCACAAATGCTGCCAGACCTGCTGAGTTTTTCCAGGAATCTCTACTTTTGTTTCAGATTTACAGCATCTGCAGTTTTCTCAGGTTTTTAATTATTTTTGTGGTACCAGTCAATTTTTTGTTTTAAATACACAAGCTCAAAGTCAAGCTGAGTTTCTGAAATAGGTGCTTGTACTCCAAGGGATACTACCTCTTTATGCAGACTTTGCTTGAAAGATGTTCTCACCAAGGGTCTTACAGATAAAACAGTTTTAATTATTTTCAGAATATTTCTAACATTACGTACTGAATGAGTTCATCCATTGCTTCCTAAGTATCTGAAGGCATTAGCACTTTTCTTGGCATCACTACTTCTGTAGAACGATTTTAGTTCTTAATAAATCTATACTTTAAATGTAGTGAGCTGCCTTACCAACATTCGTAACCTTACAAAGTTAAGAGGGTGTGATAGTTTCTAGTGCATTGTATCACAATTCAAGTATAATGCTGATTTCCTTGTTCATCTCATTCATTGCTTAAAATTCAATTTTTAATTATTTGGAGACTTGGCCTCTTACAGGAATAGCTTCTTTTTGTGATGTGCACAACATAGAAGCTATAACACAAGGGTGTGGTGTCTTTGACAGCATGGAATGCAAACACTGCAAGAACATCAGAAAATACCCAACATTTTTGGGGGAAAATGAGAGGAGAGGGTAACTAAGGAGTACAAAGTGTGCTAGATCATGAAATGGGTATGCAGATTCAGAAAAAAAGGTTTAACTTTTACACTCTTTCCATTGGGTCAACCATTTGGAATATATGTCTGCTAATTTGGACAGCTTTGTTTTATGCTCAGAAATCTGTTAGATTAGGCAACAGGCTCATCGGTTTAGACAGAATTGATTCGCAGCTAATATCAGCAAGGAGTTAAAAGATCTCGCAACCATAAAATCATCACCAGTTGTATGCAAAGAATAAATATAGAATATAAAAACTGTCCATACTGTAGAAGAACAATAGAAATCTTAAAACTGTTTAAAGAATTTGTATTCAAATAATTTTCAAAGAGCTTTTAACCGAAAATAAATGTTCAATTTAGTTCATTTCACTGCAACCATCCGAACATTCAAATATGTTCAACCAAATATATTAAACAAGAAATGGCCAACTCTAAGTTTCTTGTCTGAACCAGTGACATCTTAGGCTTTTGTTTGCAATTTAATCCAGCTACAATTTTTAAAAAATGGCTGAGGAGAGGGAGAACGTTTGAAAGAATAATCAGTAAGAAAAGATCGTCTTGGTCTCAAAAAAAGACAAGCCCAATTCTGAATTTTTGATTTCAACGTTGCAATGAACAGACCTTTGAAGGACTAAGTTGTATAATAAAATTATTTAGAGTGAGATTCAGTAGCTTTACAGCAATTTTACCTTGAACCCACAACAATATCACCATTATCCAGTACACAACACGACCAGATGGACTGAGCTGGAAGCCTGATTGTTTGACTACAGACTCCATGCTTCCAAATCCTTAAGGATCGATCCTCTCCAGTAGTAACAAAATCTGAAGGGAAGAATGAAACCAATTCACAATGATAATTCAAGAAAAGTATATGCAAAATGCTGTTGTAACAACTATGTTTTATATTGAAGATAATTGAGTTTAAACAACCGGTTAAGTTGCCTATACATCAGCGAATCTGAGATCTTATGAAGATCCTGTTCAGCTATCACAGGACTTTCCTATTTTTATGTTCAGTTCCCCTTGCAACAAGCAACATTCCATTTGTTTCCATAATCACTTGTATCTAGTTACTATTTTGTGATACTTGTACAAGAATTGGCAGACCCCTGCCTACCAGAATCCTGCAGTTCTTTCCTCCGTAGAAATAAAACACTGTTTTGCTCCTCTTAAAACATCTTCATATATTTCATGCAGTGCTGAAGAAAAGTTTCAAACATTGTATGTATTTCCATTTTTGGTTTTAAAGCAGAAATGAAATGTCACACTACCTTAATGATGCCTTTGTGCCATTGCTTTTACTAATCCTATACACTTGCAATTCCATCTTTAGAGCGCCCAAGAAACAGAAGCAGCAGCATAGCAGCGAAAGCAGTGTCAAGATTGCACTATCACACTTAATGCTCAGTGATGTGCAGACACTGCTAATTAACACATGATGAGTGATCACAAAATATTGACACAAGTTTTTGCCAATTATAAACAGTAGAATAAAAATGTTTGACAAAATAGGTGACATCTAAAGGTTATAATCATGGCAGGAAGTGTATCTGGTTCTTAAGACTTATTTGCAGATGTAATCGGTAAAAGACAAGTCCCATCAAACTAATTTATGTACAGGTTACATTTGAAGGAAAATAGTATTTCGTACACTGCAGCTTATGGACAATTTTCTTTAACTAAGTGAAAAGGTCTCTTGTAACTCTTCCATACTATTTCCAGACTAATCTACAAGCTACCGCTAAACCATAGCTGCACCCACACTCCCGGACTTTCCAGAAATTGTCAGGGTCACAAGAATAGAGACATTTTTAATTTTCGTAGCACCAACATTGAACTGATTTAAAACTGGAATCGAGTCAACAGATGGAAATATCCTGTACTTACGAGTTAAATTACTTCAAGTAAGTCAGACAAAACTGTTATGCAATCTATACAAGGACATGTACATATGATCCATTTAGTCCAAGATTGTGAGGAAGTCAGTCATTACAACAGGACTTTACCTGTATGGCCAGTATTCAAAGCAGCTACTTAAAGTAAACTTCCCCGACTATATGGCATCAGGCTCTACTTCTGAAACTCTTTGCTTGTATGCTTTCTCTGGTGGCATAAGACTCTCTCTCTCCAAATGTAACGTCAGTTACATCATTGTACGGCTTCAAGTGTACACATGTGTACCCAAAAGGACACTGTTAATTTCAAAGTTACACTTGAAATTTTAGGCTCGAGAATAGGTAAAATGAAGCTCAAGATTCTTCACGCAAATTCAACTAATCATAATTAGCACGGAGTCGGTAGCAACTTAAAATATGTACTCCATGAATACAAACATTTGCAGTGTGATCAGTTAAACAGAGTTACCAGAAATAAGCGCAGAGGTGTAGTTACCTTTTTTTAGAAAAATAACTTACCTTCTCCATTTGGGAAGACTGATAGACAATAAATATAATTTGTATGCCCATAATAAGTGTGCAAACACTCTCCAGTGATTTGCCAGTGACGAACAGTGGCGTCATTGCTGCAAGACAGGAACTCTAATTCATTCAAAATGGCCAGTCCTCTAACACAGTCGTTATGACCTAAAAATGGTCAAAGTTAATATAAAAATGACAACATGATTTATACATTTTCCATTATTCTCATTAACTACAAAAAATCTCTTTCATTTCATGTGAAAAAGATGACAAAATCAAAATTGAGAATACAACTTCTAAGTGTTTATCAAGTGTGGGTGCAGCATTTGAGCATATAACAGTACATAAATAATTGCTACAAAACCAGGACATTTGACCCAACCAGTCAATTAATGCTCCATTCAAGTGCTCTGCTATTCACCCACAATGATTTAATGCCAAATTTTAAAAAATCTTTTCAATTACAAATGAAGGAAATACATTGCACCTAAGAGACTTTTAACTAAAGTTACAAATCTAATGGAGGTTACACTTATTTTGCACACTTAGTTTCAACTTGGTGGTCCAAGTCAGCTGCCTTAGGACTGCAGTATATCCAGTTGTAACATGTCTAAGATCAATTAACTTAACAGAAAACCCATGGATTCTTAGCTGTATGGCTCAAAAGTGTTGTGCACTTTCCTCCAATATAAAAAAGACAAGAGGACCCAAGTCTCTGAATTACAACATGCGGTTACTGCCTTTGCCTTTTGTTGCTGAGGTGTTCTTTTAATATCTCTAGATTTAAAATGCTTTAAAAGGCACTATTTTTAGCAGATAGAAGTTATTTTAAACAAGTGGTTTATATTATGAATTTGAAAAAATTCAGAGGTCCTTAATAACATTTACTTTATTTCACAGAATATGCAGAGAATTAGGCATTACATTTGTCCAAAGCAAACAGAGACATACCCATAAAAGTTCGCTCACATCGGCCTGCTTTCCACATCTTAATTGTTTTGTCAGCAGATCCCGTCAGCATGAAGCCTTGTTCAGGTAATATTTTTACGGCCCATACTGCTGCTGTATGACCCTAAATGCAAAATACATTTCAAATGATTTTATAGCAAGAGAATACACGTTCAATTTTTTACAAGGACTGAAAATAAAGATATACCTGTAAAGTCATCAAACATTTCTCGTTTAGCCAAACTTTAGAGGTTGTATCCCAAGAACCACTGAGTAACGTCCCAAATTTTCCAGCAGACAGACTACAAACTAGAAGAGAATTTAAGAAAGCATGAAACATTGCATAGTACAGAATCTGGACTATGTGAAAAACAACATGAAAGATGAGACAAGTGGAACTTTGTATAAATAGTTTATTCAAAACTATGCATAGTTTTTAAAATCGATTTGCACAGGCTCTAGTTTCAGTGATGTTATCTGAAAATCCAGTATTTGCAAGAATTCAATTCCAGGCCACTCCACTAATTGGCTGCCAGTCAGTTATTTCAGGTCAGAAAAAAATGCAGTGGACATCGAGAATCCCAAACTTTTTTTTAAAATGCTATTTTCTGGAGATTAAATTGAAAATCTCTTCCCTGCTTATGGTGTAAAATTGTGTTATTTTGATTGTGTAATCAAGTAGGATCTAAAAAACCACTGTCAGTTGAAGATGAGGAACTTTTGATTACTCAACAAATGTCAGCTTGGCCCAATTTGACCCAAGTGAAAAGATTGTCCTCAGGTATTACTGTAGAACTTGAGCACATAAACTGGGCTGTCAGTTCAATAAGGTGATGCGCAATTCTTTTTTACACGACAACTGTAAATTTACTGAGTATTGTACACGGCTTTAAGTGCCCCAATATAGGAATCATGTAAAGCTAATTGAAGGTATTTTTTCCCCCCCATTCTTAGTCACACTATAGAAAGGACATGATTAAACTATGGCGGGGTGCAGAGGAGATTTGCCAGGTTTCATGAGTTGGAGCATCTTGGCTACTAAGAGATGCTGGATAGGTTCAGATCACTTTTTGTTAAGGGTGGAAGAGGCCAAGGAGAGAACTGATCGTGGTTTTTAACATTGAGAGAGACCCGAATAGGGAGAACAGGAAGCAGTTGCTTCCCATATTTGAAGGGTCAATAATAATAAAGGGGTATAATCTTAAAGATGAAAGGCAAGATGGGATTTGAGAAAATGTTTTCTACCCAGAGGGTGATGGGAATCTGGATCACATTACCTAGGAAGGGTAATAGTGGTAGGAAGCCTCAACATTCTAGAACGTGGCTTAGCATTTTAAATGTAATAATCTTCTAGACAATGACTCTAAGTGTTGTAAAATGAGATGAAAATAGATGGGTGATGGGTTTTGTTTTGGTCAGTGCAGACTCGATGAGTCAAAGAACTCCTTCTGTACTATGTGGATCTATTACTCTACAAGCATTGCTGGTAAGGGCATTTGCTTCTTGTCCGGAATTGCCATTGATATGGTGGTAGAAAACTACATTTTTAAACCAGTGCAGTTCATTTAGCATGGTTACACCCTCAGTATTTAGAAGGGAGTTGCCGAATGTTGAGCTACTGACATTGATGGGAATGGCAATATGCTGCGAATTAACACAACTTCCACACGCTGTTTTTATGCCCTTCTTTCTAGATAGAAAAGATCACTGGTTTGGAAGGTGCTTTGGAAGTAGCCTTGATGTGTTGCTACAGTTTAACTTGCGTACGGTAAATACTATGCCACTGTGCACCAGTGGTGGATGGCGTGAATGTTGGAGATGGTAGGTAGAACTAGTGATCTGTATTTATTCATTCAAGAGATGCAGGCATTCCTGGCTAAGACAACATTTAGCTTGCTCCTAATTGTCCAGAGGGCAGTTAAGAGTCAACCGCATTGACGTGGATCTGGAGTCATACATAGGCCAGAACAGACAAGTGGCAGATTTCCATCTACAAAGCACATCGGTGAACCAGTTAAGTTTTTACAACAATCAACAGTGGTCACATTGTCACCATTACACCAGCTTTTAATTCCAGACTCTTTACAGATTTCAAATGTCATCATCTGCAATGACAGGATTAGAAAGAATGCTTTGCAAACTTAGATCACTAGTCTGGCGCTGCCTCCTCAATTATGACAAAATTCTTTTGGGTTCTTGGAGAAGCGCTTGTCCAGATAAGTTATGATAGAAGTCAAAAATGATGATTAAGAATAGATTATAAACAGCTTTTAATAGCTCAGACTGTTCATGGACTAAAGCGGTTTGGAAAACAAAAAATGCTGACTAAATTTGGTCACAAGGTCTCTTGGCTGGGCTCAGCCAGACTCAAAACCATGAAGTCTGAACTGAAAAGATAAAATGCCAAAATGATTGAAAAGAGTCACTCAGATCTTCATCTCCGGCTTGGTTTAAATCTTTTTGAATATTTCACACAATGGAATGAAAGTCATTCTCAGAATATCCATCTTGGAATAAAAACCAAACAGGGTTGACATGGGAATGTGTAAATCAAAGAAACATTCCTTCACCGAGAACTCAAACACATCTATGAATTTTGCTACAACAGGAACTGAGTGAACCTTAGTGTAAATGATGGTGGAAAAGCATCTGATAAAAGCTTGAAGTGAGGCCCAGATCAAGCTCAGTTGGAGCAGCAATAGCAGCATTACGCAGTGAACCTTCAATGATTCCAGAGTTTGGATGAACACAGCAGGCCAACCAGCAGAGGAGCAGGAAAGCTGATGTTTCGGGTCTGGAACTCTGATGCTGCTTGGCCTGCTGTGTTCATCGAGCTCTACACTTTGTTATCTCTCTTTTGAGATGATGTCAGGATTCAAAATGCAAAACAGGGCACGAGGAAACAGCTGACTGGATAAGTTAGGTTGTGTGAGTATTTATACTATTTTTAATTGCTTAAAGTTTGCAAAATTTTATTTTGGGTTTACAATTTAAAGGGCAATAATGCAGAGGTCTAGAGAAGAAGGTTCATATGAGAATTAATATTATTTGAATTTAGGGGTAACCTAAGCTTTTATTTTAAAGGGACAACAAATGCAAGAGCTCAAAACTGTGGTATGCTCTTCCCGTTTTTGTGAAAATTCAGACACAGTTCTACTACACAGGAAATGCCTCCAGCTACAGCTCCTAGAAGCTTAAGTTTTCAGAGGTGGAGCAACAACTGGGCCCACTGAAGCATCCGTGAGGTTGAGAGCATCGTGGATAGCACATACACATAGGTGGATCGTTTTGCAGGCTCAGACTCCAAAGGCAGGGAGGAAACAGAGTAAGAGGACTAGGCAGGCAGTGAAGGAATCCAGAGACCATTCCTGCAAAACTGATACATTACTTGGAATACTGATGGGGGAAAACAGCCTCTCAGAGGAAAGTAGCACAGCCATTGTTGTTGAACCATGGCTGACCCTGTTAGATGGGAGGAGGAATAAGTGTCAGAAAGCAACTGTGATGGGAGATTCAATCATAAGAGGAACAGATAGGTGTTTCTGTGACCACAAACAAGATTCCAAGATGGTATATTTTCAGTACAAATAACCTAGGACCTGAATACAGGGAGTTAGGAAGAAAATTTTAAAAAAGCAGGACCTCAAAAATAGTCACACAGATAATAGGAACTGCCGATATTGTTACCAGTGCCATGTGCGAGTCACCCAAGAGTAAAAACAGTAGGATAGATCAGGTGATTGTGTGGCTGGAGAGATGGTGCCAAAGAGAAAATGTCAGATTCCTTGGTCAGTGAAACTTAGCTCTGGGAAGGTGGGGCCAATGCATGCCGGGTGGGTTACACCTGGGCAGGACTGGACTTGATTTCCTAGAGGGAGTACTTGCTCGTGTGCTGAGAAGTTTAAACTAAAATGGCAGTGGTTGTTTGGGGCGGGGGGGGGGGGGGGGGGGGGGGGGGGGGGCGCGGTGAGGGAAATAGAAGAGAGGGAAGCAAAGGTAAAAATAAAGCGGCAAAACGGAAAATAAATCACCGTCGGAATTAAAAGGCAGAAATAAACAGGGCTACACTACAAAATCATACAAATAGATTGTGAATGCTTAAAGAAGTCTTAACGCCTTGTATCTTAATGCACAGTGCATCTGCACTAAATCAGATGAATTAGTCACACAAATAGACACAAGTGGGTATTATACTCCTGGCTTTTACCTTGTAGACTGTATTGTATAACATACTAATTTTTTGTACAGTCTACGTATGTGGTGGCAAGTAAAACGAGGCACTTCGTGGCTTGGAAAAAAGCTGGCTGTGCTGTTCTAGATGTCATGTCAGTACCTCTTCACATTTGTGTTCCAGATCTCTACACAGAATCACTTGCAATCTATCAAACCCCTCTGCAGTTTTTTTTTGGGCATGTTCGTACTCTTAAACATATTTGCTGGATTAATCTTTTCACTTCACAATCTCTTGCAATTACTGAACATTTTTCAGTCATCAACTTTTAATTGCATAATTTCAGAATACTCTTCCAATTCTTTAAGCATTGTGGTTAAGTTGCTGAAATTCTAAACTGTCAATCTTTTAATCAGTCTCTGTCCACAGTGGACACCACCATAATAGCCACTTTGAAATCAATTTTATGTGGTTTGACTAAACAAGCAGTTTCTTACAAGCTTAACTTCATGCAAATGTTAAATACTTTCTGTAAAGGAGAAATTGTAAAAGCATGCAGATAAGTTTCACTGAACAGATCACAAATATAAGCAGCATCCCCATAGCTAACAAGTATTACAGAGTCATACTGACCAGGAGGATGCCTGACAAGTGGGACAAAGTAAAACCAGAATAATTAACTTCCACCCAAGACTACAGTACAAAGCAGGTGATGGAGGAAGAAACCAAAAAGAGCGAAGGTTTCTAATGTCTTTAGTCTTCTACAGAAATTATGCATGGGCATGAGGCAAAATTTGAATCAGACTGTACTTTTTCAAGATATATTCTTGTATGAGACGTTGACATTGCTGTTAAAGCTAGCACTTGTTCCCCTTGAAATCTAGGCATCTCAGATGTTGGTTAAGATTCAACTACCTTGGTTTGGGTCTGTAATCACAAGTACGGTAGACCAAGAAACAATAGGTAACCTTCCCTAAAAGGAATTTGTCAGACATGTTTTTACAATAGGCAAGGTTACCGTTAGACTAGCTTGTAATTCCAGATTTTTATTGAATTCAAATTTCATCGTCTGACAGGATTTGAACCTCCACTCCCAGAACATTAGCAAGGGACTCTCAATTACTAGCCCAGTGACAGTACCACCATACCATCTGTTCTTCCTCAGCATTAATACAGTCTGCAAAAATTCAGGAGAAGCTATAGTAAAAGTACTAGATCCAGGGAAACACAATAGTACCTTTCTCAAATCAAGGGAAAATACAAATGAAAATCAAAGCAAGTCTGTACAAATTCTGTAATCAATTTGTTTGTTTCTTTTACTAGCCTAGAACCAACTAACTTCTAAAACAAGTATGAGCTGTTATAATACCGAGTTGAAAGCAGTGTTCTAGTTTGCAGCGCTGTTGAATTTAATCAAAATTTCAAACAATTTTGATAAAAAGATCAACAAGTCAAACTTACATCCCATTTATCTACAAACTTTCCTACCATTATTGTATCTGTAAATATCAACATTTGCTGTGGATTTTAATGGATTACTGCAAACAAGCATTTGACAAAGCAGGCAGTACAGACTGCAGATGCTGGAAGCTACAAAATGTGGAGCTGGAAAGAGTTTTGGCCTGAAAACATTGACATTCCAGCTCCTCAGAAGCTCCTGACAAATTCTGAAACAAAATATTACAAATTCTTACCTGTATTTTTATGCCCTTTTAGAACGTATAATGGTGCTGGGCTATCCAGTGTGAAAACACAAATGTTATGGTCATTTCCTCCAGTTACAATGAGTCCACGAGGATATGTGTCATTCGGAGCTATGATGCACACACAGGACACAAAATTTGAATGTCCATTCATACAATGCATCTCTGTAAAACCCCTGTTTGGACTGAAATAGAAGCAATTCAGTTAAATTTTCAGACCAGATTGAGATAATGACTCAAACTGTAAACATTCTTAGAATCTAATGAAAAAGAATTGATCAAAAAATTAAAATATATTTACTATGTAAGTTAGTGTACACTTTACTAGTTTGGACAGCCACTCTCAAAACAAGGTCACTATTATGTGAATAAGAGAAACAATCAGTGTTAATAATTTTAAATAGGATCTGTAGTTGATCTCAAGATCTATTAAATGAAAGTAGCTCGCATTACAGTCATTGAGAAGCGAATGATATCATCAACTAGGTTGCACAGAGGATAGACAGAAATCAAACAAAATAAAAAGTCCATCCTAGAATAACTAGGAAGGATTATACCTAGTGATAATGGGAACTGCAGATGCTGGAGAATCCAAGATAATAAAATGTGAAGCTGGATGAACACAGCAGGCCCAGCCTGAGATGCTGCTGGGCCTGCTGTGTTCATCCAGTCTCACATTTTATCATCAAGGATTATACCTAACTGGCACCAGAATGTGTCAGAATGACTCCTTACATTGAAGGAAGCCAGGCTGATTTACACCTCTCTGACAATGAAGATTAGAGCTAACCATATATCTTGATCTATTATTTAGCTAAGACCAGCACATTAAGAACAGATTAGCCATCCAACTTCAGATTTGAAGATTATAAGAAACAGGAAGAAACATTCAAGCATGCATCTGTTCGAAACAGATACATAATGCATCTCTCACAATCTATATTATCCTAAAATGCAGTAAATTTGTCTATTCCATAGTTTCCATCAATGAGTGGTAGCAAGCTGACTTATACATTTCCAAGATCGAGCCTTTTATTTCATATTAATCATCATAACATGAGCTTAATTTACATTATAATGGGGAATTAAATATAATTTTTAAAAAATGCTTAATGTGAGAAGAGTACACAGGAAAAAAAACTTATTCCAATTGTAGAAGGATTGAGAACAAGATGGCAAAAGAACCAACGGAGACACGAGAAACATTTTCATGCCATGATTGACTACTTGGAAACTGTGGTGAAGACAGGTTGAAATACGGCATGCGACCAGAAATTTGATTAGTATCTGAACAGGAGATGCGTGCACGACTGTGGGAAGAAGATTGCTGAGAACCGCTAGGTAAATTGCTCCTTTAGTGAGCTGGCCAGTCATGACAGGCTGAATGGCTTTGTCCTGTTCTGTAACAATTTTGATTCTGCATGTTGTTCTAACTGTCAACACCTTACTTTTGCCATACACTTAGCTTCAACATTCATTGTTCACTTCAACTGTAGACTTACAAGCTAACGTGTTTGAAATTTCTTTTTTGCATACCCAATCTACACAACGGTCCTTTAATTTATCACAAAGACAATTGAAGATTGCCATTTTATCTGCACAAAGTTGCTTCCACAATCTTCTGTCCAGGACTGCACACAATTAACTTAGGTATATTAGATACCGTGAAGACTATATCAAATTTTAATACCATCTATCAATGGTCAGTTAAGGACACTGACAATTAGCATGCTCACTTTTTACATCCATCCATTCTTGCATCAATAACAACTCATAGCTATACAACATGGTTGAATTTTCAGACAAAGGTATGATTAGAGCTAGATGGTCATCCGACTATGGCATGTTTATTTGTATTTAGTTTGAGACTTCAAATAAAATTCTCTATTAAATTGTCACATACAGCAGTATCTGTATACAGTTTCTTTAGAAAGGGTTCCTCCGTTTTTGTAAAAGTTGCAACAGATAATATACCGTGCATATCTGTAATATTCACATTCTTCAGGGGGTCGCCAACCTGCAAATGTTTAACTTACAAATCGTTCTACTTACAAATGTGATCTCATGCACGGTGTAATTTTAAAGGTCTGAAATACGAATGTTTCCTGTATTTAGGGATGGCTACTTTATGTTGTTTTGCATTGTATTCTGACTTGCTTACAGATCAACTTGCAAATGGACTTGGGAATGGAATCACTTTGCAACTCAGGACTGCCTATATTTCTGAATTTATCTTGTTTGGCATTGGTGCTTTTGATTTACATTTGATATAACGTACTCCTTATTTTTTAATCCTTATTTCAATTTTTTAAACTTCATCTGATGGGATAGTGTGGGGGGGGGGGGGGGAGAGATGGGCTTAGATTAGTTAACAGGTCAGCACAACATCGAGGGCCGAACGGCCTGTTCTGTGCTGTATTGTTCTATGTTCTATAACACCTTTCATGTTACAGAGTGTAATATAGCACTTAACTGGGGTAATCATAGTTTGAAAGGATTACAGGAAGCAGAATTTTTAAAATGCATCCAGGACAGCTTTTTAAGCCAGTATGTCAAGGACCATGCAATAAAGGGGACAAATCCTGAACTTTATTTTAGGAAGCAAAGCTGAATAAGTATGAATCAGCAGGGGAACAATTTGCAGTCAGCAAACTTAAGTCTATTAGATTCAAAACGTTAAGGAAAAGCACCAGAAAGCTCAAATATGGAAAGGCTGATTTTAATAAGGTCAGATATGATTTGGTCACACTGGATTGGAAGCAGATAGATTTAAGTGAAAGTGTCTCAGAACAGTGGGATGCATTCATGGAGAAAGTAGAGCTAATAAAGAAAACAGGTATTGGACCATCCTATCCAGTCTTCACCAGGATTTAAAGATATATAGCATTGGATTAGGAGAAAATGACAAGCTTACAGCAGGTACCAAGGGCTCAAAAACAGAAGCCATACCAGAATACAGAATGTGGCAGAGGGAACTTAAAATTAGGAGAAAGTCAAGCAAAAGGGACAAGAAAGGACAGTTGCAAGTAAAAGCAAAAGGAGAACTCTCAGTAAAATGATAATGAGGGAAAGAGTAGTGCCCATTAATGCCCACACCAGTAATATGTGCATGCAGCCAGAGGACATAGGTAGGGCTTTAAAATGACGAGAGCGAGACAGCCAATATGGGTACAGAAATCAAAGAAAAGGTCTATAACACAATTAAAGAAATTAGCATTTTCAAAGGTTCTGAGTAGTCTAGCACACTTGAAAGTAAATAAATCTCTAGGGTTGAATGAAATGTACAAAACTAGCTGTTGCTGGAAGCTCAGTAGGTCTGGCAGCATTTGTGAAGAAAAAAAATCAGTCTTAACTTTTTGGGTCCAGTGACCCTTCCTCCAAACTGGGGAAGGGTCACCAACTCCAAAAAGTTAACTGATTTTTTTTCTTCACAGATGCTGCCAGACCTACTGAGCTTCCAGCAACTTCTGTTTTTGTTCCAGATTTATAGCATCTGCAGTTCTCTTTGTTTGAATGAAATCTATCCCAGGTTGAGTGAAACAAGGGAGGAAATAACAGAGGCGCTTGCAGAAATTTTCAATTCCTCTCTGGCCACTGGAGAAGAGCTAAAAGACTGGAGTACAGCCAATGTGGCGCTAGTGTTCAAGCCGGGAGCAAGCAATGAACCAGGAAGCTATTGGCCAATCTAATTTCGGTAGTGCGGAAACTTTTAGAAGCAATAGAAGGACAGAATTAGTCGGTGTTTGGAGAGGCAGGGATCAATCAAGAACAGTCAGCATGGTTTTGATCAGAGGAGATCACATCAGACCAACTTAACTGATTTTTTTGAAGAAGAGAGCCAGTTGCATAGAAGAGGGCAATGCTTTGATATAATCTACTTGGACTTCGGCATAGATTTTGATATAGCCCCACGTGAGACGGTCATAGTGAAGGTAAGAGTCCATGGGATTTAAAGAAATTTGCCAAATTGGATCCACAATTGACCAAGTTGTAGGCAGGTACCGGGGGCTCAAAACAGCAGAAGCCATACATGAATGCAGAATGTGAAAGACAGAATTTAAAACTGGGAGAAATGAGAGCTAAGGGGACAAGAAAGGACACTTGCAAGAGAAACAAAAAGAAAATCCTGAGTAAAATGAGAATGAAGGCAAGAGTTGTGCCCATTAAGGAGGTAACATTTGGAGGGCGCTTTTTTCCCCCCACTGGGAGTCTGTGTCCAACAGGGGTCAGTGTTGCAGCCCTTGCTGTACGTGGTTTAGATTTAATATGAAGATACAAAAATTGATGGGACAGTAAATAGTGAGGGTAGCCTTAGATTAAGGGGGATATGGATAAACTGATCAGTGGCAAATGGAATTCAGTTCAGATGTGAAATGATACACTGAAGCAGAACAAACAAGGCAAGGGGATAAATAATGAACAACAGGACATTGGGAGTGTGGACAGACACATCAAAGGTATCAGGGCAGGTGGAAAAAGTGTATAAGATAACATATGGTATATGATTAGTCAAGGCATTGAGTTTAGGAGCAGGGAGATTATGCTGGAACTTTATAAAACTTTGGTTAGACCACAGCTAGAGTATTGTATGGAGTTCTGGAATTTACATTACAGGAAATACAGCATTGAAGTGAGTGCAGATGAGAATCACCAGAATGTTGCCTGGAATTGAAAATTTCAGTTATTACTTGGACAGACTGGGGTGTTTTCCTTGGAGCAGCAGAGTTTGAGAGGGGACATAATTGAGGTGTATAAAGTTACAAGAGGCAATCGGTAAAACAGACAGGAAGAGACTTTTTCCTTAATGGAGGGATCAATGACCAAAGGGCATAGATTAAAAGTAAGGGGCAAAAGGTTTAAGAGGAGATACGAGGGAAAATCCTTTGCATCCAGCGAGCAATGGGAATCTGAAACTCACTGCACGTAACGGGGTAGAGGCAGAAACCCTCATACCATTTTAAAAAACATTTAGTTGTGCACTTGTGGAGCCGAGGCATGCAGGGCTATGTGACGAGTGCTAGGTAATCAGATTAGAACAGTTAGGTGGTTGATTTTGACCAGAGCAGATGAGATGAACAAAAGAACGTTTTTCTGTACAGTAGACTTCCATGACTTCATAGAGCAAACCATGGTGGCATGCAAGGAGATATTAGATCAAGTGACCAAAACTTGTTCAAAGATATAGCTTTGGAGGAGTGTCTCAAAGGACAATTTCAAGTAGAGAGACAGAGGTGTAGGAAGAGTTCTTCATATCTTGAGGCCAGGACAGCCATAAGGCATAACCACAAATGTTGGAGGAATTCAAATCAGTGGATACTCAAAAGGCCAAAATTAGATGAGCATAGTATTTCGGAAAGATGGAAGATTTAAAAAGATGGCAGAGATAGGGAAGGGTGACAAAGTGATTTGAAATCAAAGTTGAGAACGCTAAAATTAAGATGCTATTTGACCAGTAGCAAGAGAGATGAGTGGATGACTGGGGATTGGGGCTTGCTGCAAATTAATACACAGCCAGCAAAGTTTTGGGTGACCTCAAGTTTGCAAATGGTATTGTGTGGAAGATTAGCTAAGATTGTATGGGAATAGTCAAGTCTAGAGAAAATGAAAACATGAAGGTTTCAGCAGCAGATGAGCTGTGGATCGCCAGAGAAGTAAGGTGATGCTATGCTGGTGGAAATAGTCAGTCTTGGTAATGGCACACAAGTTAAAAAGCTCATCTCAGAATGAAATGTGACAGGGTTGCAAAGAAAGAGCAGTACAGTAGCTCAGTAATTAGCACAGCTGTCTCACAGCACCAGGGACCCAGGTTTGATTCCAGCCTCAGGTGACTGAGTGTAGAGTTTGCATATTCTCCCTCTGTCTGTGTGAGTTTCCTCCCACAGTCTAAAGATGTACAGTTTTGGGCAGATAGGCCATGCTAAGTTGCCCATGGAGTTCAGAGACATGTAGGATAGGTGGATTAGCAAGGGAAATGCAGTGTTACAGGGAAAGGGTCTTGTGAACAGTGGGATGCTCTTTGGATGGTCAGTGTGGCTAAGTGGACTAATTCCACACTTTAGGGATTCTATGATTCTACAAAATCGATCAATCTCAGACTGCTGACAGGTAGGGAGAAGTGGTTGGTGGTCAGGATTAGGATTTGGAGTAGGAATTGAAAACAGCTTCAGTCTTCTCAATATTTAAAAATCAAGAGCTCTCAAGGTCAGGTAAGATAATACAAATTTTCTTCTACAGTCAATAAACATGCAAGAAACACACAGCTCTCTAGAATTTTGTTTGCTTTGCACATACCAAACCCTTTTGCAACTCCAACAATTTTGAGCTTTTGGAAACAAATCCAGAAATTGCTGGGAAAGCTCAGCAGGTCTGGTAGCATCTATAGAGAAAAAGCAGTTAACATTTTGGATCCAATGATCCTTCAGAATTTCTGGAGGCAGGTTTACTGTAGCCGAAGTACAGACACATCTGGAGGAAGGGTTGTTGAAACTAATGTGTAACTAAATTTTAAAATCCATTCTACTCCAGTCATACAATTACAACTTCAGTAAGCTGTAAAAACAGGCCTCACTCTAAATGTGACATAAGGCAGAATTCGAATAAAATGCAAATGTTATTTGCAGTCTCAGCATCCTCCACTTAAAATTCTTAATGGAGCAGACAAAAACATTTAGATAGAAGGCTACCAGGTATTTGTACTGAGCCAATAACATAGATTTCCACTTAAACTGTCAAAGCAGAAGAGGAAAGCAAGTTGAAGGGATCGGCAAACAAAAAAAAACATCTATACTGTTCAATAAACACAGACAACATTTTCAGAGACAGCTCATGTAGTATAGAAGAGGCAAACAAGGAATGGAGGTAGTCAGGAACACATCCTGACAGGACAGACAGCCACAGTCCTTTCAAATTGCGACGGGCAAAGTGATTTAATGTCATCGAGTGAGTCAACGGGATGGATGGATCAAAGAGGTACATCGAGGCATAATGCATTCAAATGCATTTATCCTGACATACCAATGTGCAATGTCAACGTTTCAACCGTCTATCAGATTGAATGTTAAGTGCAGCAAATCAGTGATGAAAGTGATTGCATGAAAACATCAATCCTTCCTCTTCCTCATTTTAACAGTATTTCGTTTCTCAATGTCTGTATTCAGGACATGTATGCAGGATTCAAAAGCAACAATAATGAGACAGATAAGTTAAATAAAATATATTTACTGCAATCTCAACAATGTTAAAGGTTTCACAAACTTCACAAAACTAGTGTTAAAATATGCAAAACGTCAAGATTAGAGTATCATGATTTTTCATTCATGGAGGATGAGAGCTGGCTGAGCACTTTATTTCCCATCCCTAATTGCGCTCAGAAGCTGGTTGTGAGAGGATTTCTTGCATCACAGCAATGCATTTGCTGTGAGGTACACAATTATAGTGTTGTTACAGGTCAGGATTCAGAATTTTGAGCCAATGACAGTGAATGAATGGTAAAAAATGTCCAAATCACACAGGTGAGCAGCTTGAGGGGGAACATACAGGCTATGATGTTCCCACATATCTGCGCTTGACACTCTAGATTGCAGCTATCAATGGTTTGGAATGTGCTGTCAGAAGAGCCTTGGTGAATTTCTTCTTCTTCAGCCTTGCATTTTCATAAGCTAAAAATTAATCTTTTGACCTTTTCTTAAAAGAAAATCACCAAACTTGAATTGCTTGGAAAACAGACCTGTCAATGTGCTTTTCTTCATCTACATTCTTAAGGAATGGATCACAGAATAACCATTAACTATAGGAGTTCAAATAAATGTTTTCCACAAGAAGATACTCAATCCAATCTGGCTCAGCAAATATCAACTTAAATCACAAACTTGGGATCAAACTGGACTTCGTCTGAGCTATGGAGCTCAGTCCTGAACCAATAGTATAAATTATCAGTTTACCCAATGAATCATTTTGAATGCAAAAGAAGCGAGCTTGTTCAAATATATTAATTGCCCAAGGACACTTTCCATTATGTTTTTGTTCAAGCTTCAGATTTAAGATCAAAACTAAAACTAAACTGAAGACCTCAAAAAGATAGTTGATTATTTACCTAAATGTTGATCCACAGCAGAATTATCTGAAGATGACTGTCAGTTTTCACTTTTGTATTTACAGTGAGCCCTGCCGTGTTGCAACTCTTTATGACGCCTCAAAAGTATCTAAATTTGTGTGCTTGATATCTGATATAAGGTGAGCAAGAATTACCTCAATGTAAATACCGAGAAAATTGGAGCCATTGCTTTGAAAACAAGCTAAAAACTTATTTTCCCTCCATTGACCCCATCCCTCTCCTTTGTAAATATTTGAGACTCAAAGTTTGGCATCTTGGCACCATATCTGAAGCCAAGGTGAGCTTCTGAACATATGCTTACCATTACACAGATGACTATTCCAACCTGCAAAGCACTGCACGATGCTTCCCCTACTCCCAACCATGCCTTTTCATCAGCTACAGAAGATCTCATCCAAGCATGTGTTACCTTTACAGTTGACTATTCAAATACGTCTCTGGCTGGTCTCCAGCTTTCTCCTCTCTTGTAAATTTGAGATCGTGCAAATTTCTACTGCCCATATCCTAAAGTGCACAAAATCTCATTTACCTATGCTCACTGATTTACAATGGCTCCCAGCTCAGAATCACCTCAATTTTAAAATTCTTGGCTGTATTTGCAATCTAAGTCAATAACTAGTAATTATCCAAGTTTTCTAGCGATATTAGGTAGAATGTGTGCTGCAAAGGATAATAGACAGGGTAAGTGAACCGGTACGAACATAGCAAAGTGTAATAGCATGAGAAGTGAGAGAGTTAGAAACTAGGTGAGAGATAATGGGAACTGCAGTTGCTGGAGAATCCAAGATAACAAAGTGTGGAACTGGATGAACGCAGCAGGCTAAGCAGCATCTTAGGAGCACAAAAGCTGACGTTTCAGGCCTAGACCCTTCATCAGAAAAGGGGAATGGGGAGAGGGTTCTGAAATAAATGGGGGGGGGGGGGGGAGAAACGTAGATCAAGATAGATAGAGGGGAAGATAGGTAGAGAGGAAACAGACAAGTTAAAGGATCGGAGATGGAACCTGTAGAGATGAGTATAGGCGGGGAGGTAGGGAGGGGATAGGTCAGTCTGGGGAGGACAGACTAGATGATGTTGGTTTTCAGATTAATTCGAATGTCCTTGTCCACAAAGCATACTGTTAAAATCCGCACACAGTATAGTAAGCGCTACCATAGCAAATGATGTAGCACCTTTTATAACAGTGATCGGAATAAAAAACTATGAAGTTTCACTGCAATTGTATCGCACCTTCATAAGCACCTGAGCACAGTTTTGGTCTTGTTTCCTAAACTGGTTTCAGGGATGATAAGATCATCCAAAGAGAACAGATTGAGTCTACTTAAAATCAATATTCCATAAACTTTAGAAGAACGAGAGCTGATCTCACGGAGACGGAATAAAATTCTTAAGGGACCAACCAGATAAATGCTGGCAGGATATCTGCATTGATTGAAGAGTCCAGAAGTCGGGTTCATGGTCTCAAAAAAAAAGTTTAATCATTTAGGACTGCAACAAGTAGGTCAAATTAGATGAATATACTCAGAATAAAGATCAAATAGATTTTTGGATACAAAAGGAATTACGGAACATCGAGGTATTGCTGGAAGGGAAAGTCAAGACAAATCAAGCATTAGGCACCCTCAATTATGATCTTATTGAATGAAGGAGCTGACACAAAAAGGCGCATTGCCGACTCCTGCTATTTTATATTGTATTCATAAGTGTTTCAAATCTGTGTAGTTCTCTATCTTCACTATATCTCCTGCAATTCTGATTTACTGCACTCCAGTTAACAAATTCACTCCACTAACTGATATGCTTTACAATGCCATGACCATGATCTAAAGTTCTCTTTTTCCAGACACTTAACCCTTACAGCCCTGATAAAACCTTTGATCACCTGCCCTAATATCCCCTTATTTGGTTCAGTGTCCAATTTTAAGAACACATCCATGAAGAACATTGAGATATAGTAAGTAAAGGTAAAGGCTCCAATGTTAAAAGTTTGCTACAAAAAAGAAAAAAAGTAAATAAATCTGTACACAGTAGACAAGAACACAGAATACATAGAGCTCAGAGCAGAAATAGGAAACTCAGCACTTTGAGCCTGTTCCTCCATTTGATGCAATCATAACTGATATCATCTTAACCCCTACTCCACTTTTCTGCCTGCTCTCCACAATCCTTCAACTCATTAAGATTTGATTTTAAATTAGAATCTCCTCTTTTTAAGGTTACTCAAAGTAGATTACACATTTGGGACTGAAAAGTGGAACGAAGTCTATTCCTTCAAAGGACAGTGAATCTTTGGAATTTTACACTGGATACATGATGACTGTGTCCAAGTCAAATATCAAAACATTTTTGAATACAGAGGAGAATCAAGGAGTGCAGGACTAGTGTAGAAAAATCTATAAACTCGAGCGTAGCGAATTCCATATATTCACAACGGCTTTGAGATGTATTTTCTTCTCATCCATATTTTTAAAACTCTTGCCTCTAATCCAAAAACTATGGCCCCCTCATTCAAGAGCCGGCCATTGAAGAATTTCTTCTCAGAGGGTGGAGTGTCTTTGCCACAAAGATCTGTGGGGGCAAGCATCCTTGTGCCTATGTAACGCTGGGATAGATAGATCTTAACTAGTAAGCAAACTCAAGGGTTATGGGTTAAAAGGCAGGAAAGCGAACGAGGAATTCTGGAACAGCCACAATCTTACTGAATGGCAGAGCAGGAGGTTGGACAGAGGACCTCTGTTCCTGTTTCTTATGATCTTATGGCCTTACGTTGGCTCCTAAATGCTAAACTAAGAACGCTTCATAAAAATCAGGCTTGCTTTCTACCAACGACAGGCCCCCTACACTCAATACCAGCTCGCTCCGAATTCCTGCACCCCAAGCACCACACACACAGCTCCAAACGGAAAACTGTCAACTCATCAGTGAGTGCTGCTCCCTGTGGCGGGGCCTAGCAGCCGCCGGGTAACCTTCACGGCTTTACTCTCGATTACCTGTTGGGCACCCAGACCCGGGCCGTGCGGTCCCTGGACACGGACACGAAGGCTCCGACGGGGAACAGGGTGGTAGCCAACCCCCTGACGTCCATCTGATGCCCGGCGAGGGAGCAGCTGAGCCTGTAGGCGGACGACGCCATGTCGGCCTGGCAGTGTCCGCCGGTAACAGGGCGGCCTCCTGGGAACCACCTCCCCCTTCCTGTCCAACCGTCAGGAATAACATGTTTTTAACAAAAAAACACCTCAGACCTCCCCAAACAAACACAGGGAGGCGGACACAGATACACATTTTAACCTTAAGTTGTAAAACAAATACGTTAACAATTATCGACGGGTCAGAGGTCGTCGCCATGGTAACCGTAATCAATGTCCGACTGTTAAACTTAGGACGGCGGGTGGGGGAGTGCGTGCACAAAAAAGGTGCTCATTTCATTCCGCCGTTTTTTTTGTTTTTGGGAAAAGATATTTTCGTCGTTTGTTTTCGGTGACAAACCGGGAAAGTTGTTGGTGAGGAGAGGGGAAAAACAAAGGGGGAAGGTTGTGGTGTGTTGTGGGCGGGCGGTAAGAGGCCGCACCGACATCTAGAGGCTCGCACGACCCACTAGGAGCCAGCGTCCCGGTCCCCACAATCCTGACTGAGCCCAGGTAAAAACTCAGGAGACATCGGAACACGAGGAATTCAGCCCCACTAGCCTGTCCACCCCCCCCCCCCCCCCAATTCAGTAGGATCGTGGCTGATTCAACATTCCTCACACCCACTTTCCTCCGCCTTTTCCCACATTCCTAAATCGAAAACTCCTCACGCCCACTTTCCTGCCCTTATCCCCACATTCCAAAGTTGAAAACTCCTCATGCTACATGCACGTCCCAGTCGCGAACCATTTCCACTCCCCCTCCCATTCCTCAAATGACATGTCCATCATGGGCCTCCTGCAGTGCCACAATGATGCCACCCGAAGGTCGCAGGAACAGCAACTCATATTCCGCCTGGGAACCCTGCAGCCCAGTGTTACCAATGTGGACTTCACCAGCTTCAAAATCTCCCCTTCCCCTACCGCATCCCAAAACCAGCCCAGTTCGTCCCCTCCCCCCACTGCACCACACAACCAGCCCAGCTCTTCCCCTCCACCCACTGCATCCCAAAACCAGCCCAGCCTGTCTCTGCCTCCCTAACCTGTTCTTCCTCTCACCCATCCCTTCCTCCCACCCCAAGCCGCACCTCCATTTCCTACCTACTAACCTCATCCCACCTCCTTGACCTGTCCGTCTTCCCTGGACTGACCTATCCCCTCCCTACCTCCCCACCCATACTCTCCTCTCCAGCTATCTTCTTTTCTCTCCATCTTCGGTCTGTCTCCCCCTCTCTCTCTATTTATTCCAGAACCCTCACCCCATCCCCCTCTCTGATGAAGGGTCTAGGCCCGAAACGTCAGCTTTTGTGCTCCTGAGATGCTGCTTGGCCTGCTGTGTTCATCCAGCTTCACACTTTATTATCATGCCCACTTTGCTGGCTTTTTCTTCTTAACCCTTTATCCAACGCTCTTCACATCCACTTTAATACCTTTTCTCCCCCCCCCCCCCGCCAACCCTAGATCCAAAACTCAGGTTCACTTTCGTGCCTTAGAACGAACAAAGAACAAGTTCTAAGGAGGGGTCACCAGACCTGAAACATTAACTGATTTTGTTTTCTTCACAGATGTTGCCAGACCTGCTGAGCTTTTCTTGCAACTTCTGTTTTTGGTCCTGCTTTACAGCATCTGCAGTTCTTTAGGTTTTTAGATCAAAGAACAATACAGAGCAGGAACAAGCCCTTCGGCCCTCCAAGCCTACAGGGACACAATTTGCCCTTCCATTCTAAAACTATCTTCACTTAAAGGATCCATATCCCTCCATTTCCTTCCTATTCATGTACTCGTCCAAATGCTTCTTAAATGCTGCTATTGTGTCTTCTTTGACCAGCTCATCTGGCAACATGTTACAGGCATTCACCACCTTTGTGTGAAAAAAACTTACCCCTTTGCATCTTGAACCTATGTTCCCTCGTAATTGACCCCTCCACCCTGGGGAAAAAAGGTGTCATATTTTTCACCTATCCATACTATTCGCAATCTTATAAATTTGTTATTGGGTCGCCCCTCAACCTCCTGTGTTCCAACAAAAACAAACCCAGTCTGTCTAGCCTTGCTTCATAGCTAAAATTGCCCATACCAGGGAACATCCTTTTCTGTACCCCTTCCAAAGCATCCACATCCTTCTGGTAGTGTGCTGACCAGAACTGTATAAAATGTTTCAAGTGTAGCCTATTTAAAGTTCTATTAAGCTGCAGCATAACTTGTCTATCATTACAATCAGTGCCCCTTCTAATGAAGGCAAGCATACCATAAGCTTTCTTTTTAATACCTTGTCTGCCTGTGCTCCCGTCTTCAATGATCTGTTGGACCTGTGCACTCAGATCCCTCTGCATATCGATTCTCCTAAGGGTTCTGCCATTCAGTGTATAATTTCCACCTGTACTTGACCTTCCAAAATGCATCACCTCACATTTGTCTGTTTTTCTGTCTATGCCTCTAATTGATTTATATCCTATGACAATCTTCCTCACTATCCCTAACTCCACCAATCTTTGTATTGTCTGCAGACTTATTAATTAGACCAACTCCATTTTCCTCCAAATAATTTATGTAGACCATGAACAGCAGAGGTCCCAGCACTGATCCCTGTTGAACACCACCACTCGCAACCCTCCATTCTGACAAGGATCCTTCCACTGCTACCCTTTGTCTCCTATGACGAAGCTCGTTCTGTATCCATCTTGCCAGCTCACTCCTACACCATGTGACTTCACCTTTTGTACCAGCCTGCGAGGAGGAACCTTGTCAAAGGCTTTACTGAAGTCCATGTAGATAACATTAACTGCTTTTCCCTCATCAATCATCTTCATCGCCACCTCAAAAAACTCAATAAAGCTCGTGAGGCATGACTTGCCCCGCAAATGATGTCTATCGCTAATAAGTCCATTTGCTTCTAAATGCATATAAATCTTGAACCTGAGGCTTTTTCCAATAATTTCCCTATCAGTGATGTGAGATTCCCAGGTCTGTAATTTCCAGGATTATCCTTGCTACGCTTCTTACGCAATGGGACAACTTTGGCTATTCTTCAGTCCTCTAAGACCTCAACTGTGGCCGAAGAGAATACAAACATCTCTGTCAATGCTCCAGCAATTCATTCTCTTGCCTCCCCCTCAATATTCTGGGACAGATCCCATTAGGACTTGGGGACTTATCTATCCTAATACTTTATAAGACAATGACACCTCTTCCGTTTTGATAGCAAATTGGTTTAGAAACTCACCACTTCCTTCCCTGACAGCATCCTCTACCAGTTCCTTCTCTTTGGTGAATACTGACACAAAGTATTCATTTAGGACATCACCTACCTCTTCTCCACATGTAGATTCCTTCCTTTGTCCTTGAGTGGGCCAACCCTTGCTTTGGCTCCCATATGTATAAAAAGCCTTGGGATTCTCCTTAAATCTGTTCGCTCACAACTTTTCATGGCAGCTTTTAGCCCTTCTAAATCCTTGTTTAAGTTCTTCCCTACTTATAAACTTCAAGGGGCTTCATCAGTTTGCATCCTCATAAACCTTATGTATGCTTTCTTTTACTTTCTGACCAAGGTCATAACATCCCTTAATTCTTTATCCAACATTCCTCACATTCATTTTCTGCCCTTTTTCCCCAACCTTTAATTTGACATACTCTTCACACCCGCTTTTCTGCCCTCTCCCTGTAATCCTCAACCCAACAATCCTCTCATCCACTTTTCTGCCACTTTGTAACAGTTGATCTGACACTTCTGACCAGTTCCCCTTAACTCTGGATCTGACATTCTTCACACACACTTTCTTGCCTTTTCACCATGACCTTTGATATGACACGTAATGTCCTATATTCTGACCTTTGCCCCATAAACTTCAAATTCCTCTACTGATCAAGAATCTATCTCAGCCTTAAACATACACAAGGATTGGAGCTCATTGGAAAAGTAACATAATGAGGGTTGTTGTGGCACAGTGGCAGTCCCTACCTCAGAGCGAGGAGGCCCAGGTTGAAGTCCCATCTAATCCAGTGGTGTGAACTGGCACCTCTCAGTACATTGATTAGAAAATATCTGAAGGACTAACATTCATTGTGGATAAAGGAGACCCTTTAGGTGGACTATACATGCATTTCCAGAAGGCATTTGTTAAGGTATCACATGAAAAGTCATTGTGGAAAATAAAGGCTCATGTTTAGGGGGTTGCATATTAACATGGATAGTAGATTGGCGGCCCAGCAGAAAACAGTATATATAGGTTTTTGCAGAATGTGACAAGTGAGATCCAGCAGCAGGCTGCGCTGGTGCATGAACTTTTTACACGAACTAGAGAGTATAGGTTTAAGGTGACGGGGGAAAAAATTTAAAACGGAGGCCAGAAGGTGTGCATGTATAGAACAAGCTACCAGAGAAAGTGGTGGAAATGGGTACAATTCCAACATTTAAAAGGCACCCAGATGGATATATGAATAGGAAGGGTTGAGAGGGATTATGGATTAAATGCTATCAAATGGGACTGGGTCAGATTGAGATGACTGGTCAATGTGATTGAGTTGAACCAAAGGGTCTGTTTCCATGATGTATGACCAAGAACCTGCCCTCCCCACAGATCTCTGTGGCAGGAGTTCCAAAGACTCTCAATCCTCAGTTTTAAATTTGTGCTCTTTATTCTGAGACTGTGCCCACTCGTCCTAGGTTTTCCCATGAGGGAAAACTTCCTCTCTGCATTTACCCTGTCAAACCTTAAGAATCTTATATACTTCAATGAGATCACCTTGCATTCTTTTAAATTCAAACAGCAGCAGATCCAGTCTAACAGAGTGGTAACGCCATTGGCCCATACAGCTACACTCTCATTAAAGAGAGACACAGCAGGTAGTGGTTTAACCTGAGGGTCACCACTCAAGTGAGGGGAAAGGTTGAGAAGGAGATCACACCTTCATGGTAACGTCACCCTGTGTGAAAATTGAACCTACGCTTGCCGGTATCGTTCTGCATTGCCAGTTGAGTTAACTGACCTACTGGTCGAAAGGTTAATGCTCCTGGGGATATGGGCTCAACTCCAACCACCGCCAATGGTGAAACTCGAAAGGGTCTCTTGAAGCTCAATTGTGGTACCCCTCCCTCTAAGCCTGGAGACCTGGCTTCATACCCCAGGTGTTTAATAACATGTCTGAACAGGTTGATTGGAAAATATGGAAACCAAAACCAATCAGAGACATTTATTCACGATGTTCTGTTCCAATTTAGAAACAAAAGACCTAATGGCTGAACTACGTATTATCCCTTTGGATTATTGCGTGATTTGTATAATGTGACAATTTTTACAAATGTTCTAATTGGGATTTATTGTGAACTGTTGCTGCTGATTTAATTTGTACCTTTTTAAAATAAAATCGGAGTAAAAGACACTAACAATGAGAACCGCTGCCAGATTACACATGCGAGACTTTTTTTTTAAATTTTCATGGAGTGTTTAAACTCTTATCAAGCCTCATTTACTCAGTCACCTAGGATACGCGTCGTTTCTCCAGAGCGGTGGTGAGTGCAACAAGCAGTTGGCAATTAACAACTTAATTTTCATAGCATTATAGTTAATTCGGCATTGTTTGTATCCCCTTCCAGACCGGTGTTTCTACAAAATGCCTCAAAAAGTTCTCAAGTGCGTTATTCAGCTTGAAATCCACGCGGTAAGATATTCCTGCATATTTAAAAGTCACAGACACGCCGTAAATGTATGTTCTAGCGGCGAACTTCATATTGTGTTCAATGTTTAATTATTGGCTTGTACTGAAAGAAATCACTATTTACGAATTGCGTGTAACTGTGGACGCGACCTTTCGGGGGAAAAAAATGCTTAAAAGACAAAAGTTCTGAACAAGGGTTACTGGACACAAAATGCTAACTCTGCTTTCAAAGGTGCTGGCTGGACCTACTGAGTTTCTCCAGCAATTTCAGCTTTTTTTTGGAAAAGGAGGAATGCTGCTTTCTGGAGAACGTAACTAGATCAGCACTAGCGCTGATTTTCTTCTTTTCGGATGTATACTTCTTAACCATAAACGCGCTGTTCACTGCTTTCCTATACTACTGCAATATTTCCACTTGTTTGCTTCGAAAACCGAGATTGCTGGCGAAGCTCAGCAGGTCTACGGAAAGAAAGCAGAATTAGCGTTTCGAGTCCGGTGACTCCTCTTCAGAACAGATAGCAGCAAGGAAACGGGTAGGGAGAGCTGACTGCTGAGATGGAGATGGCGCCCGGAGAGAGGGGTGGGAGGGATATGCAAGTAAGGGGATTATAAATTTCAGGGCTTTGCAGAAAACAAGCTGAATAAGTGACAATAAGAGGTGAGAGTAGCAGAGATAATGGGAACTGCAGATGCTGGAGAATCTGAAATAACAAAGTGTGGAGCTGGATGAACACAGCAGGCCAAGCAGCATCTCAGGAGCACAAAAGCGGACTTTTCGCGTCTAGACCCTAGAGCGGGAAGGGGAAGAGGGTTCTGAAATGAATAGGAAGAGAGGGGGAGGCGGATCGAAGGTGGGTGGAGAGGAGATAGACAAGTTAAAGGGGCGGGGAGGGGATAGGTCAGTCCGAAGAGTACAGACAGGTCAAGGATGAGGTTAGTAGGTAGGAAATGGAAGTGCGGCTTGAGGTGGAAGGCGGAGGATATATGGGATGAAGGACAGGCTAGGGAGGCGGGGACGAGCTGGGCTGGTTTTTTGGATGGGGGGAGCGGGGATTTCGAAGAAGCTTGTGAAATTCACGTTGATACCCTTGAGCTGCAGGGTTTCCCAAGCGGAATATGAGTTGCTGTTCCTGCAACCTTCGGGTGGCATCGTTGTGGCACTGCAGGAGGCCCAGGATGGACATGTCGTCTGAGGAATGCGGGGGAGTTGAAATGGTTCGCGACTGGGAGGTAGCAGTGAATGGGTAGTGGGTGCTGAAAGCAAACCACATAATGTGATTTTAAAACAAAAACTGCTGGTGCTGGAAATCAGGATTAAAAACAGAAACTGCCAGACCTGCTGAATATTTCCAGCAGTTTCTGTGACTAGAAATCAGAATTAACATTTCAGACTGAGTAGGTGAGGTTGTATCAGAGATAATGGGAAGTGCAGGTGCTGGAGAATCCAAGATAATAAAGTGTGAAGCTGGATGAACACAGCAGGCCAAGCAGCATCTCAGGAGCACAAAAGCTGATGTTTCGGGCCTAGACCCTTCATCAGAGAGGGGGATGGGGAGAGGGTTCTGGAATAAATAGGGAGGGAGGGGGAGGTGGACCAAAGATGGAGAGAAAAGAAGATAGGTGGAGAGGAGAGTGTAGGTGGGGAGGTAGGGAGGGGATATGTCAGTCCAAAGAAGATGGACAGGTCAAGGAGGTGGGATGAGGTTAGTATGTAGGAAATGGAAGTGTGGCTTGAGGTGGGAGGAAGGGATGGGAGAGAGGAAGAACAGGTTAGGGAGGCAGAGACAGGCTGGGTTGGTTTTGGGATGCAGTGGGGGGAGGGGACAAACTGGGCTGGTTTTGGGATGTGGTCTGCCCATAGTGGTTGTGAACGCCCTTGACCGTGTTTCCCGCAACACATCCCTCACACCCCGCCCCCGCCCCAACCGCCCAAAGAGGATCCCCCTCATCCTCTCGCACCACCCCACCAACCTCCAGATACTGCGCATCATCCTCCGACACTTCCGCCATCTACAATCCGACCCACCACCCAAGACATTTTTCCATCCCCACCCTTGTCTGCTTTCCGGAGAGACCACTCTCTCCATGACTCCCTTGTTCGCTCCACACTGCCTTCCAACCCCACCACACCCGGCACCTTCCCCTGCAACCGCAGGAAGTGCGACACTTGCCCCCACACCACCTCCCTCACCCCCATCCCAGGCCCCAAGATGACTTTCCATATTAAGCAGTGGTTCACCTGCACATCTGCCAATGTGGTACACTGTATCCAGTGTGGCTCCCTCTACATTGGGGAAACCAAGCGGAGGCTTGGTGACTGCTTTGCAGAACGCCTCCACTTGATTCGCAATAAACAACTGGACCTCCCAGTCGTGAACCATTTCAACTCCCCCCTCCCATTCTTTAGATGACATGTCCATCATGGGCCTCCTGCAGTGCCACAATGATGCCACCCAAAGGTTGCAGGAACAGCAACACATATTCCGCTTGGGAACCCTGCAGCCCAATGGTATCAATGTGGACTTCACCAGCTTCAAAATCCCCACCGCATCCCAAAACCAGCCCAGTTAGTCCCCTCCCCCCCACTGCATCCCAAAACCAGCCCAGCCTGTCTCTGCCTCCCTAACCTGTTCTTCCTCTCAGCCATCCCTTCCTCCCACTCCAACCCGCACCTCCATTTCCTACCTACTAACCTCATCCCACCTCCTTGACCCGTCCGTCTTCCTTGGACTGACCTATCCCCTCCCTACCTCCTCACCTATACTCTCCTCTCCAGCTATCTTCTTTTCTCTCCATCTTCTTCGGTCCGTCTCCCCGCTCTCTCCCTATTTATTCCAGAACCCTCTCCCCATCCCCCTCTCTGATGAAGGGTCTGGGCCCCGAAACATCAGCTTTTGTGCTCCTGAGATGCTGCTTGGCCTGCTGTGTTCATCCAGCTTCACACTTTATTATCTTGAGTAGGTAAGGTATTGCTGAGCGAATGCTGCTTGATACACTATTGGTGACCCCTTCCATCACTTTGCTGACAATTTACCAGGTGGCTGAATTGATGGTAATTGGCCTGATTTGATGCTTTCCCTATCCACAGGCAGGACATGCATGGTCAGTTTTCTCCACTGGTAGATGCAAGTGTTGTAACTATACTGGAAAATCTTGGCATAGCAATTCTGCAGCACAAGCCTGAAGGACTAACGCTGGAATGTTGTTGGGGCCCATTACTCTTACAGTTTCCAATGACTTCAGTCATTTGTTTATCACTTGGAGTGAATCAAATTGGCTGAAGGCTAACATCTGTGCCTTCAGGGACCTTGGGAGACAGATTATTCGTTTTGGCAAATACTTCAGCCTCCATCTTCTGTGCAGGTGTGCTAGGGTCCCCCACTATTTATGCTGGGAATGTTTGTGGACCCTCTACCAATGAGTTGACTAATTGCCTGCCTGCTAACCATTTATGACTGGATCTGGTAGGATGGCAGAGCTTAGATATGATCCATTTGTTGTGAAATTACTTTGTAATTGTCAAACAGCTAAGCAACATCCTGTGCAGTTAACCTTGAGTTGTAGCTTCACCTGGTTGCCACCTATCCTGCAGCTCGTGGCCTGCTCTCCTGCACTCTTCATTTGACCAAGGAAGAATGAAGATATGCCAGGCCATGAGGTTACAATTTATGGTTGACTGCAGTTTTCTTACTGCTTAATGCCCACGCTGTTGGATGCCAAGCCTTGAGATCCTCGATCTGTTTGAAATTTGTTCCACTTAAAACAATAGAAGATCAGACCCCACTTAAAGGGTAGGATACCATCTTCGCAATGTCCCTGCGGTGGTCATTACAACTCTTAGTCTCGTGGACACATCCACCTGCAAAAGACAGATTGAGGATGAGGTCAAGTTGATTTTTCTTTTTTTTTCCTCACCTTCTGATTCAGACCAAGTCTAGCAGCTATGTTCTTTCAGATTACTAATGGAGGCATTTGGAATATTGTCTGTAAGGCACAATTATGTAACTATGATTATGTCAGGCTTTTGCTCAACAAGTCTGTGTGAGGACTCTCTCCCAGGTTTTGCAGAAGCCCCGAGATATAGTAACGAGGACTTTATAGGTCGATTGGGCTCTGTGTGGCAATATTGGTTTCATTGATACTGGGCGGTTTGTACAGTTTCTTTTCTTTTACTAAACTTGATAGCAGTTAGACATTCTCAAAGGTTCACTCTGCCATTTCAGAGGGTCTCTTAAGAGCCATTGCTGTCAATCTTGAGTCACATGTAGTCTGAACCATCATGACTGATTTCCTTTCCTGAAGAATAATAGTGGGACTAGCTGAGTTTTTAACAGTTTAGTGATTACCATTGGTCTAGACTTTAACTCCAGATTAATTAATTTAATTGAAACTTCACTATCTGTCTCGGGATTTGAACCAATGCTCCCAGAGCATTAGCCTGCATTTCTAAGTAGTCCAGTGGCATATGACTCTATCATCCCCACTTCCCCCAAAATAATACTGCTGGGAAAGGACAGCCACAGCATGAAGAGCAACACTTTACCCCAATACGCCTGCAATATGACAATACGTGTGGGTCATCAATTGCGATCGATCTTAACACCATTCAATCATGATGGGGCAGCAGTGATGTGATCGATGCTGATATCCATACACCCGTGACAGCAGGCTAACAATTGTCTCAGTACCAGGAACCAAAAAATGGAAAAAAAAATGTTGTTAAACCATAGGCCATTCTTAGTGAACAAATTGGTGGAAGTGCAATTTTATAAAGTCTCAAAATTTTACAGAATTCATAAATAGAATTTTAGCACTCAATTTTAATTCACATATGGACATGTAAAAGACTTTTCTAAAAATTCAACCTTTGCTTACAAATTGAGCTGTTGCTGTGCTTTTATTTTCTTCTTTAAGGTAACCTGTCCTGGTGTGATGTTGCCAAGAAAAGATGAGCTCTATATCAATATTTATATGCTTGGCCAGTACTGGAAGACAAAATGTTTTATGCCAATATTCCCACTTCTTATTCATGAAAGTCTGCAGTTTGAAAAGGTGAGTACAAGTAAAATTATTTCTGTTGTCAGTTCCCACTCCAGGGGTTTGAACTCTCAAGAATCAAGGCTGAACCTTCACTGAAATTCTCATATTACAACAGTGATCATATCTCAAAAATCATTGACTAAAAACTGCTTTGATGTCCCAGGGTTGCAATTGATGTTAAATAAATGCAATTATTTTTCTTTTACGTTCAAGTATTTTATATGCTTGAATTGAACATTTTCACAGTATGTTGTATTTGGTTATATTTGTTATAACCCATTTGATTTTGATTGATTTTTATTGTTTTCACATGTACCAAGATACCAAGTGAAATGTATTATTTTACATGCTATACAGGTAGATCCATGCGATACAGGTAAAGAAATGGAGGCTGGCTAACACAGTAAAATGTATTTTGATGTTTTTAAAAACAGTTCACATGGCAGAAGAGGAAGTTTGGGAGGTCTTAGAGAATATAATAGTGGCTAAATCTCCAGGACATGATCTAATATATCCCAGAATGTTGTGGGAAGCAAGAGAGATAATTGCAAGACCTCTTCCAGAAATATTTGCATCATCAATAACTACAGGGTGAGGTGCATGTGACTGGAGGCTTGCCAATTTTGTACCTTTGTTTAAGAAAGGTTGTAAGGAGAACCCAAGGAACTGTAGATCTGTGAGCTTGATGTCGGTTGTGGGTAAATTGTTGGAGGTAATTATAAAAGACAGGATTTATGGACATTTCGAGGAACAAAAATTGATTGCGGATAGTCAGCATGGTTTTGTGCAACGAAAATTGCCAAACAAACTATATTCAGTTTTTTTGAGCAAGTTACCAAAAGGATTGAGGGCAGGACAGTGGACATTGTTTACTTGGACTTTAGTAAAGCCTTTGACAAGGTTCCACATGGTAGATTAGTGAAGTTTGGTCACATGGGATTCAGGGACAGCTTGCCAATTGGCTTGACAGAAGAAAGAGTGGTGGAGGGTTGCTTTTTGGACTGGGGACCTGTCACTAGTGGTGTTCCACAAGAATTGATTCTGGCTCCTCTTTTGTTTGTCATTTATACAAAATAATTTGGAGTGAATGTAGAAGGCATGGTTAGTAAGTTTGTGAATGCCACCAATTTTGGTGGCATAGTAGATAGTGAAGAAAGTTTTCTAAAGTTATAAAGGGATCTTGATCAAATGGGTCAATGGGCTGAAAAATAGCAGATGGAGTTCAATCTGGATAAATGTCATGTATTGCATTTTTGGTACAACAAACAAGAGTAGGACTTATACAGTTAATGGTAGGGCCTTGGATAGTGTCACAGAACAGAGAGCCCTAAGGTTTCAGGTACATCCTTTTCTAGGATACTGTGTCCAGTTTTGGTCACCCACTTATAGGAAGGGTACTGTTAAGCTGGAGGGGGTTCAGAAGAGATTTGCCAGGATGTTGCTGGGTATGGAAGGTTTGAATTAAAAAGAAAGGCTGGATTGGCTGGGACTTTTCTCACTGGAGTGTGGGAGCTTGAGAGGAGACCTTTATAGAAATTTATAAAATCATGAGGGGTATGCGCAGAGTTATTCGTAGTTGTCTTTTGCCTAGAATGGGGAATTTCCAGACTAGGGTACACGTTTTTAAGGGGAGAGGAGAGAAATTTTAAGAAGACATAAGAGCTAATTTCTCTGACAGTGGGTTGTTCGTGTGTAGAAAGACCTTCCTAGGAAGTGGTGGATATGGGTACAATTACAATGTTTAAAAGACATAGGATAGATATATGAATAGGAAGGGTTTGAACGGACATGGACCACGAGCAAGCAGGTGGGACTAATTTAGTTTGGGATTATGTTCGGCTTGGACTGAAGGGTCTGTTTCCATGCTGTCTGACTCTATAAGAAACAAAGAACATCTGTGGAGAGAAATCCGAGTTAACGTTTTGGGTCCAATGACCCTTCCTCAGAACTGGACCTGAAATGTTTAACTCTGGTTTCTCTCCACAGATGCTGCCAGACCTGCTGAGCTTTTTCAGCAATTACTGTTTTTGTTTCCAATTTCCCAGCATTGGCGGTTGTTTCAGTTTGTTGAAATAAAGAACTGTCAGCTGACCTGGCAGTAAAAATGGCGCCAGTACTCTTTGAACTCAACAAACAACTCAGACACTAGCAGTGCATACGTGTTCGTAGTTAACTTAGAGGACAGCAGGGGGGAAAGGAGGTGCCAGCTCATTGCCAGGTGAAAATGCATACAAATTTGCTCCGTCTAAAATCTTGATTTGATTTCACTGGAGTAATGTACATAAAATCAGTGATGGCAGCATGTAGAAATGCTGTTGAAGGACTGCAGAAATCATGCAGGCATTGTTAAGATGCACAAAGGAGAACACCATCAGATGCTTTCTGTGAGCTTAGAATTGGTGGGAAACTCCATTACCACACTTGAGGACTTAAGCATGACATAGTGCCTGATGACTAATGTCACCGCTTATGTTGCAACACAAATAAGTCGAAAACATTTGAATTTTGCAGCAAAAGTTCAGACTGATGTCCGGTACCATAGTCTGCAATTTTGAGCATTCATGGCTGCAAATACCTGTTTTCAAAAGGGGTTTCAGAGTATGACTGATATGATAATCTGTCCTCCAGCACATTATTAAAATTGTACAGGTGCCGCCCATGGGAGTTGCAGTTGGAACAGCTGAGGAATGGAGCCTATCTTTACACACATTTTTATATTTACTCCTTGTAATTGAACAACCAACAAGCCCCTATATAGTGTTCACGTAATTGTCTAGTTAATGCCACAACCTGTATGCAGTAAAGTACAATGAATGTACAGTAACACCAATATCTTGACACCTCTTACTTAGCAGATTAGGCCAATCTGCCTTTTCTCTGTAAACATGCACAGTTTTTATTTAAAGTATTATCTAATGCCCTCTTCACTGACTCAATTGACACTTTCCCCACCTGAGTTCTAGGCAGTGAATTCCAGACCCTAATTCCTCATTGTGTATAAAAGTTATTTGGGCTAACTTGTGTTTACTTCTTTCACCTAACTTGCATTTGCTGCTTTTGCAAGACACTTTTTAAATCTTTTCTCTATGGCTCTCAATCCTTTTTCGAGCAAGAACAGTTTCTCCCTGTGTATTCTGTCCGGGCCCTGTATGATTTTGAAAACTTCCATTGAATGTCCTCCTGGCCTCCTCTCCAAGGAAAACAGCCCCAACTTCTCCAGCCATTCCTCATAACTGAGTGCCTCATCCATGAAACCATTCTTGTAAAGCTCTTTTGCAGTCTTTACAACGTATTGACATTATAGAACCCAAAAGTAAACACAATCCAGCTGAAGTCAAACTAGTTCCCTGCTGTTTTATTCTCTGCACTTCTTGGTGAAGCACAGAATAGTATATACTTTATTAACAATTCTGTACTTGTCCTGTCATCTTTAATGACTTACGCATGTCTCACCCAGGCCTCCTTTATATTCTGATACTCCTTTATTCTGTCTCTCCGTGTCTAATTTTGGTCCCCTTTTCTAAGGAAAGATATTAGCAAGAGAGGAAGTCCAGAAATGTTAACTAGATGAATTCTGGATCCCCTTTTGATCTACTGTTACTCTAGATCTATTGGCGCCAAAGCAGTCACCTCAAATAAGTCAAATGTTTAGCTCTATATAATTGCAAAAGGTACAACAGTTTATGATAGCTTGGCACATCTGATCTGTGGTGCTAAGAAGATCCCTTTGTGATGTCTCCCAGCTCCAGGAAGATGTTCTCAATGTTCCTTTGATCTTCTTGATTAACAGCATGGCTGGAAGGCTAATATTTGTGCCTTACTGTTTAGGTTGATTTTTAACATTGAAGTCACTGTGGAGCTCATTCTCTGCCCTGTAGTTTTCAGACCAAGAAAATGGATGAAGTTCTAGGCATATTTTAAATTTCAGAACTCTAATTGATTTAGGTAGCTAAATTGATACTTTACTAGCACAGCCAACATAATATGGGTGCCCCCAATTGTAAACGACCTTTGGGAATCTAGCAACTGCATAGATTAATAGACTGCATCACCTTTGCTATCTTGCCTAGCTTATGTTTGATTTGCTGTGCTTTAAAGGGTATGATGCAATTTCAATACATGCTCGTGCTTTCCGTAGTTGATGTTCTGACGTTGTAAATAATCCCCAAGACAACTTTAAAGAAACCACTGAGAGAAATACTTGATGATAACGGACATAATGATATTGGTTTGCATGCAGTCCTTTGTGCAACAGGTCATATAAAATGTGTATTTATACTGGTGTATTTGTGCAAGCCCTCATGCGGAGTTACTCAAAAAGATCTTAATTTGGCACGCTAGTGAACCTTAGCTTAACGCTGCACCTCTCTTCTTCTTCTTGAGATCCTCCACAAAGTAAATAGTGGAATATATGCTGCTACACCTACCCTGTGAAAGGGATCACATGTTGATATTTGTGAAATATTGGGGGGGAGAAATGCAAAAGGTTTCTCCAATCTGATTAAAAACAATACAATTTCAAAACCCTTCATGGTCATAAAATCCTAAAGCCTACCAAAATCAGATAATCCTCAGTTGGTGCTTGTCACACATCACCGCCTAACTGAGAGGTAAAGACAAAATCAGGAACCTTTAATCTAACAGTTTCATTGACTCTCATTCTGACAACTGATACCATGAAGATGTATGCAGAATTGTGGGAAAATTCATCAATGATGAGAGATCTCTGGTTGGGGTTGCAGCAGTAAATGGGTCTTACTAAAGGCACAAAGTGGATGAAAAACCTCCCTTTCCTTTTTTTTTGGAACAAAATTTCTTTACCGTTTCTGTACTGTTCATTTAGCATAGAATTTTGAATTCTCTGATTTGCATTCTCCTGCCAGAAGTTCACAAAAACATGATGTCCCTTCTAAGAAGTGTCTTGGCCTCCTCAAACTGGAAATGTCAGGCCTTGTTTGCAATAGCTTTGTAATTAAACAATGATTACATAGAAGTTTCCCAGAGATTTTTCTTCAAAGTTCATTGAATTAAAGTACATGCAATTCTTTTCTGCTACCACCAGGTACCACTAACGTGCTTTATAAACTCAGCAGTACATAATTTAAGGTGATGTACGATACTGCTCCTTCTGTTATTAAAAGGGCTTAAATTATATCGTGTTACGATGAGATTGAAATTGGGTATAATAAAACTACAGAAATTAGAATTCTTAGGTAGTCACTTTTTGATGATTCTTCTCCTAAATTAACTCAAAATAATGCAGGAGAAGAAAATCTGTTAGGAAATATACTGCTATTTATGTGCAACTGAAAGAAAGGTTCATTGTGTGCACAATTGTGGAATGACAGCAAGAACTCAAATTTATGTAACTAGTTTAGTTTAACACAGCAAAACATCCAAGGTGATTCATGTTTGAAGGTCACACCCAAGAGGGAGCAGAGAGAAAATGATGATAGGAATTGTTCAAGTTTGCAGTTAGTGATTTTTTTTTTAAAAGGAAGCTTCCCAGGGTGAGGTTGATGTAATAAGAAGAATGAATTGGGGGAAAATGTTGCAGACGTTTGGTCCATGTTTCTTACTGGGACACTTTATTCTTATTTTTCCATGTGATGTGATAGTTATTTTTATAAACCTGTTTAAACATGTTCCAACACACTGAGGCAGGTATACTTGAAGATTTATACTCTGATTTGATTTTGTTCCAAGTTCAGCTTGACTTTGAAGGTTGTTGTTATTGTCTAGCAGTTCAACTTTGCTTAACCCTTTGCTGTTCCCATATCTATGCCTCTCATGAGCCTCTCCTAACCCTTGAGCAATACATTTGTCACTAATCAAAATCAAGCCTAGTCAAAGAGCAAAAAGCGAAGTTGCTGAAAAAGTTCAGGTCTGGCCACATCTGTGAAGAAAAATCAGAGATGTTTCGGTTCTGGTGAACCTTCCTCAGAAAAGGATGGTAGCTAGGAAAATGTCAGTTTACATGCAGAAGATAGAGTTGGGGAAGGGGTTAGGGAGTAAATGGTAGGTGGTGATAGAGCCCAAAGAGAGAAGACAGTTGGGTAGATAAAGGAATTGGTAACAGTCAGGCCAGGAGGGTGATTAGCTGTTAATGTTAGTGGCTAACAATACATAGCGTGTAGTGGCAGGCTATGTGACAACAAAATCTGGCGTGTTGGGTAGGGGGCTAGGCTAGGAATTTATGTCTAAAATTACTGAATTCGACATTGAGCCCGGGGGGGCTGCAGGGTCCCCAAGCTGAAAATGAGGTGATTTTCTTCCAGCTTCTCTCTCTTTTGAGCTCTATTTATTTTAGAGTTTGGATTCTGAACTAACGGTACGTGAATGTGGTCTGTGCATCCAAATGGATTTCATAATTAACTTGAGCATTTCTGTGGCCATGATGATTTCTCTTAAAACAGAGACAGCGACTTAACTGAGGAGGAATGGGGCTTTGTTGACTTTGGAGATTTTTGACAGAGCAAGGTAAACAGAGCAATTTATCAGGTAGAAGATTAGCTTCATGGGTGAACAGCACGCTTGCCTTAATTGCGCAGACCATTGAGTATGGAAGTTGGGATGCATGCTGAGTACGTTGGTGAGGCCTCTTCTGTAGTATAGTGTGCAGTTCTGGGTTGCCGTGTTATAGGAGAACTGGAGAGGTTTAAGAAAAGATTTATCAGGATGTTGTTGAGAAAAGAGGGTTTGAGTTATAAAAATAGGTTGGATAGGCTGGAGCGTAGGAGGTTGAAGGATGACCTTATACAGGTTTATAAAATCACGAGAGGCATGGATATGGGAATAGCAAAGGTCTTTTGTCTAAGTTGGGGGAGTTGAAAACTAGGACGCACATTTTTTTTTAAGGTGAGAGGAGAAAGTTTTAAAAAGTAGACGAGAGGCAACTGTTCGACACAGATGTTCATGTTTGGAATTAACTGTCAATATATGTGGTGGATGAGTACAGATAAAACATTTTAAAGACATTTGGATAAGTACATGTATAGGAAAGGAAGGGTTTGGAGGGATATGTGCCAAATGCAGGCAGGTAGGGAGGCAATGACCTAGTGGTACCGTCACTGGACTGTTAACCCAGGGGTCCAGATAATGTTCTGGGGACCTGGGTTCAAATCCCACCATGGCAGATGGTAGAATTTGAATTCAATAAATGTTTGGAATTAATCATCTAATAATAACCACAAATTGAGTGTCAATTGTCAGGAAAAACCCATCTGGTTCAGTAATGCCCCTTACTGGGAAGGAAACTGCCATCCTTACCTGATGTGGCCTCAATATGAGGCCACACCCACAGCAATGTGGTTTACTCTTAACTGTCCTCTGGGCAATTGGAGAACAAATGTTGCCTGTCCAGTAAGGCCCTCATCTCATGAATGAGTAAAGGAGAAAAATAGGTGGGACTAGTTTAGTTTGGGAACATGGTTGGCGTTGACTAGTTGAACTGAAGGGTCTATTTCCATGCTGTATGACTCTCACACTATGGTCTGTGTGAGTGTGCATTCTAAAGAAGTGTTTTTGGGCTTTGTGGGATTGCATTGCAAAACCTTAGAATCTGTATTATATGCAAATAGTTGTTTTTGAGTGAAATGTCTCTGTTTTATTGCAAAAGCCAAATCTGCAGCATTGTGAGCCTATGTTTCAGAGAAAGACCTTTTTTTTTATTTGGGGGAAAAATATCAAATACAATCTATCAATCCAGATTTCAGCCAGGGATCTGACTTGTCTCGTAATGACATTAACTTGGATCACAGTGTGTTACCAGCTATACCAGCGATGTTACTTAGTTTTGCCTGGACCACGTGTTTTGTATTCAGCCTTCGTACATAATATTTGTCACTTTCTCATGCTTACTTTCTCTTTAACAGGTGTTTGGAAAAGATGTTGTTGACCCTGCAGATGTTGCTGCCTTCTTGGAATGTATGTAGAACATCATTAATGGCAGACTTCAAACAGAAGTATTAATGCCTGTGAAAAACCTATAACTGGTATTATCATTATTGAATGCAAAAACAAAACATCATTACAATGAATTTGTTGTGAGAGTTCAAGAATTCATTAAGTTGATTTCTAATATAGTCATAGTCATAGAGTCGTCTTACAGCATGGTAACAGACAACCAGTCCATGCCAAACATAACCCCAAACTAAGAAAGTCCCACCTGCCTGCTCCTGGCCCATATCCTCCAAAACTTTTCCTATTCATGTACTTATTCAAATGTCTTTTTAGTTGTTGTAACTTTATCCATATCCACTATTTCCACTGGAAGTTTATTGCACACATGAACCACCTTCATGTATTTTTTGTTAAATCTCTCTCTTCTCACTTTAAAAATGTGCCCCTTAGTCTTCAAATCCCCCATCCTAGGAAAAAGCAACCACCATTAACTGTCATATTACCCTCATTATAAACGTTTATGACATTGCCTCTCAACCTCCTATGCTGGAGTGAAACTTTGAACTGTAATAAATTTTATGAAAAGTGCTGCCTTGCATTAAATTGAACAACTTTCTTTCAAAAGGGGAAAAAAAACAAAATTATACTATGTAAGATGGAACTGACATAGCTCAAGTTTGATTTCATCATTAGCGTTCTTGACTTAAAGCTGCAATGTTTGGGCTGAGGACGGGCAGATGAAGTTTCATTCAGGTAAAAGTGAGGTGCTACATTTTGGAAAGGCAAATCGGGGCAGACGTTATACACTTAACAGTAAGTTCCTAGGGAGTGTTGCTGAAAAAAGAGATTAGATTCCCTACAGTGTGGAAACAGGCCCTTTTGGCCCAACAAGTCCACACCGCCCTTTTGGAGCATCCCACCCAGATCCATCCCCCTATAACCCACACACCCCTGAACACTACAGGCAATTTATCATGGCCAATCCACCTAGCCTGCACATCTTTGGATCGCAGGTTCATAGTTCCTCGAAAGTGGAGACCCGGGTAAACAGGATAGTGAAGAAGGCGTTTGGTGTGCTTGCTTTTATTGGTCAGTGCATTGAATATAGGAGTTTGGAGGTCATGTTGCAGCTGTACAGGACATTGGTTAGGGCCACTTTTGGAATATTGCATCCAATTCTGGTCTCCCTGCTGTAGGAAGGATGTTGTGAAATATTCAAGTGTTCAGAAAAGATTTACAAGTCTACTACCAGGGTTGGAGGGTTTGAACTGTAGGGAGATTCTGAATAGGCTGGTGCTATTTTCTCTGGAGCATCAGAGGCTGAGCGATGACCTTATAATGTCTTATGAAACCATGAAGGACATGGATAGGGTAAATTGCCAAGGTCTTTTCCTAGGGGTGAGGTAGCCCAAAACTAGAGGGCATTAGTTTAAGGTGAGAGGGGAAAGTGTTTAAAGAGGACTTAGGGGGCAATTTCTTTCATGGATGTTGGTGCGTGGATGGAATGAGCTTCCAGCAGAAGTGGTGGAGACTGGTACAATTAGAGGAAGAGTTTAGAGGGGTATGGGCCAAATGCTGGCAAATGGGACTAGGTGAATTTAGGATATTTGGTCAGCGTGGATGAGTTGGACTGAAGGGTCTGTTTCTATTGTTTACAGCTCTGTGACTCCATGGTTCTATAACTCCAAGTGCCTAACCCTTTAAAACATGCCAAGGTTCACTTTAATGCTAATTGTAAGCCCTAAGTTAATGACAATTGTAGATATCTTTAAAGAACCTAGTCAGATATATTATGACGCACCTTTGGGGTGGATGGAACTTGAACCCCATCCATCTGACTCAGAGGCAGGGACACTGCTGCTGAGCCGCAAGAGCCCATTTGCAATTTTCGACGGAGCTTAGGAGAGCCCATCTAAAAGTTTTACTAGCCCTGATTAGTTACAAGACCTATTACAGTTAGAAATATACTTCAAGCTTTCTAGTATTTATAATGTCTGTCCTAACAAGTACAAAATAAATAAAACTTAATGCTGTGGTATTAGATTGATGCACTTTGGGATGCCAGTTCGTGACACTGCCAGAAGTACATACTACTAGGTTTTAGTCCAACATGTTTATTTGAAATTGTAAACTCTGAGTGCTGGTCCTTCGTCAGCTCACTTCCCCTGGCGAAGGAGCAGCCCTCCAAGCTTGTGATTTCAAATAAACTGGTCGGACTATAACTTGGCATCATGTGACTTTGCCCACCCTGGTCCAGCACTGGCACCTCCATAGTTTGTAACACTGGATGACTAGGCAGAATTAACTTGTTCTCTTTTGACTGAAATTCTCCTTCAGTCTTCCTTTCTCATGCAGGGTTGCGCATCGTTAAAAATACAGAAAATGGCATTTTATTTGAATTTAACTGAGATAATGTTTGAGCAATGATTTCCAATATATTGCAGTTTTTTTTTTCTGTTTAATATGCCTGTGTACAGGACACATAACACCAACTTTGGGCAGAATTTTCCCACCAGCTTTGGGTCTGAACCAAATGGGAGCGTTGAACCAAACCTGATGGTAGCCAGACCAGTACAATAAAAGCAAAAGCAATCTATGTCCCAAGAAATAGCCTTTGATTAGCCATATCCAAACTTATTCAGCCAATTGGATATTGCTATAAAACAGGCAATTCTAGATTTGGTGATATGTAATGAGATAGATTTGATTAGAGACCATGTGGTAATGGAACACCTAGGGGGCATTGACCATAATATGATAGAATTCACCGGTTGTGGTTGGTTGGCTCGTTGAGCTGGTTTGTTGTTTTTCCACAGACATTTCATTACCTTGCTGGGTAACATCATCGGAGGTGCAGCCTCCGATTTGAAGCATTGTTGTGTTTTCCCACCTGGTTTCAAAACTGTTGAGCTGGGTTACCTCACTCCAGTTTTCCTTTGCAGCGCAGTGTATATGAGGTTGAGTTCTGTGTGTTTGATGGCTTCCTTTGTGGAGTACCAGGCTTCTAGGAATTCTCGTGCTTGTATCTGCTTTTCTTGTCTCAGGATCTTGGTGTTGTCCCAGCCAAATTGGTGGTTCTCCTTATCCACTATCCACATGGATGTGGAATACAGTGATACGTACAGTGTGGCCTTTTGCTGCCATCCATAAGAAAAAAAGACTTTCCTTCCCTTCTGGACAGCTTTCAGAAGAATCTATATGGAGGCATTGAAAATATATTAATAATGTGGTCTCACCAATGCCCTGTGCTGCTGCAGCAAAGTTTATCTGCATTTATATTCCATTCCCGTTTCAATAAATGACAACATTCTAGTTGCTTTCCACATAACTTCAATACCAATATTTTGTGATTTATGTACCACTGAGCCCAGATACCACTTATTGCAGAGTCTTATAGCCTCTCTACTTAAAGCTATACTACACTTCTATTCCTCCTGTCTAAATGGAAAGTGCTTTAGTTTCACTCTTTTCATTCTTTCCTTTTTTAAAATACTTGGTGAAACTCTTGCTAATTTTGTTGGGTTTTAAATTATGCCAATCCTCTGACCTAGCACTAACCTTTACAGAATAATATTATTTCTTTCAATTTGCCATTCTCATTAACTTACTTAATTTGCCATAAATGGTCCAGCCTTCACATTAGATTCTTTGCAGGTTGCAAAATATCAATTTCCATGTCTGCTCCTGCATTTTAACAGCCCTACCCTTTTAACCCAACTTCCCAGTTAACATTTAATCAGCTCTTCATGTCCTTTATAATTCTGTTCATTTAAGATCAAAACACAAGCCTTTAAATCCTCACCCTCAAATTGAATGCTCAAGCTAAAATCAGTCATGTTATGATCACCGCTACCTAGAGTCTCCATTACCATGAGGTTATTTGTTAATTCTGTCTAATGGCACGTTACCAAGCCCAGAAGTCTGCTGTCTGGTTGGTTCTGTCAGTCTGCAGATAAAATTGGACAGTAACTAATGCACCCATGTCTAGGAACAATGATTTTGAGCAGAACTTGAAGTTAGAACCAGCGCTTGCACTATGTGCCACACCAACCTCGGAAGACTTCGACTATAAGTAGCAGTGCAAACCACAAAAGGCTTCTTCTAACTCGGCAACAACCTGAAGAAATATTGAACAATTCACTTGAAAGTAATTGATGAGTCCTTTAAATTGCACTGGTTAAGGGGAACTCCTTCTGATACTGAATGCATGCTGCACAAGGTTAAGTGAGGATATTAGCTGGAGCATTGATGTAAAAAAAGTGCTGCTGCCACCATGACACCAGAGTTCCATTCTGATTAATATCTTAAGCTGCATTGTTCCAATACAAATTCCCAGCAGGGGCAGTGGCATCTGTCATGGCCTGCAGTAGAACTGCGTGCATACCCATATGATGTTACTTTGGATGCAAATGATGCCCATAATACAGACAGCATGGGTGCTACGTGACTTCATTCTGCACACATTAACTTTGACCCAAGTTTTAAATTATTTTAAAATTGAGATGACACTTCAGAAGATGCTCTTGAGCCAAAAAATAAGGAGGATATTGTCACCAGTGAAATCATTCTTCAGTTTAGAAATTAAACATGCATCACTTCAGGATTGTATGTTGAAATAGAGTTTTTATGTGGCAGTAATCCACAAAATAATGTCATCCATGTACTGTATAAAGTGTATATGCAGCACAAATAGGTTAATTGCTTTTGTTTGCCCTTTTTAGCTTTGCAATTTGAAGACCTGATCCTGCAATTTTCTATGAGGATTTGTTTCTTTCTTTCTTTCTTTGTTTGAGTGTCAAAACCTCAGTTTTGTCCTTTTTCTTTCAGGTGACACCACTAAGTTTGAACTGATGCAGTACAGTCCTTCAGGTATCACCACCAAGTATTTAATGCAATTTATTTTAGTTTCTACTTAAATGCTGGCAGAATTGGGGCAGTCACTCTGAAGGGGTAGCATGATGATAATGCCACTAGACTAATTCAAATCTCATCTTACAGATGATGAAACTTGAATTCAACAACAAAGCTAACGGAATGGCAACCATGTAACCTCTGTTGATTGATTTTTCCTAAAACCCAGCTGATAGGAAACAAAATCTACTGTCCTGATGTGGTCTGGTCTACACATGGCTTAAATCCCTCTGGACAATTTGTGATGGACAATAAATATCAATGGCTCTCACATCCTGTGAACAAACATTTTAAAAATCACTTCATGCTGTCCATGAATGGCTGAATTTGTAAGTAAAACAGAAATTGCTAGAAAAGCTCAGCAGGTCTGACAGCATCTGTGAAGAGAAATCAGAGTTAACATTTCGAGTCCAGTGGGCCTTCTTCGGAACTGTGACTCCTCTTCAAACCTATTTCTGAAGCAGAGTCATTAGACTTAAAACATTTAAGCCACCTTTCTCCCCACAGATGCTGCCAGACGTGCTGAGCTTTTCCATCAGTTTGTTTTTGCTTTCAGATTTCCTCTTTCTGCAGTTTTTTTTATTGTTGTTGGCTGTATTATATACTTATTCTAGCATGTTATGTTAATCACTAATGACTTATATTTGAAATTATTTGCACAAGTAAATCTATTTATTTCTGTAAGCACATGTACAGATTACAAAAGGAAATACTCTGGTATCATCATTCTAAATGATCATATTTTTGTTTAAAGTATTGTCATTTACAACATCCTGGTGTCACTCTTATCTTGCCTTTTGTTGGATTGTATCTAAGTTCCTTGTGTTAAGGGTGTCATTGACATTTAAATGATCTGAATTAATGATTCTGTTCTATTCAGTGTCATATTTTTGTGTAATTCCTGGACAGAGATGCCTGACTGTGTGTGTTTTACGAATGTGAGTCCTGTACTGATTACAATTGACTGTTAACTTCTGTCAACACAATGACTGACTTTTACATTTGAGAAGTTTGCCTATATTGTCCAATATCTAACTGTATAACAACATGATCTGGCGGGTATAAAAGTCATCATATACTTTTGTGACCTAATGTAGACTTTTGTATCTGAATTCCTCTTTGCGATCTTGTTAGGGAAGACTAAGGAAATACTGGGAGCATGAAGTCATATGGCAATATACAAATGGGGACCATGTGTAGGCCGTTTGGCTCCTCGAGCCTGCTGCACCATTGAAAAAGATCATCACTGATCTGATTGTAACCTCAAATTCATATTTCTACCTATCTTGATATTTCTTCACCTCCTGCTTAACAAGAATATATCCAATAAAAATTGAAAGAACTGCAGATGCTGTAAATCCGGAACAAAAACAGAACTTGCTGGAAAAGCTCAGTAAGTCTGGCAGCATCTGTGAAGAAAAAAAAATCAGTTAACATTTTGGGTCCGGTGACCCTGCCTCAGAATCTATCTACTTCTGCTTTAACAAAATCCAAGGCGACTACTTTTTTAAAGAGACGATTGCAAAGACTGATGATCCTCTGAGAGAAAAACAAAATTTCCTTATCTCTTTCTTTTTTTGAATGGGTGTCCCTTTTATTTTTAAATTAGTTCTTGAATTGCCTCTTAGAGGAAACACCCTGTCTTTATGCAACCAATCAAGACCTGTTAGGATCTTATGTTTCAATCAAGTCATCCTTTGTTCTTCTAAACTCCAGGTATACACTAAGCTTGTTCAGTCTTTCCTCAGAAGACAACCTACCATTCCAGGTGTTACTGTTGTCAGCTCTCACTGACCAGCTTCCAGTTGCAGTTTACATCCTTCCTGAATACTGGATGAAGCACTCTAGGACATGGCCTCACCAGTAACTTGTATAACTGCAGCATGACCTCCCTCCTTTTATTGTGTTTAATTTCCTTCACTGTAAATGATAACATACAGTTAACTTCCCTACTTATCTGCTGTATATACAGTATAACTTTTTGTGATTTTATACCCTGAGATGTTAGATCATTCTGCATCTCACTCTGCGAACATTCACCATTTAGATAGCATACTGCTTTTTCTCTTGTCAATATAAAGAATTCCACATTTCCTCACATAATACTCCATGTGCCAGATTTTTGCCAATTCACTTAACCTATTTGTAGCTTCCTACTGTCCTCTTCACAACTTACTTTCCTATCTACTTTTTTGTATCATAGCAAATTTGGCAGTCATACCCTCCATCCCTTCATCCAAGTTTTTTATATAAATTGTGAGCAGCTGTGATTCTAGTACTGATCCCAATGGCACATGACTTGTTACATCTCACCAGCCTGAAAAAGACTCATTTATGTCTACAGACAACACAGCTTGCAGCTGGAGGAACGCAGCAGGCCAGGCAGCATCAGAGGAGCAGGAAAGTTGACATTTTCATTCAGAACTCTTCTTCAGAAATGGGGAGGGAGAACGAGCTGGGAAATGAGAGAGGAAGGAGGGGTGGGGCTGGGGAAGGTACGTGGGATGGTGATAGGTGAGTGCAGGTCGGGAGTGGGGGCGGATAGGTGGGAGAGAAGATGGACAAGTAGGTTAAGGAGGTGGGGATGAGAGGGAGGTTTGGAAATGGGATGAGGCTGGGGTTGGGGAAATTTTAAAACTGGTGAATTCCATGTTAGGCCCTCAGGCTGTAGTCTCCTGAGGCGGAATATGAATTGCTGCTCCTCCAATTTGTGGGTAGTGTCATTTGTGACACTGGAGGGCCAGGATGGACCTGCCACCCAGGAAATGGGAGGGGGAGTTAAGATGGTTGATGACTGAAAGTGTTGCTGATTTTCATGTACAGAGCGCAGATGCTCTATGAAGCAGTCTCCAAATGTATGTGTGGTCTCGCTAATGTAGATACAATAGACAGGTGAACCCCTGTCTGATGTGAGGTTTTTTTTTTGAGCCTTGAATGAAGGTGAGGGGGGAATGTGTCGGGGCAGGTGTAGCACTTCCTGCAGTTGAAGGTGCCAGGTGTGGTGGGTTTGTGGGATTGTGGAGTGAATGAGGGCGTCATGGAGAGAGCAGCCCCTATGAAAGCTAAAAAGGATGGAGAAGGAAGTATCTGTTTGTGGGGTTGGATTGTAAGTGACGGGGAATTATACACTGGAAGCAGACGTTGTTGGGATGATATGTGAGAACAAGAGAGTTTCTGTCTGTACACAACAAACAACAACATCTTCCAGTCACCAACCATTTTAAGTACTCCCCAGTCCCTGGGTGGCATGTCCATCCTGGACCTCCTCCAGTGTCACAATGACATCACCTGCAAACTAGAGGAGCAACACCTCATATTCTGCCTCGGAAGCCTACATCCCGATGGCCAAAACATGGATTTTGCCAGTTTTAAAATCTCCCCACCCCTGCCTTCATCCTATTTCCAACCCGCCTTCTCATCCCCGCCTCCTTGACCTGACACAGTCTGCCCACCTGTCTGTCCCACCCACCTCACTGACCAATCCCCACCACTCCCTACTTGCACTCACCTATCACCATCCCACCTACCTTCCTCAGCCTACCCCTCCTCTCGCTATTTATTTCCCAGCTCGCTTCCTCCTCCCCATTTCTAAAAAAGGGTCCCGACCTGAAACGTCAACTTTCCTGCTCCTTTTGAGACTGCCTGTCCTCCTGTGTTCCTCCATCTCCACACTGTGTTAGCTCTGACTCCAGCATCTGCAGTTCTTGCTATCTCTGTGTTGTTTATGTCTACAGTTGTTTTTAGCTATTAACTCTGCTATCCATGCAAATATGTGGCCCCTACACCATGAACTTTATAACTTTCACAATAAACTTTTTCTGTAACATTTTATCAGTTTTTATTTCTGAAGTTCTCAGTGTACCCACCAGTTCCTCTTTTACCCACAACATATGCTACTGCCTCAAAGAACTCCCAGTAGTTTATTTCAACACTACTTTCTTGAGTAATGATGAAGGGGAGATTTCTGGCACAGGAGCTGAAGGTGGCAGTCATGAAAAATGCTTTTTGAAGTTATTCATACAGCGATGTTTTTGGCTGCAGTGATTGGTTCCTGACAACCACAGCCATTTGCTTCTTTACTATGGCTCCAGTTTCTCGGTTTTCTCTTTTCAGCTCCATTTACTCGGTTTTGTTAAGATACATTGGTGCCATGTTGGTTCTAGTGCTGTCCGAAGCAGGTGATCTCATCACTCTCTTATCAGCATTCTAGTTCTGCATTCATGTCTGGACACAGGTACAATAAATCCGAGCCAAGTGGTTTGCCAGAGCCAAAACTGAGCGAGTGATTAATAGCAGCAGTAGCTTTGATTCCTTCTATTGATTGTTGATCAGTGTTGTTAACATCAACTTTTATGCTTAGATTCAAATTTGTGGAGGGTGGATGATGAATGACTGGTCAGGAAAGTATTAGCTATTGCCACACGTCACAATTCTAAGGCACAGTGTGGATTTCAGTAGCAGATGAACTAAATTCGAGGTCCAGAGAGGCAAGGTCTTTGAAGTTGATGTAGGCAAACATGGGAATGCAATGATTACAGAATTAAAAGATTTCTGCATCAAATAGAACAATACAGATGAAGGTGGATACGTGGAACGGTCCCTCTTCCGCAGCTACACTGGCCCCACTCCCCAACTCTTCCTCTGTTATATCGATAACCGACTGCGTTGGCGCCACTCTGTGCTCCCACGAGGAGCTCGAACAGTTCATCAGCTTTACGACCATGTTTTACCCCAACCTTAAGTTCTCCTGGATCATCTCCGATACTCCTCTCTCCTTCCTGACCTCTCTGTCTCCATCTTTGGCAGCCACCTGGAAACCGATATCTATTTCAAGTCTACTGACTCCCACAGTTACCTAGAATTCACCACCTCCCGCCCACCTTCCTGCAAAAATGCCATCCCCTATTCCCAATTCCTTCGCCCCTGCAACATCTGCCCCCGAGATGAGGCATTCCGTTCCCGGACATCCCAGTTTCTCAAAGACAGTAACTTCCTCTCCACAGTGGCCCTTGACCGCATCTCTTGCATTTCGTGTGACTTTCCCTGGCCGCCCCCACATCCCCTCCCCGCAATAACAACTAAAACAGAATCACCCCCTCGTCCTCACTTATCACTCCACCAACCTCTGGATTCAACGCATTATCTTCTGCCACCTTCAATGTGATCCCACTAGCAAGGACGTTTTTCATCCAGACTCTCTATCTGCCTCCCAGAGGGACCACACTCTCTGACTCCCTTGCCCACTCGCCATTAGCCCCACCAGCAACCGCAGGAGGTGCTGCACCTGCCCCTACACCTCCCCCCTCACTCCCATCCCACTCCCAAGAAAACCTTCCACATTAAACAGATGTTCACCTGCATATCTGCTAATGTGGTATATTGTGTCTGCTGTTCCCAATGTGACCTCCTCTACATTGGGGAGACCAAGTGGAGGCTTGGGGACTGCTTTGTGGAACACCTACGCTCGGTTCGCGACACACAACTGCGCCTCCCAGTCGGGAGCCACTTCAACTACTCCTCCCACTCCTTGGACGACATGTCATAATGGCACTGGAGGAGGCCCAGAATGGACATGTTATCCTAGGAATCTGGCAGTTCATTCCCCACACAAACCACTCTGTCAGTAAAAAAAGTTGATCCTCTTGTCCTTTTTTAAAAACCTTCTCCTCACCCTAAAAACATGCCCCTCCTGTTGGATCCACTTTTTCTGTTTAAAAATTAGTATTGACTAATTTCAGGCTGTAGTTTACAAAGCTTGATTTTTATTTCAAAACTACATCAGGCACCAAATTGGATTCTGAAAATTGAGTACACTATTAGGAAAATATAGGTCGTCTGTTTGAAATGTTTGCAAAATATGTCCACTAATGCTTTGTTACTTTTACTTACATTGAACTTACACATTCATTAGAGATCCTGAAAGCTGGATAGCAGTCACTCTCTGCTTGTGCTATTTCCTTTCATATAGAGATAGCACGGACTACCGATTGCTGGAGAATGTGAGATAAAGTGTAGAGCTGGATGAACACAACAGGCCAAGCAGCATCAGAGGAGCAGAAAGGCTGACGTTTTGGGTCTGGACCCTTCTTCAGAAAATGAAGAAGGGTCTGGGCCCAAAACGTCAGCTTTCCTGCTCCTCTGATGCTGATTTGGCCTACTCTGTTCATCCAGCTCTACACCTTATCTCCTGTCATACAGACCTGGTTGCTGTATTGAAATGCAGAAAATGTGTTTATTTTGTTATTGAGATTCGGGCAGTTGTTGAAGCAATGCAGAGCCAAGGTAGAAATCAGTTAAAATCACACATTATAAATGAAAATGTTTACTTTCTTTAATCACCACTTTACTCTTTCATTTGTTCACAAATGGGCCAGAGCTTTTTCGATGTTTTTAAAAAAAACAATTTACGTGTTTGGACTGTTTGAGGCTCCTGGCCTTGCTTGTGTCATCTGTATATTTGCAAGTGTGATCTTTCAACAGGCTGCCTTCATGTTTACTGTCTGATTAGGAACTTTGGCCCTACCGAGGCCATGCTCAGTCAATCAATGCCTCTTAAGGATATTGCGAATAGCAGCCTCACTGAGGATGGGGTGTGCTGCTGACCTGCCTGGAGAAAAGGGTGCCACAAGATAAAGCCCATACCCACCTCAGAAATCATAGCCACATCCTATTGCCCAGAATGATCCAATTGATTTTTCGGCAGGAGTACACTTCCAATTCAAAGTTGTTTTTTTCCGCAACAGGAACTGCTGCAGATCACAATATGGCTCCTTTAAAGTAACTTCTGGGAATCACACTTGCATTTGTTTCCCTTCTCTTTCTCGGTAGTAGAGGTTGTGGGTGTGGAAGGTGCTGTCACGGTAGACTGCGTTAGTTACAGAAGTGCATCTTGTGAATGGTACACACTGCTGCCTTTGTGCATCAGTGATGAAAGAAATGAAAGTTGAAAGTGGCGGATAGGGATACCAATCAAGCTGGCTGCTTTGTCCTGGGTGGTATCAAGTTTCTTGAGTGTTGTGGAGCTGCACCCATCCAGACAAGTGGGGATATTCCATCACTCTCCTGACTTGTGCCTAGTAGTGGACAGGCTTTGGGGAGATAGGAGGTGAGTTAATTGGGCAGAGTTCCTCATGTCTTACTTTGTGTCAGCATCTAACTGGTTCAGTTCAGTTTCTGGTAGAAAAACAGAAGTTGCTGGAAAAGCTCAGCAGGTCTGGCAGCATCTATGAAGAAAAATCAGAGTGAATGATTCAGGTCCAGTGACTCTTCCTTAGAACTGAGGGTTGACCTTTATAGAAGTTTATAAAATTGAGCGGTATGGATTGGGTGAATAGCTAAGTTTTTTTTTTCCTTTTTTTCCCATGTTAGGACAGCTCTGAGGCAGGGTCACCGGACCCGAAACATTAACTCTGAATTTTTTCTTCACAAGATGCTGCCAGACCTGCTAAACAATTCCAGCAACTTCCGTTTTTGTTCCTGATTGACAGCATCCGCAGTTCCTTGGGTTTTTATTTAGTATTTAACTCACTGCCACATCCTTTCCAGGCATGCCCACCTTGAAGTTCTGCTCCTCTCTCAAACAGGATTTCCGTTCCGATCTTTCTTCTTGTCCACTGACATTCATTTCACTGTCAGTCCTGGTGTTTGACCAAGTATTTGATTAAAACTCGTTTCCACAGCCTCAACTCAGACTCACTCTACTGATGAAGGGTCTAGGCCCAAAATGTCAGCTTTTGTGCTCCTGAGATGCTGCTTGACCTGCTGTGTTCATCCAGCTTCACATTTTATTATCTATCACTCTACGTGAGTTCCAGCTGAAGTATCATCCCTCCTGTTGTGAATCCTCCCAGGATCACAGATATCTCCGTGATGTCCAATGTTCCACGGACAGCTGCTCTTGCCGCATCCTGAGGTCCACACTCAGTGCCATGCCGCATCACATAACAGACTCTTGACCTTTGCCTCCAACAGCATCGCATCACACTGGCTCGGGGCTGCACCACTCCACAGTTCCACTTCATGCTGCAGCTCATTTGTCATACTAACAAGAAACCTTTTCTTTTCCTTTCCAGACATCAAGGTCCACAAGATGCAACAAGTTAGATACCCATGGCCCTCTGGGACCTTCCCTCTGATTCCATCTCCTCTTCCCAACCCCACCAGCTGTTGAGTGTTCACCTTCCCTCCTAACGTTCTGCTTTCCGATGTTTGCTGAACGTTCTCTACTCAGCAAAGGCCTCAGCTTTATCCCTCTGCATCCCCACCTTAACGAATTTCAGGCGTGACATGATGTCGAACTCTTGTTCTGCTGTGTTTGCCTCCATGCCTGTTTCTTGGGATAAGAGTCCTCTCCCCGTCCCACAGACCCCTTCGCCTAGGTCCAACATTCTCCCTCCAACTGAAACCCTCCCTCTGGCCTTTTACCTGCACTCAATCTGATGTTGTGATAATGGTTGCCTCAATTTCTCTGCCCCCCCCCCCACCACCCCCAACTTCACCAAATCCAACCTATCTCCCTCCAAACTGACTGCACTCCGTGCACTTAAATCTAACTCTGACTTTGATATTAAGCCTGCTGATAAGGGTGGTGCTGTTGTAGTCTGGTATGCTGACCTCGACACTGCAGAGGCCGAGTGCCAGCTCTAAAATACCTCCTCCTACCTTCCCCTGGACTGTGCCCCTACCATCAGGCATCAAGCCATTGTATCTACTACTCTCTGATGAAGGGTCTAGGCCCAAAACGTCAGCTTTTGTGCTCCTGAGATGCTGCTTGGCCTGCTGTGTTCATCCAGCCTCACATTTTATTATCTTGGAATTCTCCAGCATCTGCAGTTCCCATTATCTCTGTATCTACTACCGTAACTGGTCTTGTTTTCATCTGGTGACCTCCTCCCCGCTCCCCACGACATTCAAGCTGATAGTCCCACAGCTCGCTTCTACCTCCTTCCAAAAATCCACAAACAGGACTGTGCGGGCAGACCCATTGTTTCTGCCGGCTCCTGCCTCAACAGTTCTGAGGAAGGGTCACCGGACCCGGATCATTAACTCTGATTCTTTTTTCTTTACAGATGCTGCCAGACCTGCTGAGCTTTTCCAGCAAGATCTTTTGAAGTCCTTTACAAAGTTTTCTTTATTACATTTCTTGCTGTGTTTGTGTGGCATAAAGTAATACCTGTATTTGGCCAATACAATTAGTTTTTAATCACATCACTTTACGTCCTGTTCAAAGCTGAACTCTCTAAACGCAGATGGTTTTCTGGGATATTATTTCCAAGAACCTTATCAATGACTGAGTGAAAGAGACATTTCCATGACCACACAGTGAGGCTACTTTTCTTTGATAACTTTGCCCAGTTTAAAGAAACCACGTGTGGACTTCAGCAAATCTGTTCTGTCCTAATTTCCAATCCCACCTTCCTGTTTTCAACCCACAGTACAGTTCTTCAGTCAGTGTAACAATTTCTCCTTGGATGTTCTATTTCACTCTGAGACCAATGCAGCACATCCCTTACACTCCCATGATCAGCTTACATGTTTCCATAAGCAGGATGCAAAATGATTGTTACAATACAAAAATAATTAATAGTACCTATGCAGTTCCACCTCTCAGAAAATTTATTTCTGGTATTCGTTGTGTTGTGAGAACTTACCCTCCCCTCACCCCCATCTTATTGTTGTCAACTGTTTACATCTGATTTTAAATAAGTGGCAGAAAATGGCAATAACAGGGCTACGTATATCAGAGTCTTTGCAAAACACCCTAATTCCAAATTGCATTCCTTATCATGTCCTTTAACTTCTGAATACGCAGTTACATTACATTTATGATTGCATATCACAGTAGCTGATACTAACATCTTTGAGAGTAAGTTCCAATGATTCAACACTTCTCTGGTGCACCCTATTGATAAATTTTATTTTAATGACCCTTTATGGACATTCGTTGGCAGAGGATCCTGCAAATAAGTGTGGTGGATTTCTGTAAAAAGACTGATCGTATTTTCATCATTTGATTATAGTGGATGAAATCTTAGCAAACTACGAAGACAGTACTAGGAATTTCTTGTTCCCCGAGCCAAAATTAACACCGTCATACCCTGGAGTGGATAGAGAAGTGCTGATGAAAAGATGTTCACCAGCTTTTGTAAGATACCATTTTCAGTTGATAATTATCAGAATTTAGTGATTTAGTTTGTGATTTTATTTTATTGTATCTTATACTTTTATAATGTTAAGTAATTTCATTATAAGGATTATCATTTGTATAGCTACGATCTAGGCTTCAACTTTGACTTTCAGCCATAATGGTGGATCAACTTAATATCCAAACTACAAAATCTAAATAATCTGATCAGAATAAAACAATGAATCTACTGTGTTGCTTAAACCTGTCAGAAATGAGTACACACTTTCAACAAGGGCATGGGAATCTTTGAAGACACACAAATCTTACCTTGGGGCCTGTGAGTACCATCCAAACTGAGTATCAGCTATTTGGTTATATGGGAGGCTGCATTAAATTAAAACATTCTGGTGTACATTTATATTGTCTTCCCAGCACGGATAAGGAGGCTATTCACTTCACTATGTATGTGCTGGATATATAACATATAGGGGACTGTAATTATCAAAATATTAATCTGTTTGAAAGGCAATCTCCCAATTTGATAGCCCCCAGCCCAGCACAGCTCGCTTTTACCTCCTTTCAAAAATCCACAAGTTGGATTCTCCAAGCGGACTCATTGTTTCAGCCTGCTCCTGCCCCACAGAACTCCTTTCTTCCTACATTGACTCAGTCTTCTCTCCCCTGGTCCACTTGTTACTCACGTACATCGGTGATTCCTCTGATGCTTTATGCCAATTTTAAAACTTCCAGTTTGCAGATTCTAGCCACCTCCTCTTTGCCATGGACGTGCAATCCCTTTGCACGTCCATTCCCCACCAAGAGGGTCTTAGGGCTCTCTGCTTCTTTCTGGAGCAAAGACTTGAACCGTCCCCACCCACCACCCTCCTCTGCTTGGCCGAGCTCGTTCTCTTCCTCAACAACCTTTCTTTTAACTCTTGTCATTTTCTTTAGGTCAGAGGGGTGGCCATGGGTACCCACACGGCTTCTAGTTATGCCTGTCTGTTCTTGGGGTACGTAGAAGGTTCCTTGTTCTCGTCCTATTCTGGCCCCCACCCATAACTCTTTCTCCGATATATCGATGAGATCGTCAGTGTTGCTTCCCTCTCTCGCCCAGAATTGGAAATGTTCATTGATTTTTACATTTCCAATTTCCACCCTGCTCTCACTTTCATCTTGTCTATCTCTGACCCTCCCTTTCCTTCCTCAACATCTCTGTTTCCATTTCTGGGGAGAGATTGGCCACTAATATCCACTATAAACCCACTGACTCCCACAGCTACCTGGACTATACATCCTCACACCCCACTTCCTGTAAAGACTCCATCCCATTCTCTCAGTTCCTCTGTCTCAGTCGTATATGTTCAGATGAGGCCAACTTGGACAAGGGAGCCTCCGAAATGTCTATCTTCTTCAACCGAGGATTCCCCAGTACTGTTGTCAACAGGGCCCTCAACCAGATCCGACCCATCTCCTGCACTTCTGCCCTCACCCCTTCTCTTCCCTCCTACAGTGATGGCATTTCCTTTCTCCTTTATCTACTATCCCACCAGCATCCACATCCAGAAGATCATCATATGTCATTTCCTCGACTTCCAGTGAGATACCACCACCAGACACATTCCCCTCCCCTCTCTTGTCTGCCATCCGCATGGACTGTTCCCTCCGGGACACCCTGGTCCACACTTCCTTCACCACCAGGACCCTACCCACACTCTTTCTCTCTCCCCCCCCCCCCCCCCCCCCTCACAGTGCCACGGTACCTTCCCTGGTGTAACACCTGCCCATTTACTTCCTCCCTCCCCAGTATCCCAAATATACTTCCGGATGAAGCAACGCTTCAATTGCACTTCGCAGAATCTAGTCTGCTGCATTCACTGTTCTCAATGTGGTCTCCTCTACATTGAGGAAATGAAACATAGACTTTGTGACTGCTCGCATTTATGTTCTGCTTGCATAAAGGACCCCGAGCTTCAAGTTGTTTGCCCCTTTAACACACCACCCTGTTCCCTAGCGAACATCTCTGTCTCTGGCTTGCCACAATGTTCCAGCAAAGGTCAGCGCAAGCTGGAAGGACAACACCTCATTTTCTGCCTGGGGACCCTGCAGCCCTCCGGACTCGGTATCAAGTTCCATAATTTTAGGGCCTAAACTCTCCCATGTCCTAACTGCCCCTACCCCACACACCAGACCTTGTTATCGCACAGTCTTGTCATTACACATTACCTGTTGTTAGTCACTAACAGTCCCCATTAACAACTATTCACCCTCCCAGCCTGATTGTAATCAACTCTTTTTGTCTGCCCAACTGCTATTCTCTCACTTCGATTTCCCTCCCTATCTTCTGCATATAAACGAACGATTTCCCAGATACCATCAGTTCTGAGGAAGGGCCACCAGATCCTAAGCATTAACTTTGATTTTTTTTTCTTCTTCACAGATGCTGCCAGACCTGCTGAGCTTCGGGCAACTTCTGTTTTTGTTCCTGATTTACAGCATTCACCATTCTTTCAGACTTTAACTCCCAGTATGGCTCATGTATCTTTCAAACCTGTGTTTTAGGAATAGATGATAATTGCAGTCATTGCAATGCAGTTATAACTACTTGTTACATATGCATCTCATCCTCCCAAACTTCCACCAGTTCCACCCCACCAATCATGGCTTTGCAATGACTTGACAGATGCTTAAAATAACCACATTGATAAAGGGATGTTTAGGTCCACCCCTAATGGTGTCAAGCTTCAGTGTTGTTTGGACCTAGACACATCCAGTCAGGCGGAAACAATTCTGTTTTTCTCCTGACTTGGTCATTGTAGGTGGTGGATACATTTGTAGAGCAAAGAAATGCATTACTCCTCTCAGAATTTCCAGCAGATTAGAGACTTGGAAGGGCAAGTAGATAAATGGGACTAAGTTAAGTTAGGATATCTGGTCAGCGTGGATGAGTTGGACCAAAGGGTATGTTTCCATGCCCTACAGCGCTGTGACTGTCACCAGGGATAAGTAACAAATACTGACCTAGCCAGTGACATCCACATCCTGTGAAACAAAGTCACAGAAGGATGAATGCAATGTTCGTGACTTTTTATTATATCAGTTGCTGTAACTTTAGGGACATGAAGTGCCCATGTTTATTGCCCTTATTGTTCTGGCTGCTGCAAAGAAAATTGCCAATTCCTGAAAGTTTGGGACAAAAACAGAAATTGCGGGAAAAGCTGAGCAGGTCAGGCAGCATCTGTGGAGAGAAAGCACAGTTAATGTTTTGGATTGAGTGACTTTTCCTCTGAATGCTTGCGCATCATTTCACTCGGGGGCAGATTCATCCCTTTCCTTAAAGATTCCACTGCAAATTGAATTTCCTACAGCCACGTTCATATCACTTTTTAAAAAAAACACATCACACACTGAAAATGCTTAAATGAAACACAGTCCTAGAAATCATACAGGTCCCGCATAAACACTCGCAGGCAAGCCATCCAGTATGATTCCAAACAAACTTCCCACAAGTGTCCAAAATGCTTAAAGTATCGGCAAAGATCTGTAGCTTGGGTTATGGAAGAGGTTGTTGACTTGCTCGCCGAGCTGGCTTGTTTCTGTTCACCATGCTAGGTGACATCATCACTATATTCTGTAAAATAGTTGATATCAGCCCTAGCAGTTACCACAATGTTTTACATATAGCAACACCAGTACAATGTGTTACAAATTTATAATTTGATGGATTAAAAAAAAATGTAAGGTCAGCATGGTCTGACCAGACACGTGGCCTGCTCTGAAACTAGAGGTGGCGATTTAACCTGAGATTCAGCATTGGGCAAAACAGTAACTTCGTGGTAACTTCAGCCATTTGGGGAATCTACCCACACTTGGCATCACGCTGTATTGCAAGCCAACTGTCCAACCAATTGCAATTTGATAGACGTACACTGCCAAGTCTCCATTAGCAACATCTTATCAGAAGTTCAAAATTGCTCTGTCTATGAATCTCATGCTAATTTAGTTTGAACATTGTGAACACCGATCAGACATTTCTGGGTCGGCAGCTCCCCACTGCAACACAATATTAAATAGTACAACATTTTGCAATAAGGTGAATAGTTCAGTCAATTAAACAGATAATTCAACGTTTCTGTCAACATTCCAGTTAATTGCACCTAAATTGGAGTTTTCCACGACAACAACAATTACAGAGTGCTGCCCCAGATCACCAAAGAAAATTTCTTCCAGTTTATGCCTGGTGAGTCTATAGTAGTAATGTTCCAATTGTAGATGATCCTATATTAAAGAAATTGTGACTATCAATGTTTTGAAACTGATTTTTTAACATCAATTTTGCATAAAATGGTATTTGATTTCATTCTTACTGATTTCTTGTCGATTATAATGTGTTTATGTTACAATATAGAAAATTTATAACAATTATCCCTGTAATAGGATATCTGTTCATTGGATTAGTTGTCACTGTAACTCAGACATGTGGTGTAAAACTCTGCATATGCAGGCAAATGGGGTTTTTGCCACATGTCTGGTTGAAGTTATGGATCGCAATCACAGGAAGCCCAGAGCGTTTTGCGGCCAAATAAAAAAGCAAAATAAACTGTTCACATTGTAAGGCCACAGTTTCGTTACACTTTATTTCTTTAACACAGTCAGAAAGTGGAAGAAAGGAGAATCAATTTAGAAGACCAAGGTGTGCCAAATCATTTAACCTGATAGGAAGATCATGCAGTGAAAAGAAATCTGAAAAGGAACGCAAGAAGCCAGCGGTAGCAGCCAGATCACGATCACTTTCTCCATACTGTAGGAAGTGTTTACTTGAGCTGTGTTTAGATGATGGGCAACATTCATCCCCACGCAAGTCAGATTCCTTTGGAAGGACTTTTACGAATCGCTCTGTAAGTATCTTTAAATTCATTGGTTTAAGTGCTCTTTAGGAATGCGCTAATTGAAGTTTAATAACATATGTTTCTTTCTCACTATAAAAATCTCTAAGTTTTGTAGTACTTTTGTAGTTTATTCATGATAAAGAAATCATGTTCCCTGAAATTACATTGAAGAATTCTCAAGGGGTACTCGGCGTTTTCTTTTAAACTGGTAAATGCCTTCCTTTAACATGGCAGGAAGATAACTTAAAAATAAAATGTGCATGAATTAGTATCCATAGTGTAATGTTATCCATTCTTTTTATATTGTTCTAAGACCTAGAGATAAAATGCATTAGTTATTATGATTAGAATCTAAGGAATAAAAGATAATTCCTAAACAAAGTACACCTCTATTCAAGCTTAAAAAATGATTCACTCAGCTGTCATCACAGCTTTCCAAATAAGTCTGAATGCTATACATACTTGGAATGCATTTGACTTTGTTATGCAGGATTTTTTTAAGAAATTGTATTCTTTCAAGGGCTGTGGATTGGGTAAGGTCAGCTCTATTGCCCTATCTAATTCCCTTTGGGACATTAGTGATGAGCTCCCACCTTGAACACAGCTGTCCGTCTTCCAGACCATATATCTGGCCGTCTCCACATAATCATCTATCCTTCCCCCTCTGAACTCACTCTCTGACATCCACTGCTGCATCACAACGGCTGATTGGGAACCCCTTATAAATAAAATGGCCATCCTCCTCTTTAGTGATAATGGGAACTGCCGATGCTGGAGAATCCAAGATAATAAAATGTGAGGCTGGATGAACACAGCAGGCCCAGCAGCATCCCAGGAGCACAAAAGCTGACGTTTCGGGCCTAGACCCTTCATCGGTGAGGGTTCTGGAATAAATAGGGAGAGAGGGGGAGGCGGACCGAAGATGGAGAGAAAAGAAGATAGGTGGAGAGAGTATAGGTAGGGAGGGGATAGGTCAGTCCAGGGAAGACGGACAGGTCAAGGAGGTGGGATTAGGTTAGTAGGTAGGAAATGGAGGTGCGGCTTGGGGTGGGACGAAGGGACGGGTGAGAGGAAGAACAGGTTAGGGAGGCAGAGACAGGTTGGACTGGTTTTGGGATGCAGTGGATGGAGGGGAAGAGCTGGGCTGGTTGTGTGGTGCAGTGGGGGGAGAGGACGAACTGGGCTGGTTTTGGGATGCGATGGCGGAAGGCTTTGCTGTGGGAGTCGGTGGGCTTGAAATGGACATCACCGCTTCCCCCACCACATCCCAAAACCAGCCCAGTTCGTCCCCTCCCCCCACTGCACCACACAACCAGCCCAGCTCTTTCCCTCCACCCACTGCATCCCAAAACCAGTCCAACCTGTCTCTGCCTCCCTAACCTGTTCTTCCCCTCGCCCATCCCTTCCTCCCACCCCAAGCCGCACCTTCATCTCCTACCTACTAACCTCATCCCACCTCCTTGACCTGTCCGTCTTCCCTGGACTGACCTATCCCCTCCCTACCTCCCCACCTATACTCTCCTCTCCACCTATCTTCTTTTCTCTCCATCTTCGGTCCGCCTCCCCCTCTCTCCCTATTTATTCCAGAACCCTCACTCCATCCCCCTCTCTGATGAAGGGTCTAGGCCCGAAACGTCAGCTTTTGTGCTCCTGGGATGCTGCTGGGCCTGCTGTGTTCATCCAGCCTCACATTTTATTATCATCCTCCTCTTTATCTCCCTCTTCTAGGCTACATCTGCCTCTCTCTTAGGCTATTGATTTGTGAAACTGGCTTTGTACTCTGAGATCTCCAGCTTTCAATTGGTCATCCTTAGGACAAGTTTCCATTCCCTCAATGTTCAGTTGTCCACATCTACAACAAGGACTTCCTCCTAGTACATGCTCACATTCTTGGCAGCTTTCATATTCCTTCATTTCCAAAAGTCCAAGGTAGGCAGCTCTTCATTCTCTCCTTCTCAAATTTCTTGAGATGAATCCTAGAAAGTGACAGTTGTCCCTCGAGGAGATGGTTACTCTTTTGATTATATTGCCCCAAGGTGGACCCCCACATGGCAGTTACAACTAAAACTGCTCACAAAGACCGCCATCCAACAGGCCGTCAGGCTTCTGAAGTTGCGGCTCCAGTGCCTGAATTGGTTGATGACTCCCTACGGTATGCTCCTGCAAGGTCTTGTGCGTTGTGATGGTCTACTATGCTCCCTATAAAATGACTTCCCTGAGAGGTGTGTACCTCAAAGATGAGGGCCCAGAGTGACGTAATGCATTGGGACATCAGGAGGAGCAGGATGTGGAAAAAGAGGAAGAGAAAATAAGAAAAATGGAAAATGCTGAGATGCCCTCACTGCAAAGAAAGATGGGTGTAGCTGGTACAGGGCTTATCAGGATGCTTTTGATGCCTGGAGTCTTCTGATCCAGATGGGTGGCATGATTTGGAACTCAGATTGAGCCACTTGTGAAAATATTTCCATTGAAACCAAACCTCCAATCCATTTCCACTCCAACCTACCCCCTCCCACTATGGTATAAATGCTGCCCCTCCACACTTGAGATGACTCTTCGTCAGAGCTAAAGTAGACACAAAACGTTAGTTTGCCTTCCCTCCACGGATGCCGCCTGACCCACTGATCTCCAGCATTTTTTTTGGTTTCAGTTTCCATTGAAAAGACAGTCTTGAATGGGTCAATTGCCTGACAAACAATGATGCGCATGCATTGTTTCTCCTTTTAAAAACCTTTGTTTCCCAGTCCCAATCTCCTCCTGCGTTTCCAGTCTCATCTTTGACAAACAGAATCTCAGACATCCAGAGTCATGAGCCTCCATTTATAATTTCTTTCAAAAGTTATAAAGTGCACATTTAGAAATGAATTAACCCAATGAACCACTCTGTGCTATGCCCAGCAGTGTGCCCTCAGCTGTCAGCCGTTTCTGGATGAAGTGGAGGTGGCTGCCTCCTTTCTGTCAACTTGCAGCTGAAATACAGCAGCAGGCACCGTCTTCATGCAGGTGCTGAAGGGCATATTTCCAGAGGCTGTGTCAGTGCAGAGGCAACCTCTGTCACTGGGCTTTGTTGAACGTGGGCCAATGATGTTGACAACAACGTTGATGTGAGGTAATATCTTCACCCTCCTCACTGCCTGAAACCTTGGCTGGAAGGGTATATTGTTTGGGGCATAATTGGCAAGCATTCTTAATATTTTGGCACAATTGATTAACTAGGAAAATGCCACACTAATGTTCAAGATGTACATGAATGTAGGCTTTGGAAGGCACTTAAAAGATTTGTTTACTTTGGCCACCAGCAACAGATTTGCTCACACCTATCAGCGTTTCCGGAGGTAGTGCTGGGTCATGGCTTGAGAATGGAGAGGTTAATTCATCCCATGTGCACCAATGTTGTTCAGAGTTCTAAATGAATGAGATCCTTCATTGATTGGCTCACTTTGTGGAAAGTCATGTACAGTAGTACTTGGAATAGCTGCGCTAACAGCATACATGCATACAGATAATCCAAGCCACCCCTAGTAGCAATGACTGTCATGCCAACAGTACAGAAATGTTAGATTGGATGCAGTGGTGCCTTGATTAATGCTCCCCTGCAACCATACCTCCAGCCTAGACCTTTGTTCAGTATCGTGGCCTCCCTCTTCCAGCCTGTAAGATTAGAAACCTTCTTTTTCTTACTCTTAGTCTCCAGGAGAGTTTTGTGGTCAGTATTGAAAAATGAAGAGGCTGCCATGCCCTGGATGCCAGGCCTCTGTTTCCTCCCACCAAATACTTGCATCTTTCCAGCAAACAATGCCAATGGTAATGGCTAGTGTAATGCCTTTAAATAGGATTACATTGCAATGTCCCATCTCTATCCACATCCATAAATTGGCTGCCAAACCCACCCTCAATGAGCAGCTTGTTTCTGCAATAATCACCCACCCCTGATTGCTTACCTCCCAGAATGTGGTCAGAATCCAGAAACTGTCTTCACTCAAGTTTCTTGACCCTGGACAAAATATTCTTCCAATGGAGTATATGTCCATTCAGTAACGGAGATGCTCAGCTCAAGGCACACCTATGTGTGACATAGCTTTGAAATATGTCAATCCTGTTGAAGTTTTACTTAAAGCCAGGCTGTCCAAACTTCGCTCAGCAGTACTTCTTGGTAGTACATCTACATCCAGTTGTTGTCAGTTCCATATTTCACATCATTTACAGTAATTAACATCTAGGGTATTCCAAATACTCAACTAAATATCAAGACATTTAGATTGCACACAGTGCAAGTATACAAGATGACTGCAAACATTAAATAAATTGTTTTGTATGGAGGTTTAGAGTTAATCAGACTTCATGCAAGTATATTCTCTCAGTACTTGAACATGGGGCAGAATTCATCAGACACCAAGGAGACTGGGGTAAAGCCTGGAGGTGGTTAACAAATAATGGATCTTGTGTTGGGAAAATTCTGTGGCGTACTGCTGCCAGCAGGCTGTTTTCCATGATTGATCCAGTTACCCTATGCATGGTGGTCAGCAGCAGAAATTTTCATAATTGGTGCCCAAATTGGCTGATTTTTGGATCTTGTTACAAATTGCTGGTGGAGCGTGTGTGAGGTGATTACCAGTTTTGTGAAGGCAGTTTCCTTAGAGTAGGAATTGGGAGACAGTGGCCACCAAGGCTTCATTGAAGGTGATTAGTAGAGGGATTAGATGCGATAAGAGGAAAACCTTTTTCAGCTAGAAGATGTCAAGAATTCACTTTGCCTCTTTCTGCATCAGTCATCAAAATACAATGTGCACCTGAAGTGCTGTCACCCATAAGGGCACAGACTGACTACTGGAAGGTGAGGTTAGAATGGACAGTTAGTTTTTTTTTGAGGGGCCACGTGATGGGCTGAATGGAATCGTTCTGTGCAGTGACTTTCTTATGGTGGCAAGTGGCGAACAGAAGGAAAGGCTACCCTGCAGTCCCAGTAATGTCTCCACGAAGTTCCCTGTCCATTCCAGGGGGCCTCCCTAATTGAACTTAAATATGTTTGTGTGGCAATAGCTGTCAGTTTTCTGTTTTGGAATGAAAGAATTGAGATTGCTAGGCCATGCATATGGAGCTGGTCATTTCGGAGGCCTCCCGATGATATGGATCCCATTAACTGTGTGCTCCGGTTTACTCCCACAGCCCAAAGATGTGCAGGTTAGGTTGATTGGCCATGCTAAATTGCCCGTAGTGTTCAGGCGGGTGTAGATTTAGTGGGTTATAGGGGGATGGGATTGGATGGGATACCCTGAGGTACAGGTGCGGACTTGTTGGACCAAAGGGCCTGTTTCCACACTGTAGGGATTCTATCAAAAAAAGAAGTGGGTTGAGGACCTCGGTTTGGTGCCATTGTCAGCTCGGGTGCTAAAGCCCGCAAGATTTTTTGCCCAGGGAGTCTTATAGAACAGAAAGAGACAATTCAGTCCATTATCCTCTTGCAGCTCTTTGACAGTCCCACCAGACCTATTCCCAGGCCCCTTTTTCCATAACCTTGCAATTTCCTTCCTTTCAAGTACATATCAATTTCATTTTAAAAGTTAATTTGAATCTGATTCCACTAACCATTCAGGCAGTGTATTGTATATAATGACTCACTGTGTCACCTCTGACCTTTATGCCAAGTACTTTAAATCTTTGACTTTCTGGTTCTGACAGTTCTATGCCAGAAGATGTTTCTTCCTCAGCTATTCTCCAAAACACTTAATAATTTTAAATACTTCTTCTAAATCACCTTTCATCTTTCTCTGCTCTATCCATTTATTTTCTAGACTCTTCACGTAACTGAAATCCTCATCTCTGGTGTCCTCTGTACCTCCTGTAATGTATGGATATCTTTCGAAAGTGTGAAGCCCAGAGTTGGTTATGAACAAATGTACAAGAATTTTATTTTTTTATTTTACACATCTCCCTGGAAAGTAAATGAAAGTATTATGGCCCTTGGGCCAAAAGAATTGCTGGATTCTGATAAAACTTCTGAAACTGTTGCTTTGAGAGGCAGTACCACAAATAAAATATTGTGCTGCTGGAAGATATGTGATGAAAATGAGATTGAACCTAAAGGAATTTAGCCACATACAAAAATCTAACTCTGATTGTATTATCAGTCATTACATCAGGACAAAATCTTGTTTCATAATTCACCGTTTGGCTGTTCACTAAACCATATGATTCTCTAACTTAAAGCATGAAAATTGAATAAGTGACTCCCCGGTTTGTGTAACCCTAACCCTAACCCTATTTTGCTTTTAGAATTATAATTTTAAAGTTTATTTTGTTTTTGTTAGTGTGACAGAAATCCATGTGAGAAAAAGCATTCATCTTCAATATCATGCTCATCCTTTGATAGAAGTGCAAAGCCCAGGCCAAGAACTGCTTCTCCATCAATCTGTCATATTGGTAAGATTATGCTCATTTATATGATGATTGTAATTAGTTGAGAAATGAATTCTGTAGATATATCCAAAGCTATTTGGAATAAATAATAAACTGAGGATAGTTAAAAGAAGTTGAATCAGTTCCAAAGAGGAGTCATTATTGGACTCCAAGCATTAACTTGGTTTCTGACTCCACAGATGCTCCAGACTCTCCAGTCCTTTGTTTTTAGTTCAAGTAACTGCAGACTTTTTGTCTTTTTATCTCTTTTTTTTTTTTGTTTTATCTAAGAACTTGTGAAATTATGGATATTGCCACCAGGACCAACATTATTATCTACCTCCTAGTTACTCTTGGACTGTGATAAAAGTGCTCCCCTAGTGCTATTAGGCACAGAGTTCCTGAGCTTTGATCCAGTGACATATTTGTTTAAAAATCTATGTTTAGATATACCTGTGTCCGTTTGTGGAATAGTGGGGAGTTGTGGAAGGAGTCCTCAGCTGACGACAGTCCATTAATGACACAGTTCAAGTACTCCTTCTGTCACCCACAAACCCCGAAAAAGGACTTGAATCTGGAGCTTTTGACACAAATGTAAGCATTGCTATTATTGTGTCACAAGACCTCTTATCAATTTTAAAGGTGAAGGAACAAGGTTGGTTGTTTGTTGGGCTATGCCTTATGTACTTTTCATAATAACAAAAATATTTTAAAGCAGTGTGGAATTTAACCTGCTTGCTTATATAACGAAGCAATAGAAATATGTTAGACTTGTCTTTGACTATGAAGTTGACAGAGGAATGATGAAGATATTTGTTATCAATTAGTCACCGTTTGGGTGAAAGCAAGCTTTATTAGTTCAGTTTGAATTGAGAACCAATAAACAGAATTTTCTCATAAGCACAGGCAATGAATAATAATTTTTTAAGCTTATCTTTTTTTTTCTATTTCCGAATTCAGATAGTTGCAGATCACGGTATGATATAGCGAAGGTAAGTAGAATTTAAATTTGTTACAATCCTTTGTGCCTCCTTTTTCTCATCTATGTTCTGTCCCTCAGTTTATATCATCCTGAGATAGTATATAAGTTAGACACCTAGCTCATCTCCAGTTCTCTGGATTCCTCTGCTGTTACTGATTAGTCAGCATCCAGTACTGGATGAGCAGACATTTTCATACATACTTCAAAGATTGAAGATAGTGTTTTTGGTCCCTGCTCTGAATACCATTCCCTAGCTAATGACTCCATCATCCTCACCAGCAACAGCCTGAGATTAAATAAGTCTGTTTGATGCCCTATTTGATCCTGAGATGAACTTACAATTTCATTTACACCATCACTAAGTTTGCCTATTTCAAGCTCTGTAGCACCACTTGGCTTTGTCTCTTTTGCTCAGATTATTTGCTGCTTACACTTCCTCTTCACTATTGCAATGCATTCTTGGCCTGTCTGCTACATTCTACCCTGTGTAAACTTGAGATAGCTTAAAAGCCTCTGCTATCAGTGTTATGTCATGCACTAAGTCCAGTCACTGCCTGCCTATGCACTCATTGAGCTACATTTCCTCCTGGGTAAGCAGAGTCTTGATTTCAAATTCTCACCCTTGCTTTCCAATCCCTCCACAGTCTTTCCCTTCCCTATCTCTGTGGTCTCCTCCATCCCAACAATCTTCACAGATTTCTGTACTCCTCAACATCCCCATTTTAATGACACCACCACTGGTGACTGTTCCTTCAATGTCTTCGGCCCCAAAATCTGAAATACTCCATCCACACATCTCCTCCAGCTTATTATCATTCTATCTTCAAGCTATGTCTTAAAATGCATCTTTTTGACAACTATTCAGTCATTTTATCTAATATTTTCTTGTGTTCCTCTGTACCAAATGTGGGAAGATGGTGCAACTATCACCAGGCTAGTCATTCATCAACCACAAGCTATGCTCTGGTTGCACCGGTTTAAATCCTGCAACTGCGGCTACTGAAATTTAAATTCTGTAATTAATCTGGAATGTAAAGCTTGTTTCAGTGAGGCAACCATGGCAACAATCATCGACTGTTGTAAAAGAAGCCTCCTCTAAGGATGCCTACCCCGAAGGAGTTACCCTCCACCCTCCAGAAAAACCTCAGTGGTTCTATTTATTTCAGAAACCCCTTCCCCTCCCCCATTTCTGAAGAAGGGTCTAGGCCCGAAATGTCAGCCTCCCTGCTCCTCTGATGCTGCTTGGCCTGCTGTGCTCATCCAGCTCTACACCTTGTTATCTTTACTTCTCCAATGTCCTTTTTTTAGTGAAGGGAATTTACTGTCCTTATCTGGCCTGGCCTACGTGTGACTCCAGACCCACAGCAATGCAGTTAACTCTTAACTGATCTCTGAAGGGGCCTTGCAAGCCACCTGGCCCAAACCTAAATACTCAGCTTGCCAGCAGCAATCACATCCCATAAAATAATAAATTTCAAACATTTAGTTCTGTAACTTTCACTTAATGCTCTGAAGAGCCTTGTGATCTTTCAGTATGTTAAACTTATAGGTAAGGTTGCATTGTCTTCCCAAACCATAGAGCTGCTCTCTCATTAGGAAGAGAGAGAGAACTGGTGTTGGTATAACATGAGGGTCACCGTGCCTTAGGTAAAGGACAAGTCGAGAAGGAGAGTTCTTCGTGATAACCTCAGCCAGGGTATGAATTGACCCCAGGCTATTGGCATTACTCTGCATCATAGGCAGCCATTCAGACAGCTGAGCTCATCATCCTCTATTAGTTTTGGACTCAATTTCTGAGCCAGCTGAGGTTACAATGAAGGATCTTGCCCCTCACCTAGTGACTGCCATGTTGAACTGCCAGTCGTCTCTCTGTCAACCTTGCCCCTCACCTGGTGACTGCTGAGCTAAACTACCAGTCGTCTTTCTCCAGTCATCTTTCTGTTAAACTTGCATATGAATTATAACTGCTGTTGCAAGTTTCCTTCTGATACTTATCATTGCTCTGCTACCCCCACCCAACCAACTCCAATGTTAGTCATGAGTACATATTATTCTCTAGTTTCTCTCCTGTTTCCACTGATGGCCTTTCCAACTTCATTTCGTCCATGAGACCATTGCCACTAAATTGCTACTATCCAACTTCCCTTCCTGATTCCACTTAGCTAATGTTGTTAACATTTTTCTCTCTTCAGTTTGTCTCCCTTACTTTCCCTCAAATCTTCTGTAATCACTCCTCTCAAAATAAAATCCTGACTGCCATTCTTTGCCAACTATTGTCCCATTGTTAAACTCCCCTTCCCCTGCAAATCCTTGAATGTTTTATTGCTTCCCAAGTCCATGCCAATCTTTCATAGAGTTCCCTGTTTATAGAGTCATAGAGATGTACAGCACGGAAACAGACTCTTTGATCCAACTCGTCCATGCCAGCCAAATATCCTAAACTAATCTTGCCCCGTTTGCCAGCATTTTGCCCGTGTCCTTGTAAACCCTTCCTATTCATATACCTATCCAGATGCCTTGTAAATGTTACTAATGTACCTCTAGCACGTCCTCTGGCAGCTCATTCCATACAAGCACCACCCTGTGTGTGTGTGTGTGTGTGTGTGTGTGTGGTGAAGTTGCCCGTTAGGGCCCTTTTTTATATCTTTCCATCTCACCTTAGATCAATGCCCTCTTAATTTTGGACTCTGGGGAAAAAGACCTTGGCTATTCACCCTATCCATGCCTCATGATTTTATAAACCTCTATTAAGGTCACCGCTCAGCCTCCAACACTCCAAGGAAAATAGCCTCAGGCTATTCTGCCACTCCCCTAGCTCAAACCCTTCGACCCCGGCAACATCTTTGTAAATCTTTTCTGCACCTTTTCAGGTTTAAAAACATCTTTCCGAATAGCAAGTCCTGAAATCAAGTTTCTACTCTGTGTCACTCTACTGAATAGGTCTTCTCTGTCTTCTTCAGAAAGGTCACTGGATCTGAAACATTAATCCTGCTTTCTCTCCACAGGTGCTGTTTTCTGAGACCTGCTGAGTTTCTGTAGCAATATCTGTTGTGTTTCAGATTTCCAGCGACCATAGTTCTTTGTTTTGTTTGGGTGAAAACACTACCTCCTTGCACCTTTCAAATAATGTATTGTCTGAACAGATTGACATAACGCATTATCAATATACTTAGACAGCAGAGCCAATTTGACTAATCTTGAGGATATAAAGAACAGGGGCTCAGCTTCATCAGTAGACTGAGATACAAAGTAAAAATATGTTTAAAGTAAAAAAGAATAAGGTAAAGAAAAATATAACAGCAAGGTCCGCGAAAATGACCGGCTTTAGCTGTGCATTCCTGGAAAATGTGGCTGGCTGTTATCATGCCTCATCTGATATCATTGCCACATTTTCTTTCACAGCAGTGAGCTGCTGTGCACAGGATATTAGAACTGACTGACCTAGCCAGTCTCTGATGAAGGGTCTAGGCCTGAAACGTCAGCTTTTGTGCGCCTGAGATACTGCTTGGCCTGCTGTGTTCATCCAGCTTCACACTTTGTTATCTTGGATTCTCCAGCATCTGCGGTTCCCATTATCTCTGACCTAGCCAATCATTCTGCTTGCCCATATAGTTCTTCTTAGGAGAGCACTGTTCCTTTCTCCTCATCTATTTTTAGCTTTCAGTATTTTGATAACTTAGTGTATATATCTGTCTTGCAACAGAATTCATAACCAGTATTGTTTACCAACAATTTCCACTCCTTTCTCAACCAGTTCTTCTCAATGTTTCTCTAAGCTGCTAGAGGCCGTTAACTCCTGTAGCAAAACACTAGTTCCTTTCCTTTCATGGTAGAACTATCTATCATCTTGAACATTTGGAGCTTGGTCCAAATATTTAAATATGATTGATCCTGAAAATGATGACAAGGAATGCTCACATTTGTTTGGATTGTTAAAATTAGACTCTTGTCCTATGACTGTTTCAGATTTCACTTATAGGAATTTCCCAATTTGTTTGGGTTTTTCCCTGAATTTTTGGCTCTGATAGTATTAAAGCAATCAGGGGCACAGTCTGCATTTATGGATTTCACCTCTTTTACATCGGAAAGAAGATTAATTTATAATTGACAACTTGATAGAATTCTTTGAGGAAGTGACAAAGTTGATAGATGAGGGAAGGGCTGTGGATGTCATATACATTGACTTCAGTAAGGCGTTTGATAAGGCTCCCCATGGTAGGCTGATGGAGGAAGTGATGTCACATGGGGTCCAGGGTGTACTAGATGGATGGATAGAGAACTGGCTGGGCAACAGGAGACAGAATTGTAGTGGAAGGGAGTTTCTTAAGATGGAGAATTGTGACCAATGGTGTTCCACATGGGTCTATGTTGGGATCACTGTTGTTTGTGATATACATAAATGATCTGGAGGAAGGTGTGGATGGTCTGATTAGCAAGTTTGCAGCTGCCACTAAGATTGGTGGAGTAGCAGATAGTGAAGGGGACTGTTGGAAAATGCAGCAGAATATAGATAGTTTGGAGAGTTGGGCGGAGAAATGGCAGATGGAGTTCAGTCCGGGCAAATGCGAGGTGATGCATTTTGGAAGATCCAATTCAAGAGCAAACTATATAGGAAATGGAAAAGCCCTGGGGAAAATTGATGCACAGAGAGATCTGGGTGTTCAGGTCCATTGTACCCTGAAGGTGGCAAAGCAGGCCGATAGAGTGGTCAAGAAGGCTTACGGCATGCTTTCATTCATCGGAAGAGGTATTGAGTACAAGAGTTGACAGGTCGTGTTACAGTTGCATTGGACTTTGGTTCGACCACATTTGAAATACTGTGTACACTTCTGGTCACTACATTACCAAAAGGGTGTGGATGCTTTGAAGACGGTGCAGAGGAGGTTCACCAGGATGTTGCCTGGTATGGAGGGCAGTAGCTATGGAGAGGGGTTGAGCAGATTAGGATTATTTACATTAGAAAGACAGAGGTTGAGGGGGGACCTGATTGAAGTCTACAAAATCATGACCGGTATAGACAGGATAAGTAGCAAGAAACTTTTTCCCAGAGTGGGGGACTCAATTACTAGGAGTCACGATTTCAAGGTGAGAGGGGAAAAGTTTGAGGGAAATATGCATGGAAAGTTCTTTACACAAGGGGTAGTGGGTGCCTGGAACATGTTGCCAGCGGAGGTTGTAGAGGTGGGCACGATAGCATCATTTAAGATGTATCTAGACAGATACATGAATGGGCGGGAAGCAGAGGATACAGATCCTTGGAAAATAGGTGACAGGTTTCGATAGAGGATCTGGATCGGTGCAGGCTTGGAGGGCCAAAGGGCCTGTTCCTGTGCTGTAGTTATCTTTGTTCTTTGTTTATTAACCATCCTCTTCATTTTTGGTAAATTGAAAGGAGTTATATTATCTTCATGTAGGAAATAAATGTTGTAGATTCTATTCGATGCAAATCAAATGATTGAAGGAAATAAACAAGCATTTTATGACTGCAATTGTTTTTAATTTTCAAATGAAATACTATTCTTACCTTTTTTAATTCCAAAGAATTTTGATGCCAAGGAGCCTATTAGTTGGGATGAACTGTCTAGTGAAGCGGAGGAACTTATTAGTTTTCCACTAAATTCAACTACTCGAGATAATCCAAGTGATCTATGCTCATCTTCTGCTCATTCAAGGAGAAAACCACCCTGTCAGACAAACAGGTAATGGAAGTCATGATAACTGTATACTTTTTGTTAGTCAGAAGACTGGTTTCTTGAAGTGAAATTATAGAATGTGGACTGTTACTTTATGCCTTTCTTACTTGGACAATACAGCTATAGATGTCTTTAACATCGAGTATATTATTGTAAGAATAACAAAATGGACAATGGTTCAACAACTTGTGGTAGTGACCTTAAGCTTTAAAAAATATTGGTTTTGACATTGGAAAAGTAAGTGGAGTAATTTTCACTGGCTGCCCTGAAGAACCTTGTAATTTTTCAGTGCGTTAAACTCACAGGTAATGGTCACCATTGTCTTACCAGAACATAGGGCCGCTGTCATATTAGAGAAGGAGAGAGAGGAAAAAAAAACTGGTGTTGATTTAACCTGAGGGTCACCATGTCTCAGAGTTGAGGAGAAATTAGCAGAGGGTTGAGCTGAGAAGTGAAGTAACTGCCATAATGGTTGGACAAAGGAAAGTGAAAGAATGCACAAGGTCTAGATTAGAGCATGTGAGAAAGAGCATACAGCTGGATGAGGCTCTGCAGATGGGGTGAGACAAAATATATGGTTGGATTTTAAAGCTGAAACAATGCTACTAAATTCATTAGAGAATATTGGCAAACAGGATAGAGAGCTAATAAAGGTCAATGAATAAAAATAATATGAACACCTCAGCTATTTACAAAATATATTACTGACTTAGATTCAGTAACTGAGTGTAATGTACCCAATTTTATTATCTATACAAACCCAGGCGGGGAATGCAAGCTGTAAATATGCATGTAAGTACAGAGGCTGCAAAGAGAGATAGGTTAAGTGAATGAACAACAAAGTGACTGATGGAGTGTATTATGGAGAAGTGAGGTTATTCTCCTTATTTCTTAAATAAGAATTGTAAATCAGTATATTTATAAAAGGCACAAAACTTGTAAATACTTAGTATAAAGATACTCCACTTGTATAAAGGACATAGGTAAAATTTCATATGGCAGTTTGGGAAGGTTTTTGAGATGTGGACAGGGAAGAACATAAAATCAGAACTGAAGGCTTTGGATTGGAAATCAGATCAGATATCTTGATGTACATTATGCATTTTACCAATGGCAACTGAATGGAAGATGTTGGGAGAACAACTTTAGTTAATTGACTACAGTTTTACGGCACAATTTTTACATTTTATTAATGGCATATTGGAAATAAATTCCTTCAGATTTTCACTCAGTTTAAAAAGCCTCAAGCAAGCTGGCAGCTCAGTTCTGGCCCTCCCTGGCACCCTTTAAAAGAGTTAGCATGCTTTGATGTTAGGGCAATGTGGGTATCAGAATCAAAGGCCAGTGGGGAGAAAGGATACCAGTTCTGCTGCTGTGTACTGCCAAGGTGCCATTTGATGCAAGGAGAGGAGTGAGGGATAGCTGGAGGGGGAAGCTCTGGATTAAATGCCAAGGAGAGATGCTGTCTACCATCGTCCTCATCTGGCTAGACTTTAGGGACCCTGCTGCAAAGAGGTTACAACTGAGAGAAAGAGGAGCCTGAGCACAAATGATGGCATATCAGCGACCTGAGGGCCATCCTTGTTGATCCACTACAGATATGCGGTAGGCTGTGAGATTCTACACGTATTATTGCATCAAAGATGTGCCTCAGGATTGCATGGGGCCTTTTGGCCTATCGTACTAGACAGTGAGGTGGATTGAATTCAGAGCCATCACTGGATGGCCCTACATCCTGGGTATGATCAAATACAAACATTTTAATCAATTATTATCCAGCCATTAGAGCTCTCTCAGACCAGTGATGACTTTCTTTAACAGCAGGTCGTTGTAAATTTTTGGGAAGTGGCTGTGATACATATCTACGAATGATCCCCTGTGTTTTCAGGGATATATACTGATTCACTTTAGATACATAACCACTTTTCGATGTGAGGAGCCTATTGAAGGATCTGGAACAGAGGCACAATATTTGGCAAAGGTCAACTCAGAGCCCCAATGAGCAGGCAATAGATTTGCAGAAATTGTGATTTTATTTGCCTTAATTTGGTGGCATCTTTTGGTACCTCTCAATGACAGTATCTTGATTGTTTGCTGTGTATCTCATAACCTAGCTGAGAAGAAAGATGTTGAACAATGGGGATCATGGAATGCTATAATGAGGATGCTAATGACCAGAAATTGCATGAAGAAGGATGTGGACCGTAGCCAAGGCACAGTGAGATATGCACAATGATTATTTGGGACACAGCAGCCTAATGTTGAAGCAATCATACTGTCTTTTCTTTCATTCTGCACTCTGTCATCCAATGCCCAGGTGTGTTCCCTGTGGCTGAATACTTGACTGCATGCAGCATATTAAATCACTTCCAGTTCACTGAGGGAACTATGCTGTAATGAATTTGCAAGCAGTGCACCAGTTGGAAGGAGGTCTAACAGTATATGTAACCTTACTGAGCAGCTCAGCGTCTACATTTTATGTTTTGATGTTTTTATATTTGGAGCACAGCTAGATACCATTTGTGAATATCTTATGCACACTTCTATTTTATGATCCCATGGTGCTTGTAGTTGATATTGGAGACAGGCTGCTGATAGGGCTGCATTTTAGCTGCAAATGACTTTGGCCAGCTTTCATGTGGCCCCTGAGGACCGACATGTTATGAGGTTACTACATGGGTACAGGAACTTTTGCTGTCATCACAGCTACTAGGAGCACTGGTGTCACTGGTAAAGAGGCTGAGGAAGTATTGCCCACATCTAGGAACTCCCTTTTGGAGCAGACCCCAGATGCTGATGGCAGCCTCTGTTCCTCACTCATGAAGAGATTTGTATCTTTCTGCTGACTTGAGAAGCACAAGGACCTGACGTGGAGTCCTTATTACTGCTGTGTAGAATTCATGGGCAAGACATTCCTAGCTTCTGCTCAGCAGTCTGCTTGTCAGCTTCTCCATGATGCTTACCAACATCGTAATAAAGTAAGCCTTACGTGCAAATCCTCTCTGGCATGTGAAGGTGAAGTATTGGGGATGAAACTGATGGCCTGTGATGTATTGGTGAGTGAATGCTGGCAGACCCAATGAGCTGGGTAAAGTAGGTGGTAGACCTGTTTAGAGGGGCTGGTTGGGGGGATTGAAGAGGCGGATATGACCTTGGGGTTGGAGGTCCTTCTGGTGGCCACCAGGAGGTACCCTGCATACTTTGCATGACCTCAACCTGCCTTGCAAATCTGCAGGCTACACATTTGACGTGGGCCTCCCCACAGGTAACGTTGCGGTGGGGGTATGATTTAGGCAGTTAGTTGGGTATTATTTGGAGCCTGAAGGGTGAGTGGAGGATGGACAGCCTGATGCCTTCAACCCCAGCTTCCCCTGCCCCTCCCCCAACCTCTGAAAACTGAGACAAGTTGTTGTGAGGGAGAGCGATTTTGGGGAGACAGGCAGGAAGGCTATGGACTCGCCATGTGTTGCATTTAATGGGCTGTCCCAACTTTAAACATGGTAATGGTGAAGTATAACGTCCAACTATTGTCTCTGCTTTTGCAGTAGAGGGGTAAGATAACCCTATTCTGTAACACTGATGTAATATAACAAAAATTGAAAGAAAAAACAAAACTATCATATATTTTACTGGGAGGTTTAACTTGTTTTAATGATCAGGAAGTAGACAAATTGTGATATATAGGTTGCGATAAATGCCATTGTTAAAATTGTATTTTGTTTCTCAAAAGGTTTTATTTTGATCCAGTGAGCCACCCTGCCTGGGACAGAATTCATGAGAGAGTCCAAAATCTGCTAGCAAGTATTGATGCACAGGAAAGAGCTTCAGCAGTAAGTATCTGTGCTTTGAAAAATCTGCATTTATGTTCATTCACAAAAACAGAAAACACTTCTGAAGAAGGGTCTAGACCCAAAACGCCAGCTTTCCTGCTCCTCTGATGCTGCTTGGCCTGTTGTGTTCATCCAGCTCTACACCTTATTATCTCAGATTCTCCAACATTGGCAGCTCCCACTATCTCTGTCTTAATTAAAAATGAATTTGCTGGAAAAAGAAAGGTCAGTGGTTCTGCCAATGCCTGTGGAAACCGATTTCGGGATTAACCTTTTGTATTGATGCATCTTTTTTGGAATGTGGTCTTAATCATGGAATAACATTTGTGTCAAAGAATACGTTTATAGATATATGGTAGTTAAATATCAAAGTAAGTTGATTGTCAGTGGATAATTTCACTTAATTTCAAAGCACAAGCCTACTGTCTAAGTTGTATAATTTTATTTAATTTAAAATGTTTTAATAATTTTAGTTCTAATTTAGTTATCAAGTGCTTTGGAATCTATATCTAGTCGATAGTGTAGTAAATAGAAACCTTCATTAACGCAGGTTTTCAGTAATTCATAGGTAGATTCCTTTGTGATCTTCCTGGTCCCTGAATATTTATTATCCCATACGGACAAATAACTGAATTCCTGCTTTGCTCTTCAATAAGCAAATGAACATAAAAACAAAAATGAAAAGAGAAGATTCAGTAAGTGAGCTAGGTGTTATTGTACTCTAAAGGTATATAGCTGAAACACCAGGCGTACTACCTGAAGGTCAATAGTCCTGTAGTAATGATGAAGTAACAGTTTCCAGGGATAAAAGTCCTAATAGTACAGCAATAAGCAATTCCAAATTTTAAATAACAATTTCATTCATAACATGATTTTGGCAGGTAGTGGCAAATTGGCATTGACACTGGACTAGCAATCCAGAGCCCCAAACTAAAGCTGTAGGGACATGGGCCAGAATCCCACCATGGCAAATTGTGAAATTTTATTTCATTATAAAAATTCAAGGATTAAAGAAATCTAGTCTAATGGCAACCATTGTTCATTTGTTGTAAAAGCCAATTTGTTTTACTACTATCCTTTAGGCAACATAATTTGCATCCCGGTTTGACCTACATTTGACTCCAGACCCAAAGCAAGAGGGGTTGACACTAGGCTGCCCTCTGATATTGACAAAATCTAAGAAAGAATTGAAATTAGGTAATCCACCTGGCATCAACCTAAGTACCCGAAATGACAATGTCAAATGTTGTTGGAATCTTGGTGAGTAACTGTAATGCATTTTGTAGACGGTACACCCACCTGCCTCTGTGTACTGGTGATAAGAGGAGTGAAGAATGAAGACAGTGGACGGGGTACCAATCATACAGGCCTGGATGGTGTTCTGTCTGTGGAGTTGAAGGTGCCCTGATCAAGCCAACTGGACAGTGTTCCATTTTACTGTTGACTTGTGTCTTCTATGTGGTTTGGGGATTCGGGAGATGAGCTACTCCACTGCAGAATTTCTAAGTTTCTACCTATTCTTGGACTCGCAGTACTTACTTGGCTGGATTAGCTCAAATTCTGGTTAACATTGACTCCTAGAATGTTGGTATTGGGGAATTCAGTGATGGTAATTCCATTGAACATCAACAGAAAGACAATTAGATTATCCGATTGGCTGTAATGTGGTGCAAATGTTACTTGTCGTTTATCTACCCAAGAATAGATGTTGTCCTGGTTTTGCTGAATATGACTAAAGACTGCTAGGTAAGTGAGGCATCATTAAAGGTGCCAAACACTGTGATCATCAGTAAAAGTATGAACTCCTGCCCATTTGATAGAAGGACGTCCATCAAAGTAGCTGAAGATGATTTGATCTAGGCCACTACTCTGAGAAACTCTTCTTCGCCCAGGATTAAAATTATCGACTTCTAACTACCTCAACCGTCTAAGCATGATTCCAACCATTGAAGTGTTTTCCCCACTTAATATTGACTCAATAGCTAGGCTCTTTGATCCCATACTCTATCAAATATCTTAATGGAAAGGACAGTTACTGTCCCCTCACTTCTGGAGCCCAGCTCTCTTGTCCATGATTGGACCAAGGCATTAATGAGATCAGGCATGGAATGGCTCTAGCAGAACCCCAACTGAGTGTCTTTGAGATAAGCAAGGACACTGATGGCCTTTTCCATCACTTCAATACCCAAGAACAATCCAGTATAGTGATAATCGATAAGGTGGGATTTGTCCTTTTTTTTTGTGGAGAGGGTATACCTGGATAATTTTATCAGGTAGATAAGTGTTTGTTTTAGTAGCTGTAGTACTAGTTCAGGGACCTGGCTAGTTCTGGATTACTACATTGCTATTGTTGGAATATTATCAGCCTTGATAGCCATACTAGCAAGTTGATTCCCATTGTTCTTGTAGTGGTGTACTGGATGTCATTGAGGAGATATTTGTGGCAAGCCTCACTTCCAGCCAGTTGTCGAATAGTGCAGTACTGTTCACAACTGGATGTGGCAGGAGTGTGGTGCATGAGTCTAATCTATTGATAGTGGGGCTTGTTATCCTTCGCGATACTTTCAATGTTCTGCCACTCCCCTGGAGCACGTAGCACTTGAACCTAAGCCTCCTGACAGTACCCCTTTCACCACAAGAGCCTTCCTGTTATTCTTCTGTTAGAGAGAAGTTGATTGATTGGCATTGCATGAAGAACAGTTCCATTGTGAAAAAAGGTAATTTTCCCTGATAGATTGTGATCCTAATTATAGCTAATTTAGTAATTGTCCCAAACAACTTAAGAAGATTTTATTTGACGGCTGTGGTTCCAGGCCAAAGCCTCCTGTATTGGGTTGAGTCATTCCAAGCTGATTTCACTCTGAACAAGCCTCTAATTCAGGGTGAGACATCCCTCCCATACAGGAGGAGGTACGTCCTCCACAAACTGCAAGCCAATCATTGCTGATGGTTCTCTAGTTCCATCAACAGCACAGGGTGTGGTGACTGTTGCGGAGAATGCAGGCAGTCTCCAACAGTTTCAACACCATTGTTAGTATGAGAAAGTAAGTTGACGACCTCAGCCAGGTTTCTCTGAGCATGCTGCAATGAGGTAGGGTGTTGGAAGATCAGGTTCACGAGAATGGGGCAATCAAACATCCAATGATAATGATAATGCATCAAGCTGCAAAACCATGAAATGGGTCTTCCTTTACATATAGAGTACCCATACAGAAGCGATGGCTCCCAACCCACCTACAAAAAGTCACCTGGTGAATACTGGTGGCCTTGCTGCATAACATGGATTAATAAACGTAGGTAACAAGGTGTGAAGCTGGATGAACACAGCAGGCCAAGCAGCATCTCGGGAGCACAAAAGCTGACGTTTCGGGCCTAGACCCTTCATCGGAGAGGGGGATGGGGAGAGGGATCTGAAATAAATAGGGAGAGAGGGGGAAGTGGACCGAATTTGGATAGAGGAGAAGATAGGTGGCGAGGAGAGTATAGGCAGGGAGGGGATAGGTCAGTCTGGGGAGGACGGACAGGTCAAGGGGGTGGGATGAGGTTAGTAGGTAGGAAATGGAGGTGCGGCTTGAGGTGGGAGGAGGGGATCGGTGACAGGAAGAACAGGTTAGGGAGGCGGGGACGAGCTGGGCTGGTTTTGGGATGCAGTGAGGCAAGGGGACGAGCTGGGCTGGTTTTGGGATGCAGTGTGGGGAGGGGAGATTTTGAAGCTTGTGAAGTCCACATTTATACCATTGGGCTGCAGAGTTCCCAAGCGGAATATGAGTTGCTGTTCCTGCAACTTTCGGGTGGCATCATTATGGCACTGCAGGAGGCCCAGGATGGACATGTCGTCTAAGGAATGGGAGGGAGAGTTGAAATGGTTCGCAACTGGGAGGTGCAGTTGTTTATTGTGAACCGAGCGGAGGTGTTCTGCAAAGCGATCCCCAAGTCTCTGCTTGGTTTCCCCAATGTGGAGGAGGGTACAGTGGGTGCAGTATACTACATTGGCAGATGTGCAGGTGAACATCTGCTTGATATGGAAAGTCATCTTGGGGCCTGGGATGGGGGTGAGGGAGGAAGTTGGGGGGCAAGTGTAGCACTTCCTGCGGTTGCAGGGGAAGGTGCCGGGTGTGGCGGGATTGGAGGGGTGTGTGGAGCGGACAAGGGAGTCCCGGAGAGAGTGGTCTCTCTGGAAGGCAGACAAGGGTGGGGATGGAAAAATGTCTTGGGTGGTGGGGTCAGATTGTAGATGATGCGTTGTATCCGGAGGTTGGTGGGGTGGTATGTGAGGACTAGGGGTATTCTGTTTGGGCAGTTATGCGGGGGCAGGGTGTGAGGGATGTGATGTGGGAAACACGGTCGAGGGCGTTCTCGACCACTGCGGGGGGGGATGTTGCGGTCCTTGAAGAACGCAGACATCTGGGATGCGTGGGAGTGGAATGCCTCATCCTGGGAGCAGATCCGGGGGAGGTGAAGGATTTGGGAATAGGGGATGGAATTTTTGCAGGAAGGTGGGTAGGAGGAGGTGTATTCTAGGTAGCTGTGGGAGTTGGTGAGCTTGAAATGGACATCAGTTTCTAGCTGGTTGCCTGAGATGGAGACAGAGAGGTCCAGGAAGGTGAGGGATGTGTTGGAGATGGCCCAGGTGAAATTGAGGTTGGGGTGGAAGGTGTTGGTGAAGTGGATGAACTGTTCGAGCTCCTGTTGGGACCAAGATGCGGCGCCGATACAGCCATCAATGTAATGGAGGAAGAGGTGGGGTTTGGAGCCAGTGTAGGTGCGGAAGAGGGACTGATCCAGGTAACCTACAAAGAGGCAGGCATAGCTTGGGCCCATGCGGGTACCCATGGCCACCCACTTAGTCTGTATGAAGTGGGAGGAATCGAAAGAGAAGTTGTTGAGGGTGAGGACGAGTTCGGCCAGGCGGATGAGGGTGTCGGTAGAGGGGGACTGGTCGGGCCTGCGGGACAGTAAGAAGCGGAGGGCCTTGAAGATAAATATAGGCATTGGTTACAGATGGCTATTAGTGACCTTCACTTAAATGCTGCAATTTAACCAAGGTTAGACAATTACCAGCTTACATGGACCACTGTCGTGATACTTGATTTTATGTCAGGCTTGTGCCACCTTCCCGGTGTGGGCCGCACATAATTTTATCAATGAAGTCAAATAACTGAAAACTTCTTCAAAGTGTTAGGTTTTATGGAATTCCTTAAAAAGGGAAAGAGAAGCAGAGAGGTATTTGGAGTGAATACAGAACATGCCACACTGGTTATCTTGCTTCAGGTGCATGGAAAAATTAAAATTTGGGATGATTTGGAGTCTAGGACGAAGGGGTCTGAAGAAAATACAGAAATTCGAAGAGATGAAATCGTGAAGTAATTTCAACATGAGCCTGCAAGTTTTTAAAATTATTCCTCCCATTATTTAATCAAGCTGTGGTCTGCTTCACTATTAGCAAAAATACATAAAATATTCGCACCAAATTCAAATAGGATCTTGCCTGAGAGGAAAGGATGTATTTGTGCATGTGAGTATTAATGAGGGCACAATGAAATATTGGGAAATAACGTATTGCTGGCTTTGCAAAGTCAGTGTAAAGAATCTAGCAAATAGGATCTTTTAAGGAACAGTTTGCTAATTATTATACAATTGATTTTTCCCTTAGAGGAATATTAATTTCACCTGCCCACCATGCTCGTAGGACCACACGAGTGCAAAAGCAACATTTTCTAATGAGTATGGGTAAGTTTCTTGTAACATTTCTAATCTAATTTGTGATTTATTTATGGAAGCAAATGTAATTACAATGATTAAAATTGACAAGCAAATATCCCAGCTTGTGGCATTAAGGTATCATAGTTTGTAATTCCCTTCTCATGTTCTCTAACTACACATTTCATACTGCAGCATGTTAATTAAAGCAATAAGCCAAGCCACTCAATCAACACTGAGCTGGAATATTTGCAGTATATTAGCAAAACAAATACTATAATAAATTTGTGCACTGACACAAATAAAAATATTACAGCTGACTGAAAATGCAGATAACTGCAATAGGAAATGAATGAGAAGTGTTGCTTTAGAGATCAGTTAAGAGATGGCTGCTGTCCAAGAGGTGGCGACATTTAGCCCAAAAGAGTCAGAAACAAAATGAAAAGGACCACATAGCCCCAAAAGTCATACAGGATAACTTAAATTTTTTTATTTTAGTTTCTTATTGAGGAGGTGGCTATGTACAGTGCCATTAATTCAAAACTGCTAAATCTCAAATGGACAGAAGAGTTAATAGTTGCCTCTGAGATCCCTGCCTCATTTACAAGGATCTCATACTGTTGCTGAGTCAGAATATGTAACAACTATTAATCGGGCAAGCTCATAGTACCAATGCCAATAGACATCTTTGTCACCTTCCAATGGCTAATCTAATGGTTCCCTAGCCTTCTGCATTAAAGTTGGCTCATTTCAAATTCTGATGTCTATACTGCACTAAATACTGCTTGCCCATCATTCCTCTATTCATTAACCCTGCACTGGGTCAAATCCCTAATGCCTCAAATGTAACATTCTCATCTTTGTGTTTAATTCTCTCTATAACATTGAGAATACAATCTTTATAGTCTTTTTGTTCTGATACAAGCATCTTCCAAAATGTTACTTTTTATGACTGCAGCAACTTTTGTATACTTTCTGCCTTCGCCCTACCGTTGACGCCTACATCTTCATCTGCCTTTGTCCCATACTCTGGAAACCCCCCTCTACCAGCCCCTCCTCCTCCAGGAGATGCACTTTAAACAGTATCTTGTACTCAGACTTTGGCCATGCTTCATAAGAGTTTCTCCTTTACCGCCAATGTTCATTTGTTTCAATGATGTCTCTGTTAAGTGTTGAGATGTTTTTATGTATTCAATACACATGCTTGATGCTGTATATTAGATAATAGGGCATCTGCTATCAAATATAAACACATTGTAATTGGCCCTGTCATCACAAAACATTGTTGATAATAAAAAAACTTACATGGACTATTTGTTTGCCCTAGTTCATGGAGACTGTATTGCAGCCATCCACTCACCTTCTCAACTGTAGTTGCTGGAGGTCTGGAATACTGCTCCTCTGACTTCTCTTTGCATTGTGCCTGGTGGCAGTATAATTCTCTGTCATTACTATTATAACTAGCTACTTATATGCATCAATCTTCCAATGTACAGGGTTCACCCTAAATAATTTGATGCATGCTGTGTAGATATTTTACAAAATGCATACAAGCGTTGCCACTCCTGAAAATCATCCACACTCGAACAGAAGCTTAGTAATTATTTGCTGTAATTTTTCCAGTGACTAGCGAGCAGATGTAACAACTGTCACGTAATCTTAATCAGTGGACAGGACAACTACGTGATAATGAACTTCTTGCATGAAAAGAAGGGGACTTGTGTACAGTGACAGAACCCAGGTCAAGGGTGTACATCAGGACCCAATAATCGGAGCTGTGGCCAGAATGGGGCCGTTTATTTCTAACCTTGCCCCCTGTCTGTGATCTGGTCACAGAGGTACTTTCTTTGTCAGGGGAATGAAAAAATTGTCCAGCTTGGATTCTGGCTGACATCCTTTTTTAAAATGTAAATTGTGGCGACAGACTATAAGAGCAGGGTGGCAGCAAATCACAGTTACTGTTCACATTATTCCTATGAAATAATCAGGGAAACATGAGAAGTACTCTTGCTTTATCTTGTTCTACATTCAGGAAGATTTGTTAAGTCAAGGTATTATGTTTCTTCTTTGACCTCCAGAGTTTCTTTGAAGGCCCATTGGCCCATTGTGAACACTTTCAGAGAGAAAAGAAGCAAACCAGTGAAGTAAAGGCATTAGAGATAACCAAGTGTGGAGCTGGATGAATACAGCAGGCCAAGCAGTATCTCAGGAGCACAAAAGCTGACGGTTCAGGCCTGGAAGGGTCCATGCCCAAAAGGTCAGCTTTTGTGCTCCTTAGAGCTGCATGAACACAGCATCTTCACCTTGTTATCTCAGATTCTCTCCAGCATCTGCAGTTCCCATTATCTCTCTCAAGTAAAGGCATTACATTACTTGGTAAAAGTATTCTGCAACTTTTTTGGATGTTAGATTAATTTGACTTCCAAGCAGCCACTAGCAACTAAAGGTGAGGGCTGCCTTAACAAACTAGTAACAGTTAAGTCCAGGAATTGATATCCATTGTGCTGGTTTATATCTAAAAGAGTGGCAAAATGCTTTCTGATCTCTACAACAGTGCCTATTAAGTAACTCACAGACTTGACTGTACCTTGGACCGTATTTTCTGCACAGAATTTCCAAATTATTTCTTTCTTTCAACATGACTGCATTAACTGTGCATGCTGCTTGGTTATTATCATTTGGTACATTATGGAGGATGGATCACCTCACAGTTTGCACCACAAACTCACAGCCCACACCTACACAGCCAAAATATGATCCCTCACTCAGTCCCCATCTATATTGCTGTGCAACGTTCAGTTGCAAGATTATTCACCTGTGATCTGGCTTCTCCACCAGAAGAAATAGTTTCTCTTTACCTACTCTATTGAAACCCTTTGCCATTTTAAAGAGTAATCCCTCCTCAAAATTCTAAAACTCTAGAGAATATAAACTGAGTTTACACAATTTGTCCTCCTAAATTAACAACTTGAGCTTCACTATGAAATCAGGTTGAATAATTTTTTTTGATCGTGTTGAAGGATGCTATGCATTTAACCATCACCAGACTGGTAATGCATTGTTTATCTTTTCACTCGTATGTCCATTAAAAAACATTTCCCACAAAAAAGTTGAGCTTTATTGAATTAGTTTTATTGTTTGGTTTCTTTTCAAGGAGCCCATGCATTTACAGTTTGTCCAATTTTCTGTCAAAAGTATGCAGAATAAATTGCAGATTTCATACTCACACCAAACTACTTAAAATGCTCATAGACCTTCACAGAAATTATTCAAATGTTTGAGGTACTTGTGTTTCAAGTATTGCATTGCTTCTCACCAAATTTGCAGTGGGTTTTCTGCTAGATTCTACTCTGCACTGCCAAATTAGGATCTGCAGGAGTGATATCTTTCTTTTTCCTGGTCAACACGGGGAAATCGGTAACCTCCATACTTGTCTCTTGATTTAATTTGAGAATAGTTTCTGAGTCATTGCCAACTCGAGACAGATCGCTTCAAGTCTGATAGACACTATACAGCTTTGTATCTGCAGTTTATGCTGACCCTAAAATAAGCTATTGGCCAATCTTGCCAGTTTTGCCCACAGCAGAAAACCTTCACTTTACACTTCTTTTGTCCTGTGCTCTGTTATTTGCTTACAAAAATTATACTTTTATTTGGCAGCTGCCCTCACACTATGCTGGTGAGTACTCATTTATATGCAACTATGCATCCTCTCAGGCTCATTACTTTCTATTCTCCCTCCGTGGTTACCAGTTCTGTGCAAGATGGCTACTCTGCATCTCATCGAAGATGTGTCAGCAAAATCAGTAAATAATCTTTGAATTGGCAACATAATTTAGTCATTCAAATTTATTCTGTCCACTAGCAGAACAGCTCACTTCAAGACACCCACTATTGCCAATCTTCTTATTCCCTTTTCTTTATCAAATTGTTAACATGAAGATTGGACACCCGATGCTACTAAAATTGTCAAGTTATTTCTGACCCCAGTCTGTCAGAAGGAATTAGCTGCATAGATTAGAGTTGTGTATGTTTAAACTGCCTTCAACATGAACTTGGATAGTGTACTTCCAGGCCTTGCAAATGGGACAACTGTGATGGCGCAACTGATCTTGTGGACAAGTACAAGCCATGTCCCACGTTTGTGAATCATTCCCTCTAACTAAAATATCTCTACACACTCTTTGTGGTGTTATCCTATGTCTGAAATTGTATGTCAAATCAGTATATGCAAACAATACATAAGTCATTTTTCACCAAGAATGAAACTCCTATTTTTCATACAAATGTAGCTATTAGTTGTCAGATATTTCCAGAATTATCATTTAGTCATTTTAAAGAAAGTTTGTTACGAGTTCTTGTGTATCAAATTTTATAGATAAGCGTAATGACATTTTAATATAGTAAATGGTTGCAAATCAAATGCATTCTTCCATCAGATATGAAACATCACCATTTAAATTAAAACTCACTGTTAAATCACTTTTACAGTATGTGGAAGAGATCTTCCTGGATTCTACCAGTGCAGCAAAACATGGACAAATAAAGCAAGAATAAATTTGTCAACAATGTGTAACGTAATTTTCACATCGCTATTTAAATCAATTATTCAGATATAACTTGTGTTATATTGTAAGGAGCATTGCAGTTTATTTGTGCACTATATTGTACTTGGCTAACTTGCTGTTTTATCAAACTGATTCTTTAATGGATTTTTGGTTTTCTGCAATTAATTACTTGCAATTTAAGCAATGTGCAGCTTTAGGAAGCGCATCAACACAGAAGAAAATTGTTTCATATCCTCAAAAGACCCAGTTATTGATTTAATATCAATTGATGGAAGACAACAGACTAAACCAGCAGTACATTGTCAGCTCAGCACTGTTTAAAGGGCCACTCAGTACAAAGTGCTTTCCAACTAAATGATTTGCTGGTTTAATGTGCCACGTTTAATGCATAGCTTTTCTTCAGGGGCAGTTCTCCTTAACAACACAAGGGCATGCATTCCATGCTTATTTATAGTCTGTCAGACAAGGAACAGTGTGGGTAGCTCATTTAATTCACATCAGCATCAATAGCTAAGAATATCTCTTCCTTGGTCCTGAGTAATTTATAACATCCGCAGTGAACCGAAAAGCTGACTGTCCAATTTGTGTTATCTCTCACTCCTAATGTTGCTATGAGTATTGTGCCACAAGGCAAAATTATGAAATTATAAACAATGTTAATTCAAATTTCCATTACTGGCTAGATTTTTTTTAGTTGGGCTGTAATGTCAATGGATGTCACCTCTTCCCTTTTACCCATTTTTTTTTTTAAAGCGCTATTAGTAGGATATCACAATATTATTCAAATATTTCTTTGAATTTTGTCTTGTGCTGAAACTGAGACATCATCTACATGTCACCACGTGTTAGAGTTGGAAAATGCATACTAAATTAGAAGTCAATGCCATTAAATACTGTTGAGTATTGATGTTATTAGATGAAGTGCAAGTGCAACCTCGAGACAGGGCACAGATAAAAATGGGCTAAAGATACATTCTGAAGATCTGGATCTGATATGTGCTTAGAGCCAGTGGTGATGTGGTATTGCAGACACTGGCTTATCCCAGTGTGCAGGCCATTAACATAAGTTGGCTATTCCCCTCCTGCAAAACAGATCTAGTATATAACTCATGAGAAAGCACCTTTAAAAACCTCCGATATTGTGCAATACTAATTTAAAAGAGTACATAATGCCATAATGTTCTACTGAAATGTTTGTAATCCATTATGTGTGCTGGTTTTGTTCTTGTTTTCTTAACTGTGTGCAAAAGAAATCCAATATCGGAGTTCTTATAATGATTAACTCTTTGTAGCCTTTGTAAACAACAATGCTTAAATCACAGCTGATGTTTAGAGTCAGGAAGGAATGTGATCTCTTGGTGGCTGGTCCATTCAGAAAAATCAACAAGAAGGTTCACTCGAGTATTAATAGCTGGATCTTGACAGAACAATATTGACCAACAAAAATAGTTGGGGAACTGACAGGACACAGTTGCGTGTTAAAATAGAGTAGCATAGAGGTAGTCATTGGGCTCTAAGGACAACGGTTCCTGGTGTGATGCCAGTGGATTAGTGAACTAGGAAAGGGAAACCTAGTGAGCCAGAAAGGCCTATGTCTTCATTGTGGGGCAGGGCATTCAATGCCTCAAGGAAATCAATAGATTACTTACATTTGTCTAGATTTGCATGGCCCTGGTTTGTTTTCCCAGAATGTTGTCTGGCTCAAGCCTAGGGCTTTTTAAAAAAAACATGCAGTCAGGTCATGGTGATGACATTAACGCCTGTATCTGTATCTTGGAAAAGAAATTTACCAGCTTCTACTAAATGCCCTTGGTACTCAGAATTTAAGATTATAGTTGGCCAAATTCGGGTGGGTTTAAACTAATTCAGCAGGGGGATGGGAACCAAAATTGTAGTTCGAGTGTAGAAATGGGTTGAGAGTAGGGAGGCCCAAAATAAAGTTTCAGGGATGCAAGATGGCACCGGCAAGCAAGAAGTTGAAGTGTGAAGTGTGTCTACTTCAACACCAGGAGCGTCCAGAATAAGGTGGGTGAACTTGCAGCATGGGTTAGTACCTGGGACTTCGATGTTGTGGCCATTTCGGAGACATGGATAGAGCAGGGACAGGAATGGTTGTTGCAGGTTCCAGGATTTAGATGTTTCAGTAAGAACAGAGAAGATGGTAAAAGGGGCGGAGGTGTGACATTGCTCGTCAAGGACAGTATTACAGTTGCAGAAAGGATGTTTGGGGACTCGGCAACTGAGGTAGTATGGGCTGAGGTTAGAAACGGGAAAGGAGAGGTCACCCTGTTGGGAGTTTTCTATAGGCCTCCGAATAGTTCCAGAGATGTAGAGGAAAGGATAGCAAAGATGATTCTTGATAGGAGTGAGAGAGACAGGTCGTTGTCATGGGGGCTTCAACTTTACAGATATTGACTGGGAACACTATAGTTCGAGTACTATAGATGGGTCAGTTTTTGTCCAGTGTTGCAGGAGGGCTTCCTGACACAGGATGTAGATAGGCCAACAAGAGGCGAAGCCACATTAGATTTGGTACTGGGTAATGAGCCTGGTCAGGTGTTAGATTTGGAAGTAGGTGACCACTTCGGTGATAGTGATCACAAATCTGTTATGTTTACGTTAGTGATGAAAAGGGATAGGTGTATACCACTGGGCAAGAGTTATAGCTGAGGGAAAGGCAATGACGATGAGATTAGGCAAGATTTAGGGAGCATAGGATGGGGAAGGAAACTGCAGGGGATGGGCACATTAGAAATGTGGAGCTTATTCAAGGAAAAGCTCTTGTGTGTCCTAGATAAGTATGGACCTGTCAGGCAAGGAGGAAGCTGTAGAGCATGGGAGCCGTGGTTTGCGAAGGAGGTGGAATCTCTAGTCAAGAGGAAGAAGCAGGCTTATGTTAGGATGAGAT